>NC_064419.1:18970000-20325758 GCF_023375975.1 Astyanax mexicanus | reverse complement strand
GTTCCTGACCACTGAGATTTTGCTAAAAGTATTTTACTGCAACTATGCCCAGGTAAGGGTATATAGAGGGTGTAGAAAGGTAGCAGAACAGAAAGTGGGGTGCAATGAGCAGGCTTTTTAAAAAGCCAGTGTCCGTGTACTCCCGCACTCCAATACTGCTTCATCAGAAGAGGCCTGTTTCACAAACACTAACTGTGTGTGATGTGAGCAGCACAGTGAAGTGACCAATTCAGCTCACACATAGTCTATTCATTCACACAGCATCTGTGAACACAACCATGTGATCAATAACTTCAGTCACTTTGTGCAACCATTGAAGAGACACAGTCAAGACAGGAAAACTGTGACAAATGTGCACAATTTTAGTGCATACCAGTACTTTCTTTCAAAAACATTTTATTAATATTTAGAAATGATTTAAAACACTGTATTTACATATCAAAAAGTGCAGTGAGATATTAAGATCGAAAAATACCACCGCTTACAGCAGACTGGACATTTTCTTTTGTGAATAATAAATGGCAGGAACCTTACGCTTTAGCTTTGCAAGACAAATAAATATATAACAAATAGTATGGAAGTCGGTCATGGCTTAGTTAGCAATTGATTTGAATTAAATTAAACAATAGACTTCCACCTTACTTAAATTCACTGGTTCTCACGGTGAACTTTGCACTTTTTTACTGTAGCCATCACCAAGTGTTCACTATTCTGTAAATTCATTTGCAGCCCAGTCAATGAAATGAACGGCTTTTAAAACAACAAGCAAAAAAAGCCCTATCCGGGCGAGATTCGTTTCTCAAGGGGTCCTGGGGTAATTTAATCCCGTCCAGACACTCATCTCTGAGTTTCATCACCTCGCGTTTAATAAAATAGCTATTTGTCCATCCACGCACCGTAATTACACTTTGGGCACGCCTTTCCCCTGAGACCCACGTAAACACAACAGCGAGTGGAAATGGAGGAGCTACTGAACGTGAGGTCATGTGACTAAGAAAAAAAAGTGTGATATATGGAACGGGGCTATATGGATGGGGCTATAGTCTACATTTAGGTATTGCCATATTTGGCAGATGAAAGGCAATCAAATGCAGAGGGCCAATTAAAAACTTTAGCCCTTTAGCCCTACCCGGATGGGATTAATAAAATTAAAAGTGTTAAGCCAGAAAAACACTGGAATGTGTCAGAGATAAAAGTGAGGGGGCAACTACAGAACACCCTGAATGAGGAGTAATATATAATATACATAATTGAAATCCCATTTAGTCTTTAAAGTGTTTAAAGTGAAGTAAAAACACAACCAGAGGCCTCACAGATAATATAGTTTCCATAATGTAAATGCAATCCCACATTCGCTTTTTACCTGTTTGTTTGCCTTTAGGACAGTCCTGAGTGTGGCGATCTGCTCCCTCTTGGTGCTTAGAAGAGACTTCAGCTTCAACACCTCCTCAAGCAATGCGTCTGCATCACGGTCGGATTCAGAGAAGCTCACAACTGATGGGGAGGGCAAAGTGCCACGCTGCCTGCACAGGTCTACAGCCACCTGGAAAAAAAAGAAAAAATATATATGTATAAATAAAACCTACATTACTTTTTATGAATATGCACAAATCTATACCATTTCATTTGGTGTAGTCATTTGGCAGGAAGCTTTAAGTGCAGGTGTTCTAACTGGTACTGGGCAAGTTTGGCAAAGGAAAACGTCAGCGGATTTTAGGCATGGACATGTACATGTACATTTGATTCCAAAGTGATTCATATTTTCTGCTCATCTTTCCAAAAAAAAGCTGCTTAGCAGCCTTCCTAAAACCTGACATTCCGCCGATTAGGATTACACATCAAAAGGTTCCACCACTGACATCTGCTTTTCAGTTTACACTTAACAGAATATATTTACTGTGGCATTTATTTAATACAAGTCTTCAATGTAAAACAATAAATAATAATAATTAGATCATTTAAAAAAAAAAAAAAAAAAAAAAAAAAGTGTGAAAACCTCAGACTCAAATCAAAAGTGTACTAAATAATAGTAGTCATTTGCTGTTCAAAGCTCTTATTTATTTACAACTCTTTTTATGTGAGCTCTGCCATGTGGGGTCAGCAAACATGTTTGTGTTTAATCTTGGCTTCATTTCAGTCATGGCAGATTACCCAAGGGCTGACTACCCAATGTCAAACAGATGTACACCAGGTTCTAATAGTGGAGACTGGGGAAGCTCGCTACAAGGAAAAAGGAAGCAACAAAAACAAAGCACGCACCACAAACAACAAACTGTAACAATGCAGACTTTCCAGAAAGCACTAATGAATATCAGATACATTTAAACTAAGCATGTTAACAGCTCAAAACCACCTCATTTGTACTCTCCTAGCCTCAATTCTCCTTCCTTGAAATGCTAAATAATGACAAAAATGACCACACCAGGTTTGGCCAACATTACTTAAACCAATATTTTTCACACGTTTGTTTACACACGTCATAGGTAGTGCTCAATAATATAGCCAAATAATTAATATCTTAATATAGATTTCTTAATTTTGTTTAATACGATAATTGCAATATGGAAATGAACAAAAAAAAAAATGCTGCTTGTGGTGTAGGCATCACACACAGACACTGTCAGGCTATGGAAGCCTATAGTGTTCTGCTGTGAAAAGCAGTGAACTGACAGTTAGCAGATGCTGTAAATACTGTACATCTTTACAACACTGGGTGAATTTATACCATAAAGTGTGTGTCCCAGCACTGGTAAGTATACTGTACCATGCTTTATGTGCTACTGTTCATTACAGCATTTCCAAAGCTCTCCACACAAGAGTCTAGTATTGTTTACAGTCATCATTCCACACGCGGTTTACCTAATGTGGAGCCCTGTACTTCCAAAGAGGAGAGTTTAAACATAGCAGAGTGGAGTACAGTGTTACTGCCACCGTTACTAATACCTTTTACATAACTATTAACCTCAATCTAAACAGAGTTGCATTAAAAAAAACCATACAGACTAAGCAGCTGTGTCACATGACTGGAGAATGTGAATAAAACAGATACAGTCTGTAAACTTTGTGCAACAAAACCACAATGACAATTGACCAAACATGTCCATATAGCTGTAGTTAATGATGTGTAATATATATATATATATTTACATATATATATATATATATATATATATATATATATATATATATATATATATATATATATATATATACACAGACTTTAGACAGACCTGCACACTGGGTGTGGGTGCAAAAGCATGCTTTTTTTTTTTTTTTTTTTTTAAACTTGCTGGTGTTTCAAAAGCACTTACTGCGGAGATAAAGCCGTAGTTTCAGCATCTTGTAGCGCTTTTCCACTGACGTGGAACCGTTCTGCTTTGCGCACCTAATTTTTCATTGTTTCCACCAACAAAAGTAGGTTTCGAAACCAGGAACACTCGTTTGTAGCGGGAATGAAAGAATACTGGGCTCTTCGCTAAAAAACACCATGGTTCTTATGAGCCCGAATGCAGCTGGTTGAAAGACCATAGTTTTTTTGGTGGAAAAGCGCTATTAGTCTGCTGAGCCACCAAGAACTCCTGACATTACCAAGTCTAAAGTTTTTAAAACCAATACCTACCTGGAGGTGTTTAATCTGGCACCGGATAAGAGCGACGAGGTTCCGCACATTGGTAGGGTCCCTAAACTCCATTGTGGGCGACCCAGGACAACTTCCACAAGTAGGCGAAGTGTCTCCACTACCTCTTTCGAGGTCTACATCTACAGAGTGCACTCCCTTCCCAAACGCCTCCGTCGACCTCCTCTGCTTCCGAAAAGCCCCATGGTGATGATTAGTGTTTGAATGGTGGTGTCTTCCGCTCCTTGCTCCTTCACGATAGTAGTCCAATGTGACCCGCCTAGGTGTGAGGTTGTTGCACACGCACACATGATGGTAAAGGTTGGCCAGCTCTTCAGAAAAGGCCAGAAGCTCCTCCTGGGTGGCACTGAGGTGGCCCTCTGAGTCAGTGGCAACCCGCCGAGTAGCACCTATCTCCCGTTCCAGCTGGCCAATTCGCTCTTGGTCCTGCCGGCTTGCAGCAATGCACTGGCGGATTTTGTCTGCAAGCTCTTGTGCCTCTGCCCTCCAGCGCTCTTTTTCCTGCTTGTACCGCTCGTCTAAAGTCTTGCAGTGGTTGCCCGCCTCCCTTAGCTCGTCCCGCAGCTGCATCAGCTCGGCGTTGGCTGCCCGCATGCGACACTCCAGCACTTCTGCGCTTTTAGCATCCAGCTCGTAGAAATCATCTTCGTTTTTCGCTTCCACACCGTTCTGATGAGGGCCAGAGGCCGGGCCAGTAGAGGCCCCCTTTTCGCCTCTTCTTGATTGCGAAGCAGACAAATTGGAGCAACCCTCCATAGCTTCTAAACGCTGAGACAACTGCTCCACCTTCACTTTGTGCTCATCCAAAATCTCTTTAGACTGGACAAGCTGCTCCTGGAGGTCCTGGACTGTATCGGTGAGCATGCCCTTCTCCTTTTCCAACTGCAGAAAAAAATAAATAACAGAACAAGAATGAAATGCAACCCAACAAAGGTTTATTTGCAGGTTTATTTGCTGAATGAGTGTAGATGATTTAGTATGCCAGAAAACTAAAAATATACTATAAAATTACAAGTTTCTTTGATTTTATCAAATTGAAAACCTCTGAAATATAATCTAGAGGAAGATGGATGATCACAAGCCATCAAACCAAGCTGAACTGCTTGAATATTTGCACCAGGTGTGGCATAAAGTTATTCAAAAGCAGTGTGTTAAACTAAACTGAATTAAAAAACAGGGTTTTTCACCAAATATTGATTTCTGAATCTTAAAACTTCATAATTATGAACTTGTTTTCTTTTCATTATTTGAGGTCTGAAAGCCCATTTTTCATTTTCTGCAAATAAATGCTGTAAATGATATTTATATTGTCTGTGGATTATAGATTAAAACAACAAATGTTTCTTACTCAAATATATACTTATAAATAGCAAAATCAGAGAACCTGATTCAGAAACGGAAATGAACTCAATTTTTTTCCTAAGCTGTATATGAATGAGTGTTTAGTACCCCATTTTATCAAGTATTAACATGGAATACTCTATATAAATGATTTACACTTGAGATACAAATGCAATAGATCATGTATCAACTGCTTTGATATAAAAGATATACAGTATTCAATTAATTACTCTGACAAAACTAACTGGAGTCATATGTGGCTTTACAGGTACAGCACATAAATGCTGACTTGGCAAGAGCCACTTCAAACCACTGTCACGGCTGATTTGCAGTACTTAATTTGTAACCTCATCTTGAAGAGGATGTGGTTTTAAGCAGGAAGCCATTTTCATGCCACACAGTCAATATGTGTAACATCATTTGATTTAAATAGAACTTGTGTAAATGTTTTGTTTTAAATAAAAATACATTGATAAAAATATACTAAGATTATGAGAAGAGTGAGGTGTTTGGAAAGAATAAACAAAGATCCATAAGACACTGGACATAATTTGCACAAGGCACAGTACTTTCACAGTGCAAAATCAAGAACATCTGTGCAGCACTACACCATGGTACAACAGGAATGTGTGAGAAGAGGGAGAGAGGAGTGGAGTTTGAATAATCCAGCTCATCAGATTAAGTCTTAGGGTCAAATATATATTCAGCAGAAACCTTTCAATAAATGGACTTTTCCTTCATGCAAATGAGCTCAGAAGATGGGTTACTTAATGAATATTTTAAGCACTTTAATAGTCTTCAGGATTAAACAGATTGGACTTCTAACTTCAGTCACGCTGCTTGAGAAACGTAAATGTGAATTTTTAAGGATAATTTTATGACTGTACAAGTAGGTATGTCTCTTCTACAGACCTGCAGCACCTGCTGTTTGAGCTTCTGACTGTCAGAGAGATGCAGCTCGCTCAGCAGGTCGGCCACCAGCCCTGGAGCCTGAGGCCGGAGGAAGATGTCACGGTTTCTCGGCGTTGAGCATCGCTGTTTCTCGCCTCCTTTGGAGTTGTTGTAGCCGCTGTCCTGATCCCCCTCTCCGTCTTCTCCTCCCTCCTTGTCTTTTCCACCATCCAAACTATCATCCAACTGCAGGTCTAAATGAACCACGGAGTCAAAGGGGTTCAGAGTGTGTGCAGCCAACTCCCTCTTCAGACTGTTCTTCTGCTCGCGCTCCTCCTTCAGGGCCTCGAGGGCCTCGTCCAGCTGCCGCTCTGCGATTTCTTTTAGCCGGCCAGCCTCCTCCAGCTGGGCCCGCAGCAAATCCTGCTCCTCATCTTTCTGAGTCAGATCCACCTTCAGAGCCTCAAACTCCACCTGGTGCCAGAGAGGGAGAAAAGGATGAGATTAATTTGGACCTTGTTTTTTTTTTTATATAAATATTAAAATAAAATTAAAGCAATTAAAGCAATTATTTGAGCAACTGTGTGTCGCAAAAAGAAGAGATACTGTTTAAGTAGGACATTAAAAAAATCATGTACAATATTTTTTACTTTTATACCAGACTTAAGCTTGCAAAAACTCTGTGTCTCAGTGCAACGTTTAAATTAAATTTCCTTTATCGGAAGCAGCAGCATACCTAAAATTCTGTATCCATTATTCAACTTAAAGCTGTTTTGTAATATAGTGGTAGAGATTTCATTAAGCAGAAGCGGAGGCAATAATGAATTAATAAAATACATGTAGCAACACACTGAGCTGAAAACAATCAGGGTAATCGGTTAAACCAGGACTTCAGAAACTGGTGGGTGAGGCAGACATATTGTCTACCTGTCACAACATAGAACAATGCCACAACTCCATCTAATGTGCATTCAACATTAACAGCTAAATAGCTACATATTCTAAACATTTATAAAGGTCTTATGTACATAAAGGACACTACTTTATGGAATCACAACCATGTTTAAAAATTGAATTATTAAACCACATCATTTTACTAACGATCACCTAAAAACAAGTTCCCTAACAAGTTGTACAGAGAGTGCAGAGTTCACCAACAAACAATACATTTCCATGACTTTTTCCATGCCTTCACACAAATATTCATGAAAATACGATCTTTCAAAACACAGCACTCTGCAGGGGCATTAGTTTGTGTTGGGGAGAGGAGCATATATTTGTCAGAATGAAGCCAGGCAGCATTTAATCAGCCTTTTTCTCTCTCTGTGTGAATTAACATCCAGTTAATAATCCAGCTGAAACTCCAATAGAAGTAGGAACCCACACAGCCAGCTAGCTAACAAACATTAAGTTATTATTATTTTTATTATTATTATTATATATAAAAATAAATAAATAAATAAATAAATAAATAAAAGCACATTTTCTCAGTCGATAAGCAGAAACAAAGATTTGTACAGCAAATTTACATGACTTTCCCAAACTTTCTTGGTATTTTTTTTTTTCTAGAACTTATCCATGACTTTTCCAGGTTTTTATGACTCTACAAACCCTGGAGGGATTCTAACTAAATTGTTCTTCTGGTTTGGTTAAACAGTGTTTGTGTAAGTCTGATACGAAATCTTTCTTTATGCAGCCAAACGTGTGGACATATATTGTCAAGAAATAGCTGAGATGCAGCTCCCATAATAAATCAATTGTTGAGAGAGTAAAAGTGAGCGAGAGATACAGAAAGAGAGAGATAGAGAGAGAGGGAGCGAGAGAGAGAGAGAGAGAGAGAGAGAGAGAAAGAGTGTAAGAAAAAGTCACAAGACACTTCTCACCAAATCCACTTAACAAAGGCTGACTTCATGCAGCAAAGGTTTGAAAGGATGATTACTGCACTGCCCCCCTCATTACACAACAACTTCCCAGACAGGTTCAGCTTTAGTACCCCAGTTTCACACTCCCAGAAACCCAACACACACCTGGTTCTCCTTGAGAACAGAAACTTGCTTCTGCAGAGAGATGTTCTCCTCCTCCAGCTCACTGTTATCCTGAAGCTGCTGAAGCTCCCGAACTTTAAACTCCTTCAACTCGTCTCTCAAGTGAGCCTTTTCAGCCTCCAAACACTCACACTCCTAGAGAGGAAGGAAAATGAAGATACAAAGTGTAGATAAAAAAAAAATATATATATATATATATATATATAAATATAAAATCATCTGGCAACAAATCAAGCACATAACACTCACAGTGTAATATGTTCTTAGCTGTGCATTTCTTCATGTGGGATAGTATAGTGTATTGAGTATTTCTAGCATGTGGTTAGAATGCTGGTTATTGATCACAAGGTTTCAGGATTGATTTAAGCATCTGTTAAGCTGCCATCGTTGGGCCCTTGAGAAAGGCACTTACACCCCTCTGCTTCAGAGTCATCGTACCATATGCTGTCCCTGAGCTCAAAGCTGGGATGTGGAACAAAAGAGCTTTTTTTTGAAGAATAAATGTACTTAAGACCACAATTAAAGGTTCTTTAAACATATCAAGATTTATTTAAAAAAATTAAAGTGGTCTTCATGGCACTTCTCAAGTTTCATTAACAAATTACATTAAATCAATATAAAAACAAAAAAAAATAATTTAATTCTATTCTTTAACTAATATAAACCTTAAGCAGCTAAAAAAAAATGTAATTCACACCATCAGTGCAGAGAATCCCTGTTCTTCTGCGCCCTCTATTTCTCATTTGAACTGAAACCGAAACCAGACATGGTTTTGAGTTACAATACCTAGAACTGGCCAAACCTTGCAAACGAATCCAGCATCATTAGGAGTCTGCTGGCATCAGTTAAGTCTGCTGGCAGTATGATCACATCTCGTAGAATGTGATCTTTAATAGACACAATAAAGATTCTTTCATAAGTATTTTTGTTCTGCCTTATTGCAGATTTAATTTTCTAAATAGCTTTATATAATTAAAACACTTTGTGTACTGTGTTTCATTCTTTATTTGTATCAGTGACAAATGTTACATTCTGCATGTGTGACCTTTGAGAAACAGCAGCTTTGTACCTTCTTCATCTGAGTAGAAACAATGGCCATTCTCTCAATTTCAGCCATGGTATTTGCCTGTGCCAGACGAGCCTGCTTCAGCTCCGCCTGCAGCTCTTCCATTCGCGTTGCCATGGCAGCCTCTTTGCTGGCCGTCTCCTGTAGCAAACACTCTTCTCGAGTCTCCCCATCTGCTACAGCACGCTTCTGACTGCTAACGGAGTCGGCCAGGGCCTACACCCAAACACACAATAGCATTAATGGTGTTAAAGACATGAAGTGCAGTCTATTACATTCTGAGGCAGCTTTCTCTGCAAGTAAGACCTTTAATTCTTTATGAAGAAATCTGACACAGAAACAGTCAAACACCATCTATGGTTAAAGATAATTTAACAACATCGCCTATGCAAAAAATATATGTTTTTATTTTGATGGTAAAATTTTGTAAAACATAAACTGTCTGGGCTGTGAAAGAATCTGCTAAAATTCCAAACAAATAAGCTTCAAAATAAACTGTGCATTGTGGGTTACTGAAGCGTGTACAGTTCCTCTCCATGCATCAACAATGCCACTCCAATGACATCACATTCCTGGCCTGCTGGCAACCAAGAAACAACCCTTTTGTACTCTGACAAATACTAACAAATTTACACTAGGTTCTCACCACTATGCATTCAATTACAATGACCTGAGTTTAGGCAGGACATGTACGATGATCACGGTCCCATTCATTCCTGAACGTGACAGAAAAACATAAAAAAAAGTGGCGACACTAATTTATGACTGGTCACGAGCGGGATGTGGAGACGGTGAGTCTGTAAACACATGCTATCTGCAGTGTTTGGTACTGCTGTTTTGCATGTTAAGTGCAATTCAAAGGGGGGGGGGGGGAAAGAACGAAAAACAAATAAAACATGAGGTTAAAACTCATAAAGATATAAAGATTACAATGGCGTTGCTTCATTTCAGCCCCATCACTGACGAGACTCTTGAGAAAACAGTGCTAGGCCTAATATCCTCATCTTGCTGCCTCAACCAGCTCGGACCGGCATACATCTCCGATATGCTGGAGAAATACCGGCCTGTTAGACTCCTCAGATCATTAGAGGCAGATCTGTTAAAGCTTTCAGACATTATGCTGCAGTTAGTCAGGATAAACTTCTAGAAGCTGTGAGATGCGCTAAAACTACAACCTCTTAAGAAAATGCTGAAAACACATCGGTTTACCTGCACTTTTCACACTTTCCCTGCTTTGCACATTGTTAGTATTTATTTTTGTTCTTAATTTTTCATTACTTGAATATTATTTTAATTATAATGTCTTGCCTTCTTTTTTTTCTTTTAATGTTGTTCTTAAACTATTTTCTTAAATACATGTTTTTTTTGACTTATCAGTTTTAATTATGTTTGAATCATGTTTTATCCATGCTTTATTCTTATTTAATTGTTTTTTTTTTTTCATTTTTATTGTTACATGCTTTTATAATTTGACTTTTCTTTGTATATTCTAATTTGCGAAGCACTTTGAATGACCATTGAGTTTAAAAAAGGTGCTGTATAAATAAACTTGCCTTGCTTTGCCTAAAATGCATAAAAGCAGCCACAATCAGAGGGTATTTACATAAACTAGATGAAGCATTAAAGCTTTACGTCCCCTTTTACACACACCCATTGCAGTGAACCGCAAGTAATTTGATAATTGGCGCACAGTTGTTTCTTTGCCATCTGTGTTGCTGCATCATTACACAAGACAGCTAATAAAAGCTTCAGAGCTGACTCTTGGTGGAACACTTGCATGAACCGTGTGTTTTCTCTTAATATAAGCACCAAAGAAGTACCATTACTTAATGTGCAAAGCAAATTACATACATAAATGTAAAGAATTTAAATAATTCAAATCAGAGTAACAGCAGTAATATAAAAGTTAGTTTAAGCCAGACATCTTTTTATTAGAGGTCTGAAGACAGGCTATGTTTCAGACCTAGTTTAGAATCAGGCAAACTACACAACAACTCACATTACAGAAAACATTTTTTTAAACCTTTATTTAAAAATAACATCATTAAGAGACTACTATAAAAAAAAGTTACCCACTACAGGCCATACAGGCCTTTAGTGTTTATAGAAAGCAGACAAGGAAAGGTCAAAAGACTAGCATTACAGCTTACTAAACACATCATATTTTGCATTTGTGGTGGTCTCACGGCAGTTAACCAAAAACTCATTGGGAACTCTTAAGAGAATGTGTATTACTGGGCTCAGCACAGCATCAAAACATAAAAAGAGCACAGCTGCATATTTGCAGCACTATTGGACAACATTACCCTATAAAATTAAAAAAAGGTTTGTTGCACATGCATCATTTAAACAACAAGGCAACAAAAACATCAAACTGCAGTGTTTCATTTTATAGTGTAGAGAATTCAGTTTAATACTGTTGCTCATAAATATTGATTAGAATGGCAAACGTTTCCAGTGACTCACCTCATCATTATTTTTAAGAGTGCATACAAGGTTCAAGGGCCATATGGCTTACAACTCAATTGACCTATTCCACTTTGAATGGTGCAGAATTGATTTTACTTACAATTATTTTACAGTAGCCAGAATGCAAGAAAAGTTCAAAGAAAAGTAAGAAAGTACAAATAAAGCAAAAAAAAGGAAAAAGAAACTAACTTTAGTATTAGAGTTTAAGTTCTGATATTCTTAAATTGTTGAGATTATAAAGTAAATTTTCCTTCGTCCCTATTTCGGTCTCCATTTCCTGCACAAAAGACAGGTTTACCAAAAAAAGATGGCTTCTATATGTCAACGGTTTGCCAAAGTCATGAAACGATAAACAATTATTTAGGATTCTCCTTCAAAAGTTACCTACATACTCTAGACCTTTTTTGAGATATTGTTATTGCTAGTCTCAGCTTGCTGCCTAAGAGTGAAACTCCAGCATCATTTTTGTTGTTTTTCTTTTTTTTGGCCACTACATAATAGCATGGAAAGTAAGTCAGGTGAACATTTCTTGAACAAAGAAATACACTGAAGAGCTTTGAGTCTTTATGACCCTTAAAAAAATGAGAGGCCATTTTTTTTATCCTCCTGCTCATAATCCAAAGCATACCATCTTAAATGTAACACATGGATCACCAGGAACATTTATGGCTACCAAGAAACTGGTGCAGTTTTCTTTAATTTATACTAGTGCTGGGCGATAAAACGATATCGATAGTTATCGAGGAAACTATATATCGCGATAAGTCGGGGCGAGAAATTCGATAAACTAAATTTTCTATTTCCCGTTTAAGTAGCGTTGTGAAAAGGCGCAGCACGAGATCAGGCAGCACGCTGAACTGCTGCTCAGCCCAGTACAACCCCTCCCCTCCCCTCTCCACCATCCCCCTCCGCCCCACCCCCCGAGCCCCTCCACTCTGAACTCCTCACATAGCGGCTCCTTCTCTCCCATTTACTGGATAAACTTCATTTATACTATTCAGCGGCGCTACACTGGAAAACTCACCTTTTAAATATGAGGCATGCGTCTCCAAGATATTTAGAGAGGTGAGCTTGTTCAGATTTCTGAAGGCAGGTAAACGCTGCTCTGTTTGCTGCTAGTTAGATTAGCTTGTCTCCAGTTTAAAGTTAGCGATGTTTAGGTGTAAAAGGGATCTGTGCAATCTGTCATCATTAGCTAAGATGCTTTCACTGCTTTTTACATTCTAATAAACTAATGGGTAACGCACGTTAGCCGTGTTAATCCACGTTTCGTGTAAATTAAGGTTAACTTCAGCACGAGTGAGGGGTTAGTATATAAACACACAGAAAGGAAGCACTTTCCATCTTTTTTCCTAACTCTCACTGTTTCTGTTAGAAAACCCTGAGGGCAGCATTCTCCTCTGTCTTTGTGTTTTATAGTTTTTAACAGATAGAGAGTCTGTTATGCTGGATATTTTACTAAATACAGAAGATTATATAATCTGTCTAGCTGTATTTGAACTGAGCTAAACATTGCTGTTACTGAACTGGAGTTTTAAATACACTTAAGTAATGTAAGTCTAGTCTACTGAAAGCCAGTAATGTTAGTATAAATCTGTACTGCAGTAGAAGTGGATCATTTCAGAAACTTGACTTTATTCCTCCCACCTCCATTATAGGCCACTTTTTTTTTAAAATATTTAAATGTTAGCTTAATTTAAATGAAAAAAAAACTAAAGGCTCTTATTTAAAAAAAAACATAAGCAGTAAATTATCTAAAATTACAACAAATAGAAAATAGAAAAACAGTAAAACATATGTAATACATACTTTTTATATGACCAAAATTAAACTAGACTGAAATCTGACTAAAACTAATAATATCCGATAGACTAAAATGTAACTAAAACTATTATACATTTTAGTGAAAAGACTAAGACTGTATCAAAATCACCTGTCAAAATGAACACTGTGATATACTCTTGTATTTTGCTTTATGTAGTTGCCTGCATTCAGGGAGGGGAATGATCTTTTGATTAAATATAATTTTATAAAAATAAATAAAGTGTTATTGCAATTTAAATTAAACAGACATATAATGTAAAGGGTCTTACATATTTTTTAGTTTATATATTTGTCCCCTTTTTAAAATTAATTTAAAAGCTGTACCCACCTGGCAAGATGTTAACATCCTAGTGTCTGTCCACAAGGCTCTGAGCCTGCTAGTGATTTTGTCCATAACTCCCTTATTCTGTCACTTCTGAGTAAAAATAGAAACCTTTAAGTGTAACAGAAAGTGATTTGATTTATATCGTGATACATATCGATATCGGCTGATATGAAAAACTATATCGTAATAAGATTTTTTTCCATATCGCCCAGCCCTAATTTATACATTCTTTCATTTGACAATACATAGCAGGAAGAACATCTTAACACACCTAACAGGATGCAACAATTTAATAATAATAATAATAATAATAACAATAATAATAATGTTTTATTAATTAATATTATGAATTAAATATCTACAAAAATAAATTTGAATCCTAAATAATTAATGAGCTGCAATACAAAACTACAAACAAACAAATCATTCAGTCACTGTGTGATTATTATATGAAAAATAATATATATGTTTTTTCTAGTCCAAGGTCACAATATTCCAAGCCTCTTAACACAAGCATGCTGTCTTTACACTAAGCCTCAGTGCACCATGGTGTCTTACAGACATATTCCATTCTACTACACTCACCTACTTTCTAGATTTCACGCTCTGCTAATCAGAGCGAGCGAGAGCGAGACACAGACACATAGGGCTGGGGCGACGCGTCGACATAATCGGTAGTGAAAACAGCGCTTATAAATAAACTAGTTTAGTTTCACTTTCAGTTTTCATTATTTTCGTTTTTTTTTTTTTTAATAAAAATATAATTAAAAAACAGACGCCTACATCTCGGACTATTTTCTGGAGCCCGGGTCATGTCTGGTTCGGGCAGAGAATCTAAGCTCTAGAGAGCTTGGACTCCGGAGAGCAATCTCCAGCTACAAAAAAACGCCAGCGGGCATCTAAAGTTTGGGAGCATTTCACGCAAAAGGGCAACAATGTGGTCCTCTGCCATATGTGCAAAAGGAGCACTTGAAGCGCAAACATCCAGGAGCACTATGTCAACAGGGTCACACAGTAAGTTACCGTTTACATCAGGGTCTCCGCGGGTGTCCTTAAAAAGACTTAAGGCTGTCTACCAAAGGTTTTAAACCTGCCACAGGCAGAAATTATACAGTTTTGGTTTATATTTGTGCATGGCATTTCGCAGTTTCCAGAAACAGTAGCATTATTCATAAGTTCAGGTGTTTAGCTAAGCTAGCTGCCTTAAGTTATTTTAGCTAGCGCCGTCGGCGCTGCGGTGTTACACCGTTTTCTGTCACCGTCGGAATTTTGTGACCAGTGCTCACGGTTATGAGCGTTCATTGGCAAAACGGAAGCTTTCTATACCTACACCTTACCCTCAGCCCTAAACTGAACCGTTTTGGCCAGTCGGGGTAAACATTAGAAACGAACACGTTTCGAATCGGCCAGTGCACCGGTCTGCTGAGAACTACTTGCCCGTGGTCACAAAATCTAGCGGTCACAGAAAACAGTGCAACACACGGAGGTGGTGTATGGGAGCTTATCCATTTTTAGCGTTATAGATCTAAACGTGTTGTACATGTAAGTGATTATAAGTGTGGGGTTTGGTTTAGTAGGCTTGTGTTGTTGTTGTTATTATATATAAATATAGTAATTTATCGTTTGCTTTAAAACGTAAAATAATAATTATTTAAATATGTTTCTCAATAAATAGATTAGTCGACTAATCGAAAAAAATAATCGTTAGAATAATCGTTTAAAAAATAATCGTTAGGGACAGCCCTACAGACACAGACTAGTCATCCCACTGCTGGAACTGAAGCAGTTACGTACATAATCATCAATAATTCATGCCTTTCACATGTGCTAGTCCTGCAAGGCATTTATCACATTTCAAACGTGCGTTAGCTGGGAATGCTAAGCTGTACAGGCACACCCTAAAATGACCTAAATATCTTGATACTTTGGACAGAGGACCAAAAAGGGATTTTTTGGAGGGAGATTTCTGTAATAAATCCGATAATGTTGAAGCTTTATAGTAAAACATGAAACTAAGGTTTAAAGCTTGTCTGGACTTTTCTGTGTACCCCAGAACGGCTAGTTACAACATATTTTAGCCCTAGCATGCAAGCAAGCAAGCATCCAAATCAGAGCTTAGAGATACACTATGATGGTAAGTGTGGCTTGCCAAAAAACAGAGCTCAGCAACAAACCAAATTTTTGTCCTTGCACTCAAACGCTGCAGTGTTCCAATGCAGTTTTTTTCAAATGCCAGTGTGAGTATTGTGAATACCACAGGAAAGCATCCCATATAGACAGATGGAGCATTCATTTCCACTTTGGGGAGGCGAAGGAATGATCTAAAAAATCCCAGCTGCTGCCCAACCCTAGTTGAAAATACCATTTTAATTTATATGTGCCCAGCTAATGTTAAGGGGTAAGGAATTTGATGAAGTAAATGTTTTGGCAGCATCTTGAAGTGTTACAGGACGACAAACTGTTCAAATAAGGACAACATAACCAGGCTGACACTTATTCCAGTTAAAGACAAAAAGCTGTATTGGGGATAGTGATGGGACGATACACTTTTTTCAGCTCCGATCCGATACCGGTATAAAACTGATATAAGATTGCCGATACCGATACAAATACCGATACTTTTAGTTTATTAATAGTACTATGATTAAGGTTACATAATGAGGCTGAAACAGACCACACAGCCCTTTTAAGAGTATCCACAGGTGCATTTAATGTAAATGCATTCAAAAGTCATTTATTTGACACACTTCATATGCAATTACACAATAGTTTCCTTTCAAATAAAATGTTTGAATTTTTATTAAATATAAAAAAAAGTAAAATATTAAATACGTTAAATATTAAATTCAGGGCATTTTTTGCAACGGTTGTGCAGGAGACTTTTATTTTGACAGGTAGCGTAGAGGATTCGCTGCAATAGCTAACGGCTAACTGGCGATGCTAACTGTATTTCCGAGCTAAATTAATCACTGTTTTTTAATAACAGATTGATTTCTTAGTGCTGGTTAGGGTTGGTAGGATCTGTGGTTTGATATTAGATGTGGATTATGGCTGTAGTTCACTTAAGATAGTTATTTATTACATTCACAATGCCGGAATGATTTTGCTAGCTAGGCTAACAGACTGCAGATCTTAATGGAGATGGCTAACGGCTAAGTGGCAATGCTAACTGTATTTACGAACTAAATTAATGACTGTTTTTTAATAACAGATGGGTGTGTTTGTGCTGGTTAGTGTTTGTAGATGCTGTGGTTTTATAGGATATGTGGATTATGAATATAGTTTACTCCAGTCTGTAGTTCATACCTTCACAACACCGGAATGCAGCTGCTGTCAGTTCAGTGCTAGCTAGGCTAACAGACTGCTGGTGTTAATCTGTTTACCTCTCAGACGCTGACTTTACGTGTACCGTTCTGCTGTACAGCGTTTCCAAAGTGAAAACTCTCCAGATAATGGACTTTTTTTGTAGATAAACAGCTAAAGTTACTCAGTCAGCCGCAGACTGAAGCTGCTGGGGGTTCAGGGTAAACTGTTAAACTGGAATCCTGATCAGGGATGCGTTTTGTGTTAACTTTATGGCGGATTTATTGTTCAGCTCAAGCTTTGGACTGGAATATGGATCGGTAAGTGGATCGGCAGCGCCCGCCCGATATCCGATTCGTCGGATTACGTCAATATCGGCCCCAATACCGATATTGTATCGGATCGGTCCCATCTCTAATTGGGGATCCACTTTCAACCGCATTGTCCACAATCTTGAAAGGCACAGATTGAAGCAACAAAATACAGCTTTTTTTATTTATTTTTACAAACTAGTTCATTTTGGAAGTAAATGAAGATATACTGCATATTAAACCGTGAATGGTTTGAAGGGGCCTCCTTTAGGCCCTGTCAAATTTTAAATTTCTTAAATTTCTACACCCTCTTGTGCCAAATAAACATCATTAACTGCCAAATGTAATGTAATGTAATGTGAATGATTGACTCTGAAGTGAAGCTGAAAGTAGAAAAAGATGAATTTGGGGCAGCCCTCTAACACAGTGACAGTAATGACAGTAAGAGACCAATAGGATGACCTGACTATCGAAAAAGGCCTTCTAAAGCATAACTCTCCTTTTAAAACTCAATTCACTGTGCACTGGGTTAAATACTGAGAGTGAATTTTATTGTACTGCAAAGTAACAGAATGAGAGCGGTTTTATCTAATTAATCTTAGTAAAATTAACAAACCCCAGGATCTCGGGCTGCATGATAAATTAAATTTGTTTCACTGGTTTGAGAATTTCCATTTTTCGGTTTTTGTCACAAATCAAGCAATGACCAATTATCATCTATTAGCTGAGAGGATAAAAGAGGGCAATATATAATGTTCTGCCTAGACTTAGTTGAAAGTACCAATATCACCTAGTGTGTGGTATCCAGCTGATTTTAAGGGGTTAGGAATCTGAAGAAACAAATGTTTTGGCAGCATCTACAGTGTTACAGAATGGCAATTTGCTCAAGTAAGAACAACATAACAAGGCTGATAATCATTCCCTTTCAAGAAAAAGAGCTGTATTAAGTAGTCACTTTCATTTTTACTCCTTATTTACAACCTTAAAAAGGTGCAGACTCGAGAATCTACTCAAAAAAAAAAAAAAAAAAAAAAAAAAGAGCCACCTTACTTATATTATCGTTTTGAAAATGAACAAGGAAACACGGCCTATCAACCTTATAACAGTTGAGAGGAATTAAGAAGGCGTATTTGGGGCAGCGCTCTAACAGTGATGGTGATTAGACCACTTTCACCAACTCACAGATACAAACGTTTCAGGAAGAGCTTTCAAAGCCATTGCACTCCTTTGGCAACACCCAATTACTACCCATTAGCTGGTAAGATGAGAACTTGCAGCATATCCAACACAATCAGGGCTCTCCATGTGAACAAATTTAGATAATGACACTTTCCTGTAATCTAATGCACATCAAGAGTATAACCTTAACTTAACAATTTACTTGTGCATAAACAGAGAGGAAATAGCATCTATTTCTATTAAGATACTGGGCTTTGCAGAGAGAGAAAAAAACACACTTAAAGACCCCCCCTATGGTGAAAAGCTGCTTTTGGCAAGACAACGGACCACACTCGAGCCAAGAGTGGCTCTTGTCTGGGAACATCCCCAATATTCATACTGATCCTTTTTTTTTTTTATCTTTTAATGCACTGTGTATTTATTCGTGTGTACTGACCTCACGGAGTTGCTGTAGCTCCAGTTTGAGGGCTTCATGCTCTTCTTCTAGATGGACGTGTTTGGTCTTTAGCGTAGCGCTCTCCTCAAGCACGGCCAGGCCATACCGCGCTGCTTGCAGCTTCTCTTCATTGGCCTCCTGAAGCTCAGCCGTCAACCTCTCTACCTCAGCCTGAAGGCTCATTCCTCCTCCTCCTCCTCCTGCCACCTCCAAATCTTCCTCCTCCAGCATCCTGCTCCTCACAAGTCACTCCACAGCACAGAATTAACTCCTATACTCTCATAGCCCTGCCAGAAGTAAGGGAAACAGATCGTGAGACAAGATTAAAGACCAGTCTCACCTGAGGATCATGTAATAGAGTAATCATCTTACAACTTTAGACTACCTCATTGCCACCCACGGCTGTATCCAGTCACTGGTTATCAGCAGGGTTTAGTTGGATAGCATTGCTAGAGATTTCGCCACTATGCCAAACAATGACATTTTACAGTGAGATTAGCTAAACAAAAAAGCCCACATCACATTAAGCTGCCTTCCTTGCTGCAGCCTTGCAGGGTTCCACACTAAATCCTATGGGATTTAGATTAGCAGCTTAGAAGACTTTGGTCACTTTCACTGGGATCTTCTCAATAGACAGCAAAACAGCACTTGCTGTATTAGGAACAGTGTTGTAGGCATAGGCCCAAAAATGTCCGGTCAACGACAGAATAATCATAAATTGGGGCAAACCAGCAACAACTGAAGAAAGCTGCTGTAAAGGCCTAGCAAAAAATTCTAAATCATTAAACCTAGTGCTAGGTGATGCAAAGGATTCTCAACAAAGTATTAAAATTAATATTTTATTTGTAGTCAAATTAATTTGTTCAATTACGTTTGAGCCCCTAAAGGAAGGAGGCTTTATGGAGTAATGGTTGTAATTCATTTACACTTCAAAGTTCAACACACTGAATTAAACTTAAAAATGAACACTTTAATTACATATTGTTTGATTCATTTCAAATCCAGTGTGGTGGAGACCACTTAAAAATGATGAGATTATTTGAATTTACCTAATTAAAAACATCTGGAATATAATCAAGAGGAAGATAGATGATCACAATCCATCAAACCAAGCTGAACTGCTTGAATTTTTGCACCAGGAGTGGCATAACGTTATTCAAAAGCAGTGTGTAAGACTGATGGAGGAGATCATGCCAAGATGCATGAAAACTGTGATTAAAAACCAGGGTTATTCCACCAAATATTGATTTCTGAACACTTAAAACGTTAAGAATGTGAACTAATTTTCTTTACAATATTTGAGGTCTGAAAGCTCTGCATCTTTTCTGTTATTTCAGGCAAATAAATGCTCTAAATGACAATATTTTTATTTGGAATTTGGGAGAAATGTTGTCCGTAGTTTAAAGAATAAAACAACAGTGTTTATTTTACACAGACATATACCTATAAATAGCAAAGTCAGAGAAACTGGAGTGGTCATAATAAAGGAACATACGTTTACTGGTGTTTTAAATGGGTGTAATTACATTATTATTGTCTCATTTCATTATTAGGTTACGTTATGGGACAATATATTGTGTAAACATAAACTGCTACCGTGACAGGCCTATTCATAAATTAAGCAGCTAAATGTTGTGTAGCTAAGTCGTTAGCTTAGATCTATTTTGCATTGTGAAATCGCGCCTTTTAGCCAGCTAGCACACTTGGATAACAGAGCGTTGTGTGATAGCTGGCTCCACAGAACAGCACGGCTGTCAATCATCCATCCGTGCTGCTACAAGCTAACCGGCTAGCTGGCAGGCTAAACCACAATGAGAGAGGCGGCAAGAGGACCCCCGACCCCCGCTGACCAGTTCAGCTTTAAGGCGGTAACACTGCTAACACGGCTGCTAGTCGTACAATAACCATGAACCCGGACTGGGCATAAGAGATATTTAAACCTTTAGCTAACGAGTGCTGCGGACAACCCCAGTTAACGCCTTTCAGCGTCCGCAGTATCAATAGTAGATGCTACAACCTGCTAACGCTAGCTAATTATTAGTCAGCGAGGTTAGCTAGCTGATGCTGTGGGCGGACAGACCAGGACGATAGGTTTTAGTTAGCAAGCTAAGTGGACGCAGCTAGCGGGTACCGGCTCTTACCTGTTTTAAATCGTGTCTGAGCAGACCGCGCAGTGTTTCAGGGTTTCTGCAGTGAGGGAAAACCGTACACACACATTGTGTTTCCCAGTAAACCGCCACCGTTTCTGGAAGGCAGTGAGGTGTGAGGACACAGAGCGCTGCTGGAGATGTTCCTCTGTTAACAGAGAGACAGGCGGTTCCTCCTTGCGCGCCGCAGTGGGGTTGAATAGTGACCGCCCAGTTCCTCCTCCCGCTTCCTTCACAGAGTAAGAGCCCCGGCCTTTTACGGCTTTTCCTCTAATACACAAATGTAAATAAAAAAAATCTACGTTAATTTTCAGATTTTCCCCCGTAGATTTCCTCTTGTGATATTTGCATTGGTTTATGTATTGGATATATTTTTATACAGCCATCTTTAACCTTTAACCCGCTATGGCATAGTGTTATCCTCAGTATTACACTTTTCTGTAACATACCTTTATTTATTTACATACTTACTTATCATTAATATAATGTTATATGGCATATCTGCATCCAGTACAACAAAGCATACAAGTGGGTGATATGTGATATATATATATATATATATATATATATATATATATATATATATATATATATATATATGTGTGCAAGAAAATGTAAAGTAGTATATTTGGCTGTTTATATTCTTACTATATTAGTTGCATTCTTCTTGTCAATTTACTAAACAGTGTTTTTTTAACTGTTGCTTTGTGCAGTTAGATTAATTATGATGAAGCAGTGGGTCTCTCTTATCTCTGGTCCTGGAGACCTCCTCCTACTAACTTGCATTTTTTTGGGTGGTTTCTTGCTCTAAAACATCGTGATCAGCAAAAATCAAATTCTAAATTTAAAGACTATATTTACCCTCCTGAAAAAAAAAAAACA
The DNA here is from genome assembly GCF_023375975.1 of Astyanax mexicanus. Taxonomy (NCBI): domain Eukaryota; kingdom Metazoa; phylum Chordata; class Actinopteri; order Characiformes; family Acestrorhamphidae; genus Astyanax; species Astyanax mexicanus. Next base: position 20,303,902 of record NC_064419.1, on the reverse strand, counting down.
TAATTTATGCCATAGAGTCTGTTACAACCATTTAAAAAATATATACATTTTTAAAACATTAAATGTTTTCCAATGCTTATAACTACCGGTAGTTCTGATACAATTTCTAGAACAAAATGTTAAAAATGTTATATATATATAAATGTTATATATATTGTTGCTGTGCAATTTATGTACATCATAAAATTAGCTGCTCACTGAATTGATCTGATTCAATCTTGAATTTGGCATTAATGTTCAGAAATAGGTCTTCGCACATATGTGTTAACTTTTTTGAAATTATGAATGAGAATTTTATAAGATTGTGGGATCAAATATAGAACCATTCTGAGATATGTTGACTAACAGTTTGACCAGCATGAGCTTTTCAGCAAGAACACCTTGACCTTTAAAGTTGGGTTTTGTTTGTATTACTAACTTCAGGCAATTCTGTATATATCAGCAAAATAAATGGCAGAAAAGATATTTTGCTCTACATACACTATCCCCTTTAGATATGTTTGTGGAATTTGTGTGGGTTTATGTATTGAAAACAATCGTTACTTTTTATACAGAAATGTTCAACTTTTAATTCAAGATTCAAGATTTTTTTAAATAATTAATTATAATTTTGGGAAGTTGTGGGATGAATTTTATAACTATTCTGAGATAGGTCATAAAATGCCCACCTCAGTTATAATACATTGTCATTCTCGCTGAAAACAAAACAAGACAAAAAAACAACAACACTGGCATTTGGCTGACATTCTTTTCAAGATCAAATAACATGTGAATCATGTTACACTTGTAATATTACTAGTCTCTGGAGATATTAGTAAAATAGAAGTGTGGATTTCTCAGGTCATTAAATGTTTCTGGTTTTACTCGTCTACAGTTTTAGGAGTTTCACCCAAGGACTCTTATTAGTGTGGCATGGTATCTATGTATATACAGAAAAACAATTGAGCCCTAGTCTGCCACAGGGAGACGGTACTATGAATTTGTGTGGTAAGAAAATTTGTGTGCAAGAACACACCCCTACAGTTAAAAAGTTGATAAGACAAAACAATTTTTTCATTTAGATGGGAGCATTGTTTCTCAAAGAAAAAAACTTTGATCAGCTTTAAGAATTTGTAATATTTGCAGATTTTCATTGACATAAAGTTAAAAGCTGATAAAATAGCTGACAAAATTATATCTACAGTGGTGTGAAAAAGTGTTTGCCTCCTTCCTGATTTTTTTGAATGTTTGTCACACTTAAATGTTTCGGAACATCAAACCAATTTAAATATTAGTCAAAGACAACACAAGTAAACACAAAATGCTATTTTTAAATAAAGGTGTTTATTATTAAAAGAGAAAAAAAATCCAAACCGTGCCCTGTGTGAAAAAGTGATTCCCCCCTTGTTAAAACATACCATCACTGTGGTTTCTAAAACCTGAGTACACTGTCTCTAGCCACGCCCAGGCCTGATTATTGCCACACCTGTTCTCAATCAAGACATCACTTAAATAGGACCTGCCTGACAAAGTAAAGTCCACCAAAAGATCCTTAAAAGCTACACATCATGCAGAGTTCCAAAGAAATTCAGGAACAATTGAGATAGAAGGTAACTGAGATCTATTTTAATAGATATTCAGTACAATGACAAATATGTATGCTTTTTTGTAAAGAGGTTTTGACAATTACGGACTGCCTAAGACAATACTGTAAATTTTATGGTGTCTTTAAGAGTAACATATGTAAATCTTCTCTATTGTTAGACCTGCATAGTGCCTTTAAACAGTAGTCAAACAATGTTTATGTTTAACATCTGTGGATTGGGCTAAACTACATAACTTCAAGAGTGTTATAATAGTAAGTTTGCTAAACCAAATTGAACCTAGGTGCCCGTAAAGTGTATTGTACCCAGCAATACACTGGTACCTTGTCCAGGGGCTGTTACTGCTTTGCATCCAACTGATTTATATTCAATCCAGACCCAACAAGACCATATCTAGGAAAAAAAAACAAGGAGAAATATTATGGGTGTATCATTATGCCTTTATTGAAGTAATATCAACTTTATGTCATGGCATTAATGATTCTGAGGTTCAAACAAGCATTTCCATTGTATCTGGTTTAACAGACAGATCCAGAGTTGGTTTGGTCAATCATACAGACTTAAATTATTCAGTTATTATTTTATCTGTTCATACTGTTCTGAATTGTTCATCAGAGAATTGCTGACTGCAGATACTCACACCACCAAGTGGCTGCTGATTGTAAATGCATTCAGCAAGAACACCATCTTCCCAAACCCACCCACATAATAAAGGAGAGTGCTGCAGTGCACGTGGCTGCAGTGCTGCTCATGGCTGCAGTGAATGGGAAGAGAAAAAGCATCAGTATCTTCAGAATGAATACAATAAAACAAGGTTCTGCATGTAAATAGTGACACTGAAACTAATGCATGGAGAATAAAAACAAAAGTACGGTGGCTGAGAAAGCCCAACGCAGTGCAAATTGAAAAGCGCTGCAAAAGCACAAAACACTTCCATCAAAATTACAACACAGGCGCAGCAAATAGAAAAACACGCTGCAAATACCACTACAACACAACGGAAGTGAGTCACAACACAACGGAATTTTCCCGGGGGACCTTAAAAGATGCTGTACCAGCTAAGCTGCGTCTTCAGTAACGTCTCGGACTTCACTATGTGTACAAAGGACAATAAGTGGCAAACAAGGCGTTTTGTGAAGCAGAACTTTTAATAATATGCACACAACCGTGGTAATCACAGGTAATAAACATAACTTACTTTTCAGAAGCTTGTTTGTCACTTATTGTCAGCATCTTTTAAGGTCCCCTGGGAAAATTCCGTTGTGTTGTGACTCACTTCCGTTGTGTTGTGGTTGTATTTGCAGCGCGTTTTTCTTTTTGCAGCGCGTTTTTCTATTTGCTGTGCCTGTGTTGTAATTTTGATGGATGCGTTTTGTGCTTTTGCAGCGCTTTTCAATTTGCACTGCGCTGGGCTTTCTCGGCCACCGTACATAAGCCCTGTTAAAACAAAAATCAAATAACTGAAAGCATCAAGCACACGTGCCATTTTTAGTCCAGCAAAAAATGGAGGGAATAAAGCTTCTGGGGTTCATCCATTAGTGTGGGAAACTCTGTGCCAGGCTTCCACACAGCCCCTGAGGTCAAAAATCAGAGGTCATGGGGGTTGGTGGCCTCTTGAATCTATGTATGCTACAAACAGGCCAGCCAGAGAGGTGGACAGACAGTGCTGCAACTAAAAAAACAAATCATGTTAATTCAACAGGCATGAATAATGTAAATGATGACGCACTGTTAAATACCATTACGCAAGTTATACTGACAAAAAAATATATAAATAAGTATAAAACGTTCCATAAATTACAGCCAGTTTCCAAAACAAACTTAGCTGGCTTATCAGACAGACTGTGTTATAAAACTGCTCTCTGCTTTGTTCATTTAAACAGTTTTGAAACCACAGGGCACACAGAGAAGACGAGCATAATCTTACTTTAGGTTACAACTTTTAGTAACAACTTTAAAACTGTCAAGAAAATTAGTCATCTAAGCTGCTGGGACTAAGGCTATGAGGGTCTGGGACTGACGTAAGCAACACTATCCCATCATCAACATGGCCAGCAACAGGTCAACATGAATATGGGAACTAAAACTTCTTTCCAAAGGTCTGACAGCCATTAAGGTCCATAGGGCACAGAAGACCATAACCCCTGTGCTCATATGTATTTATGATTGTAAAAACAGAAGAATTTACTACTAAAGTAAAACAGCTTTTTATCTAGCTGGGTCTTAATTTAAAATAAAAACATATTATATAATAATAGTAATAGAATATATTTAAATATTATTATAATTAGATCATTACAAAAAGATATAACTTAACATAGTTGGACATTTCTTGTTTTTTTGTTTTATTTTTGATTCTCTTGTAAAGACACACATTTTAATAGAGGTTTAAGTCTTAGTGTTTCTGAAACCGTTCCTGTCATGCGCCTCTTTGGAGGAAGACCATTTTAAATTCTCCTCAGGGGCATAGCAGCAAATTCTGGCCCCTGTTTTCTCTCAATGTGAGTGGGCCCCTATCCATTCCAGTACATCAGGAACCTCAGCAAAAAAACAACAACAAAACAACAGGATTTTTATAGCCCCTCTCCCTACTCGGGCCCTGGGTAGTCAGGTGCACTTTTCCCCCCACTACCACACCCATGATCCTGCTGCACGGCAAAAAATTAAATCTTAGCAAGTTAAATCTTCCTAAATCTAGTTTAAATATTTGAAATATTTCATTTTGACATTGACAGAATTCTTTAAGAATACCCAACTTAATTCTACCTTATATAGTCCTTGTTTTAAGTACTTTTATCTACTGAAAGTGTTTCATTCCATTGGTAGATATTTGTGAATATTTAAGCATTACTTCTTGACAGAAACTAAATAATCTGTAATTTTCCTAAATTAAGCACAATTATCTGCCAAAACATTAAGACACTTATCAGATTAAGCTAGAAATAAGCAATTCATTTAAAAATATTACATTAATCATCTCAAAATGAGACATTAGATAGCTGTTAAATATACAATAATTGATTGTTTTTAAATTACATTTTTATTTTTTATGTGTTTTTTTACTAAAAAGAATAAAAATGATTTAAACTGTTTACTTTTTGTTTTTCTTTTTGTTCATGTCAAATATCTCTCTATTCTGGATCTAGACCTTTTTATCTAGTTGTTCTGCAGGTGGCCGCAATAATATCAGGTCAAAGCATGGCGCACAAAATTTGAAAACATTTGAATTTTATATGACCCTGCTGAGCTTTGTGCAGCAAAAATTTGCACCTGAACTGCACATCCGGTTACAAAATAGTGTGTTTGTAAGCACAACAGAATTTTCAGCATTCGAGGTAAAAGCAATTTAACGACTGGGCCATGGCTGCACCCAGTCTTGCTTCTGCACGACTCCATTTTAAGATGCACTTCTTAAATCACAACCTCAACCATTGTTAACCTCAGACGAGCTAACAATTGAGCTTAGCTGTGCATAGTATAACCTACTTCCTACAACATAATCTCATAAGACGCATATACATGTTAGAGACCTAGCTTTGCACTGTTTATCATTGTACTGAAATGGTTAAACTCTTATTAGTAACTGCATCCAGGCACTGAACATAAAAACAATAACACTAACAAGGCAAAATCTTAATCGTTGGGTTTAAAGCACCATTTGGAACGTATACTACGCTGTGCATCATGCAAAAATCAATTCAATGCCCAGAAAACAAATAAAATATCATGTGAAATGACTAAAGAGCTCAGGCCAGGCTTTCAACTTACAAATTTCTTGGAGTGAAATTCGGGTTGGTATAGTTGAAAAAGTGCCATTACACAATATTGCACAAAAACATTTTAATTTGCTGTTTACTCCTAATTATTGTGAATAATGTTTATCAGCTTAATCTTTAAACTTTGCAAACATTGTTTTCGATAGGTCAATTATACAAGAACATTTTTATAGTTCATTGCAACAAATATAATAAAGGTTTTCTCCAAATTCAACACATAATGGGATTTTTATTCACTACCCCATTATCAGAATAATTCAACCCCACAATCACAAGCCTCTTTAGTCCTTAGTAGACACCTCTAATGCTGTTATGATCTGGTGCAAACATGATACATAATCAGACACCAGCTTCTGGCAGCATTTCTGAGGAGTCTTAACCTTTCCCCATGGGCAGAGGCCTCCACTTTACTGATATTCTTGGATTTGGGTGTTGCAACAAAATTCTTAAAATACCAGGTTCAAGTCAGGCAACAGTGACAGCCACTCCAGAATCTTCCAGGACTTCTTCAGAAACCAATGGTGGACTGTGAGGTATCCTTTCTCAAGCATCACCTTTCTCAGAAAAGACGTGCTGCTGCATTCTGGATCATCTGGAGTGGTTTTACTACACAGGCCGGGAGGCCAGTTAGTATGGCATTTCATTTGCAATTACCTACTGTCTTTCTGTTACAGACCAAACCAGAGGAATAGAGAATCCAAGTGCAGGTTTATTGAAAAGCCGCAGGCAAAAATAACAGGCAAACAAGTCAGAAACAGGATAATCCAAAAATCGTATATCAAAAAATCAGGCAAGAGTTCAGTAACCAAATCTGACGGTAAATAAAGAAATAGCGCTCGGAAAGTTAGCAACAACAAGACCTAACAGACCAGGTGGTTTCAATACACTAGACAATGAGCAGATCAACAACAGGTGTGCCTCAAAACTGAGGTGAGTGCGACCTCTTAAGACGGGTAGAGGTATTGCTCGGGTCGCTCCTGACACTTTCGCTGAACTCTGTGGTCCTCGGGTAATTTTAGTTCTGTCCGGTTCACATCTCTGAGTTTTGTCACATTGCGTTTAATAAAATAGCTATTTGACCACTGCCATGCACTGTAATTACACTTTGAGTGTGTGTTCCGCAGAGATTCACAACACAACAGCGAGTGAAAACATGGCGGCTAATAACATTATGTCATGTGACCGAGAAAGCCTAAAACTCACTGGTCCTCCTGTTTTTTCAATTGCAGTCGGGATGCAAGAGTTTTGTCTGAGTAGAAGTGTGAAATATTTTTCACAGAAGCCCCCCTGAGAAACTAATCCCGTCCAGATAGGGCTACAGGCATGAAAATTTCTATTTTTGTTTCATCGCTCAACATAAGAGAGTCCCAAAAGTTCTGTGGCTTATTTACATGTTTTTGAGCATATTGGAGCTGACAGGCATGGAGACCTGCAGCTTTTAACATGAGCTTTAGTGTGCCTGCTGCCGCCAAACCATGCTGAAGGCCTTTTGTAGCCACTTGACTTCCTTCCCTTAGCCAACCTTCTTATTTTTAGCCAGTGATAGCTTACTTTTTCTACCACGTAGCTTCCAGGTAGCTTACCTAGTGTTTGTTTAACCAGCTGAGTACCTAAGAACACTCAGTGTCTTTGCCATTACTTATAGCCGTTTTCTTGTTTGTGCAAAGCAATGATCTCTTCTCTGATTTTTTGACAACTCTTCTGACATGCAGTGCTTTCAAATATACTCTGTTTGGTCTGGTCTCCTTTTTATTTTTTAGATCAGCTAAACCATTTTATTTGCAGTGTCTCAACAATTACTAAGTAATAAAAGAAAAATGCAGCAGCATTAATCAAAATTTTACACTTGCATCTGCTGTATCTGTAGATTACCTCTTATTTATAATGAGAAATAAGAGATATCTGAGGGTAATCTGTAACCCTCATTCTTCTGTGTGATGCACATCTAGTTACAGGAAGTTTAATTCAGTGAGTGCTAAGTATTGGGAGACACAGGCCATGTAGATGATGACAACAGGACTTAGTAGTTCTTTAACATCAAACATGTGCACTGCTTAAATATATGTTACTGCATTAATGCGACTTATTTTCAATTTAATGTAATTACTTTAATACCGGTAAAAAATAATACTTTTTTTTTTGAATAAAACATATACAGACCCATGTTTATTTAGAAACATGTAAAACTATGTTAAGACCTGCAAATCTCTTAATTATGATTTTTTTTTCTATATGTTACAGTAATTTTCTTTAGAATTGTGTGATTATTGTTAGTGTTTAGTTTGTAGTTACAGACTATGAACAGGTCTTGATATCTATCTTTTAATTTTCTTCAGTTTTTATCCATGATTAGTGAATGTTTGTGAGGAGGGCACTGTCAAGTTCACAAAAGAGTCTTTCACTGGTTTGCTGTTGCTTTGGGTTCTGGTCTGGGTGTCCTGATATAACACCTTCAAATACTGGAAGTGGCTGACTAGCTAGTTAGCATACCCACCTTAATAAAATACCCCTCTTAGTAAAATTCAGAGAACTAGATGTAGACACTTTCACAGAAGTCAAATTCATCTGGAGGACAAACAAAGGGGATCAAGGGGTTGTCAAAATTTGTGAGAAACAGCATGTGTAGTGTGAGTGCGAAATTACAGATAATTATGTGAGTTTACTTGCCAATACACAAGTTGGCAGCCAATGTTCAGATTAATTAGTATCAGTGTAAATCTTGTAATAAGCTCAGTAAATTGAATCCTAATGAGCTCCACAATGTGGTTTGAGTTAGGTTCACATTCATGGAGTAAGTTTGATAAGCTGCATATGGCACATCAGAGGTGTGTGTTTGTGAATACTTGATTCATTAGGAATGATAGATATATATATATATTTCCTTTCCCCTGCAGACCTTCCATCTGCCCAGATAACAAACAAGCAGAATTTACCTATTAATTAAATAATTAAATGTGTAAGATGTAAACAATATCCTCCAGGCTAGTTTGATGTGAAATGCTTTGCACTACAGAAAGAGCTTTGTTGTCTGCTGGACAGAGATTTTTCTACAGGGAGGGGAATGAGAACCGGATGTCTGAAGCATTCAATGCTACTCCATAGAAAGAATATGTGAATAAAATATGAATAAATTAACATATTATATTGCTACATATTGCTATAATAGCTATAAAAATATTTTTTGCTGAGGATGCAATAAAAAATATGAGGGATGCACAAAATGTGAATATATGTACCAAACTAAATGAATCATTGTCACAGCTTCACATTAATAATGAATTAATTAGTTGCAACTAAAAGCTGCATTAAATAGTCTGAATGTATTTTGTTCTACTTAAAAAAAAACTCTGGACATGTTTAATATCCCCAAAGACATATCAACAATTAAATAAATTAATTAAACATAATAATGTTAAAAAATAATAATAATAATTCCCTGGTTTCCCTTAAAATGTATAGATCTGGAAAAATATAAGTGACCAGACCACTTAAAAACAATGGATTTTTTTTTATTTTACCAAATTAAAAACCTCTGGAATATAATCAACAGGAATATGGATGATCACAAGCCATCAAACCAAGCTGAACTGCTTGAATTTTTGGACCAGGTGTGGCATAAAGTTATCCAAAAGCAGTGTGTAAGACTGGTGGAGGAGAATATGCCAAGATGCATGAAAACTGTGATTAAAAACCAGCGTTATTCCATCAAATGTTGATTTCTGAACTCTTAAAACTTTATAAATATGAACTTGTTTTCTTTGCATCATTTGACGTCTTAAAGCTCTGCATTTTATCCCGTTATTTCAGCCGTTTCTTTTTTTCTTCAAATAAATGTTCTAAATGACAATATTTTTTTTTTGGAATTAGGGAGAAATGTTGTCTGTAGTTTATAGAATAAAAAACAATGTTAATTTTACTCAAACATATACCTATAAATAAAAAAATCAGAGAAACTGATTCAGGACATGAAATGGTCTCTTATTTTTTTCCAGAGCTGTATATTACCAATATTAACATGATATACAGAAACTCTACTAGATATTTACTACACTAGATAATTTTAATCGTATCAAATAAATTCAATTCACCACTGTTCTTTCTATAACAATGCATCTCAATCACCTTAAGCCCATCTGGATATATCTGCATTTATTCATCCTTACCACTTATTTATGTAAAACACATTTACCTAAACATTCACTTTAGGTGTAGATAAAAATATGGCTAAAAATTGTGATGTGTGAAACTGCTGTTTGATATCCTGGTATAGATGTGAAAGAAGGTATAATACAATCCTAAAACAATTTAACTCCTAGAGGTTTTCAGCACACTCTAAGAAATATAAGTACAGATTTGTACTTAAAAGAGTACAAAGCTTGTCGCTGGGGCTGTACCTTATATTGAGGCACAAAAAAGTACCTTTCAGTGAAAGTCCTTTTTTGTACCCATGGTTTTTGTGGCAGTAAAGATCATAAAGATTATAAACGTTATCATCAACTAAATATGGCTCAAAAACTTGATGATACAAAATTGTCTGGCTTTCAAATAAAAAATGTGCTATTTAAATATATATTGTTCATTAGTACAGTGATGCAGAATACTGAATGTACCTTTTGGCTGGTTAAATGGTACAAATTTGTACTTATTGCTGTTAGAAATGACTTTGTACTTCAGAGGGAACAAATCTGACCCTGTAAAGACCAATATTGTACCTTTGAGGGTACAATTATGAAGAGTGTACCTTCGAGTACAAAAAAGTACTCATATCGTACCTCTGTTTTTTAGAGTGCACTTGGCCTGGCTGCACTCCTGCATTCCCAGGCTAAAGGCCTTTGCATACTTTATGCAAAAAAAGTCGAAATAAGGAAAAATATACAATTTATTGTACACTCCCACACAGTATAGGCTAAAGTCTTCCTGATTTTGTTGGCATTACTGTCTCTATTGTTCCAAAGGGAATTTTCTACTAGATGTTGGAGAACTGATTTGAGGATTTGTTTGCATTCAGTGACAAGAGCATTAGTAAGGTCGTGCTAAATGATCATCACCCAACCTGACCCCTAAATCCCCAACGTATCCTATAAGTATTGGATGGAGCACCATTCATTATTCGAGAAAACACAGTTTCATAGCTTACAGCTGTCTCCCTTTCTTTTTCTCTTTCACATGCACGCACGCATGCACATGCGCACACACATACAAACAAACACACTGCAGCCTCAGCAAAACGTCCGATTTGATTGGCATTACTTCTCTACAGGGAATAGACAAGATGTGTGCACGTTCACACATTTGTGTCAGCAATGGGTGCTACTTAAAGTAGCTGAATGCTTTCATCAGAAGGGGTATCTGAATGTGCAGTCTGGGAGGTGAGCAGTGATGAGTGAGTGAGGATAATGGACAAGTGCAAACAGATGTGAGCTAGCTATAGGCTTGTTTCTGAACACATCTGTTAGTCAGACGGAAGCAAAGATGAGAAGAGAAAAAGAGTGAATGAGAGAAGAATGGAAGCAAAGAGAAATGAAAGCAATCTCCATATATGCACAACAGATATTTTATTATATTGGAATTCAGCTGGTGTGGTTTCATTTAATCAGCTACAGTACCTCAGTAAGTGAAGTTACTCATACCTCATACCCTGTTAAATTTCCAGTAAGTCTTTTGGCCAACTTGACTTGCATCCTACAGTGCAAAATAAATTGAGTTATGTAAGAAATGTGCTTTTCAAAATATTTATCGCACCATCGTTCAACCAGCTATAATCATTTTACACATTTTGAAAACTATGGCTGTTGATCATTCTGGATGCAATTTTTTTTTTTGGTAGAATTACCATAATTATTGAAAACACCACCTAAGGTAATTACATTTGTCAGCCATCCAAAAGTGTTAAAGGATTGATGAATAAGTGCGCTGACCTGGTCCGATTTATTCTCTGATGGGAATTCCTTAGAATTCTCCACACAGCGGTCTCCCACAAGTCAAAGGTCCTGGGAGCAATTAATCTGAAACGGGACAGAATGACAGAGGAAGACTAATAGGGCTAGAGCAAAAATGAGTGCAATAAGGTACTGCGTCAACCAGAGAGTCAGTTTTGTTCATCTAAGAAACAGTATAAATGCTCATGAAGCAGGACAGCATTTCAGACACGCTCTGTAAACATCAAAGCCTGCAAGGAAAAGACCACGCACATCCTACATCCATCTGCTTCTGCTACAAATACATCCTTCCAAAATTGATGCTGTCCCACTGCACCTGAGGAGATGAAAGTGGTATACTTGTTGGTCCTTCTTCTCTCGCTGTCTGTGAGTGCACAGGCCTTACAGAGGTATGGAAACGATTCCTATGATTATGTATATTTTAATGGATTATATAAAAATCTTAGTCTGAAATCCTAGCCACCTAAAAATATATTTATCTTGAAAATGAGCAATGAAAATGGTGTTTTTTTAACTAACCAAAGATTATTGTAATTGTCTTGCTTATTTTACTTTATATATTGATTTATATCTGTTTTAATAGTGTTTTCTACTGAGTTCCACAATGTGGTCTAGGTTAGGTTCGCATTTTGAAAAAGTCAGCACAAACCACATTAGAAAGCAGAGGGTAAAAAACTTTTCCTAGCATGTGTTTTTTATTTTATAGTGTGATATTTGAGAATGACTGATTTGAATGTGACATATGTGACCAATTCCACTGCTGTTACCCAGCTGTCACCATCTGTTCAGATAACATTAATGCGCTGATTTACAGGGGAGTTTTACACTTTTTTTTAATACCTCTGCATATGCAAAATCACACTTTTTGTTTTTTCAAAACAACGTTTATGACTTCTTTTAAGACTTCTACATGGTCTTGTATATTGTAGTGTCCTAGAAAAAAGAATAATAAAGTTGCTTGCACAGTATCTTTCCAATGACTGTAATAATGATACAGAACATTTAGGTTGAGGAGATGAAAGGATATCGTCACTGTCCAATGAAACACAAATAAAAAAATAGTTTATTTCAGGTCATTTTGAAAAGTTTCTATTGGTTCGTTTATCAGGAAACTTTGGCACAGTGTAAGGGACAGTTTGTCTGTTCAAATTATGTAGTAAACTAAAAATCAAACTAAACAAAAATGGAGATGAGTGTTTTTCATAAGACAGCAACCATACCAACGTAACTACACATATTAGCTTGGATCAAACAATTGTCCAAAAAGGTTAATATGACACCCCTGGATGTGTACTGAGTGTTGTATTATGCAAAGATGTAAATAGAAGCAATTTAAATAGGGCTGCAACGATTAGTCGGCATAATCGACAATGTCGACTATAAAAAAAATTTCGTTGTCGACGCGTCGTTAAAGTGTGATGGAGCGAGACAGAGAGAGAAAGAGAGAAAAAGCGCACGCGGGAGAAAAAAGGGGCGAGAGAGGAAGACACACACTTAGTAAGTGAGTGAGCATCCTGATTGGCCTCTCCTCATGCTTAGTTGGCTAATGAGGCTTCAGTGTGGGAGGGACTTGCAGCGCGTGCGAGAGAAAGAGAGAGAGAGAGGTCGAGACGCGCGTAAAGTGTAATATCAGCGGTGTGTCCATTAAACACAAACAAACAAACAAACACATTTAACTCCACAAAAATACTTTACAGTCTGTCTTTACTAGTTCTGTACTTGTTTAAACACTGATTTCTATATTAACTATATTACCCGTGGTGAGTTTAATTACTGCAGAGAGCTGCTGAGGTGAGTTTAAACAGGCTTCACTCCTTCATTAACATCAATAACATTAGGTAAACTTTACGTTAACTGTGATAAGTGTTGGGGAGATACTGTACTCTGTCCAATCCGTTAATTAAGTTATATTTTATAGTAACTACAGACTCTTTTAAAAAAACAAAACTTTATTTTCTTAAAGACAAACAATAATTTCAGGGAGGTTTCTCCTTTAAAAAAAAAGTAAGAAATATACATACAAGTTTCCTTAAATCTCCTGAAAATAACATCTAGCCTGTGTGAATGTTTCCTATAGTATACTTTGTAATTTTTAGTGTCATATAGGTACGTCAAACTATCAAAAATTACTGCAAAACTGTTTTTAGAGCCTGAACATTTAGCTGTCCTTACCAATAGGAAATACAAATGGAGGGCATGAAAAGAATAATCACGTCTAACCAAACAAAAAATGGGCAGATAAGTCGACTACAAAAATAGTCATTAGTTGCAGTCCTAAATTAAATTGCATTTTGTCATTTCTATGTAAAAATAATATTTTACAAATCTTCTATAGAGAACACATCTTCAATTTGTGCTGCACAAGAACAGTTTACTTAATTGAAATCGTTATAAAAAATATTCCTAAAATATATTAAATTCATATCGCACAAATTTACACATTTAAGTTTGCTATTTCCAGTTTCCATATTTGCAGTTCCACCTCCATATGTTTGCTGTTTAAACCAAATATTTTTTCCAAACTTACTAAACTAAGATATGAATAATAGAATGAAAATTACAGTTACTGTTCTACTAAAATACTGTTACATTTACAACAGTGTTTTTCAGCCCTATTTTCTCACCATTTCAGTACAGAATATACAGCTCTGATAAAAATTAAGAGACCACTTCAGTTTCTGAATCAGTTTCTCTGATTTTGCTATTTATAGGTTTATGTTTGAGTAAAATGAACATTGTTATTTTAGTCTATAACCTACGGACAACATTTCTCCCAAATTCCAAATAAAACAATTGTTATTTAGAGCATTTATTTACGAAAAATTTGAAATGGCTGAGGACTACAGAGTCCACAAATCAATATTTGGTGGAATTACCCTGGTTTTCATACATCTCGCCATGTTCTCCTTCACCAGTCTTACACACTGTGTTTAAATAACTTTTTGTCACTTTTGGTGCAAAAATTCAAGCAGTTCAGTTTGGTTTGATGGCTTGGAATCATCTATCTTCCCCTTGATTATATTCCAGAGGTTTTCAATTAGGTAAAATCAAAGAAGCTCATCAATTTTAAGTGGTCTCTTATTTTTTTCCAAAGCTGTAATGTCTCAATCACTGTCAAATTAGGCAGGGGACAGCACTAAGTATAGTACACTAAGATACCCTCTTCTGAAATAGTTTTGTTTTTCAGGAAATGTCCTTAAAGCTAACAAGATTAAAGATTAAAATGAACATCCCTGAGCCTGATAAAATTGCAGGCTTAAAACGTCCTCTGACACATATTGGTACAACTTAACAGGTTTTCCTCGAGAAGTAATTTTTCAAGGCACTTCACAGAAGGTGTATTAACATCACATGTTTTATGAATGCTACGCGTTGCTCTCTTGTCTGAATAGGGTCAGTCTGAAGAAAATGCCCTCCATTCGAGAAACTCTGAAGGAGACAGGCGTCACACCGGCACAGATGTTTGCTGAACTTGAACTGAAATCGGACATTAGCCTGTCACCCAGAAATGGAACAGCTCCAACACCTCTCACCAACTATCTAGATGTGAGATGCAACAAGTTATTATTTAACAATACAATGTACCATTAACCATAGGTAAAATACATGTATTTCTTTCTGTGGAGGCAGAGTTTTAACGACAATCTGTGTAATGGAAATATAGTCATAGCGTTAAAACTAGTACTAAGTGAAGTGAATAACAATAAATATTATATTACGATAGTATAATCTGAATGTGTTTTATATGTGAATGAATAATATAAAAACAAGAACAAAAAATGGTCATGTTAAAGGGCTTTAGCGTCTTTCATGAGAAAATACACTAACCCTAAGTCTATATTCTGATCTATTGACCTGTATTCTTTCTTTTAGGCTCAGTACTTTGGGGAGATCAGTATTGGTTCACCAGCTCAGATGTTCAACGTTGTGTTTGATACGGGTTCTGCCAACCTTTGGGTGCCATCACATATGTGTTCTCCTCTATACACAGCCTGTTGTATGTATTCATGTAATTATTTATCACAACACACACACACACAATTCATCCAGAACAACTGACACAGTCACTGCTGTTTTCTCTATCCTGTGAGCGTCTCTCTCATCTTCTTTCCTTTTAGTTACTCATAACAGATATGACGCCTCCAAATCTCACACACACGTTTACAATGGAACAGGATTTTCAATCCAGTACGCTTCTGGAAATGTCCGGGGATTCCTCAGTGAGGACATAGTTGTGGTGAGTTTGAAATGACAAAATGCTTTAATTACATACTACATTTTATAACCTTCCTTCCAATTTCGGTCATCAAGCTGCCGGCGGGTGGGGAGATGCCGCTCTAGCCCCACATTACTCCTAGGGTGATGTCCACAACACAGGGCATCTGTGAGCTGATGTATCAGAACCGAGTCACTGAGCTTTCCTCCAAGCGTGCTGTGATGCTGCTCAGCAATGCTGCATCAGCAGCAGCTCGAAAAAAAGTGGTGGCTGACTTCACATGTATCGGAGGAAGCATGTGTTAGTCTTCACCCTCCTGGTGTGTTGGGGCATTACTAGTGATAGGGGTAGTCCTAGTGAGTGGATTGAATGGGGAGAAAATTGAAAAATTTTGAAATAAAATGGTATATAAAAAAAAAAAAAATTCTGAATGATATCCACAGGTGGGTGGTATCCCAGTGGTGCAAGTGTTTGCGGAGGCTACAGCTCTTCCAGCCATCCCTTTCATCTTTGCGAAGTTTGATGGCGTGTTGGGAATGGGCTATCCGAATGCGGCCATTGATGGCATCACACCAGTGTTTGACCGCATTATGTCTCAGCATGTGCTTAAAGAGGAAGTCTTCTCAGTATATTACAGCAGGTAAGTTGAAGTCTCAATAGAAATGATACAGTAATAGGCTGCTCCCCTTACTGACACATTGCTAAAATGTAATTTGTAAAATCCTGTTCAAAGTGAAAATTTAATCATAAATAATTTCAAAAATATGTGATTTCTTAACCATTTACATGTGTGTACCAGAGATCCCCAAAGCATCCCAGGAGGAGAGTTGGTACTGGGAGGTACAGATCCAAATTACTACACAGGCTCCTTCAATTATGTCCCCACGAAGGGGGAGGGCAAGTGGGAGGTCATCATGAAGGGGTATGTAAATGGTTATCAATCATCAATTAGAAAAACATGTATGTAACCATAACAGTAATGTTGTTAAAACTCATTTCTACTAGTAGAATATATATTGGATTGAACAGATCAGCATGAATTCAATGCATCATGGACATAAATTCCAACAACAACAAAAAAAATATTTATAATTTTAAGTTCTTCTTCCTTTTAGTGTGTCTGTGGGGGCGGACAAGCTGTTCTGCACAGAAGGCTGTACAGCTGTGATCGACACAGGTTCCTCCTTCATAACTGGCCCCGCCTCCTCTGTTTCCATCCTGATGAAAACCATTGGTGCTGTTGAGCTGGCAGAGGGAGGAGTAAGTTCTGCTCACTGTAGATTCATGTTTAGGGAGAAGGTAACCAATGTCTTCTTTAGACTCAGGAATACTCAAGTAAATTAGGTCTTTTTTATACATGGAACATAACAATTCCACAATTTGAAGTAAATCAATCAGCCACATTAAAAAATCAACACAGAACACATTTCTAAGTTCTAAATTAGAAGGAAAACCCACTGCTGCATCCCTTTATTTGAGTTATCCTGATTATGGCAGCACTGCCATTTGGAAGCCATTTGCAACCAAAACCAATGACAAAAACCACATAAACACATGACATAAGCACAAAATGTAGCCCGCAGAGCGTTTTTCTCTTTTACTTGATTTGCTTCTGAGAAAAGCAAATCTTCGGCACACTGTCTAATCCCAACAGCTCAACATATCTGTACTTCTTCTCTGCAAGTATGTTTAAATTTGACCACAAGTCATTATATGCTGAAGGTGGCTCAGAAACAAAAATATGCTCTGTTTTCTTAGTATAGATATTTACATATTTTTTCGTTTGACATTATTCATTTTTGTCAATAGTTGTAATACACATATCAAAAGAAAGACTAATTCAAACAAGCATACAAAGTATAAACTGCAGTGTCTGCAGTGTTATGATTTAAATGAGATTGAATTGTCCTCAGAATGTATCTATTCTGCTAATTCAGTTATATAAGCTTTTAAATGGTGTTGGTTACAGGGATGATATTGTTTGAGGATAACTTATTTTACTTGGCATAAAAACACAACCCCTTCATGAATTTCAAGACTCATTCAGCAGTACTTGCATGGTTAAAACCAAGGCTAGGAAGATAATAACAGTTTAATTTTGCAATAACATTTATTCTGTTCTTCTAGATCTTAACACTGTTCACAAAACCTGTATGTGTAGGGTGTGCACAAACAGTGAAATGGTCCTAATCAGTTGTGTTTATTGGCACCTGTGAAAAATAAATTACAAGACAGTCTGCCAAGATAGTGCCACCAAATTTCTTTTGCAGTTTGTGTCCTATGACTTTTCTGTATGCTTTTAGATACATACATACGGATTGAAAAAGAAAACATTTTAGACAAAAACTGGAAATGGTTTTCCTAAGCAAGCCTCATAAATACTACTACTACTACTACTACTACTACTACTACTAATAATAATAATAATACATTTATTAACAATAAATGTAAACAAAAATGCATACTGCCTGTAATGCAGATTGTAATAACATTTAAGCAGCGATGCAGTGTTACTAAGAGAGCTGGCCCAGGAGGCCATGGCTGCACTAAAAACCAGATACACTCAGAAGGGAAGTTTTAGAGGCATGTGAATTAGTTCCTTTTAGACAAAACAGTACAAAACCAACCACTGTTTTGGTACGTTTCTTTACAACAGAGCATTTTGAAAAATATGTCAACCTTCTCATATCTGTCATTTCAAATTAAAAGCCCTCTGCAGAGTTTTGTAATTGCGATTTTATAATATTTATTTAAATTCTGAAGCAGTGTAATTTAAAGTAATTTAAATGCAGCAAAAAAAAACAGGAAAATCTGTATCGGAATACATTTGGAACAAAATCCTCCCCCCCCCCTTTTAAAGTGGCAGCCAGGCCCACTCTCGATGAGAACTGTCCAATTGTGCATAAAGACAACTGACAAACAGACAGACGGTGTCACCCGAAAACACTTATCAGTCTGTCTCTAATCTTGACAAATTTTACAGTTTTGTTTCATTCCATAATGCAGTGGCCTATGCTGTTCCTAATTCTGTCTTTGTTCTCCTTCAGTATACTGTGAACTGTGACCTGGTCATGTCTTTACCCAGTGTGATCTTTCACCTTGGTGGAAAGGAGTATCCTCTCACACAGGAAGACTACATTCTCTGGGTAAGACAATATATGTCCTGTGTAAACTATGTAAACTTCAGCAACTACAAGCTAAAATATTTAACCAAAAAGAGAAATGTTTTTTAGTGTTCAGTTTTTTTTTTCAGTACATCATTAGTGTAAAATGTAAAATATCTCATATTATCATCCTCTCTTTTATTTTCCTATTTACAGCAGTCACAGTTTGGAGAGGACATCTGCACCGTGACTTTCAGGGCACTGGATGTACCACCTCCTACTGGTCCAGTTTGGATATTAGGTGCCAACTTTATTGCCAGGTACTACACAGAGTTTGACAGAAGGAACAACCGCATTGGGTTTGCCCAAGCAGTGTGACAGCTGCCAGATATTTACTGCTACTGTACCACGTGTTTATCAAAACAACAAATTAATCATTTTTCTTAAATCTAAAATAGTCTGAGCTGATGACAGTTACTGCTAAGCTGTGATTATTCTTAACTTTTTCATCTTGAATGATCAGCAACATTTTGATTTTTAACTGTAAAATCTACTCCTAGGTGATATTATTAGATTACTAGATTATAGGTGTACATTTGAGAACCCTGAAGTGATATAATTAAAGTGATACAATAAGAAGGAGGAAGAAAAACTGCAAAAAAAAAAAGATTTTATATACAGTCTGACTGCATATGGAAACCTCTTAGTATATCAGTATCAAAGTAAAGCAAATAAATGTAAAATATACATGCAAGAAAACATTTGTATTTCTACACTATTACATTTGTACTTTTCATTTACAAACATTTTTAAAAAGTTTTAAGAACTGATTGTTAGAATGCACTTAATACATTTAATTTCTGTTTAATGGAAGTCATTTCTGATACTGTTTTTCTAAAGGTCTGTACTGTTTCTGATTAAATAATGAGAAAGCACAAAAAAAGATTCTATTCTGAACGGCATGATGAAACACTTGGGAACCTGGCTGAGAGATCTCACTACTTGTCCTGTTTCCAGCCATATGGAGTTCTGAGATTCAGACTCCATTGTTAATAGAAAAACATGACTTGATGGACAAGCCAAAAAACTGCACGAGCTGTTTTACTCCACTAGGGGAAATTTGTCCTTTGGATACTCCCAACTGGCAGACAAATTATCTACAAGATCAGTCTGGGAGGCTTATACTAATAGTAATGTAGTTGTCTGAATGAATAGCAAATGGACTCGCCTCACAAGGAGGATTTTTCTTATTGTAGTTTGCTTGTCAACAGCATCCAGGTAATACACCAAGTATGTATCAAAATGTTTTGTGCCAATATCAATATTGGATATTTTTCATAGACATATCAAGTTACAGAAAAATTACAGAAAAATATTCCTGTCTAAAGGGTATAAAATGCATTAAATCCAACAAAATAGCAAGATTTTAAAGTAAAAACATGCTAATAATATGATTTTAAAATCACTGTGCTATCTCACGAAACACAGTCCAGAACCTAAAGCTTTTAGCACAAACCTTTAAAACTCTTCAATCTTGATACAACTTTATTCTTATCCTAACAAAAGCTTCTTTTTCCACAAATGAATTTCCTGAATAAATGACCATCTGCTGTTTTGCACTTTGTCTGAAAAATTATGTGTTTTCAAAATGTAATCAAGCTTCAAGATGTCTCTTACTGAATGTTATTTATGATGCTTTTTCAAAACACTTTTTTGTTCTTTTCCATATAGTCTCTAATCTGGCTGTATAATGCCTGAATAAATACTTAGATTTAGTATGTGAATGAAGACTGGCTGATTATTTCAATGAGTTCATTCATATTTCACTTTGACACACTTAAAGGATTAATTTAATTACATCCCATTATGATTGGATTTGAATTGGATTGAAAGATATGTGAGCTTCAGACAGTTTACACAAGACAATTTGTGATAATATGTGAGCTGCATGCGTGAGGTCCTTCAGTAATAGGATCTGGTCAAACACAAGAATGAAAGAAATGTCAGCAACATCCGATAACTAGTGTCTAATTATACAAATAGAAGTGTCTGCGGTCAAAATAACAACATGCATATATGACACTTCCAGAAATGATTTATTTAATACAAATATGCACCAATATGAGAGCTTAGGCCAACTCCAATATCTGAAAATTGTAAAAATGTATTTAGACATGACTACAATTACAATAAAACAAAGAATATGATAAAAATTATACATTCAACAAATTACTTTCAACACATAAAATATAGCTATGTCTATCTAGATAGAATCTTAAAATTGGTTTTACTTGTGAGCATAATAAAGTGCTTGTAGTTCCCAAATATTTCGTATTATGTAACATGAGTGCTATGTTTACAATTTTAACCTGCACAACAAAAGAGCTGTCATTATTACTGTTGTGCCTACTCATCACAACTCCAAACTTTTCCAAACAGTCATTTCATGCCAAGATGCAGAAAAAAAAACAGATAAAAATGTAAATATTTATTCTTCTCATGCACTTTTGTAATAAAAATGTAAAAAAGTAATATTTTTATAACAATGAACTAATAAATATTAAAGTTAATTGTAGTTAAACTGTCCTGCAGGAACTCAGAAAAACTTGCACTCAAGTTTTACGAGAGAACATCTTCATTTAGTGCTGACATCTATCATAATAGAAAAATGTGTGACATTTGCCGTTTCTTTTTGTTGATGTTTTTCCTTCTTTCTTTTCCACTCTGTGTTTGGCTGTATAGCTGATATCACACAATGTTCACATTAGTAAGAGTTATGAAAAGGAATGCGAGATCTGACCGCCCGCTGTCCCAGTCATGGCAAAGACGCCTTCTCACAGTGGGAGCTACAGCCTGATAGCTTTCTGTTTCTTTGATGAATACTCGTTCTGTTCATGAGTTCATGACTTGAGATAGGCATGCTATTGTTTGAAGTCATTTCATTTACAGTAGGTCTAACACAGACCACACTGCAGAGTATATAAAGTGTCTTAAATGTGCATCTGCCAAAACCTGCCTGGCTGTAAAGCAAGTAAATGATTATATTATTCTAGCATGCCAATAAGGCCTTTCCTGACTACAGACTTTCTAGATTTTATGCTGATAAGCATCTAATTAGACTGCATTTTTTTATTTAAATATGGTATTTCATAGTGTTTTTCATTTTACACAGAGTTACTGTGCAGACTAAAGAACCAAAAGCAAAGCAGATTATTCCACTAAATACCCAGTTTGTTCACAAAATGTAACTCGGCTGATTATTCTCTAAACAGGCAGTAACCACACAAAAGATCAAACAGTGCGGACCACTTTTAACTATGACCAAAAACGCAGCAGCATCCACTGAAAAGCTAAAGGATTAACAGGCGATTTGCTGACAAGACCAGAAATTATTATTATTATTTAACCCTTGTGTGGTGTTCATATTTTTGTTACTCGTTTACTTTGTTACTTGTATTTAATTCAGCAAAATTAAGCAATTTTACATTAAAATGCTTTACACATGCTTGCTCCACCTAAACTGCAAGCAATATAAACAGATTACATGGTTAATATATGCCCTTTACCTTTCTTATGTTACATTTCTTTCAAAAAGTGCTTTTTTATTAGTTTTTTAATAAAATGTAAAAGAAAATGAATTTAACTCAAGATATGAGTAGAACATTTGTTTAGTTTCAAATTTACAAATGAAGCAATGTTTATTAGCCCTTGGCCAAACATACTGTATGTAATATAAATGTGTAGGGAGGGGGGGGGGGTGTTTTGATATATGTTTTTCACAAAAAATGAGCCAATGCCAATTAGTTTAAGTTTGAAAAATATTTTTTTTAATATCATTTGATGAAAAATGAAAACGGGTCCCACAGACCCGAACACCACACAAGGGTTAATTAAATCCCCAAAATGCAGTAAAGGCACAAGCACACACCGGTAATGAAAACACTAATAAATAAATTTATGAATTATTTAACGTCATATCAGTTAACACAACAGTCTATATATAGATCTGATGTCTGATTTTAATTGCTACATTTGAATTGTGACATGCTTGCCTGCAAGGGACATACATATTTATTTTGAACCCTAAAAAAGGGTGCATATGGAAAAAGTTTAAAAACCCCTAATCTAATCAATAATAAGGCAGCATTACAACACATAAGGTTTTAATGTCAATACTGGCCAGCAGCTTTAGGAAATGTTCACATTAACAAATAGACTTAACATTAGACAGTGACTTAGATTGGCTGCTATGAGTATTCCTAAAACTGCTGCAACTTTTAATACAACAGTCTATTGAGTTTATTCAGCATGTTGTGAAAGGAAAGACATGTCCACTAGGTAAGTGGCAGTCCTCAGACCCGAATATTATTAAAAATCTGTGGTGTGATTTAGAGCAGGCTGAAACCATCAAACCTGACTGAACTGGAGATGTTTTTTTAAAGAAGAGCGGTCATAAAAATACCTTCAAGTTCATCCTGATTCTCATTAGAAGCTATAGGAAGCGTTTAGAGGCTGTTATTTCTGCAAAAGGAGGATCTACTAAATATTGATGTAATTTTTTTGTTAGAGTGCCCAAATTTCTGCACCTCCCGAACTTTGTTTAAAATAATTATTGCCCTTTCTGTGAATCCTATAAACTTCATTTCACTTATTAAATATCACTGTTCGTCTGCTATATGACATTTAACTGAAATTGCTGATCAGAACAACCAATGATTTATAAAGGAAAATCATGAAAATGAAGTTTAGGGGCTTCTCAAATGTGTCATAACAAAATATTTAAATGTCATGTATTTTTCCTCACAAGGAAGCTATACTGACATTCAGTTTTATTTGTTTAGTTATATGTCCTCTATCTATCAATATTGTTAAAATGAAGAACAAATGTTTCAATATGTTATAAAATGCAGATTTCACAAATATATCTTGGCACTGTTTATGACAGGTCAAAGAGTTTAAATTGTTTTCCACATATTTATTGATATTAATCTTTTGAATATAATAAAAGTTGAACAGCTGGTAAAGTGGATGCTATTTTTCTCACAAATTTATGTGTAACGAAGCATTCTCTGTAACTTTGTATGACTGGGAAACTTCACTGTAATCGCAAAAACGTTCAGAAATTAGAGTATTCACCTACTGTGTGCTGACATTTTACATAAAACGCTAATATTTCATGGGGAATTCAGAACTGTTCAATATCTGAATTTAATAACTATACTTAAAAAAAGGAATGTGAAAACTTGCCATATGCCATTTAAGAGCACAACAATCTCTTATCAATCTAAATCTAAATCTAATCTAAATTCAACATACATTCTTGTCACTTACATTTGCAGACTTGTGCTGCCTACAAAGCAGCTCCAGTACCAATTACACAGTTCAGTTCCCAAACACCTGGCTTTAATATTGAGATGCTCCTGAAGGTCTTGGATAACTGGATCAGGTGTCTTAGATTACAGCTGGAAAACAAATCTGCAGGGCCACAGATCTTCAGGAAAAGAGTTGACGAAGTAATCAGTCAGGCTACGAAATGTAACATCTTGCAACAATATTATGTGATCTCTTTAGTAGCCAATTTAGCAACTTGCAAAGATTGTTTTACAAAAAGTATTTTTATTGCAAGAAGTCAGCTTGCAAACGAATGCTATTTTATGCCCCGCAAACCCCCACCCCGCAAAAACATCAGTAAATTACTTTGTCTATTCTTGTACCGAGATATCTAGAACAGAAGAGGTGAGAAGTTAAAGTTCTTGTCTTCTCATCATGAACAAAGACAGGAAAGACAGCTCGTTCAGTCCTAATACACATACAAAGGCATCACAAAAGTTTTTGTTTCGATTTAAAGGGAAAATCCAGTGGAATGTGCAAATGGTGACCAATAAAGCCTCGTGATGTGGTTGCCTATTGTGTGCATCCTCTGCAATTCCAACACATCCTTGTATTGTGCTGCCATTTTGTACTTTGATACAGACACAATGAAGGTCAATACAGACAACTGAGTTTGCATCTTCAATATAATGACCCTGCAGAAAAGAACTTTTATTTTTTTCAGTAATTTTTTATAAAAATGCAACCACAAATCAGGAAAAGTTGGGACAGCATGGATAGCATAAATTAAAAATAAGTACATTGGGCCATAAGTACATATGGCCCAAAAAAAACCCCTTCGATTTTTAAAAAAAGAATCCGATTTTCGATTTAAATCGATTTTTTTATCCTTACTAAAATCTCCTAAAAGTCGCGAGAAGTCGCTAAATTATGTCAACGCCTAATTTGCATAATACATGTTTTTGAAGCTGTAAAGGATTAACATTGTGGGAGAGAAAAAAGTGAGTAAAAACACTAAATATGTTAGAAATGATACAAATTAACAACTTCTGTTGCTTTTTAAATAACTTTAATAACTTTATTTTTACGTAAATTACATAAATCAGTTTTTTTGCCGTGCTGTTAAATGTTATTATAAGAGCAGTTTTTTATTTTATTAAATTTTTTTTTTAGCTTCTGTAAGTTTTCTTTATTTTCAAACCTATATATATATATATATATATTATTATATTATATAGAGGGAGGGGCGGGGCTAAGATCAGGGGAGCGTCAGTGGTGAAAATTAAAACATTGAAGATGGAACTTAAGTTCTTGGTTTTTATTAATAATAAAATAAATAAGAAAAAAAAAATGAAAAGATTAACAATGTGATGATGTTTATTGTTAATTTAAAGTAAGATAATACTTATTAGTTATAAGATAATAAATAGTAATATCTTTGATAGTTAACTTCGTATCTGCAACCAGATCTCACTGATTAATACACATCTATGGTAGGGGTGTGCGATATATGTCATCTATGATAATATATTAATTGTTGTGTTAACGATGCACAAGCTGACATTATCAAGTATGCTAATCACTATAAAAAAACAACAACAATCAAAACACCTTTAATCTGTTGTCAATGTGTTCACAGTGAACAGTATGAAGGGATTATTTTTTATTTATGATTTGACAAGGATTAACGGCTGCAATATTAGATCTGCATTCATGCTGCATAACTTTCTACGTTGTTTTCTGTTCCCAGATCCCAAAATCATTGATTTATTATTTCATTCATTCAGCTTTTTGGCTTTTCCCATATATTTAATCTGACTGTATTTAGTTTCTATTTATGTGGGTGTTCAAGAAACTTTAGCTAAGCACATTTGTTAACCTGCATGTTTTTTTTTGTTTTATAATTTTCCCAACGAGTGCAGTCTACTCCTGAACGAGCCTACAGACGTTTTGTTCAAGAATGTTTTTTGTTTGCCAGTTCCCAGTGGGAGAAAATTCTACGCCTCGATTTTAACAGTGTGCGTGTAAATGTTTCCCCCAGAAAGACTTGCCGTCTGTGTGCTCTGTCCAGCAGAGCAAGACAGAGATTTTTTCCACAAGGGATAGGTATCAAATGTTGCCACAGAGGGGAGTCTTTAGAGGTATGAAGGTCTTTGATGTCTTGAACATGAATCTGACATTTTTGTCTGTCAGGATGAGGGCAGTCAAACAGAGCAGATTTGAAGAGTGAATAAACAGTAAACAAATATAATCAGTTTCACATGAATGCCATTTATTTGTCTATAAATCTGGCTTCTGATTTTTCTGCTCTCTCTGCAGCTCTCAAAAAAAGTTTATTATTTTGTTTATTATTATAACTCTGTCTTAGTCTTAATGATGAAAGAGTGCTTTTTCCTCACTATTACATAGTAGTATTGGGGGTGTGCACTGTATTTTACCTCAATATTTTCTGGAATTTTGACAATAACAATAAGTAGGTAATGTTCTAAAGCATTTAAATACAG
Organism: Astyanax mexicanus; assembly: GCF_023375975.1. Classification (NCBI taxonomy): domain Eukaryota; kingdom Metazoa; phylum Chordata; class Actinopteri; order Characiformes; family Acestrorhamphidae; genus Astyanax; species Astyanax mexicanus. The sequence goes on along the minus strand of NC_064419.1, from coordinate 20,277,449 downwards.
GACCTGTCAACAGATTGGACAAATATCTTCTCATTCAATGTATTGTATTGTAATTTTATTGTAAATGTAATATTAAAGACTATATTAAAGTTATACAGGAACACACATGGAATTATGTTGTAAACCTAACGTGTTAAACAAACCAGAATATGTTTTATATTTTAGATTCTTCTTAGTAGCTACATCGTGCTAAAGCAGCTACAGTCCGATACTGGTCAGGAGCTATCACTTTCATAAAAGATAAGTTATCCTGAAATAAACTAATGAATGGGTATTTGTTACATAGTATCATGTAGGGGTGCTTTGAGTGCTTGTATGTGAATTTTTATGTAGGCGGATGTATGTGCCTGCTATATATATTCTATGGATATTTTATCTATTTGTTTTTTTTTTACTCTTGATGGAGAGGTGTGTGCAAAGTTTGTTGGGGTATTCGTGGTGTTTTATTTTGTTTCTATATGTTCCTGTTCTTTGGAAAAAAGGAAAAAACAATAAAAATATATTAACAAAAAAAAGATTCTTCTAAGTAGCCACATTTTGCTTTGAGGACAGATTTGCACACTCTTTGTATTTTCTCAGTGGCTTCAGAGTTACCTGAATAGTTTTCTCAGTGTATTGAAGGAGCTTCTGAAGGTGCTGAACAATATCTGTTGCTTTTCCTTCATGCTGTAAAGCTCCAGCTCAACCCAAATCATCTATCTTAGTTGAGTTTAGGTCGGGGAAATGTGGAGGCCAACTACATAATCTTATGTATGTGTCTCCTAATTGTTTTGATGTCTTTTATGTTAATCTAGAATGCAGAAAATAAATTATAAATAAATAAATAAGAAAAAATATTAAATGAGAAGGTGTGTCCAAACTTTTGACTGGTACTGTATGGATTGGTATTAAGGGAATACTTATTTGATTTATTAATACTTATTAATCATTCATTTACTTAAAACGGCAGCTTCCCAGTAAAATAATACAGAAACATTGAAATTGTCACTGCAAGTATTATTAGCTTCAAGCAGTGCAAGTAGGTATAAACCATTTTACAGCAGCCCATAAGACCAACAAAAACTTTAATAAGTTCATTTTATAACAACATAATTCCTCTAAGTTAAACAAGGGTCAAAAACATACTTATAATAAATAGTTCACATTTTAAGGCCATTAGCCTGTGCACAGAACTGGGTTACAGAACTAAAACCAGTCAGGCATTTTATACACATTAAGAACAAAAGTATTTGAACACCTGCTCTTTAACTGTTTCTTACAAAATCATGAGCACTAAATAAAAGTTTATTTTGCATTTATCAGAGTAACTGTGCCTTCTATCCAGGGAAGGATTTCTACTAGATTTTGCAGCATTGTTAAATTAAGCGAAAACAGCCCAGAAGTACTAAATAAAGCATCATCATTCTAAACATTCTTGGCAATAGGTGTGTTACCAAAACATTCATGTCTTTTTCTAGTGGGAGTACTTCTCTACAGGAGCCAAAATGTTTGTTTTGATGCTAGTACCATGGCTTGTCCAGGTCTGCCTCAGTTTTTTCACAACTGGTATGTTATGTGCATTTATTTTTTGCAGATGAAGGATTTTTAACAACTACGAAAAATTTATTTTAGGCTGTTTAAATATTATTTTAGGCTTTTAAATGTGACCTTTATTTCACATTTGGCTGAAGAGCACTGCTTTACATCAAGTTTGGTTATATACCTGTCCGAACCGAAGGAGTTATACAGCATTTGAGTTATAGCACACTATTTTTCCATGAATACTGCTCTGGTTTATAACCCCTGCGGTGGGATATGATATCCCCGCCCCATCCATCATCTTTTTTGTTTTTTTTGATGACAGTGAACTGGACGTCGTCCACCAGTTCATCTACCTGGGCTCCACCATTACTAATTACCTGTCTCTTGGTAAAAAGATTAACAAGTGGATCAGCAAAGCAGCAGCAACCCTCCCTCATCCCACCTCATTAGGGGTGTCACGATTTCGATATTTCATCGAAATTAATCGGAATTATATCATGGTCTCGAGCCTCGAAGTCAAAAAGAGGATCACGCTACGCAAATGGCGCAGCACACTGTAGCCGACGCCACGGACATTGTGACTGCTTAAAGAGCAGCTCTTTCTCCAGAGAATGTGGACATACTCATCTTCTTAAAGAAAAACTTGAAAATATAAAAATAACAGTTGTTTTGTCTAGCCTCAAATATGTTAATAGTTTTGGTACCTTAAGGAGCATCTTTCTCTCAGATAAAGTTAATAATATATCTTTGTTAAAGAAAAAAACTTGTCATTCTCAGGGACCGAAAAAGTCTCAAAGTCTTATTTTTCATGTTTAACTTTTATAGTAGGATAGAGTTCAGTTTGTTAAGGCTCTAATTGTTCTATTTATTTTGTACAAGACTGTTCCTGTATTTTTTTATTATTTATTTTATGTTGCACATTGCTGTTTTAATAGTGCTACCAAAAAAAGTTATTAGTGCCTAATGTGGTGTATTACAGATCACTTGTATCACTTTGCATCACTTATATCAAGCCCACCTTAATAAGCCTGAAATAAGATATTGTAAATTTGATTAATCAAACCAATGACTGACCATAGACTAATCTAAAACTGGCAAAGGCCTCTCTGCTGAAAAAATAAAATCGAATCGAGGATTTAGAGAATCGTGACAGCCCTACACCGCATGCATGTTGCAGAACTCCAAGCTTTCTGTAAAGACAAAGATGGCAGTGTACAACAATGCCTGTGTTCTCAGCACACTGCTGTATGGTAGTGAGACATTGTTGTCACATGCAAAAAAGGAAATGAAGCTGAACACCTTTCATATGCGTTGCTTCTGACAAATACTGAACATCTGCTGGCAAGACAGGTTGCCCAACGCGGAGGCCCTGTCTCATGCCAGCCTGCACAGCAAGTTCATGTTTCCCAGGCAATGCAGCTTGCATCATTTGGACCATATGCAGCGAATGAAGGATGGGTGCCTCCTAAAAGACTATATCGAACTGTCATTCGGCAAAGAAGTACTGGAAGCCCCCAGCTGTGCTACAAAGGATCTGCAGACATGACCTGAAGGCTGTGGAGAGTGACACAGACTCCTAGGAAGAGTCTGGAGCAGAGGCCAGACTTCAATTAATTTAAAATGAATTGAAACCAACATTCTGAATCACCTAATGTAATCTTGTACAAATCGTTATTCGTTTTTTTTTTAAAAGAGCTAAATTTATTGCTGCATAATTTAGACAAAGCACAATAGCACACCACTATGCCTACCAATATGTTGCTTGCAACAGTAGGCCTTGACACACAGACACCAGGGCAGTTTTTTGCATCCACCTGATTTAAATTAGGCTCACTTGCTACTGTCAGCAAACTCACTAAGACAGGGAAGATTAAATTACTGCCAATATAAACTAACTGAGGATAACGGAAAATATTAAATACTACTAATATATAAATTCTTAATCCACTGCTCGTAATGAATAAAGGCTACCAGGAACCAGTTTGCTTTTAGAAAATTAAACCAGTCATCTGAACATGAAAAGCATTTGGAAAATAAAACCTGCCTTCTTAACATGAAAAGCATTGCATATAAAAAAGGAATGCAACAAATCCATATGAAAACACCCGATATTTAAGTCCAAACAGACCTTGAAGAGACAGGGTTCAGAAGGTTTAATTCTGTCTGGAACTAATAGAACTATATTAGATAATGTATATTTATGTGGGATACATAAATGTGATAATGTAAAGTTTATATCAAATAGAAACAAATGAATAGTTAACAATGTCATCTATTTGAATCATAGTGGGAACTGGTATCACTCTTATAGCAAATAATAAACTGTACTAGTACAGTGTATTTAGGGCTGGGTGATATATAGAATTTTTAAGAAATAGTGATATATTTTTACAGAAGGTATAGATGAGACAATATCATTAATATAGACTATGTTGCATTTCAATTAGCTCCGACAGTTTGCCTTTCTCTTCCCTCATTTGTCTCTGCACAACTTCACCTCACCCTGCCTCTCTTCCTCACTGAACACAACTCCCCCCTCTCCCACAGCTTCAGCAGTGAGTCCTGCAGCCAGCAATACCATGGACACAAAGAAAGACATAACAGAAAGTATAGAAGAGGAGCTGCTTAGTAAAATGGAAACCAATGGCTCAATTATTCAGTGGCAGATGAGCAGCAGAATAAGGTCCGCTGTCCAAATCCAAGCCCAGATGTTGCCCTAAGCAGATCGGGACTGGTGAACTATTGAGAACTATTTTAATTTAGTTAGCTTTTATTTTAAACAGCGTGAATTTACTGGCCTTTACAGTGGGGGTTCATAAGGAATAAAATTTAAAGACCAAACCTGTGCATTGTAAATATCACCAAAGATACTCATCAGCCAATCAGTGCAGATTTGAGAGTGTGGCACACACAGTAGAGGTACAAAATGAGCTCATTCAGAAGGTGCTCTAAAAACACACAACACTGCGAAACCCCACTTTTCAGCTAAACAGACAGTTCAAACCAACATGCTAATAAAAAAACTGCAGTTTAAAGCGTCACCACGGAACAATAAACTTTAGAGCAGAAATTCCCACTCTTACCTGAACTGAGGGCTGACCAATCAGCTCTTCACACAGGTTTGAGAACAGACCTGATACTGTTTCAGCCAGATTTAAAGAAAATTAAGTAAAACATTTATTTTATTTAGTTTTTTTCTTAAGCACATTAGATACACTTTTTTTGTTTTAGGCTACTTAAAAAGTTAAGAAAAAAACATTTATTTGTACAATAATGTTAACAATTAATTTGTATTAATTACATTTCAGACTTTCAGTTGTTGATAATAGAATTAAAATGTATAAGCAAACTGTGTAAGAAAGAAAGAGATAGATAGAGAGTTAGAGAGTCAGAGAAGAGAGAGAGAGATAGAGGCAGGGTGAGAGAGGAGAGAGAGAGAACAGAGAGAGAGAGAGAGAGAGGAAGGAGAAAGAGAGAGAGAGAGAGAGAGAGAGAGAGAGAGAGAGAGAGAAGGCATAAGTGGGCAGAGACATACCAAAATCAAGACCAGTAGTGGAGAAGAGAGGCTGGAGGAGAGTGCACAGGTTTAGGTTCTAGGTACTACTGATTCTGGTGTGACGTCTATGGATTTTAAGAATGAACAAAAAAGGAAGCCACTCTGTTCTTCTCTTCTGGACTAAATCTTCGACAGTTGCTACATGTTAATCTGAAACCTTGTCCACTTCAATTTCCACATGCCAAAGAGGCTTCCAACCTGCTCCAATGCATCGAACCGAGGATTGTAACTTTCTCCTGACGGATTTATGAGCCAGATGACCCAATACAACCCAGTCCACATTATCTACAAAGCTAAGGTAAGCAATGGCTTGAGGAAATAAATGTGCTAGAATTCCACATGTTGTCTGATAGGGGACAGTATTTTCTAAAACCTTCTTCTGAATATACTGAAGAAGGTTTTAAACAATACTAATTAAATTCTGTTTCAAATAACCCAATTAATTATTGAGAACATGTTTAAAGTAAAACTCATGTCAAAATCAATTCAAAGGGAAAATAAAGGTTAGGTAAATAGGTCAATGCTCACTTGTCACAGTCTGGAAGGGCAGAGCTGGCACAAACACCTCTCATCTTATTGTATTGCTACAAAGTTCTGCTGCGCAACTGATGTTTTTTTTATCTAATCACTGTCACTGCAAAGTGCACACGTGCAGTATTCACACAAAGAAAAAATAATTTTAAAAATACATGTCATGGTACATCTTGTTTGATACAAATGGAAAATAATATATGTACAATATAATTTATTTGACTTCAATACTGGATACAGTGAGTACAATATATTGTAATATATTGTGATGTTGAACCATTGACTTTTAAAATTAAAATTGCTGCATTTGCCAATATTGCAATATAATATATATGGTAGACAAAACAAAATATTGATTGCAATTGTAATGTCAGATTTTTTTATATCCTGAAGCCCTGCTACATAGAAATATTAAGCAAGACAGCATGTAAGTAAGCACTGACCTAACGATAAGTAAGCATGTGATTCAGTCTAACCTGTGCATGACATTAACAGAGAAAAGAGGAAGCCTATCTTTATTTCTTACGCAGTGAGAGCGTGGCTACTTGCACTGATCCATCAACAGTTTGTTAAATCAAAGCAAACACCATTGGCAACTTCCATTGGCAATCAACTACATTTAAAGTTCAAGTTTCTTTAATTACTGTAAAACCAGTAAGCAACAAGAATGTGCAGAACTTAATTTAGTGCCATGTAAATTTAGCTGCTTCAAACAGTACCAAATAAACTGAGTAGGTGCATAAGGAAATAAGTAAGGAAACCCTTACTGGCAAAACCATCGCAGCCCTGATGATTTTTGACAGAAAGGGTTTTGTAAAGCAAACTGTGATTAAATCTTGTTTACTGCTCTTGGGCTGAACTTGTTAAGATAGCCTGAGCTGATCATCTTGGCAACTGTTTCACACTTATGATTTTCTGTAATATCTAATCTTTTCAAATCCCTTCCCAGACTCATGACTTATATTACCCTCACTGAAAATAGAAATGAATATAGAAAAGAAACCTGGACATAACTTAGAGTAGCCAGTGTATAGCTTGTATAGCAGTATAGATTTAATTATCCCTGAAAATCACCAAACACAGCCATTAATGTCTAAATAGCTGACAACACAGGTAAGAAGACCTCACAGTGAACATGTCCAACATACCTCCAAGATGAGAACTGCTTTGCTTAGGAACCCAATTGAGCACCTGTGGGGCATCCTTAAGTGAAAGGTGGAGAAGAGCATTGTGTCCAACATCCACCAGCCACATGATGTCATCATGGAGAAGTAGAGGACCTGTACAGCTCTGGTGAATTTTATGCCTAAGAGGGTTAAGGCAATGCTAGATAATGAGGGTCATATGGCTATAATTAAGGACAATTAGGACATGTTTAATGTGAGGTGTTACCAGCTGTTTAGACATTAATGGCTGTGTAATGAGTCAATCTAGGCTGCTCTATGTGCTGTACTTTGACTACTTAGGGTGCTTTCACACCTGAAAGTCTGGACTGTGGTCCGAACCAAGGTTTATGTGTTTGCTACATTGTATATATTTGGTCCGCTTATTTTTGTTTTCACACTGCAGTTTAGGGAGCGCACCAAAGACCTTTGTGTGATACTCCTACATCCTTTCATCATCACTTACGTATCGATGCGTTTTCATTAACTTGACGCTAATTGGTTTTAGAAGGACATGCGTCTGATGTTGGGGTGTTGACAATTCAGCGGGTGGTTCATTCGGTGGAAATCCTTTCCAGGATAAAGATAAAATGAATGAACAGATTCATTTCGTCTCTATTGTGGTTTGCATATACCAGTCGCAGCAACTTAAGGTACAGTACTCTAGTTTAGTTCAAATTCGCCAAACAAACGTCCTTGTCCTACAGCAACTGTATCCACGGCTCGTTTTTCCTGCTTTTCCGGTTATTTTCAGAGGGTACTGACTGCAGCCTGCAGGAAGGCGGAGTTGGACGTCCAGTGCGTCCAGCTCCGCCCACTTTGTTAGCGTCATGCCGTCCAGCCCCGCCCACTTTGGCAGCATCAATTCTTAGATCCGCCTCTGAACGGAAGTAAACAATGTACAGGGCAGGTAGCGGACTTTAATTATAATGTGTCGCGTCGTCCGGCTTAAATACTGTGTATACACAACAGGCTTACGAGACTGACAAGGCGTAGCGTGGACAAAGGGGTGGGACTGGACGCGCTGGACCTCCAACTCCGCCTTCCCGCAGGCTGCGGTCAGTAGTAGTTGGTTATTTTTCTTCTTCTGCTGCCGTTGTTGAGGAACCCCTGGTCAGCTTCCTGTAATTGGTCCGAAAGTTTGAACCGTCCAGAAAAGTGCTTTCACACTGCAAGCGAACCGGACCATGGTTCAGAAGATCCAGTTCGAGACCACCTCTCTTCGTCACACCTGCTACTTTGGTTCGGACCAAACTGAAAAGTCCGAAAGTCCGGACCAAACGAGGCAGGTGTGAAAGCACCCTAAGTTATAGATAGGTACTTTATTAATCCCAGAAGGAAATTTAAAACATCCAGTAGTAGATATACAAAGACGAAGAAAAAACAGTTACAAAAGTTACAAAAGAAGATACAGTCAAGTCCTTTAGTGTATGTATATGTAGTGTCCAAGTATACTTTTTTATATGTCCCTTCAAAAGATATAACATAGAGGTGTACTCACTTTTGAGAGATGGTGTATGTTTTAAAAAGAAAGGCTTTCATGTCTTTTTTTATATGACAGTTTGATCACATAAGCCTGGCTGAACAGCACCTTTACCTTTCTTGAAGGGTTTGTTATAAAAGTATTTTGTCTAGATCTGAGACTGGATGTAATACATTGCCATCCCATTTTTTAATCAGCTTATCTTATTAGACTTTTGGAAGCACTGCTTTCAACTGACACAAAGAGCATCTCTATTAGAGCAGATGGGCTGGGGTTAAATTCTTTCTCGTGATGGTGCCTCAATTTTTAATATAAGTCCTGAAAAATATTCCGAGGGATTTTACGATTGTTCAAGCTCCAAGCAGTGATGCAGATAATGCAAAAGGTTATTTTCTAAAAAAAAAGTTTAATACTAGTCCTTGTAGTCACAGCCTCTTAAATATGCAGGAGTTGTAACATGCACACTCAAGTTCATGACAAATCACTACTGCAGGTGTGTTAGTTATTGTTCTTTTTAACAAAAAATAAACAAACAAAACAAAAAACAGAAATAAATTTATTTTAATTATAATGTTTGGTGATTGCGTGGTCAGTGCATCTGAATATAAGATCTGACCATCAATGACAGCTCTATACTAGGACCAAGAAATGTCAGAGCTCCATATTAAGATCAATCTCAGTTACATGTCATAGGGTGCTGTCATTTTCACTATGCTCACAAATTCAATATTCCTTAACGATAAATACAGTTCGTTATGCATTTTTACACATGACATACAGCATAGTCAAAATTGTGATACATCAACATGGGTTTCTCTGGAAGGGCTTTCTGTGAGAATTTGTGTGAAAATTTGTGAGCATTTAGTTAAATAAGAATTTATGAGAATGGCACTGATGTTGCCTGTAAAGCTTTGAATAACAATAAACATTCCATTCTATTCGAAGGTGTTTTGCAAGGTTGCGTGCAGGGGTATCTGCAGACTACTGGAGTTCCTCCACCCCAAACTATATTTCTATGTTTTTATGTTTCTATGTATGTGTGAACAAGAGCCCAGTCTTTCTAAAACATGTGCATTTATATGCTGCGTGGTCATGGCATTTAATGCCATTTTCTGATACAATTCTAAAACAGTTGTTTTTGAGCTGTTCACACTGTTGATGCTTCTAAATATTCCAATTTCAAAAATAGAACTTTTTTAATAATAAAATAAAATAAACATAAAATAAACAAACATACATACATACACATACTCACATATCTAACTATACAAATGCTTATACATATACACACATACATAAATATTAGGGGTGTCACGATTCTCTAAATCCTCGATTCGATTTCATTTTCGATTTGAGGGTCACGATTCGATTCGATTCTCGATTTTCTTGTTTTTTTTTCTTGTTATTATTTTATGCCTCATAAAATTTAAATAATATATTTATTATTATTATTATTATTATTATAAATATTATAAATATTATTATTATTATTTATTAAGATATATATGGTAATGCCATCTAGTGACTTTTTTTGGTAGCAACAGTGTGCACTATTAAAACAAGCAGTTTATCAGAGCTGTGTGTGGATGGCTGGTGAAACTGCTCGTTACATGAAGCTGCAGTTCTTCATCCAACCACTAGCAGCAGCAGCACAAGCCCCGCTCTCTTCACTCAGTCACTACTTCAGTACAGCCCAGCCACGGGCTACAGAGCTCAGCCAGTCCGTTTTTACTGTTTCTGTAAACAAATAAAGGTTTTAACCCCTCTAACCGGATAATACAGCTCACTACAGTTCATCTTTCAGCCCAAGCAGCTAACAGCAGCAGGTTAGAACAGCCGACACGGAGGCACTGCTCGGATTACATTATAAACAGGTCAGTTAGCGCGCTGCTAACCTCAGGATGTTTATAACTACGGAGTTTAGTGGACACACCACGGCCGCCAGGTAAGTCTTTTAAAGGCTACTGAAGACTATTAAAGGCTATTAGAGTGTAACCCCTGGCTCCCAGGGGTTACAAGAGGTTATTGAAAGCATTATGGGGGGGCAGAAATCAGTACAGGCTGGTTAGATAAGTGATGTGGGTATTGTCTTATAAATATTTACACATAACTTATATCTCTCCTGAAAAGCTTTTATTTTAGTCAGAAACACGCTTGTGTTTACTTTATCTGAGAGAAAGATGTTTTTTTAATTCAATGGAAAGCAACAGGTGTAGTCAATTATAAGTTTAAGATTTTTAATCCACCTCACTGTGATCTATAGTCAGTGTTCTCAAGTCACACTGACACACGCATTTCAGCGAGTTCACACGCTCTCACCTGCGCGCACCCACCCCTCCGTTAGATACAGATACAAAACCTGCGCGCCCAACCCCCGCTCCCCCTCCCTCCCTCCCTCCCTCCCCCCCTCCCCCCCTCCCCCGTTGGACAGATAAAAACAGTGATCACACTCCCGCCGACTGCGCTCATGCAGTGGCTATCTCTATTTAAATGAATAGGATGCGCTGTGTTGGTACCGCGCCATTTGCGTAGCGCGCTGCGCTATTTGCGTAGCGCGCGCGGGAGGGATCGTCGATCCTCTTTTTGACTTCGATACTCGAGATCGTGACCTCATTTCGATTCGATTTCGATAAAATATCGAGATCGTGACACCCCTAATAAATATACATACATATTAATACATACACATAAATACATACACACACACGCACAGTTACTTCTATTCTATTGTTTTTTGCAAAAATATGTCATGTGTTACGGATTATGTCATGAAATGCCTACCACAATGGAGGCAAGAAACCGCCACCATGCCCGTGCGATCCAGAGGCAGATAGGGAAGAACCCAGTGGACCCAGACCATCCACAGCCCATTAGGAGCCCAGAAGACCCGCGGCCACACATCCCGATGGTAACCATGCGCACACCCCAGATGAGGACGGGGAAGACTCCAGACGAAGCCCCCATGGCAAAGAGCAAGAGTCCAGAGAGCCAAAGGAAGTGAGCAGCCCACCCCCCCGGCAGGCCAGCACCCCCTGCACGAGCCGAGCATGCGGCCCCCGAGACCCCAAGCACCCGGGAACAGCCCGACACCCGGCAGGCCCCCCCCACGCCAAGGGGGCCCAAGCCACCCCCAGGCCACGGCCACCAAGGGGGCGGGCCAGAGACCACATTAGGGCATCCGGCCAGGGACCCACGGACGCCCACCCCCCCAGGAACGGCAGTGACGATCGGCAGAGAGCAGCGTGGAGCGGTAGGGGGGGCAAAAACCCGCCCTCCGCAACCATGTCCCACAGGTGTCCATGCTCAGTCAGCCCCAAACCCAGGACCAACTGTTCACGCACACATGCACATTCACACACCCGTCACACACACATCCGTCACACATACACCCGTCGCACACGTGCACATTCACTCACAGACCAGTCACACACACCAGTCACGCACACCAGTCACACACACAGAACATACATAGACACCTAATGCGGGCATGCGGGCACCAGTACCGAGCCAGCGGCAACCTAGGGAAGCAGCCAACCCGGCCCCGAACAACCACCCGACCCACACCCCAGGCAGGGTGCACGAAACCAGGGTGTGAGAAGACCTGACCCCCCTCCTCCCCCCACCCAGCATGTTGCAGTGATATGAATGTGTATAATGAGAAGAATGAATGAAAGCTACAGTGCTATTAAAATTGGAGGGACAGCTGTAATATAAGAACTGAATAACAGCACCCAACCACACTGCCCCCCCAAAGGCCCTCAATGTCTAAAATGCGAAATAAAATTGAGGAGCAGGGAGCACCTGCCCCCCAAAACCCTATGTGTAATATGATGTGTGTAAGCTGTATGATGAGTTTGTATGTGTAATGCGATGTTAGACTGAGTAGGAGTCGGGGAAGGGCCAGGAAAGGACCGAGGGGCAGAGGACTACCCCCCGGAGGAAGAGAGCCAACTACTGCTGGCTCACTAGGCACCCAGTTCCATACACCCAACCGCAGTACAGGGAAGGCAAGTCCAAGGTGTAGAGCGGCTACGGCCCCAGGACACCGCCGCTCTGCAAGACAGCGCCCCCCCCCCACACTGCAATACAACATAAACACACATCCCCACTCACATACAAAAGACAACAGATATTACACACACGCGCACACACACACACACACACACAGACACATTTACAATAAACATCCCACTCTTTCTCATACACACACACAGTGGTCCTGAGCCCAGGACCAACCGGTCTTAAGTGGGAGACTGCCGCTTCCCCACCTGAGCGCCCCTACCTCCCCACAGGGAGGGCACCCAGAATCCCGGAATGCCAACCAGACAACCCAACATGGACCAAACCACCACCCCCCACGACGTCGCGCCCAAGAGAGGCATAGACCCTCCCCAGCGCAGGGAGGGACAGACAGACGCCCACGGGCACCAGGGCCCCGGACTCCGCACCCCGACCGCCACAGGGGAACCCAGCCAACCGGACAGGGCCAGCACTCACCACCATGGGCCCCCCAGACCCACACCCCAAGACCACAAGAGCATACATCCAGGCCCCCCCCACCAACAACCAGGGCCCGCACACAGAAATCACCAAGCGGCAGCCACCGTCCCCAGTCCAAGAGCCATCAGACACCCGAATCCCCCGATCCCCCCCCCAGCCACCTGCCGGACGCACCAGGAGACACGACTACAGCCGCCCACCCCCATCATGTGATGGAGCTGATCAGTGGGAACCAGAGAGATTCAAATGTAGCCAATTGGTTTTTTGAGGTTGCAGACATTCTTTCCAGACTAATGTGGTCTAAAAGTAAATTTCTATAGTGATTTATGCATAAATCATTTTTTGATTTCCACTTCATGAGGATAGTTTTCTTAGCGATGCATAAGACAGTGAGAACTATGTGCAATATATTTGTTTCCATGTTTAGTTCACTTACATCACCTAAAATGCATAGTTTGGGTGAAGTTGGGATATTGCAATTAAACCAGGTAGATAAGTCTTCACATATCATCTGCCAGAATCTCTGAACAGGCATGCAAAACCATATAGCATGTATATAATTCTCAATATGATTGCCCGAACAGTTAGTGCATATATTTGTTTCTCTAAGGCCCATTTGGAACATTCTATGCCCTATATAATGTGTTCTATGGAGAATTTTGTATTGTATGAGTTGTAAATTTGGACTTTTCGTCATTTTGAAATTGTTTAAACATATCTGTGTCCAAAAGTTCTTATCTGGGTTCATGTAGAGATCTCGATCCCATTTTGTAATTGGGAGGGATATTGTATCATTAATTTTGGATAATAACAAATATTTTTGATAACAATTTAGGAGTATAGAGTTTCATGAATTCACCATGATTCACCTTTTTCATCTTCCGAATTCTTTAAAGCAATACAGGATCTCCCCAATAATAAAGCTCCAGGTCCAGATGGCTTTCCTGCAGAGTTATATAAAGAATTCTGGTCTGTGTTAGAACCCATTTTTTATCTCCAAACATGAACTCTGCCAACATTACCATGCTTCTTAAACCAGGCAAAGATCCAACACTCCCATCCAGCTATCGCCCAATTTCGCTTATAAATGTAGACCTTAAAATAATTTGCAAAGTTCTTGCAAGCAGGTTAGAAAAAATCACTCCATCCATTATACATTCGGACCAAACAGGTTTTATCAAAGGCCGGCACTCAGCCGATAACACACGTCGACTAATAAATGTAATAGATTACTGTTCCATTAACAAATTAGAAACCATAGTTGTCTCTTTAGATGCAGAGAAAGCATTCGACCGGGTAAATTGGAAATTTCTGTTAGCAGTTCTAAATAAATTTGGATTTGGTCCATCCTTCATAAACTGGATTGAAACATTATATAGCTCTCCCAATGCACGGGTTAGGACAAATGATCTTATTTCACAAAGCTTTAGTCTGCAGAGAGGCACCAGACAGGGCTGCCCGCTCTCTCCCTCACTTTTTGTATTTTTTATTGAACCACTAGCAGCAAAAATACGACAAAGTGTAGATATTAAAGGAATTCAAACAGAAAATACAGACCATAAGATATGCCTTTATGCTGATGATGTATTACTTTTCCTTAGGGACTCACAAACTTCTCTGCTAAAGACAATCACACTCATAGATAAGTTCTCATCTGTATCAGATTATTCCATTAACTGGAGTAAATCAACAGTTCTACCTCTGAATTGTACATTTCAGAGCACTACTTCACTACAGTCGGGCAACATTAAATATTTAGGTATACATTTTTCCCCCAAGCTATCAGACCTGATATGACTGAATCATATTCCTCTACTAAAAACAATAGAGGACGATCTCACACGATGGAATTCTCTACCTATATCTCTTATTGGGAGAGTTGCTACTGTAAAAATGCTGATTCTACCTAAAATCAATTATTTGTTTTCATTAATCCCTAATAAACCTCCTGCTGCTTGGTTTAAGTCATTAGACTCAAACATTTCAAAATTTTTATGGAAAAATAAAACATCGAGAATAAGTCTGAAGACTTTACAGAAGCTAAAATGCCATGGTGGTCTAGAACTAAAAAACTTCTATCACTATTTTTTAGCCAATAGATTGCAATATGTTACAAGTTGGATTAAAACAAACCCTTTAGGCAGCCCATGGCTGGACCTAGAACAAACACTCAGTGGAAAAGTGAAAATCTCTGACTTACCTTTCATTAGCTCCAGTATTAAACACTATAGCTGCTTTAAAAGCCTAAACATAAACACCACTCTGACAGCTTGGTGGGAATTTTTAAAGATAGCTAAGTCTTCACTAATACCATGTAAAAGGACACCCATTTGGAACAACCCAGATATATGTCAGAAAAAAACAGTTATTAATTTTTCGCAATGGCAAGAGAAAGGAATTAAGAATTTAGAACATGTTATACAGGAGGGGACCTTTATGTCATTTGAAGATCTTATTTCAAAATACGAAATTAGCAGTAGCAAATTTCTGGAGTATCTACAATTGAAGTCCATTATACAAGCAAGATTTAATTTAAATAATCTAACATTAGAAATCCCAGTATTGATAAGAGTTTTTTAATATAATAGAACAGTTTTTCAAAGGCAGGACAGAGGTATTACAATCTGCCTAGTGGCAAAATTGTCATTCTAGGAAATTAGGCTGTGTGGTTTAAAAGACCCTGAACTATTCAGTATGTTTATCTATGGAGATTGCATGGCTAGGTAATTGATTTTACATGCTTGTTAACAATGGATGTGTCTGGAACCTCTAAACTTAATAAAAAAAGGGCTGTGTCCACATACTTTAAGCCATACAATAAATTGATGTTTTAAAAACACAGTACAAAAAATATCAGTGAGGTATATTTATTACTATATGAATTACAGTTAAATAAATCATTTAAGTAGAAATTGAAGGCAACAAAAAACACATTTCCAAATAAATTTTATGAGTGTACAAAATATTATATAAGACAGTACCAAATAGTAAAGAGTAGGGGTATGACGAGACTCTAATCAAAAATGAAAAATGGCTTGAAAACTAATAAACAACACTGGTTTTATTTATAAGTCATTGTACAAGGCCTTTATAATCATATGCCCCTATAGAAAAGGTCCAGTCAGTAATGCATCCATATATATCATTTAATTTAGAATTATAAGGGCTTTTTGTAGAATGTATTTGTTCTTACTTGTACAACATTTCATACTTAAATGTATACCCACTGTGCCTGAGCTACTCCAAGTTCAGAGATTTGAAAGATATTCAGATATGACCGATTGATGTGTTTGACAATCTTTTTTTTTTGTGGGTAGAAAACATTGGCATTGTGTAATGTAACCCTATTTTCTCCCAAATCCTGTCCTAATTAAAGGAAATTTCTAGAAATTTCTTGTTTTTAAAGTCTTAGAATTTTGAAGATTAACTCTCTCAATAGTTTGTCAACAATTACTGTTAGTAAGATCATTTTTACCTAAACCCTACATTTTCTATAGAAGTAAATATTTTTTAAATGAAAAATAAATACAGACAAAGCCTTGTCTTTATTTCCATACAGGATAACTTTGTCCATAAGAAAAGTTTAGAGACAGCTGCTTGTAGGAAGCCCTCTTTCAGGAAGATTTATAAGACTCTGAAATTGTGGTACACTGCTATACTGTTCAACCTTCACAGAAAAATCATATAAAAGTCATAAACATCTCTTGCATCCCCACCACAACATTCAGCAGCCAAAGTAAAAAAAATTTTTTTACAAGTTTTGTGCATTTTGAAAACAAGCCATGTGGGATGATAAAGATAGAAATGTTTGCAGGAAAAAGAGCAGAGTATTTCATAAAAGAACAATTCTACAACCAATAAGCATATTGGTGGATCAGTCGTGCTTTGGGGTGTGTTGCAGCCAATGGCACAAGGAAAATTGTGGTATCAAAATAAAGCTAGCAAACATAGCATCATCTGAAAAAAAAAACTTGTGTGTTTATCGAAAATGTGTTTTGATATATGTTTTTCACAAAAAATGAGCCAATGCCAATGAGTTTGAGTTAGAAAAAAGATTTTTTTAGTATCATTTGATGAAAAATGAAAACAGGTCCCACAGACCCGAACACCACACAAGGGTTAATGCAAGATGGCCCTGGATTTTCAAAGGACTGTCAGAATTTTGCGAGGAAAAATGGATAAAATCCCTTAAACAAAAAATTAAAGAGCGTTTACAAGCTGTGATACTTGACAAAAGGAGGTGCTACAAGGTACTAACCATCCATACAGTGTGCCCAAACTTTTGCTTAGGGCCCTTTTCAAAACATTTTGTTATTTTAGTTTGAAATACATAGGGAATAGGTCTTTAAAGATATTTAAAGGTACATTCTGTAGGAAATGAGAGTATGCATGTGAAATATTTACAGCAGTCCAATTTTAAAACATCACAGAGAGTAGTCTGCCCTGACCCACCCTCCCCAGATGCAAAGCTTACTCGGGTTGCCAAATTCAGGAGGCTGAATCTACACAATCTACACAAAAATTTGGGCTAGTAGGAGAGGCGGAAAACAGAGAGTACGAGCGAGAGGAGAGTGGAGAAATACAATACAAATACAATTCTAAACTCTTCTGAAATCCTTAACTAGCATTATATTGACTGTATGTAACATGAGAGAAACCTTAAGCGTCACCGCACGAGCTCCGCGATGTGCCGGACCACGCCTTAGACAGACCTAAGCACAGCCCGTGCTCCGCGAGTACAAACTTTTGTTGAATAGCCCCCAGCATTCTGAAATACAGTGCTTTAAGCCGACGCTCCCAAAAGGCTTACAAATCTAGCAATAGGGCCATAGATGACAAAAGTTTTTTTTATTTGGCTTTTAACAAAAGGAAGACCATGATTAACATGTGATGTTTCTGCAAGTTTTTAGGTTTTATCTAAACAATCAAACAATACATAACTGCATAAAAGCTTATCAACACAAAAGTATCTCCATTTAAACACTCAGAAGACACCTTTCATTAGCTCCTTTAATGTTGGCTTGAAATTCCTGTTCTAGTTCAACCCAAGTGTGTTTGATAGGGTTTAGGTCAGGGATCTGTGTGGGTTGGTGAAGTTCTTAGTTTGTGCACTGGGGCAAGGGCGTAGGAGCGGGTTTGATATTGGGGGGGGACACATTTGCTAATATGAACCAAAGCCCACCCTATAGTTTCCTAGAAAAACATTTGCGGAATTACTTTTAATCCTAAATAATCCTTTTTTTCTGTATTCTGTATTTATTATTAGTTACATCCAAATAAAGGTAACATTACATTTACTGTTGCTAGAAAAAAATATATGTGAAAGGTCTGAATTATATACATATATGACAAAAACTGATCAGTTATCACCTAATATTTAAAATAATATAACAGATTTGATTATTATTATTATTAATTATGTATTGTATGTTGTATATTTACATTTTCTCCAAACTGACTAGCATTGTGTCACGCACTTTTAATTGTTTCTACTGAAAGCACTTCTTATGATGGTGTCCTTTTATGAAAAAGAATGTAACTTTACGTTTCATAGGGATTTTTGTCAGAAGTTAATATAAACGTTAGACGTCAGGACTAAGTGTTCTTACTGTAAACTACAAATAAACAGAAGTCAGATTAGATTCGTTTTTCTTAACCCTGTTCTTACATATTCTATTGCATATTCCCACTGTTCTGCATATTGTAGAGCTTTCTCTGATTTAAATGCACATAATAAAGTAAGTGATGGTATGATGTGTCTAATACACTGCTGGACATACATAATGATTGATTTATGATCCATAGGGGGCTAAGAGATTTTAACAGGTAAACTCAGTAAAGGACTGATTATTAGCTAATCAGTTGGATCTGGTGGAAAACACAATTTTAGCGCAGTGATCAGGGTTAAGAAACTGCTTTAAACTACCAACATTACCCAGTGTTGTACTAAATTCTGTCTATCCCCTACATCCAGCTTATAGCTGACTGAGTTATCTAACTGAATGAAAATTAAATAGTTATTAGCTAGTCATGTACAGGGTAAGCTGAACATTATATAGTTTTGTTTTTCTTAAACTAAGCTAATTCCAAAGTTAAGCTAACTGACTGTCACAGGCTGTATTTTATTAAGCGCAGAGTTGGTGTGTTTTGATTAGTGCATTTTTATCCAGCTATCAGAAACATAGAAGTTTACATGGTTTACATGGTTAGCCTACCATTACCTTTTTTTTTTTAGAAAAATCACTCTCCCCCACACTCTCCTGCACGCGCAGCAAAACCAGCAAGCTGATTGGCTGTTTCTATTGAGAGGCGGAACTTAATTCCTGAACCGGCTCCGTGATTGGCGTTAAGAGATTTACCATTTACTCAGCGGTCACCGGTCTCCTCATTAATAGTACAGTTGATTTGAGCGAAACCATTTTATTTTTGGGGGGGAACAAATCCACCTTTTTCTAATATTGGGTGGGACATGTCCCACCCATCCCACACGGTTCCTACGCCAATGCACTGGGGCACAGCTATGCTTGAACAAAGTCCTTCCCCAAATGGTTTTCAAGGCAAGGCAAGTTTATTTATATAGAACCGACGGTCATTCAAAGTGCTTTACAAATTAGAAAATACACAGAGAAGTCAAATTAAAAAGACATGTAAAAGAATAACAGTAAACATGGAAATAAAAACTAAAACTGGAAATAATAAAGCATGATTGATTCAAACATGATTAAAAGTTTTCACAAAGTTTGTAGCAGTCAGTCAATTATCGAAATTGCCTCTTCTTAACCTATTTTATGGGTACAAACACTACAAATCATATCCCATTTGTTTATGCCAGATGAGAAAAGTGTTGAGAAAATGTTAAACATACAGTGCTGACAAAGTTTTGAATAATTCGAATAATGACTCTAATAATCAGGGGTGCACATAACCTTTTTGGTCTTGTTCTCAAAGGAACACCCCAAGACATTGCTTGGTACTCACCTTTTACAACTCCTACAAGCGCTTATCATCACCATCCTCCTGACTGCTCTCCTCACTTTTTTTCTTTCCTTCCTTGGTGCATGATGATGATGATGATGCAGGGTGACTTCTTTCTCCCTGTTGAGCCTTGGATTTGCTGTTTGCATTAACAGATCAACAGCTGGCTTTTGACCAAAAGTCTCTGTTGTTATCTTAAGATGGGTGAATGTGCATCAGAGACGAGAGGCAAAAGTCTGACAGGTTGGATCTGTACTTGTTTTTTATCATATTGAGAGGTGAAAAACCCCTCTCAAATCCTGCACTGCTCGAGGGCAGTGTAAGGGACAACAGAATGACTTTGTGAATGTTGAAGTAACTTTCTAAACTGCTTGTCTTCACAATGATGACTAGGTCATACACAGAAGAGGCTGCCAAATTCCTCCCCGACTGCTTTTTTTAACGCAGCCATTCTTTTAGTGTAGCATCTTTGTCAGCTGGCAGGCTGACACTGTATTTCTGGAGTATGTTACTTAGTGCTGAGTTGCCAAAACATTCAGTTGTCTAATAGCTACCATCAGCTCATCTTTACATTCACCAATAGTCAGATACTCTTGTTAGAACCTGAGGAAAGTAAAGTGTAGAATATTTCCAGTATCAAGCATGTTGGCTAGAAAACCACGAAAACGCTCAGTGCCAATATGTTTTAGGTCACTGTTGACACATGTAGCTACTTGAATTTGAGTGGAGAATTTGAGTGTAGAGTCTTTTGCCTCTACACTGACTATCTAATGTTTTAAAATTTCATTCTCAGCACAAATCTTCTTCAGTTGTTCTGTTCTTTTTGCACCTCCTTTCTGTAAATAGAAGCTTAGCTATTTTACAATTGAGGGATTAATAGTCTCACAGTAAGGGGACCATGCAATCAGCTGACTTCAAGCAGTTTTCGAGCTTGTGGGCGATACACAGAATATGCATAAGGGAATGCCCAATGTCAATGTCAAATATGATGCAATTTGGGAATAACCCCATTGTAAACTCTAACAGTGACTGCAACTCTGTCAGTATAAACTGAAACCAACTCCTTAGACCAACTTAGATTTTGTTATGTCTTCTGATCGATCAAAAAGCACTCACCAAAATTTGACTTCCTTCAGTTTTTCCACTCAGTTCTGAGCTGACTGTATGTGCAATGATGTTATAGATGCGGGTCCCTCCTTCTCATGAATGATATGCACTGATGACAGTTTATCCTGCCACCTGTCTAAGAGGCGACTGTATTTCTGAACAGATCCAGGCCTGTTATCAATAGTTTCAACTATGTTTCTGTGCTTTTCTCATGCTTTTCAAAAGCTGGATGGCTGTTTTTGTTGTCCCAGATTTTATCTGTGAGATTTCTATACAGTTTTCATCTGCCTTTCAGAGCCATGCTACCTCCTGGAGTCATTTTCCCAAAAACGCTTGTTTTTTTTCTCCTTAGGTTTAGACTGGCGTGGTGGTAGGAGTCCAAATTAATGACTTAATGTAGCTTGTTTTCTGGACATGTTAATGAATAAATTAAACTATTAAATCCAGTGAAACAACAAGCTAATTATGACGTGAGCTAACTGGATTTAACTGCTCCCTGGAGCTAACCAAACCTGTTGGTATGGAAACGTTCTTCTTGTCGTATTGAAGGCTATGCAATGTTAATTTTGACTGTGTATGCACACCTGCGCACTGCTTATGTGCATCATTGCTAATAAGAAAACTACTTATTATTCATCTTGTGACATTTAAAACAATCAAGAAACTGAGGCACTGTCTCCTCCCCAGCACCAAAAACTACAAACCATGGCAAAGAGAATAAAACAAATCAACATCTAATGTTTTTCATATTAATTAGTGTACATAAAAATCATTTTTTCCTGATTCTACATTATTTAGGAAAACAAGAAATCATTAACAAATACTGAAGAAAACCTAGAAAACATGCTAAAACATATCTTTATGGGCTGAAGTGTGATTTTGGGTGAACTTCTGCTGACATTGTGTCTAATGTGTTTAACACCAAGGAGTGAGTAATTGCATGTAATTTCAGCATGTTTGCTGCACACTTTTTACATGTGTGTTTCTTTATTCCTCACATACCTGTAGGTGAAGAGCGTGTGCATTCTTGTGCTCTTTTGTCTTCCCTTCTCTATGATGGACATCGCTGGACCCTGCAAGTACTCCATAACCAAAGATCACCTGCTTCAAATGAAACATCTGGTAAAAGAGCATTCAAATATGAACATACGTTGTTTTGCAAAAAAAAAGGCATTAACACATAGAATTTTTTTTGGTAGATCCTTATGAAATCTGTTTTTTGTTTTGTCAAATTCCATTTTTTTATGTTTTCAGTTTTTGTCTTTATTTATCACATACTGGATTTCTAGGTTTTTAATAGTGCTGTCAGATAATATAAACATTCTATTGATTTAATTGCATGTCTGTGATTAATCTAAATAATCTAAAGTGTTTTAAACTGTATGGTTCAATTGAATTTTAGCTAAAAAGCAAATAAAAAAAATAAACAACTGGTATTGACTTAAACGCTCTCTGTATTAAACATCAGCCAGTAACAGATCTTGTAAATGCTATATATCTCTCACAATCAGATGGTCACATATGGCAGAGGTAATTTTCAGGATATCTTAAAGATAACTACCCTAAAAAAAGACATTTTTACATTAATAGCTGCAATATGTTTCTCTGTAATAATACAATTCACCACCTCTGCATAAATTGCTTAACAATTGATACAAATATTAACAGAATATTTATTATTTGTCCATATTTTGATGAAAGTTTTACTTAGTTAATAAAATAAATAAAACAGTCCAAATAAAAAAAAAATAATCACACACTTTGCAGTGCATACCTAATACTGAAACTTTCCTTTTTTTAATGTGAAATAAAAGAATCAGTATAAGATCATCACAATGGTCAATAAAACAAAAATTTGATCTATATTTAAGTGTTTGTTTAACTGTATTTCTTCAACTTTGAACACAGATTGTCCCCTGTGATCTAAAAAAGTCAGAATATGAAAAAAGAACAGGGAAAGATTCTCTTTAAGCAGATAAACAGGAGGATTTAATAGGCAGGAGAGAAAAACATGGCAAACGTATGTCTGACAGAAATGGCAACACTGCATGCTTGTGTGAGAGAGAAATAAGTAAGAGTGTAATGTGTGTAATGTGCACGATATGGAATTTTTTATATCACGATAACTATATATTTTATGATATACCGCATTTAAGTATGTTTTCAGTTATTCTTCAAAAAAATGACAAAATAATATCATTGCTTACTTTTTTTTACTTTATTTCAACGTGACATTAAACCAAACTTTCACAAATGAGAATTACTACCTTTTAGTGCAGCAATATATGTATCAAATAAAAACAGATGAGGTAGATGCAGTAGCTCATTTTTTCAAAAGAACAATGCATTATGAAGCTTTTTTTTTTGTGAAGATTACTTTATTATCACTAATATAAACCGAGTTTATGCAAAGTGGCCATGCCAATACATTTCATCGTAGCCTACTTTATATATTTGCATGAATAATTGATGAAATTACTGTAGAAATGATAGGGATATCGATAAACAATTTTCTATCGTCCCCACAATATTTATCATCACATCGCACAGCCCCATACTGAATTCATATTTTTGTATTCATGAACTACAATCCCAGACATTGATGTGCCTTAATACTTTCTGTCCCCTATACACTGTTTCTCAGATCAACAACCAACTACAGAATGGATGTTCAATAACCTACAGATTCACTGAGAGGAAAAATCTGGTAAGACTCTTAACGTGGGTTCATCTGAAATAGTACACAACAGTAATTAATCATAGTTTGTATTATTTTAGCTTTAGATAATTAATTAACCATAAACTTTTAGTGTTGTTTTTCCTTGTTAAAACTGTTAAAACAATATCACATTTTTTTTCCCAGTTCGTTTAAAATCAGAAGCGTATGCACATTCTCCGTCAAGTCCGAATATAAAGTTCAACAACTGTTACTTACACAACACTTGTGGTCTCATACAAGTGTGTGTGATTTCATGCCTGCTATGTGAAGTTAGTGTATTTCTAATACAGAATGCTTTAAAAGCATCTGTAGTCCAGAAACAAAGTCCAGTCTCACTTCAGTTATCAATGCGCTAAAACTATGTGAATTGATGTAAGATTCCCTATGTTAGCTCACATATGTTACTGGTAAACTTAGCAAAAAAAAATCTCTACAGAGAGGACTGGAGCCATCTACGCCCTTAAATCACACCTGCAGTCCAGCACATCTTTGATTCATCTTATACCATATTTCTTGAGTTAAAGCATGTAATGTAGCACAAAGACTTTAGAATTAAGTTAGTTTAGTTAGTCTTTAAACTACAGAACATGTTGCTGAATATCAGTCTCATAATTTGCTTTCTCTCTTTCAGAGTGCAGTGTGTTATGTGAAGGCAGCACTGCCACATGTGTTGGACTTGTTGAGTGCTCACTTCAGATATGCACGAGGATCAAACAGTGCTCTCTTAGTCCAATCCCTACAGAAACTTATCCTCAACATCTACTCACAGCACTGCGTGCCTGTGCTCAACGAGGAACTCGAGGTTTGTGTGTGCGTTATGAAGTCTGGGCTAATTCATTTACATTATATAATTTCATTTACCTAAACGAAACACAGTCCACAGTCTTTATGTAAAAAGGTAGATTCCAAATACATGATGCATTCACAGAGCCTTTAAAAATGACTCTAAAACTCATTCTAAAATGCTAGCACGAGCAGTCAGTCTAGCAGTTAACATCACAAAAAAAGTTTTATAGCAAGAATAAAACAGTCCAAACAGACTTCAGTAGCTTTCAGATACAGCTAGAAGCCTCTCCAAACATAAAGCACATTTTCTTAACAAAGATCAAAGCAAATTTACACTGTCATACAAGTCATACAAGTGTCATGAAAAGATATAATAAAATATTTACAAAAATGTGCAGGATTTACTCACTTTTGTAAGACACTGTACCTGTGAGGTCCACCTACCTACTGTTCTACCAGGTGTTTAATAAAATACCCCCCACTCCTCCCAACTAATCAACCTTTTAACACATGCTGAGCTGACCAAATTATCAAAATTCTTAATATTTTAACTGATGCACAGTGCTGCAAACATTATGTATTTAACACCTGAAAAAATGTGAAAAATAGGGTTGTCAAGACTTTTCGGGTCTTTAAGCCCAAGTCCGATTCCAAGACCAACTCAGTGTAGGTAAAGCCCAAGCTAATTTGCAAGTTTTTTATTTTATTTTGCTGAGTGTTATGTCATCAAATTTGTGTCAGTCAGCTGTTACTTCAAAAATATTCATCACAGGACATACAGAAAGCTCTTGCCACATTTGAGGTCAAAGTACAAAATTTACCAACAGGTCCAAACCAGGCACGTTTGGCAGAAGGCATGTTTAGTGCTAGAGATCTCAGTTAAAGGGAAATATACCAGGTATTAGGGCATAGGACAGGGGTGCTCAAATGTGCATCTTAGGTCCATTTTTAAACTGTCTACTGGACTGAATGTCCATAGAAGATAAACAAGTAAAATAAATCTTGGACATTCCACAAAGTATAGTCCTTCAAAAGCAGAATGACATTTTATGTACCAAAGGTATTGCGACACATCATTTACAGTCTTTGTTTTGTAAAACCAAGTGTGTTAAAAAGAATTGATCTATTACAAATATGCAAACTGTGTCAGCCGAAATAAATACATATCTCTCAGTCCGCTACTAGTTTTTAGTCTCTTACAAGGCACGAACATCACACAGTGTAAATGGTGCAGCATGCAGTATCCACATCCACATGTTCGGTCCACAATACAACTAATTTGGGTCCAGGCTCCGACCCAGAGTCCACCTAATAAGTATCTCTGAAATAAGATATATATATATATATATATACAGGTTTTGGAAAATGCAAACTGCAATGCGTAAAAAAAATAAAAATAGAACCTTGGGGTGAATTTAATTTTAAAACAAATTAAGACCTACTTTTAAGTTAGACATTTTAAGACTTTTAAGGATCTGCAGACACTACTGTACTAACTTTTTAAACACACCAATGCCTTAACCATACCTTGAGCAGAAACATTTTATGATTGTTCTAAAAAACAGTTTAAAAAGCAGTCAAGAATTATTTAAAGAATGTTAAGATCAAAAACTGTATTGACAGTAACTTGGCAGAGCCTAAAAAAAATGAATCGACAAAAGCACTTATTTTTGACACCTTAGGGGAAACAAATGCATCACATCTGTCCACCCTATGTTCCAGCATAACACCTTTGGGTTTACATAAACTGTAAAATACATCCATTAAGGTTGGTTCAAACCAAGTAAAAAAGCGTGATCTAAATCTAGTAAATGTCACTGGATAGATATGCAAATCTAAACCTTGTTTTTATTAATTTAACCTTAATTTTATTATTTTTCAAAAATCTAGATTTAGGTTTTGGGGAAAAAAACAAAAAGACTATGGAAGGGAAAGCGATGTTAGGCTCTTTATTTATTCTTATATTTTTCTGAGACCGAATGTCTTGGTTACTAAAGCACAATAAAACAAAAAGTCAGCACTAGAAAATTCTGCCATTACAATGATCAAATCTAAAGTATTTCTTTAACGCTACTTATTCTCCAGGAGGACCCAGCAGGATTTGAAGTTCAGTTTACTGATTCACCTGTTCGAGCCCTGCGGAGAGCTGAAGAAGTGCTTGGTCTTTACTTACATCTTATCACACACACTAACACATTTGTGGACTGGACCTGCGAGTCTGAGTACAGCAGCCACACAGCTGACCCACAGCTGTCCACAGAACTGACCACAACCACAGGTACACTTTATATACACATACACATATCCTCACACAAACAAACCAAACAACTAATTACACACTTAATGACTAAACGCTTCAATCTGTTTCATCCAGACGCTGCTCAAGGACTGCTGGGAAAGATTCATCTGGACTCCTCTGATGAGAAATTCTACAGGCTGGGCTTCATAGTGTTATCCATAATGAGTGGAGGGATTTTGCTCATTCTCACTGTTTACTGCTTTGTTCGCAGAAAGGTAAGACTCTTCAGAGAACTGTTTTTCTTAAAGAAAGAATTTCTTCCAATAATTGTCAAAAGATTTTAAATGAAAAGTGCTCAAATACTACATTTACGCGAACGTCAGCTAAGTTATATATCTTGTTTAGGGCTGGGGTGACTCAATTTGCATAAACGCACAGAGGAGTGGTAAAAATGGCCATGCCCTTTAAAAATCAAATGGCACACTACCACACTAATTGCTGTCTTTAAAAATGTAAAGCACCAACATACATGCAGCAATTAATGTAGAAAATAAAGTACACTAATGTGTTGTTTTTGATTCAGCATCGGAATAAAATTCTGCAAAAAAAAAAAAAACAATAGATAAGCATGTTAAAAACAGACATTAGGGGGGTTTGGTCCGTACCGAAGTAGCACATTTGAAAGGGGTTGCAAACCACAGTCCAGACCAAATGACCACGTAGCTGATGACGACAGGACATAGTTAAGTCTGTAGTCTGTTAGCCAAACTGCAGTGTAAAAATAAAACCTGTCTCTATCCAGACTTTCAGGTGTGAAATCCTTAAATATATTTATGGTGTTGGCAAAAAAGTTGTTAAATCCTTACAAGTAAATCTACAAAAAAGTATGACTATTTGTATTGAATAAATTAAGTAGAATAAGAAGAATATTGCATTCTATCAAATATGCTTAAAATTTTACTGTTACTTTGCAATTTGGGTAATTCTGATACAACAGACATGAAAAAAATGGGCAAATTACGATTTTTTGATGAATAGTCAGGTGGTGCTGAAACATCAGCACCTGAATAAAGCCTTCAGAGCCACAACAATCTTTCTTTGTTTATAAGCTCGCAATTTCATAAACCTATTTATTAAATTTAAGCAGCTAGTTTCCCAGACAAGGAAGTCCAGAATAATGGTTACCACTAAAAAAATGTTTATAACAGTTAAATTAATATTTTATTTTTTTCCTCACAATAGAAACCTCAAGATCAACTTCCAATACCAACTATGGATTCAAACAGGTGATCATTTATAGTATTGATTTTAAAACTTTATACATTTGCTTCTGCTGTACCCTTGCAAAAAAAAAACCAAAACAAAACAAGCAAATTAATTTTGTGCTCTTTAAAATTGTAACTTAAGCTTTGACAATAATATATGGAGAGGAATTAGTGTCAAATTAAAAAGCAAACACAACCATGGAAACATAAAAATGCAATCCAAACATAAAAAAACACTATTACATTACATTTCAATGCACTTGTTTTTTTTATTGAAAAGAAAACCAAATGCTAAATTCATGTCAGAATTGAACACAAACCTCCCTAAAAGAAATAAGCTCAGCAGCATTGTATTCCACTGTGTGGCACTTCAAATGTTCAACAGCAAATTACAATGCACAGTATTTCATTTTGCCTAGAAGCAGTGCAGAATTGTGCCAAAATTAAATGTAATTACTCTCCAATCAGAACCCAATACTAAACACTTGAGAAGTTTTTTACACTAGCCTTTTTTCTGGATCCAGGTGCGCTTACTTCAGAGCTTAGGTACTTTTGGTCCAGCATCAATGCTGCTTTTGAGCCAAGAAGCGATCTGTCCAGCGTATTGATCTCCAGTCCAGCCCTTATTGTGTTTTACTCCAAAAGGTTTCTCAGCCCACTGATTGGACAGTTTCATTTCATTTTGGCATGAATACTGTGCTGCTTCTAGACGAAATCAAAACCTGTACATTTGCAGTGCCACACAGTGGAATACAATGCAGATTGCATTTTAAGGTTTCTGACAATTTACTGTATGGTTTTGAAAATGTAATTCTTGTATATTGTTTTGTAATAGTGATTTTGCATTTTATTTTGTAATACATTTTTTGTTAGCATTTATATTTTTCTATGGTAGTGTTTGCTTTTCAATTTGGCACTAATTCCCATGGGCATGGTAGTGGGGGGAAAAGTGGACCTGACTACCCAGGGCCCGAGTAGGAAGGGGCCCCATGAAAATCCAGATTTTTTTACACTCACATTCCTTGTGTATTGGCATGGACAGAATTTGCTGCTATGCCCCTGCTAATTCCTCTCCAAAATAATAATGCAGCACTCTTGGGCATGCCAATGAAACACCCAGAAGAAATACAACTATTGAGAAAAAAAGCCTTATCTGGACGAAATTCATTTCTCAGGGGGTCCTGGGGTAATTTTCTTTTGTATGGGGTGTCCTCTGTGATTTTATTCCCGTCCGGAACGTTCAAGTATGTAATTTTCTCAGATATTCTCTGAATACCTGATTACCTACTGATTTACGCTGCACTCCATGGTCATTGCTTTGTATAAAACCTAGGTAGTTAGCTAAGGCTAGTGCACCTGAGGTAGGTGTAACTAATTTATATAATTCTAACTCTAAACTAGGTTAGCTATTTTATCTTTATTCTACACAAAATGTATGGAAATAAACAAATGAGTGCCCAAACACACATAAAGTGAAGCTAGCTAATTAGCCAACTAGTTTATCTAAAAAAAATAGCCTATAATAGCACAGATATTATTTGTTTTTTAAAAGGAAAACAAGAACTACCACTGTTTTAGTATTATTCCCAACAAAAGTGGTGTAGCTGCATAACATAGCCCTGTGACAACATATTAAAAAGAAGAGTTATTAAGTTAACAAAAAATAAATGTGATATTTTGTGACAAAAAATTAAAGGTGTAATAATAAAAAAGTGTTTAAAAAGGGGCAACACCATGCCATAGAGGGTTAAAAACACAAGCTAAGCTACGGTTAGCTTAGCTATAGTTAACAAATGGATTCATAGAGTAACCAGTTGAGTTAACCTAGGATAATTAGCTAGCTAACGCTAACTAGTTTAGGTTAGCTAACCTACATAGCTAACTAGTTAGTTAAGCCTAGTATGCAAGCTTACTGCCAGTATTAAGGAGCTAACCAGTGTAAGTTCAGCTAGTTAGTTAAATAGTTTACTTTAGCTTAGCTAGGATAAATAGGTAATTAGGTTAGGTAAAGGCTAGTATTAAGCTAAGATGTGTTGGTTATCTAGTTAAGTTTACAAATTATATGCCAACATAAGTGTGACAACAAATTAACAGAAGCTAAATTTCTAACTAGTAATATGTTTGCTGTATTTTAAGATTACCTAAACTGTTTTCCTCATCTGTGGCCATTCTCTCTTTTACCCCAAGGTTAAAAGTCTCTGGCTGATCCATTAAGAATCCGTTAAATTTTGAATTTTAAATCTGAGGTAAAAAAAAAAAAAGTGCGAGTGAGGGCTGTAGCTGAGGACCACTGATTTACTGATCATCCCCCCACCCCCTGTTTCTCTCTCTTTCTTTCTCTCGCTCTCTCGTGTTCTTGTAGTTTTCATATATAACGTTTTTTAGAAGTGTTATACGTATAATAATAATTTTATTTTGTAAGCACATTTATTTAATTGTAATTTAATTGCTGTAACACACAACACAGCACATAAACAGTCCAAATAGTTCATGCCAAAAAATATACTTAGGGACTGAGATTGGGAACCGCATATCTATTTCTTTATACACCATAAAAATAATTTAGATTTGCTGTGAAATCGTTGAGTGAAGATGTGCTATTTATTTTTATTTGCTTAATGATTAAAACTGTCTATGTAACGTATACAAAAAACATTTGGCTCGTTTGAATGGATGGATTTGTGCACATTTAAACACTGAGTGAGTAACACCTAATAATGCAGAAAAAGGAAAACAAAAACAATGTGATATCAAACCTATGTGCAAAAATGAATACCCCCTTTCAACAGTTAATTACACCAATTACAATCAATTTTAACTTCTGAAAAGTGACAACATTCAAAAATAGTCATTATTATTATTATTATTATTATTATTATTATTATTATTATTATTATTATTATTATTATTATTATCATTAGTAGTAGTAGTAGTAGAAGAAGCAGTTTTTAAGGCAGATTCCCCATTCGTTTATTTTTCACACTTATGCCTGTGCAGTAAGATTCACTGAAATTCCTTATTTTGATTAACTACAGATGCCAAAACAACAGAAAATGTGACCTAATACAGTTTGCAGATGATAAAGTGATCATTAAACTTTTGGTAAGCCAGTAAAATAATCTTAAAGCAGAAGTTTATGCTTTTTCAGTAATGGTGTGAGAAGTTTTTTTCCTTTTGAATGTTTATAAAAACAAAGCACACAGTTATTGAGCTTTAAATCTTCACTGGAATTAAAGCCAGTACCAATAAACAGCTCTGCAGTTTAAGTAGTGAACAGATTTAAATATTTGGGCACCATTTTAAAATGTTTCAAACACAGTTTTCCTTGATATTCTAAGACTTTTCTGAAATCTGTTTTAACCTTATGTTTTGGTATGACCTGTAGGAACAGACTATTGCAGCCTTGTTAACATAGTGGCAATATATATATATATATATATATATATATATATATATATATATATATATATATATATATATATATATATATATATATATAAAACCTAGTAGAAGCTGTAATTACCTGTCCAAATTGTCCCCTGCTGTCAGAATTGCTGTCATCAGGATTATGTTTTTTAATGGCTAATAAAAGCTAAGCAAAACACATTAGTTCATCCTTTTTTGTTGTTCATTTACGTAATACATAAAATCCACCGAAAAAATAAATAAATATAATTGGCCAACGTTCTACTACCCCATTTTGAGACACTAACAACAACTACAGAAAGCATTTGGTTGAAGTCCTATTGACTACTTGTTAAATTGGATGATATGCACAACCATTGAATCAAGTCCACCTGGATTACCTTTAAGGACATTTATTTAAAGAGGTTCTTTATTGAACCATTCAAGAATTTAACTTGTTTTCTGCAATGTCATGGCTCTATGCATGACTACTACTTTTGCTAATGAAGCCATGAAAAACCATTGTTAAAGCGTGTAGCAATAAAAGTGCTATTTAAAATGTTCACAGTCTTTAACAGTTAAAGCTTTAAAGGTTCCTTGTTATGTGATTGTTAACAGATGTAACACGAAATCAATAGGTCAGTCTTTTATTTCCTATTTTTCACATTCCACAGGCCAGATGTTCAAAATGAGGGCCGATACCCTCTCAGCAGCACTTCTTATAATGGATCTGATGTCTGACTTCTAACACGAGAAATCCCATCTGCTGAAGAGTCGTTGGGCGTCCCATCTGGTGAACAGTCCTTCATACATATTCATGCAGAAGACTTCATGTTAATGGACACTGTATATATGTAAATAGACACAGCACACTGTACATGTATTTATAAAGATTTCTAGAAATAAAATAGCTAAAACTGCTTAAATAATAATATATTAATATAATAATGTATTATTATATTATAATAGTATTAGTAAGAATAATAATAACAGTGTAAATGTAATCTTGATGATCCATGAGACAAATGAAACTCAGAAGCTTAACTCATCTGCCTTTATTAAGATGCAGACTGGACTGCAGTTACATAATCTCTGACTCCGATGGGTATAATACACTATCCTTAGCTCAACATTACAGCATTATGTCAAGATATTCGTGCAGTATCTATATTACCTGTATAGTGTAATAATGGTATCATGGTCTGTAAAAAACTGAATTCAATTTGAAATATACTGATATGCACTCTTTTCAGGGGACTTGTGTTGTAATTTTTTTTGAATGAAGCCCAGTTTTACTCCCCAAGTACCCTAGGACAGGCTTCGCCTACTTTTTCACCAACAAAATCCATGTTTTTATCCATCTAAGATTAGCTGGTTACTGTCTAAATTAAACCATTACATTGTTGCTTTAACCCTATCAGTGTTGATTTACCACTTGCAAATGTACTGTGTATTCATCTACCTGTGTCTTCATGAGGTTCCTACCAGAGCAGTTAGTGTAGATAATTGACGGCTCGGTTTACTAGAGGCAAAGAGGATCAGGACAAAATTGTACGAATAGGGTGCATCAAGAGGAGGATCAATCTGATTGGCAGCTGGCCGAAGAAAGCAGAAATCATTCTGGTCAGCGGCTACTTTATCATGCCAACAACAGTAACATAAGAAGAAGCAATGCCTTAAACACGGAGCCAAGTGAGCAACTCCAGCAGTTTGTACCAAAGAAAATGATTTAAGGTCAGATCACCCAGTGCTACTCTCAGAAACAGCACAGAAGCACGTGTACAGGTTGAATTGCCTGCCCTGATGTGGGATACCTAAGCTCCAGTGTAGGCCTTCTATAACTAAATGTCATAAAAATGATAGTTAACAAAAGGTATTGTGGCATGTGATCAAAAGCAAATTTCCCAAATGTCCACATTAACGTCTTGAGTCCCTGACTAAATGACACCCCTACCAAAAAATGCAGCTTAAGACCAGCTTGTCATCCAAAACAAACATACCCTGGATGACCAGCTGGTCTTGAACTAAATATTATAGCAGGAACAATACAGGAAGGTGATACATCCTGCAGCTAACAACTGGGGTTACACATAGGGCCCATATCCTTCCCCTATACTCTTTTCTCTCACATATCTTCACCTTTATGACACCTATATGAATCTACAACTAACACCTTCAGGGGTTGGACAATGAAACTGAAACACCTGTCATTTTAGTGTGGGAGATTTCATGGCTAAATTGGATCTTCATTACTGAAGATTGTAATTACATTACACCAGTAAGAGCAGAGTGTGAAGGTTCAGTTAGCAGGGTAAGAGCACAGTTTTGCTCAAAATATTGCAATACACACAACATTATGGGCGACATACCAGAGTTCAAAAGAGGACAAATTCTTGGTGCACGTCTTGCTGGCGCATCTGTGACCAAGACAGCAAGTCTTTGTGATGTATCAAGAGCCACGGTATCCAGGTTAATGTCAGCATACCACCAAGAAGGACCAACCCCATCCAACAGGATTAACTGTGGACGCAAGAGGAAGCTGTCTGAAAGGGATGTTCGGGTGCTAACCCGGATTGTATCCAAAAAACATAAAACCACGGCTGCTCAAATCACGACAGAATCCAATGTGCACCTCAACTCTCCTGTTTCCACCAGAACTGTCTGTCAGGACAATAAATTAGTGTGGTCTAAAACCAGGTGTTTCAGTTTCATTGTCCAACCCCTGTATGTAGCTGTTTATAACCTAATAAGCTACATTTTGCACAAACACGAAACACCTAACTATCCCTTCACCCATACACTACATCATCACCCACTACGTCACAAGTAGTTAAAAGGGGTCAACAGGTAGGTACCTTGATGAAGGTTTGAGAGTTTAACTATTTATTGTTAATATATTGTTTTTTCCCCAGATTATTTAAGTGTTATGGAAACATTACTGTAAAAAAATGTTCTTTTTTTTTTTATCATTTAAGCCTTGTAGCAGACATTGCAGAATATAGGGATTGTTAACTCTATTACATTCTTCTCATTTTACAAACATATTAAATCAAGAAGACAAATTAAACAAATTTTAACACTGAAAGGCTTCGTCCAGAGATGAGGGCTGCCTGCTGGATGTGTGCTCTAAAATATTTCCAAAAACCAGCTCCACAATTCTGTATAAAATGTTTTCAGACTCACTTAGCCCTCTGCTTCCTAGCTGTTAAAATAAATAAATATGACAGTAAACTTATTATTAGCAACAGAAACATAATATCTCCCAAAAAAATAATACTTGTCCCTCCTGTTGCAATACAATGGCTGTATATTCATTCCATATTGTCAGATGCATCTGTCTCTCAGCCGCTGCATTATAGAAGACTGTACCTTCAGTTTTTACCAATTCATTCCACATATCCAATGTGAGGAACATGGAAAAAAAACATTACAAAAAGTGGGCAAAATTGGTGGGAAACAAAGACTCAAATGCATAGTTTGTTTTAAAATGTTTTAAAATTATTTCAAAATATTTTTTTGTGTGGAAATTAAAAAGGTAATAAACCAATAAACGTGTGTCCACATCACCAAAAGGCTTGTTACACTGTTCCTAATGTGTGTGACCAACAAGCAAACATGTATAAAGTACCAAACTTGTGTAAAAGTGCTCTCTCAAAAAAAGTGACTTGAGTAAAAGCTGAAGTGTTCTCTAAGCAACACGTGGAAGTGGAAGTACTGAATTATTATACATTTTAAGTATTTAAGTATTGCAAGTAATATTTTCTAAAATGTACTACTTAAAGTAAGGGTACATTAGAGAAAAGTAGTTATTAGAGAAAGCAGTTAAAAGTTCAGATTCAGTGAAAGCTAGAACAGGAGCAAACCCAATGACAGTGCAGAGTATCTACTGCTCTAACAATTATGTTAATGTAGGGTTTAGAATGATTCCTAACATTTTATAACTGTAACAAGTAACAAGGCAGCACATAAAAATGTATCAGAGTATAAGTATTAACTCGTCGAAAATATGTAGTGAAGAAAAAGTAAAAATATTAATAATAATCTAGTAGATATAGATAAAGCAATTTACTACTTAAGTACAGTAGTAAAAAAAATCTACTTTACATCTAGTTAGTAACACGTCCTACCTCGACTATAGCCTACACTTTAGAACACTGCTGATGTGAAAAGTGCAACGGCCACCATCAGCACATGATGTTATCTTTACTGTACAGTAGGATTCAAACAAACTTCTAGAGATGAGTGAAATCTGCTAGACTATAAATTTGAAGCAGATAGTCTTTGCAATACTTTGCAAAACTTTGCACTAGTTTATGGTTTATTCTTAAGGAGTCTGAATAAGCTCTCTTTAAACATGCTAATTGATTTATTTTTCCACATTTAGTGCTGCTGCTAAGACATCTTGGGACTAAATCATAAGTTTTGCTTACAGGCTTTCCTGCAGCTCAGTGTCTTTGCCAGCTGGCATATTCACAGGAAAAGGATTTGTTTTGTGGGGGAAAAATAAACCTGCTTTTAAATGCAACCTTTCATGATGCTGGTTTCAGAGATAACGCTATTGCTTCTTCTATCTGACTTAGAGGCTGAAATTAGTCTAAGGGTGGACACAAGGTTATCAGTTGTTATGCTTATGTAAAGGTGCTGACAAGCACGAGGGCTGGAAAATGAAAACCTTAGTCTCCCCCTTGGCAAAGTTCATGTATCTCATTTGTTCCTTTTTTATCCTTTTGTGTTTTCTGGTAATTATGTTTTTTTTTTTTTTCTGGGAAACTCTTTGTAGGCAATCAGCAACATCACACCATTGTGTACAATGTTATTTTAGACCAATTGGTTCTCGTACAAGTTCTCAATTGTATATTTTTATTAGGCAATTTTCTCTTTTATTAAACCAGATTACAAATCCATGTTTTAGAACTTTCTTTACAGACCTCATTAGGGTAGATTGGGCATTAGGTTTTTGTTTTGTCAAGAAACCTGGTGATCTGGCAAAAACACAAGGAGCACTCTAATGTTAGTGTTTCGCATTCTCCCCTTTTCTTTCAAGCATTGATGTGACTTGGAAACTCCATACCAGCACAAAGCATTACTGTACGGTTACGCATTGATGTGAATATAGATGGGTTGTTCTCAATACACTGAAAGAAGTCACAGACTCTCCTTCTTGCAGAAGGTTCTAGAAGACGAAGAGGAAAAAAGTCTGCTATTGATTAGGGCCAGCTGGTAGGGATAAAGTGAAGGGCCCCCTTTGACACAAGCTCCAACATGATTTAGTAGAAAAACGTGGGAAAAGAAAGTATTTATAGGCCATTTGGAGCACTGCCACCTCCAAATACCCATTTCAGCAAGGGGCCAAGACCAAGGTAGTGCTGTTCTGCCGCAGAAAACGAAACCATATTTCAGTCACGATCAGAGCTTTCAAAACAGAGGAGTGACAACCCCTGCATGTCCCGCTTTCCTCTTGGATGAAAGTGGATAGGGACAAGCAGACCTTCAAAAATTCCAAGCCATAGTTCTGATGGTAAGTAAAGACCAAGTTCAAGAAGACACATTTGATTCATTTCTCATGCCTTGACATTTAAAACCTCGATTTATTTTAATTCTAGGTGCTAAACTTTAGATCACAGTGAAGTAGAACAGATGCGTGTATGTATATAATGTAAAAAAAATATGTAAACTTAGAACTTAGAGCTGCAGCATCTACCAGGAAAATTTAGAGCATGTCATTTGCACATGTAGATTTCATTTTCCAACAGGACTTGGCTCCCCACAAAACTGCCAAAAGTTGCAATAGGTCTTGAAAAATTGAAATTTTCTAAGATACTAACTTTTTGGTTTTCAATAGCTGAAAGCCATTATTATTATCAACATTAAAAGAAATAGATCACTCTGTGTGTACTGAATATTTGAATTGCATATAAAAGAAATTAACTTTTTTCATGATATTATTTGAGATGCACCTGTATATAAATGCTTACATGTGTGGTGTGATAAGAAGCTGGGTCTTGCCACAAATGGATATAAAGGTGCTTCCCCCACTGCAAAAAGATTGAAGACTGCTAGACTTGCAGTCTACAACTCACTCAACACGATTTTACCCAGGTGGCAGACTTTGAGTGGACTTCCCTTATTGGTTTTAGAGAAGCTAAATGGTTGCCATCTAGACTGTCACCGCAAAACCTGCTTTTGCTGGGTAGCAACACACTGACCCAAATGTTGTTGTAATGCTCCAGGGAGCTAACTGATGATATGAACCAAGTGTGTTACAGCAAGAAAAATGCTAGACCAAGCAGGGCAGGACCAAGATTGAGCCCATGTGCATGCTCAAAGATCCTAATTCCCATTTGTCAAATCAAAATTACAAGCATGTCACATTCAAGTGCTTTATTTTCTGGGCAATATGAAAAATGTTGGCTACAGCATTATGCTCGTAATCAATTAGCTATGGACTGACTGTATAGCATCTCTAAATCTTAAACTTAGATAGAAAAAATGTGCACAAACAACTCATAAATGAACTCGTATGTACCATAATTCCACATAATTGCACGGAAATGCTGCATGAATCACACACGCCTTCAACCAAACCTTGCAACACAGTTTAAACACAAATGTGGATTGTTCGGAGCTCCCTGAGGATTGTGTTCAGAACTCCTGATTTATATGAATTAGGGATGTTCCATTGTATCTGCAAAGGGCCAGTGTGGCTGACCAACTGATTAAATGAGTGGAATCAGGTGTACTGGTGGTAGTTTAGAATCGAAACCTGCAGCTAGATACAAGTTTACACACCCCAGAACTAAACTGACTTCACATGAATGATATTAATAAATTCAGTAAATTGAGTCACATACTTGTCCTGACTGCTTGTAATGTAATGACTAAAAATTGCTTTACAACCCTGGCCCTTTACATTTTAGAGGTTTCCCTGCTCTGGACAGACTTGTTAAAATATATTAGATTAATCAGGTGTGTTCATTTGGAGCAGAGAAAGAACTACAATATGCATTAAACATTAAACATTTGTGTCGTATTGTGGGAACTGTAGTTTCCTAGGTGTACTGGCATGTTAAATGCAGTCTTCATTCTTCTTCTGTATTCAATGGCATGCCGTCCAATTACATATGTACCACATCGGTTAGTATACGCCCAAAATCTACTTCTGCCCTATTGTCTCAAAATAAAACTGCGTTATGTGGTATTACCAGGACCAAGTGTTTTTGTTTGTTTACATGGTCACAGATTAATTGAACACAGGGCCCACTTTTAAATACATCATACAATAAAGGCCAATAGTCAGTGTGATGATTACAATTAGCTAGCATAACAACATTTTGTTTTCCACAGAACACACTGAAGTCTGTCTGACAAACTGAAAATGACTCTGATCAAAGGATTGCTGTTGGATGGACAGAAAGTGGATCTTTCCAATGCGGTTGCTGCTGACAGACTTGGATATTGACTATAAATACCTGGGGAAAAAAGTGAAGTAAGATGTTCGGTTGAGAGAAAGGCAAAATGTGACCTGTTTTGTCAGGTCTTGTTAGCTTATACAGTACATACATTACAGTGTTGAAGTTTACGTGTTTAAGCACATCTTTTCGACCTTAAATTTGAACACCGCACATTGCCAAACCCACAGCTAAGGTGGGCCTGTGTTTCTCCCTCATTTTACCTGTTTTTAGAGCTGCAGCTCCAAATAGTAAGCTCCCACAAAACACCTATCCTTTACACATGATTATTTATGCCCTGTACAGAAAACACTGTAATATGAAACACTGTCCTCAATTGCAGATACCATCGTTATTTAAAAAATACCACCGTATGCAGTATTACTATTTACCCCACAAACCTAATGTAAACAGGACCAACCCATATATTAGCCAACAGGACTTTTTCCCCAATAATCCCATTTTCATGGATTAAGCACAAAAAACATTACATTAGCAGCCATTTCATTTTCCATCTCCCTACTTCAAGCCACTTTAATACCAACTGATTTACATGAGAGCCACCTATTTGTTAGCTTTTTTATTTTACTATTATTATTATTTAACATATCCTAAGCAAAATTTACACTGACATATCTTTCAGCAGTTAGGGTAAAATTGCAAGTCAACATTGTGCCAAACTGTCAGTGGTGACTGATCAAAAATACGGTTAAGATCTGTGCACAGTTTGTTAAAATGTTTTATTACATTTTATAAAACAAACAAACCAAAAAAAAAAAACCATCTCAAAGTTCTTTGACATATTTTTTAAAGCAATTTTAATTACCCTTTTCTTTACAAAATTAAAGAAAGTTTGATTACAAAAAGCTATAAATTGTAAAGCGGTCCCAGACTTCTCCATACACCTAAGAGAGATCTCAGAAGGTCTCATCAATTTAGTCATGTTTCTTTCCTCCAACCTTGCAAAAAAAATCCATCAGTCTAGAGACCACAACATGCGTATTTTACAGGACAAAGACAGAAATAGAAAAGTCTTTTTCATGATAGCAAGCTTCTGGGTCACTAGGCATGTGCACTAAAAAGGAGACACGAACAGCTACTTAAAAAAACTAAATGTTGCTCTCTCATCTCTTTCAAATGTCAGTCAGCATGGACCACTAAGACTTCAATTTTCATCTGACATTTACAAACCTGGATCAGCAAACCCTTCTCTACACACTTACCTAAAATGCAGAGGCAAATGTGTATGTGCTCTCCAGGGACACACAGCAGCTGTCTAAATAGGTTTGAAATTTAGCAGGTGCTGGGGGAAAACCACATACAGTGAGTCATTTACATCTCCAGGATATACAGAGAAAGAGATGAGGGCAAGCAAGAGGGAGAGATATTGATGCAGAAGGAGGATGGATCACCGACGTGTGGGCATCAACAACTGTGTAGCAGTCACTGAATCTGGGAACAGCTTGTGATAGGTGGGGAGGGGCACATAGGCAGCAGTGATCATTTTGCCTGACAAAGAGAACAACAACAACAACAAAAAAAAGATAAGTAAGACATACACAGAACCTGTTTTCTAAGCCATTCAAGACACTGCTCAGTTTGGGAGCATAAGGTTCTTACCTGCAAACCATCGTCCGTGCAGGGCACTGACAGCAGCCATGGCAGTAGGAATGGTGGGACACTTCACATATACATTACCCTGCGTAGAAAGAAAACAGAATACAGGTCAGTCCTGCAAGCTCTTCATGGACCAGCCTTCATAGCCAACTGTCCTATGGAGCTTAATTGGCACATTTATTCACAAGTGATGTAAGCCAGCGCAGGCATCTTAAATGCAAGTAAGGAAAAATAAATGGACGGGGAAAAAAGAAAAAGTTCACTCAGGTTAATGCCTTCATGCTGTAGTACATACTTGAGCAGAATTCCTGTCCACATATATGTGTACAATCCCGCCGTGTTTATTGCACTCTTCAATGACGTCATCCTGAATTTCTGTGTCCCAGCCAGGCTCGTTTTCACTGAGGAACAAACAAAAACAACATTTAACAATAATAATTAAAACACTTACTCCAACATGAACACAGGATAGGAATTGGAGAAACTCACGATTGTGGGTTGAACATGTTGGAGAGCTGCAGGCAGTGAGTTGCCAGTGGTTGAGTGGGTAAGTTCATTGCCTGGTTCATGCTAGGGCTGGGGATCAGGGCAGGGTTAGCTGTGGTGACAAAAACAAGTGCTTTAAAATTTCCATACCATAAAACATATGAACATATATAACAACACTCAAATACGTTTTTACAACATGTACATTACTCTTATTTTATATAGTTCATAGGAGTTATTTTTGAGCTATTTTAATAATAATGATAATGATAATTGTGCCGGACAATTATGTA
Source organism: Astyanax mexicanus (assembly GCF_023375975.1). Classification (NCBI taxonomy): domain Eukaryota; kingdom Metazoa; phylum Chordata; class Actinopteri; order Characiformes; family Acestrorhamphidae; genus Astyanax; species Astyanax mexicanus. The sequence continues at coordinate 20,236,355 of NC_064419.1, read as the reverse complement.
ATGATGAATGCACTTATAAAAGGAATACTGTACAAAGCATAGATGGAGGTAGCACAAACAAGCAATCATGTGAACTGAATAATCCTTCAGTTTTCTGAGGGATATCTATACTGTGCCAGCTCTGAATGATAAGGAACTGTAGAAAGGTAATAAGACCTTCTCTTTTCAAAGCTAAAGGTTAATGATTATGGCTACTTTTACTCTCAGTTTGCACTATGCATTATCTTAAACGATAAGCTCATTACATTTCTCTTTGGTAATAATGGTACCTGACCACAATTCACCCAATCATCATCATCATCATCATCATCATCATCATCATCATGTTATACACTGTCATTTAAGTACATTCAGCGTTTTCAATCAGAGATAGTGTGGTGACCCAAAAACCATTAAAAAAACAAACAGCATTACCTTATAAATTTCAGAGAATTGTCAATTATAATGAAGGAGATGTCTTAAAAACATGATGTATGATGTATCTGATTACACCACTCTGCAGCCTGAAGTCAACTAGCACAGACTCGCCTCATATGGAAATTGGGGTTAAAATTGCGCTTAAAGTCTTGTAGTGTTATTCTAGCTTTTATTAACTGTAGAAAATGAATTGCTTGCAATAGCTTTACCTCCAGGTAGGTTACCGAATGGCAGAGAGCCGGTCATCTGCAGGGCCTGCTTTGCAGCGGCAGGAATCTGTAGCCCAGTGCCTAAAATTACAAAAAATAAACCCACTGAAATAAACTAAGCAGTTTAAGGGAGATTAACAGTGAGTTTAAAAGTCAGAAAGTATAACATTTTATTATGTGGAATAACCCTCAGAGTGTCTTGTCAACTTTCCAGTATGCCCTACCTTCTGCAAGTCGAGCCATAAGCTGCAGGCGGCCTGTGGTGCCCAAATCTATGCCTGTTCTCTCCAGCTCATCATTATCTAGGAAGGAGCTGGCAGATGAGGCGTCTGAGCGTTCCGTCACGTGCCCCACTTTCATAGGCCGGCCAGCCAGCTCGAAGCCATTCAGCTGTTCCAGGGCCTTCTTTGCACATTCAGCATCTGCAAACTAAAAACACAATAAATATTAAGAGACATTTTCAAAAATTACTAGATATGTACCGAATATGCAGCAGTGTAAACTGGTGCACCAAAATTTTGAAGAATTCTAAATGAAATTAATATTGATAGACTTACTGATATGAAGCCATAACCTTTTGACCTGCCCGTCTCGCTGTCCATCATCAACTGGATGCTCTCGATCTAAACAGTGAACAACAGTAAATCTGACATTAAGTGGCATGTCTTAGGCACTTAGATGTAATATCACTTAATCATATAAAATGTAGGACAAAATACAATGTGGCACTTGGTCATCTGCATCAGCGTGTTTATAAAGGCTGTGAAAATCTCACCCTGCCAAAAGGCTCAAAGATGCCTCGGAGCATGTCCTCAGTGATGTTAAAGTGCAGAGATCCCACGTAGAGGCGCATAGGCCCTGCACCACCTTTCTGCAGGTTTTGCAAGGCAGCTGCTGCCCTGTTCTTTTCAGCCTAGAGCACAGAGCCAGACAGTCTTTTAGACACAGCCAAAATGGATGGTGCCACAACTGTTAACTTCTACAATCTGGATTTTTTTTGATACCTGTGAGGCCTGAACAATGATGGGCACTCCCAGCAGCCTCTGTCCTGTAAGCCCAATTGCCAGCGGCACAGACGATGCTTCCACAAATTCAACATAAGCGATACCCTTAGACCTGCGAGAGTTTCTGTCTGAAATCATCCTCACATCTCGCACCTTTAGAGAAGGGAGAAAGAAAAAACATTAATAAATACACATCATCCTCAAAAAGACTGCTAAATTAGTTAGAAGGAAAACAAATAAAAGTAAACATACTTTTCCAACAGCAGAGAAGAATTCCTCTAGGTCTCTTGGTCTAATTCTGGCAGCCAGCTGCATGCAGAAAACTGTACGGGAATCTCTTTCTTCAGCACTGAGATTATCAATGGGCTGCCTGTGGAAAGAGGAAAAAATGAAACGAGAAAAAAAAAAAAAGAAAATTAGTCTACGTACTGAAGCATAATAGGGCACAAACTGCACTGCACCCCAAGTGGGCTCAGCAAAGCTTCAGTAAATTTCAACATGGCAATGACAAAACTGTGTTTAGAAACTGTTTTCATATTATAAGTACAAGGAATTTTTGATTATTCAGTAATCAAGGGGTTACGGGTATCATACCTGACAGGACTCTTGTCTTTTTTAAAGGGGCTTTTGCTTCGATTGTGTTTGTGGCTGTATAAAAAAAAGAAGAAAAGAAAATAAGAGCATGTCAAGTTTGTATGATGATAGATGTGTATACTATTTTACAACATTCTTTCAGACAGCAAGAACCACACAAGGAAATTAAATCATAAAAACCTTAGTTTGGTGGGTGGGCCAATCTTCCCTCCAGGACCACCGTTAAATTTCGGCCCCAAGCTAAGACATAAAACATGGGGTTTGTCTGAGAAGTACAAACCAGCCAGTAAACAATGGGAAGGGCTACTGCATACTGACCCATGAGGGTTAGTCTCTTCCAGCTTAACTGAGAGAATGCCAATAAAGCTGAGCCAGATGGTGAACAGTCTAGACCACTCGAGAGCTGGAAGTCTTATGTATGTATGAAGTATGACCCTCTTAGGGCGTTTTCACACCAGCACTTTTTATACCAGTTAAATCAGTGATGACCACAGTGGGAGGCAAGTTGCAGAAAGGCAAATGAGTGAAGCATGTTTGAGCACTTTATGCCAATGTTTAAACACTAGCATAAAATAAATAGTTTGTGAGAGCTAAACTAAACTAAATGTACAGCAGAAAATGAGTCCTCCCAATTCAAAACAACATCCAAAGTAATGACAAGAACATATGATCACCAGTACAATAGTAGGTAACGAGATGTAATTTGTATCTGAAAATATCATAGTCATTATTTGAATCTTAAGAAGTTTAGTTTTTACATGAACACAACACATCCAGAGCACAAGAGAAAAGCCAGTAGATTTCTACAGAAAACTTTTTCAAACTGTGTCATGGGCTCAAAAATATTTTTATGTAGATAAAAATATTTTTGAGCCCATCACACAGTTTGAATGAATAATAAAAAAAGCAATGCAGAAACGTTTGGGAACCACTTTGTTATATTGTTCTCTGGCTTGTTTTCACTCTTAGCGCAGAAGTGAATACAATAATCACAGTCTGATTCGGACCAAAACAACCACACCAATACTCTTAAAGTAGGGATTTCGGTCTGGTTGCAAATTAACTCTGAACTGGATCAACTGCAGCAAGTATGTTATAAGATCTCACCCCAACAGAATAATCAAGTGTTCTACGCCACTAAGCTAAATACCTAAAGTTACCTAAAATTTAACTTGCTATATTTCCCAGACTATTACTACCACCATAAACATATGGTTTCTCTGCTTTGGTCCATGTTAATTTGTTCAAGAATCTAAACTAATCCAGACCAAAAAAAGTTCTTACTGCATTCACTTTCTTACCGATAAGCAAAGAGAACATGCTCACATGGTTTGTTGTGATGAATTTGTGTATTTAAATTTTTGTGTGTGTAAATGAGCCATTCGGAGCAGAGTAAAACTACAGGTGTGAAAAGGCCCTTAGAACCAGCAAAAAGCAGGTTACAGATCACAGTTAACATAAATTTAACATAAGTAATAGCGTCCTAAGTATGCAGTTGCACATCCATCATGTAAGAATTTTTTAATCAGCACAAACTACAATATTACCTCAATGGAACATTGTACCGCAATATCTTACTTTGATCTGATCTTGTAATGCTGAGAATCAGCCCATACCCATCTAATCTAAGCACAACCTTTGTGCTTGTATAAATAAAGCAGAGATACAGTGTAGCAAAGATGTGCTGCCGATTAAAACAGTTTATTAGTGACATATGATGCACACTCTGAATTGATACCTACTTTTTGGTTCGAGTTCTTACGGCATGTTTATTAGCATTAGCTTCCACTAAGTTCAGAACATTCTGTTCAATGCTCAAAAAAGAAAGGTGTGTGTGGTAGTGCTGGGCAGTATATCGGAGAGGAAATTAAAACCGGTATGCATTCTTTACATACAGTCACACCACTAGAGGTGCTGCGGAGCGGTGTGTACAACAGCACCGCCAAGGAAACATGCGGCACGCTAGCTAACGCTAGCCAGTAAGCATAACTAGCTAACACACTGGATCAACTAGAGTGAGAGGAATGGAATTGTGCCTCCAATCCACAGCTTAGACAAACATTCCTCTCGTCCCCCAGGTGAGCCCAGAATCGGTCCTGAGTGCGGAGTCATTTATTCAGCACAAAAGATAAAACGTCCTAAAACTCTGGATACGAGAAAGTATATAGCCCTTTTAAATATATTAATATCAAAGCTTGAAGGATATTATTAATGCACACTGAACTGAATGTTTTTGTTAACTGGAGAAAGAAGGGCATTATGGCGGATTTTAATACTGTAATGCCTCTAATGGAGTCAAGAACATATTTTAAATTGATATTAAAGCTGTCTTACTTGTGCCATAGAGCTTGTGAGGAATCTCATTTGAATACTTAAACACTATAAATGGATCTAAAATACTCAATGTTTATGGAACTATTTTTAATTATTTAGCTTTATAAAGAAAGCAGTGTTAAAGTTGTCGGTGTATCTCTATTTAAGGTCTACTGTTTACATTCTTCAGCTGTTTTTCTGCAAAAAAAAAGTCTGATTCCTTCATATATTGTGTAACACCCCAATAGCAAACAAAGCCTTCATTTGAAGCCTTAGCCTTTGTTTTTCTTCAGACGTTAATTATTATAGTGGATATTTAAATGTAAATAAAAGAATGAATGTAACAAATGTAAAATGCAATTATATGTATATTAGTGGTGGCAATTAAAATAATAGTATATACTTGTATGTTTGAGGATAAAATCAAAATAGGGTGCTGGAATAAAGAATGCATGATAAATTGGACAGTAAAATTGGTTGTGAGGATTTCTGAATTCAAACTTAATTTGAAAATGTAAAAAATATCAGAGATGAGGAGCATTGCAGTGCAGGAGTGCCGGTGTGTGGTGCGGGTGTGTGTGGGCGCACGTGTTTGTGTGCGGGTGTGTGTGTGTGTGTGTGTGTGTGAGTGCGTGCGTGTATGAGTAAGAGAGAGAGATATCTCTAACACTGAGCACTCATTTGGTGTGGATCACGTGGATCAAATTCAAAGCTCATTAACTGCTCACACATAATGATGTGTGCACCTTTTTATTACTGACTTTGGCCCAGTAAAATGGTTCTAGAAAAATGAAGAATTATTATAAAGCTTATAAAGAATCTCATAAAAAAAAATAATGCCAAGAAAACAATCTAACATTTACTGAATTTGGAGATACAACGTTTATCTTAGTTCCATAAGGCCCCCAGGAATGAAAAGATACTCTGAAAATCATATTGCCTGTACAGCACAGTAAGCATTTAAAGGGAACCTTGGCTGTTAATACGTCAATAAAGGAAATGTCTAGTACTATTAAATATGTTGTATAATGCAAACAGCTTTATAATAATAAATAATTAATTAAAACCAAATGAAGGAGTAGGCTGCTCTATTGTTGTGTTATCAAATGGTTGCCAGCATTTAGCCTTTGCACTTTTTTTGCGAGACACTAGTCACTTTACTGATGGCCTTATTCCCCTCAAAAGTACAGAACAACCATATGACATTACTGTGTTACTATGTGACAGACTAACACAGGCTGAAGAGTACTTACTCGACTTGTTGTTTTAATAGTAAATATAACATTTCACTTTCATTTACATATCACATTTTAATAGAATTAGACATGTCCACTTTTTGAAGAAAATATAGTCCAAACCATCAGGGTTCTCTTTAAAGAGAAAGATCAGTATAATAATTTCAGAGGAAATTTGAAACTCACTGTTTCAAAGCCACATGAATCACAGTGGTTATGAAACTACATCATGTAACCCATTTACATCTGTTCTGCAGCAAAACTAAGGAAAGCAGGCCATAAATTAATATTGCATAAAACACATGAACATCTCAGATCCTGATGTTCATATCTGGCTGTCAAAAAGTTACACTTGACACATCAATAAAGACAGCACTTACTAGGGGCTTTTGCGACCTCGATATTGCGACCCTCTGCCATAACGCTCATGACTGCGGGAGCGTGAGCGGCGACGCTCTTTGCTGCGTGAGCGCTTTTTCTCATGGCTGCGGCTCCTGCGGCGGTCCTTGCTTTTCTTGCGGTCCTTGCTCCTACTCCTATGGTGATCTGCGCTCGGGCTCCGGCTGCGTCTTTTCCTATGTTGATGAAAGAAAAGCACAACAAGCAAACTATTAGCATCAACTTTAAGCACCACCTCGTAACAGTCATACACAGTAAACTATAGTATGGCTACTTACTTTCTGCTGTGTTCATCATGTCCATTTGCACTAGAAGACTTGCTGTCACCCTAAGCAGGGTTGATAGAAGAACATCGTAAGGATGGACAGGATACATAGCAAGTCGTCAAAGGAATAGGGGGAGGGGGGCAAGAAAAAAATACAGAATATTTTTATTTAAGTATTTAGAACAAAATTTTAATCCGTGGTTTTCAGTTAGAACGGGTTTCTACCACCATTTACCCATTCTTAACTTTTGAAGGTCACTAATTCTTGATATTCTTAACAGTTTGCTCTTTTGCATAAAATCAAGTCTTTGTCAAAGACACAGTGCTTTTGATCTTCATAACCATAAAGGGGAATGTCTCTTTCTGAGACATGCAAGCCAACATAAAGGCCACGCTTGGTGGAACCACCCCCCAGGTCCAGGATATGATAGTAACTGTTCACTGATATCTTAAGCCTAAAGCTTGCTTTTAAGGACAGGGTAGCTAAGAGTTTTCCAGAGTTGAGGCAGTCATTCCGTGAGATCTTCACCCATTTGTGTGGTTGGACTTTGAGAGTGCGATGCCATCTTTGTCTCACATCTCGTCCTGAAGCAGACAGGGATTTACACGGCTTAGTCATAACGGCTCCCAAGAGAAACGGAATCAAAGTAATCCAAAAGAATTTAAATGATAATAAACATAATAATAAAAAGACAGCACTGCATACCTCATGAGTTCTGTATTCAGATATGTGCTCACTCTATATTTGTTTAAAATAGGTTTCTAATAATAAAACTGAGGTGATGCATCACAATGTAACAGTCTACTAAAGTATCTTATTAGAATATAGTAAAGCTTATTGACAAACATGAATTTCATGTATTACTAGTGTTAAAAGGCATGCAAAAATCAAGATGCTGGCTTATTTGATCTGGAGATAACAGAATATATTGATTTGAGAGACAGTATTCATATTCCACCGTTTTATATTAAACTATTAAAACAGGTCATATAGATGTAGCTGCAAAAATGCCACTGAACACAGTGCTATTCTTTTTGATGATGGTTTATGATTGTAGACTCAAATACAATATTTTTGTGTGCTTTATACACAACACTGTGGCTGAAATTATCTTGCAGCTATCATTATATATACAGAATCGTACAGTTTAAGCAGGTGTAAAAATATGAATACTGTCTCTTTCATATCAGGTTATGTCCCTGTTTCATCCATTGCCATTCACCTTGCTGACACCAAGCAGGCGAGTGGATGTTCTAAGATGAAGGTCTTTTGATAGTTGACCTAAGGGATCACAGTACATCAATACATTCCGCAATGACTACCTTACTTTTTTCACACTTCACACTGGAATCAAAGGTGTATTCAGGGAAGTAGAGGTCAGATATCATTAGGCAAGTCTATAAAAAGAGATAGACGGGCATTTATTTGTGATTCAGATTATTTGCTGAAACAACACACAAACAATAGCATTCTCTCTACCATTCAGAAAGACAGTCTTGTCATGTCAGACTTATGCTAGCAAATACAGGGCTTCCCAGTCATGTGCAAAACAGCAATTATGCCAACTATTGTAAAATGAAATACTCTAGTTTGGTCACCCACCTTCTTGTAAGGAGCCTCAAGCATGGCTTCTATATCAAAGTCGTCAGCCATTGTTGATCTGTTTGGAGAAAAAATAAGTAAATCAATTTACTCAAAAAAAATCAGTTGCCTTCATATTTAGTACGTTTAAGTTACACTGTTAGTCCACACATTAAACACATCTATATTGAAGGCATCAAAACTTTACTACAGTATAATATAGCTATTACAATACAGAATAAAAGTCTAGTAATTCTAATTTGCCAGGCTTAAACCACACTACAACCACACTACCCCGCCAAAAATAAATAAATAAATCAGGACTACCAGCATGATGTTAATTATGATTGATCACAAATAAAACTAACTTATATGGCAATTTAGTACTTTGTACTAAAAATATATATATTTTTGATAATGTTTTATCAATAATAATTAAAAATAACAATAAAAAAAACGCGGATGTGTATTTTTTTTATTTTACTGCACTGCCAAAGAATCCGATCGGGACAAATACTTAATCAAATAACTCGGATGCAAAAACAAATATGATAGGGACATCCGTATAAGTAAGACTATATATATTAAACTAATTAAAAGTGTGAACTGAACTCCGTTATGCACCATCCTTTTACTACAGAAGCTTATATGGTCGTGTGTGTGGGGGGGGGGGTCTATTTGGGGACTGAAATACCATTGTATAACAGTGTAACGTTACTGTAAATTTCTCTCATGTTGAACATGTTCTCATTATAAACCCTCACTATTACGAATCACGTTTAACATAATTTAAAGGCACAATGTGTTAATCTCAGTTTAAGAATGAATGAATACATCGTTCTGAACTGAATGAATAAACCTCTGAACTGAAGGAATTATTCAAGTATATAGGTTAGCCAGTTAACTAGCTAGCTAGCGTTGGTTATGTTTCTACATTTATATTTTAAAGGGCACAATAAGTTATATCACAACGATAAATATAGTTAGTTAGCTAAGCCATGTAAGCAATTAGCTATGTAAACACAGGTTACATTATGCAACATCTTAAAACGGATAGCGTTAGCTACTAACTTAACCTATGTTAACGTTAGCTTAGCTGCGTTTGAGTGACTAAAAACACGTTTTACTGCCCTCCAAAATGTCAGCTTTGACATACAAGTCGGTTATAAACGTCTTAATGTGGGCACTCCAACCAAAAATCAACACGTAAAACGGAGCAAACGTTTTTAACGGTGTATTTTACTGTTTCTTCATCTCTCGGCGAGCGTTATTTATAAGCGAAGGCCCCATTATGCATAAGAAATGGCATGCTATATAAGCTAAGCTAGCTAACGTTAGCCTCAACTGCAGCCAGAGACGTCCACTCTACTCGTTTAGCTAAGTAGCTAAAAAAATAACGTTAGCACACCTCAATATCAGATTTCTCAAGCTAAGGAAGCATAGAAACATTATTTTGGAGATCAAAAGTCAACAGATGTAAGGAACAAATAGCTACCTTGCGTGTGTTTCCGAGGAGAGTAGTCGAAAATGCTAGCTTGCTTGCTAGCCTTATGTTACGTAGTTAGCGAACCCACTGTTGTAAACAGGGAGCTAAGCTAGCTAGTTAGCTTGCTAGCGCTCTCTAACGTTATGCTGCTCCTTTAGCCGCTCTTTTCAGTCTAGCGCTGAGTTTTAAGCAGTAACTCTCTTAACTGTGACTTACTAATGCCGTGTAGCTGAGAAAGCGACAAAATAATGCGATGAAAGACGTGTTTAACACATCCATTCACGCGCTGCCAAGGCGGTTAGCAGACTAGCAGCTAGCTAACGTTACCTTTGTTTCTATGCGCTCACAGACAACTTCCTGGATAGCGCACAAAATGGCGGCGCTGCTGACGAGGGGTTTACCGCTGTGATGTGCCCGGCCCGGGGGAGGGGGGGTCTCTCAGCTGGTCGGGGGTCTTTAAGGTGGTCAGAGGTTTTCCCTGCACAAAGAAGCGCTGTTGTCCGCTTAGTTTAATATGAGTTACAGTGCTCTGTGGGGATGTGTGTGTTTACAGTGATTAAACACTACTGTAATTTAGCCAACATTTAGCACAGAGCTACCTTAAGGGTTTGGTGAATTTACAGTCTAGACCAGGGGTGTCAAACTCATTTTGGCCGAGGGCCACATTGGCATATTGGCTGTCCTCCGAGGGCCAGATGTAACTTATAAATATAAGAAAATGTAACCAAATGTAATATATGTAAATGAATGTAATTACTCCTTAATGTTAAATAACTCTCAATATATTATTTATTCAATCAAATATTACAGTTGCATGGAAAAAATGTTTGCTTGTTGCTCTATTAACATAAATCCTGTTATGAAATCCAAAAACTCCATCAATCAAGAACCAAACTATACAAGTGAATAGAAATGACATAAAATACAAGTTATATTAACTTTGATCAAAACGTTTGATACTGAAAAGAGGCTTAATTAATATAAAATCAAAAATTGTGAGCTGTGACAGATTTAGCATTTCCTCATCCAACCACTAGTGGGAGCTGCAGCAGCACAAGCCCACAGTCTTTACTGAGTCAGAGCTACAGCCCAGCCACGGGCTACAGGACTCAGCTGAGCCAGTCTGGAGCGTTTTTAAAATTTTAAGTTCTTCTGTGTATGAAATAAAATAACCCCACTAACCGGATAATACAGCTCTCTACAGTTCATATTTCAGCCCAAGCAGCTAACAGCAGCAGTTTAGAGCAGCCATCCCGGAGTCACTGCTCGGATTACATTATAAACAGGTCAGTTAGCGCGCTGCTAACCTCAGGATGTTTATAACTACGGAGTTTAGTGGACACACCACGGCTGCAAGGTTAGACTGTTGAAGGCTACTGGAGACTATTAAAGGCTATTGGAGGTTATTGAAAGGGTTATTGGGGGCAGAAATCAGTAAAAGCTGGTTAGATAAGTGATTCACCTCCTCGTCCTTTGCTGAGGTGAAACTGCGACTAGCGATGTCACAGTGATGTTTATTAACCTCATTAAAACAGATTTTATCAGCTATTGTCTTATAAATATTTACACATAATTTATATCTCTTCTAAAAAGCGTTTATTTTGGTCAGTAACACAAAATGCATACCGGTCTTTCGCCTTGAAGCACAGCCGTCCGTCTGCATCAACTTTTCTTTTTCTGGATATTATGGGATAAACATGTCTCAATTCCACCCGCGAAGTTACGCCTTCCCTCCGGCAGGGTTTCCACATCAATGACTACACTGCCGTGTAGTGGCAGTAAGCCGTAACTTTGCGGGTAATACAATCGACAAGCATTGTGGGAAATGTATTTTTTGGTCAAAGAACGCTTCTGACCTATTTATTATAGACACTAAGATTTTACAAGCTCTCGCGGGCCACATAAAAAGACGTGGCGGGCCACATTTGGCCCGCGGGCCTTGTGTTTGACACATGTGGTCTAGACCATTTCAACTGGTGGGCCAATTCTACGACTAGTGGTTATGTTAGAGGGGCCAATTAGTTTCTAGCGTATAATGAATTAAAGTATGGATTTAATATCAAAACATTTTTTACACAGTTTTTATTTACCATTTTACAGTTTACAATTAGCATAATCTTAATTCTATATTTGTCATGTCATACCAACACATTAACAAATGATCACATTCTACATTTCAGTGTCTTTGCTATGATTTTATTTTTCAGTTTCATATAACATTTATTTGACATCAGCTGTCTCTGGTTTCAATGTGTTTTTGTATGTCTTGCCAACAGAAGACATCTTACAGGTTATTTTCTCAAATTCCATACAAACAGCTGCTAAGCTTTAGATTGTTATTAACTCTATTTCTGTTTTATATACAATTTACAATAACAGAGATTCCATATTTAGATGGGTAATGTAAGGTATATAAGTAGTGTATGTATGTTTAGGGTGATTGGGGAACATTATGAGCTTTTTTTGATATTATTGAAACTAAATAACAAACAAATCACCATCTTCATAAAATAATAGCTTTACCAGTTTTTGGGTAAAATTATTATTTTTTCCATAAATCACCCCCTTATGATTATTCACACCCACTTATGGTAAAATGCCTACACCCTCAGTTGGTAAAATCATAATTTAATGTTATCCCTTTAGGATAACATGGCCTCATATGGAGACACTGCCTGTATCATCTAGTGGTCGCCTGACAACATTAGACTCAACTGATTGAAAACAAAGTGGCGGAAATCCCAGTCAAATGTGTCCACAGCTATTCTTGTTTAATTTTATGTTTGAAACTAGTTTATTTACTTACTGTAGAAAGATAAAATTTTGTTTTTGGATTAAATGGGTCCTTTTGATCCCAAATGCCAAGGATCATTTTTAAATGTTAACTACAATTACCTATCAGTATATGAGAATATAGTTTTTTATACTTGTTAGGTCCTGACAAAAAAAAAAAATCACACCAAGCAAATAGCTTTCCAAGATAGCTATTTTGTATTTTACCCTCAATAAACGTTGTACAGCTAACCTTTCTTTTCATTGTATGCACAAAATCACTCGTAATTTATCCTATAGCACATCCAGATCTAGGCTGTTTTAGAAACAAGACATACTGCCTTGATGCTTTGCATGGCCACACTATCTTAATTAGAAGTCTCAGCCTAGCTTTGAATCAACCAAAAGGGGACCAAAAAGGATAATTGACCATGCTACCTTCTTATAAGGTGGGACGGGCCTCCATCTCCCATTATACCTAAGAGCAGTGCTAACCAGTGTGGCATTATGTTAGCTGCCAAATTAGTATTGGCAGTTATTGTCTCCTCCAAGCATGTTGAGCTAAATAATGATATATTGTGAGAAGGTAGAGTTGCACTCATGGGCGTGGTAGTGGGGGGAAAAGTGGACCTGACTACCCAGGGCCCGAGTAGGGAGAGGGGCCCATGAAAATCCTGATTTTTTTTTCGCTCACTTTCCTTTGTTTACTGGCATGGATAGGGGCCCATTAACATAGAGGGTGTACAGGGCCCAGAATTTGCTGCTACGCCCCTGGTTGCACTAAGGAATTAAGTAATGACAGTCTTGCCTAAGAGAAGACCTTTCTGTTTATTACATAGAACAGTGTTTCTCAACCAGGGTGCCGCGGCACCCCGGGGTGCCGTCTGGCTTCATCGGGGGTGCCGTCAAAATATTGCGCCTCACGTGCATATTTCCTTTCCAGAGTCAGCTCGTGTCGGGGTGTGTCCCAATTCACAGGCAGCATACTCTGAAGGATGCGACACACAGAGGCGGTGTATTACTGCGCAGCTGTGACGCAATCTGTCTTCTAATACAGCCTCTGAAGGATGCAGCCCTTAAATTGGGACACACTGTAAAGTTTTTGTCCCCCACGCGATGCACGCTCTATTTTATTTCATATTCCGCCAGCAACAACCCTCGTTCTCACCTGAAGTTCTGCGCCAGCACCCCCTACCCCCCCCCCCCCCCCGTTCTCACCTGAAGTACTGTGCCAGCACCCATCTCCCCCCTCCCCCCCCGTAAACTGGGGTGCCGTGACATCTCGCATATATTTAAAGGGTGTCGTGATAGAAAAAAGGTTGAGAAACGCTGACATAGAATATCTGATTTGTAGTGCAAGTTGAGCATGAATTACACTTTTACCGTTTAAACATTACACCAACCGGACAAACTGAGTACCACAAACGGTCAAGTCTGACTCCACCTCTGGTCTCCAAAGCATAGATTAACCATATGGCAGACAATGATGATTTGTTTTCATAGAACAGATGGATATAGAAAATCAGTGTCCATTTTTTTGTTCAGTCATTGCTTTACATTCAGTAGGTGGTGAAAATGTTCACTGAATGCAGTTATTATACATGAATAGGTCAACAGCATTGTTTTAATCTTAAAGGTACAGTATGAGCAGAATTACTTCTTATCAGCTCATCACTGACCATAAAGCTCATGAGCTGGATCAGGTGTGCTGAGGCAGAACATAGCTGAACCTAAGCAGGACATTGCATAAACAGCTTGATTATGAAACACAAACTATTACTGTGAATATTATGTCTTTTATACTATACTTTAGATGGCAGTGATTTAATCCAAAAAGCCCCAGGCAAGGACCCAATAACCCTAACCCTAACCCTATTTTTTACTTTAATATATATATATATATATATATATATATATATATATATATATATATATATATATATATATATATATATATATGGCAACATTCAAGTGAATATAGAAATAGTACAGGACCAGAATGGAGAAGCCCCACACCCTACCAGAGGCTCTGCACAAGCACATGACTGAATACTATTATCATGTAGATGTTGCTATTTGTCTTCAGGATGTTTTATTTCATTGTGTATGGTTGTGCCTCCTGCAAATATTTTACAATGTAATTAATTAACTCTGCAGGGACAATGAGACAATAGGACATGAGCTTAAAATATTAATAAATAATTTAATGTGATCAACTCAAAACTTTTTTCACCTCCACCTCTCCACCTCTGGCTTGATTGCCAGGCAGGGTCTAGTTCTTTTCAGTCAAAGTTACAACTTCTGGTAGTGCAGTGGTAGTGCATCAAACTTTAAACAAACTCTAAACAACTTTAAGCAAATCAACAGTTTGTTACAATCTTAACAGCAAAGAATGTACTGTTGAGCTCATCAACACCAGACGGCTAAGCAGATGATCTCAGAATATTTTTTCTTTCAGAACATTAAGTCAAGCCAATGATTAGATCAATGTCAATGATTAAATATACAGCATTTAAAAAGGTTGATCAGTTCTAGAACTACAGTCAATAGGATATTTTTTTAAAAAATAGATTAACTTAAGTATGGCTAAGAAATAGTTCATGTCCCTTTTTCCACTGTGCACCAAAACTCTGAAAATGCTTTACTGATAAATATGTATCCGGTTCCCATCATTAACAGCTATAAAATGCATTTTTAGTTCACATATTATTATTAATTTACTTTATTGCTACTGTATTTTTGTTCTCTAATTTAGTAACATAGTCACATAATTCTTAATAAAAAAGTAATTGGTATACCTCAATGTACATATGGTGCATTTTAAGCAACTACTTTTGTACTTTGACTATGATATTTCTATATGAATGTATGTACAGAAATAAACATGCTTACTTGAAAGACATCCATAAAAGGCAGCAGGGAGTCCACATAAATATTCATTTTGGTGGCCCAATTACCGACTGCAATTACGGTAAGGACTGAGTGAACATTTACAATGCTGGCACTGTTACTTATCTTAGGTTTTATAGAAAGTGTGTAGTTAAAGCTTTACAGGCCCATGTACAGGATCTGTATATGAATCAACTTTTGAGTGTGCTGAGTTTGCTAAATTAATAAATGTGCCCTTTAGCCTTCAGGATATAGATTAACACACATCTGACAGCTATTAAAGTTTATCAGATTTAAAAAGTGTTCACAGCAATTCAGTTACACAATACAATTTATGGCTGTAGTTAGACCATAAAGTTTTGCAAGATGATATATAGGTCAAACCAACTGAAAAAGCAGTTTTAATGCTGCAGTTATCCAATGCTTGCATGCACACACCACTGACGATAGAAAGAAGACACAAACAACACTTATCTAATAAAGGATCCTGACACACTGATCGTTTTACAGTTTTATTATGTGTAAATCAGTAGACTGTAGAAGTGTTAACACGAAAGGTTACTGCCAGTCAAGATATAACATAAAGCACTAATTTACAGGATGTTTAGTGTAATGTATAAATGGAGACACTTATTGTTTTCAAGTCACATGAAGTAAAATACTGAGATACTGTACTTCAAATAAGGTAAAAATTCATGAATGATACACAGCACTGTTTTCATGTTTCTGGATAAGCTTTATAAGGTTGACTTTAGTCAGTATTTGTAAAAACTGGAGTGTTTTATATATAGTTTTTCAACCACCAAAAGCCTTCAAACCAAATTAGGCAATAACCATTCCCATACCATAAACCCTTTCTAATAAATCACCATGTATAATATTTCTCACTTTTGTGAGAAATCAGTTATTTCCTTTACCTGTATGTTTCTTTAAGTGCTTTTATGAATGGATATATACAAGTCTAAATAAAGAACATTTTATTTAATTTGTGACAAAAGTAGTACAATTTTTTAAAAAGGGGTGATTTGGTGAAGGGGCTAATTTGTGCACAGCACCATAATGTTAGCAATTTTGCTAGGCTTGTGAAACTTTCATACATCTATGAGCCTGGGTTCTCTCTCTTTTTCTCATTGCCTGTTTCTTTTGTGCCTTATGTGCGGCACTCCATAGCTAGTACCTGCTTGTTTTCCATCTCTGAGCCCACTGGGACCTGTAACTCAGGTACATAATTAGTATGTAGAGGAACATTAAAGAAGATCTCATCATCAAAACAGGACTCGTCAGTGGGGGAGGCGAGATATGGTAGCTTGAGTACTAGCCCGGTCAGCATACCTCCCACTGCAGCTATAGCTATGGCGGTTCCCAGTGCAGCCAGTTGGTACAAGGCTTGTTCCTGTGCAGTGCGGCCCAAGCCTGCCTCTAATCCTGGGATCAATTTCTGTAGTTCCGCCAAACGAGGGTCTCCCTCCTGGGGTGCACGATAAGAGAAAGTCTGGTAGAGGCTGGTGCCGTATGTCTCCTCACTGGCCAGCAAGATGGCACAAATTCCAGCTATAGTTGCAATTAGTCCAGTTAATCCATGGAGGTTGTGAATGCCACACTGGTCCTGAATGCGCAATTTCTGTGCAAGAAAAGGGCTCAGGTATTTATATCCCAGCATGCAAGCAGTGCAACCCAGCATCCCCAACACATAAGCAGCACCGGGTGAGATCATCATGTCCACCGATGCACCAACAGTGACCCCACCAGCCAAGGTGACGTTCTGGACATCAGCCATGCTAAGCTTTCCATTCTTGCTGAGCATGGCAGAGAGGGCAAATGCAGTTATTGTGGAGGCACTCAATCCTATGAAAGTGTGGAGGATGGCTCTGTGCTGGTCGTCCCCTCTGAGGGTCAGTGCACAATTGAAAGAGGGCCAGAAAACCCAGAGGAACAAGGTACCCAACACAGACAGCATGTCGGAATGATAGCTGGTACATTCTTTTGAATGACCCTTGTTCAGGCTTGGTCTATACAGGATGAAGGTGGTACCCAGTCCAAAGTAGCAAGCAAACAGGTGAACGAGGATGGAGCCACCAGCATCATTGATCTTCAGGTACTTGACAACAATCCATTCTGCAACAGCAAACACAGGAACCTCCAACAAGGCCATGACCTGTAGAAGATTACTTTACAGTTATTACTTATTGACTTGCTAAAATCATGTGACATAAAAAGAGTCTCATGAGGAAATGAGGTTACAGGAAGAAAATAACAAGAGGACTTACTAGTAACTGCACAGGACTCGTCTTCCCCAGCACTGCTCCAAATGAGATCAGCACAACGGCACAAACAAACTCTGCGTTGACCAGATTTATCACCCCCAGATGGATTTTTCCATTGTCATAGAATTGAAAAAAGCCCTGAATCAAAATGGCCCACTGAATGGCAAATGTCGCCATCAGAAAATTAAAGGCCATTCCACCAAATCCATAATGCCGGAAGAAGGCCAGAAGACAGCCAAATCCAATAAAGATCATCACCTGGATATCCGCAAAAAAGGGATAGTCCTTATAGACAGCGTTCTCCAATGGCTTTGTCTCATTGTTCTGCAGAAATGCATTGGTTTGGTCATCGTAGGTCACAAAGACAATATATAGTACCACGATCATGACCTCCAGCGCAAACACAAGTGCAGGAAGCCGCACTCTCAAATTCGTGGAATGTTTCTTCATTTTTTCTGTTTTGGAGGCTAGGGTCACTGTACTCTTTCCACTTGTCTTCCTCCCCTTGTATTGCCGTCTGTCTTTTCATCTCTCAATCTTTTGCTTATATCTCCCTGGGTCTGATTAGAGAAGAAGAGGCTATTGGCCAAGAAGCTGGGGGACTGTGGCTCCGGGTTTCTTAAGCCAGGGATGGGCCATTGAACTTCGACCCTCAGTAACAACTTCTCTCAAAATGAATGAACACTCAGCAGATTTGGGACGATAAATATGAACTGTGATTGCATTTTAATTGGGAGCACATTATAATGGCTTAACCTGTGTATTACCACATGTATGCAGTTTTTGATGATATATACCAAGACTTAATCTGACTGTCAGCAAAACTAGGTTTATCCAGAATTAACAGTTCAAATCATTTACACAACATACAGTAGTCCTATACATATTTATGTAATGTACTTTAGTATTAATAAAAATGTTAGCTTATTTTTCTTTTGGAAAAAGATAAATACACTTATGATTGTCACCTACTTTCAGTTAACATCAGTATTACAAATACATTAGTCAGTTTTTCTTAGGAATTCTGTTTCATTTTAAAATATGACTGATCACCAAAAAAAATAGTTGCACCCAGAAGGAAGGAGCATCGCCGGATTGAATTCTGGCCTATGCTGCCTGACATCAGCAGTCAGAGTCAGAAAGAGAACAAATGGCATTATTCTCTTACCACTTTTCTCTTACCTACTTTTACTTGCAAACGATGCTATCAACACAACAGCAAAAGTCAGAAATTTAAAAAGACACAACCTTATATAGCCAGTCAGGTACAGAAGTGAGGCCTGTCCTTGTCTGCATCACATGCACAGCTGAGTGTGAAAGATACCCCAACAAGTTTCATTCCTGTCGGTTGGTTTCCTTCTGGATGCTACTAATTTTTGGGGGATAATGAGCGTATTAACCATAGCAAGAAACATTGGAAAAGGCTGGAAAAGTTTTAATTACTGTACCTTTCAGCATAAATGATCCACTCTCATTCATGTCTGGTCCATGTGCAGTGATGCTAACTTTTTGTTGTGAATAATAAACCTTTGTTAATTAGCCAGCACCTGCTTGACCTGTGTCTCTGAGCACCCTGCATCCTGCAACTCCTGAACTTGATGATACTCTAGAGGAACATTAAAGAAGAGCTCATCGTCAAAACAGGACTCGTCAGTGGGGGAGGCGAGATATGGTAGCTTGAGCACTAGCCCGGTCAGCATACCTCCCACTGCAGCTATAGCTATGGCGGTTCCCAGTGCAGCCAGTTGGTACAAGGCTTGTTCCTGTGCAGTGCGGCCCAAGCCTGCCTCTAATCCTGGGATCAATTTCTGTAGTTCCGCCAAACGAGGGTCTCCGTCCTGGGGTGCACGATAAGGGAAAGTCTGGTAGAGGCTGGGGCCATATGTCTCCTCACTGGCCAGCAAGATGGCACAAATGCCAGCTATAGTTGCAATTAGTCCAGTTAATCCATGGAGGTTGTGAATGCCACACTGGTCCTGAATGCGCAATTTCTGCGCAAGAAAAGGACTAAGGTATTTATATCCCAGCATGCAAGCAGTGCAACCCAGCACCCCCAAAATATAAGCAGCAGCAGGTGAGATCATCATGTCCACTGATGCACCAACAGTGACCCCACCAGCCAAGGTGACATTCTGGACATCAGCCATGCTGAGCTTTCCATTCTTGCTGAGCATGGCAGAGAGGGCAAATGCAGTTATTGTGGAGGCACTCAATCCTATGAAAGTGTGGAGGATGGCTCTGTGCTGGTCGTCCCCTCTGAGGGTCAGTGCACAATTGAAGGAGGGCCAGAAAACCCAGAGGAACAAGGTACCCAGCAAAGACAGCATGTCGGAATGATAGCTGGTACATTCTTTGGAATGACCTTCGTTCAGACTTGGTCTATACAGGATGAAGGTGGTACCCAGTCCAAAGTAGCAAGCAAACAGGTGAACGAGGATGGAGCCACCAGCATCATTGATCTTCAGGTACTTGACAACAATCCATTCTGCAACAGCAAACACAGGAACCTCCAACAAGGCCATGACCTGTAGAAGATTACTTCACAGTTACTCACTTCTTTTACAGTGAGTAAAACTTACAAGATTCAAGGAGAAACAAAATGCCTACTTACTAGTAACTGTACAGGACTCGTCTTCCCCAGCACTGCTCCAAATGAGATTAGCACAACGGCACAAACAAACTCTGCATTGATCAGGTTTATCACCCCCAGATGGATTTTCCCATTGTCATAGAATTGGAAAAAGCCCTGTATTAAAATGGCCCACTGAATGGCAAATGTCGCCATCAGAAAATTAAAGGCCATTCCACCAAATCCATAGCGCCGAAAAAAGGCCAGAAGACAGCCAAATCCAATGAAGATCATCACCTGGATATCCGCAAAAAAGGGATAGACTTTATATACAGCATTCTCCAATGGCTTTGTCTCGTTGTTCTGCAGAAGTGCATTGGTTTGATCATCATAGGTCACAAAGAAGATATATAGTACCACAATCATAACCTCCAGCGCAAATACAAGTGCAGGAAGCCGCACTCTCAAATTTGTGGAATGCTTCTTCATTTTGTCTTTTTTAGTTAGAGGTTTTTCCCTTCTCCTCAACTCCTTGTGATACCGTCTGTCTCTTTGTGTCTTACTCTTTGAGTTATATCTTCTTCAATCTGATAAGGACAGCATTGGCTATTGGCTGAGAAGTTGATGTCTCCTGGCTGCAGTTTGTCATATGCAGTTACCCTTTGGCCCATACTATCAACAATTCTTGTCTGTTTGAACACTCAGCAGCTCCCCACCAAAGGGTGTGGTGAATTCAGAACATTGAAAATACCTGTAAAGTTTGTTGGCACTCAAGATCTCAGTGTGACAGACAAAAGCACAGTCAGCACTTTTATTGCTGAATCAGAAAAGAGTGAGAGCAGTAATCTCACTCTTTTCTGATTCAGCACAAAAAATCCACAAAAAAAATGTGGAAATCTTTGAGAAAGAATCTTTGAACCTTGTTACCAAGTCTTCTAACAAATTCTCCAAAAACATGCTGAAATACTACCTTTAATGCCCTAATATAAAGTATGTCAGGCATGTTTTGAAAAAAAGACTTCTACTGAGGTCAAACAGTTCCTACGAAACCACATTTTCTGTAGGATAATTTGTGGTAAACTCAGAAATGCCAGTGACAGCAGGATACAAGCTGTTTGTCATGATAAAGGGGGGTCTGGATCAGGTTCAGCTTCAACTTTGGACCAATGAAACAAAACCAATCGAACTAATAGTAAGATTTGAAGCCAACTTACTTCATTATGCTTTAACTTTTGCAAATGGGGTACTTGGCAAGATGCTGGTCAAGAATGTTGAGGTTAAAATGTTTGTTTCTAAGCAGGGATGTATGTGTTTGAGCTAGTTTAGGTCGCAGGAGGAAAAAAATCAGTTACAAAATCCCATCTTCTAGTAAGACATCTATTATATAGATAACTTGGCTGTTTGAAAATATGCTGAAATATTAAAAATTGGAAAATATGTAATACAATAGATAAACTGTAACAAATTACTATTGTTTATTTATTTTATTTTTTTTTTGCTGTAGAACTGCATGTTACTGATTGATTAATTCTACAGTAAACATTTCTCCTGTGAATCACCGTATGGTAAATTTTGAGCAGGTTTCTTTTCTGCAATGTAAATAGTAACCCATCTTTGCTAATGGTACCTTTACTATTATTTTTAATGAGACACTGTTTTTTGCTATTATTCAGACTGATTAACATCGTATTAAGCATAGTGTCTTGTACATTGACCTTATTGCAAAATAAGATATATAAATATATAAATACATATATAAATCTAAAATACTTAAATTAAAATACGCATTTTAGTTGTGTCCTTTTTTGTGTGTGTTTTTTTTTACTCATTCCTGTTATCGTAACACATTACCACACAGGTCACATCTACAATGTTACATCAGTTGGATCTTCTGAAGACCAGAGGGAAGACCAAAATGAAGTTCCCTCATTTGTTTTTTGTATATTTGATCATATTGTAACGCTCTGGGGAGGTCAATCTCAATGTTTAATCTTAAAATTCTTAGATATTATTTGTTTGTTTTTAAATACAAATATTAGGAACACCACTAGAATGTGCTCAGTGTCTTTATGTTATTAACATAGCTGCCATTTAGCCATTTTTCATGTTTTTGCTAATTCTATGCTAAAAAAATATTCCTGTTACTTTCAGTCCTGTTACTCAAAATATAAAAAGTAACAGGAAAGAGGGCCATTAACAGGACTGAGTGCCAGTAACAAGAGTGAGTTTCAGTAACAGGAATAAGTAACAGGAATGAGTATAAATGAGTAAAAAACATTATGCATACATATATAGTGTTTTTTCTGTCATAACTATCAATTGTTTGATATTTTGACCAGTACATATTTTGAATAGTTAAATTTGTTATCAGATTCAGTGTAGAAAATAGGATAAAAGTTTATTTGGACAAAGAAATTGGACAAAAGTTTTGTTACAACAAACAAATAGCACCCATTCGGTGGAATGACATCTTATATCCTTAATAACTGTTAATAAAGACAGAAAGCAACAGCAAATAAGTAGGTGAAATGCACAGACACAGAAAATCTGTCATTTAGCTTAAACACTTCAAGTATTTAGTATAATTCACAAGATGTATTTTCACTCTAACAAATTGTATAAGTTTAACAGTTGCCTGTGAAACTGAACTAAAATAATAAGCAATCCAAATGTCATTTTCTTAAGTAAGCGCAGCGCCATCTTGTCCCAGCGCTGAAAGTGACGTCACGAGGTTGGTTTCCCGAAAGCCTCACTAACATAAACTATTTTGTACTTTTGTATTGCCCCTGGGAGTAGTAATACTGGGTATAGTATACTTTTATAGGGTGAAGAATGAGCAAAATGTTCACTTTCACTTTCATACCTCCCCTCTGACAGCTGTTCTTCAGCTGGCTAGCCGCGCTGAAGCGCGAGAATCCTCCGGTTAGCTGCAATGCTAGGGGTTAGGAGCGAGCACTTTCTAGACGAGGACTATATGGAGGAGAGGGTTTTTGAGTCAGGAGCATTAGTGCCGGACAAATAAGCTGAAGTCAGAGGCTTTTTTCCTCCGTTTTAATTTTTCCTCTGAAAACTGGGATGTACAGACTGCCCGACTGGAGGTACTGTAACAGCAGCAGAACGACGCGCTCACCCAGCAGAGCACCGTGAGGTAACTTACCGAAAGTCTAGATAAGCTGACAATTAAAAGATAACATAGCTAGCGTTAGCTACTTATCTAGCTATCTTACCGTTGCTAGCCAACGCTAGCTAGCCAACGCTAGCTAACTAACTAACGCTAACTAGATGAAGCTAAGTAAAGTTACCCAGTAAGCCTTCTAACTTCCAAACTGAACGGTTTATCAACCAAACAGCGCCTGGGTGTTTCAATATCCACTTAAATCATGTTCGTTTCATTCAGTCTTAATGGACTTTACATGTTAAATAGCTAAATGTATATAAACTAGCTAGTTAACGGGATGGCAGTACGTGCTGTGAACGCACTGCAGGGTTTCTGCACGGCTCCATGTAGAGAGAGAATATACGTCCAAAACGTCTCGCTCTCAGAAAAGCATGTAAAAAGTTCTGCTCAGGTTTCTGCAGGAAAGATCTCTGAGCAAATGCTCCATGTTAGCTTAGTTCAGCTTCGTCTTCATCCATAATCTCTGCTAGTTATGTACCTGGGCTCTTAAACCATTGACTATGTATACCTTTTACAGTCTCTGTGTTCAACCAACCTCGTGATGTCACCAGTGCTGCACAGGCAACATGGCAGCGCCCTAGCTCAAACGTAACGAACATAAATATATTATAATTTAGTGTGTAAACATTTTATATAAAAAATCCCCCCCCAAATAAATTCCATTATATTTAATCCCTTAGAAAACTTGTACAAACTGAAATGTTTCATGTCCTATGCTTATGCTAGTGGTCAGTTAAGCAAGTCAAGCAACGTTTAGTTAAGCAAGCCTTTTTAGGCTGATACATTTCAACTGCTAAACAGTTAGTATGTGAAGTAGTAACTGATACCAAGTGAGAAAAGTAGCTTAATTTTCTTTAGTTTGTGTGAGTGAAGTGCATTTATGGACTTCAGCTTGGTGTTTATTGTCTTCCCTGCTGCCATTCTCTGGTACTGCTCTGCTAGCTAAAATGCTAACTACACTGCACCAGGAGTGGAAACGTTGGAGAAGTACAGCTTCTTATCTAGTAAGTATGTAATTTATGAAATAATCAATTTGTACATGACATTAATATATTATAATGATGTTTATAGACTGAATTATGTTATCTAAAGACGATTATTTGAAAAAGTCATCAGTTTTAGGTAGGAGTGATATTTCTGGATAAATGATTGTGAATGTGCCCGGGTATGTTGGTGCACTAGCTAGCTAGCTACATTTAAAGCTTTTCACTAATTTTCTTTGTTCTTTGTTTGTTGAAATGCTTCTTTTCATGATGTTCTTTTATATGTTCAGGATCGCAGTTGCTTAACAAAATCTAAATGATTTACAAAATTATTATTTATTATTTGAGATAAAAAAAGGCAGTAATGCCTTTTAAAGGAGTCTTATATTTGATGTGAAAATGTAAAAATACATTTTTGGCACATTTTTGCTTTAGCAGTGCCAACATTACATGTTATTGCACTCCCTCTTGTGTATTAATGCTTTAATGTACAATATTAATACTGTAAAACCTACTACAACAACTTACTAGCTAATTGCTGTGAGCAAGTTAGTGTGGCTACATTTCACAGTGTTTCTTTTTTTTTTTTTTTTTTTACAGTGTATGGCTTAATAGAAGCAGTACAATAATCCAATTTTTGTAATAACATTTAATTTATATTTCAAATAAGCTACTTTATTTTAGAGAAGAATATTATGACTCAGAATAGGCCTTAATTGGAAAATTGCTATTACCATTCCTGGGATTCTTTTTATCCGTTGAGAGCCTGATGGGTGTTGGATATAACGTTGGTTGTTGGAGGAGCCCGTCCACAACTGTCCGAAATATCAGATGATCCAGTGTAGGTGTATAGTAGTAGTAGTTTGTAACTGTAGATAACCTGCCAAAATTAGAATTTATAAAAATTTCTATATTAAAACTAAAGGAATATGCATTTTATACCCAGTAATGTGTGAAGATATGTTAAGTAGAACAATGATGGTTGCCCTGAATAACCACATTGCATTTACAGTGAATATAAAATAGCAAGGAATAATGGTGATAGTCATAATGTTTACAGGATAACATTATGTTTGGTCCTTCTACCAATGCTGAATTGACCAGCCCAGATTAAACCTTTTACGTGCATATTTGATGAGAACCAGCTGTGACATTATAACGCAATTTACATTTTCAATAAACACCATTACAACAAAGTGTGTAATAAAATGACAATTTATTGCATTAGTGCAGACAACTCTATAAAATGGTCCAGAGAAACCATTAGCCATGTAATGTAGAAGCATTTTGACAAGGTAAAACAATAATCTCAGATCTTTCTTTTAAATATATTTTGTATAACACAATAGAGAATACACATTTCTATCTCTTTAAAATATTAGACTTGCATGGACACGGAAATTAAACAGCTACGCTAAGATATATAACTCTATAATAGTTCTGATATTTACAAAATTAACCACCAAGGCCTAGCCTGTCTTATTCCAACAGCAGTACAACTCAAACACACAGTCACACATACGCACACTCATATACCATCTCTCTCACTCTCTCTCTCTCTCTCACACATTCTCGCCTTTTGTTAGAACCTCTCTCTTTCTCACATGCACACACACAGGTACACAAATAAATATGAGTCCTTGCTGAAAGGAGAGAGAACGTTAACAGAGAACATAAAACATCTATGTCACTACCCAAGATCAGCATCTCTGGATCCACGTTACACTACCATACAAAATGTATCACTACTCTTTATCTAAGGACAGAATACAAACGCCATTGGTGTAGAAACGCTAATTCTTTTGCTCTAGTTTTTTGCTGGGTGCTCACATTGTGGGGATTTCTGAATTCGTAGGTTTCCGAGGACGCACGCGTGCCTTTACAAAACGTTGCAAAGCTGTGGTTTTACTAAGTTCTGGTAGATTCCAGTGAAAACACAGACCTACAGCTACATGCAGACACGGGAAAGAGGAGATTAAAAGAAAAAGGGCTGAATGACGAACTCACAGATCTCATCCATCCTCTACAAAAAAATGTATTACCAAGTATTCCATAGTCTGCCGTTCCACACAGATATCTGCAGGAACACAATAACAACTACCCTGTGAAGCTACAATCAGCTCTTAGCAAATTCTTTACCTAAAGTGATGTCATACAAAGAGATCTCAGGTCAGCGTCCAAAGCGCTACTTCTAGAAATAACTGCGGAGGATCAGCAAGTTTGACAAATCATGCTTAAAGTTACTAAGTAGGGTGGATTAAGGGGGATTGGAGCATAAGATCAACTGCGACAGTTTAGAGCCTTAGCTGTTAAAACACAAAAAATTTAATTAATGTCTTCAGTATTACAGAAATTGATTTGTTTTAGCCATTTTTGTCCACCTTGTCTTCCAGACTGGTATTAAGTAATTAACATTAGGTAACACTTCACACACAGGCAGCATTTGTTAAGCTACATCTACACTAGCCTTTTAGGACAGCTGATATAAGCCTTTGTTAATGTTTATGTATGTTTATGTTAGGTCCTTCAAAATCGTGCATCTCAATTAAGTGTAACTTAATCAACTAACCCAAGGAGTAGGTCTGAACAACATGGGCAAGTCATACAGCTCTGGAAAAAAATAAGAGACCACTTAAAAATTATGATTTGATTTTACCAAATTGAAAACCTCTGGGATGTAATCAAGAGGAATAGATGACCACAAGCCATCAAACCAAGCTGAACTGCTTAATTTTTTACACCAGGAGTGGCCGAAAGTTATCCAAAAGCAGTTCGTAAGATTGGTGGAGGAGAACATGCTGAAATGCATGAAAATGGTTATTAAAACCAGGGTTATTCCACCAAATATTGATTTCTGAACTCATAAAACTTATATGTATACAATATGAACTTGTTTACTTTGCATTATTTGAGGTCTGAAAGATCTTTTTTGTTATTTCAGCCATTTCTCATTTTGTGCAAATAAATGCTTTAAATGGCAATATTTTTATTTGGAATTTGGGAGAAATGTTCGTAGTCTTTTGTCACAAAAATAATGAAGCAACAGCATTTTAGGATAAGACTACCGGTACATAAACACTTATAAAGGTTTATTCCAAAACATATCAGTTGACATAGCACTAGCTGAAGTAAAAGGGCATCAGAATTGACAAAAGCAGCCCTTACAGTGACTGACGCCAGCTGGAATAAGCAGTATAAGTTTGTATCAGATGTAATAAGAGGCTCATGTACTGTGTAAGTGTGCCTAACAAATGCTGCCCTTTAGTAAACTGTGACCTATTAGGTCAAGGGAATGGAGCTACAGTAATTTCAAATGTATTTCCTGATGTGTTTTTACTTATTTGTACTCTATGAAGTCTGACTGAATAGCCCTTCATGTATGAAGAATCCACAGACCTGCTTATTATTGCATCGGTACGTTTTGCTGATCCACACATCATGCATGATACAGACCCCATGACTGACACAACTATCTGCGAGTGCGTCTGGAAAAAGACGCTCTCTGACTGACCTACTTGTACAAAACACATCACTTTTAAATCACACTTAAATTACATTTGCTCGCATATTTCTGCAGCAGTCATGCATAAGTTAGCATTAGCACCTTCTGAAAGACCTGCAATGAATTATAATACAAATCTAATTAACTGGTCGTTTAAGTGACCCTGTTGGACTACCAGTAGAAAACGCTTTCTTTGCAGGAAGGCTGTGAGTCAGCATTGCATAATAAGCATGATTCATGAGTCTTGATGCAAACAACAATTCGAAACGAGGAGGCGAGGAAAAGTGAGAGAAGAAATAATATGTAGGTTATATAAACCGATAAATGAGTGAAACACACTAAATGTCTGTGACATTCTAAATATTTAAATAATGTTTAAATAGTGTTTGACTGTCACCTCACAGTGCTAACTTCTGGTCTACACTGTCCAGGCAAGAGAGGCAAAACTCTCTTCTCGCTGAATGTGCTAGGGTTAGGCTGCGTCTTTATGGATGTAGACCGAGCCTAGTCTTAAATCAAGATGTGCATGTTTCATGGGAATCTTTCATATGCTATATAGATCGTTTTTATATAAAAATGTGAAATGTCTTGATCTCTGTCCAGCCCTGATAGTTGAGTCCAGTTCTAGTCATACAACAGCATTTACACTCTAACCCAGTGAGATGATTTTGGACAGCCCTTAGCATCACTGTGTGAGATATCAGTCATTCCATATCTTAACCAGAATAGAGTGGCTTTCAGGAACTCTTGTCTGAAAGGTTTGGTTAAGCCCTTTTGGGATTCTTTTGGCATTGGGATTATATAGCTTTGAATATACCCAAACATCCGAACAATAAAATCCAATAAAATGAACACAGGATAAGAGAGTTTGACAAACTTATTTGAGTTAGTTTTAATTTCTGAAACTTTTAGTTTCAGGTAGGGATGCACTAAAATGAACAAAACTGAAACTGAACAAAATGAAACATCTGGCAAGAAGTTAAAGCTGAAAACCAAATAAGATTTTTCGCAGGTTTTCTTTTAATTATGCCTTTTTTGTTTTTAAATTTGACAGCTTTCCTTGCTTTTGGCCAAATATGTTCAATTGCCAAATATTTCATGCATTCCTTAGTTTAAGAAAAGTTTTCTTATCCACAATTTAGAAAACGTATGATATAAACCAGAGGATATAGAATAGGCTTGCTCTGACTAAAAATGACGCATAGCAAAAAAGCCAAGAACAACCTTTTCCTTCAATATACAGCATCCAAATCTGCCCGTAAAATCACATAAATACGTCCAGACAAGACTAAAAAGATCACACCACCACTAGTAAGTTGAGTGGAAAACAGTAGGTACTTGGGCTAGAATTTTTTTCTTAGAGGAGGAGAGAATAAAACACTGACATGGGTGACCTGAACATAAATAAAATCACAGATCACCAAACAGCTGCCATAAAAGAAGCACTTAACCCCAGGACCCAATTTAAATTTGATCCCATCTGAATAGGGCTGTAGTTCAGTGACAATACTTTTTTTCTATCCATAATAAAGTGCGTATCATTCCAATTTATGCAAACAGTACGACATGTTATTCCACGTGACATTTTGTGTACAACATAAATTAAAGACTTATGAAGGAAAAAACCCTCAATAAAAGACAGATACAGTATATGGTAGGCAGCTATGCACCTAGTCAACAACCCTCAAGCTAGCTCTTTAAATTAGGTAGTAACTAACTATCTAATAAATTAGACCTTTTAAATAACAACTAAAGGAAAACTACTTTCAGTTGAACAAATAAGAAAAAAAGGTAAAGTAACAAATCTCTAAATGTACCAAAACATGCTCATATTTGACATATCTAACAATTCACAAAATAATAAATAAGCGAATAAATAAGCAAAACAAATGAAATAAAAAATAATAATAAATAAAAACAACCAAAAAATGAGGAGTATAATGTATATGGTTCACATGGTGCATGTTTCCAAGTTTCTCCTATCACTGTAACTCGAACTACTATTATGAAAGATAGTATTTCTTCTATACACACTGGTTAAAAAACACGGCTAAAACTCCATTCACCACAAACTGGCTGGTAGTTAATGTTATAATGCGATTAGCAAAACAGTAAGAAAGTGGCGGGGGAAAGGGGGGGCGGGGTTTGTGGGTTCCTCGCAGCAGATCTCTTGAGGTCTGCCTGAGGTCAGTTCATCACGTTATCAACTGCCTGTAAATCAGGCCTTCTCTCTGATGATCAGATGATTGGATTAGATGCGGTGTGCTCTGGGGGTCTCTAACTAGGTATCTAGAAAACGTATCTAGCTCTGCACAAAAAAAAAAAAAAAAAAAAAAAAAAAACATTTCTCTTTGACACAGGAAGCTGTGCCAAAAACCGTGTATAACATGCGACTGAGTGATTACCAACACAACTTAAGCTTAGCCGTGCACTACTTCACACTGTCTGTCAATGGAGGCCAGCCAGTATTCTATTGACTGAGCATGTGCCTAAAAAACCCTATGGGGAAACACAACCAGTATAGTGCACTTCCTGTCCACCGGCGGCCCGTTTAAATGATTTATTCATCTTTTAATTTTTTTTTCCACTGTGATATATTTATTTACACATTAATGACAATAGCAGCATCCTCAATGCAATTGGATTTCGATCAAAAACATAGCGCTAGTTTGTCCTTCACCCTCACAATTATGCACAAGACAACAAATATATTTATATAGATTTTTTTTCACTAGTCTATTCAGTATACATTTTTCTTTGTTGTAATCATACAAAAAAATAAGATTATATTTTGGATAAGAGTACGTATTTTTTATTTTAATCTACTTCTACTATAAGTAAACATATATCAATGTTCTTCAGTATTTAAGCAGTTTGTGTTTCTTATAACAGATGATGCTTTAAAAATAACAGTGCTGCAAAGGGACCTTTAGTGATGCCACTAAAGAACTATTTTTGGTTCTATTAAAACAAAGGTGCGAAGGAGTGAAGAACATTAAACTATTAACATCTATTTTTTTTTTCTTTAAACATTTAAAATGTTCTTCACACTTGCACAGTCCAGTCTGATTGCATGACCTCCACCTTGTTTCTATCACCATACAGAAATAAATATACATCCAGCAGCTTCCTGTGCACAGCATCCTGTGACGACTAATGAAGGACTAGAGAATGACCAACAAACCAACCAAAATGTGCGCAAGATGTGCGCAAAAAAGAGCTTCTGTCTCTCACTTCAAGTCTACAAGGTGCAGTAGGTAGGTAGAAATGTCTAATAGAGTAATGGTGAGTATGTGGACACAGTGTTTAAAAACTCTAGCAGCTCTTCCGTGCGCACACTACTAACACACCACCACCACCACGTCAGTGTCACTAAAGTGCTAAGAATTACCCACCACCCAAATATTAGCTGCTCTGTGGTGGCCCTGTAATTGTAGAACTGCACAGTGCTCCTATATGATCAGTGAAGTTGATAAAATAGACAGAGTATAGAAACAAGGAGGTGGTTCTAAAATTCTGACTGGACTATTCATAAAATAATTAAATAGAAAAAAATAACTTGTCAATGGCAGCGCTTTTAAAACCCCTTTGCAGCACCTTTATTTTTAAAAGAATACATGTGGCATCTTTCAATAATGCAAGGTAATCTTTATAAGAATAGAGAAAAGTGCGACAAATTGCTGTACATCTTACACAGCGACAACGTGTTCAGTGAGCGCATGTGTGGTGCATTAAAATAACAATGAAAAGTGACTTTTTCTTAGAGCTTCTTTACAGCATTTTGACTTCTTAAATCAAATATAATGTCATTTCTGTGCGCTGTCCCACATGGTACAGTTTCATTCTAGCTTTGCATAGACCCTGTCTCCTTTTCACCTGTGTACATTTAAAGAGGAAGTACAGATTTAAAGAGAAAGGTCCTATCGTTTTTTAAATATATATATATATATATATATATATATTTTTAATCCTCTGTCCATATGGCACGAATCACATTTCAGTATTTGGCAAGAGGTGCTGATATCATGTTAGTCATTCAAAAATGCTGATGATTAAATTAGTTAAATTAGTGGTTCTGTAGATAAACATTTGAAATATAAACATCTTGATATTCTTAGGATACATATATATATAAATATATTTATATATATAGGTCGCTTTCGGCTGTATATAAGATTTTATGCTGTATGTATAATTTTCTTTTGTACAATGGTCTTGGTAGCACATTTCTTTCTCAGTAATATTAATAATATTTATGACAGTTATACTACAGTATGTACATGTCTCAGTGTGCTGATGCGTATCTTATACTATTATCTATTTCAATATCCGTCTCGATTTGAACCAGACTGTTTTGTATCAAAACAAACTAAAAAGTGCTGCTGCCATTGTGTTTTGGAAAGCTCCTGCAGAACCGGCTCCCAAGAAGCCTGGAACTTGGAACTTCAGTATATAGTCAAAACAACAGCCAGTCGGTTCCAAGAGGACCGCACAGTCGCACAAACACACACCACCACTGGCATTCGTTTATCCTCAAAAACCAAAACCATATCACACCATAACACCTACAATAACAAACCAATAACATGCAAATGGTTGGTGATACGGGGGGAGAATATGGACATACAGTCAGTCCAGACACAGTACAGGGTTTTGTTCTACTGTAGAAGCATCTCTGAGTAGTTACTTTACATCCAGCACTCTCACACATACCCTGGGGATTTGTATTTTTGTATTTGCTTCTCAAACCATTAAAACACATCAAAACACTGGAAGACGTTTTTTTTTTTCTTTGTTTTCCTGGCTTAAATCTTTTTACCACCTGCCTTTTGATTCATTGTCACTTAATCAACTCTGTACACAGAACTAGTTTGTTTGTGTTTGCTATAAAAAACAGATTTCAGGTATCTTTCAGTACAGTACCAGATCGTAGTATTTGGTCGTCTCAAAAACTGAATTGCAGGAGCAGTTGGGCTTGAGTTTGTCTTTGGAGTACAATAGCTACAGTCCTCAGAGGGTAGTAGCAGAGATCTACCAAGCCAACCACCCAATTGCGCGCTCAAAACCCAGTGAACATGGCTGAAAGAGTAAGGCTAGAGATATACTTGCTGTTGGGCTAAACAAAATTGTTCATATAATTGTGAACTATGTGCTATTTATGATACTGGAAGCTTCCTCTAGCTTGCCACAGCAATAATACCACCTCATTCACATGCAGGTAACTGCCTACAAAAACTTTCCACCCTTCTGATGCCTGCACTGCCCCCTTCAGTTTTGTGTCTGTGTTGCACCTCGCATACGTGTTGCGTTCATTTCTAATGACGCGCACAACCAACACATCAAACACATGCAAGGATACACGAAACAGCCACCCTGCATACACATAGTTTACGCATAGTTAACAGCAAGTATATCTTTAGCCTTTAAGCTTTTTTTTTAAACTAGATGAAGACAAACAAGACTAATCAAGGTTAAGCACTAAGGAGGAGCGGTGTCAAGTTCAAACGACTATTAAGCTGGTGTAATAAGGAGGTCTTTGATCATGTAGTGCAAAGTCAGATATCTGATATGTGCTGGGGCTGTATTGCTCATGGTGGAGTCTGGGGATATGGGGACACAGGGTGGGGGGGTCGGGTATTCAGTCTATGCAATAGGGAACATGGGAGATGAGAGAAGAAAGATTCGTTGGCTGCTAAGCTTGGCCCTTCAAGAGTAGATGGTGATAACCTCACGTCCTCCACCACGCACGAGGAGGACCCGATTGAGACCCTCGGTCAGCACCTCGAGGAACTCCATGTCTACAAAGAAAAGATCAAGTCAAGGAGCAAAGCTGAACGCTAAAACGGATTCGCATGCACATCAATCACAGCTTTTCAATGCCCTTTCACAAAATCTGGAAAGATCTAAAGGACTAGCTTTAGCCTGCACCACTGAGCCAAAGCCAGAGAGGGATGCTAAACAAAATCTGTTTTGCATCCAGCAGCTTTATTTCCGGGAGAAATGCGGTTCAAGAAAATCCAAAAAAGCTTTGGATCCAGTGCCTGTGTTTTGAAAGAGTCTCATGTGTTGATAAATCAAACACAGGCAGAGGCGAAGG
Organism: Astyanax mexicanus; assembly: GCF_023375975.1. Classification (NCBI taxonomy): domain Eukaryota; kingdom Metazoa; phylum Chordata; class Actinopteri; order Characiformes; family Acestrorhamphidae; genus Astyanax; species Astyanax mexicanus. The sequence goes on along the minus strand of NC_064419.1, from coordinate 20,202,597 downwards.
TACACAGAGACAGGAAAAGAAAGAGATAGAGCTCTATAAACAGGCAAGAATGAGAGAAAGGATACAGTTCTCTTCTCCTGTGCGGTTTTTAGGAGGTCCGGGCATGTTCAGCAGGACCAGCTTCGCTTCTTGTGACTTTTTCACAATAACTTCATTGAGCTTCTGCGCATGGTGCATGCGCCTGACGTTTGACTGGTTCCTGTAGAAGAAAGCAAAGGAGAACAATTATGGGGCATTAAGTAGGATACATTTTTTTAGATTCTACCACATAATCATTGAGTGTGTTTACATGCATTCATAATTGGATTGCCTGTGTGAGTAAACTACACACTACGCATTTATACTTCTGGGTGTGTGTACATTCACGGCTTGTCAGACCAATCACAGCTGCTGTCTGCATCACTTAGTTACATTTCTGGGGAGGTGTACATATGACTATAAATTACAGAGGCAGTGGACACATAGCTATTTTATTAAATGCAAGGTGACGAAACTCAGAGATGTGAGTCCGGACGGGAATACGACCAGCGAAAAACAGCAGGTAATTCAGCCTGTAATTTCTCAGAGGACATCTGAGAAAAAGACATACATGGTCGTTCCGAACCCCAGGACCCCCTGAGAAACTAATCCCGACCAGATAGGGCTTAAGATTCTTTATTGTTGCAATGTTAATTAGCACAATTCTAAACAGATTTAGCTCATTCAAACAGCCCAAAAATGTTTTTTAAAAGCTCAGTTTTAACACTGTACTTCAGGGGTGTCCAAACTTTTTTTGTTGGGGGCCAGAAGGAGAAATTATATGTGCAGTCACGGGCCACAGACTCTGTAATTAAACAAATAATGAAATATACTACTTATAATAATAATACATTTTCTTGATTACTATCAACTACTACTATTTACACACCATTTTACTTGAGTTAATATCTTTATCTATCTTTGACAGTGTTGTGTAAACCTAGATTTTTCAAATTGATGTTTCATTTCATAATGTCTCAATATGATACTACTAATTAGGCAACTGATTCCTGACAAATTAAACATACACACTTCCCTCTGAACTCAGTTAAAAATTGTAATTTTACTAACATGCCTGAAATGTTTTGACTTGTCTATTTTTCATTTCTTTGAAGTTGTTAAGACTACTTGGCCCGTTTTCTGCCCCACAACTGCGCATTCTCGCCGCATATGGACTGTTTTGGTCTGTTTCTGGCGCTACAACTGCGCATTCTCGTCGCATATAGACTCTTTGGTCTGTTTTCCGCGCTACAACTGCGCATTCTCGCCGCTTTTACAATCTTTGGCCCGTTTTCTGCGATACAACTGCGCATTCTCGCCGCATATAGACTCTTCGTTCTGTTTTCCACGCTACAACTGCGTATTCTCGCCGCATATAGACTCTTCGTTCTGTTTCCCACGCTACAACTGCGCATTCTCGCCGCATATAGACCCTGTGTTCTGTTTCCCACGCTAGAACTGCGCATTCTAGCCGCTTTTAGACACTTTGGTCCGTTTTCTGACACATATCCTTTAAACATTGAATCTCACATTATAAAAACCTGCGGGCCATTTTTTAAATTTTATTTCTAAAATGCCTTGCGGGCTACTTTAAAAAAGGAAACGGGCTCATTGTGTGAGTTAATTAGTCAGAGTTTTCCCAATAAATTATTACCCAAGTTAATGTAAACCCAGTGACAAACTCTAATCTACTATATTAATCCAAATATGAAGTGCATGTAAACCCACTCATGAGGTTAAAACTGCAGAAGGAACTGCAGAAACCAGCAACAGCCAACGTTTTGTCACTGGCAAGTGACTAAAATCCCTGCTTGCTGATTTAGCATAAAGATGAAGACTGCATTTCTGTAACCAGTGTTAAAAAGAACAATCCTCAAGAAAGCATGATTGGAACCTTATTTGAGGATTGGATTGGTTAATACACAGCTGGAATAATGCAGTTCCTTAAATGTGTACAACAATGGAAAATTACATACAGACTGCAGTGCATATATATTTATTTTTCATATTAAAAAGAAGAAAAGGGATTTCAAAAGTGGGAGGAACAGAAAAGAAGGATATGGGTCTAATTATAACATGACGGGAATTCAAAGGAAAAGGGTGTGTTTTGGGGTGTAATATTAACATGAAAGGGTACTCACAGGTTTTCCCATTCCCTGATGCATGACCAGGAGAGAACAAGAGTGATCTCAGGGTTTTTTACACAACAACAAGATACACATACTGCCCACAGCACAACACAAGGATATTAAACACCAACACTAGGGGGTCTGTGTTCACTGGTGTGCACAGACTACAACAGAATTATAGCTATAGGATTTCTGTGGCATTGGGAAGTGTTGTGTGGCATTTTGGTGTTTCATACACAACCTCAATTCCAAAAAAACTTGAAATGCAAAGATTGAAATGCAAATCCCTTAGACCCACAGTTTATTCACAGTAGATCATAGAACACATAACAGATGATGAAAGTGAGCGATTTACTATTTCATAAAAAACATTCTTGTTTAGGACTGGATTTACTAATAAAAAAACATCATAGTCTCTTAGAAACAAAGATGTGCAGAGGTTCTGAAATCTTACCACCTATACAATACAGTGTATTGTGTCATTGAGAAGGTGGGAAAACCGTGAGCATACTGATCTAATGAGTCTCCGCTGGACATATTTAAGGCTGCGTTCACATTATTTACGCTAACACTTCCCCAACCTCACTTACATTCAAGTACACTTTACTCAAGATTGGGTATTCACATATTCACATTCTCTTTTTAGAACTATATTTGTTACAGATGCATATTTATATTATATTTCTATGTCACATCAGTCACTTTCATAATCAATGTCATTGCACATTGCACTTGGCTCTGTTAATTATTTAATTATTTAATGACCATTAGCAACATCTACTGCACTGCTCCGCTTACAGATATATCTTTACCTTGTACTGTCCCTGAAATGCCCCACATGCGTACACACATTGATATATGTATAAATGTCGCCTTCTTCACCATCAACAAAAAAACTTCATATTTGAGAGACGACTCGTAGCTTTATAAAGGGAAATGGATGCATTAGCAGCTCATATGTGGAGCATCTTTTGAGATGTGTGGGTACGAGAGAGAAGCACGTAGCGCATGCTAAAAGCAAAAAGACGTATTAATTCCAATTTGACTGTTCACATTCATGTCGCATGTCTGTGCATCAGATACGTATCTGATTTAGGACCACATATAAAAATTACTCAAATCTGATAAAAAAAAAAAAAAATGGATTTGGCACGTTCACACAGCCATGAAAAAATCAGATCTGAACCACATCACTTCAGCCTGATAATGTGAACATAGCCTAAGAGCCATCTCATCTCACACATTGCAGACACATTTTAAGATACATTTAGTAAGAAAGACTAGAGCTTTTTAAAATTTCATTTAGGTGTTGGTGGAGGGTTTTTCAAATAAAGCTACATTTAAGTTTAATTTTTCTGAGTTGGCATTCATCCTTTTTTTCTTCTAATTGACAGCCCATGGTGGCCACGGCTCTTTCTCCACTTGACATATCAGAAAATCATCACAGGATTTAAAGAATCTGGACTAATCCCTGTGTGCACAGGACAGGGTCAATGGTCAGTATTGGATGCTGGAAATCTTTGGGCCCTCAAATGGCACTGTATTAAAAGCAGGCATGATTCTGTACTGTTCTCAGGAACTGCACAGGCTCAGGAACACTTCCAGAAATCAATGTGTCTGTGAACACAGTTCATCATGCAAAAACACATACTGCATCCATCACAACAACAGCACTGCTTTGTAGAACCAGAGACCGGATGGTGAACTGGCCTGTCTGCAGTCCAAACCTTTCACCATTAGTAAACATTTGGCACATCATGAAACGAGAAATCCCGCAAAGAAGACCCAGGACTGTCGAGCAGCTACAATTCTACATCAGATAAGAATGAAACATCATTTCCTTCACAAAAAAACTCCAGCAATTGGTATCCTCTCTTCTCTCCAGACTGTTGTTAAAATAAGAGATACCACACAATGGTACTACACATAATACACAACTGTTTTGAGGTATGTTGTTACCATTTAGTTCTAAAGGAGTTAATGTATTTCATGAAATGGTAAAATGTCTCTCTTTCAACATCTGATATGTGTTCTGTGTTCTATGTATATTCAGTTTTTTTGCTAGTTTGAAACATGCCATCAGCTTATGGCTGTTTAGGAAGAAAAGATGAAAGGAGAATGAACTCTGATAGCTTTATACTGGAATTTAGGAAGCCAGTCCCTATATCCTATGAGTAGAGTCAGGTGGGAGAGATAACATAGTTAAAGGGAGGAGATGAGGCTTATTTACTTTTATTTACTCTACACAGCATCACACATTTTTTGGAATTGGGGTTGTAATAAGATCCCACAGTATTCTTATTAGACCCTGAACAATCAATATGACCATTTGGTGATTCCACCAGCAGCCCACAAAATACATGTAGCAAATACATCTTACATTACAGCTTGTATCAATCAGATTGCCATGTTTATGCATAAATAATGCTGCCCATTCGATTGTATATGTAGGAATGTCTTGCAGCCCCAATAGATTTCGCTTCATTTAAAAAAAAAAAAAAGAAAAGGACAGAAAAGAAAGGGAGGACTGTTTTGTTTTCTCTTTAGCCTTTTTTCATGGTAACTTAATTCTTGTGTTAGGCCGTGATTAAGACCACCAGAGGCCCTGGGGACATTGCTCTCTCCTCGTAACCCACAAAACTAAACCAGGATATTTACCCTCATGCTAAATGCTGCTCCATTCATAAATAGAAGCAGAGGCCTAGCCCATTAAATGCGCTTCAACATTAAAAATCAATTTGTCGATTTAAATATCTTCAAATATCTTTCATAACAATAATCAGTAACACAATGTCTGCATGTGTGCAGCATTGTCTTAAAAATCTCCTACCGTGGAAAACCCTCAATTTATTGTTATAGAGAAATATTGTTTCATATTTCAATTTGCAGAAGTGCTTTTTGAATGAGGCATAATAGAGGACAGCCAATCAGAACAGAGCTTATTTAAGTCTCATCAGTATTAAAGGCTGACGAGATAATAATGCAGCATTGCAGAGTTGCATCACAGTGCACTCGGAGGAAAGCGCAGCAACTTGGTTTCGATACATCAGCTCACAGACACCTTGGGCTGAGCGACATCACCCTAGGGATGATGTGAGGAGAGCACGCCATCTACCCACTCAGAGAGAGCAAGGCCAATTGTGCTCTCTCAGGCCTCCGGCAGCTGATGGCAAGCTATATGAACAGGATTTAAACCGGTGATCTCCTGTTCATAGTGGCAGCCCTTAGCCCGCTGGACCACTCGGAGCCCTAAGATGGATAACATTTTTGGTGTAAATTTAATATAAAGCATTTTGACATATCAGATGTTTTCCTTTTATGCCAGGTCACAGCTACAAAACCTGACAGAAAGCAGCAAGCACTGGTGGACTGATCATCTACTGAGCTACATGTAAGTAAGTTTAGCTTTGTATCCTGATAATAACATGGTACCAATCTAATTTCTGTTCTGATTATTTGATCTGATGCTTTTTCTCTGGGCTTTGAGGGTTATTTGCCTGCCTCAACCCCTGGGAGTATTGCCCCAGTAATAAAGGTCACTTTAGACTTTGTTTTGTGTTGTTTCTGTTAAAAAATAGTGCACTACATAGAGGAGAGGGAGTGATTTAAAACCCACTGTGGCCTCACCCACTTAACACTGCATGCTGCCTTTGTTTAAGAGTGAAAGAAGAAGAAAAAAATCTTCCACAGATACAGGACAGCTGTGGTTGGTGGAGAGAGCATATTTGCCATCAGAAAATACAGAAAATACAAAAGAGTAAAGTGCATATGAAATTCTGTTCGTTTCTATTTATTAGCGTTCCTGTGTTTTCAATAGGTTTTTACTCTGTAAATAATTCACACAAAAAAATATATGTTAATCTGGGAAGCATACATATGAACTTTTTTCTATTTTTTTTTTTATTTACGGAAAAATTCCAGAGATTGCAGACGTCATGGTAGACAGATACGATGTGTTGATTTTTACTGCTTGTTGTAGTGTGATGTTTGATTTATCTGTTTGGCCTTCAGTCTCAGATGCAGTGCAGCAGTTCTAAAATCACTCGCTGAGAAAATGAATCAATAATTAATCAACACGCTGTTTGGATTATTTATCATTTCTGCAAAACACTCGTCTGTATTTTAAATTAGACTACATTAATCTTGTGGCTGCAAAAACAAACCCATCCCTGTTGCTTAATGTTGTGTTTGACAGGTTATGTGACTGGAGCTCATTTACGGTACTTTAATACACACACTGTCATATCAAATGTCATGAGATGTCAATCTCAGGGGGTGACTTGGGAATTCCCACATCTGTAAGTTGTGAGTGAGGCTGAACTCACCAGGCCAGTGTGCTCATTGCAAGTAGGGCTGCAATTAATGATTATTTTGGTGGTAAACTAATCTGATTCTTATTTTTTCAATTAGTTGATAAGTCAATGCCATGTCCTCCATCTTTAAAAACAATGGGACAGCTGAGCATGAGATTTAAAAGGCATTTAAATGTCTAGATGTTGCTTAAATGTGAAAAGTACTGACATTTAGTGAGTAAATATGTAATTTTGGCACTTTTGGAAAGACAGACTAAGTTGAGTGTAAATTGTGTGAGTGAGCCATTTACCCATTTCCCATTGTGCTTCTGTCCTCAGTACTTTGTGTAATGCAGTAATGCTGCAAATTAACAATTAGTTGACAATTAAATTTGTAGTCAACAAATTTAAATTATCCACATTGTTGATTATATCAACTAATTATTGCAGCTCTAATGGCATGGCACCATGAATGATCAGAATTTTAGTGAGGTCTAATAGTGGGTGCCAGATTGATGGGACATTCAATTAGTTTCAGAAGTTGTGTTGGCCTTTAACATTTCTGGATCCACTGTGTCACATGTGTACCAGGAATGTGTCATACAAGGCATTACCACCCACAGTAAACAGAGCAGTTAGTGGTAATGATCGTATTGCTATGGTATATACCAATATAGAAATATTTTTTTTGCAACTTGGGATGTCTGGCTTTAGTGGAACATGGCAAAAGTCATGGGACACAATACTTGTCATTTACTCTGTTTCATTTTCTTAACTGTAAAAAGGCACAGCCACAAAGAAACGTCTTATATAAAGTATTTTTTTGTGGGATTAGTGACCATGTGACTCCAAAGCTCCACTCACGGTTTCATATTGAAAATATCTCTGGCGGTCTCCGGGTGAACCACCGATGGATTATTTCCCTTCTCTGTTTCATCACTCCAGGTCATCTGCATCTCCTCTCCAGGGGTCATGGCCCCCACGCTAAGCGAAGCCGGGGAGGTGGGGCTTGTAGGAGTTGGCGTCGCATTTTTACCCTGGATGAGCTGCACCTGTCGAGGACGGGAGAGACGGAAAGACTGAGAGAGAAAAAAGTGGAGCAAAGAAAGGGTGTGGAGAGGGGAAAAACGTTTGAAAAGAAAACAACAGAAGTTAAAACATGCGAGGGAAATAAAAAAAAAAATGCTGGAAACTACAGCAAGAAAAAGAACGAGAGACAATCCCATGATGTAAAAAGGGGTGTTGTTGCACAACAGAAAAGGTTGTAATCTCATGTAACATTTCAAAAGAGAAAGAGAGACACAGAAAGACAGAATTGACTCAGTGAGCTGTGTCACTTACAGAGTCAGGAAATGGCATGTCGAGAAAACAGGGCAGGATTTGCTGATTAAATGGCAAACAGGTGTGGAAGTGGGTGGAGAGGTTGGATAACAGAAGAAAGCACAAGAAAAAAAGAGGATAAAAAATAAAAGGCACTAAGGCCAGAGCTACCTCTTCCTCTGATTTCTCCTCGACGCTGCCCCCTGCTGGCTCCTCGGTGATGCTTTTCTGGGGATGCAGGTTAGATGGGTTCTTTCGGCGGATGGAGCCACGGGACACGTCTGTAATGCTTTGAATCTGTGGGGTAAATATGTATCTAATGTTTTAATGTCATTTTATCTATTATGCATAGTTTTTCTTTATAAAGATTCACTTCTGGTACAACTGAAACTAAAAAAAGGGGTGATTCAAATTTCTCAGGTTCTCAAGAGAATAAAACAACAATAGAATATTACTCCATTTTTAGGCATTTTGGAAAATTATGCTTATTTATGAGCTTAAATTTTAAGACCTATTATCCTGTATCCATTTAGAGTTTGCATTAAATATCCAGTATTTACTATGGTTTGTTCATGATCCCCTAGACTTTACTTTTAATGCATTATTCAGTTTCCACTATTAATTGTTCCTTATCTACTATGGATTATCTAGTTTCAATAATAATAATATATTCAGTATCAACTATAAATTACTTAGTATGTACAATGAATAACCAATTTATTAGTTTAAAAAAGTGTTCCTGTTACTTTTATGAACTACAGAACGTAACTCTTTAAATTCAAGGGTTATTATTTTTTTATTTTATATTTTACCGTCAGTGTCCATTATAGTGATTTAGTATCTATTATAAAATATATAATATTCACTATAAATTTTAGAATAATCACTATGAATTATTAAGTATCCACTATGGAATATACAGTATGCAATATGGTATAATAATAAGTATCTACTATGGTTTATTCTACGGTGGCCGAGAAAGCCCAGCGCAGTGCAAATTGAAAAGCGCTGCAAAAGCACAAAACACATCCATCAAAATTACAACACAGGCGCAGCAAATAGAAAAACGCGCTGCAAATAGAAAAACGCGCTGCAAATAAAACCACAACACAACGGAAGTGAGTCACAACACAACGGAATTTTCCCGGGGGACCTTAAAAGATGCTGTACCAGCTGTATACAAAGGACAATAAGTGGCAAACAAGCTTCTGAAAAGTAAGTTATGTTTATTACCTGTGATTACCACGGTTGTGTGCATATTATTAAAAGTTCTGCTTCACAAAACGCCTTGTTTGCCACTTATTGTCCTTTGTACACATAGTGAAGTCCGAGACGTTACTGAAGACGCAGCTTAGCTGGTACAGTATCTTTTAAGGTCCCCCGGGAAAAATCCGTTGTGTTGTGACTCACTTCCGTTGTGTCGTGGTTCTATTTGCAGCGCGTTTTTCTATTTGCAGCGCGTTTTTCTAGTTGCAGCGCGTTTTTCTATTTGCAGCACGTTTTTCTTTTTGCAGCGCGTTTTTCTATTTGCTGCGCCTGTGTTGTAATTTTGATGGATGTGTTTTGTGCTTTTGCAGCGCTTTTCAATTTGCACTGCGTTGGGCTTTCTCGGCCACCGTATTATTCACTACATAATGTGATTATTTTTTTTATCCACTACAATGTATTGTACAGTATATTCTCTATGATTTAACCTATATACAACTCTGGGAAAAAATAAGAGACCACTTAAATATAATGAGTAACTCCGATTTTACCAAATTGAAAACCAAAGTTATTCAAAAGCAGTGTGTAAGACTGGTGGAGAAGAACATGCCAAGATGCATTAAACTGCGATGCATACAAAACAGGGTTATTCCACCAAATATTGTTTTCTGAAAACTTGATTTCTTTGTATTATTTAAGGTCTGAAAGCTTTGCATCTTCTTTGTTAATTCGGCCATTTCTCATTTTGTTCAAACAAATGACAATATTTTTATTTGGAATTTGGGAGAAAGGTTCTTTATAAAATAAAACAACAATGGTCATTCTACTTAAACATATACCTTTTTTCCCCAGAGCTGTACTATGAATTATTTGATATTCACTATAAATTATTCAGTATCTACCACAAAATTCTACGAGATGTTCCTTTTATATATATTTTATTGGTGTTCCAGACCTCAGGTTAACCTTCGCCATTCCTGTAACTTGTCATTCCTTTTTACATTGGAAACTAAAGCAAAGGCTAACTGGGAGAGCTGTGCTATAATCTTATTACCTCCTTCTGGGTTGTGGTTATCAATTATTTGAATTTTCAGAGTGCAAGGCAGCTGCTCAGAGGAGCCACGGCTGTATAAATCTAAATCTTTGATTAAGATTTTGATTATTATGAACAAGCCCATAGCCCTGAGGTCTAAGACAGCTGATAAAAGCTGATCATTTAGATGACTTATTGCATGTCACTGTAGACCTTTAGATGTTTCTGGAGATTAGTCAGCTCCCCATTTAGACACATACCTCTCTCTCCCGCTCGTTTTTGGTCAGGTGCATCTCTTTGAGGATCTGAGACCTCTGCTCCATCACCAGAGTCTTCTCATAGGTGTAGGCTGTGATATCACTGTCGTTCTTTGTGTAGACATAAAATAGTGCATATTAGCGTGTATTTCCATAAATGTGTGTATCCCTGTGTGTATGCCAGTGTACAGTATGTGTATGCCTGTCTCACCATTTCCACGACCTCCACCTCAGCATCGAGGCGCAGGTGGTAGAGGAAGGTCATCACGTCCTTCTTCATTTGAATGCTGTTGTCATCCATCTGAGCCACAGTGAAGATGCGCATCTTACATTTCCTCCACACCTACGAACACAAATACATACATATATGCCTCATTAAAAAAAACAACACTTGAGTGAGTTGTTTTACTCAAAAGCTGAAATGTATTTGCAGAAAAAAAGTGCGATGTGCAAAAGTATTCATCACACTTATTTCATTAGAACTGTCGTACAAAGTTTTAGGGTATGTCTCTACCAGCATTGTGCATCCAAAGACTGAGATTTTTGCACAATAGCTCAAGTTCTGCCAGGTTGGATGGAGAGCATCTGTGAACTGTATTGTAAAAATGGGTTAAAATGTCTAAAAAGTTATTTTTTTTGTGGAGGTTTGTATTTTTGTAAAAAGGTTAAAAATATTTTTGGGAGCTTTTCATTTCTTGCTTTGACGTCTCTGCAGGCTGTGTCCCTCTGCTGCTGCAGTACCTCCATCAGACGAGTGAGAGCTCTGAGATGGATGTGTGCTATACCTGCAGATGTTCATTGCAAGATGTGAAGATTTATTTGGTTTAATCTGTTTCAGAATAAACAGAGTGGAAAGCAGCACTGGTTTGAGACTCATTTACTGGCCGTACAGTGGTCATTACACTACCACATAAAATATTCTTTGAACTATTCTAAACTATTCTACTGTAGCTTTGGCTACAGTCATTCTCCTTCCCAGTCTCAAGTCTTTTGCAGCCTCCAACAGGATTTCTTCCAGGATTGCCCTGCATTTAGCGCCATCCATTTTCCCATCAACTCTGACCAGCTTTCCTATCTTTTTGGGTGAAAGGCTATGTCTTGTTAGGTTTGCAGTTGTAGAATACTTTTTCCTTTTTTGGATGATGGATTGAACGGTGCTCCCTGTAAAGCTCAAAGTTTGGGATATGTTTTTATGGCATAACCCTGCTTTAAACATCTCCACAGTTTCATCTCTGACCTGTCTTAGTCTTCAAGATGCTGTTATTTCACTAGTGTTCTCTAACAAACCACTGAGGCCTTCACAGAACAGCTGATTACACACAGCTGGACTATATTAAATAATTCAGTGACTTCTGAAGGCAGCTGATTGCACTGGATTTTATTAAGTGGTTTCAGAGGAAAGGGAGCTGAATATTTTTGTACATCACACTTTATTCCGTTTTTTATTTGGTTAAAATTTTAAAAACACAATTATGTGCTACTTTGTGTTGGTCTATCACTTAGAATCTTAATAAAATACATTTAGTTATAATGTAATAGTAAGGTAACAAAAAAAATGTTCAAGGTGTATGAATACTTTTGCAAGTCACTATCAAAAAAGTGATATGGGGTGGAAATGCCATCAATCCACTCCTGGACTCATGAAAGCATGACCTGAGAAGCATTAAACTGTCAATCCTCAAAACATGCTGTCGCGTCAGCACCTTAGTCGCTGGACCACTCAGAGCCATGTAGATCTCTTCTATATTTTAGATGATGATGATGATTCAGCAGTCTATTACTGCAGAAAGTAAGAATGTAACGGTGTGTGTGTGTGTGTGTGTACCTTGTGCTGTCGCAGGAGGAAGGGCAGGAGCATGAGCATGCCTCCATCATGTACAATCCACCAGACGTCGATGTGGCCCTCAGTGAAGCGCTCGCCGTTCGAGGGGTATGCAGAGATGTTCTTGGGCACTATCAGTGCCAAGCTGGCTGTGGTGGTCTCCCTTACAACCTCTGAAGGAGAGAAAAAGCCAAACACATATATACACCATATACACCAACATTTATGATACATTCCTTGATGCGTTCTTGGATGCCAGAGCTGGGAATAATGCTGCACTCATGTTGACTGCATTCAGATATCAGCTTTTATTGTTTGGATTGTTCCAGGTTAGAATGCAGAATCCAGAATGCAGGATGGTAGTTCTGGTTGAGAGTACGCTGTGTGCGATTGGCTGCCGCTTCTCACTGGTGTGTGTTGAATGTGTGTGGAATGTAATTGTAAGTGTACTTGAGTGCCTTGAATGGCAGAAAGGCGCTTTATTAGTGTAACTGTAAGTAAGTAAGTAGATTTTCCCAGTCGGTTTAATGAGGTAGAGTCACTTGGAATGACTTTCAGTTAACAGCTGTGCTGAACTTCTTAAAAGTTAATTATCTACATTTCTTGCAGATTGTGTTGTGTAGAGGCAGAGTTGATATAATAGCCCTATTTGAGTAATATATATAATTACATAATATGGTAAAAACTGAAGGTCAGTCAATCCGAAACATTTAAAAAAACTTTCAAAATATCCTCAAATGAAGTCGCAAAGACCATTAAAAATGTTATGATGAAACTGGCTCTCATCAGGACCCCCCCAGGAAAGGAAGAACAAGAGTTACCTCTGTTGCACAGGATAGTTTTATCAGAGTTACCAGCCTCAGATTAGAGCATGTCAGATGAGAGCGCCTAAATGCTTTACAGCAGGGGTGTCAAACTCATTTTGGCCGAGGGCCACATTGGCTGTCCTCTGAGGGCCAGATGTAACTTATAAATGTAATAAAATGTAACCAAATGTAATATAAAATGAATGTAATTACTCCTTAATGTTAAATAACTCTCAATGGAAAAAATGTTTGCTTGTTGCTCTTTTAACATAAATCCTTTTAATTTGTCATGTTATGAAATCCAAAAACTCCATCAATCAAGAACCAAACTATTCAAGTGAATAGAAATGACATCAAATACAAGTTATATTAACTTTGATCAAAACGTTTGATACTGAAATAAGGCTTAATAAATATAAAATCAAAAATTGTGAGCTGTTAAGGACATGTGACAGATTTAGCATTTCCTCAGATTTAGCAGTTCCTCATCCAACCACTAGTCGAAGCTGCAGCAGCAGCAGCACAAGCCCGCAGTCTTTACTGAGTCAGAGCTACAGCCCAGCCACGGGCTACAGGACTCAGCTGAGCCAGTCTGGAGCGTTTTTACAGTTTTTAAAGTTCTTCTGTATAGAAAATAAAGGTTTTAACCCCAATAAACGGATAATACAGCTCTCTACGGTTCATCTTTCAGCCCAAGCAGCTAACAGCAGCAGTTTAGAGCAGCCGTCACAGAGGCACTGCTCGGATTACATTAAAAACAGGTCAGTTAGCGCGCTGCTAACCTCATTATGTTTATAACTACGGAGTTTAGTGGACACACCACGGCTGCAAGGTTAGACTGTTGAAGGCTACTGAAGACTATTAAAGGCTATTGGAGGTTATTGATTCACGTCCTCGTCCTTTGCTGCGGTGAAACTGTGAAAAGCGCTGTCACAGTGATGTTTATTAACATCATTAAAACAGATTTTGTCAGGTATTGTCTTATAAATATTTACACATAACTTATATCTCTCCTAAAAAGCGTTTATTTTGGTCAGTAACACAAAAGGCATACCGGTCTTTCGCCTTGAAGCACAGCCGTCCATCTGCATCAACTTCTCTTTTTCTGGACATTATGGGATAAACATTTGTATGTCTCAAGTCCACCCGCGAAGTTACGCCTTCCCTCCGGCAGGGTTTCCACATCAATGACTACACTGCCGTGTAGTGGCAGTAAGCCGTAACTTTGCGGGTAATACAATCGACAAGCATTGTGGGAAATGTAGTTTTTGGTCAAAGAACGCTTCTGACCTATTTATTATAGACACTAAGATCTTACAAGCTCTCGCGGGCCACATAAAAGGACGTGGCGGGCCACATTTGGCCCACGGGCCTTGTGTTTGACACATGTGATCTACAGAGTATTTTGGTTTAATTTTCCTACATGATTATATTGTTTTTAGATTGTAAAACCACTGAATGAGAAAGTGTGTTCAAACTTCTGACTGGTATTGTATCTGCAACATTGTGAGACTCTGAAATAGGATTCGATGTTAATGTAAACTCCAGTGTCCTACCAATGAAGTTCCTCAGGCGCTGGTTGTCCTCGGCCTGTTTCCAATTTTTGGGGAAGCTTACTAGCACAGTGTTGTGACGTAAGCCCCCGAGCCCCCCGGCCTGGATCAGGTGGGACGTGGCATCCCGCAGTCTAGAGGAGATCACCACCTGACTGAAACCCTTCACCTTCTCAGTTTCCATCAGCTTCCTCAGGGCCTGAGTGAGAGAGAAATGATTTATAATGTACATAGCTTCAGCCTATGTTTAATCCACCGCTGTATGTGTGTGTGTGTGTGTGTGTGCGGACCTGCTCTCCTTTTTGTGCCTGTGCATGGTTGTTAAGATAGGTGCCCTCCACACATGCGCCCACAATGGTCAAGCCTTTGCCTGCCTTCAGCTGATTGGTCAGTGACAGCAAACGTGGCTGCTCTACGTTCTGCTCTGCATCCAAACCCACCAGCACCATAATCTGAGGCCTGAGTGGGAGAGAGAGAAAGAAAGAGAGAAACACAAAGAGAGATGTCAGAGAAATATGTTCTTTTAGCAAGATTTGAATTAAAAAAAAAATCTGAAGAAGAATGTCAACATTTAATCATTTAAGTGAGAAGTTATTGTGAGATGAGAGACTCAGGAATACTGCACATTTCTTGGGCATTAAAAAATTAATACCACTTGTTAAAAAAGTTAACACTTCTTTAATTTCTCCAAACAAACTATTTACTATCTAAGGAAAGAGTATTTTGGGTATATACAATACTGCTTAAAATTAAAGAGTGTAAACTATATTTTCCATTCAATGGAACATTTCTATTAAAAATGCTGTGTATTTTAGGACTAGGCTTAAGTCTAAAAAAAAATGCCCCTTTAACTACAAAGACTACAATTAATTAGAGAAACTTGTAAACTTGTATGCGTGACACGTTAATACTTGCTGTTTAAGTGTCGTAAGTTATCAATAAATACTTATTTGAGTGAGGTAGGGGTGGGCGATATGGCCCTAAAATAATATCACAATATTTCATACTGAATAAAACAAATATTTCAAGTATACACTACTGCAACAAAATGAAAATAAAATTTTATTATTGTTTACAATATGATATGGCCACCCCTAAATGAGATATAAAAAAAATAAAAACATTTTTATCAGATTTGTGACAGTGCTGAAAACAGTAAAAAAGCATTACCCTGATGTGATAATAAGAGGTGGGTGATATGGCATGATGTTTCAGGGTATAATATGATATTCAAAAAATTTGGCGATACTATTGCGTGCGAAACAATATGGCACACCCCTAGTGTGAGGTGTAACTTAAATGAGGTAAAGGAACATTGTGCAACATTTTTTAGTTCATATTTTCACACTGTTTTAGATGCTTAAATTTCATAAAGGGTCATTAAAAGGTGAATGAAGGTTCTCTCAGCCGCATTTGTATTGGAACAGATGGTATTACTGCACTGCAGCATTTACACAGACAACACATTCACGCTTGCCTCATAACAACTAGAAACAGACACACAAACCCAGATAATTCTGTACCTAACAAAAGTAGAAGTCTTTTCTTTAGAGAAATTATATATGAAGCCAGAGAGCAGTGAGTACTGTTTACTACACTTTCTCTTAAAGACTCTTAAAAACTAGAGAAAACTGGTACAGAAAGATGTCTGGCTGACCCACATGGCAACACCTTTAGCTCAGCTTTACACTGGACTAAGTCTACAGGCTCAGTTTCAGTAGGGAACAGAAAAATGAGAGGTCTGACAGGTGAAGTGATAAGCAGCATAAGTCATTAGTAAAATGACAAAATAAAAGGACAGCTTGTCTCGCTTGTCTTCTGCATGTATAAGGTGCTCTTTAGTTGCATCTGAGACAATTAGTTAAACGCTTAAATAATACTCATTCAGCTCTGGAAAAAAATAAGAGACCACTTAATGATGATGTTTTTCCTTTATTTTACTAAATTGAACCTCTGGAATATATAAGCGAGAAGAAGATGGATGATCACAAGCCATCAAACCAAACTGAACTGCTTGAATTTTTGCACTAGTAGTGGCATAAAGTTATCCAAAAGCAGTGTGTAAGACTAGTAAGGGTGAACAAATGCATGAAAACTGTGATTAAAAAAACACCAAATATTGGGTTATTCCACCAAATATTGATTTCTGAACTGAATATGATCTTGTTTTCTTTGCATTATTTGATGTCTGAAAGCTCTGTATCTTTTTTTGTTATTTCAACCGTTTCTCATTTTCTGCAAATAAATGCTCTAATTGACAATGTTTTTATTTGGAATTTGGGAGAAATGTTGTCTGTAGTTTATAGAATAAAATAACAATGTTCATTTTACTTAAACATATACCTATAAATAGCAAAATCAAATAAACAAGTGTTCTCTAAATTTTTTTCCCCAGAGCTGTAAATACACCAGAAGAAAGTGTGTTTTCTATGTACATCCACCCTATATTTATCATAATCATGTAACCAGTAGAACACGAACATGAAGAATTTTTTTATTAGCAGTGCATTATGTCGGTGTGTGTTACTGACCTCCAGTTCTTGGTATGTGGGGGTCCTTCCTCCAGCCTCATCAGAGCATAACGAGCAGCGCTGAGAGAAATCCCACGTATCCCATCACCCCACTCTTTCTCTGCCCTGAGAGACAACAACACACAGCGTGTACTCACAAATCATTTGGATTTCATTATTAGCACTTAAAGTAATTACAGTGATCTCCTCTGCTCCCCACTTCTACAGTATATATATCAAATATCTGAGTGATATCTCACACTGAGCAACATAAGGCCATTTCACTCCACAGTAAATTGTGTTAAATGACAGAACAGTGTCATTGATCCAGTCTCACCCAGCAGCTCTTTAAACCGAGCAGAAAACAAAACTGCCCAGCCGGGCCAGATAACAAGAGTCTGCACGGCTAAAAATAGCCCTCTGCCAAGTAAGAGAGTGATCTTGTTTGTGTGAGGCCTGAACTTTCTGTTTGGCTTTGTGTCTGTTTGCTGTGCGGTGCTGTACTCAGGACAGCCGCCTGGGAGTGCTTACCCACAGAACTCGATATATTTGTAGATGCAGCCGGCGATGCCCATGGCCACGATGGCATAGTACCAGGAGCAGATGAACATCAGGGAAAGACACAAGCTCATACCCAGGAAAGACAGAGCCCTGGATAAAATAAAAAAAATATTCCAGTGAACCACAGTTTCAACACAAAATATTTGAACTATTCTCAAATTTAAAGCTAAATAACTGATACCTTACCTTATTTTTCGCACTGTAAGGTGTACTTTAAATCCTTTAAATAATCACCAGGGTTCCTTATAATCTGGTTTGCCTTATGTATGAATTTTACCAGTCAGGTTGTAAAGAGCAGTAAAGCCACTCCACTGAGGTACAGCATTATACAGGAGTTTCAGTTTAGTTCTACAGCCCTGATGCTGCAACAGTATTAGCCGTTAACCGCGCTATGTGCTAGCTTTTTGGCCGTTCAGAGGTGAGTATATTGGACTGTAGCCTACGTGTTTACAGCATTAAAAAAAGCTACGTGGGATGAACCGCTAGCTAATAGCGCCCTGGCTTACTGAAACACTCCAGGTTCCTCAGTGTAGTGCTGTCAGGCACAACTAGTGCTAGTTCTAGCAATTAGTGCTAATGCTAAAGCTGCTGCACTCTACTATAGTGAAAATTCGGGAATCTAAGCTTACTGTAAATAAACGGAAGCACTTTACTTTACTCCACTGAAAGTTAACATCCAGCGCTTTAAAATATATATATATATATTTATTTTTTACAGAAATTACAGTTTCGTTTACTTAACTTAGCTTTACAGGTCTCACTACCCAGAGGCGAGACCTGCCCTGTTACCAGTGTCGCATAATGTGCCTTATAATCCGGTGCACGCTATAGTGCAAAAAATTTAATTAATGCCACAAATTGTGGGCTCTGATCCTCTCTCTCTCCAAAAAAACAGCGGTGACACGTAGTGTTATCAACTTAGTGATACATCTTGATAGATTTAGTGACTTTTCAGATCTCACTCTATGAGGTTATTGCTAACAATATGTATTTCAGTGTAAATAGCAAAATGTCACACTGCAAGGACAATTACTTACATTTGAAACATTCAAGTTTACATAGACATTTACTCATAATTTGGTATACACATATTTACATTACCTATAAATGTGCGTACACATATAGATAATTGTATTTTATTTAATTATCAATGTCACTTATACCTTGCACTTTCTCTCTGTTAATTATTTATTGACTGTTAGCACCATCTACTGCACCGCATTCCTTAAATAAAGCTATATAAAAGTTTGTATACCCTTTGTGTATCTATTTATTCCTCCCATCATATTGTCTCATATGTATCTTATTGTGCTGCTGATGGATGCCTAAGTTATAATCAATCAATTAATCATCTTAGTATGTTATTTAAAGAGCCACTAAACCCCCTGATTTTAGCTGATTCCACGCTCAAAAAATGGAAGGGGTAGTTTTGAAGGGGCACTGGGTGATGTATGGGTTTAGAGGCAGGGCAGGAGGGAGAGCTGATTAGCTAAGCTGCAGCAGCAGTGTGCCTCCAATAGTGATGAGACCCAGGCTGTGACCGAAATGGCTCCCTACTCCCTCATTAGTGTTGCGCTATGTAGGGAGACACTAATAAGTTCACTAATTAGTGGTAAAACTGGAGTGAATTCGGACACTAACTCATCATTATCATGCGCCAGCACCGGTCGCATAAACACACACCGGTGAGGGGGGTTGAGCCGTGTTTAAAACTCCATAAAGACACTGAACTGAGCTCTCAATTAAAGTTAGTGAAGCTCTGAGCTGATCATGAAGTCATTTATCTGTTTGTTATATTTACGCTGTTTAAAAGATGATCCTCACATTACTGAACTACATGAAGGAAACCTTAAAAATAGCAGCGTACAGCGGCTCGCACTGTTGCCAGATTGGGTGCTTTCATGCCAAATATCGAATTGTGTCTGAAATTGTCTGGAGGAAACGCTGTGGTTTGACAGGTGAACAAAACTACCAAGTTTAAAGAGTTTGGAAATTTAACTCATCTGTGTTATAGTTAGATATCTAACCCTGCAGAGACAGAGCTTTTAGTCCTGCTGATGGAAATTTGAAGATGTGTTTATGTTCGTTATTATATGTGAGTAAGTTATTTCTTTCTTTCATTGCTTGCAAGGTTATTTTTATGTACTGTTTTTACGTTTTTGTTTCGTGTGTCCAATGATACAAGGCACAAAACACATAATACAAATATGCAGATAAACTCATTTAAATATCATTTTTTGTAATCAGTGATATTTAAGATATTTATGGTATTTTAGGTAGGATCATGTTGGAATAAGCCCTGTAATATTGTTAATATGACGAACATCAGCTGTTTGGGTAGTTTTCTCAGTAATTTTGTGGATTTGAAACATGTTTTACCCTGTGAATTGGTTTTATCTGAATCCCACTGTAACAATCTGGCAACCCTGGTGGCTCGCTGTCCGCTCCGTTTCTTCGGCTGTCTGTTGCTTAGTAGCGAGACCCGCAAAGCATTTTGGGACACATTCAGCTCGCTTAGTAAGCAGCGATGTTTACTATAAATCATGATGCATTATGGGAGTTTTTAGTGCCCTCAAAATCACGTTCGAATCCCCCCTTATGATTCGGACACTCAAAGAAAAATGGCTGACATACTCAATAGTGCCCTAACTAGTAAATAGGGAGCCATTTCGGTCACAGCCCCAGATAATTGGATGTCGGCAAGGGTGGCCATATTATTGATTGACTAATCTGCATATTGTGATGTGTCTGCGAACCAAAGTGCACGGAAACATCATCCTCGCCTATACTATAGCACAGTTGAACCTGAGAGGGTGCTGCAAATGCAGAAATTACCACAATAAAGCATTTTTTTAAAGGTTAGGTTAGATTAAGTAGAACTGGTATATTTTTAATTAATTTAGAGCAACACAGTTCAGCTATTAATAGAAAAAAAAGATGGTTTAGGGTTTTGTGGCTCTTTAAAAATGAAATACAAATACTCAAATTCTCTGGTCCTCAACTTTGCTTACTCATAAGAGGCTTGGACCAGTTTCTTTGTAAAGCTGTTTGGGACAACATTTGTAAAAAGTACTTTAGAAATAAATTGGAATTTAATTGAATTAAATAAAGAGCATGAACACGAGTTGACTAGGAAAAGATGACTTTAAGTATGATTAACATTATTTTTACTCAATTATTTTATGTAGTTCAACTTTAACCCTTTCAGACCCTGCATCCATTGCAATGGACGTTGTGTGTTTTCTGATTACTTGTATATTGTTTCACTTCACACAAATTCAAGACCTATAATTATTCATTAGAATAATCATTTATTAGCCAATCAAACAGTAGTTTAGCCCCACCTACTGCACTGAACAAAGTATAAATCTGCACACTGAAGTAAAGCATGGTAGCTTCCCAGATAATGTGGCAGAGTAAACACCTTTTCCCATTATGTTAGGAGTTTTTTACTGCTTAGAAATAATTTCTGAAAATATATAAACATATAAATTAAAATGTGAGTAGAATAAAAAATATTATAGGAATATAAATTTTATATAACATAAAAATATCAGTGTTAAACAAATGACTACACTGGAATGAACAGACAAAATACAAATATTATGTTTGATTTTTCTTTCTTTCTTTCTTTCTTATTTTTTGTATTTATTTACTAAATCCTGCTTTTAAACACATAAAAGACAGAAACAGCATTTATATATACAGTTTTCATCACTTGAAAATAAGTCAGTTCTGAAAGGGTTAAAATGTAAAAATCCTTCTTTACTATACCAGTTTATTAAAAAAAACAGTGCTGAGTCCATTTAAGTGGCAACATTGGTAAACATTATGGATTAGATAGTTCTTTACTGTTGTAAACTTGATCATTGATAGTTGGTTAGAGAAGAATATCAGATATATTGGTAGTGAAACTAAATGTACTAAAACAATAGTTATACTAATATGACTAATATTAACTTTTTCACACAAACTTACAAATAATCAGTTGAACACAGTCATGGTTTTAATCACCATCACTGTGTACAGTTCTCTAGAATGGAGCATTTTATATAAAACCTCTCTTTAATTTCAGATTTTATTTATTCCAGTAGGTGGCGATATAACTCTAAAGTCCTGAGGTAGCTCTGACAAGAAGGTTCAGTTATCTGGCCAGGGAAATATGGTTTATGAGAAATTAAATATGTATATATTTTAGTGAATAAATTAATAGTTTTTTAGAAATAATAAATTGGGGATAAAGGGATAAAACCTAAAACTCTGCCATGTCTAAAACCATGACTCAAAACACCCTATGATGACCCACTCTACTTAAATGTACTAATAATAGGACATTAAGAAGTAAAACCTTTAACTGGCTCAATAAAGTCATATTAAAGGAAACATCACATTTGAAATACAGATCTACGAGCTGAACACCTTTTGTGTTAATGAAATACATTTTCTCCATTGACTACATTAACAAGACATTTCTGTCTGCAGAGCTGCTGCAATCGAATGTTGTTTAATTATTACACTAGTCTACAGTCGGTGAGTTTTCACACCTGAACATCTGAATCAAGTTAACCGTATTTTGGTTTAACACTTTTAAGTGTACTACATCATTCCTTATGTGTTCCTTTATAGTCTTCATGATTTCAGCATTAATTTACAAAGCTAAAAAATTTATAATAAACAACATTGAATAAGAAAGTGTGTCCAAACTTTTGAACAGTACTGTATATCTATGTCATGTTGTCAACACTTACAGTAAACCCTCGTGTATGTCCCTATACTTGATTGGTTTGTAGAGAGTGTGCAACCTTTTCTATTCAGTTCCAGTAATTTGATAATATTATGCCATTACTACCAGCAGCAAGACCCTGCAGTGCAGAACTACACAGTGAATTTGCCAGTGTTAAATCAACACTGTGCGTGATAAATTAACACTGTGGGTGTTAAATGGGCAAATTTGCTGTACAGTTTTAACTAAATTTCAATTACATACTTCGTCTTCTATTGTTTAATGGGTGATGACAGCCGGTCTCATCTTACTGTAATTGGTCAGAAAGTCTGAACCATTTAAAAACAGGCTTTCACACCTGCTATTTTGGTTTGGATTTAACTGAAACGTCAGAGGGTCCAGACCAAACAAAACACAGGTGTGAACGCACCCTCACTCTCACAAGTATGAAGTATGAAAAGGGCTCTAATTTCCTCACACTTTCAGAATAAAAGTTGCCAGAATAAAAATGTGTTTGCTGAAAATAAGACTAAAGGGCAATAACGTATATGTAAAGGTTTATATAATCCTATCTCAATCTATCTTAAATTCCCCGTCACACGCTTTTTTTTAGAAAACAAAAAACAAAACCCAAGCATGTACATTTTTAAAAACAAGTAGGTTAGTCCTTAAATATTGCCACTTGACTTAATTCACTAATTAGGATATTTGTGATGTCATTACATTGTATTTACATGCTGCTTAATGTCACATATCATATAGCTTACAGCACTGCATGAGAGCAGCACACTGTTTTGTAAGCATATTCGTTTACAACAAGAGAGAGAAACTGAAAGAGGACATGGACATGTTTCTAGATATGTATACAGAGCACTGAAGGCAAAAATGTGCAGAACTTGGCTTAAAGCAGAGGTATTTAATTAGAATTTAGTTGGGTCCAGTTAGAGAAAATCAGCTTTGTTTAAAAACATCAGTTTTATTTTATTTAATATTATTACTGTTAGTATGTTTTATAAATGTAGTATTTTAATTTATTTTTCTGGTGCGCACCATCTGAGTTAGCTTTTTTCTCTTTATTCTCCGACTGCAGCTTCTCACTGTGTACTTCACCTGTGTGTGCTCCATGCTCCCGCATCTGCATAGATCTGATTGGCTGAGGAAAACATTTGGCGATCTTAAAGCACACGTGATTGGTCAGTGAGTTTACTGCGTCACAAAGCAGAAATACCGTAAAGACAAGAAAAGTTCCGCCGCTTTAAATGAACATGGTCAGAATTAAATCCTTCTCAGTAGTTTATCCGTTTGGGTCCACATTGGACAACGTCTAGTTCCGGAGCCAGGCCGTGGTCCGCCTATTAATGACTTCTGGCGTAAAGGTTCCACTACACAAAAGAATTATACTTAGTTTTAAGGAGCATTAAGATTCTTAAGATTATGAGGATGCACTAACCAGTGGTAGAATTTGAAGCGGGGTCTCCAGTTGGGAGTCCTGAGGAGAGTCTGAAGCGCACAGGCCAGATTCACAAACATGTAGCACATCAGGAAGAACCTGTAAAAGACGTACATGGCTCTGTTACATACTGTACAGATATACTGTATGAGAGCTGTGTGTGAGTTATGTAGTTAATTCCGGTCCAATTAAAGGTTAAATCCAATACCTTCATTAAAGGGAAAAGTGCATGAGGGTAACATTAAGTTCAGTTCTTACAAGTAGTGATCTTTAAGCAATTAAGCATCACAGTAAATGGCTCTTACGTACATGGAGAGAATGGGTGCTACAGCGTCCAGAGAGGCGATAATGATGCCAATCTCACAGATACTGGCTGTCAGGAGCAGAGCCCATGTTGGCTCACCATTAGCCTTACCATGACCAAACACCTGTCAAATACACACACAACACATACATACATTTATTCACAGTCTAACAGTTTATTTGTAGTAATTTATTTAATTTATTTAATTGTTAGTTTTCTATTCATTTAAAATACACAGCTGCAAAACAGGTATTTACAAGTATTCTGGCTATATAAGGCTATATATTTTATACTAACCCGGAGGAATGGGATGATCCCGTCCCGAGCGATGGCCTGTAAGAGTCGGGGAGCTCCTGTTAAACTCTGCAGCCCTGCCCCACAGGTGGAGAAGAAGGACCCAAACACAATGACCCAGGGTGAGGGCCAGGCTAAAGTACCGATAACCAGGTTACCGTTCACACCTTCACCAAACCTGTAAATCAGACAATTATATCATATTTCAAACTGCTGCACATCACAAATTTCAGCTCAAAGCACATCTGTCATAAACTGATAATCCACTTTAACTGTATCTGAACAGAAGCTAAATGAGGCTGAAGCTACATATTTTAAAAGCATCTACTCTGGGCTTTATTAAATGTGAAACGTCAGTTTGGAAAATGAACCTAATCTGATTTGAATTGAAAACTGAATGACTGAATTAAACAGACTCACTTGTCTCTCAGGACCACTCCATCCACACAGGCTCCAAACAGAATCACAGAGGACATATCTGAAGCAATCAGAGCTCAGGAAAGCACATGTATTACCAGAAGCTCTAATATGAACAGGAAAGTTAAAAGTATTCCAAACTATTCCCTTATTCAAAGTTCCACCAAGTTAGGAAAAAACAATAGTAACGTTAAATGGAACGTTCTTGTAACCTTAAAAGAGCGTTATGGGAATGTTAAGAAAACTGCTCAGATGAATGTTGTGAGAACGAACCTAAACAACATTCTGACAACGTTATTTTAAAGTTTGTAGCAACATGCTGGAAAAAATTTCCTGTAACCTTGTCAAAATGTTCTGAGAGAGTTAAAAAAATTGGACAAATTCACACTGAGGGAACATTTCAGGAAACATTAGGGCAACGTTCTAAGAACCAAATTTTGTTAGTTGGGTAGACATGCTATGTGAGCATTGTTTGTACTAGGCCTCAGCCTGAACTATAAGCTTAGTGCTAGTTCTACCAGGAAACTCCTGTGCTCATCTCTCGTACCTTAACCAATCACCAGCTTTCACCTGTCTTTATAAGACCTCCCCTTACACGCCCTTCTCTCACTGTATCGTTTTGCCCTCCTTCCTCCCCATCGCCACCAATTTGGTCCTGCATGCATGCTCCGCCCCTGCCTCCTACATACGGCAGGATCTGCGAGGGTCTAGATGCTGCATACCCTGGCTGACAATGGGCGTCCTCCAAAGACTAACTTTACATAAATTATTATCTAATATATTGTTAATACTGTCCAAATGAAAGCTGTTATTATTGCACACTTTCCTCTGGAGTCTTCCTGGAAGAACGTAGCTTCTGGTCCTTTAGGCTGCACTGTAAACTCAATGAAGATAGTCTGAGACACTTGATCTGCTGTGCAGTAGCTAGTTGTAAACTAGTTATAACTACTACTGTCAGTCAGAACATTTCAGAGCACAGGTCCCCTGTTTGCAGCATTGCACTGTACTAAAGGATACATATCATGGAAGTGGTGGAGATAGCCAGGATGGTGCCAATGGGGATGGACTTCTGAGCATCCTGCAGGTCACCAGAGCGGTTTGAGCCAGCCATGATACCTATAAAAACACACACACAGACACTTAATAATAGAACTTCAGTTTGAGATTAGCATGAAAATGCTGTTATTTTATGAAAGATTAGTTATTTGAGTCTAAAGCCTGAATGGCATCCTGTAGTTAAGCAGATTATCATGTTAATAGCTTGCCTAGACAAAAGAGTAAATGAAAAAAAAACTGATCAGATTAGATTATTTTGATCTATTTTTATCTGTCATAGCTGGAGTATACAATACTATAGTAAATACTCTGAATTATTAAGTTTACTATGGAAAGTTTATGCATATATTTATGAGATCTGTGCTTTGTGCTGATGCAGAGCTTGCTTGTTCACAGCTCGCTCTACCTCAACATTTCACTACTGTCATCACTTCTGTAGAAGTTCAGCTTAGACTAGAGCATATGTATACACACACACACACACACACACTAAACCATGAAGCAATTAATCATCAATCAATTTGAGATGTCAGGTTTCCAGAGTAAGGGTTTTGTTTGTGTGATGCTAATAGTTTATGGCAGGTTTTACCTGCACTTTACAATAGAATGAGTTTTTTAAACACAGCTCTCAAATGTCACAAGTGATTTAAGCGTATCTTGTTATTTGTTTTAGAGTCTGATTTCTGCAGATTCTGTACCGGCAGTTTTAACCTCCTGAGACCCAGACTTTTTCTTGGTGTGCATTTTTTTTATTAGGCACTTAATTTGGAATTAGTAGAGCTAACAGGTATAAAAACTAAACTTTAGCCCTTTCCTGACAGGAAAGGTCATTTTCTCTTTTATGGGGGTCCTCTGTGATTTTATTCCCGTCTGTAATGACCATGTATGTGTTTTTCTCAGACGTCCCTGAGAAAATTACTGGCTGAATTGCCTACTGTTTTTCACTGAACTCCGTGGTCCTCTGGTAATTTTAGTCCTGTCCGGACGCACATCTCTGAGTTTCGTCACCTCATGTTTAATAAAATAGCTATTTGTCCACTGCCACGCTCCGTAATTACATTTTGCGTGCGCGTTTCCACGGAGATCCACGTAAACACAACAGCAAGATGAAGAAATGAAGAAGCTACTTAACCAATTCCTCATGTGACAATGCGACATCATGTGTGCGAGAAAGCCAAAAAACTCACTGGTCCTCCTGTTTTTTTTTTATTGCAGTCCAGATGCAAGAGTTTCATCACTAAGTAGAAGTGTGAATTATTTTTCACAGACGTCCAACTCAGAAACTAATCCCAGCTGGATAGGGGTTTTGTCTTTAAACAGGAAGTCGTTTTTGCAATAAACTACTGTCCTAATATGAATAATGATCTTTGCCGTGATCGCTGGTTCGAATCCTGTTCATGTAGCTTGCCATCGGCTACCGGAGCCCTGAGAGAGCACAATTGGCCTTTCTCTCTCTATAGGTGTGTAGATGGCACTCTTCTCTTTCCTCATATCACTCCAAAGGGTCTGTGAGCTGATGTAGTGCACTGTGATGCTATTCGGTAATGCTGCATCAGCAGCAGTTTGAAAAGATGCGGTGACTGACTTCACATGTATCAGAGGAAGCATGTGCTAGTCTACACCCTCCAGGTGTTGGGGCGTCACTAGTGATAGGGGGAATCCTAATGAGTGGGTTGGGTAATTGGCCATGTAAATTGGGGAGAAAATGGGAAAAAAATGTAAATAAAATTATATAAAAAAAAATGATCTTTGTCATTTGGCATCAGAAGGTCGAATTAGTCCAATAAACAAAACGTTATCTTTCTACAATAAGTAAATAAACTAGTTTTAAATATAAAATTGGATGATTATTTATGTGACCCGTGTTTCTGTCTAGATTGGCTGTAGAAACTTTTGACTGGGATTCCCTTCATCTTGTTTTCAATCAATTAAGTGTAATATTTTGTCATGTGACCACTCGATGGTATGGGTAGTGTCTCCATATGAGACCAAAATATTAAAGTATCATGGTGCAGAGAAGCAGAAATATAATGCCCCTATATGAGGATGCAGGGTCTGCACCTATGATTTCTGTTTAACATTAAAAAATAAATAATTAAATAATTAAATAATACGGCTGCTTTTTTTCTTCATATAATATGATAAGAATTCATTGTTTTTTTTTAAATTATTTATGATATTTATGAGACAGCATTTGGATAACATTTTGGGGGAACTAACCTGTGACAGAAGGGAAGTAGATGCCCACCAGCAGGGTGAAGAAGCTGGTGATGTCAGCCAGCACATAGCGGTTACTGTTGGTTGGTGGAACATCAGGGTCAGCCACAGCTGGCACTCCTCTCTTCTCCAATATATCATTCTTCTCCATGTAGAAGCCAAAGAGATTCTCTATGAAAGACAAGAACAAGGAACACTGTCAGTCATCTGACAGTGCACTCACAGTACACTCAGTTCTTCTCATCTTTAACATCATGTATAAAACGCTATAATTACTTATATAATAATGCCTCTTGATTGGTACATTTTCTGTAAGAAATCCTTTATGTTTCTAAAAAATACAATTGAAAAAGTTTTGATGCATACAATTCTAAGTAATAACAGTAGTATTTGCTGTTAACTACTGCTAAATCTATTATTTGCACCACAAACTTTAATACCATTTAATTGCCATTATCTCATACAGTATTGGTAAAGTAAGTACTGTGGACAGAGGAATCAAAAGGGCATCCTAATGTATTCACATGACTGTCATTTACGAAGGGCTAATTCTCAAGATATAAGCTTTTATTACAAAGCAATCAAACGAGTAGCAGAATGCTACACTTGTGCAGAATATTAAGGGGTTAAAACAGTTAAAATAGCAAATACAGCTTTGGAAAAAAAATAAGAGACCACTTCAGTTTCTGAATCAGTTTCTATGATTTTGCCATTTATAGATATATGTTTAAGTAAAATGAACGTTGTTGTTTTATTCTATAAACTACGGACAACATTTCTCCTAAATTCCAAATAAAAATATTGTAATTTAGAGCATTTGTTCGCAGAAAATGAGAAATGGCTTAAATGACAAAAAAGATCCAGAGCTTTCAGACCTCAAATAATGCAAAGAAAACGGCAAGTTCATATTAATAAAGTTTTTAAGAGATCAGAAATCAATATTTGATGGAAAAACCCTGGTTTTTAATCACAGTTTTCATGTTCTCCTCCACCAGTCTTACACACTGCTTTTGGATAACTTTATGACACTCCTGGTGCAAGAATTCAAGCAGTTCAGCTTGGTTTGGTGGCTTGGTGTCTTATATAAACAAGCATCACAGAAAACAGCTGCTCTCTGACCTGCCAGAATGCCGCTGGTCACTCCAGGGATGCCCTGGACCTGGGTGAGGTTGTTGTTGGTGAAGTACTCGTCGCAGGTGGCGTTGAGGAACTCTGAGTCGCAGAAGAGCTTCCAGAGCTTAGTGGTGACAGTGGCATTGCCCCGCTCGATGGTTTTGGCGCAGATATCGAGGCCTTTGGACAACAGAGTTCGATTTCCCAGCATGCAGATCCTACACACGAGAAAGAGGCCACACATGAGTAAGAACTTTAATTAAGAATGAAAACACTTAATAAAGATTTACAAAAGATGTACAATGCAAACAAAGTTCTGAGAGGACCAAGTGTCACACTATTTTTATTGTGTTCACTTTTTGACCCTGTAAACACAGTTCTGAAGCACAGTGAAGCAGCTTACGGAAAGTCTGGAGGGTCGAAGGCGGTTTTGATGACCCCGGCGTACACGGCCAGGATGGAGAGAATGACACAGGCCAGGAAGACCAGGGCCAGCTTGTTGACGTACTTTACGCCAACGAAGACGACCAGAGCCATGAACGAGAGAACTATCGTTCCGTACACTCGCATGTTATTCAGCATTCCTGCTTCAGCCTCCGGTCCTTCCAGACCCTCGATCTGAAATATAGCCGCCTGTGGCACTATGTAGATCTACAGTCAGAGAGAGAGAGAGAGAAAATGAGAGTACAAAAATGTAATAACATGCTGTAAAAGTATTTTATCTGTAATTATAAATTGTATTAATATCTAATTCTATAATGAGGGATAGTTAAATAAAAATAATAAAAAGATAAAATCTTCCATATTTCACTTTTTATCTGGAATGCAAAGGTAAGTTTAGTGAAAGTCAGTACGATGTATACCAACAATATTCAATATTCTCATTCAGACCGTAATAATGCATGCCTTCTCAGAACCTCTAAGATCTAGTGTAACCATGCAAATGAGTGTAGGTTATTTATCCAGAGGTGTAGTAGGACAAGGCTAGTTATTAATATTTACTATTTATTATCTTAAAATGTTGTCCAAACAAAGCATCTACTTTAGATTATGCAACACAAAAAGATTAGATTGTTGTGGGCACCACATAAGTAATATATATATATATATATATATATATATATATATATATATATATATATATATATATATATATATATATATATATATATATATATATTTGATTGTTCACTCTGTGCTACCTAGCTTAAAAAATATAACGTTAAATTTTAAGAAAGGTTTGGAGTCGCAGCGGCACACTTACAGAACAAGTCTCAAAGGTAGAGTGAAGCTTCCAGTTAAGTGAGTTTTGTCATAACTGGTTGTCATTTTTATGTTGAGGAAGCAGGGTGTGTGTGTGCAGGGTGTGTGTGTACGTGTGTGTTACTTTTTAAAGGGGTAATCAGTAATCAGATAGAGTAACTATGCCATCACTGCTCACAATATACCCAGTGCATTTGCTTTACTGGAGCTTCATAGCTGAGCCATTTCTTTGTGTAAAGATGTTTTAGTGTTTCCCCTCCACAAACTGGTAAAAGCAGATAAATAGACATTTGGATGGATGTTTTAAAGTTAGTGCTTTCAACCATGGATTCAGGTCCTCACCTTGGATAAGTGGTGGATATTTATCACATAGTCAGATATGTTGGGATAGCATGGCTAGCTATTTTATGACCAGTGTCCACAGCAGTAGCTACTACATACTGTCAGAAGACATAGGCAGAAGAAACCGTCACTTTAAAGTGGATGCAGGTGGAGCCTTGACCTACAAGGACCTGACCTTCATTACAACATTTTATAACATTTTTTGCAACTAATCAAAAAAAAAGAAGGTCATTCCTTGGAGCACCTCGTAAATTGCCTGTTCTGTTTCTAGCTGGATCTTAGTCACTTCAGATGACTGACAGACATATTGCAACAGATGATCCTAAGTTATTTGGTAATTTGTTTTACTTTTACTGTTCTTTTTGAACCAGAGGAGCATGGGTTCCATTTTGGTTCCCTTTGAGCCTGGGTTCCTCTCAAGGTTTTATCTTGTGTTCTGAGGGAGTTTTTCCTTGCCAATGTTTAACTCTTTCTGCAACCTGTTTCTCTCTCAAAAACTGGTTAAATATTGGGAGAGATATATTGTACCTCCCTGTACACAAATTAAATTATCCTTGTCTTTGTATTAAAATATATGGTGTAATAAGTACAAAAAGTAAGGCAGTCTGAAAGCAGCATATGTCGTTTACCAGTAGGATCTCGATGCAGCCCAGAATGTACATAGCTCCAGCGAAGGTGGTGCCTAGGTAGAAACAGATTCCCACTGCACCACCAAACTCCGGCCCCAGCGAACGAGAGATCATGTAGTAGGATCCACCAGCTGAAACAGAAGAAAGAATGGTGTAATACTTTCATAATGCTGTCCCACTTCCCAGTTACTCAATACATTTTTCTACCTTAATGAACACTAACTCTCAAAATGCACTAGTCAGTTATGTTCTTCAGCCAGCCAATCAACACTTCACTGGTAGATCAGCCTCACCTGAATTCTAATTCAGTTCAGCTGTTAACTTGTGTATAAAACCTGTCTGTTTGTTCAGACAGTTGCAAAGTATAGTGCCCCTGTTGTTTCAGCTGCAAATCAAGTTTATTCATTCTGTGTATGACCTATTTTTGGCTTTCTTCTCAAATTTTTGTCTTGCCCTTATGTGCTTTTTTCTGGCTTATGATCCTTAATATCGTCTCATGTTTTGGGTAGGTTTGTCTCTGGTTTTGACCTTAGCCTTTATTCTGACTGTTTTTTTGGTTCACCCCTGAAAATTAAAGCCACTACTAATTTTAACGGCAAACATCTCCTTCCAGTCAGTGACATGACAAATAAACATTGTTTTCTGACAGTAGGGATAAAACTACAGATCTTTCAGACCTCTTTCTTCTAGACAAAACATTAAGACAATCCTCCTAAATTTTCAGTTTCTTTAAAGTATAGCTATATTTCTCAAAAATTATGGTTCATATTCATTTAAAAACAACAATACGAGGCAGTCACAGATTTTTATGCGTCTTGGCATGCTCTCCACCAGTCTTTCACACTGCTTTTGGTTGCTTTTGGCCACACCTGGCTTTGCTCTCCTTGGGTGTATAGATTGTGCTCTTTCAACCATATCACCTTTCCCCTTAAGGTGTCTATAATCTGTGATCTGTGCTTTCCTGAGCATGCTGTAATGCTACTCTGCAATGCTACATCTGCAGCAGTTCAAAAAAAGAGGCGGTGGCTGATTTTACATGTGTTGGAAGAGGCATGTGCTAGTCTTCACATTTCTTGTGTTGAGGCATCACTAGTAATGGGGGACATACACTGAAACCCGTTTCTGTACTGTAAATATGACAATAAACTCTTTGAATCTTTGAATCTTGAATCATACAGCTGACTAGCAGCTGAATGGGTGGGACAATTGGCCTAGCTAAAATTGGCACAAAAATAGAAATAAATCTTTAAAAAAGTAAAAGAGAGAGAGAAAGAGAGAGAGAGATGGGAATTGGCTTTCTACTACAAGCAGAAGCTGTCTAAGCTCCAGCTCAAAGTTTTCTCAAGAGTTTTCTCCCTACTCTTCAGTCTCCTCCCTGATAATCACAAGCTGGTGGCATGTTCCAAACTAGGAAAAATGACAAATAGACCTCTGCTTGACACCCAACACTGTATATTCACAATTTACTAAGCTTTCCGCATGTCTGCACCACACGTCAGGGGAAATGCCTTTCATATTCCTGACACTTTTTAAGACAGGCTTTTTAAGAGGTAAATATTTATGATAAATGGGACTCTTGCCTGCCCACACAAAACCAGAAATACGGGCGGCTCGAGGACGGGAGCTGAACTCAGCTCAACAGGGAACCGCGCTGTGTACTGTGGCTCACTGCCCATAAAGAACAAGAGGACAGCCATCCTCTGGGTCTACACAAACCCAGACAGGGGCCATTGCGTTCTGCTTACCTGGCACTACTCCATTCGTTGCAATGGCGCTCATTGAAATGGCAGTCAGCATAGTCTGAAAATAACATCACAAACACACAGCCTTAAGTACAGTGAAAGGCACATACTGACAGGAGGAATGTGGAAATCCACATGTACACATGTTCAGGCTGACTGACACGCAAACACTGTGATGACTGATGTGACGACAAGCATAAAATCACATTTACACACATATATATATATATATATATATACACACCGATCGAGCATTAGCTTCCTTGTTTTTACACCCATTATCCATTTTATCAGCTCCACTGATCAGAGACAGACGTTTCTGCACAGCTCAATCCAGCAGTGACACTGAAGGTCCTATTTTAGTGATCTACAGCGCACTGGTTAGTTGAGCTTTGCGCAGACTGAATTAGGGGCGTGTCCTGAGTCTTGTGGTATTGGTATTGTGAGGGCGCAAAAAATACCTTGCACAGCTCGAAACACGTAAAAGGCGTGTACTAATTCTCTTAATTGTAATTGAAGTTGTATTTTAAGATCTATGCGCTTTGTGCAGCTCATTTTAGGTAAGAACAGTGTTATTTTATTCTTTATTCTGTTTATTGTTTATGTAAAAGCTGGGTTTAGTCAGTTTGCAACACTGACTGACATTAGTTTCACTTTCAAACTTTGAATAATTGATGGGTAGCGTGAGACAAGAGCACGGTAGCAATGTGCTTAGATGTTTTTCAAATATTAAAAATATAAAAGCAAATTTCAGTTAAATAATAGCCAAGTGAAATAAAATACATTTATTTTCAGTCAAAGTGCTTTTCTCTTTTTAAGTTTTATTTCATCAACTGCAGGATGTGAGAGAGAATGAGTGAGAATGAGATTCTGGTAGAGACTGAATTTAGAGCAGATTTGGATTTAGAGCGACAATGTGTGTTTTGTGCTGGTACGAGCTCTATTCTAACTTTAGTTCTCTCCCAAGTAACATTAGCTAGCTTGAAGCTAATGTTAGCTAGCCCTATTCTAACCTTAGTTATCTCCCTAGTAGCATTAGCTAGCTCACCACTAATGTTAGCTAGCTCTATGCGAACCTTAGTTCTCTCCCCGGAAACTCGACACTAATGTTAGTATGTGCTTTCTGCTTTCCCACTGGCATTAAATGCATTGAAAAAATGTTATACCTACAGCAGATTAACATTACATTTAAGACAATTTAAGACCTTAATTACCCAGAGTTTTATTTAAGACATTTTAAGACTTTTTAAGGACCGCGGGAACCCTGTGTATGATAAAAGTATGATAAAAAAGCAAAAACAAAAAATCTGTTGTGGTCAAATACTTTTTTAACAGCACAGTATTTTCTTATATTTAGGTTTGTGGCAAAATCAATGAAATCCTGCAAAAAAACAAAAAACAAAAAAAAACATGACAATAAAAAAAACTATTTGTTTGGTATCAGTTTCAGATAAAAATAGGTCAATTTAGTTCATCCTCACTTATAGCAACAGAAAAGGGCTAAGCTTTAAGCTGTGGGAACTGTCCATGGTACTGGAACAGTAGTGCTGTTAGCAACGCACAACAGCAAACAAACAGCGTGATTGTGTAATTGTATGCAGTTCAGAGTGAAGGGAGGTGGAGGGATTAAAAGGGAAGAGAAGGCTGCAGGGTTAGAGAGAGACAGAGAGCAGCAGGGGTGAAAAGTCTGGTCTCTCTGGGCCATTGTACTGAAGAGTAATAAAGCCTCGTTGTTTTGCAGGCAGAGCAGACCTTTCTGTTGGTCTAGACATTCACAAAGGCCAAGCAGGCCTGAAGGAGAGGGTATTTATGGCGAGTGAGCGTGCATGTGTCTCAGTGTGCGTGCATGTGTCTCAGAAATGCACTGCAAGAGAAGTAAAATGGTGCCAGTGTAAGACGAGTATGTGTGTGATACTGCCTCGTGTTTTTTTCATGCAGTAATAAAAAATAGAAGCTCTGTTTTACCAAAGCTAACATCTGCCTGCATTCAGTTAAAGAGATTGCTGCAAAACTCTGCAAGTAGTTAAGTCTTAGGCAGATAATTACATGTTAATAATTACAGCTATGGTTTGATGGTTTAGACTTAGATTAGATCATAAAAGAGGGTAAAACAGGCTTCCGTAATGCTTTTCCACCATTGTGGATCCGACACCAGTGGTCAATAGTAGTTTTTGGATTGGTACTCTCCCATGAATACCATTTTCACACAGTCTCTTTCTTTGTATCAAATAAAGAACACTGACCTTAACTGAGTCAAGTGAAGTCTTGCAGTTCCTATGTAATTTTGGGACCTCCTGGATGAGAAGTCCATGCCCTTTTGGAGTAATTTGGGTAGGCCAGTCACTTAGGCCAGGTTCTATGTTTTCTCCATTTGTGATAAATAGCTCTCACTGTGGTTTAATGGAGTTCCAATGTCTTAGAAATTATTTTGTAGCCTTGTCCAGACTTTGCACAATTCACTGCGTTTCCACAAAAGTAGGTTCCGTTATTAGGAACGTTTGTTCACAACAGGAACTGAAGAGTACTAGGTTCTTTAGCACAAACTGTGATCACTTTTGTTCACCACCACTGTGCAACATCCTCAGTTGATGACGTATGATGCGATTCCACTAAAACTGGTGAAAATGAGGTCTGGTTCACTGAAAAGCACCACAGTTCTTATAAGCCCAAGTTCTTTTGGTGGAAAAATACTATCAGAGGCTACTTTTGGGTAGTGTACCTCTTGGTGAGAGACCATTTGATGCTAGGCAGACCTCTACGACACTCTCAAAGACAGTTTACCCAGTTGCCAGGCTTTAAGAGGAGGTGTATCATAGGATTGAGAGAAGAAGGCTGGCCATTTTGACATTTTGACAAATTTCTCAGGAGACAGTCGGTCCCCCTAGACGTTTTGCATTGACGTCTCTCATGGCATGGCTTCCAACTGCCATTTTTCAATAGGATAATGCTTACCAACACAAAGCAAGGGTTTCCCAGGAATATCTCCAACGGATTGGAACATTCCTTGGTCTGCTTGGTCACAAATGTCAATGCATGTTGATTATGAAGTATTACCTCAGGGGACGGCTTGGGATGCCCCAAAAGTGTATTGGGATGTGTTATCTTGTGAGTAAGGCTGAACACTGGCCAGCATGCTCATGTCAAGACAATGTGAGCTATCAGAGTTTAACTGAGGCCTAATAGTGGACATTTAACATCTTATCTTGCAAAAACTTTGTGTCTCCATTTTAAATATTTTCACCTTTTGTTTTAATGTGACAGTTTGACATTTGTGCTTCATGAATGATGAATGGACCAATAGAAATGACTCCAAAACAAAATCTTTTAACATTGACTTTTTGATTAGGCATTTTCTGAAGTTTGTGAAGTGAAAACATTTGATCATTTTCTCTTGACAAATCAATCAGATTTGATTTAGGGAGTGTCTTTGTGTCTTTGGTATCGAGAGGGTGCAAAAAATACGCCGACTCGAAATGCAAAAGGCATGTACTAATTCTCTAAATTAATCATGGGTATGTTTTGGGCGTGCCATTTGTCATTCCTTTTAAGAGCCAAGTGTACTCTGACTTTGGCACATGATATCTTTACAGTGCAGCGCTTTTGACTGACCTGCGCATTCACACATTCACCAACAGCTCATTTAAGGGAACAGCAATGTTATTTTATTCTTTATTCTGTTTATATTTTATGTACCTGGATACATTTTATGTATTTTTCATTTTTTTATGTACCTGGATTTGTGTGCATATATGTGTGTAAGGAGCAGGCGTGTACAAGCGTGGCTAAGATAGGATTGGGTGGTTGATGCTGATTGCTGTCAGGGTTTAAATCAGTCAGTGGCGCATTTTCCACCAACAAGATAGAAACACACTAAAAATGTATTGAACACACCTCACTTCCAGACCACCACACCCATCACCAGACATATATTCATAATTTTCAATGCTAATGCACAAGACGTGAAAATAGACTGTTAACAGGGTGTAAGATAGCAACAAGCATCGCGTCACACCTTGCACAGTGTGAACAAAAGAGGGCCCAATGTCATTATTTAATTCATGAATGAGTAATAGATTGCCTTAGCACAAAACATCCTAAAAAAAAAAAGAATCCAATTTTGACGTATTAACTGCAAACGACATGTAAATGAGGGACTAGCAGGTCGGTGCTTATTTCCAGGCAGCAGAAGCTGATTCATCAGTTCTGCTCAAATCATCACTCTATTCCCTGCTGTACATTCAGATTCCTGATAAATTAGGGCCAGACAGGAAGAGACAGAGCTGACAAAGAGATAAACAGACAGACAGACTTACTGTTGAGCAGCACATGAAGACGATGATGAAGGTACCCAAGACCCCACCGACGCCCACCAGCCAGGTCATCCTGAGAAACAGAATAACACCCAGGATGTTCTGCAGACACGGGAGGTACACTCCCATCACGGTGCCCATACGAGGAGCCTGTTAAACCCAGCAAACCATCAATCAACACAGAGTGACGATTACACAGAGAGAACATCAATGTAACCGCTGAGCAATCACCAACCGAGGTCAGTTTAACATTTGATTTCATTGAACATTGATCGATCACAGATTACACTACAGCTCCAAAGATTACAATCAATATATTCAATAATATTCTAGGGTTGGTGTCATAGTGTATGAGTAAGTCAGAGTGTGTGATCAGAATGTTCATTTATTATTGACCAAAATATTGATAAAATGCTTTTCTCTATGGGCGGCACGGTGGCGCAGTGGGTAGCACTTCCGCCTCACAGCAAGACGGCCTGGGTTCGATTCCCGGCTGGGGCGACCCGGGTCTTTCTGTGTGGAGTTTGCACGTTCTCCCAGTGTCTGCGTGGGTTTCCTCCCACAGGCCAAAGACGGCACGTTCAGGCTAATTGGAACTTGGTTGAAATTGCCCCTTAGGTGTGAGTGTGTGAGTGAATGTGTCTGTGTGTCTGTCTGTGTCTGTCTGCCCTGCGATGGATTGGCGGCCTGTCCAGGGTGTATCCTGCCTTCCGCCCGATGCCGGCTGGGATAGGCTCCAGCACCCCCCCGCGACCCTTAATGGATGAAGCGGTTGATAATGACTTGACTTGACTTGACTTTTCTCTATATATTATACAGGGCTCCATTATTGGCATTTTACTTTAGAATATATTTATTTTTTAAGAGCATACTGTATATTTGTGAATCTGGTAGTTGTTCCAATCGTTGCTCAATTTTTGTATATTGAAAGTTAAGAGTTATTTTTTTTTATTTTTATCATTCCTCACAAAGTATGTGACTCTCACAAAAAAAAGGGAATATTGTGTTTAAAGAATAAACACAAAGGCTTGTGTCTCAAGCATTTATAGTGACATTCTTTTTTTTTCATCATTATTCTTTACAGTTTTTACGTAAATCAAGCTAAAAAAATGCAACAGTCTTAAATGACCTTAAAAGTAAAATAAAGACCAAACTGCTATCATTTCTAATTGTCCACTCCAAGCTTAATGTCTGCACTGTAAACCCAGAAGTTGTTTGAACTCAAATAAATTAAGTCTGTTTTACATGAAATTGGATATTTCTAAACAATACTCAACTATTTTGAGTTAGTTGAACATTTTTGGGCACATATACTGTTCTATTCAAACTGAGATATTTGAGTTGAAACAACTTATAATATTTGAGTTTAGTCTGTTGTCATTGGCAGATTATTTTCCATTGGCTTCTGTCACAATTTATTTACATACTGGGCGTGTCCAACAGTTTCTGACTGACACTCACCATCAGTGTGTAGTGATTCCCCCTCTGCTTTCTTAGAAATAAATCAAGGTCCCTTTTAGTTGTAATAACTTGATGTTTTAATTTATGCTAACTCAAGTTTTCATTCCCTATTACTTAAAAAAATTGAGCAAACTGGCTGGCTTAAAAAAGTTATCAACTTATCAAGTTATCAACTTATCCGGTCTTACAGTATAACAAGAATAAAAAAAATCAACTTCCACTTTAGTTGTAATAACTTGATGTTCTAAGTTATGCTCACTAAAGTTTTTATTACCCATGACTTAACTTTTTTAAGGCAACCAGTTTCCGCAAATTTCTTTTAGTAAATTCAACTTATCCAGGCTTACAGTGTAGTGCAAAATTGTGTACTTTTGTCCTTTGATTTGTACTGAAATAGCATTAATAATATATCAATAGAAATGCTCATTGATGATTTGGAATAAAATCATACACTTCATTCCATTAAAAGTAAAAAGGTTTAATGATTCTTATAAAGCTACATATTTGAAACTAAAAGGTTTTTCTATGGTGTGTGATAAAAGAGTGTAATGTGTGTGTGTGTGTGTTTGAGTGTGTGTGTGAGTGTGGATACCTGTACTGTTTTTTTACGGGCTTCTTCATTGTTCTCGGCCTCTTCGTGTTCCTTGCTGCCCTGCGTCAGGTTGGAGTAGTTGGCCAGGCTGCTGAGCAGAGATGACACCATGGGGCTCGTGTCCATCTCCTCCTACAAAACACACACACACACACACACAAACACTGTGAAGTATGTAGGCTGTCCCAGATAAACTATATCTGGATCACACCATTTTTATTATGATTTTTTTAACATTCCATTAAATCACAAAAGATTAAATTACACCAAAATTCAAGATAATAAAACATATAATGACATATAGATATTAACCATAATTTACATTACACAGCACTTTTTTTCGGGAACTGCATTTTAAAATGAACAGAATTAATGATTATTTGCATGGTTATTAGAGTAAACATGTTGTAATAGGAGTTTCTATCCATTTAAGTTTAATAACTGTTTTATTTTTAATTGAACTCTTCAAATGCTACTAAATAATAATCAATAATTGTATTTTTTAATCCTAATTATACAGATTATTATATTTAAATATCTATGCAACTAAACTGCCACCTTTAAACTAAGGCAACTGTACACCTCTCATATCTGTCGTTCTCACAGAAATGCAAAGGCATTATTTAACCAGCATTGCTGAAAAGTCGTGACAACCTGTTTCCACGTCTAGGTACGTCTTTGGCCTAATTATCATAACAGAGTTTGTTTTAATTTCCCTGAGGTATAAAAAAAGAAAAAAAAGAAAAGGAGAATCTGAGCTTGCATTAAAAAGTGTAAAATAGAAATGTTCATGTCAGCTATAAAAGCTTTCATCACACCTCGAACAGGGCCATGTTCTTCCCGTCATACTGCTGGCTCTTCTCCACGTCGCTGCTGCTGCTGTTGATGAAGGGGCTGCTCTCTTTGGGGTTTCCATCTCCTGTGAACATAAATACATATCACATGTTGATCTTTCTGTCATTCCTAAAGCAAATAAACAGTTTACTCTAAAGAAGCCTGCTTAATTCTGGAAAAAATACATTACAAATAAATATATATACATCTCTGGAAAAAATTAATCACTTCAGTTTCTGAATGAGTTTCTCTGATTTTGCTTTTTATAGGTATGTGTTTGAGTAAAATGAACATTGTTGTTTTATTCTATAAACTACGTACAACATTTCTCCCAAATTCCAAATAAAAATATTGTCATTTAAAGCATTTATTTACAGAAAATGAGAAATGACTGAAATAACAAAAAAAGCAAAGCTTTCAAACAATGCAAAGAAAACAAGTTCATATTCATAAAGTTTAAAGAGTTCAGAAATCAATATTTGCTGGAATAACCCTGGTTTTTAATCACAGTTTTCATGCATCTTGTCATGTTCTCCTCCACCAGTTTTACACGCTGCTTTTGGATAACTTTATGCTTTACACTCCTGGTGCAAAAATTCAAGCAGTTCAGTTTGGTTTGATGGCTTGTGATCATCCATCTTCCGCTTGATTATATTCCAGAGGTTTTCAATTTGGTAAAATGAAAGAAACTCGTAATTTTTAAGTGGTCTCATATTTTTTTCAGAGCTGTACATAATGATAAAGAAACATACAGGAATTTTCACTAAAAGTCTATATAGCAGCAGTACATAATAATGTCATATTGATTTTTGTAGCTAAAATTTGCAGTAAAATTAATAAAATGCAAAAATATAATTATAGCAGCTTCACTTTTCACTTCACTTTTTTTCACAGTGGTGTGAAAAGGTATTTTCCAATTATCAAAAAACTTTAATATCAGACAAATATAACAAAAAAATACAAAAAACATTTTTTAAATTATTTTAATTTAGGCTATTATGGGAAAAATAATTCTGTAAAGAAAAGTGGACCAAAATTCCTTCACAGAGGTGCGAAAGACTCAATGCCACTTATCACAAACGCTTGATTGCAGTTTTTTGCTGCCAAAGGGGTGCAACAACCAGTTATAAGGTTTATTAAGAAAAGCTGGAACAGTATGGAAAAGGCAAATACAATAAAAATGCAGTATTTCCAGTATTTACTCTAAAAGTATCTACTGAAACAGTGAAATGGCTCCATACAGCAATTTTTAATAATTAAATACTGTTTATCTACTACTACACTTCAGCATTTCAGTGGAAAAACACTGTTTTATAATGAATAGACAGGTATTAGATGTTGCACCATTAATTAGAATATTCTGTTCCCTCCCAACTCAGGAATAAAACAGCTTTCAGTTTAAGAGAAATAAATATTAGGAACCGCTGCTTTATCAATACAGTACCAGTCAAAAGTTTGGACACACCTCTTCTCATTGAATGTTTTTTTTGTTTTTGTTTTTTTACACTGTAAATATAATATTAAAGTATATAATAAAACTATACAGGAACACATGTGGAATTAGTTTGTAGTTTTAATCTCAGTGTCTTTATTAAGGAAGAGTCACCTGGAATAGTTTTCTAAGTGTTTTGAATGAGTTTCTGGAGGTGCTGAACTATAGTTGCTCCTTTTCTTTGCACTTTTTTACTGTTTACTACGTAAATTCATATGTGTCCCTTTATTGTTTTTACATCTTTAATAATAATCTGCAATGTAGAAAATTAAAAATATAAATGAAAAACATTGACTGATAAGGTTCTCAATTCAATTCAATTTTATTTCTATTTCAAAAGTTGTCACAAAGCAGCTTTATAGAGAAAAAAAGGGCCAAGCCTCTTATAAGCAGCACCACAGAGATGCCAATTTTTTATGGTGACACAATAATTTATGAATATAAAAATGTGATGGGCACAAACTATAGAGATATGGCTAATATAGAAACAGATAAGGTGTGTCCAAATTTTGACTGGTACTGTAATTTAGCGTTTTCACACCTGTAGGCATAAATGTAAATGCACCAAAATGCGCATCAATAAACCACGGGAGCAGCCTGTGTCCTCTGATTGGTCAGAGCTGTCTGACACGGGAGTATGTTAAATATAAATATACGAAAAAAGTAAATACAGCGAGAAGATTTTGTGTTCCAGCGCAAATATCTGTGCTTTAACACTGAACGCTGAAACGCTGCACTTTCAAACACAGTGTTTCTATGTGCAGCGCAGATTTATACATAATAAACAGAGTCACGCGGCTGTGAGCAGTGAATGCAGCGCAGACGGCGCATGCATGGACACAGTGTTTGTTCACAGCTGTGGTAATTAGCGTTATCTGGCTAATATATCAGTTTAAACTGTGCTTGCTTTATCAGCAGTTTAGCTCAAATAAATGGCTTATATTTAATAGCTGGATCCGATCGAGACCGGATCACGTTCTCGCCACAAGCGAACCGCTCCAGAGTTCGCTTTTGTTACCGGACCGAGACCACCTCCTCTAGCTGGTCTCGGTCCGGTTCTTTTGATCCGCACCCGAGTGCGATTACTGTTTTCACACCTGCTCAATCGAACCGCACTAAAGTTACAAACGGACCAGAGTTAGTTTTAACCGGACCAAATAGTGCTGGTGTGAAAACGCCCTAAACTCACCATTGGTCCCAGTTTTTGGTGCATCAGTAGCAACACACTTAAAACCACTTTAAAAGTAAAATCTTATCTAAAAATGAAACACTGCTTTATTCAAAACTCATTATCCGGCGCTGAGTGGCCTAGTTTTGTGAGCATATATGCATATATTAGCATGCGCATCCACAGAGGATCTGCAGTGAGGCTTCTTAGGCTGTAACTGACTGTATCGTTCAGTTTTTTCCACAAACACCACGGATAAGGCTGCTTACTGTAGTGTGTGAGAGTGTGTGTGAGTGTGTGTGCACGTGCAAGAGATGTGGAGATGGATCCTAGTGCTGGCCTAAGGGATTTGAGGGAGTTTTGCCGAGGCTTCGAGTGTTAGCTTTAGTCTCTGCATGTTTTTATATATAAATATATATGCTGGATTATATTTAACACAGTCAGTGGAGAGAGAGAGAGAGAGAGAGATGGAGGCAGACTGAGATTAAATGAATGTTGGAAAAAAAAATCTATCTGCAGCACATCAACAAAGAAAGCGCTCTTAAGAGACCAGCATCAGTGCATGTGTGTGTGTGTGTGAGTGTGTGTGTGTGTGTGTGTGTGTGTGTGGGGCTGTGTTATCTCTGATGTGCGTTAGCAGCAGCCTCCTCCATAGCAACAACCTGATTCTGAGTCTATTTTTTAACACCGCACACTTTAAACAGCACTTAAGTGAGTAAACAGATTGTTCCACAGCACATTATCTCATTACAAACCCACTCGCCTATCGTCGGTTCTACTGGACCGGGAGAACCCCGCACCCACACAAATCCATCAATCTTTTGAAGGTCAAGGATAGTGGTCACACTGGAGACGGTGTCAATCGTGGCCGAGACTAGCAAACAGCATCCCAATAAATCTCAACATCTAAATCAGTCCTCCGTGACTTGTTCTTGGCCTCAACGTTCACTTATTACATAACGCATATAAATAAATAATGCACTTTGGAATACTGTGTCTCAGGCAGATACGTAAATTATTATAGGTTTGGTCTGATTAGACACTGTTTTGCCACAAGAAGGAGTAAAAATCCTTTCCCTCCTCTCTTACAAAATAAAAGGCTCTCAGAGGTTCCTTTTGGGTAGTGTACCTCATAGTGAGAGTTCACTGACCCCAACTGAAATGCCTTCAGACTTTAACAAACTTTAAAGGTCTTATTCCGTCATTTTTTTCATTCAAAAAAGTGCTCCGGTGTTTCTGTATAACCCTGCTTTAGTTCACTGGATTAGTGTTCTCTGAAGAAGGACAGGATTTCGGCTCTTGCTCATGAATATCCATACATGCAAACATGTCACTTCTGATTGGCTAACAGCTGCCTTCGGCCCACACTCAATTTTACAGCTCTAAAACTCAAAGGACAAAGGTTTTCAGAGTTATAGCCTTAGTTAAAGACATAGATATAGCACCAAGTGGTCCAGCGGTCTAATGCGCTGCCACTATGAGCGAGAGGTCGCAGGTTCGAACCCCCTCTCATGCAGCTTTACCATCAGCTGCCGCCGCTCAGAGGGAG
Organism: Astyanax mexicanus; assembly: GCF_023375975.1. Taxonomy (NCBI): domain Eukaryota; kingdom Metazoa; phylum Chordata; class Actinopteri; order Characiformes; family Acestrorhamphidae; genus Astyanax; species Astyanax mexicanus. The sequence goes on along the minus strand of NC_064419.1, from coordinate 20,158,134 downwards.
CACAATTGGCCTACCCTCTCTCCAGGTGGGTAGATGGTGCTCTCTCCCCATCACGCTTGAAGGTGGTGCCAGGTGGCACGAGGCGTCTGTGAACGGATGAATCGGAACCTGGCTGCTGTGCTTTCCTCCGAGCATGCTAGCTGTTCAGGCAATGATTCATCAGCAGCAGCTCGAAAAAAGGGCTGATTGACTTCACACGTGTCGGAGAAAAAAAAAAAAAAGATATAGGTAAGCCGAGTGCTAGTCAATCCTTAAACTTTGCTTCAGACTCTCAGCATATGCAAGCGACGGCAGCATTGATAACATTTCTTTCAGCTAAACTAAAGCTACTAAACTCTCACCTCAGACTTAGCGATTCAGTGTTTGTCCGCTCTATATTAATAAAATCTGACACTAACGGCGCTTGCTTTGACCAGTGTTCTGTTGAGTTGTGCTGCCTTGTCAAACCGTGCTTCCCTAGTGTATAATTAAGGTATCAGTAAAACGCAGAATCCACGGGAGATCCGATGTAAAGCTATAGTTACTTACACAAAAAAGCTAATGCTAACTAGCTGGTGTAAACAAAGCTGTTAGCTCTTTAGCTGACAAGACAGTGTCAGCTCTGCTGCAGCCCAGTTTTATCTCTGCCTGTGGGTGGTCCCGAGCCACTCGTTTTTCTGAATATTTTCTTTTCTTATCAACTGCAGACAATAGAGGTTGAAAAACAGTTTCATATGCAGCATGCATATACAACTCAGAGAGACCTACAGTATTTCACAAAGAACAAGAAAAAGTAGATTTTAGCAGAAGGAGACCTTTAAAATATGATGCATCATTGGACTAATAGAAAGAGGATGGTCATTCTGATTAATTGCCTGCCATCGAACCCTTAACCTTCACCTTCATTAGTGAAACCTGGACTGCTACTGAATGGAATCTACCATCTTTAGCAAGTTTCGAAGGCACTTCAATACTGCCTTTGCTGTGAAGCAACACACTTCCCTAACTACCAGTGCAATATTAATGGGATCCATCACATACGTACAACAGTCTGTCTACCCTAGTAGTGAAATAAGAAATACTAACTGTATCCGTGGTGTTTTTTATTCAAAAAAAGCAACAGATGTAGTCAATCGTAATTTAAGATTTTTATCTATATTACTCTATTTTCAGCTTTTCTTTTGTAGTTAAAAGGCGCCTCTTCTGTGTGTGTGGCATCACAGCTTGCTGTTCTCTGATTGGCTGGATGCAGCACAGGTGCTGGATTCATTTAAATATAGTTGAGCTCTGCTGAACTTTTTCACGTGAGGGCGGGGCAGTGTTCAATGAACGCAACCCAGCATTCACCACAACATGCAGTGGATCTCTCCATTGAAATGAATGGGATGCGTCAGTGGACACAGACCGTAACACTCAGCAATACTGCATGTATATGCAGCCACATGTGTTGCCTCTCATGGCAGGATTCCACTTGACTTTTTCAGTAGGATAATGCTCATCCACACACTGCAAGGGTTTCCCAGGAATGTCTGCACAAGGCTGCAACACTCCGGCAACCCCTTGGGCTGCCCAGTTACCAGAATTGTTGCCAATTGAGCCTTTACCAGACCAACTGGAATGCAGTCATCTTTTCAAAAATGCACCCAATGCTAATACAGATGTACAAACACATACATACACATTGTGCCTGGTTCCTGTAAAGAAGTATTGCCAATAGTATAGGACTCACTGGAGAAGATAAACAGTGAAGCCTAATGGTACCATGCTTACTGCCAGGTTTGGGTTAGAAGGATATAAATCCCTCTAGCTGTAAACTGTGAAGTGTTGGAACCTTGGTCCCTATGAGATAAACCTTTTAATTCCACTGATTTACCAGTACTTTAAAAATACTTTTGTACATACCTTAGTTTTTTATTAATATTACATGAGATTTCTACTTAATTAGGCAAAACACAATTCTTGCTAAACGTAATAAAATGAACAGAACTGTTAAAGGAGACATAATATACCTAATATATAATATTATGTTAAGATAGGTCTGTGAGCGGTACAAAACATGTTATATAAAGAACATGAAGTTATTTACACAAAATCACTCTAACATAATCACTCTATTATTGCCAGTTTCAGTCTCTTTCAAAATGAGCCGTTTAAGGGCTCTGTCACTTTTATGTATATATGCTGTTTCTAGCCATACCCCATGTTTACGCTCAGCATTTACCACATGTTGGTGTTAGCTTGCGCTACATAGAAAACATGCTTAACTGCGACAGAAGCACAACATTAATCAGACAGTAGGTACAGATCTTTCCCTCCGGTGAAGTCTGCTAGCCAATCTTGCTGTGTACTCTCCAAGGTATTCAAGCAAAATGACCGAAATGTGAAGAGTTTCTTCAACTGATCTAGTGTGTGGGGCTCTGGTGGTTGTCTTTTTCTGACATCACAATAAGGGAACCACCAAAACGGCTTATAGAAACATATGATTCCTGTTTCAAGACACCAAACTCTTTCAACTTATTCACTGAAAATGGATAGATGTTTTTCTTTGTGTTAGGTTTGTATAATATCTGCTTTAAAAGTTTATTTATGTAGAAAGTATGTACCTATTTAAAACCAAGTTTAATGCTGCACTTATTTGGGTATGCACAATATCGTGATCCTCCTATAAACAAATGAGACAAGCCGAACTTAGTCGAAGTCAATGAAAAAAAACTCTGCTGGAGTACACAGTGTTTTTTAATTGATGGAGAATAATAATGTGCATTCACTTGCTCCAGTTGCTGCATCAAAACACATGAAGCAAAGAGTGCAAGTGGTGCTTTGACTTTTCTGAAACGTGCAATCACAATAATGATAATTGCCTCTTCTTTTGCTCTGAATTAATTATAAAGGGGAGCATGCTCATTAAGTGGCCGGGGGACTGCCATCGCTTTACATGCCTGATTTAATCGAACGCACTCATGTTTAATGAATAGCTGGCCGGCTGAGCTGTGCGCATGTTAATTTACAGAATTGTTTGCATTGACACTCAGTGACCTTCAGCTCTGCAGTTTAGCTGAGATTAAAAGAACAAGGAGAACAAGCTCTTCTGCTTTCTTTGATTATAAAGATGTCTGTTCTTTGTCTTTCGCTAATAATTCTGTCTGAGAGCAGAGAGCATTAGTTAAACGACTGCTGGGGTCAGGGTGAGCGCTTCATTTATGCAGGGAGAATTGGCTGAAATAGAATTATGCACAGGGGATAGGGTAAACAGGATAAACGCATGCTTCAGAGCTGATAAATGAATCGTTATTGATGGCCTGCAATGATCTGGGGTCAGAACTTCAAGGTAAAGCAAATCAATGGCAACATACTGTACATACGCAGGCTGCTTATAGGTCTATAGTCCATTTCTTCTCATTACACTACTTCATATCTAACTAATGCAAATATGGAGCTGCATTCTAGAGCTGCAACCAGTAACGACTGTACAATTTCAATTACGATTTACCCATCAATGCCTCCCACATAATTACAAAATGACACCAACACTGGGAGGGGAAGGGCTAACCAGGGCATCTTCCAGTGCTAGGGTATGTGCAGGGCAGATTTTAGCTTCTTTTTATTTCCATTTCACCTTAAATGGTGCAGCATTATGGGACATGTACTAGCGCCAGAGTGTAGCTGCTGCACCATTTATGATGTTACGTAAAGTTTTAATCACAAACGGTCTAATAAGAAACCAACTTCAGCTTTGTAAGGTGGTAGTCGACAAAGCTTAAACAAATTTTAGGCACGAAAAATAAACAGAGCAGTTAGATAATAGAGCTGTGTGGACTGGCAAGAACTTAGTGAACCGATGCATATCACGAGCTCTGGAAAAAATTAAGAGACCACTTCAGTTTCTCAGATTTTGCTATTGATAGATATATGTTTGAGTAAAATTAACATTGTTGTTTTATTTTTTAAACTACGGACAACATTTCTCCCAAATGAAATATATAAATATTTAAATAAAAATATTGTCATTTAGAGCATTTATTTGCAGAAAATGAGAAATGGCAGAAATAACAAAAAAAGATGCAGAGCTTTTAGACCTCAAATAATGCAAAGAAAACAAGTTCATATTCAAGTGTAAGAGTTCATAAATCAATATTTAATGCAATAACACTGGTTTTAATCACAGGTTTCATGCACTTTGGCATGTTCTCCTCCACCAGTCTTACACACTGCTTTTGGATAACTTAATGCCTCTCCTGGTGCAAAAATTCAAGCAGTTCAGCTTGGTTTGATGGCTTGTGATCATCCATCTCCCTCTTGATTATATTCCAGAGGTTTTCAATTTGGTAAAATCAAAGAAACTCATCATTTTTAAATGTGGTCTCTCGTTTTTGTTTCCAGAGCTGTATATAGTAATGGACCTTCACTCAAAATAAAACTGATTCATAATCATAACTGATTATGAATTAAATGCAAAAACTGTCTGAGCACCCCTTTACATTTTGATACAGTCAATGCAGGAATGTAAAGCAAAACTGTTATTGGAGTCCCATCCTCAGTCTTTAAACAGATTTATCTACATTTAGGCCTACATGTCTTTTGCAAATTGTGTAATTAAGCAGTAGGTAGGCTATCATAAAGACATACGGGTAATGTTTATGTTAGCTCCCTGCCTGGCAGTCAGTGTTGGTTATAAACTAGAACAGTCTATTTTGCTTGGGGCCACCAAATGCCTTAAAACAGCTCTTCTTAAAACAGCGACTGTCTTTCATTAGCAGCTAATCTGGGTTCTGACTAACTGTAAAGTGTTACAATACATTTAAGGGTCATCACGGGTCACTGAGGTGAACAGTATTATGGTATGGTATTTTAATATCAGAGTCAGAGCATCACATTTGTTGCTGCAGTGTTGCCACCTGAGGATTCTGTAATCCAGTACGCGTTTTAAATCTGCTTTTAAAAGCACATTACAGCGTTTGGCTTAGAAGTAATCTGCTTTTTAATTTTTCATGTTTTCATGTTTTCTCTCTCAGTGCTCTGGCATTTGTGTTTTTCGCAGCTGCGCTGCTTGTACTAACTGGCTTTACAGAATCTTCTACATCAGGGTGAGCAATCTGATCTGTAGGGTTTTATTCCAGACTAACAGAAGCACATGTGAGCAGTTGTTAAACTGTTGATTAACTGTTGACCAGTTGATTAAATGGGTGAAATAAAGGTGAGATGCTGTTTATTTGAAATGAAGTCGTACAGTCACGCAGGTCCTCTGGATCAGATTCTTCTTCTCAGAGACATTATTAATGTTATTATAATAAAAGACTATTAAGCTTAAAGGCAGACAGCTATTTAATATATGATGCAAAAAAATGACACTTTGCAATGTCAGTTTTCTTTAGTATAATGCAGCCCTAAATTACATGATCAAATATTTTAAATCTATAAACTTTATTTAAATATACATACAAAATGCAGATTCAAATACTTATCAACTAACAAATAAAATAATTTAAATCTGATATTTCATGATAAGTCAGTGATATAGCATGCCATAATATTAATAATGCCCTCAATATATAATATTATTATTAAACAAATGATATTGGGTCAACATATTCTGCTTCTGATCGATGTCATAAATGTCAGTAACTTGTTGCATGTCTTATATGCTTTCATTTTTCTTGATTGGCATTGTACATTCTGCAATGTGACACTGTGATATTGAGCATGCACATGCTGAAACAATGTATTGTGCAGCCTTAGCGTAATTCATAAATCATTTTGAACTGGTATTTATGTGTGTGTTTTGATCTTGTGTTGTGGTAAAAATTTCCCGTTAAAAATACATATTTCTAAAAACACATTTTTAGTTTCAGATTTACAAAATTTAGGTCCATTGGTTTTCGAATTCATGAATCCAAATAAATGTTTTTTGACTGTTTTACTTTATTTTCATCCAATTTTCTCCTCGATTTTCTATGCTAATTACTGCACCTACTCAGCTGCACTCCCCCTGTCACTATTGATGCCCCAACAACAGGAGAGTGAAGACTAGCACATGCCTCCTACAACAAATGTGAAGCCAGCCACTGCCTCCTTTCAAATGACTGGCTAGTGTTACGTTCTTGTCCAAGTTATTGAATCCTGTTTTTTTGTTTGTTTTGTTAAGATTCTGAAGCTTGAAAATTGGAGGAGATGTCCCTTAAGAGCAATAAAGAATCTTATTTAATTACTATTTTGCGTTGTATTTTCTTGGTCTGATGGGGAGTGAGCATTCACTTGACATTTTTATTATTGTGTCCTACCCCTAAAGGACATAATAGCAGATTTCACCACCTCACAAGCTCAAAACACAAAAAACACTGTTACAAATGACATGTATAAATAAAAAAAAAATACTATTTGTCCATTTAACAATTTAAAATCACGTATTGTGTCAGTTTATTTTATTTTACACCAAAAAACTGCTAAAGATGGAGGAGACATCATGCTGGCTTGTCAGACCAATATACAACACTGACCATTATCAGTGGCCCCAAATAAATTTCCTCACCGGAGAAACAGCAGAAAACGTATCTCTCCCCCCTGGGGGCGCAGATACTACGTTTGCATACACCCCAAAAAGTATGTAGTTGCGCCCCTGACCATTATAATCCAGGCGGTGTTAAAGTAATATGTTTGTGCGGCAGTCAAAATTAGGTTTTTAGGGTTGTTGTCCAATCAGCAAATGAGTGAACATATTTGGAGTCAGACTCCAATTTGTGGTGGTGGGCCCACCCCTGCCCATTGCTACCACCAAACTTGCTCCCCATTCAAAGAGCTGGTTTTGTTTCACCAGAGATAAAGTGTTGCAGAAATGTTTTCCATGTGAACAGACCTGCCTAGAAGCATTTTTCTATATGTAAGTATTACTGTATTACTTTATTATCTGTATGCAGTGTCCTTGTTTGTGGACATCTTTGCCAATCTTTTGCTCTCTCTCTCTACAGGCCTAATTTCATTGCCTCCACGCCTCGTAATACACTCGGGAATCCAATTCTCCTGAGAGAATAAATCGGTTCCGCCATATCGTCTCTGCGTGCTTGGGCCGAGGCCAACGATCTATAGCTGCTCTTCACTTTTCAGATTCTTTGTGTCATAATTTAATAACGCTGCAGCCTCATTGAGCTCAGAGAATTCACCCCTGATTCAGCAAAAACACAGCAAGTAACAGATTCCACAGTTTTCTGAGTTGAAAGCCCATCCCACAGTGTGGCTGTTTGAAATTGGAAGCGTTTACTGAGGAATTCTACCAGCACTATTGAGTTTTAGGCTGTGAAGCGAGCCATTTTTTCTGCTGCCCAGGGAAGGAGGGCAATTATTCATCTGCTCCTGCGCTACATTGTTCCAAACCAGAAAATGAGAACTTTCATTACTGAAGGAAATGGTTCTCTGTCTCCAGCAACACCCAAGGCCAACATTACTGTTATACATTGTTAGAAATAAAGGGGCTTAAAGAGGGGGCCACTGACGTTTGGATTATTAAATGACTTGCAGTGGATGAGTCTCATTGTAAAGGAGATTTGTTTCTCAGTGTAAAGAATGTTTTAAAGGTTTGAGAAGCTCAGGATAATATAAAGCTTTAATGTGAAGTAAATTGGTTTTCTAAAACCATGTGTCAAAGCTAAAAAAAAAGCCTTTTAAGAGGATAAGGCCTGTTTTACACAAACCCCAGGGATGGCTATTCACATATACAGCTTTACAACACTACAGTACAGCAGACAGTTATTGAAAATTATAATTTGTGTATACTTCTTGATGGAAATATAGCTAAATTAATTGGCTTTATTGGTTAATATAACTATAATTTGTAGAAGAGAACCTGTCCTCCTGGCAGTTTCCTGACCTGCTTGAAACCGAGGAATCTGTTACATCTGCAGAGGCCAGGAAATGTTAACACATGCAGAATTTACATTTTTATAACATTTTTGTTTAATTTTTTTTTTTCTTTTTAGCATGGGGCACACCAACAAAATCACACTACCTTTTCTTTTTTTCTAGAGGAATTTACTTCAAATTCATCCCTGTTGAAGTCCAGAACATAATATATAACTTATGATCATCTATTATGTTTCAGTGTCATAATATGTACATTAAAATAGTTATATCTTAGTAAATATCAACATTTTACATAGTCAACATATAAGATGAATGTCAGATCAGATTACCTTCATCTTAAGAAGAACAAGTGTGATTAATGATTAATAATTAAGTTAATCACAGAATATTGCTGTCAGTTGAATTGATTAAAACCACTAATATACAGCTCTGGAAAAAAAATAAGAGACCACTTAAAAAAAAAGAGTTTCTTCGATTTTACCAAATAAAAAAACTCTGGAATATAATCAAGAGGAAGATGGATGATCACAAGCCATCAAACCAAGCTGAACTGCTTGATTCTTTTGCACCAGGAGTGGCATAAAGTTATCCAAAAGCAGTGTGTAAGACTGGTGGAGGAGAACATGCCAAGATGCATGAAAACTGTTATCAAAAACCAGGGTTATTCCACCAAATTTTGATTTCTGAGAGAGAGGGGGATAGGGGAAACTCGAGAGGGGAGGAGAAAGCTGGCTATGCCGTCTAGTCTCACTCTAAGCACAGGCAGGAAAACGGCAACCACCGTGGATAGAGCAGGGAGGAAAAGAGAGCCAGAGCTCGGAGGAAAATCTGGCATGAATTCACTCCCATGAGCTTCAAATGGGGGCAGGTGGAGTGGATCAGGGCTGATTAGGGGCTCGAGACCTCACCCTGGCGGCCGAAGAAGCCCTCGGCCAGACCCCAGCCCTTACAATTTAATTAAAAAAAATTTATTACACAAATAAATAAAGAAAAACTTGTATCCAAACTTTTGACTGGAACTGTATATAAAAATAAGATGCTAAAACTTGTCAACATGGGCACAAATAAAGAAAAGCAAACCATTCTGTGTCTCTCAAATCACCTAGAGGTAGCATGTGTAAAACAGACTTAGACAACTCTTTACTGCACCTAAAATCAATATGAGAACATTAATAATAATAATGATGCCAACAGAAATTTAAAGAAAAGTTTTTTGCCTATTAAAGTGGTTACAATTAAAGAGCTAGATTTTGTTTTGTTAACAGCGATAAGCTCCAATATATGTCATACACTCTCTCCCAGCTAGCTTACATAACAAGTGATGAAGTCCATAAATAATACAGGGTTCCTCCTGGAATAAACAGTGTAGTATTGCAGAGTATCTGCTGCTGCTGTACTTCCTATCCTTTTAGCCACAAGCAGCTCAAACACCATAAAGGACGTCCTCTTTTTTCAGTCACAACTTACTGCAGCTCTATTTCCCCTGGGGCTGGAACCTATAACTCGCACAGGATAGGAACTAATAGCACTCACCACTTTTAGGTAGCGGCGGTAAATGAAGCTGTTTATGTTTTAACTCTTAGATTAGAAGTGTACATTTATTGTCATTTTGCTGTACCTTCCCTTCACACTACATGCTTATGAAATATTCAGTCACTTATTGACTGAATGTAATTTATTACACTACTTTACACTTAGTCTGCTATACATTGGACAACCAAAAGTCATGGAAAAGCAGTGAGTTACTTGGTCATAAAGTGTTATCATATGGAATGGCTTGGGAATACCCAAATCAGTATTAGGCATATTCCACCAAATCTGTGCCAATTCTGTGCCCAGGGAATTACATGTATAAATGTGAACACAAAATAACTTTAAAATACATTTTTATTATTAAGTATAATATAGTGTCCTGTACATTGACCTAATCTCAAAAGTAAGATATGTAATTAAAAACATTAATAAAAACTACTTAGAACACTAAAAAAATTGCATTAGTTGTTACCTGTCCCCACTCTCTAATTATAAACATTACCAAGACATATAATTATTTAAATCCTTCAAAGGTGTTATTTTTAATATAATATTTAAGTTAAAATACACATTTTAGTTGTGTCTCTAGGTTATCACTTAGGCCTGTTACCATAAAACATTACCACATCTGAAACATCTGGAACATTCTACAAGTCACATCTGCAACAGGAAGTTACATCAGCTGGTTCTTCTGAAGATCATGAGAAGGCCAAAATTTACTTCACCCTCATTAGTTTTTCTGTATATTTGATCTTATTGTAACTCTGACTGAGGAGGTCAATCTCAACACTCTCTCCTGTTACCTAAATTCATTCTTATATGTCTTAGATTTGTTTATTTTTAAAATGTAAAATTTGGGGGAAATCACTACAATGTGCTCAGTGTCCTCATGCTATTAGAATTGCTGCCATTTAGCTTTTTTCATGTTTTTGCTAATTCTATGCTAAAAAAAAACAATTACTCTTACTTTTAATTTCTGTTGCTCAAAACATAAAAAGTAAAAGGTATACGTGTCAGTAACAGGAGTGAGTTCCAGTAACAAGAGTGATTTTTTGGTCATAAATATTAATTATTTAAACATGCAGTCAAGCATTTATTTAAAATAAAGACTTCCGTTAGAGAAAATCAAAGGAATTAGTGGACTTGCTTTTAAATGTGCTTTTTAAATGTCACATGTGTTTTGTAAACATCTTCAGTAAAGCTGCCTGAGTTTGACCAGAACATGTTTTGAATTATATGTGTTATTAGATTCAGAGTTGAAAAAAAATATAAAAAATTGTGTGCTGCTATCTTGTGAGTGAGGCTGAATACTGGCTTGCTTTCAAGTAAGGCCTGATAGTGGGAACCAGACGAATGGGATATTAGATGTCTTTGTAGGGACTTAACGTTGTTTAACCATGTCAAATGTATAATGATAATACAACTTGTTTGTGTGCTTTGGATCATTGTCCTGCTGCAGAACCCAAGTACGCCTGAGCCTGAGGTCACAGACAGATGTCGGACATTCTCCTTCATGATTGTCTGGTAAACAGCAGAACTCCTGCTTTCATCTATTACAGCAATTTGTCCAGGCCCCAGATTATCAGACCATCACACTAAACAGAAAAAGCAGAAATATAATTACATAAGTATTTTAATCCTATTGATGATCTTTACTGGCAGAACTTTACTGGATTTCAAGACACAAAATGGAGCCAAAAATATGTCATGAGTTCGTTAAAAAAACAGACAGAGGGGCTCCCTATAGTCACAGGGCATTTTGAAGACAAAGTTTACACAGGGATTTCAGCCTCTCATCAATTCAGCGAGTAATCCAGCTAAAAAAAAAAAAAAACGTTCACTAGCATTAAAGCATAAAATCCTCATCCCTATTCGAAGGCTGCTGTATCTGTTAGCATTTAAGCAGCAATTTTTTGTGATTTTAATCTATTGATCTAAACTAAAATTCTGCTTTGTGTTTGTTCATTAAATCATTGATTTAAATTAAAGTAAACATACACCATACAGTATTTTACTCTGCCCTAATGTAGCATTACAATCTTGCTTGCAAAAACTAGAATTATTGAACTTGTAAAGTTTTTCATATTAAACATTAATTCTATACATTACAGGTCTCCAAACTAGCACTATCCCACCATCGGGATGATATAAATAGCACACAGGATGATATTAATTTTTTGAGAGAGTTTAGCTGTGGTGAAACTGGTTATAAGCAGATTATGAGGAGACTTGCTAATTGAAATATATCTAGGAGTTTCCCTAATGCTGAGGAGGAGGAGGAGGAGGGTCAATGTTGCGCAAGTTGGGAAAGCCTCTAAAGGAAATGATTGTGGTTGGTGGATCACCATGTCAGTCAAGTGTGGAGCTTCAAAAGTGGCAACGGTAATCAGGAAAAGGGCCCAACTTGCTGGTTAACGCATTTTAAGGTGAGGAGGTGTGGAGTGGACATTATTTTACCTCATTTTAGAAAACAGCTGATAATACTATGGCAGAAAAATACACAAATATTTTCAACAGTAATGATAAAAAATGGGATGGTTATGAAGACATTTATGTGGACACAAGTTCATTCATTGTTCTTCCAATCCAGAGGTACTAAAAAAAGAGATTTTGAAGAATTGCTGTAAGGATTAAATTGCACTCAGCGTTTGAGAGATCGGGATGTAGGATGCCAAAGTATTGGATAGAGTATCAGTCCCACTATCCCACAGTTCAATACTGGGAGAATTATACTCTCTAGTCAATGACTGGAATTAGGCACTGTGCCAATAGATTCAGGTTGATCTGTTTTAAAGATATTCTATTCTATTGGCATTACTTCTCTACAGGGACAAAACCAGACTGTGTGTGTGCGTTTGCACATCTCTGTCAGCAATAAGTGGATGCACTCATTAGATGTGGTGTTCACACACATCTGGACATACTGTCGTGTAATTATGTGCACGTTTGTGGTTCTATGACAGATCCATTTGTGCTCAGGGCCTCCTAAAGGTCAGGCTGACAGAGTCTGCAGGTTAATAACGTTGTGTTAAAGTTATCAGTCTTGTTGACGGAGATCCTGTTCACAGCCTGGTGACAGAGCCCGGGCGACGCTCAGGCTTCGAAAGCCAGATGCATCTAGGGACTTGGCACACAGCCAGCTAGAAACTCATAAATAACAGCTGTCCTTAAGTGCCAGCGGAGTGGGCTGAAATGACGTAATTGCAGAGGAGGAGAGAAAAAAAGCTGCCACACCTGAAGTGAGAAAATCGAGTGTGTCTGCGAGACGGTGAGAAGAAAAGAGGGAAAAGAGGGAGAAAAAGAAATCTATAGAGAGGCTGACTGAACAATAACGATTTGAAAAAGTAATCTGTAAAGATTTCGAGTCCTCATGATTACTCTAGGGGTGTAAGAAAATATCGATATTATATCATTTTGTGATATATTGTGCTTGATTTTAAAAAATAAAACAGTACAATTTTTTAATTATTAGTTTACATGTCAGACAGTGATTCATTTTGTGTTGTGTTTAAACCTTAATCACTAGAAAACAGTATGTAGCATTAGACAGCTGCAACTGCAACTATGATCGGAAGATTGCTGGTTAGAATCCCGTTTATGTAGCTTGCCATCAGCTGCCAGAGCCCTGAGAGAGCACAATTGGCCTTGTTGTCTCTGGGTGGGTAGATGGCGCTCTCTTCCAACATGTCGGTCAGCACAAGGCGTCTGTGTACTGATGTATCAGAAGAGGTGGTGGCTGACTTCACATGTATGGGAGGAGGCATATGCTAGTCTTCACACTCCTGGTGTTGGGGCATTACTAGTGATAATGGGGGAGTCCTAACGAGTGGGTTGGGTAATTAGCCTTGTAAATTGGGGAGAAAATGGGATTAAAAAAAAGTGATGTACTGATATTTTTTGGACATTATTGATATAAAGCCGACATATCTCTAGTTTTAACTGATCTTAGTTCAGTACCTGATCTATAGTTGTTTATACATTACTCCAAGTCATTTTCCTGACTAACCCCTCAGTGAGCTTCTTGAACTTTCCCATTGTACTGTGTGGGGGTCAGTGCAAGTATTTATATTGATGTTTGGTGTGATGCAGTGGATAACACCACCACCTGCCAGCGAGCTACCATGTGGGAGACTAGGGTTCAATTCCAGGTCTGGATGACTATGCTGTGCTACACCAATAAGGGTCCTTGGGCAAGACTCCTAACACTACATTGGCCCAGGTCTTTAATAGGAATAACCTAGTATGTAATTCTGGATAAGAGCCTCACCTATATGCTGTAAATGTAATGTAATATATATTGCCAAACAAAGTCATTTTTTGAGCCAACTACCAGCGGCTAGCTGTAGTTAATCATGAAGTTTAAACAGGAAGTTTAAATTAAAATGGATTTTTTTGCTTGTATGGTTCATGTTTTTAGAAACCTGACAAAATGTAATATGCACCAAACTGTTGTTTAATACATGAGACGTGTATTATAACCTGTGTTTTTTGGCACTGCATTGCTGCACTTGTAAGCTCTGCATTATCAGCCATTTCAGTCAAAATTGTGGAAATCTAAGCTGTAAATAAACAGAAGCGCTTTACTTACCCAAATAAACAGTTTTCAGGAGTAAAATCTGTGTAGATTAAAGTCCAGCGCTCGTTTGACTGAAAGAAAATGTTTTTTAAGAATTTGGAGTTTTGTTTACTTTGGCGCCCCCCAGAGTCTACCTTACATTCAACTTAAAATACCCCCATATTAACTGAAAACTATATACACTTAAGCTTTTATTTTAATAATAACAACTCTTAACCTGATATTAGTGGCTGATAATGTGTGTAATAATGCATATTTTCGAATCGCTGGGCTTATTTATTTGTGGGACTGTGCCTCTGCATGCGCTGCCTATTAGAGACATGGCATTTCTTCACTGTTTTATGGGATCCAGCGCCCCCCAGTGGTGCGGTGCATCACATTTGGTTTGAATTTGTTAGGAAACCTGTATGTGGTGGTGTAATACATGGAGAGCTTTGGTTACAGTGCATTACCAGCTGATAATGTCACTCATAAAATGTCTCTCAACCAATCGCATTACAGGGTCGTACCTAACTGTGGTATAATACGTACAAGCCGAAAAAGCAAAGCACCAACCAGAGCAGCAATGGAACTTTTTTTTTTAACTTGTGGAGTGTTTATAACCAAACAGATCGTATTTAACTCGTAAACAGCGATAATGGAACTGTGGTATAATCGCAATAATACACTGGAGGTTTGTGCTATAACGTGTTAATATATTCACTGCTCGTGGCCTTATGCCTACGACCGCAGCACAGCAGTGCCAATATAACATGTTATAGCACTCCCTCTCATGTATTATTGCTTAACTAAAGATTAAAACAGTATGATGCACTCATTCTACCCCAGAAAAAAAAATCAGTATAAAGAAACCACTGAAATCTTTATATTGCCATGGCTTTTATATCCACACAATTACTGTACCTAAACCTCTGAACACTGCTGCCTGGGAATACGTGAAAATAGCTGCTCATTTCCACAGATTCAGCAGACAGAGATTAGGCTGGAAAATGCTGGAGTGTTCCTTTGATTCAAACCCTTCAAATCTGTGACTCAGGCATTTCGCTGGGAGTTGAGGTGGGGGCAGGGGGGTTGTGGCGGGATGGGTCAAAGCTCAACGGCTTAAACCGGATGACCACAGCTCAGAAGCGGCGACGGCCAGGGGTTGAGGCTGAAACGAGCGCGGGTGTGCGTGTCTGTGTGTATGTGAGATGCTGGACATGCTGCAAAGGCACCGGGAGGTCATTCAGCAGTGTGATTAAGAACAACAGCAGTGGAACCTTTACAGTCTTTAGCTGGAGGCACTGAAATGATATAGAGACAGCGCAGCGTATCTAAAGAACAATACGGTACAGGTCACACACTGAGCTCCATTCAGCTCTCGTCAGTAATACAGCGTACAGTCAACACGAGCAGCGTAACCATCATAATGCACAAACAAGACAATGTGCACCGCGCTGAATAGGAGTTTTATGAATGCAGCGTGGAGAACAGGGGTGGAAACTCACAGAACGGAAGCATGAAATCCTTTCTGATATAAACAGAGAAAGACACAGGAATGCACCGATATTTTACAACTCAAATTATTCATCTGAAAATAGCAAAAAATCTGTTAGAGTTTGGTCAAATAAAAAAAAAGATTTTAGAATTATTTTTATTTTAAGTCATATTGTGATTGTCTTTGAAAAGCAATGCAAAAATACATTTAAACTATTTAATTTATACAATGGTAAAGAATGTCTAAATTGTATTCATAAAGATGTTCAGTTCCATGGTCAGTATCAGGTCTTTAGCAAAATGTTTCATTTTGTTCATTTTGCTTTAGCGAAAATTCTTCATGTCGATGCATCTTGAAGGCTATGTTCACACAGCAGGTCAAAGTTGCCAAAAAAATCTGATTTTTTTTACCATATCTGGTGTTTATTTTAGTCAGTTTAGTCTGTCCATTTCATTCTGTATTTTAGCAGTTGTATGCATATGTTTATTTATTAATGTCATTATCAGCTGATATCTGCACCTCTTGAACATTGTTTTATTTTTATAATTGCACTGCCATTTTATCTGTTAGATTCTAATGCAATTTTGTACGGTTTTTATATTTATCATATACTGTCATATATGTAGGCCTGTCACGATAAGAATTTTTTGTGGACGATATATTGTCCCAGAAATTATTGCAATACACAATATTTTTGTAATTTTAAGACTATTAAATGCCACTGACATAATGATAACAGACAACGTGTCTCGATTCACTAGCTGGGGCAGCGGTAGTGTATTGGACCGTGCCCCTGGTGGTCCGGATTTGATCCCGCGTGAGGAGCGGTGTGTTTGAATTCAACTGTTCTGCAATTGAGTTCAACAACCCTTTGGGCTGGAGAGCTAATAGTCTGTAGCACTACAGACGTATAAAGCCCAGCACTGGGCTGTAGAGCAGTGGAACTCTGCTCTGTTTTCTGTCTGTTTTTACAAATTCAGGAATACTGTACTTGCTGTTGCTGCTCACATTTGTTCTGTCATCTGTCATGAAAAACATACACACATAAACACACACACACACGCGTACAAACAAACAGAGCTGTCAGGTGAATTACAGTGCATGGTTAAACTCGGTGTGTGTGCAGAGTGGTGCATAGCAACAAAGGTGCTGCTTTATCTTTTGGCCTGAGCTGTATCACACTCCCCTCCACCCCTGCTTTTCCTCTCTCTTTCTCTCTCTCTCTCTCTCTCTCTCTCTCTCTCTCTCTCTCTCTCTCTCTCTCTCTCTCTCTATGTCGCAGTCTCTCTTGTGGAGTCTCTGAGCTTTTTTCTTTCTGCAGTGTGCCGACAGTGTATCCTCTCCAAAATGTCAAAGCTGCTTGTCATCTGCACACATTCATGGCCAAATAAAAGCCATACTGGAATAATGTGAGCACAGAATAAGCACACTGACACAGTGTTTCTTCATCACTAGCTGGGTAAAGCGTTCAATGTCAAATCAGCATGCCGCATGTTCCCTACCTGTGATCGCCTCAGATCAAGAGATTCAAACTCAATCACAGACAGGACCATATAAAAAAATCTCAACAAAGATAGGGGCTAGAGGATGTGTACGTTTTAAAGATCTTATTTCATTTCGTTTTTCATTCATTTTAAAATGTCTATTTGAGTCTCTAGTATGAATGAATGGCATGTGAGCTGGACTTTGTAAAAAAAAAAGTGCTCCATTGATCCGGTATAACGCTGCTTTAGTAGAGGAGAGTTGGGATAATAGGATTTCGGCTCTTGCTCATAAATATTTATACATGCAAATTATAACAAATGCAAACAAATCGCCTCTGATTGGCTAACAGCACTGCAACGCCAGGATGTGGACACAATTTACAGTTAGAAACATTTTAAGATAAAGAAATGTTTTGTCTTATGTTACTTTACAACGTGTAATGCCCTGCTAAGTGCATTCAGAGTTTCTGTAATGCAAAATCCACCGGAGATCCTATGCAAACCTGTAGTTACACACAGATGTAGGTAGTCCAGGTCCATAAAGTAAAAATCCACTATTTAACAACAATTAACACAAAACACTAATTATATTTTGTTTGTATTTCATTTCATTTTTTGTTTTTGTGATTTTTGCTGCTAAAACCTTTTGGAATCTCTCGTTTGCTCTACCTTAGTTTTTTTGCTAGGGTCCATTGGTTACCTGATTTTAGACCCACCTTACCAGCTTTTAGGTTTTTCAAAATATGGCAAAACTAATAGTTCCAATACACAGCAGTAGTTAAACTGAATTTCAGCATTAAAAAGTTGATACTCAAATTTGTTCAGTAAGTGTTTTTATACCATTCATTTTTTTTTTTAGAAATGTTAAAAGCTCACAGTAGTGAGATTTGCTAGCTAAATAATTATGTTCAGGCTTAAAGGAGAAATCCAGTGAGAAATGCTGGGGGTGAATGGAGGTGGTGGTCTTGTCTGCAAAAAAGTCAATTTTACCCCAGATTTCCCTCCTAATGCTAGTCAGGACAACACAAGGCTTCTGCCACAAAATTAACTTTATATATTAGCATTATACAGCTACACTGCTACAATACAAACCTGAAGAAGAGAACTTTATCCCACCAACACACTTTAGCAGACAGACTGTCTGAATTAAAAAAAGATCTAAACTGCCTGCACATATACAATCATTCTGTCCTCCGTTCTAGCATTGCTAACCTTGACCCATATCCAGGCTAGCATACCACAGTGACCTTCAGAGCAAATCTAGAGCACATTACAGCTACGGCGAGCGGACCCACAGCGCAGGGCGCAGTGATACAGGCTGGGTGACGAGGCAGATCTTGCAGCAACACTCACTCCCAGCATTACCTACACTAAAAACCCACAGCAATGACAAGCCCTCTGTAACTAAACACAAATAAACATGTGACTCAGACCCAACACAGACTGGAAAAGCTGCTCTAATAGTGAAAACTGTTGCACACAGCAGGGTGCTGGGTGTATGTGTATATGTGTTTCTAGGCTAAATTCATTTACTATGGAAACAATGCAAATATACAGAGACCACTTCAGTTTCTGAATCAGTTTCTCTGATTTTGCTATTTATAGAAACTCTTTATTTTTAAGTGGTCTCTATTTTTTTTCCAGATCTGTATGTTTAATGGAGCTGGTTGATGTCAGTGCACCTTATAATATGACACCTTGTGTATGAATTTTAGCAGTCAGGTTGTAAAGAGCAGTAAAGCCACTTTGCTGAAGTACAGCATTATACAGGAGTTTCAGTTTAGTTCTTCAGCACTGAGGCTGAGTGCAGTAGCATTAGCATTAGCTAATTAGCTGTATATCGGACTGTAGTCTGTATGTTTACCGTGTTAAAACAAGCTACATGGGACAAACCGCTAGCTGATAGCGCTCTGGGTTACCGGAGCACTCAGGGTTCCTCAGTCTACCATAATCGGTGGCATTTACTAGCGCTAATCGTGGCTGGCTAGCGTTGCTAATGAAAATCTAAGCTTACTGTAAATAAGAGCAAAAGTATTTACACTTGGTGCTACTCACTTTTTTGTAAGTAACTCACAAGAGAGGTCTGAAAAGTTGCTAAATCTAAGTTGCATCCTTACCAAAAGCATTTTTAATATATGACATGTTGTTCCTCTAGTGCAACATCTAGTGTTAGAAAGAGTGGTCCAGCGGTCTAAAGCGCTGCCACTATGAGCGGGAGGTCGCAGGTTCAAACCCACGCTCATGCAGCTTTGCCATCAGCTGCCGGCACTCAGAGGGAGCACAATTGGCCCTGCTCCCTCCGGGTGGGTGGATGGCGCTCTCTCCCCATCATTAGAGCTTAAAGGTGGCACCGGGTGGAACAAGGCGTCTGTGAGCGGATGTATCAGAACTTAGCCGCTGTGTTTTCCTCCGAGCAGCTCTAGCTGCTCAGGCAATGATTCATCAGCAGCAGCTCGAAGGAACGTCGGAGGAGGCGTGTGCTCGTCCACATCCTCCTAGGGTCGCAGGTGCCGCTGGTGATGGGGACGCACAAAAGGGTGGGACAATTGGATAACCAAATTGGGAAAAATGGGGAAAAATCAGAAATAAAATGATAAAAAAGAATATATATCATGCAGTGCGTATATTAATGTTAATTGGTTTTTTTCACACACTAAAAATAAGGTTATTGCTGACACAGATGTGCAAATGAACACACAGTCTGTATAGTCCCTGTAAAAAAGTAATCCAACATCCTGACATTACTAACCTTTACTGAATGCATTACAATTCTCATAGCACTGCTTCAAAATCTAATAGAATTACTAATTACTTTAACAAAAGCAGGATAAAGTATTTTAATACCCTTGACTTTAGAAGAAACTATGAATCAGCAGGTGTCGGAAAACAGTAAACACATCCAACATCGGCCCAAACGATCGACACTGTTTTCCTGTTTTATTGTAATCCAGAGCACTGGCTCTGCTCAGAGGCGGTCTTTGCATAGAGGCATTGCTGGGGCAACTGCCTTGGGCCCCTCCCACTGCAGCCCACTGTAGGGGCCCCCTGACTAGCTGCAAACTTCCCATAGGCCTACAGCTGTAATTGGGGCCCTTTGGGCAGTAATTCACAGAAATGGTGATTCTTGTATGTTTAAAATGGAAACAAAGACAACACAATAAATTACAAAGAAATACAGTTCAGTCCACACCCCCTCTCTTTCCCGTTAAAATGGAATATTTTATCCACACCATGTGGCCATGCCGTGAACCGCTACACCAGGAATTAAGGTGAAATTAAGTGTACAAGTGGGTTGTGAGCGAAGCCATGAAGCGCCACTTGCTACAAAAAGAAAAAAAGAAGGAAGAGGCTAAACTAAAAACAGATCCTCTTCCAAAACTGATAAGCTTTTTTTAACAATAAAATACTAAAATTTTTTAAAATGAATAATAAGTAATTAATATAAAATAAAAACTCATTTAAAACACAATCAAAAGCTATATAATAGTGCACAGAATAATATCAGTTTTAGTTAGTTTCAGTTCCAAATAATTGAAACAGCTCACCAAAACCTCTACCCATCCTTTATATTTGACAATATTTTATTACTTTACAGGTCCTCACCCATCTTAATTTTAGTTGTTATATTATTTTTAGCCTCGCGCTGAATTTAGCTCCGTGCTGCGGGAGGGAGGGAGGGGGAGAGAGAGAGCGCAGCGCAGCAGCGCGGCGCATTTTGCCTGATTTCTCTTGATTAAATTTCAATAAACATGTGAATTTAATACCTTTTAATACGATATATATTAATTCACTTGATAGGACCTTATTTATTGAAAAGTTTTTTTTTTAAATCGCAATGCCGCGCACGCTTTCCTTTTGACTGACGCTAAACTGTTTGATCCAGTTGTTATATTATATTATATTAATACCATTTTAAAGTTTTTCGTTTCTATGTTTTGAAATTTGTTAGATTATATTTTTGTCAACATTTTGGGTTTATTTTCGTTTGTTATTTTTCTAATAATAATAGAATTTACATAATTTATTTTCAAAGTACCGTGCCCAACACTGGCTGACAATGAGCAAGTTTCCTGGCACAAACCAGCATGAATGACATGAAATGTTTAAAATTAATACAGACATGTAGAAAAACGAAGACGAAGACAAGCTGTAACCTAGATATAAATAATAATAGAATAATAATAATAGAATAATAATAGAATAATAATAAATAATAATAAATAATAGAATAATATGCCAATTAGGCATATTTGTAGCAGTAGGGTATTTTTTCATCCCTGACTCTAATTCATTTAAGTCATATACCTGATTTGATCTTTTTCCTACAATCCCTGCTAAGTTTTAGGTGAAGGAGACCTAAAGAAGGTCAGTGCATGTTTCTGGAAAAACAAAACAGTGGGCGTGGCATCGCGATGGTTACCATCCATCGCAATGTTGGGTCATAAATGAGGATGGACTATGATATCATCCATCGGCACAACCCTATTTCTTGCATATTAATGTCGATGGGCCCCCTAGCTAAATTCGCCTTGAGCCCCCAAATTGCTAAGTCCGCCACTGGCTCTGCTGCAGGCACACTGTGTCTTATCTGTGTCTTTGGAGACTCTTCAGGAAAGGTGTGCTAATTTTGGGCTGAGACTGGCCTGCCCTGCACTGAAACATTCTAAAATCAAATCAATCCATCTCTATATCACACTTACAGCTATTGACACTCACTGACAGCCAGTGAACACTCTTCCTTCATCTCTCTCACTCTCTCTCTCTCTTACTCTCTATAGGGTCACTCTTGGTCTGGGTCAGATTTAATCTGCACTAATGGTGTCTCTGGCACGCGTGCACACACACACACACACACACACACACACACCTAACTCTCTCCCATTCCCTTTCCCCACCCCCACATATCTCTCTCTCTCATGCATATCATTATTGTTAATATCTCAATATCTCCACCACGGTCATAGAGACTTAGCTCCATGTACTGTATACAATTGCTATAAGTTATACAGTACAATACAACATTTTTAAGGAATCATGTAGTAACTTAAAAGTGTTAAACAAACCAAAATACTCTTAAAAGGTTTCGAATTAATAGAACTTCATTTTAAGTATTTTTTACTTACTTAGTTGAGTATCTCTTACCATAGCCTAGCTGCTGGAGTTAATTTTAGGGCACTGTAAGTCTTCAGAAAGGGGGCAGATGGTGCAGCAATTAATAATTATTATCCAAACCTCAATTCCACTGTGACTGGGAGCTGAAATTAGCTGATTTTTTTTGTTCCACCTTAAATGATGCAGCCTCTGCTGTCTTTTGCACCATTTTAGGTGGAACGTGAAATTTAGCTAGCCTCCGAGAGTTTCTAAGCCGAAGATGGTTACAAAACTCATGTGACAATTAAAAAGCACGTTTAACAGCAAGTCCACTAATTGATTTTCTCTCGAGAAAGTCTTAATTTTAAAGAAATGGTTGACTGCATGTTCAAATAATTGATATTTAAGACCAAAAAAATCACTCCTGTTACTGGCACTCATTCCTGTTGCTTTTTATGTTTTAAGCATGTAGCAGGAATACCTCTATGTCACGGATGCTGGCAGAGATGAGACGTGGAGGCGGACGCAAGATATTTTAATGAAGATGAGAACAAAAAACCTGACTGAATTTAACAACATACAATAACCGACAAGGAAGAAAGGAAACAATGAGGTATAAATACACGCAGAGGGAAATGGAAATGTAAGACACCTGGGGAAGCAGGTAACGAGGGGGCAGGGCTACAGATAACAGCCACGAGGGAGAACACAGGTGAGAACACTCAGACAGAGACACGGGGAAAACAGAGAGCACGTGCCGGAACACAGGGGGAAATAAACAACAGAGAAACACTAGGAAAGACACAGAACAGGGCCAGGACGTGACACACTTGACCAGACTTTTTCCTCCCTCTTAAAGCTAACAAGAATTGGGACACCCAACCTCTAGACATGAACACACAGAACAGAGGTAGGGCTATATAAGAAGTGAAATAGGATTGGGTCTAAATAATGAGAGATTCAAAGAGATTCATGCTAAGAGAACCTGGATCCATAATGGATCCACACTGTCCACTATCCAATATCAGATAAGTGAGTAGCATCAATACTGGACCTGATAATGATATGAAATCAGATCGATGCTATCTCTAGTTTTGACAGTACAGAATGTTTTATATGTATTTTTATAGTGTGGCTCAATTCCAATTAGTTTCAATTACCCATGTATTTCTCATCAAAAGTAATTTCAAACTTGATCCAAACGTTACAATTAGTTCAGGGTGCATTAGCTTTCCTTTATCTGTCTTTCAAATGAGCTCAGAACTAGATCTACATTTAGCACTTTGCTGAAAAGGAACAGTATTAGACTTTATGAGAGAGAGAGAGAGAGAGAGAGAGAGAGAGAGAGAGAGAGAGAGAGAACGAAAGCGTGTTCTCTGTGGTAAAACAGTGCCAGAACAGGCCGGGTTGTGATCTGACCCAGATAAAGGCAGTGGGGCAGGGTGATTGAGAGTGAGATAGAAAGCTGTTTCTGCTGTTATCCCCTGCCGGAGGTAAAACCATGACATTCTGCCTGCTCTGAGTAAGAACAGCCGCGGCTGATGCAGCTTGCTGATGACTGTGTATGACTGACTAATTTAGAGTAGCACAGCGCTCTACTTTCAAACACACGACTGCTTTGAGGTGGGCTTCCTCCAGGAATTCAGATCTCACCCTCGGCCTCCATACACCTGCAGCTGCAGTGTTCAAACACACACATACACACACTCACTCACTCACACACACTATCTCTCTCTCTCTCTCTCTCTCTCTCTCTTTCTCTCTCGGGACATCCCTCTATCCACTCTTGCACATCCCCAGGGGAGCTGCACTTTCTCTAGGACAAAATTTATGTCACCTATGTGACTCCCAATAATGCATTCACACACATTCATGCATGCACACAAACACACACACATACAGGGGTTGGACAATGAAACTGAAACCCCTGTCATTTTAGTGTGGGAGGTTTCATGGCTAAATTGGAGCAGCCTGGTGGCCAATCTTCATTAATTGCACATTATTGCACCAGTAAGAGCAGAGTGTGAAGGTTCAATTAGCAGGGTAAGAGCACAGTTTTGCTCAAAATATTGCAATGCACACAACATTATGGGAAACATACCAGAGTTCAAAAGAGGACAAATTGTTGGTTCACGTCTTGCTGGAGCATCTGTGACCAAAACAGCAAGTCTTTGTGATGTATCAAGAGCCACGGTATCCAGGGTAATGTCAGCATATCACCAGGAAGTAAGAACTGCATCCAACAGGATTAACAGTGGATGCGAGAGGAAGCTGTCTGAAAGGGATGTTCGGGTGCTAACCCGGATTGTGCACCTCAACTCTCCTGTTTCCACCAGAACTGTCTGTCAGGACAAAAAAGTATTGTGGTCTAAAAGCAGGTGTTTCAGTTTCATTGTCCAACCGCTGTACATGGACTACACAAAAACTGGACCTCTGCAACACATCTGTGCATGCATATTTACAATGTGTCATGTGTCAGTATGTACTGTAGATTTCTGCACTTTCTCTATCACAACTAGCAAATCCACTACAGCGACAGTCTTTGGTGACAAAATACAGCTAAAGACCCAAAAGTGACTAATGAATGTTTAAACTCCTGAGGCAGAAAATTAGCAGCCTGCGTCATCCCCTGCACCATTCCTGTCAGGCTAAGGATTACAGCAGCCTCCTGAGTTCCTGTTCAGTTAAGCCCACTCTCTCGAACATCAGGTGCTCGTTTCAGCTAGTCTGCATGTGCCTGTCTCAGCGTTTCATCTGCTGTTCCAGATGGAACATCGGGATTGAGGTCTGGTCAAAGTGTCCCGGTGTTCGCAATGAAGTTTAGCTGAACAGTTAAGAGTTAGGAGACTGATAAAATTATTTCTCAACAGAACTGATGCATGCAAGCAAGTTTTAGAGACCTATTATATGAGTATTAAAGTCATTAATTTAAACATGAGTAGTGAGGCCCATTGCTAGCTTACACCCCACCAACAGTCTATTTTTATGTTTTGTGTCTGCGCCGTTTAAATACTAAAGACACTTATGACTATATCTACAGTGAAGAGAGTGATGATACAGGTAAATTTTTTGGCGTATTGCTATCTTGGCAACAGAAAAAACACAAGTGCATCACTGACACTGACTAAATATAACCTAAAAAACTGCCAACCGTCAGATGTTTATTGCTATCTTGGCAATGCACAAGAACACACAGCCATGCACAACCCCCCTAAAAACTTCCAAATCATCAAAAACAGTTTAAAAAGTATAAGTGTTTTCCTAAGATTTTCTTTGTGGCTTTCTTATATATGCCACTTGCAGAGCGTTTATGCTGCATTTATACTGCTACAGTCAATTTTATTTGATTTATTTATTTAAATAACAGGGACAATATACACCTCTGGAAAAAAAATAAGAGATCATTTAAAAATGATGAGTTTCTTTGATTTTACCAAATTGAAAACCTCTGGAATATAATCAAGAGTAAGATGGATAGTAGAGTAAGATGGAAGCAAGCTGAACTGCTTGAATTTTGCAATAGGAGTGGCATAAAGTTAATCAAAAGCGGTGTGTAAGACTGGTGGAGGAGAACGTGCCAAGATGAATGAAAACTGTAATTAAAAACCAGGGTTATTCCACCACATATTGATTTCTGAACTCTTTAAATTTTATAAATATGAACTTGTTTTTTTTTTCATTGCATTATTTGAGGTCTGCAAGCTTTGCCTCTTTTTTGTTATTTCAGCCATTTCTCATTTTCTGCAAATAAATGCTCGAAATTACAATATTTTTTATTGCCAACAATGTTCATTTTACTTAAACATATACCTATAAATAGCAAAATCTAAGCAAAAAGCTTAGTTGTAGACTATATTTACTATTAATAGTAAATCTTTTTTCTAAATGCTGTGCAGTCAAAGATTAGGCTTAATCACTCTCTAGGAAACCGCTCCTTATGGACTGAGTTGACCATTGTAAAGCTATTGTACAGCTAATAAATTAAATATTAACTTTAAGGTTAAATAAATACATCTTTTAAGAAATTTTTACTATCATCAAGTTTCTTATGAGATTTTGAGAAAAATGTCTTAAGCTGACTTTTTAGACCTTTTTCACAGTCGCTGACTACTGCGGTAGAGAGCTCCTTGTGTGAAATGCAACCATTATATTGCCATTATATGTCATAAAGTGGATGTTCAATACAATCATAGCCAAGGTCAGTTAAGTCGTGTATCATGTCATGTACAGGATGGAAGTCAATGCACCATTCATGACTTTTATGTATCATACATAGGCCCAGGGCTGCCGCTAGCCATTTCGGTGCCCTAAGCAAAAATACTGTGTGGCGCCAAAACACAATAATTAAATATGTTTAAATTATGGTTTATGCAAAACCAAATGGGCATTTTTTTCTTTTTTTCCCAAGTTTAACCCCCATTACTACATAATGCTACAGTAATACTACTTAATACTTATGCCAATAATGTTATGTAAAGGCTTCTTCACAGATTTAATAGTGTCATTCGATAACAGTTTGATTTTTTTGTTTTTTTAGGACTACAAACTCTACTTTATGCAATACTGAATTAACATTTTCCCTAAGTTTGACTTCCTCTTACTACAAATTGCTACAGTAAAATCAATTGAAACATATAATAAATAGCCAATTTTCCCACATTTCATTCATCTCCTTCATTCAAATTCATACAGTAATTTAAACATGATTAATACAATAGAAAGTGTTTTTCTATATATTAGTAATTTAATTTATTTAATTAAAATGTTTAATTTGATAACAGTTTAATTTTCTTATTTAATAAGACTTTAAATTGCGGTCTATACATAACATTATGTTTAAAATATACTGGATTTAACCTGAAAACTTAAGAGAGGTTTACATTTCAAAACCTTTAGTCTGTTTTACAGATTGTGTTAATTGTGTTTCTGGTGTATATTTGTTGAATAGACCTAAATTTAAATCTCATTTCTTCTCAATTTTCTTTCTCTGCATAAGAAGCAAGAGCAGCTTCTCCCTCAGCTCTGCTGTACATGCGGAACTGTAATAACAATGTTATGTTAATAAGGTCCTGCTACCAGTAGCCCTACACACTCTGGTGTGCTTTTCTAACAGGACAGTGAGAATATTTAAACTGCCATCTCAAGAACTTGCCTTGAAGATACTGATACTGATACTATGCCATGGCCAGCCCTCACCATTGCCAGACCTATGCTCAAATGAAAATGTGTGGGATGCTATGGGCGACGAGTTTTAAACACTCAACTCAACCACAAAATCTGCTAGAGTTGCATGAGAATATTTAAACTACATGGGTTAGATTATCACAGGACACCATTAGGAACCTCTACAACTCCATGCTGAGACATCTGGCTTCTAGCATGTTGCGGTACACTTTACTTCTGTATGTGTGGGTCAATACGTTAATTGATATTTGTAAGTTTATCTTTTTTTCAGCTGGGGAACTCAGACTTCCAATTCCCTGATTTCCAGGTTTTGGTTATTAGTGCAGTAATGTGTAATAACAGGTCACACTGCTGGTGGGGTACACAGACTGAGCATGCATGTATGGTGTTCTCCCTTCCTCTCTCTCTCTCTCTCCCTCTCATCTGCCTGCAGTTTGACCTACATAGTAGAGCGGTGCAGCCTGATTGCGCAAGCAGCTGCCGCAAGAATCCTCTTACACACACACAACACACACACACACACAACGCACACAACACACACAGGCATGATTATACCTCTGCAAAGAGATGCATATGCACAGTATGTGCATGCAGATGGGAAATGTAGCGTGCCCACCATAGCTTAGATTAGCATAAGCTTAGCATGAGGGCATTTTAGCAGCACATGAACACTCGCTCCGTTTCACTTATATAACTAATTGTGAAGGTCAAATTTAATTATAATTTTTGTCCAATTGTAGTCTGTCAGCCGAGACATGTGATGTGGTGTCCACATTTTGGTTTTCAGAAAAGAGGACACTGGGGACACTGGGGACACACCCCAGACACTGGGGTGCCTGTCATGGATGTTGTGGTTTGGGGGGTTGGTGAAACACTGAGATTTTTTTTACATACAGTACCAGTCAAAAGTTTGGACACATCTTCTTATTCATTGTTTTTATTTTCCTACATTTTTTTCCCTACATTGTAAATGAATAGTAAAGTCATTCAGACTGTGAAGGAACACATAATGAATCATGTAGTAAATTTAAAACCAAAATACTCTGTGAAGAATTTAGGTGTCTCTTATCTGGGGTGCTGTAAACTTGTGGTTTCTCAGGCTGGTAACTCTGATAAACTTATCCTGTGCAACAGAGTAACTCTTGGTCTTCCTTTTCTGGGGCGGTCCAGTTGCATCATAATGTTTCTGGTGATCTTTACGACTGCACTTGAGAATACTTTCAAAGTTATAGACTTTTTCCAATAGACTGACTTTCATTTTATAAGGTCATTTTTTCTTGACTTAGTTGAGTAGTTTGCACCATAATTTGAATTAGAATAGTACTAAAATAGAGCTAATTACTGTATACCATCTCAACCTCTTTACAACGTTACAACTGATGCTCTCAAACACATTAAGAGACAAGAAATTCAAGAAATTAATTAACTCTTGATGAGTTCAGCACAGCTGTTAACTGAAAGACTGAATTCCAGGTGACTGTACCTCATAAAGCTGACTGAGAAAATTCAGCCAAGATTTGCAAAGCTGTCACATAAGCAATAGGAGCCTACTTTCAAGAAACTCTGGATATACGCACACTAGGCAATCCATGCTGTGCCCGGGCACGGTACACTGAACCGTGCCCTGGCCTGCTTGAAGAGTTGGGCCAGGGCATGGTTCACTTGGACTTGGGCATGGAACAAAATGACGTCAGAAATGCAACATTTCTGTAAACAAACATAGTAGTGTTGTGCCGAATTCAGCACTCCTGTCAGGAAAAGCACCATCTCACGGGAGCATGCGTTATGTTGCACTTTTATCAAGAAAAGGTGTCCCCGAGAGAGCGGGCTTTTCATGATGGGGTACTGAATTTGGCACAACATCAGCATGTTTACAGGAACGTCGCATTACTGACCGGCAGGCCCGCTGAGCAGTGAGAGATGTGGGTGTGCTCGGGCACAGATTGTTTAAACGCAGTGTGAGTGCAGGCCAGCGGGGGAGCAGGGAGGTGGCAGAACTGTGCGCCCTAAAATAGATAAAACTAATTTTAGATAGATACCCATGTGGGGCCTGTTTTGGCAACACAACTCAACAAGTAAACTCAACAAGTGAAAGGCTCAATAATGGGATCTGGAGCTATAAAGATCTGGGTTTTTCATTGCATATGGGGCCTTGATGAAACTCATTTGAAATAAATAAAGGTGAGCTGTAACAATCTGGCCAATTTGGATGCCCATATAGGAAACACATATAGTATACAAACCCATGCCCACATGAAACCCACCAAGCCCATGTTCCACCTCATATGAGAACATTGTTGAGTTTTCATTTCTGACCCAGGGTAACGGCTATGACAGAACAGGAGAGAAAACTGGAAGTTATAATGATCATTATGAGAAAAAAAAAATCTTCATCCATGACTAGGCAACAAATACGGCTTATGAACATTTTGTTCAGAGACTGTAGTCGCTCTTCTCAAAGAAGGGCAGCTTTTCATGAAGGACAAACTGAGAAGACCCGATACTGTTCTTCAGGGGCACTCAGGGAAAAGGCAGTCCTGTTAAAAAAGGGCATACACACATAGGCACATACACAAAACACCGGCAGATGGCATGTCATAGTGGTTTATGCGTGCTGTATGTCATCCTAATAAGTGCTCCCTAAAAGCTCTCCTTAAAAAGTGTGTGTGTGTGTGTTTATGTGTGTGTGCACGTGAAGGTTGCAATCCTTTTTACCCTGTCACCTTCAGGTCATGGCTCCTTCAAATAGAAACACATTTCCATGCAGTTCAGAGGCAAATCTGCCTTATAGTGCAAATAAGGGCTAAATTTAGTGCACTCAACTTTCTACCAAAGTGTGGCTTTAATGCTTATTTACCTCCCCCCGATTCTTCTTTGTCAGCTACTGCATTCTATTTACTGCAGCCAGTCACACTGCATGAGACGTGCAGTTTATTTAACTTCTTCACTACTGCAGGATTAACTACAGTTTACACTGCTGAATAAAGTCTGCAAATTGTGTTCTCTCCATGATCATCAATACAGATTTACTAATGGAGAGAATAGGAATTTACTAGGGAGGTCTAGAGGGCTGGTCCCTCAGGATTATTTGAGAGAAAGCCCAAATATATAGTGTAAATTAGACGAAAAAGACTTGACCAATTTAAATAAAGAAGTAACACATTAAATAACATGGCCAAAAAAACATGATCTCCTGTCTCTTGACTTGGCGCTACCCAAAGGTTTCAAAAGTATCCACCTTCATTACTGAGGTAGAAGTATAGATACTAGAGTTTACAATACTTCTGTAGAAGTTGAAGTATCAACTTAAGTAAAAGTACTTAAAGTACTATAAAAGTAAAAGTAACATAAGAGGAATAAAAATGCCATTACGCAGGCTGAGTGCTGCCAGTATGATCAGAAGATTGCCGGTTCGAATCCTGTTTATGTAGCTTGTCATCGCCTACCGGAGCCCTGAGAGAGCACAATTGGCCTTGTTCTCTGGTAGACTAAATGGCGCTCTTTCCCCATATCATTCCAAAGGTTGATGTCTGCAGCGCATGGCGTCTGTGAGCTGATGTATCGGAACCGTGATGCTACTCGGCATTGCTGCATCACCAGCAGTTCAAAAAAAGGCGGTGGCTGACTTCACATGTATCGGAGGAGGCATGTACTAGTCTTTACCCTCCTGGTGTTGGGGCATCACTAGTAATAGGGGGAGTCCTAATGAGTGGGTTGGGTAGTTGGCCTCGTACATTGGGGAGAAAATGGGATAAAAAAAATAAATAAATTCCATTACAGACAAAAGCTTAGGCCGCACCACAGGAGTATATAGTGCTCAAAAACCCATTTTTCTAAAATAGTCATAATGACTATATTGTTATATTAAAATGTTAATGTTGATAAATCTGGGATGCACTAGGCTCACTGTTACAGCTGCATACATACCCATTGTAAATGTATACATTTTAATATAATGCACATATATCAAACAAGCTTATTTGGGACATTTCCCTTGAGTCTCTGCCACAGATCATCTTCACACTCGGGTACATACGTCTGCTATGATCTTGCTGAAGTGTGACGTAACACTGTGAGATGTGCAGGTGCAGTGTATCTTGTAAACCAATAGGGGGTCAGAATGGTACATGTTTATACTTCTCATCCAACCACAATCAGATTTACTCTGGATTTGGATAGAGAGATTTATCTGTGTAGGGTTTTTTTTTTTAACGATAAGAAGACGGAATGAAATATGAGTAACAAAGTTATTTAAAAAATGTAAGGAGTAGAAAGTTCAGATAAATGTGTTTAAAGTAGGGCTGTCAACGTTAGCATTAAGCATTAACACTTGATTAATTTGAATTCAGTAACAAATTATAAATTTGTTAACAATTAATTAAGGCCCTAGTTCTGCCCAACAAGCAGATTTTTTACACACTAAGAGCGCGGCATGTGCGGTATGATGCCACATATACTACACAATATATCGCTATATCGATTTTTTGTCCCACCCCTAGCTGGTGTTTAACTTTAGTGTTTGTTCTGAGCCTCCAAGTCTTCTAGCCTTAAACACAAAGCTCTGCTAAAGGTTAACAAGCTTTGTTGTTGATGCTCTTTAAAGGACCTTTGCTCCCCATTAGAGTCTTCTGTCCCAAAATGACTCAGATTCTTTTGGCAGCTTTCTTTGTTCATCGTTATACATTTTTTAGAGCAACTAAGAAAGGCTTTTGTCCTCAAAATGCTCTTTAAAGGTTCACAGGATGCCATGCTGCTAAAGCCATGAGAAACTGAAGGACCAAAGTAACAGAACTTTAAAAATACTGAAAAATATGAAGCATGCTTACAGATTTCATAAACAATTGAAGAAATTTTACAGGCAAATTTGTTGAGCAGCTTTCTTGGTGTCCGGCTTAACATTATGTCTGTATTTTATATTGTAAGATCAGAGATCAGAGACAGAATCATGGCTTAGTTAATGTAATCACACTACTTCTCTGTAGTGAAGTTAGCAAATAGTTTATCTAGCTTTTTTTTGGAGTAACTGTCTCTGCTGTGATATGAAGTATTTTTCGAAAAATCAAGCTTTTTATATATCTATATCTAAATGTTTCCAGTATGTCTGTAATTGTTTAAAGGAAATTTGTTGGCACCTGCCATTTTTTTGTTGGAACTGTGGGTCAGAATTCTCTTATCTTATGAACGAGCTTAAGACATACATAACTTGTGAAGATTTCTTTTAAAAATGTAAAAAAAAAATTATGAGGTTAGAAAGTTCTTAGTCTTAATAATAATGTTTTGGGAAACACACCCCAGAACAGTGGATTCCGCTGAGTGGTAAAGCTGAGCTAAGGTAAGTAACCAAAAGTGTAAATCTTAAAAATTATATATATATATATATATATATATATATATATATATATATATATATATATATATATATATATATATATATATATTTATTTTGAAGTCAAAGTAGCTCTAGATACTAATCTACACAGATTCCATTCCTGAAAACTGTTTATTTGGGTGAGTAAAGCGCTTAAATTTTTTAATGGTGAGCTTTCCACTCACAGCCACTAGTGCTAGGCACTACCGCTAGCGCTAGGCGCTAACCGCTAGCGCTAGCCGTGTTTAGCAGCTAATGCTGCCCGATAGCACTACACAAAGGATGCCTGAGTATTCTGGTGCGCCAGGGAGATATTAGCTAGCGGTTTGTTTTTGGGAAAATGTAATGTTTTATGGTAATTTTCATTAAAAAATCGGCAGTAGTTTGTCTCAGTAGCTAGCTAACTTGCCTCTTCCACCTTAAAGGGTGCAAAAGACAGCAGTGTTTCCTTTAGAATTCAGCTGTTCTCTCTGCTGCGTGGCGAGACCTGTAAAGCTAAGCTAAGGTAAGTAACCAAAACTATAATTCTTAAAATTTATAAAAATATATATTTTAAAGTCAAAGGAGCACTGGATACTTATCTACACAGATTCCATTCCTGAAAACTGTTTATTTGGGTGAGTAAAGCGCTTCAATTTATTTACGGTGAGCTTTCCATTCACAGCCGCTAGCGCTAGCCGCTAACCGCTAGTGCTAGACGTGTTTAGCAGCTAATGTTGCCCGATAGAGCTACACTGAGGATACCTCAGTGTTCTGGTGTGCCAGGGAGATATTAGCTAGCAGTTTGTTTTTGGGAAAATCAAGGTTTTTAAGTTTTAATGATTTATGGTAATTTTCTTTATAACAGGCATAAAAAAAATGCCAGTAGTTTGTCTCAGTAGCTAGCTAACTTTCCTCTTCCACCTTAAATGGTGCAACAGACAGCAGAGGCTGCAACATTTAAAGTATAACAGAAAAATTAAGAAAATACAACCTAACAAAAGCTAATTTCAGCTTTCCATCACAGAGGAATTAAGGAATGGACAACAATAATAAGTTTACCAGCAGATAGGTTACTGAACTTTAGAGCTACACTGCTAGCCCTATATCTGTATCGGGTTCATTAGGGTTATCTAATTTTTTAGGGGAAGGATTTCACAAGGGTTAAACAAGGGGTAGCGGTAAAAAGAGAAATGGGTTTGAGCCTTTTTGAAACTTAATATAGCGTGCCTACACAGCGCCAAGCTCTATTCTCCACAGTCCACTGGACCTGATAGTGGGAGTGTGTGGTTGCGGTGGATTAGACAGCGCTACAAGATTTCATAATCTTTAATCACACTAGACGGACTGTGGGAACGTGTCAGAAATGCTCCTTTTCCCATAAGGATTCGGTGTGTGTGTGTGTGTTATGAGCGGCGTTTAAATTAAAGTGTGTAAGCTTGCAATATTAGCCACAGCCAAATATAATACTTCACTCCCACACCATCTCTCCATCTTCCTCCTCCTCTCCCTCTCTCCCACTTCTCTCCTCCCATTAAAATGGCCTCCGCCACCGTCCCCCGGCAAAAGCAGCTGGCCATCACAATTTAGCAAAGCCGTCAATCAAAGCAGAATACATCAGCAGGATTACAGCAGGAGGGCATATTAAAATCCTGTATGTGGCATTAAGAGGAAGTGCTTATATAATGCATCACTCTCTTCTGCAGTGACATAATGCTTGACCCCACCACCACAATTATATAATAACTTCTGACCACAACCCCTGACCACACAGCCCCGAGCCTGTCTTCAGACATGCAAAACAAACACTGTATGAAGCAAATATGAAGGGAAGCTCCTTACCCAGATACAGACCAGTTAAACACCTGCTGTTCGACTGACCACTGGGGGACCCAATTTAACAATTTACATTTCCTACATTTTATTCCCAGCTTTTAAAACAAGAATGCATTAAAATTACAAATTTTCACAGATATGGAACAACATGAAACATTTCTGACTAAAGAAATAGCCTAAATGTACCAAAATAGAAAACAATTATTTCTCTGAGAAGGGTGCTTTTTAGATAATATTCTATTTTATGATCATATTATTTTATGCATTGGGTTTTTATGCATTTAGACAGAGTAGAAGCAATAGAAAATGTTCTGCTTGTTCACGTTGTGAAGGTGCACAAGCAGGTCATTAACGAGAAAAGCAATGTTATTTTACTGTGTGTTCTGTGTAGTGTTGATGTAAAAGTTGGGTTTGCGTGTTTATGCGTGTGTGCAATGAGCGGCGGTGTGGAGCCACTGCGCACCTGCAAAGCTAAGACAGGTGTGGACGTCTTCCGTTGTCAAGATAGTAATACACCAGAAACGTACTTCTAGACCACCACGCTCCTTGTCACGTTCCTATCCATTTATTTGCGTCTCTCTTGTCTGTCCCTGTGTTTGTTTACCTTTCTCTGCACATGTCCTGTGTTTATCCGTGTCTTTACCACCTGTTTGTTTGTAGCTCCGCCCCCTTGTTACCCAGTCCCAGGTGTTTCCTGTTCCCTTCTGTGTGTAAAAATGGTTCTTCTTGTTCCTGTGTTTGTACCTTGTTACATCAGTCAGGCTTGGTGTTCCCGTTTTTTCTATTTACTCAGTTTTTTTATTTTAGTGTTTTGTTTCTTGTCTGTTTATCATTATTCAGTTCAACAAAAACTCACAATTGCGTCTGCTCTGGAAACAATTAAGAGACCACTTGAGTTTCTGAATCAGTTTCTCTGATTTTGCTATTTATAGTAAAATGAACATTGTTGTTTTAGTCTATGAACTATGGACAACATTTCTCCCAAATTCCAAATAAAAATATTGTAATTTAGATCAATTATTTGCAGAAAATGAGAAATGGCTGAGCAGAGCTTTCAGACCTCAAATGATGCAAAGAAGACAAGTTCATAATCATAAAGTTTTAAAAGTTCAGAAATACATTTTTGGTGGAAAAACTCTGGTTTTTAATTACAGTTTCCATGCATCTTGTTTTCCTCCTCCAGTCTTACACTCTGCTTTAGGATAACTTTTGTCACATCTGGTGCAAATATTCAAGCAGTTCAGCTTGGTTTGATGGCTTGTGAGCATCCATCTTCCTCTTGATTATATTCCAGAGGTTTTCAGTTTGGTAAAATCAAAGGAACTCATAATTTCTAAGTGTTCTTTTATTTTTTTCCAAATATGTATATTCTTCCAGGCTGTGGACAAGAAAGGGGGAAATGACTGACCTCATACAGACTAGTCAATGTCTCTCCTAATGATGACTCTTCTTATGTTTCTCTGCTTTGATCACTGTCTTGCACACACACTTCAATATATTGAAGTGTACACTGACATACCAAAAGACATGCTATAGCTGTAGGTAAATTGATCAAGCAGTGTTATCTCAGGGGAAGACTTGGGAATGGCCACAGCAGCACAAGTGGTATTATCTGGTTTAAATCTTTGTCAGTGTGCAACGGCAAGACAGAGTTCTTTACTAGTTCTTGTCACAATACTAGTTTTTGGCATGTCAGTCTATAATCCTGCTGAATAAAGATTCTCTTTTGTACTTTTCCTTTGTACTTGATTCCTCCTTTTATAAGATGTTTAATTCCCCAGTCATGACAGTTTTTCTATTGCAGGCAGGTGAAAAATGGAGAGTATGAGCAATGGTGCCAACACGGTTGAGAGAGACCAGTTTATGTGTAAGTTATGTCTCCAAAACGGATTGAATCTTGGCACAGTTCCAACATATTGATGCCTAAGAAGCCCAATTAAACACCTTCCTAAAATTCCTTCACGCTAAAATGTTTGCTACAACACTTCCCTGTTAAAGAGTAGCACACAGACAGAGAGCTTCTTTTGTTGTCAGACACATCCTGTGACAATCTCTACTATAAATTGATTAGAATCAAAAGCACTGATTGGCTGACAGCACTTTGTGATTGCAGTTGACAGCTGGCTCAGATTAATCAGTATTAAACAACAAGCATAGTAACCTTGAACACTGTTTCAATCTTTCGTAATCCAGGTAGAGCAGCGATTACTATTACTACGGGATGTGGTATCCGGAGGTATGTCCAGAGATACAAATATACAAACATAGCACAAAAAGTAAGAAAATATGCGATTGGTAGATTATTTCTTTGTTGTATTAATGCTTCTTGGCAATAAATCTTATACAGTTAAAAATCCTGTTAAGTTTCCTATTTAGATGATGCCATATTTTTAAGGAACTTTGCTTTTGTGAGATGAGGGTTGTGCCCATGCAAAATTGCCAAATCTTTTCTAGCATTGCCAAACAGCTTATTTTACTGTTGCTATTGATGCTTGTTTTGAGCTTCTGATACCCCCCAGGTGCAGCATCTGTGAGCATGAGCCCTGCTACAGTCGGATCTGATCTGGATAAAGCTTGTGTAATAGGGCAACTTCAAGCTGGTGTTCCACAAAACTAAGTTGCGGCATTATTTTACTGAAATGGGAAAATTCTTTTTTAGCTACAGTGGCACCAGTGAAATGGAATTCACTTCAGGAAATTCTAAAACTCACTCTAAAGCTCACTGGTGTCACTAAATAATTTTAAGATTTTAACCACCTTTAGACAGCCTGTAACTGATTTGGTTGAGTTTTTCTTTTACCTTTTATTTATTGTATTTATTTTGTCTTTTTATTCAGCAAATTTTCTGTCTTACCTTTTACAATTTTATTGATTTTATTCGTTTTGTCCTTTTATTTACTGTTTTTTCTTCATTTACTTTTGGCCTTTCACCATTTTATTTCTTTATTTTATCCTTTTTAATGCATTTTATTATTTATCTCTTTATTTTATTGCCATACACATCCTTTTATTTATAATTATTTTTTTCTTCTTAATTAAATATTAAATTAAATATATTGTTTTCTTGGTTTTCAAATGCTTTTGCCATTTAATTTATATATATATATATATTTCGTTTTTAGTTCTTTAGTTTAGCTCACCTGATTAATACTTGATTTTAAGCTAAATTTAAATGTATTTTGTGTTATTTAGGGGAGGTCAGAGACAGGCCATAAAGTGAGCGTCCCAAAAAGATGACACCCAGATCGTCAAACACCAACGAGTCAATGGCAGAATAAGCAGTTTGGCAATGGCAGAGAGGATTTGACCATTTTTCATTGGCACAACCCACATACCATTTAAAAGGGGAATTAACAGACTTTCCAACAGTATAAGATTTATTGCAACGAAGCATTGTATCCACCAAACAAATATCCTTCCTTTGCTTTGTATTATGTTCATACAGTATATTTAGCACAATGAGTTCCCCATTTAGCCTACAGCTGTTTAGCTCTCAGCTAATATGTGAACATTTGAGCCCTGTACATTCAACCTACAGAAGTTTAACCTACCCTTTTAGCCTAATAAATTTTAGCCCAGCCTATTTAGTTTAAAGCATTTTATACCCATCCATTCAGCACAAATTTTAGTTCCACCCTTTCAGGAAACAGTGGTTTAGCCACACCCATTTAGTCTACAGAAGTTTAGCTCTTTTTATTCAGCCTACAGCAGTTCAGCTCCATTTATTTTTGGGGGGCGTACCTTTTTGTAGGATTAGTTTAGATTGGCTCAGATTAACAACAGACAGTAACCTTAAACACTGTTTTAATTTTCCCCAATAACCCAGGCAGAGCAGTGATTACTATTATTACATGATGGGGTATCTGGATGTATAAACCTCTTTTTTTCACTTATTTAAGTGATTTTTTTTGCTTAGCTTGTCCAGAAATATGCTTCCTTTAGCAGTGGCTCAAATCACAAATTGTACTTACCAACTGTAGGAGGAGTCCTGGAGCAAGAATTACCATCAAGAATGACAATAAATCACAATGTGTATAAATGCGACTCAAGCAATCAGACTAACTTGAATAAGCTTTACGATGATCAACAAATATACATAACATATAGTGTGACAAAATGTACCATTAGGTCCCATTATAATCAGAGGTCTGGTCTCGTCCTTACATGCTCCAAGCTAAAGATTAATGCTGCTGCTTTCCGAATAAAATGACATGCAACGGCCAAGGTCATCTCATGTCAAAGTTTTAAAGCAATGCGACCACAGTTCAGTGATGCAATTATTAATGCAATGAGGTGGAATTATGGATTTCTAGGTAAAGTAGGCACTATTCCTGTTATTGGAACTGGGAGCGAACAGTAGGAATGGTTTATGACGTAACGTCTAAAGGCAGCAGCTGTTTTGACAGACATGGCTCACGGTTATAGACCACAAGTGCCTGAGCACATCAAACTGCTGTGTTTTAAACAATGCGAGCTCCTTGGGTTTTGAGAGCTATAATGTTCACAACCGTGTGTGAGGTTTTTGAGCTGTCTGTGTGTGTTTAAGGCAGTGGATGAGCTCCAGACCTCTCTAATTCAGAGAAGAGCTGTTTGGCTTTAATCTCCCAGTATGCCTGGGACTTCTAAAACAGGTCTGCACCATCTGGCTGTGCTGTTCATTTGACCCAGGTTTCCCACCAACACAAGGGCAAGCTGCGTTTTTTAGCTTTATTACTCTTTCTTTCTTTAAAACAAAGCAGTGAGTTGGAGAAATAATCAATGGCTGTGACTGAAATGGATCCCTATTTACCTTTTAGGGCAGCAGTGAGAACATTGTCCAACACTCGGAACTGTAAAGTAGAATTGAAGCGATTTTGAGGGGACTATAAATTCCCACAATGCTCTAGTATTTTAAAGTAAACAGCATGGGTCACTACATGAGGTGAATGCAGCAAACAGCGGACTGCAATCGAGCCAGTTTGCTAATATACTGTTAGCCAGTGAGAGTTACAAGGCACTGGATGCTGTAAATTTCCAAAACTTACTGATGTACAGGGGTTGGACAATGAACCTGAAACACCAGTCATTTTAGTGTGGGAGGTTTAATGGCTAAATTGGAGCAGCCTGGTGGCCAATCTTCATTAATTGCACATTATTGCACCAGTAAGAGCGTGTGAAGGTTCAAATAACAGGGTAAAAGCACAGTTTTGCTCAAAATATTGCAATGCCCACAACATTATGTGCGACATACCAGAGTTCAAAAGAGAACAAATTGTTGGTGCACGTCTTGCTGGTGCATCTGTGACCAAGACAGCAAGTCTTTGTGATGTTTTAAGAGCCATGGTGTCCAGGGTAATGTCAGCATACCACCAAGAAGGACCAACCACATCCAACAGGATTAACTGTGGACGCAAGAGGAAGCTGTCTGAAAGGGATGTTCGGGTGCCAACCCGGATTGTATCCAAAAAACATAAAACCACGACTGCTCAAATCACGGCAGAACTCAATGTGCACCTCAACTCTCCTGTTTCCACCAGAACTG
Source organism: Astyanax mexicanus (assembly GCF_023375975.1). NCBI lineage: Eukaryota > Metazoa > Chordata > Actinopteri > Characiformes > Acestrorhamphidae > Astyanax > Astyanax mexicanus. The sequence goes on along the minus strand of NC_064419.1, from coordinate 20,118,255 downwards.
TCCGTCGGGACAATAAATTATTGTGGTCTAAAACCAGGTGTTTCAGTTTTATTGTCCAACCGCTGTAGTTTGTTAAAGGGAAGCGAATGTTTAATTTAGTGTTTACATTGTAATTTAATACTGAAGTCCTCCAGACTTTAAAGGAACACATAAGGAATCATATAATACCTTAAACGTGTTAAACAAACCAACATACTTGGTAAAGCATTTAAGTGGCTCTTATCTGGGGTGCTGTTAACTTGTGGTTTTTGAGGCTGATAACTTTTATGAGCATAGGTAATTCTTGGTCTTCCTTTCCTAGGGCGAGCCTAATGAGAGCCAGTTTCATCATAATTTTTTTATGATCTTTGCAACTGCACTTTTAAAAGATACTTTTAAAGTTCTTGATTTTTTTAGGATTGACTGACCTTCTTTTGAAAATAATGAAAAAACACTGAATTTAAGGTGTGCTAAAATGTTTGACTGGTATTGTATTTAACTTAAGCTAACTTTATTTCAGAATGCTTTGTGTTCATTTAGCTCGCAACAGTTTAGTCCGACCATGTAACCTAAATTTTAGTCCTGTCTTCCTGCATACAGCACTTTAGCTCCACCCATTCAGCCTACAGCTGCCTAGCTCCACCCATTTAAAATACAAGATTTTGCCCTGTCTATTTAGCCACAGAAGGTTAGCTCCACCCATTCAGCTTTTAAGAGTTTAGATCCATCCTCTCAGTCACCACCTTAGCTCCACCCATTTAAATTACAGCATTTTCACCCTGCTTATTTAGCCTACAGCAGGTTAGCACCACATATTCAGTCTATATCAGTTAATCTCCATCCTCTCTGCAATCAGCTTAGCTTCACCTGTTTAGAATACAGCATTTAACCCGGCCTATTTAGCCTACAGCAGTTTAGCTCCACCCATTCAGTATACATCAGCTTACCTCCACCTATTTAGAATACATTTTACCCTGCCTTTTGAGCTTACAATAGTTTAGTTAGCATCTTTTAGCATTTTTTCTCCCTGCCAGTTTAGCTTACAAAAGTTTAACTCCACCCATTTAGTCTACAGTGAGTCCAAGAAGTATTTGATCCCTTGCTGATTTTCTTTGTTTGCCCACTAATAAAGACACTATCCTTCTGCACTTTTAATGGTAGATATATTCTAACATGGAGAGACAGAATATCAAGACAAAAATCCAGAATATAATTTTAAAGAATATATTTTAATTAATTTGTATTTCAATGAGGAAAATAAGTATTTGATCCCTCTTGCCAAACACACTCAATACTTAGTGGCAAAGCCTTTGTTTGCAAGCACAGCGGTGAGACGTTTGTTGTAGTTAACCACAAGTTTAGCACACACACCAGGGGGAATTTTGGCCCACTCTTCTTTGCAGATCCTCTCTAAATCATGAAGGTTGGTGGGCTGTCGCTTGGCAACTCTGACCTTCAGCTCCCTCCATAGATTTTCGATCGGATTGAGGTCTGGCGACTGGCTGGGCCACTCCATGACCTTAATGTGATTTTTCTTGAGCCAATCCTTTGTTGCCTTTGCTGTATGTTTAGGGTCGTTATCATGTTGGAAGACCCAACCACGGCCCATTTTCAGATCCCTGGCAGAGGGGAGGAGGTTGTCCCTCAGGATTGTGCGGTACATGGCTCCATCCATCTTCCCAGTGATGCGGTGAAGTAGCCCTGTACCCTTGGCAGAGTGGAGTTGGAGGTGGAGTTGAGGCCAAAAAGTTCAATTTTGGTCTCGTCTGACCACAAAACCTTCTCCCAATAACTTGGTTCATCTTTCAAATGATCATTGGCATACTTGAGGCGCGCCTCCACATGTGCTCTCTTCAGCAGGGGTACCTTTCGGGCACTGCAGGATGTGAATCCATTGTTGCGCAAAGTGTTGCCAATTGTTTCCTTGCAAACTGTGGTCCCAGCTGCCTTCAGGTCATTTGCTAACTCCTGCCGAGTGGTTGCAGGACGATTTCTGACCGTTCTCAGCATCATTGCCACCCCACGAGACGAAATCTTCTTTGGAGCACCGGGCCGAGGTCTGTTGATTGTCATGTTATACTCTTTAAACTTTCTGATAATTGCACCAATAGTTGTTACTTTCACATCCAACACCTTACTAATCCTTTTGTAGCCCATTCCAGCTTTGTGAAGGTCAACAATTCTGACTCTGAGGTCCTGTGACAGCTCTTTGGTTTTACCCATGTTGGAGACTTGAAATCTGTGTGATCTGTCGGATTCTGTGGACAGGTGTTTTTCACACAAGTGATTAGTGAGAACAGGTGGCTTCAGGTCAGGTAACAAGTTGATTGGGAGTGTCTAACTGGTCTGTAAAAGCCAGAACTGCTAATGAATACTAAGGGATCAAATACTTATTTCACTCCATGAAATACAAATCAATTAATATATATTCCTTAGATTTATTTTCTGGATTTTCTTTTTAATATTCTGTATCTCCATGTAAGAATACATCTACCATTAAAAGTATAGAATGATCATGTCTTTATTAGTGGGCCAACGAAGAAAATCAGCAAGGGATCAAATACTTCTTGGACTCACTGTATATCAGTTCATCCCTGCTTATTCATACTCGAACACAGGACAATCAATCAGAACCAAATAAATTTATCACACTTAAAGACAGAAACTAAAACAGGAATAAAGAACGCTTGGAAAATTATTCTGTAGAATTAAATTGAATGTTTTCGACGCATAAACCATATAAACATTATTTAAAAAAAATAGAATATGGACCCTTTAGATCCTAATCCTACACCCTGGCTTCATTCTCATGTCACTTCTGTATAATTGCAGCTGTTGGCGCGCCATCTCTCGAGGTACTTTGCACTGTCAGCCGAGAAATCTGTTAAAATCCTGGGCCACTGTAGCGCCTCTCTGCTCTGCTCGACTAATGCCATCAGTAGTCTGCTCATTAAAACGCTTGTCTGGAAAGAAATCTGCTTAACGTCTTAATATCACTGACATTTTCAAGCATGACATCATGTTGACATCATCAGCGTGGCGAGGCTCCAGGGTCGTCCCCACCCCTGATCATGACTAACAGGGTAAAATGCCACTGTATCCACCATTCATGTCAATTGTGACTCATTTCTCACTGTTGCATAAAATGCTACGACTTGTTCTGAGAGAGAGAGAGAGAGAGAGAGAGAGAAAGAGAAGAGCGACCGGGGAACAGATCCCATTACTGAACACAATCCACCCCCCCCAGTTACACTGACACTGACAGATGCGCTAAACGAAGACAAATGTTTATAAGGTGTTAATGCCAAATCCAGAGCAGGCTGCACAATATATCATATACAAATTCTTATTATTGCGATGCTGGCTTTCGCAATACTGATGCAAATTAGACCTCATTACACAGTGCTATAATCAGTGTTTTTCTGGGTGTTTTGACAAAGAAAAGGTATTCACATAGAACATCACATACACAGATTGGGCACATAGGCTACAGTCTTATTTTTTAGTTTCTTATTTTTATTCTTTATTTATTTTGCTATATATTGTCTTTCTCTCTCACATCTTTCTCTTTTATGTTTTTCTTTTTTTTGTTTTTCTCTTTTTTTTTCTTACTGCCATTTTTTTCTCTCCTGAGGGTATGTTTTTGTTCTTTCAATGCCCCCCCCCCTTTTTTTTTTTTGCCTGTTATTTTGTTGACATTTATATATGCACAGTGACCACTGAAATAAAAAATAAAGCTTTATTGGTCCTCCGAAGAGGGGGTGGTGTGGTGGTGGGCCCAAAAAAAAGAGAACATCTACATATAATATTTCTGCAGCGACATCATCAACCGTGTGCTCTTATTATACAGTGCAGACAGGGGCAGTTCCAACTTGGCTTATTCTATCAAACAGGATATTCACTACAGCACTAATATTCACATTAGGGATGCACTGAATATTTCCCATGTGCCAAATAAGTGAAAAAACAAACAAATACTTTATACAGAACAATGGCTATTTTATTGTACGTCCTACTTTTTTGGAGCAGAAGCTAATAAGCACACTTGGTATCAGTTAACAGCTCTTTACAATCTGGCTGTTGTCTAGCTTAAAAAAGATTCAAGCTGTATATTGATACTATAATTAGGTAGATATTTAAGGTAGCTGGCTAACTGAGGTAGCTAGCTAACTTAGCCTTAGCTTTTGCTTATATAGCAAAAGGCTGACTGCCTTTCTCTATGTAAACTTCACTGAGAGTAGCACTGTATGAATAAATTGCACTACAGAGGTACATTTATGACTAAAATAGCACTGCAAATTTCAATGATTCATTTAATGTATTTTGTCTTCTCATTTTGTGAATAAAGTTCTCCGTTTCTCCTCTTTCAGGCTGTTTTAGTTCGGAGGAGGAGTGGACGGGGAAGAATGACAAGATTTTAGCTTTTACTCATGAATATTCATGACATACAAACGTCTCACGTCTGATTGGCTAACAGCACGGTGATGCTTCCTCCATGGCGCTGCAGTGGGTGGTCGCAAGCCAAGGTTGACAAGACCATACATCCTTATATACGGGTTTCCGTCTGGGCTTTTTCTAATTCGCTAATTTTTCTGTCGATTTTCTTTTATTGGCTAATGCAGGCGATGGTAGTACAAGAACATATTCATGTGAAGCACGCAACTCTGTGACCTACTGTATTTCAAAAAGAGGAATAACTAAATGGTTTAGGATTTAAATTGCACTGCTGTGGTAACAAGCTCGTAAAATGTTCTGAAATAAATTTAGTGAAGACTTTTTGCTGCTGGGGTAAATGTTTTGTGATTTGTTTGTTTATTTGTCTGAGGAAATATTTTTACATTGTAGTTTTGTTACTGCTTTTTCTCTGAAAAAGTGTGAAATTTGCCTTTTGCCAAAAGTTGCATTTTGTTTGGTTTTAGTTGTGGCTAAAATTGTTGTAATATTTGCAAAATGTTTAGTCACTGTGTCGTTTTCTTAATTTACTTACTGAGCATGTCTGTCTGTGTTGACAGTAAGTGATAATCTCCTGTCTCTTGACCAGCAGAAAGGTAGACAGATGTAGTAAATTTTCTCAGCTTTAGAGTGGCACAACAGTCTAACTGCCTGCTCACCCAGAGTGAGGAGATCATGAGGTCAAGGGCTTAGGGCTCAATTGTCAAATGAAGGGAGGGAAGACAGATTAAACCTCTTAGAGAATATTTAAGCAGCTGCAGCTTATTTACTAATGTTTTAATCCTCAACTTAATATGTATAGTTCATTTAAATGTGAATACACTGTGTAGTCAGTTACTTTATCATGGCATTTTTTTTACAGTGGCAGGCAGTTGGATAAATTGATGCATAGACAGGTGGATTGCTGCTTCCTGTGGGGTAAGCTCCTGTTCCTAGCTTTTTTATATAATTCGAAATAATAGAAACAGCTGAGTGTGTCTTTTATATGCCCTGAAGACATTTAAACATTAAGTGTTCTGATATTTGGTGAGAAAGTACAGCCCTGGAAAAAATTAAGAGACCACTTCAGTTTCTGAATCAGTTTCTCTGATTTTGTTAAACGAAGATTTTTGTTTTTTTCTATAAATTACAAACAACATTTCTCCAAATTCCAAAATTCCAAATAAAAATATTGTCATTTATAGCATTTATTTGCAGAAAATGGCTGAAATAACAAAAAAGATGCAGAGCTTTCAGACCTCAAATAATGCAAAGAAAAAAAAAAAAGTTCACATTCATAAAGTTTTAAAATTTCAGAAATTAGTATTTGGTGGAATAACCCTGGTTTTTAATCACAGTGCACATGCATCTTGGCATATTATCCTCCACCAGTCTTACACACTGCTTTTTGGTAGCTTTTTTGCCAATCCTGGTGCAAAAATTCAAGCAGTTCAGTTTGGTTTGATGGCTTTGATCATCTATCTTCCTCTTAATTTATTTCCAGAGTTTTTTTTTTATTTGTCAAAATCACTTTTGGTGATCGTGCTATGTGTGAAATGAGAGAACAGCCATTAACCCTCCCTATTGCGTTTCTGTCCCCAGCAATAAACTGTGCTGTTTACTTAATTTTTAATGATCGATTAATCAAATCTGTAGTAGACAAAGTTTTAAAATTGGCATTGTCATTCATGTTGACTAATAGTTGCAGCCTTAAATGATAAGTAGTTGGATAGACAGGTAGACTGATACAGTAGATGGGATGGAAAAATAGGTGTGTTATTGCGATATCAGATTGCATTTTTCCACCAATGCAATTGATTCTTCATTAGATGTTCACTGCTGTAATAGTTCTTCAGCTCTAAACGTGAAGTGCAGACTCATTACTGTGTCCCGAGGGCTGTTAGCCTCATGCTAATAAAAAAGGAAAAGCTAGAGGGTATCTCCCTCTGCACCTGTGTGGCCTTGCTGCGTCCCAAATAACACCAAGCTCTTCTTTTACTTCCCTTTTCCCATCTGTCCACAGGTCAACTCCAGTTCTTCATTCTGCTGACACACTCCAGATCACACTATCAGAGGCTGCCAGGCAAGTGTGAAAACTGTGTGTGTGTGTGTGTGTGTGTGTGTGTGTAATAATAGAAAAGTAATTATAGTGATGTACACACAGGGAAATCAGATGCCAGCCAAGCCACAGTAGGCCGAAACTCACAAACACACACTCAATCACTCCCAAACATCTCACAACATCCAATACTAGCAGGGAAACAACTGTCAGAGTACACACACACACACACAAACTCGAACCATTGCCATGATGGATCATTCTAATTAAGGCCGATATCCATCAACTACTCCACAGCTTCTTGTTATCATGCTATCACACTGCTAATGCTAGCTGCATAGCTTTATCTCTTCTCTGAGTCTTCCCCTCGCACTGATAGCAGTCTGACCCGCTATCTGATGGCCAAGGTCACTGTAAAATTAGACAACAAACAAATTCGCAATTACAAACAGACGCATACACACGCACACAAGCGCACTAAGAGACGTACACAAAAAAAAATAGAAAATCACAAATCTAAAATACAGTTTCTGATTAGCTTCTTGGCTTTATGACCAGAGGGCCAATACAGCAATACTATATCACAACCTCACCCCCCTGTTGTCTGAGGGCATGTTATGATAAAAGTGTATATGTGTGTGTGTGTGTGTGTGTGTGTGTTTCTCTCTGCCTGTGCAGCTAGTGTTTCACTGCTCATATTTAATGACCTGCTGTTCGTTTTGTCATAAAATGTTATTAAAGCAGCCCACACCTCATAATGCAGCATCCATAACGGATTCATTTTAGCAATTTCTAGCAATACGCCCGGAGGACACGCATTACAGTGATTTAACACAGTTAAGAAAGAGTTATGAGGCAGAAAATGCTACAGAATAAAACCCAACAGAAACCAGCCATGCATTTGTCGTCACTTAGATGTGGGACAGATGTTTTTTGATTTTTGTTGAAAATGAAAATCGTGCTGACATGGACTTCTATTTCTGGTTGTTGTCACTGATATGACAACAACCAGTAATTCAACATCTGTCTAACTTTGTAAATTGTAAGATGTTTTCAAGCTAAGATGGTTTTCAACACTTAATTTCCAACCAAAATGTACATCTGTCCAACACTGGAGGTTGTCATATATGACAGGATATCTATTAAAAATGAATGTTGGCTTGATAACAGCCTTCAACATTGGGCAGATAAAAAAAATCGGACATCTGTCTATAACCAACAACAGCTAAAAAAAATTCTCCAACATTGGATGGATGTTGAAAACAACCTCCAACAGATGTTGATTTTTGGGTAGAAATCAAAGTCAGATATCTGTCTAAAACCAATAATGGCTAAAAACGACCTCCATTGTTGAACAAATGTTGTACTTTGTTTGGAAATCAAAGTCATATATCTGTCAACAATCACTACTGACTTGACAACAACCTCCAATATTTGACTTGTTGAAATGTGGGGTAATATTAAAGTTGGATGTCTGTCATAAACCAAAGCTTACTTGACATCAACCTCAATCATGTTAATTTTGGTTGTAAATATGTATTTGATTGTATATATTTTAAAACTAATGTTGCCTTGACATAAACCTCAAATGTGAAGAAGAGGTTAAATTTTGTTTACCATAAATCACGAATAAATGTTTGTATTCAATATCAACATGATGATAGAATAAGATGTTTGGAAGACGTTCAGTTTTGTACTAAGTATTGGTGCTAGACTAAATGCTATCCCTAGCCTAGCAGCATTTTAGTTTTATATAGGCCATTCAACTAGATGGACTAAACTCATGGATAGCAGCACTGTTCAGTAAGATTAGCTTTGTTGAATATATGCTGCTTGTATTGGCAGGGATCTAGTATGTAGATTCTAGTGACAGTACTAAAAACAGGTTTATTGTCAGTCATTGTTAGTGTGCTTGTCAGTAAACCAACCAATCAGATGAGAGAGCTCATCAAATTATTTATCAGCCCACTGTAAAATTATAAAAAATAGCATGTTCGAGTTTACAGCCAGATAAAATAGTTGTAAATAGGCGTATAAAACCACATCTGGGCATTTTCACATGCCCAAGGTCACATGTCTTATATCAGTGTTCTCAAGTCTCACGCTCATAGGCTGTATATTATAATGTACTCTCGTTGAGCCAATCAGAATATAGATCGCTCTGTTGTTAGGCAGATCTAGTCAAAGAGGGTGGAGTTTCAGACAGAGTGTCAGACTGTATAGGAGAACGGCGGCAACCCCACCAAACCCCCCCCCCCCACCCCCCCCACCCCAATCTCACTCTCACCAAACTTCAAAACTTGAGAGCCCTGCTTATATGAACACATCAGAGAACAATTTAAAACACTGAATAAATGCATTTATATGTATTGAACATTTTAAGGCAGCTTAGTTCAGCCAATCAGATTTAATCGCCAGAACTGTTCGATTTATACTGCAGTGTATTGAATTCCCACTGGGTATTCCTTAAATCAAGCTGAACTAATGGCATGATTGCTGTTTTATGACCCCTAACAATGTTGTAGCCTGTTCAGCCTGTAAGCTGAACGAAATGGGATTGTGCTGAAGGAGAACCTGTTCTTTTCTTCAGGTCATTATCTATCAGTATTACTGGTGTATTAGCGCTCTCATGCCGCAGGGGGAAAGAGCTAGAAGGTCACGGCACTGCTTCTGAAGTCAATCAACACTCTCTCTTTCTCTCTCCATCCAATAACCTCCCCTAACCTAACCCGGCCTCTCGTCTTCACACAAATGCCAAGAGGTGCTAATGCAATCAGAACCATCTCACAACATCCCATGCTAGCAGGAGAACGGCCGTCAGCCAACGGGAGTCTGGCAAAGACGAGATCTGGCAGGCCTGAGTGTCAGACTGTTTGAAGTGTGTGCTGATAGGCCTGCTCCCTCGCCATAGTCAGCTCAAACTCAGTGTGTGGAAGATTTTATGGTCGTAAAACAAGCCACGGATTCTGCTGATTCGTCAGGAACTCAGATCCATCACATTGCTCTACACAGGCTTCCTCAGAGGCCTCAGGCTGTCTGTAGACAGAGCTTATCCAGGTGTTCGTTACCCAACTCAATATAAAAACAGAACCGGGGCTGATGCTGCGCTTTCTCAGCCTGTTGACTGAGTTTAACTCTCCTGTTATGTTCTGGGTCAAAATCCATTTTAAAGTTTAAAAATCTAGGAAAAATAGTTAAAAGTATTTTTTTCAGTATGAAACTTCTTCTGCTTGCCTCCATTAGTTTAATCAACATATAATATTAAATTGAAAATGGTTCTTCTCACATATTTGCAACCACCACTTGCAAAAACTAAAACTAAAACAAAATTGTAAAAATAAAAAATGTTATGTAAAACTATAGTGTTTTATATATTGATCTTTCAAAAGTAATAAAGTAGTAAAACATAAAAAAAGTTTGAAAATATATATATATATTTTTATGAAAAACGAGTGAATTATCCTAGTTTAAGCATTACCTGTTAGAGGTAATGAACACCACTGAACTAAATATTGATAGAGCAATTAGTAATAGAGTTAGTAATTAAATATTTACACGGCTTGCTAGAATTTTTTTGGTTTCAGACATCTTTTGGATAATTAAACATGCACCGGGTCAAACTGACCCTGGAACACCATTGCTGTTCCTGGCAAATGAACATAACAGGAGGGTTAAAGAAACTCCAAAAGAGTCTCCAAAGAAGTAAGAGGCCAATCCAACAAAGACCAATCTGCTGTGATAAACAGATAACCAAAGTTTGGGTTTGTTTGCTTGTTAGACAATCCAAAGTGGGAGGATATGTAAGGAACTGGCAACAGACCTAGTAGAGCTGACCAGAAACCAACCATTCTTTATTATTCTGGTTTATCATCTTCTTCTCTTCATTCCTTTCTCCTAACATTCAATTGAGTGTCAATCAAATGCAACTGAAAACTGAAGGTAAAAGTCCATCCAATTCTAACCAGAACTTAAATCTTAACATTTTAGGGTGGTTGTATGTTTGACGTTAGTTTTAGGGTTAGAGTTGGGTTTTAGGATTGATTCATGCCTGAGATTAGGCTTAAGGTTAGAGTTAGGTGTAGGATTGGGTTCTGTAGAGAATCTTTTACCTTTAAGAAACCGTTGAGTTTCATTTAATAGGCATTCAGTTAGTCGAGCATTTATGAAGTCTCCTTCTGTTTCTCCTCATTTTTTGGGTAGGTTTTTGAGATATTAACCCCAAATTCCTTCTCTAGAGCTTGTATACACTTTTTAGATATGCTTATTTTGTGTCTAATGCTTCACTTCTATATGTTCTTTTTTTCTTACAAAATTCAATTTATTTTTTTTATATACACCATCTACTGTACTTCTGCTCGACCAATACACACAGTTTTGGATATACTATATTAAGTTATTTTTTTAATTTATTTTTATTACTGCTACTCACTCCCATTCATTTCAGCACATGCCCAAGACCATGAGTTTAATTTGGTGGACGGACGAACGGACAGACGGACGGACGGACGGATGGCCAGATAGATAGATAGATACTTCCCAGAGGGAAATTCTAGGAACTTGTTCTCCTTCGCAAAACAGGTTCCTTGTTTCTTCTACATACTCATTAATTTTCGCACAAGCCCAAGACCTTGAGTTTCATTTGCCGCAGAGCCACCAAACCCCCAAGCTCTAATCCACAGCCCTACTGCACTGCACTCATCTGTTTGTCTTTATTACATCCCTAGTTCCTAGTTCATATCCGCTCTTTCTTTTTCAACATCACCTAGCAACCACTTTGGACATATCTGGAATCACTCAATATCTGGTATCCCATGATGACCTAACTGCAAATCCTTAGCAACCAAATCTAAGGATTCTTAGAAACCATTTAAATACCCTTTTGTAAGCAAAAGCTATCTCATAGCAACACCAACACCTTAGAGATTGTTTAGCAACACCTTAGCAGCAACCTGTTACCATGACTGAATTTTGTCAAAACAACCTTAATGTAGATGTGATTGTCTGCATGACTTTTGTACTTAGTCATATCATTGTTCATTATTTGTGTGTGCACCATTTAAATGGTGCATATACAATACCAGTCAAACGCGTGTACTCACCTTCTATTCAATGTTTTTCTTTGTTTCTTTATTTAAAGTCATGTTCTACATTGTACAGTAATACACTGCTTGGCCAAATAAGTCAGTAAGTCAGTAAGTAAATTTAAGTAAGTAAATGATGTGGGTTTGATGCTGCAGTTGGTCAGGTCTAGGTTCAGCAACAGTATGTGCTGAAAGAATGAGATCAGCTGACTACCTGAATATACTGAATATAGACCAGGCTATTCCATCAATGGATTTTTTTCTTCCCTGATGGCACAGGCATATTCCAAGATGACAATGTCAGGATTTATGGGGCTGGAATTGTAAAAGAGTGGTTTAGGGAGCATGAGATTATCATTTTCACACATGGATTGTTCATCACTTGTCCAGACCTTAACCTCATTGAGAATCTTTGGGATGTGCTGGAGAAGGCTTTGTGGAGTGGTCAGACTCTACCATCATCAGTGCTGAAAGATCTTGAAGAAAAATTAATGCAACACTGGATTGAAATAAATCTTGTGACATTACAGACGTTTTTTTAAACAATGCCACAGAGAATGTGTGCAGCAATCAAAGAAAAAGGTGGTCCAATTAAATATCTCCTGACCTAAACCTGATCAACTGAGACAGTGCTTTGTGATGAGATGGAGCTTCACAGCATGAAGGAAAAGCAGCAATTATTGTTCAGCACCTCCAGAAACTCCTTCTTCGAAATGCTAAGAAAACTATTCCAGGTGACTTTACATGATGTAGACATGAAAAATCAAAGCTACTTAGAAGAATCTAAAGCATAAAACATATTCTGGTTCATTTAACATTGTTTTTTTATTCACGAAATAATATTCTGCATGTGTAGCTGTGTAGCTTTCATGTCTTTAATATTAAATTTACTAACTAAAAAAACATAAAAAGGAAGAAAACGCATTGAATGAGATTTTTGACTCATGAAGGACAATTAACAGTACAATCTGGAAAAATTGCTGGGTTAAAGATGATTAAAAGATCATGCCCCAATGTTGACGCAGGACAGTTTTCAGACAGAGAATAACAGAGACGGGGGAAAGACTGTTTTGGGACTGCTTTAGTGAACAAATCGCTAAGCACAGATGCCGAATGGGCAACAGCACTGCAGCACTGTCCCACACCACCTCCTGTGAGAGAGAGAGACTGCCATCCAGTAGCCAATCGGCACTTTTTGGTAGAAGAAAAAAAAAAGCCAGTTTCAAATGAATGACGAGCTAAAATGCTGCAGTCAAGACCATACTCACACAGCGTAGTTGTGCAGTGCTCCTTTAGTGTGGCCAGTCGGATCGTTTCAGGACCATGGACACAGTTTAGACAATAAGTATTTTTTTCAGCACAGCGGACAGCAGCTTTAGCAGCCCGCAGTGCTAGTTAAACATCTAACAGCAGAAGCTCAAGAGTACTCACATATACTCGTGTGGCTGAGTATAATCAAATCCACGCTGCAGTGTTCATCAATCTCTCATAAAGCATTTTAGAAAAGTGGGGTCTGGTACTGCAGCAAAGATGAAACAGATGAAACAGTCTCCCTGGAAATGCCCTTGAATTCTGATAAAATGTTTAATGATGTGTTGCATACACCCTTAAAAAGAATTATGTAAAAGCTAAATAGAAAAGATAATGGTTGTAAACAGAACCATTATACAGAATTATATACAGTCGGGAAAGAAAAAAAATAAGAGACCACTTAAAAATGATGAGTTTCTTTGATTTTACCAAATTGAAAACCTCTGGAATATAATCAAGAGGAAGATAGATGATAACAAGCCACCAAACCAAGCTGAACTGCGCAAATGTTTACAGCAGGAGTGGCATAAAGTTATCCAAAAGCAGTGTGTAAGACTGGTGGAGGAGAACATGCCAAGATGCATTAAAAAAACAGGGTAATTCCACATAATATTGATTTCTGAATTAATACTTATAATACTATAAATATGAACTTGTTTTCTTTGCATTGTTTGAGGTCTGAAAGCTCTGCATCTTTTTTGTTATTTCAGCCATTTTTCATTTTCTGCCAATAAATGCTCTAAATGACAATATTTTAATTTGGAATTTGGGAGAAATGTTGTTCATAGTTTATAAAATATTCATTTTACTTAAACATATACTTATAAATGGCAAAATCAGAGAAACTGATTCAGAAACTGAAGTGCTCACATTTTTTTTTCCAGAGCTGTAGATCAGTATATAATAGATGACAATAAACCAATTAATAAAACTCATTGTAGATGGATCCCACTGTTATCACAGAACCCCATTATAGTACGGTACACTGTAAAAAAAAATCTGTAAATTTACAGTAAGAATATAAATTGTTAATAAAGGAAACTTTTAGTATACTATTTTATGGACTATTATATAACTATTGCTTTATGGAAAAAGGGGTATTAGTTGGTGAGCTGTAAATTTGAACCTCTAAATTAGCCTAAATATAGCTACATATTATCATTTTACTTTATATTTTATTGATATAACTTACAAAACATTTTAATTTTAGGAGATTTTATTATTATTGTTACTTTAGGGTAGCTAGAACTAGCCAGCTAGCTAGCATAGCTATGTTGTTAGGTAGCTATAACTGGCTAGTTGTCAAGCTAATTTTAACATGTAAACTAGTAGCTTATGTTCAGATATGCTGTTAACAGGCTGTGAAAAATGATTATATTCAGTTACCCAGTCTTATTTTGTCTAATTTGTCTAATTTACTTCACATGCATTTTGTGGTTACCCAGTAAGCAGTTAGCAAGCTAGCTAAGCTAGGTAGCTAGCTAGCTAAGCTAGGTAGTTAGCTAGGTAGCTAAGCTAGGTAGTTAGCTAGGTAGCTAGCTAGCTAAGGTAGGTAGCTTGCTATCAAGCAACCTAATTTTAACTGTTAGAGTTGTAGCTAAAGTTCAGGTATGCTGGGAACATTCATGCTTTTAAGTTTTTTAGGCTTTTGCAAGCCTAACTATTGTCACAGAAGTAGGTTTGGTAACCTAGGTCTTTGATAGCTGTGGAGCAGTTAGCAACTAAGCTAGGGAGTGAGCTAGCGTAGCTATGAGCCCACATTAAGCACCCACTACTTTATTTACCTATACAAACAATATAAGAAATTGATTACATATAAAATGTATTTGTGTTTCATTTAATAATTAGCTGCTTAATATAACTTTATGCAATTAATATTGCAGTGCATACAGCTCTGAAAAAAAATTAAGAGACCACTTCAGTTTCTGAATCAGTTTCTCTGATCTTACTTTTTATAGGTATATGTTTGAGTAAAATGAACATTGTTGTTTTATTCTATAAACTACAGACATTTCTCTCAAATTCCAAATAAAAATATTGACATTTAGAGCATTTATTTGCAGAAAATGAGAAATGGCTAATATAACAAAAAAGATGCAGAGCTTTCAGACCTCAAATAATGCAAAGAAAACAAGTTCATATTCATAAAGCAATATTTGTTGGATTAACCCTGGTTTTTAATCACTGTTTTCAAGCATTTTGGCATGTTCGCCTCCACCAGTCTTACACACTGTTTTTGGATCAATTTATGCCACTACTGGTGCAAAAAATCAAGGAGTTCAGCTTGGTTTGATGGCTTGGTTTGATCATCTATCTTCCTCTTGATTATATTCCAGAAGTTTTCAATTTGGTAAAATCAATGAAACGCATCCTTTTTTATTTTGTTGTTTTAATAGTTTTTTATACTGACTAATTGTAAATAACAAAAATATATATAAGTAATAAAACTACCAGTACATTTTCTTTTTTATTGAAGGATTTTTTTTACAGTGTAATAATAACTGTGTTATTGTAACATCCACAGATATGTCACATTATGCAGGTCCCAGTGATACGGAGGCCATACTTGTTTGGAATTTCAGGTAAGAAACTGGTCTTACCATTTGGGAGAGGATTATAAGAAATAGTTATAAGCACATGGACAGCTAGGGTTTGATCCAAGCATGTTCAGCTGTTCAATAATAGTTGGTGTGGCACAGCGGATAACACCACTATCAGTGAGTGAGACTGGGGTTCAATTTCAATAGGAGTCCATGGCCAAGATCCTTAACACTATATTAGCCAAACATTGTAATATAAGTAACGTTGTACTGAACATCACTCTGGATGAAAGCATCAGTTATGTAATTGTAAAAATGTAATATATGTTTGCAAACTGTGGCAGTTCAAAAATGTGCCTTGATTGTCTGGATGCTAAAGGATAAGTGCTGGTGGTATCACCTGATGTAGGGAATCCTAGCTTGTTGGTGAGAATTGGAAATTGGGAAAATCAGTAAATAAATCACAATGTTTTTTGTGGAATTTGATGTGAATTAATAGGCATATCTTTAGTTAGTAGGGCCAGCAACACCACTGTTCAAACAACAGTGTCAGACTGCAATGATGGATAATAAAAAATATATTAAAAATGTACACTAATATGGGCAGAGTGTAACATGTATAAAGCAACATGCCAGAAGTCTCGGCATAAGGTTGTAGAGGTTCCTATTGGTGTCCTGTGAAAACTCATTACATTCTCTCCCTTTTAGCTTCCTACACATTTTTTAATCAGGGATAGATATGTGTCTTCAATGCAAGGTTTTGAGAGGGCAGCAGTATGTGAATGAGCATTGTCATGTTGGAATACCATTTCGCGCATGCAGAAAAGGTATTGCCACTGATTGCAGGACCTTATAAAATTGGGCTGTCGAATGGGCTGCCGAAGGGCCTGGGGTGTCTAAGGGTGATCTGACATAATGCACAATTGCACTCCACACCATGACACCAGGTCTTCTGACACACACAGATAAAAAATCTAAAAAGCTAAAGCTTGGATGCAACTATATTTATTTTATTATCACACAATGAATGTGTATTTGGCCAATCTCATAAACTGTAGACAGCTTTGCCCATGATCACCAATAGTGCAGATTCTTCATCTGGTTTCAGCACCATGGACAGCATCTCTAGACGAATGCAATCCAGTCATAATAACTGTAGAGCAACATATCAGGTCTATAATGCAGGAAAAAAGGTAAAGATTATATTTTTTCTTGTTTAAGTAAAGAATAAATAAGCATCTTTCTCTGCTGTACATCTATAAAATCCACTTGCTCGCAAAAAAAAGTAGCATATCCAAAATGCGGATCATGATGCGGATCATCTATATTTAGATGGCCAGAAACACCATTTTTGGATTTGTCAGTAAGTCGCCATGCAGACATCGGCATAAGCACATATGCCGCAGACACTGTGTCTATCTAACTACACACACACACACACACACACACATCAAAGGAATTTGTTGCAGTGCCTCGTGTGTGTGTGAATCCCTGGATACATCAAAAAGCTTTTAAAAATGATCCCAAAAAATGGCATAGTACAAGGATACATCATCCTAAACTTCTCTCTCTATTTCTCTCTCTCTCTCTCTCACTTCATTGCACGCTATCTTTCTGACCTTGTCTTTTTCATTGTTCTTTTTTTTTTTTACAAAAATCTTTTCTGTCTTACACTCTACATTCTGTATTCTAATTGTCCACCTTTTTTCCTCCATCTCTTTCTCTCTCTTTCTCTCTCTCTTTGCTGCATCTCTTCCACACACTCATCTCATCATCCCTCGCTCAGAGCTGGAAAGGTTACTGCTCCAGCTCTCCACTGCAGAGAGTTTATGTAGAATGTGTGCACTGAAGGAAAGACTCTCTTTTTTCTCACTCGCTCTGTCTCTCTCTTTTTCTTCATGTTTCTGTCTTTGCCTAGCTCTGTCTCTATGTATTTCTAATCTGTCTCTCTCTGTCTTTCTCTCTTTCTCAGTTTAGAGGTCTACTTGTGGAGGAGGCCTGGGTGAAGACACATTGGCGAGAGAGAGAGAGAGAGAGAGAGAGAGAGAGAGAGAGAGAGAGAGAGAGAGAGGGATATCGAGAGAGTAGAAAAGAGAGAGAGAGTAATAGAGAGACTCCCGGGCACTTCAGACACGACACATACACTGGAATTCCTGCAGCAGCCAGGCATCCTCCAACGCTCTCGAATACTGCAGCACAGGCTCACCACAGCAACACACACACACACACACACACACACATGCTCGATCTACTGTGTGTAGAGAGCTGGAGTTAACCCTTTACAGTCCACAAACCCAGCAGAGGGTTCCCTTCTCTACTGCACATATTAGACATATAGAGGAATTTAAAAAATAAACAAACAGGTCTATTCTAGACTGTATTTGGTGCATCTCTAGCAGTCTATCAGTGGTGACAGGACCCCCCCCTCCTCCGCACCCCCCACTGTGATGCTGATAGGGTCCCCTGACGTTCACTTTTTTTTCCCTTTGATGCAGTAAATAGACATTCATTCCAACACAATACTAATCACATCACAGGAATTTGAATTATTGATCGGTCCAGTCAAATCTGCAAATCTACCTAGTGATATGTTCATATACAGTGTGTGTGTGTGTGTGTGTGTGTGTGTACGACAGAGAGAGAGAAAGAGAGAGAGAACAGACAGACAGACAGACAGACAGACAGACAGACAGACAGACAGACAGACAGACAGACAGATAGATAGATAGATAGATAGATAGATAGATAGATAGATAGATAGATAGATAGATAGATAGATAGATAGGGTAAAGGGTAAAGAGACATAAGGATGAGTGATGGAGAAACAGGTATAAACAGGTGTAAAACCGATAGAAAAATAAATAAACTGATATCAAAATAAATTAAGAGAGGGACAGAGAGAAAGAGTGATAAAGAAAAAAAATAATGAGAGTAAAGAAGATAAAATAAATATATACATCAGAAAGAGGAAGATATATACAGTGAAAGAGAGTGAAAGAGGTAAAAAGACTGGCAGTAAGAAAGAGAAGGTGAGAGAAGACTTACAGGGAGAGAGAGAAAGAAGGTGGAGGATGTACAGAAGGAGGGTAGAAAGGTAGAGGAAAGAAGAGAGAGGGACAGAGAGGAGGAAAGAAAAAGATTGAAGATAGGGAAGAGAGGAGGGAGAGAGAAATGATAGAGAAACAGGAATATATATCAGGGAGACAGATAGACTTATACAGAGAGAGGGTGAGAGAGCAAGAGATGATGGATAAACAGGAATATATCAGAGAGCAAGAGAGAGATATAGGGCATATACAGAGAGAGAGAAAGGGAGAGAGAGAGAGAGAGAGAGAGGGAGAGAGAGAGAAATGGAGAATCAGAAATATATATCAGAGAGAGAGACAGATGATAGAGGAAAAGAAATGTATCTGAGAAGGACAGACGATGGAGAAACAGAAATATACATCAGAGATGGAGGAAAAGAGGGATAGGCTTATACAGAGAGAGAGAAAAAGAGAGAGATAGGGAGAAAGAGATAGACTTATACAGTGAGAGAGAGAGAGAGAGAGAGAGAGAGAGAGAGAGATGAGCAGACAGAGGCAGGTTGATGATTTGCCCCCTGGGAGGTGACCATGCCTGACCAGGACTTCCATACACACACACACACGTGTATGAGTACACACACACACAAACACACACACACACACCAGTACAGTGCTGCCTGTCCTTCCTCAGTCAGAGACAGAAAGCATTATCATTCTCCTCACAGCAACCTTGCAGCACAGGCCCTTGCCAACACACACACACACACACACACACACACACATACACATACACACCACACTTTAATTTCACACTCCTCCTTATATCTGTCTCTGCTCTCCCTGGTCACACACACACACACACACACAGGCGGCATGTACACTAGTAAAAGTCAATGGTCATATAATCGTTCTCACTCTCTATCTCTCTCTCTCTCACACACACACACACACACACACACACACACATGCAACATCACCAGCTATCAGTGCAGAATACACACCCCCAAATCTCATGCACCGGCAGTCAAACACTACAGCCCACCAGAGCACCAGGCAGCTGTTTGAAGACCCCTATCCACCTGACACACACACACACACACAGACACACACACACACTGAAGTGGTGGTCACTTACCCTGGCTGTTGGTGCCCCCCTCGCCCCCCTCACAGTCGGTTATATTGTTGAGCATGTCAGCCTTCTTCCACTGAAGCGCTGCTGCTGCTGCTCCAACCAGCCTCCGAGCGAGAGCAAATCACGCACGCACACACACACACTCTCACACACACATACACACAGAGCGGAGGAGGAGGGAAGAAGGAGGAGGAAAGGCGTGCAGTGGTCTCCCTCTCTCTCTCTCCCTTTCTGTATCTCTCTCTTTCTCCCCCCTAAAGAAAAAGAGCAGTACTGCTGTGCCTGAGCAGCCTTCTTGTCATTTGCTGCTTTGCATGTTGCTCGATTTCTCTCTCTCTCTCTATTCCTCTCTCTCTATCCCTCTCTCTATTTCTCCCGCTCGCTCTCTCTCCAGGAGGAGGGGTGTGTATGTGTGTGTGTGTGTGTGAGCAGGAGATGCTGCAGGGGAGTAGATGATGGAATGTCTAAGAGCACAGCACTCTTCCTCTCCCTCTCTCTCACACACTATTCTCTCTGTCTCTCGTTCTCTTTGCTATAAAGGCGGTGTAAGTCACTGTGTAAATACAGTGTGTACTCACTGCCCGCTCACTGTGATTCTCTCTCTCTCTCTCTCTCTCTCTCTCTCTCTCTCTCTCTCTGTTTTTACCATTGCTCTCTCAGCCCTCAAGATGCAGAAGAAAAAAAAAACAGAATGTAGGAAAGCTGACTCAGGCTGTCATTACTGTTCTTCTCACCCATTGATGCAGATTTTGGTGCAAGATAAGTTTACTGAATGGCTGCAGGAAATGCAGGAGATGTTTTAGCTTATACATCATTTCACATCACATTACACATTCATTTTGGCATTTGGTCAAGATAATCCCATTCGTCAAGACTTGAAGTAACAGTTTGTCACAAAATCGATCTCACTTTAATAACAGTTGTACAGTTCAACCCAGACGTGACTGGTATCTAAAGTGTGCTTCAATGCAATCCCAGATGTTCAAGACTTGACTTCAATCCGAATCAAAACTAGACTTGAATTCACATTCCAGCCCGAATTTACATCCCAGTGACTGAACATTTGTCTGCACTCAAGAAAATCAACTCTAATTTGAATCGCAGTCAAAATTAGACTCAAGACAATTCACATCCCAGATACTTGAATCTGATATGTATCCTAGAGACATTAAGGGTTGACTTAGTCTCACACTCCAGAGACTTTATTTGGATTTGCAACCTAGAAGACTGCCGACTTGGATTTAGAAGTAAAAATGTAATCACAAAATCTTGACTGATATCTGAAGTGTGCTTCAATGCAGTAGCATTCCAGATGTTTAAGACTTGACTAAGACAAACATATCTTTTAGACTTCAAACCGAATCAAAACTAAACTTCGATTCACATTCTGGCTCAAATTTGCATCACAATGACTTCGAACCAAAACAAAACTAGACCTGGATTCACATTGAAGCCCGAATTTGCACCACAGTGACTAGAGATTTGACTGTCCCCCAAGTTCAGAGACTAAAGACAACTGAAATTCACATCCCAGATACTTGAATCTGATATGTATCCTAGAGACATTAAGGGTTGACTTAGTCTCACACCCCAGAGACTTGGACTCGGATCCCAAACCGAATCAAAACCTGACTTGATTTCACATTCCAGCCCAAATTTGCATCCAAGCAACTTAGTCTTGTATTGTGGAGACTCAACTCTAACTTAAATCCCAGAGTCAAAATTAGACTTAGACTTAAAACAATTCAAATTCACACTCCAGAGATTTGGATTGGACTTGCAACCTAGAGATTGAAGACCTGGACTCTAAGAAACTCAACTCTAAGAAACTCTCTGTGAGACTCAAGTTGGACTCACCCCGACATATTTACATCCCAGAGAATCTGATTTGTATCCAAGACCCCAGAGACTCAACCCTGATTTATATCCCAGATACACACAACTTGACTTAGACTTACACTCAGAGATTCTACTCTGACTCTCATCCTAGAGACTCAAGACATGAATCAAACTTTGTTTCCTAAAGACTTGAAGCCTGACTTCAACCCAGAGACTCAAACCTTAACTCTGTTTTAACTTGGATTTATAGATAACAGAAATTAAAGTCTCATTTTGCTCTTTCACCTCAAACACTTTAGATGCAACCTAGAGACTCACACCACAGAATTTGGATTCTGAAGCAAAGACTCAAAACTTGACTGCTTTACACCCAGATTTTGTACTCAAAAGCCCAGCAACTTGAGACTTAATACAAACTTGCACTAACCCAGAGATATGAGACTCATCTATGACATTCATTCCATGTAGACACGGAGCATTTCATACATTGTCAGACAGGACATAAGCAACTGAGGCTACTAGAGATTATGTAGCATCTTAACATGCTTTTGGCATTGCTAATAGCTGAGGTAAACCTTCAGTGCTTGGAAGTAACATGACGTAGTTACAAAAGTCAAGTAACAAACAGGGGCGTTACCTGGGTATAACACTATAATGTGTGGTTTATTAGCTGATCAGTTGGATTAGGCGAAAAATATACAATTTTAGGGCAGAGACCAGGGTTAAGAAACTCATGAAAACTAGGTATAGTAATAAATTCTGGCTATTCACAACATCAAGCTTCTAGCTTACTGGTTAGCTAAATTCATTTTCGTTAATTATAGCTTACAGTAAGCCCTGAATCCTAAATGAATAAAAACAATTTAAAAATAAAATAGTTATTGCCTGATCAGGTACACCAGGGCAAGTTAAACATATATAGTTTTTTTTTTCAAACCTTGACTATCTGTCTAAGCTAGCTAATTCGAAAGTTAAGCTAACTGAGTCACAAGCTGTAATTTATTACGCACACAGTGGGTTTGATCTATGTGTTTTGATTCAGAGACGAGTCTTTTTAACAAGCAACAATCTCATGGTTACATGGTTAGCTCTGTTACCTTTCTTTTAGAAAAAAATCCGTATATCCAGATATGTTTTACATCAGCGCTGAACCCGCTGCAAGAACTCAAAACTTCCCAAAAATCTGCCTCTTTGGAGGACCGGGGTGGGGAGTAGTTTGGGGCTTCCCTACTAGCCCACCGTGCGCCGCAAAACCAGCAAGCTGATCGTCTGTTTCTCCTAAAAAGCAGAACTTTCTCCTTGAACTGGCTCTGTGATTGGTGGTAAGAGATTTTCCATTCACACAGGGCCAGTGGGCTGTTTCCTCCTTAATAGCTGAGTTGAGCGAAGCGATTCGGGGCTGCTGGAAAGTTATTCGGGACTAAAGCCCCGGAAGCCCAGGCCAGGCGATGCCCCTGGTAACAAACTTAAAACACCAAATATGTCTCGGCAGTCAGTGTCAATTTTCTTTAAAAGCTGAGAAACGTGTACCTTTAAATTTTCACTGAACTATAGCTTTAAAGCTGCATTTACTATTAATGTATGATCAAAGATGGGTCAACCATTAACATGAATGGAAATCCTGTGTTTCTTGTGACTGTCTGTGAACTACAGGTCAAGGCACAGTGGGGGTAATAACAGAATTCTGGGAATGGTGTTTTTCCCACTCTTTCAGCCTTTTAGGAACATCTCCCTTATGACCTCATCACTTCATCCTGAAGCATCTCCACTGGCAGAGAGCTTTCTATAAATACAGCAGCACAGAGCACACGGGAGAAAGGCTCTTTTCCTGAAGAAAAGAAATGGGAAAAGACGAATAAGGAGAAGAAGAGGAGGGAATGAGAGGTCCTTAAATTGTACACATGAATGATAGAAGGCACTTAGAGAGAGGAGAGGGATGAAGGCGTTCGAACAGCTGGAGAGATTGAGATGGAAAGGGAGGAGGGTAGAGGAGAAGAAAGGTTGAAAACCTGAATATAGTGAGCATAGGAAAGGCCATAAATGGGTAAAAACATAACAAATGTAGAAACATACATGAAGATGCTGGTGAAGGGAAGACATAAATGAATCCACCTTTGGTTTACAAAAGAACATTTCAGTGGGTATTTCTTTTAAGGACCCTTTCATGGGGGATGAAAGAGATATACCCCTCGTGGGGGATGGGGTGGATATCAAGTGTTCTTATCTTAAAAAATAAATTATCATAGATACCCAGATCAGGTATATTGTAATGGACAAGGTGATGATTAGGTTAAGCCATTTTTTGTTTTATACAAATGGCTTATAAAGACATTCTTCTAATTATTATTCTTATTTCTTATACTTATTAATTGTCCTTCTACAACCCAAGAATGTTTGCAATTAATGTTTTACACGATCCTTTACACTCACCACCCACCAAACACACACAAACACCATTAAGAAATTTCAACTGGTAAAAATCCCCCCAGATAGGGACTTGAACTCAAGACCCCAGTGCTAAATGATGAAAATGCTAACCATGCCCCCAATGCCCCCATTTGTACAAATAAGGAAACCCTCAGTCAAATTACTTTAACAAAAAATGTTTTGCTGATTCAAATTTAAAAAACAACACACATGCATAAATAAATAAATGTTTAAGCACAGTTTCTATTTGCTGAATTTACACATTTGGAAAAATACATACTATTAAATTTGACATTAACATTGTGCGTGTCTCATTTTGACCTGGTCCACACTGTCAGATTCACCAATTTTACATGTGTTTTTCTTGTATCTTTTTCAATCCATCCCACTTAGTCCCCCACCCACTTTATTTTCCAAATTGAAGGAACTAATAACTAATTTTATTTGGAATAACAGGCGCCCAAGGATTAGGATGTCCCTACTTTATCTGCCTTATGATAGAGGGGGCTTACAAGTACCAAATTTTCTATGGTACTATTGGGCAGCTCAGATCAAGGCAATTATGCACTGGTTCTCTAATGTACGGTGGCTGAGAAAGCCCAACGCAGTGCAAATTGAAAAGCGCTGCAAAAGCACAAAACACATCCATCAAAATTACAACACAGGCGCAGCAAATAGAAAAACGCGCTGCAAAAAGAAAAACGCGCTGCAAATAGAAAAATGCGCTGCAAATAGAACCACAACACAACGGAAGTGAGTCACAACGGAATTTTCCCGGGGGACCTTAAAAGATGCTGTACCAGCTAAGCTGCGTCTTCAGTAACGTCTCGGACTTCACTATGTGTACAAAGGACAATACGTGGCAAACAAGGCGTTTTGTGAAGCAGAACTTTTAATAATATGCACACAACCGTGGTAATCACAGGTAATAAACATTACTTACTTTTCAGAAGCTTGTTTGCCACTTATTGTCCTTTGTATACAGCTGGTACAGTATCTTTTAAGGTCCCCCGGGAAAATTCCGTTGTGACTCACTTCCGTTGTGTTGTGGTTCTATTTGCAGCGCGTTTTTCTATTTGCAGCGCGTTTTTCTTTTTGCAGCGCGTTTTTCTATTTGCTGCGCCTGTGTTGTAATTTTGATGGATGTGTTTTGTGCTTTTGCAGCGCTTTTCAATTTGCACTGCGTTGGGCTTTCTCGGCCACCGTACTAATGAACCTAAAAATTCATGGGTTGAGATAGAAAGTTGTACTACTTCCCCCTTGCCATTAAAATTATATTTATTCTCGGATTCATTTAAAAACCTGTGTAAAAAGACACACAACCCTTTTGTTAAAAACTCCATTAAAGTCTGGCACAAAGTGCAGACACATTTAGGCATTGACTCAGATTTATCAGGGTTTACCCCAATTTGGGGAAACCACCGATTTCCAGTAGGGGAAAAAGATCCAGGGTTTAAATTATGGGCAACGAAAGGTATCAGCAAAATTAGAGACATGTACAGTGAAAATAATGTGTTGTATAGCTTTGAGGAAATACAGGGTGCTTACAATATACCCAGGACTCATTTCTTTAAGTATTTACAAATTAGGAGTTATATTATGAAAAAATATAAACATCAGCTAAACAAACCACCATTATCCAGTCTTGAAGAGGTTATACTAAATCATATGCACAGTCGTGGTCAAGTTTCTGTTTCTTATAGCTTAATTCTGGAAAACTCCAATGAATCTTCAACTGACAAGAGAATGAAATGGTCCAGTGATATGGGCACAGAAATTTCTGAGGACGATTGGAAAATGCTGTGTCACACAGCACAGACTCAAACTATCAATACCAGATTTAAACTTATACAGTATAAATGGATCATGCGTACATATATGACCCCATCCCTTTTGCACCGCTTCAATAATAATAACCCTGACCTTTGCAATAAGTGTGGTTTAGAGGAGGGTACATTATATCACTGTTTGTGGACCTGCCCTAAAATTAGGGAATTTTGGGAAAAGGTAATAGACCGAGTCTCTGACATTAGCTCCACCAGATTGCCCCTTTGTCCTTGTTCATTCTTGGACTTGTCCCATCAGACTTAAGACTGTCTAATGCAGAAAAAAAAATGGTATATATGTGCTCATTACAAGCTAAATACTGTATTGCTACCTCGTGGAAAGCTATGGAGGCACCTTCTGTCAATGTGTGGTTCAAGAGCCTTTCCAACACTCTGGCCTTGGAAAAATTGACTTATGCTAAAAAGGGGAAGCTACGGAGTTTCTACAAAATATGGGAACAATTTAAAGACTTTTTGGAAAGCCAGCAAGATGTACAAGATGCATAGGATGTATAATTTTTTAACTTTTTGATGGAACTATAAGAGGGAGGGAGGGAGGGAGGGGAGTTTGGATGGGTTTTTTTTTTTTTTTTTTTTTTTTTCTCTTTAAGGATGTTTTGTTTTTGTTTTCTTTTTCTAATTAAAAATCTATTTTCCCTTGCATGTTGTTAACCATATGTATATATGATCTATGTTGTAAAAGATGGAAAATTTAATAAATAAAGTTCTATAAAATTTTACATGTGTTTTTAACCTCCGTATTACCAATTTATATCTGAAAGCTACTGTCCAAAAATAAAAAAAGGAAAAAACAAAAAACAGATTGTAAGATTTCTCAATGAATCAATAAATCAATCTTTGTAATAGAGGACAGTTGTGATCTGCATGCACAAGAATAATAGGAGGCTGAATATGGCTGAAATAACAAAAAAGTTGCAGAGCTTTCAGACCTCAAATAATGCAAAAAATATATATATATTATTCATAGAGTTTTAAGAGTTCATAAATCAATATTTGGTGGAATAACCCTGGTTTTTAATCACAGTTTTCATGCATCCTGGCCAGTTCTCCTCCACCAGTCTTACACACTGCTTTTGGATAACTTTATGCCACTTTTGGTGCAAAAACTCAAGTAGTTCAGCTTGCTTTGATGGCTTGTGATCTTCCATCTTCCCCTTGATTATATTCCAGAGGTTTTCAATTTGGTAAAATCAAGGAAAAACATCATCATTTAGTGGTCTCATTTTGTGCTCAGTAACCATTTGAAGATGTTTTGTTCTTTTAAGCATGTAGATCATATGAATGCACAATCAGTTTTTTAAAACAGACTGGACTATACAACATATTTATCTTCTAATAGAGGCACACACAGATCAGCCAGAACATTAGTAGTACCACTAGCAGGTAAAGTTAAACTGATCATCTTAATCTACAGTCATTATCGTGTGCTAAAGACTGGAACACACTCCAGAAAACATTACATGTATAGATATAGAGATTTAGAGATATTGATTCAAATTGCTGAGTTTAAGGAATGCATCTGAAATATTTTTACTAATTTTACTTGCAACTGTTTTGCTATTAACTGTTTGTTTTATCTGGTTTATATGAGTTATTTTTCCTCTCGTTTTCTCGGTCTTGTTTTACCTCTTATCCTTACCTTTTTTGATGTATCCTTCTCTCAGGGAGCTTCTGCTACTTGCTAGGCTGGTATTGTAAATTGTCGCTGTACTATAAAAACAAGTATCTCCAAAACAGCAACTTTACAGGAGAGAGAAAAAACCTTCTGAACTTTCAAAGGAAGTCAATGTAAAAAGAGTTTTTTTTTCAAGTAATTTTGAAGTGTTTCTATTGGTCCATTCTTCAAGAAACTTTGGCACAGTGTAAAGGGACAGTTTGTCTGTTCAAACTGTGTAGTAAACTAAAAATCGTCAAAAATGGAGAGACTTGTTTTTCATTGGACAGCGACAATTTACAATACCAAAACTTTGAATATGCTCCTAATGTTTTGCTTGGTTAAATTAAAGGTTAAATAAAAAAAAACAGTGGCATATGTCAAGGGGTGGGATCTACATGTAAACAGTCAGTTTTTGTGGTTTAGTGATGTTATGCTTTTCTGCTGTGTAGTATTATTATAAACATTATAAACCAGCATTTAAAGGAAGATATTTCTATTTTCACCCCCTGTGTGTGAATGTAATTACACTGTCTGTGAGAATGTTCTGTGCTTGGAGGTAATCTCGGTGCTGTCATGGCACAGTTCAATAAGAAGGGCAATGTAATATAGCAGTTTTCACATCAATACTGCTTCAATACTAAGTGTGTCCTTTATAAGAATTGACATTTTATATTTCCCTGAGGGCAGCGTATTAACCTGTCTCATTTCCCCCAAATGAGTTTCTGATAGGTGTAAACAAACAGGTGCTGTGAAGATTCTAGAAAATGACATTGCAATTAATAATCAAGAGACCGAGCATTTCCAAGAATGGTCACAGATTTCTGTCACTGGATTACAAACTACATAAAAATAACTTTCAGCAAAAAGAAATTTGTATGCTAAGGGAAAATGCTTTTAGAATTGCAACAAAAGCTTTTGTACAGGTTGTTTTAAGAACCATATACAGGGGTTGGACAATGAAACTGAAACACCTGGTTTTAGACCACAATAATTTATTGCCCAGACGGACAGTTCTGGTGGAAACAGGAGAGTTGAGGTGCACATTGAATTCTGCCGTGATTTGGGCAGCCGTGGTTTTATGTTTTTTGGATACAATTCGAGTTAGCACCCGAACATCCCTTTCAGACAGCTTCCTCTTGCGTCCACAGTTAATCCTGTTGGATGTGGTTGGTCCTTCTTGGTTGTATGCTGACATTGCCCTGGATACCGTGGCTCTTGATACATCACAAAGACTTGCTGTCTTGGTCACAGATGCGCCAGCAAGACGTGCACCAACAATTTGTCCTCTTTTGAACTCTAGTATGTCCCCCATAATATTGTGTGCATTGCAATATTTTGAGCAAAACTGTGCTCTTACCCTGCTAATTAAACCTTTACACTCTGCTCTTACTGGTGCAGTAATGTGCAATTAATGAAGATCGGCCACCAGGCTGCTCCAATTTAGCAATGAAACCTCAAACCCACACTAAAAGGACAGGTGTTTCAGTTTCATTGTCTAACCCCTGTACAAGAGGCTATTCATCAAAAAGAAAAAAAAACATTTAACCAAGTTAAGAACCATTTAGACCAGGGGTCACTAACCTTTTTGAAACTTTCTGAGCTACTTCCTGGGTACCAATTAATGCCAAAGGCTACTAAAGGTTTGATACACACTTATAAAATCACAAATTTGTTCAATTTACCTTTAATTATATGAAGACACAGATAAATATCAATATGCAACACTATTTTTATAAATCTCTGCAAATATTTACATTTTATATTATGTATTACATATTATATTATATTATATAGTTAGCATGGTAGCTCATGTGTCACATCCAAAAATGTCTCTCCATGTTGTGCCACTTTGCCGCCACCACAGTCTCCCTGCAAATGAGACACACTCAGGAAACTTTTAAAATTATCTCTTTCTCCCATTTATTGTGAAAATATGCTTTCTTTTTCTTTTTTCTTCTGTTTTCAGGGGTAAATCATCTCCTCACCTGAACTGTGTCTGCTAGCGGGTTTTTACTGCAACCGTGGGCTAATAATCGAATCTAATATGGCATTTTGTAAGTTTTTATTTTATTTTGTCATTTTCAAATTTACACCAATGCAACTGTGATTTAAAAAAAGAATAGAAAAAAAAACAGGCCTGCGGGCTACTCATAATAAGGTCCTTGCAGGCACCATGCACTTGACCTCTGATTTAGACATTCAGCTCATTCAGCTTATAGAGACAGTAGTGGCTAAGCAGTTATAGCACAATGCCCATTGTCCACAAGGTTGTGGGTTTGATACCCATGTTTGGTGTGGTGCTACTGTTGGGCCCTTCTGCAAGGCCCTTAAAGGAGAACTCAGGTGTGAAATAGACTTTGGGTGTATTAAAACATGATAAAAAGTACTTACCTTTGTTGAATATCCTCCGCTCCGCTCTCCCGCAGCTTTCTGAGATCCAGTATTTTGTGCACTTTGCTCAGACAGGCTTTTAGAATGGATGATACGGGGCAAAGTAGCTCCACACCTCATTGGTAGGATATGGAGATCCCTGACATTTAAAAAGAGGCATTTAGAGATTCAAAAATGCACAAGAAGTTTATTAAGTCACTCTTTACATCCCATAGGGTAGCTTAAACTCTGGGCGTTGCCATCTTAAATTTAAGTCACAATAAATGAGCCATCAGGCATGAATAGTAAAACTTTATGAGCAGTGTTTATGTAATTTGTTGTTGGTTGTTTGAATTCTAATATCAACAGTAACCAGATATTTTCAGCAAAAGCTGGGATTCATGTATATTCAAGGAATTAATTTTGGAATCTGCTAAACTATCCTACCTATTCGTTTGTGACTTATTGTGATTTAAATTTAAGATGGCAGGGTCCGAGATTTATCTAAGCTATGGGATGTAAACAGTGGCTTTAAATAAACTTCTTGTGCACTTTTAAAGTTCTAAATGTCTCAATGTAAATGCCAAGGCTCTCTGGATTCTACGAATAAAATGTGGAGCTACTTTAAACCTTGGTAGAAGTGTAAAAAGTGATTTATCTGCAGGGCCAAAATATGCCCCATTAAAACCAATTACAGCCTGTTTGGACAAACTGAACTAAACTGAACACAAATCTCAGAAAGCTGCGGGAGAGCAAAGGTGGGATATTCTACACAGGTGAGTACACTTTATCATGTTTTACTACACCCAAAGTTAATTTCACACTGGAGTTCTCCTTTAATCCATCTAGGTAAATGCAGAAAGGTGTGGCCCAGATGTGGCCCCACCCCTGATCCCTGCAAGCGACTGTTGAGGCCGACTGTGATTGGCAGCCCTCCCGAATGCCATTTTCATCTGGGCCAAGCTGCTTTAGCGCTTAACCCGGGGGCAGCTCCCCTCCTGACGCTCATGCACACACACTCATACACACACATACACACACACCACCATCACAGACTCCCAGCACTGGCCTAATCCACAGATTAAGGCCAGCTAGATGCAACCCGATTCACTTTTTTTTATACTCTAGCTCAAAGTGGACAGATTCTGCTCAAAAAGGAACATCTGAGTAGTTAACTGACACCAAACACCCTCACACATCAACCCCAAAGACACCCAATGACTAATCAAGTGCTTAGAACCGAGTGTCGGGGGTTTTGGGTGGGGGCACTGGGGGATTTTACTGGGGAGCTGACCAGAGCTGAGCGCGTATAGATCCCCAGGACGAGCAAGGACATGCTGTGTATGTGGTGGGATTACACTGAATCCTGTGTCCAGCAGCTACCGCAGTGGAAAGAGATTATGGCCAATAGCAAAAGTTAGAGGCGATACCTCAGCTGAAGGTCACTCACCGCTGTTCTTTGTAATTTTCTTGATATTATGCCGGGTCAAACCACTGGCCTTTACCTTACGTTCTTCCTCTGTTTATATGGTGATTTTCATCTCAAATGTAATAGAAAAATTGTGGAAGATGTCACCCAAAACCATAAAAAAGACAAATTAGTCCCATGACTAAATAATACCAATAATACCTTTTTTTTCATTATTTTTATTATTGTTTTGGCAATAATTAAACCAATATTTTTTCTCTTTAAAGACCCTAATCTCTAAATGATACACCGATATTAAAACTTTAATATGACATATTGGGCCCTATCTTACAGGTGCATTGCAATGCTTATTGCTATCTTAGAGCAGTCTTTTTTACGCCATGCGTCTGTATTGTTTAAATAGCAACAGAACTTACACATATATCTTTGCTGATGGGAGTGGTCATCTAGAAGTGAGGTGTGTTCAGGTAAAAAAAAAAAAAAAAAAAAAAAAAAAACCTGTACCTCCGCTTATAGAACATCGCACAGGTACAGTTATTACCCTGCTAAAAAAATCCAGCAACAGAACACTTGGTCTACCAGAAAAAGCATACCCTATGCTGGTAGGGTAGCTCATTATCTAACTCTTGACCAGCATAGAGTTTGTTTTCTCTGAAAGTTCTTTTAGATTTTTTTTTGCAGGGTACTCTGTGATTCCAGTTTAATTTCATACTTTCAGCGATCCAATAAACCTCATTTTCATACAGACAGAGAAAATCCTACTGATGTACAGCTTTGCTGGATAGTTACAAAACCTATGGGATAATCTGTCATTAACATTAGCTTGTTGAATAACTGAATCATTAGCTGGCTAACAGTTTAAACTTAACATAACAGTATTTATCTGCAGCTCTTCCTGCTACAAAAACCAGCTGGACATCCAGAGAAACACTACATACACTATGCTAGTGAAGAGCTAGTTAATGAGCTAGCCAACCAGAAAAGGATATGTTTTCTTTCTTGGTGACCAGCTGGTTTTGAGCTTGATTTTATAGTTAGTTATAATTTAATAATACTAATACTGATTTTGATCTGAACAGACAGATACCTGAAACACTGTGTTCTATCTATGCTGTCCATAGAGTAATGTTGGACTGTGATGCTACGCTGTTTAGAAACATAAGACCTATTTTAATGAGCTACAGGGGAAATACGGGAAATGACCAACATCCAGCAGCTCGAAATGTTGCCAGATTGGATTGTTTCATGCGAAATTGGATGGGTTGTGTTTGAAATTGTCTAAAAGGAATGCACTTTATGCAGACTTTACACCAAACGATTTGCAAGAGATTTCACTGTCGCTCATGAGAGTCTTGCTAGAGTTGAGTTGAGTCTGAAGTAGAGCTGCAGCTATCGATTATTTTATTAATCGAGTACTCTACTGAAAAATTGATTCAATTAAACGAGTAATCGGATAAAACATATTTGTTTGCCTAAAGAGTAATTAAAAATACACAAGAGAAAACAAGACATTTCACTTAGTAATGAATGACCAATTGATTTCCTTTTTTTTAGAAAAGTTATATTTTTAAATTCACAACATACACTTCCAAACTGCAACCACAAATAGAAGTAAATAAAGGAATAATTATAATTGAATAATTAGTACTTTAATAAATTAAGTTATTTCATTATTTTTAACAAGAATTTCTTGTAAGTAACAAAACTATAGGGAATTAATCAATAAAAAGGCATAACCATTTGCATTATGTGGTTCATCTTCTGAACAGCTTCTGAACAGCAGAGATGTTGCCAGTTCCTCTCACCAAGCCGGTGACATGTATTTGTTATAAACTCCACAGCTCTGTGTTTACTTACATAAAGCCTGTATTAAGTCCAGAATTGTCTGTTTTTATAAACTAACCACACATTAGACAGTATTAATAATAATCAGCACTTCACAGCGCTGTCGTTATGTTACATTAAAGGTACATTAATGTTAATCTCATTGATTTTTATATTATAAATTATATTAACCTTCTCTTAGCCCCACCGTTAACGTTTCCTCGGCTGTCATTGGGTGTCTTTGTCTTTTGCTGTTGTAGGAGGCAAGAGCAAATACACGCTGTCCAGCCTAAAATGCTCCATTGTTATTGCCCTTTTTTCTGGTAAGTTGACGCTCTTTTCCTGTGCCGCTTCAAAATACCCTCTTCTCAATTAAAACCTCTGCTTCCTGCTCCTTCTTCCTGTGGCGGGTGACGTAACACTGAGCGCGTTGTCATATTAAAAGCGCAAACTACCTCGTGCTGAGTTTTTTGTTAATTAAATAAACGATCACTCGAGGCACAGAATTTTTTTTTACTCCAGTAATCGTTTCACCCCTAGTCTGAAGTCTTTTGATTACGAGTCTGAGTCGAGTCTGAAGTCTTTTGAGCACTTAATAGAGTCTGAGATGTAACGACACTCTTGTTCAGTGTGTGAGGAAAACTAGTTAATTAGTTAACAATTTAACCTGATTGGATGATTTAGATATGCAGTTTACATGATGCTAATCTTGCTAAGCTTCCAATTAGCTACTTAGCTACATTAGCCTGACAGCTCTGGTGAAAACAAACTAAATAGTAACAATAAAGAAGCAAACTGCAATCAAACATGACAACGGTTTTCCCTTAACAGTGTGGTTTAAGCTAATGTCTTAGCACTTCTTTAATTCAACTAACTTTTTGAATGAACAGGAGAAGTTGCTTCAGTAAGGGAACAAATGTCAATTGTGGTATTTCTTACTGCAATAGTGTGTGTGTGTGTGCTGTCCTGCTTGTAGTAAGGGTCAGAGCTGAAGGTATTGACTTTCTCTAACCTCTGCCAGCGACCCCTTTATTGGCATCTCAGCTTGTAGCTCTGAGATTTATGGCCAGTCAGAGAGAAGCAGAGAGGGAGAGAAGAACGATTTAAAGAAAGGAGACGGGGGAGAAATTGTGCCTATCCGAAATGTTCCCACTCAAGGACAAAATCTGCCTCCCTCTCTCTCTCTCTCTCTCTTTCTCTCTCTTTCTCTCTCTCTCTCAGAATACATTACAACTTTCTGTCGTTCCTTTAGGAGCTGATAAGCGGGAGGTTCGGAGTGTACCACAGTGTTATAGTGTGATCTGGTGGTTCGGTATGTTTGTGTGTGTGTGTGTGTGTGTGTGCGCGAGTGCTAGCTGAAGAAGCTCACAGGCTAAATGCGACACCAAATCAGTCATGAGTGAATCAACATGGCTGCAGGTGTGAACGTCCCGCTCTGACTCCAGCATTACATTCATCTTAATTGACTTGCTCCTCTTCGCCAGAGTCCATTCCAGCTTGTTTCTAACATCAGGGGACCACAATGTGCTTCAGCTAACTGTTCCATGCTATGCTAAGCCCAAAGATATGCAGCAAGTGTTGTGAGGTTAAACTGAACTGAACAAAGTGCACAAAACCATCTATTTAACTGAATGAATTCACACAGTTTAGAAGTAAAAAGAGCATAAGGCATAATATGTGATGCTACTGAGATGCACAATGTTGTAGGAAAACGAGCTAACACAAGGCGAAAAGACAACTAAAGCCCTATCCGGATGGGATTAGTTTCTTAGGGGGACGTCTGTGAAAAAAAGTCACACAGTGATAAAGTTTTTTGCAGACTGCAATTGAAAAAACAAGAGTTTTTGGCTTTCTCGGTCACATGACATCATGTTCAGTAGCTCCTCCATTTCCACTTGCTGTTGTGTATACCTGGATCTCCGTACAAACGCAAGCCCAAAGTGTAATTACAGTGCATGGCAGTGGACAAATAGCTATTTTATTAAACGTGAGGTGACAAAACTCAGAGATGTCCATCCGGACGAGACTAAAATTACAGGAGGACCATGGAGTTCAGAGAAAAACAGTAGGTAATTCAGCCTGTAATTGGCTCTGTCTCAGAGGACGTCTGAGAAAAACAACCACATGGTCGTTCTGGACGGGAATAAAATCACAGAGGACCCTTGCTAATCAGCCCATTATCACCCACAGCAACCCGGCTGTTAGGTGGAGGAGGTTCATGTTTGGGTTAAATGTTGCTGATCGGATCATAAACGCCCACAGGAACCTAGCCAGTAAATCTGATTGAGTGGGAGAGCAGAGTATAGACGAATGGGGTTGGACCTTTTTATAACCATAATTGTTAGTGTAACCCCATAGAAAAAATGGGTTAATAAATATTCAAATAAATAACATCTAAATGTTTCATGCACAACTTGAAATACTTCTCTTTAAAAAATCTGAAATATACATATTAAAAAAGATTGTTATCCAGAGAGAAAAAATAAGCTCATGATTTATGTATTATTTTTCTGTAATTAAAAAATTGCAGTTTACAACTGTTTACTGAAAATTAAATATTGTGTCTAAATCCATATTTGCCTTAAAAGTTTATGAAACATTATAAAAATAATCATCATATAGCTCAATATGAGGATAATGTGAGTTTTGTTAGCTGTAGTTTTGGCTTTGTCTCTTTTGTGGAGTAATAGCACCACCTGCTGGACGTTTTAGAGAGTTATCTCCACAACAAGAAATATAGTTGTAATTCAAACTGTGTTTTGCTATTATTGGATTGTGAGCTTGTTTTTATTTTATTTTTGGAAGGTTTAAGTATTATTTTTGAGCAAGGAGTAAGAATCAAAACATACAATTCATGGTGTATAAGGTTCAAGTTGTTTTAAGCACTGACTTACTCATTAACTATATTAGAGAAACAATTAAAAATCAATATAAAATAGCTGGTTAAAACAGTGGTTGATTTGTTAAAAAAGATAAGATGATGTGTTATTTTGTACTTTATATACTATATGAAGTATATTTGTTAAGTGTAACTACACAGTTAAATGAACTGCAAATAATCATAGCCCTGTCAATATACAGGCTAGGTTTTTGAGAGACCCTGAAAGTACCTGGATCCTGGATTCTCTCCCTTCTGGGGAGATGGTGAGCCACCCAAATTCAGTTCCTGACCGAAGTGCCACACCTTTGAGGAAGACAAGCTGTTGATTTCACTGTTGCAAACGCTGATGTTTGTGGTAGGAACGGATTCACCTACAACATTGTTTTTTTTCATCTTTTCCTGGATTTCATCAGAGGGGTAGGACCTTGCCTTAATGCCCATTCTCCATTTCTTTTATTTGTTACTTTGAAGGTGCACCCAACAATGGACATTGACATTTACTAGACATTTTCTATATACTTTGAATGCCGGCTTATTTGTTATTTGTTGTTGTTTAATTTAAATACATTTCAATCTCATACCATATCTGTGGCTCTTGTAACTCATTGTGTCCATTTATTTCAACTCCTCTGTCCGAACCTAGACTCTGGTCCACCCTAGCTCACTTAAGTGATCCCGTCAACTAGCAAATTGGGCTACATTAGGTACAGGATTTATTATCTTTCTATATTCTATATATGTCTATTATGTTACTTGTTACTCTACAATCATCTCTAGCAGCTTGGAAATGTGTGATATTTCTGCTTCTCCACTTTAAGTTGAGGTAGTAACCAACTTTTTCATGACTTTTCTTTCACTAGTGGTTAAATGAATTAAATGTGATGAAGTTGTATAATTTACACTGTTTATCAAGTGAATAACAAAAACTTTTAAGCATTACTATCACTGTAACTCTACCTACAGTTGCAAGAAAAAGTATGTGAACCCTTTTGGGGTTACTTGTATTTCTGCATAAATTGGTCATTAAATGTGTTCAGATCTTCATCTAAGTCACAACAATAGACAAACACAGTCTGCTTAAAGTAATACCACTAACTTGATGTGGACAAAGATTTATATCACAGATTTGTGCAATATTAATGTGATTTCAGTAATATCAATATTGCTGCACGAGGGGTGCCAGCTCTCACGACAACAGATCAATCGCTCCCTGCTATCTCTAGGCTGCTCATGAATCTCCATGGAAAAAACAAAGAGCCTCCGGGAATGCGCTTCAGAAAAAATGTCTCTAATGCTAATTACTCTTCAGGAGCTGACTGAAGGCGAATGTCTTTATAAATGGCACACTCCCAAATATCAGTGGAAAGCATCAGGACAGGCAGGAAGGGATTAGAACCAGTGCAGCAAACACAAATTAAACTCATGAATGCACAATATTTTTTACAGAAAATTATTATTATTTTCTATTATTCTACTATTATTGAAATCAATGAGTGTAGAAAAACATGGGCACGATGGTCCCATTTACTTCTGTTCTAGTGAAATAAAATTAAATTTGTAGACTTACTGCATTGGTAGACCTGCCCCCTTCTCCCAGAACTAGCATCTCAAGCTGCTTTCATTGAGTTTACACCACGACCTTAAGAAACAAAAGCAAAGCAGAATCTTTAATTTTTTATTAAACGATTTAAATTTTTATTAAACAAAGAACCTGTGTGTTCTATTTGCTGAAATCATGCAGTTTAACCCTTGTGCTGCCAAGGATAATCAAAGGCAGAGGTGGTGATTTGTCTGAATTACCCCACTAACTCATTAGGATTCCCATCACTAGTGATGCCCCAACACCAGGAGGTAAGCCTAGCACATGCCTCCTCCGATACATGTGAAATCAGCCACCACCTTTTTTCAAACTACTGCTGATGCAAAATTGCCTGTGTGAGACCAACACTGTTAGTGTTGTAAAATCTGAATATTCCCACTTAACTAAATGTTTGGACAGCATACCTTCTGGATATGTGCCTACCACACAACCTCAACTTAATGCATGCTGATTTGTTTTTCTGCAGAACCTTTCGTACAAACATATACACAAACACCCAAAGTTATGTGCTAACTTCATGTTTAAATTTGCACTGCTATTTACACAATGAAGTCAAATTGGAGAGCATATCTTTGTGGGTTTTCAGTTGTGAAGTATCCTTCAGGCAGGAAAGTGATGCTTAGGATAATTAATCATGATTCTGAGCGCTATTCAGATCATATGATCCAGATTTAGAATCTGGATATTCTATATTTTGGCTATCCACAACATCCAGCTTCTAGCTAACTGGTTAGCTAAATTAATTTTCGTTAATCACGTTAATTATAGCTTACAGTATGTCCTGCAAGCCTAAATTAATAAGAACAGCAACCACGAGTAATGAAATGTAAAACAAACAACACAAAGTAAAGTAAACTACACTAAAACAAAAAGCAAAAAAAACAATGAAAAAGCAAAAAAAAAAAAATATTAAGAAAACAAAAATAAGAAGGCTTAACAGATTAAACTTTACTAAGAAAACAAGAAACATAGAACAAGCAACATGAAACAATACAGACCTAACAGAGGAACTCATACACAACAATACTCAGCATTTTAGGCACACAAAAGACTCCACACGAAACACTCCAACAAAGGGGCTTAAATATGCAGGTAGGGTGAGGAACACCTGGGACTGGTGACGAGGGGGCGCGGTTACAAACAAAACACAAGGTGACAACACTAATGGCTAGGGCAAGAACAAATAGGACCAAGAACAAAACAAGACCATATGTTTAAAAGAGCTCATGTCTGAGAACACAAGACAGGAAAACAGAGGGCAAAAGCACATGGAACCAAAAGAGGAAAGAAACACAAGACAGACACAGGCTAAGGTGTGACAGAAGCAGAGTACATCGGACTTTTAACACCACTAACCAGATACCCCTCTGAAAAGTACATTACTCCTCCCAGAACTGTGATTAATTTAGCAGTGCTAGGATATATAGCTAATGACAGAAAGTTTGATATGGTTTTAAATGTGGCTGATTTCACAAAGCAGAGTATAAGAGAGAGATGGACAAAGTTACCATTTTCATTCCCAGATATTATTTCTATCTAATCTGCAGGCACAGTTTCAGCCTCCAGATTACTGGGTTTGAGAGTAACATCTACAGAACGTGGGATCCAGTGCTATGAATAAAAAAGAAGATTCACTGCAGGAAGGCCGTTCCTGACATGAACTACTGCAGCATTTATTGGAGGGACTCTCAAAGGCTTTGTGTGTCGTGTTAAAAGGGCAGTAGCGAATGGGTGGTTGTCAGGGCAGTGTGAAGGTCTTGGAGTGTTTTAGCAGAGGTCTGAGAGTGTGGGCTTGCCACATTTATAAATCATGGAGGCTGAGATGAATAAGGAGTGATGCTCTCCTTCCGAAACACTGCCGCAAAAAAGCGGATCAAGAAGCTGAAGGGGAGCCTTACAGAAGCACGGAAATGGGCTCAATTTGGGATTAAACTGTGGAGGAACATGAGCAGCTTAGGGATTCATGTTACATGTTTTAAATAGCTGGTCCTCTACCACATGCTGAGAAACGATAGCTGTGGGTTCAGAAACTGGTCAGAATGGTTTGTTTTTTTTATTAAACCAAAGAATAAAGAAAATAAGAGGCTGTACAAGAGAGAACAGTGAAATGTCCCTTTAAAAGAATGGCATTCCTTGTTAGAAACTAACAATTAGTGAGAATTCTCAGCCAATAAGAGCACTGAAGTGATTAAGGGGCTGTAGAAAGGCTTAAATGACTAACTGCAGCAGTGCTCTTCTGCTGGAAGGACTGTATGTACTGTATTGTATTATATTCCACTTTCTTTGCGTGTGTTTGTGACAAAATTATTATTATTTTTTTTTACAAATTGAGATTTATTTACATTAATGTTGCTTACTTAAATGTTATGTATTTCTGTTATTGTTTCAGATCACACACACCAAGCACTATATTTTGAAGTAAACCAGGAAAACCCAGTAATGATGTGTGTCGGGCTGTTACCAACACAGCATGGTGCCGACCAGTTGTCCCTGAACCAGAATCTCAGAAGCAGTGACAAAAGTGTCTTTCCTGAAGGAAACATTCAATGGTTTTGCATCAAAGTTGGATGAAAAAGCAGCAAACAGATGAGTGTGAGTCAGTATAGCTGTGGATTAGCACTTGGGGACCTGCCCTGCCATTGTGTCAGGAATGAAAAATGTGTAACAGGTTTGTGTAACAATAAAGCGGCTGGGCATTCTGTATAGCCTCACCTTTATTAAGTTTATAATAAGAATAAAACTTCATTATAATCATGTTTTGTTTTTTGGATGGACTATTGAAACAGGACTCGAGTACTTTTTATAACTGCTTGAAACCAGGATTCTCTCCTACTGTCATCATTAGAGGCTCCATCTTTTGGATCTTGTTGGAAGAAACAATGATCATGATTGTGGCGCTTTATTAAGAACAAACAGTACAGAATTTGTTTAAATTAACTGTTTAAACTGCTTAAATATTTTTCCTAAACATATTACTGGACACATTTCAGTGTTTGAGTTCTTTTTAAGAAATATCAGCATTAGATTGTTGAAATTAAGAGAGAGAGAGACAGACAGACAGACGGTGCGAGCAAAAGAGAGAAAGCGAGAGAGAGACAAAAAGACATGGTGAGCGAAAGAAAGAGAGACAGACAGACGGCACTAGTGAAAGAGAGAGAGCATGCACAAGAGAGAGAAAGACGCCGTGAGCGAAAGAGAAAGAGAAAAGGGAAAGGGAGAAAGAGAGAGAGGAAAAGAGACAAAGACAGAGGTGCAAAAGAGGGAGGGAGAGGGAGAGAGAGACAGACGGCACTAGCGAAAGAGATAGAGAGAGAGAAAGACAGACATACGGTGCACGAGAGGGAGGGAGAGAGAGAGACAGACAGCACTAGTGAAAGAGAGAGCGTGAGAGAGAGACAGAAAGATGGCGTGAGCGAGAGAAAGACAGACAGACGGTGCACGAGAGGGAAGGAGAGAGAGAGACAGACAGACGGCACTAGCCAAAGAGAGAGAGAAAGAGAGAGAGACCGAAAGATGCCGT
The DNA here is from genome assembly GCF_023375975.1 of Astyanax mexicanus. Lineage (NCBI taxonomy): Eukaryota > Metazoa > Chordata > Actinopteri > Characiformes > Acestrorhamphidae > Astyanax > Astyanax mexicanus. The sequence goes on along the minus strand of NC_064419.1, from coordinate 20,077,302 downwards.
GAGCGAGAGAAAGACAGGCAGTGCACAAGAGGGAGGGAGAGAGACTGACAGACAGACGGCACGAGGGAAAGACTGAGAGCGAGACACTATGAGCGCCTAACCCTGCATTTACACTGGAAAGTGACAGGCAACCATAAGTTTCCTATTGCAGTGCAGCGATGGTGTGTGGACAGTTTGAATGATCTGCGGTTCTGCACGCTTTCTCTGCTTCTGTGCTCTAAATTCCAGTCAGAACTAAACTATGGGCTAAGTCAGCCCACGATTCAGCACAGGCTATGGGCTAAGTCAGTAGCAAGTTGCTAATAACAACAGTCCTACAGCTACACTTTCCGGGTTACGTTCATTGGTTCCACAAGTCTCCTATAAACTGCCTGTGTACCGTGACGGTATGTAAATAATACACGTACCGTTACACCTTTAATGGGCAGGCATAAAAAATGAATGGGAGTAAATGGAAGAATGAGGGATGAAAAAAGTACAAATAGATGAGTGTGGTTCAGTATGACTGTTGATTTGAGTTTGTTTCTTTGGTCTGGATAAGTTGATGAGTTTGTTTACTTGGAGCGTTTTATCTGTCGGTTTGGTTTGGTTTCACACAGGCATAAACATAAATCCACTAAAATGCGCACCAATAAACCACGCGAGCACACTGTGTCCTCTGATTAGCGGTTAGATCGGGCCCAAAAAATCCGACCCCACCCAGCCCTAGCCTTTGCACGTTCTGCCCGAGCCCGACAAAACACGAACCATGAACTGCCATTATGAGCCTGAGCCGATCCGCCCCATAAACTGTCTGTTTTCGGTCTGTTTGATTGAGCGAAATATGATCAGAATTATGTTAATTAACACTGTAACATAGAAGCATAGAACTATTATTTAATTTAAATGATTTTTAAGAGCAGCTACACACAGTGCTGCAAGTCAAACGTGGAGGAGTTCACATGCGAGAGAGAGCGAGAGAGACACAGAGAGAGAGAGAGAGAGAGAGAGAGTATTTGGTGTATGAGCTACTCACAGGTAAAGGTTCTCACATACTGTATCTCCTGTTTCTCTTTTATCTCCTCGTGCTCATATTCTATTCCCATACATAATTCTGCAGCTCCCTCAGTATTTTCTGTCGTATTTTGCGGATAGCGCGAGCGCTTACAACTAACACCGCGGACCGCGAGGTGCTGCCGCTGGTGTGCTGAATTCGACTCCGGCTTCGCGGGCAGAATCGGCACAACACCCCCCGCTGTAGAACTGCGGGAGTGAAAACAGCGCTTATAAATAAATTCGTTTTTTCACTTTCAGTTTTCGTTATTTGGTTCGTTTTCTTTAACAATAATAATTGGTTACTTAGCAACATTGTGATTATCACACCAGAGCTTTATTTAAAAATAAAAATATTATTAAAAAACAGATGCCTACATCTCAGACTATTTTCTGGAGCCCGACCCGGCCCAAGGAATGTGGTGGGAAATCTCGGCCCAAACAGACCCGATTTTGGGTCGGGCCTCAGGTCAGGTCGGGTTCGGGCAGAGAATCTAAGCTCTACCTCTCTTGTCTGGCGCAAGAGCAAAAAAGTAAATATAGGGTTCTCTTATAGGGTGTTCTTGCATTTATACCTATGCTGTGTGAAGCTGCGTTAACACAGAATGCTGAGAATTTGCCGCTGCGCTTTTAAACACAGTGTTTGGACGTGCAGCGCAGATGTAGTAATTGGAGTCACGTGGCTGCGAGCAGTGAACGCAGCACATGCTGAGTTCAGTGTAAAACTGCTTAGCATGGACAGCAGAGACAGCATTTGTTCATAGCTGTAGTAATTAGCGTTATCTGGCTAATATATCAGAGCAGTGTCGCGCAAATAAAAGGAGTATATTTGATAGCTGTGTTGGATCGGGCCCGGATCATGTTCTCACCACATGTAAAGCGCTCCAGAGTTCGTTTGGGTCCAGATCAAGACCACATCTTCTAGCAGGTCTCAGTCCGACAGTTTTGATCTGCACCCAAAGATGATTACTGTTTTCACACCTGCTCAATCGAACCACACTAAGGGTACAAATGAACCAGAGTCCGTTTTAACCAGACCAAATAGTGCTGGCAAACCGTAGTGTCAGTTATCCAAGGGTTACAAATTCATATCATACACCATGGTGTGAGATAATAGTCCTGTTCACCACATGTCTTGTACACAAAGTGGAGAGAGCCTTGAACCTTTATTAGCTCCCAGTAGAGCTGTTATAGCAGACCTGTGTCAGCAGTACATAGCTATAGTAGTTTGAGTTGTGCACCACTGTTAGAATTGCATTTATTAGTGTAGCAGGAAAGGTGTAGAAGTGTTTGTTGTTGTCCATTGAACCTCAGTGACTGTCACTAAAACAAGCTATAAAAATAGATATAAAAATTAGAAGAGTGTTATCAAGTGGTGCAACTGACTAAGTGTTGGCCCTGCCAACAGGAAATTGTGACTTCAGTTATTGATGATGCCCTAGCCATCGAAAGATTGGTGGCCCCAGAGAGCATAACTGCAAACATCCACAGCAACCTCTCACATATTTCACCTTTTTTTTTTACCTTTTTGGTCCCAGTCCATACCTGCTCCCCTCACTTCACCCCTTTCTTCAGTCTTTACCAAATGATTATACACTGTCGGGCCAAAAAAAAAAAGGTCACACACTCTAATATTTTGTTGGAACGTCTTTAGCTTTGATTGGGGCACACATTCACTGTGGCATTGTTTTAATAAGCTTCTGCAATGTCACAAGATTTATTTCAATCCAGTGTTGCATAACTTTTTCACCAAGATCTTGCAGCAGCATTGACGATGGTAGAGTCTGACCTCTGCACAAAGAAGCGCTTCTCCAGAACATCCCAAAGATTCTCAATGAGGTTGAGGTCTGGACTCTGTGGTGAACAATCCATGTGTGATAATGATGATTTCATGCTCCCTGAATCCCTCTTTCACAATTCCAGCCCCATGAATCCTGACATTATCACCTTGGAATATGGCCGTGCCATCAGGGAATCCATCCAAAAAATCCATGGATGGAATAACCTGGTCTATATTCAGTATATTCAGGTAGTCAGCTGACCTCATTCTTTCAGCACATACTGTTGCTGAACCTAGACCTGACCAACTGCAGCATCAAACCCACCCTCATTTGATTAGTTAAATCCAGGCGGAGACTTTTTTTTGGACAGGCAGTGTATTACTGATGGTACACATTCTACACACACACACACATATACACACACACTGGCTGAAAGACTGCAAAAGCAAGCCAAAGAAAAAGGCTTTCACAACAGCTGCCCTCTCCTGTTTAACCCTGTTTCAAAGCTGCGTATTTGTACATCATGTCTGATGTGTCTCTTCCTGATTTCCATCATCCTATTAAACTCAGTAATGCACTGTTCTGGTGGTCAACATAACGCCTCCTGCCGTAATGGAAGAAAGAGAGCGAGAGGGGAGACTAATGAGAAATAAAAGGTCAGGGATAGAGAGAGAGAGAGAGAGAGAGAGAGAGGAGAGTAATGAATGAAGACTGGCGTTTATAAATAGCCGAGGTGAGAGCGAAGGAGTCCCAGCAGATGAATTATGCAGCAGGACGCTGAGGCATATTCAGGATGACAATTACGTCCACATGCCGCAAACTCACACCATTAACATACAGTATGTGTGTGTGTATTTGTGTGAGTGTGTGTGTTTGTGTGAGTGTGTGTAGGTGGGTGGGTAAAACTGTCCTTTAGAATCTCTGTGATACATTTACCCTCAACTCTTTCTCCTCCTCTCTCTCTTTCTCTCTCTCTTTCTCTCTATCTCTCGTTCTCCTTCTTCTGCTGATGTAATCAAAATGTAGAGGCCTTGAGCCCGAGGCTGTTCTTTGAAGCAGCACTTTGAAGGAACTCCTGAGAAGCGCAGTGTCGCAGCCATATTATAGTAGGGAAAGCAGCGGAAAGGCCACGTCACGACACACAAAGGCTTGATTTAGCACAGCAGCTGCTTCGCTTATTGAGCGCGACTTCTACTGAATGGTCAATCAATTGATAGTAAAGCTGAGGCTTCAGATATTGATCTTGCCTGAGACTCGACAGCCACGTGGCAACGCATTGGGGAAAAAAAATCTGTGGCTTAGAGGAAACAGGTGAAAATGTCAGAAAGCTCAGATAAAAATAAATTAAAGGCCATTTGCTGAGATGAGATTTTACTATTAACCACACAAGGTTGCCAGATGTCACACTTGGCAAAACTGGACTGTCGGTGCAGGGGGTTGGGATGGAGGCAACTGAAATCCACTGTTAGCAATTAGCATTAGCAAAGCATCTCTGGTGTAAAAAAAAAAGAAAGAAAAAGCTCTGTGTTTGGAGTCTGGAGTGATCAGTCATGTTTATAATATTTTGTTTTGTAATTATATGTTTATTGAATTTTACAAACATTACAGTTGTATCAGAACAGATTTAAAACATCTCGCCACATCAGTATCAGAGAAAGTTAACATAGTACTTAAACTGAAATAGATAAAAAATATAATTATTAAATGAAAAAAATATAAGAGTAAGACAGGACCAAATAAAATTAAATAAAGATATGATAGCAGGGACAGAATCACAGATCAACCAGTATTTTCCAGGCTGATGACCAAATTTTACAGAAATCTTTGTGTCTACTGTGGATTTCAAAAGTAAGTTTCTCCAGTGGGAGAAGGTTTGATACCTGTGTCAACCACAAATTGAGTGAAGGAACATTTTGAGATATCCACATGAGTAAGATGTTGCATTTTATGCCTAGATTTGATAAGACTCCTAACAGATTCATTCTCATTTAAAACTACATCAGGGCTGTAGTTCAGAAGATACAAATATGGTGACACACACATTTTTATCCAACATTTTTACAACAATTCCAAAACATATGCATAAATGTACCCTGATCAGTATTGCACTTGGGATACATTAGAGATACACATCCTGTCACGCCTGATGCTGTCAGTCCCTGTTTTCCTCAAAGACTCTAACTCCCAGCATGCTCCACATATGAACTACAATAACTCTGCTGAGCATGTGACTCTGTCACGCTCCTCCTCCACCGTCTTCTGATTGGAAAATTACGTTATTGTCACAGATGAGAAGGGTGGACGTAAGTGCAGAAATATTTATAATATTATTCATTAAATAAACAAACTAAAACAAACTAAAAACAAACAAACCACAGCTTCACTAAAAATAAACAGAAAACAAAAACGGGTAAACGCAAGACGAAATTACAAGACTGAAATAACTAAAATAACAAAGATGAGATTAAAGTATAATCAGAACTAAGAAACCAGTAACTCTAGAAACAAAAAACCAACTTGACAGACACACAGCAAGGTATCACACAAAAGACTAGACAAAGAACGCTTGAAACAAAGGGGCTTATATACATGAGGAGGGAACAGGAAACTGGAAACACCTGAGGATCAATCAAGAGGGGGCGGGGTTACAAATCTGTGGACGGAAACAGAGACTGGACTAAAGACAGGAGAGGGGGCTGAGACTGGACAGGGGACAAGGACTGGACAAAAGACTGGACACGGGGCTGAGACTGGACAGGGGACAAGGACTGGACAAAAGACTGGACACGGGGCTGAGACTGGACAGGGGACAAGGACTGGACAAAAGACTGGACACCGGGCTTAGACTGGACAGGGGACACAGACTGGACAAAGGGCTGAGACTGGGCAGAGGACAAGGCCTGGACAAAAGACTGGACACGGGGCTTAGACTGGACAGGGGACACAGGCTGGACAAAGGGCTGAGACTGGACAGAGGAGTGGACAGTAGACTGGACAGAGGGCTGGACACTACACAGGGACGGAGACTGGATTGGGGACGAGAACATAGACTGGACAAGTGGCTTAGACTGGACAGAGGACTTGGGCTGGACAAACTGGGACTGGACAAGACAGGACGAGGGAACCGGGACAAACACACTTACTGGGACTGACACAAATATGGTGACAGGGACGGGAACAGGAAAACCACCAGGGACAGGAACGGGAACAAACACAGACACGGGGACCAGGACAGGGAGAGACATGGGTACAAACAAAATAGGATGCCCAGGACTGGCAAAAGTTCTTGAGTTCTGTGAGACCAGCCTGGGCACAGTTCTGGGGGTTGGCCTGGGAGCTGGTCTGGGGGTGTACAAAGTTCTGGGAGCAGGCACAGGGTCAGAGGCGGCCGGAGCCGCGGGCACAGGGTCAGAGGCGGCCGGAGCCGCGGGCACAGGGTCAGAGGCAGCCGGAGCCACGGGCACAGGGTCAGAGGCGGCCGGAGCCGCGGGCACAGGGTCAGAGGCGGCCGGAGCCGCGGGCACAGGGTCAGAGGCGGCCGGAGCCGCGGGCACAGGGTCAGAGGCGGCCGGAGCCGCGGGCACAGGGTCAGAGGCGGCCGGAGCCGCGGGCACAGGGTCAGAGGCGGCGGGTACCACATGAGCGGCAGGCACTGCAAACACAGGAGCAGGAGCAGCGGGCACCGCTGGCACTGGAGCTGAAGCAGTGGGTACCACATGGGCGGCAGGCACTGCAGACACAGGAACTGGAGCGGCAGGCATCCCTGGCACTGGAGCTGAAGCTTGGGCAGCGGGCGCTGCTGGAGCTGGTACCGGGGCTGGGGCAGCGGGGGCTGCTGGAGCTGGTACCAGGGTTGGGGCAGCGGGAGCTGCTGGTGCTGGAGCTGAGGCTGGAGCAGCGGGAGCTGCTGGTGCTGAGGCTGTAGCAGCGGGAGCTGCTGGTGCTGGAGCTGAGGCTGGAGCAGCGGGAGCTGCTGGTGCTGAGGCTGTAGCAGCGGGAGCTGCTGGTGCTGGAGCTGAGGCTGGAGCAGCGGGAGCTGCTGGTGCTGAGGCTGGAGCAGCGGGAGCTGCTGGTGCTGAGGCTGGAGCAGCGGGAGCTGCTGGTGCTGAGGCTGGAGCAGCGGGAGCTGCTGGTGCTGAGGCTGGAGCAGCGGGAGCTGCTGGTGCTGGAGCTGAGGCTGGAGCAGCGGGAGCTGCTGGTGCTGGAGCTGAGGCTGGAGCAGCGGGAGCTGCTGGTGCTGGAGCTGGAGCTGAGGCTGGAGCAGCGGGAGCTGCTGGTGCTGGAGCTGAGGCTGGAGCAGCGGGAGCTGCTGGTGCTGGAGCTGAGGCTGGAGCAGCGGGAGCTGCTGGTGCTGGAGCTGAGGCTGGAGCAGCGGGAGCTGCTGGTGCTGGAGCTGAGGCTGGAGCAGCGGGAGCTGCTGGTGCTGGAGCTGAGGCTGGAGCAGCGGGAGCTGCTGGTGCTGGAGCTGAGGCTGGAGCAGCGGGAGCTGAGGCTGGAGCAGCGGGAGCTGCTGGTGCTGGAGCTGAGGCTGGAGCAGCGGGAGCTGAGGCTGGAGCAGCGGGAGCTGCTGGTGCTGGAGCTGGAGCTGAGGCTGGAGCAGCGGGAGCTGCTGGTGCTGGAGCTGGAGCTGAGGCTGGAGCAGCGGGAGCGGCTGGTGCTGGAGCAGCTGGAGCGGCGGGTGCAGCTTGAGCCGGCGCGGCGGGTGCAGCTTGAGCCGGCGCGGCGGGTGCAGCTTGAGCCGGCGCGGCGGGTGCAGCTTGAGCCGGCGCGGCGGGTGCAGCTTGAGCAGGCGCGGCGGGTGCAGCTGGACCACGTACAAGGGATGTACGGTGCAGGTCTTCAAGTCTGTTTCTAACAAAAGACCAGTACTCATCCTCCCAATCCACCCCACCTCTGCTAAGGTATTCTGCTACGTCCATTTTATTGGTCTAGTCTTATGTCACAGATGAGAAGGGTGGACGTAAGTGCAGAAATATTTATAATATTATTTATTAAATAAACAAACTAAAACAAACTAAAAACAAACAAACCAAAGCTTCACTAAAAATAAACAGAAAACAAACACGGGTAAACGCAAGACAAAATTACAAGACTGAAATAACTAAAATAACAAAGATGAGATTAAAGTATAATCAAAACTAAGAAACCAGTAACTCTAGAAACAAAAAAACAACCTGACAGACACACAGCAAGGTATCACACAAAAGACTAGACAAAGAACACTTGAAACAAAGGGGCTTATATACATGAGGAGGGAACAGGAAACTGGAAACACCTGAGGATCAATCAAGAGGGGGCGGGGTTACAAATCACTGATGACAGGGTGGGGCTAGGGCGGAGACAAGACCAAAACACAACAGAAGCACATGGCTGCGAAACATGACAGGTAAACAGAGGGGCAGGAGCACAAGAGACCAAATGAGGGAGAAACACAAGGCAGACATGGGCTAAGGTGTTACAGTTATTACTCCCTGTGTGTTTCTGTATATACACCCCTTAGTTTTCAGTCTCCGGTGGTGAGTATTACCTGGTTCTCCAGCTCTTATACAATGCTTTTTCTATTGCTTTTCCGTTTTCCAGTTCCTGACCTGTTGTTCTGTTCCTAGACCACTCTTTAGCCTAGCCCTCTCACTACTGTCTTTTGTTTTGTTATCTTATTACTTGTCTTTTTTTGTCTCTCCGTTGCTGAACCCCTGCCTTGCACACTACAAGTTTTGGTGTGTCCTGTTTTACTGCTGCCCTTTTTATCTCTGTATTTTATTTACTTTGTAAATACACTCCTTTTCTGGTTTCCTGGTTCCGGTGTTCATTACACATTCAAACTTCTTATGATCATAAGATTTTTACCCCAAACTATTCCTTTAAAGGCTAAGTTCCACCTACCAGCTAATATGAAATAGTCAAACACATAAATACAGCCTAAGCTGAGTTCCTAATTTTGATTCGTGATTATCGATGGTTAGAAAACATTTTTTCCCAAATGTTCAAGCTATACAGATCAAAAGACTTTTATTTGGCAATGCCTGCTGCCTTCGGAGTCTGTCACACACGTCAAACGTGATGTAGATGGTGGAAAACAACCCAAGAAGTTGAACCAGATGAACTGAAGATAATGCAAAAAAGTGTGTTGTTTTCAGCTGCAATAATTCCATGTACAGTGGGACACCCGTGCACAAATGGCCCAAAAATGTATAAACTTTAAAAGGGCATACTGGAAAGGACTGTCCACGCAGTCTGTTATCTGTAGTGCTCACTTCACTCCTGAAGAGTAACATAACTGTGATGTTGGATGTGGAAAGCTGCTGTCATGACGATGAATGTGTATTAAAACTGGTGCTTTTCCAACAATATGAGCACGCCAGGAGCCTCAGTGGTTATAAAAGTAAACAGCGATGCTTTTCACTGTTTTCCACCAGTGATGTCAGTCGGCACCTTTCTCAGGTTTTTCCGTCAATTTACTTGAATTCATTGATTTTAAAGAAAAAGAAATATGTGATGTGAATATGTGTCATTTTTACTTTAAGCTAAAATAATGTGAAATGCTCAGAAGGTCCTTTAGGTGGGGCTTACCCTTTAAGGAAGGTCTCCAATAGGGTTGGTGTTTGATCTGTTGAGTCTTACAATAAAGGTGCAACGATCATACTGCATGCCATCAGCAGCCAGAGTCCGAGAGAGCACAACTGATCTTGCTCTATCTGGGTGGGGAAATTACTGTTCCTCCTCAAATTTCAACACTAATGTGATGTTGATCAGTACAGGCATCTGTTGGCTGATGTATCAAAACTGGGGATCTGGTGCTTTCCTCCAAGTGCTGGCTACCTATAGTGATGCTGCATCAGGAGCAGTCGGAAAAAGGCAGTGGCTGGTTTCACATGTGTTAGAGAAAGCAGGTGCTAGTTTTCAGGCTTCTAGAGTTGGTGGCATTATTAGTGATAGGGGGAGTCTTAAAGAGTGGTGGGTTTGGTAATTAATCCCATAAATCGGAAAGAAAATTAGATAAAATTACACAAAATTAAATTTGGCAGACGCTTTTGTCCAAAGCGACTTACAGTAGTGAAGTACAAAAGTAATAGAAGTTAAAGGTAAAAACATCTTTAGACAGGGCCTAAAGGAGGTCAGAGGGAAATAATTGGATAGAGGAGTAGAGTAGGGGAAGAAGGAAAAGAGATTATAAGTAGTTAGTCAGTTAATTAGAAATAAATTGTTGAAGGAACTGAATAATTTTTATGAATAGTTTTTATTTCCATACAGAAGCAGTAGAGATACTGAATGTCCAGTGAATATTTTTAAGGTTTAAACATCCTTCACTTGATTTAAATGCTCTTCCACAATTTCACATATCTCTATTACAACCAAGAAGATCAGAGATGCAAAGTACCAATATCTAACATTTAAAGCTCAAATGAAGAAATGAAGTACAGAGTACAGGGAGTGAGAGTGAGTGACTGTACGTTCACTGAAGAAACATGTTGTATGTTCTATATGGCTGAGATGGCTTGTGCATTAAAAATACATCCCTCCATCTCCCTCTCCATCTTCTATATGGAAAGCATGAGGTTCCTCTCCAAAGGTCTGGAGAGTAAAGTGTAATGGGTTTTCAATCTAGATGTCTCTGTACGTGAGTGTATGTGTAAGAGAGAGAGAGAGAAAGAGAGAGAGAGAGAGAGAGAGAGATCCTGTTCTCTGTAGACTCACTCTTGGTCTACTAAGAAACAAATATCACTAGTTTATTAAAAATGTCCTAAAGTTTGTGGACACTGTTGACTAGGTGCTTAAATGAATTCATTCTGCATGTACAGTAGAATCTACAGAAAAAAGCACTGCCAATAGAATGGCCTTGTCTTAATCAGTGGTTCTCACACTGTGGTTTGTGAGGTTCACACTGGTGGCATGCAAAGCATATCGTCGCTGTCCTATGAAAAACACTTATCTCCATTTTTGTCAATTTTTAGTTTATTACATAATTTAAACAGACAAACTGTCCCTTACACTGTGCCAAAATTTCTTGATGAACGGACCAATAGGAACTCTTCAAAATGACATGAAATAAACTTTTTTTACATTGAATTGCACTGAAAGTTTACAAGGTTTTTTCTTTCTCCTGTAAAGTTGTTGTTTTGGAAATAAGTGTTTTTCTGTCATGGTGTGCACAGAATAAAGACACTCGCGGATACAGTAAAAAGGGTTATTTATTAAAATGAAGGGCAGAGAAACGGGTAGTCGAACAGAAACAATCAGAGCACCGGTAAACAAAAGCCACGTAGGAAAAACCATACCATGAGTGGAAAACAGTCCAGAGTTCAAACACGAGGAAGCCAGCATCAGAGATAATCCAATAATCAAAAAACAGGAAACAGTCCAGGTCATACACAGAAAAATCCACAATCAGAGATAATCCAGAAATTGGCGTCGAGAAAACAAAAGCAAGGTCATACACAGAAAAACATACACAGTAAGGTAACGCTTTGTAAAGTGGTAGAAACCAGACAATACGTGGAACCAGTGTACTGGTGAAGCGTCCTTAAATACCCTGGGGTAATCAATACTCCGGGCTTCCTGGCGGAAGCAGGTGAGGTGTCACGTGCGTAGGTGTGTGCGTGATGTCAGCGTGTGGTGCGTTCTGGGTAGTGTAGTTGTTAGGCTGTAAACCTCCGTTGGAGCTCAGTGTGGAAGGAGCAGGAGTGCCTACAGCACCAGACGTGAAATTTTCATTGGACAGCGACGATATTAACCCTTTCAGACATGAATTATGTTCCAGTGATGAAAAAATATTAGAATTTGTTCCTGGCTTATAAATGCTTTCATTGATTGGTCCATAGTTTGTTACAATGTATAACATTTCTCATCTATACCAGTTCATGGTTTGATGTTGATAAGCATTGTAAGTGTAAGATTATTTTTTCTAATTTTAGCAAAAATTATCTCAATCAGACTCATATTTACCATATTCAAAATAATGTAACTCTAAATTCCTGTAAATTCCTGTAAATTCCTCTAGAATGAGTTGGGTTGGCGTTCCTTATGGAAAATCATACACTAAGCTTGGAAACTGTTTAAAACTTAACATCAAACAAACTGTATACAAAGTTTTTTTTATAGGGATGACTTTATTTTGGTTTAAATAAACCAGTATATTTAACTTCATTTTTTATCACTAGTGATTTTTAATGTTTTGTCTCCTAACCATTGTCATTACCATTAACATTGAGATGATTCTGTGCATTTAATTCAGTCACAGATTCATAGAATGACAGTTTATCACTGCTTGCAGAGAAAAATTCTGTCTAGTTATTTTAAAACATCAATCAACAATCATAAGCAAGCAGAGGTCAAGTAAAGGCTATTTATATTTATGCCATGTGGATTATGATGCAGGTAAACCCAGCGGATTTGTAAGCGTCTTTTTGAGGGAACAGAAAAGGTAGGATTATTTATAGCATGTATACATAATGTAAATCTGGTCTCTTTTTCTTTATCTGGTCTCTGGTTTGTTAAACAAACCCGAATATGTCTATATTTTAGATTCTTTAAATTAGGCACCTCTTAAATATAGGTCAGTCAATCTGAAAAACTGACCAGTTACCAGCCTCAGAAACCACAAGTTAGCAGCACTCCAGAGAAGAGCACCCTAAAAGCTTCATAAAGTATTTTTAAAATGTTTCATTTACTACATAATTCCTAATATACACACTGTAAAAGACAACTTATAGAATCTACTCAATAAATGTGAGGTAACAATTTGCACTCAGTTTGTTTGGGTAGATTTCACCCCATATATTGAGTAAAGATTACCTAAATGTATCAGTTGTGACACACTAAAAGAAATAAGGTAAAACCTACCCAACATTTCTCAATACTATTTACTTAACAAAAATTGAGAAACATTTACATTAATGTTACTTCTTTATCTACTTAATATTTATTAGTTATGCATTATATATTAGATTTTAATATGACTAACTAACCACTACTTTAAAAAGGTTAAACGTACTTTAATAAAAAAGTCAGAAAGAGTGAACCACAGTTACTTCCTCTAGCCATGGTGTTTTTAATAATCGACAAGTAGATCTCACAACAGTGAAAGCGCTAACTAGATAGCTTATTAGCGTTAGTAAGGTTTGTTTGAAGTAACCAATGTTTTTACAATAAACCTGCACACTTGCTATCTAGCACAGCATTTCATTATTTAGGCTGAATAGCACTAGCTAGCTAGCTAGCGAAACTAGCTAGGGTTAGCTAACTTTGCTAGCACAGAGAGCTTAGCACTGGCTACATGTGTTAATAATTAGCCTGCTACAAGAGAATGCCTGTGCCAGAGGGTAAAGTCCTAAACTAGGAATCTTACCTTCAAAACAGCAGCTCAAAAAGAGATGTGCAGCAGTGCGTGGGGAACCAATAGTTTTTGAGTATATGTTACAAAGTATATTTTTAGGTTGCAGTTGTTACTGTTAACAAATGAGTAGCGTAGGTAGAATTTACCCATTGTAATTCATTTCTCTTGCTGACATATATATTTATATATTTATATAGTATTTTTCAATCAGTGTGCATGAGTTATATTTACCACCCTCCAAAATATTTTTTTACAGTGCACAAAAACCTGTATGTCCAAATATTTATGGACACTCTTTCTTATGAATGATGCAAATCACTATAAAAATAAACCTCTTAGCACTAATGCCAGGCATGGGTTAGGGGGATGGTAATCATCCAATATCCAGAACTCACTTACACTTGTCGCTGAATGCAATCAATTCCTCACAGCAATGCTTCAGAATCCAGTAGAAAGCCTTCCCTGGACAGTAGAGACATTTACTCCAAAAAAAGCTCTATAAATCATTAAATAAACACCTTGATTTTAAGAAAAAAACTATAAAGGAGTTCCACTCCTTTGAGCCACATAGTGTATATATGTGGTATAATTGGATTATTATACACACATCTATTTACAACATAAAGAATGCTTTGTATATATAATATATGATTTTTAATATAGTTTTTATTTGTTTCCTATATTGTAAAAGAATACTAATGTCTATGACTAAATACTACTAAATACTAAAGGCTATGAATGAACACATAAGGAAACATGTAGTAACTTATAAGTGTTAAACCAACCAAAATACTATAATACAGCATAGTGTATACGTATTCCACCTTCTCACAACACAACAGATGCTCTGAAACTCATTAGGAGACACAAACAAGAGGTGGTCATGTAAGCAGGAGGTGGCTACTGTAAAGAATCTAAATAATGAAACTCAATAGTTTCATAGTTTGGATGAGATTAGTATTAATTTATAATGCAGAACATTTTAAAATCATGAAAAAACACTAAAAATAAGGAGTGTCCAAACTTTTGACTGCTTGAGTGTGTTTGAAATATACAGTTTTCTACAGTGACATGCTAGTGCTATTAAGCCCATGTTAAATATATTTAGGTATATGTTTGAGTAAAATGAACATTGTTGTTTTATTCTATAAACTACAGACAACATTTATCCCAAATTCTAAATAAAAATATTGTACTTTAAAGCTTTTATTTGCAGAAAATGAGAAATAATAAAAAAGATGCAGAGCTTTCAGACCTCAAATAATGCAAAGAAAACAAGTTCATATTCATAAAGTTTTAAGAGTTCAGAAATCAATATTTAGTGGTACAACCCACAGTTTTTTATATGTATCTTGGCAAGTTCTCCTTCACTAGTCTTACACACTGCTTTTGGATAACTTTATGCCACTCCTGGTGCAAAAATTCAAGCAGTTCAGCTTGGTTTGATAGCTTGAGATCCTCCATCTTCCTCTTGATTATATTCCAGAGGTCTTCAGTTTGGTAACATTAACTCATAATTTTTATGATGTGTTCTCTTATTTTTCTCCAGAACTGTATATATATGATATACAGTATGTACTGTATATTACACTGCTGGGGTCTGGTGGACTCCAGTTTGGCTACTGCAGTTATGTGTTACATGAATACTGCATACAATCATGGAAAAACTAATTTAAACACTCATTACTAACAAACTAATAGCTCTCATTATAATGTGGGAAATCTTTTCAACTTCATCACATAAAAGAGTATGTGTGTATTTGTGTGTGTAGGCACTAGGCAGGGTATGAGATGCCAGTGAGAACAGAAGAGGGTCCCCCTCTCTCTCTCTCTCTCTCTCTCTCCAGCCCAAACAGCTCCCAGCAGACATCCATTATTCAGCACTAAGCTTTTTCATCACCATTCATACAACATCCTGCCACCGCCGAGGCTATTTACCACCGCCGCTGCTGCTGAGAAATATATCTCTGGGCACAATTCAGATTACACAACCACACACACACACACACACACACACACAAACATGCTTTTACATAGATGCACAAATAAAAAAAAGTCTAAACAAACATGCAAGCATGCAGTGAAGCATCTCCAAGGATCATCTTGTGCCGTTTTTAGTAACCGGCATTCAGAGTTACTGACTACATTCTGATACTGAGAACCGGTACTGGTAAGAATTCCACTGGTCAGTTTTACTCAAGGTCAGCATGAGGATTACGGTTGCCAGGTGTTGAGAATTTTTTTTTTTTTTTTTGGATCTGACAGTCTGCTTCTGTTTAGCTCCAGTTTAGTTTTTTTCGAGTCTCAATCTGAAGGAATTGAATTCACTGAAGTAGAAAATTGCCATTCAAGTGCGGTCTCTCATTGGATCCCTCTACATGCATCAAATTATTTTGCCACCAATAGTGCCGTTACTATGTCCTCACAATTGCAGGCAGTTTTCTGCTAACCATTGTCCAGTTTGAGGTCACTGAACTGCAAAGGTGCGAAAAGTATTTATATTCATTTCTCAGGTAAAAGTATAAATAAAAGGTTTTAAAATACTTCTGTAGAAGTTTAGGTATCAACTCAAGCTTTTTACTCAAGTAAAAAAGTTAAAGTACTGGTTTTAAAACTACATAAAGCATAAAAGTAAAAGCAATGTAAGGGGAAAATGCCATTAAGGACAAAAGCTTAGGCCAGAAGGGCCTATAGTGCACTACTCCCATCTGCAAAACACGTTTGTCTAAAAGAAAAATTCACAAATTCACTCTATCCACATGGAGAGACTTTTCTGGATAGTTTTTTTTTATGATGAGATGCTGAAAAAATAAGCTAAAATAAAATAGGAGTAACAAGGCTATTTTTAGAATGTAATAAGTAGAAAGTACAGATAATGTTTAATGTATAGTGTGTAAGGTATATGTTGAGTAAAATGTACATTGTTGTTTTATTCTATAAACAATTCTTGTCATTTAGTGTACTTTTTTGCAGAAAATGAGAAATGGCTGAAATAACAAAAAAGATGCAGAGCTTTCAGACCTCAGAAAGAGTTGAGAAATCAATATTTGGTGGAATAACCGTGGCTTTTAATCACAGTTTTCATGCATCTTGGCATGTTCTCCTCCACCAGTCTTACACACTGCTTTTGGATAACTTTATTCCTTTACTCCTGTTGCAAAAATTCAAGCAGTTCAGCTTTGTTTGATGGCCTGTGATCATCCATCTTCCTCTTGATTATATTCCAGAGGTTTACAATTTGGTAAAATCAAGAAAAAACATCATCATTAAGTGGTCTCTTATTTTTTTACAGAGCTGTATATCCTGTTTCACACTGTAGTGATATAGGTGATGCCAGTAACTGTTAAACATGGTTAGTGGTGTTAAGGGTGATCCCTTTTTTAACATCTTTACTTTTACATCACTGATAATCTTATAATGCAGTGATGTATCTCATGATAGTGTTAGCAGATATTTTGACTCTAGTAGTAGATGCTGGTCAACAGGCACAAGGAAACACACACACACACACACACACACGCAGATATCTCGATTCTTCCACAGTCACTGTGAGCGAGAGGGAGTGAGTCCAGGCGAGGAAAGAGAAGCCATGCGTCTTTATAAAGGCAAGCTGCATCCATCATCTGCAACCATCGCAGTGCAGGAGAATCATTAGTTACTGCGGCGGTGGCCAGGCTGGGTCTGTCACAGGCACTAAGACCTTAAATAAAATACCTTTAAATGACCAGAGAAGAGAGCTGACAGTAATTTAATTTACATACGTTTCCACTTTTGCACTCTAATGTAGTTGATCAGAGGTGCTTGTGGCTGTTCCACATCCTTTACTATGGCAGTGGCATTACAAAAATACACACAAAAAGAATTAAATATTGGCAAAACTGTATGTGGAATTTTACACCAGCCATGTTGCAGTACTGCACCACAAACAAAAAAAAATCAAAATGTATTTTAAGGTTTTATATCTGACAGTACAAACATTATTAATAAAAGCAAATATGTAATGCAGTAGTCACCCTAAACAGAGAATGAAGTCACACACCCTCTGTGGGTGTTGTTCCCTGCTCTTTGCTTTTATAGCCACTTAATCCATGCTTGCATGTTAATTCTGCCCTGTGCAAACTTTGGCCTTTCCTTACATTTTGTTTTCTTCTTCCCAAGAGACAAGACAGTGACTGCAAACACAGCATTGTGCAAACAAGATGGCGACTAACCAAATTCAGAAAATTTCAGATTTGCTCAATTTGCTGCTCAGAAATATCTTACTGCAAGCAGGTTATCCACAGTGATAACAGCTAGGCTTACTTTAGTGGAGTAGGTTAGCCACATTGATAACAGTCAGGCTTACCGGTTAGCCCAAGGGCGTAGGAGCGGGCTTGATATTGGGGGGGACACATTTGCCAATATGAACCCAATCCCACTCTATAGTTTCCTAGAACAACATTTGCGGAAATTACTTTTAATTAAAAGTCAATTATTATTATAAGGTGATTTAACAACCTAAACATGTTACTCCACGTTACAGTTACTGTTGTTAGAAAAAATTATGCATGCAATGTCTGAATTACATACATACGACCAACATAATCAGTTATCACCTAATATTTAAAATAACATAACAGATTTGTTTTTTATTATTATTATTATTATTATTATTATTATTATGTCATGTCAATTCTGTTGTATATTTACATTTTCTCCCGCGCTTTTATTTTTTTATACTGAGAGCTCTTCTTAAGATGGTGTTCTTTTATGTAAAAAAATTTAACTTTATGTTTTATAGAGATTTTTATAAACATCAGGACATGTGGTCTTACTGTGAACTACAAATGAACAGAAGTCAGGTTACAGCAGTGTTTCTCAACACTGTTCTTAAATATTCTACTGAATATTAACACTGTTCTGCATATTCTACAGTTTCCTCTGTTTAAAGGCATTTAATAAAGTAAGTGATGGTATGATGTGTCTAATACACTGCTGGATATACATAATGATTAATTTAGGCTCCATATAGGGGCTAAAGGATTTTAACAGGTAAACTCAGTAAATTTATTAGCTGATCAGCTGGGTCAGGTGGAAAACACAATTTTGGGGCAGTGATCAGGGTTAAGAAACTGCTCTAAACTACAATCATAAAGTACTGTACTAAATTCTGGCCATCCACTACATCTGGCTTCTAGTTAACTAGTTAGCTCAATGAATTTTCATTCATTATAGCTCACAGTAAGTCCTGTAATACTAAATTAATTGAAAATGAAACAGTGATTAGCTGATCAGGTACAGGTCAAGTTGAACATTACATATATAGTTTATTTTTTTTCTTTAACCCTGACTCAGCTGCAGTTTATTAATCACAGTGGGTTTAAACTGTGTGCTGATTCAGAGACGTTATTGTTAACCAGCTATCAGAAACATATCATCACAGTTTACGTGGTTAACCTATTGTTACCTTTCTTTTAGAAAAATCTCTGTATATCCATCTCTGTTTTAAAATCAGCTGAAGCGGCTGCGTGTCCCGATCTCGCTGCTAAATCTCACAGCGAGGGGGAGGGGCTGCCCAACAGCAAACTGCCTCTCCTCCGCGTGCCGCAAAAACAGCAAGCTGATTGGCTGTTTCTACTGAGAGGCGGGACTTAATACCTGAACCGGCTCCGTGATTGGTCCGGTCTGTCTCCTCATTAATAATACAGCTGATCTGAGCGAAACGATATCATTTTTGGGGGGGGACAAATCCACCTGTTTCTAATATTCTATTAGAAAATAGTCTTTGCACCTTCCCCTGTTGTTTTGTCTCTCTGTGTTTCTCTGCGTTTCATAGCCCTAGTTCTTGCTCCGTGTTTATTTCTTGTTTAGTTTTCTAGTTTCTTGTTTCTTCCTCGTTTCCCCAGTTCCCTGCTTAGTGCTTAGTTCCTTTCTGCTTAGTTTATTTATTATTGTCCAGCCTAGTTTTTCCCTGTCTAGTATTAGCTTCTTGTTTGTTTTCCCTTGTAAATATATATCCCTGCCCTGTTTAGTTTTGTTTATCTTCTTGGTTATTCTTGGTAGTTTCTAGTTTCTTTGTGTTCTTACCTCGTTTGTTTCTTTGTTTATTTACTCCCTGTTTGTTTATCATTAGTACTTCTTGTTTTGCTTAGTTTATGTTCTCTAGTCTTACTGGTTTGTTTTGGTTATTGGTTATTTGTTTATCTAGTTTCATTTATTTGGTTCACTCCCTTGTTCCTTGTATATATCTCCCTGTTCCGTATTTAAGTGTTTACTTGTTTCTTGTTTCTTTGTTACTTGTTATTTATTTATTAAATTATTATTTATTGATTTCACCCTACCTGCACTTGTGTCCGCTTTCCTCGTCACCCTGCCTGGGAATTCCTGACAACAACACACAGTTAACTGCTGTTTTTAAACTGTATCAACCTGAAGCTCAGATGTGCACCAATTAGCCATAATATTTTCACCATTAATATTATATATACCACTGGTTAATATTGAGGAGGTCTTCCTTGTGCCATCACAAAAGTTCTGATGATTTGCGGCATTTGAGGGACTCCACAGACTTCTTTACACTCCTGTTATGTTATGGGTCAAATTGACTCATTTTAAAGTTTAAAGATCTAGGAAAAACAGTTAACGGTATTTTTTCAGTATGAAACTACTTCTGCTTGCCTTAATTAGTGTAATCAACATATAATATGAAAATACATATCACATATTTGCAACCACCCCCTGAAAAACAAAAAACTAAAAATTTCAATGTTATGTATGTCCGTATGTCCTTAGACCCTCAGTTCTGTTGCTGCAAGCCAGCCCAGTGTTTCATTATCCAGGTCTATTAAACCATGAGTGCCATTCTGATCATCAGATGTTCCACTGTTTGTGACGGGTCCCCACAATTACAGTTGGCACTGTCTGTGAGACTTCACTTCTGTATTACCATACCAAAGTGCCGTAGCCTTGTTCTCAGGCGATTAAGGGTAGCTGATGAAGACAGGATGTAGTACTAAAGTTCATTACTAAAGTTTATTAGTTCGCTCAGTGAACTGCAGTGTGAAATTATTCAGACCAAGTTTATACACAGTAATAAAAACATGAACCTTGCACTGTAAACCCCGATAAGTTGACTAAACCGATTACCTAATAAATTTTAAGTTCATGTAAAATAATTGTAAGTACATTGAACTTAACAAATACATATAGATATATATTTTAAATTAATATTTTCCTGAACTTGTATTTAGTCTTCTTTCTGGTTTCATTCAACTATTTTTTAAATACTCACAGAAAAGTAGATGAAAGAAAACAGTAAAAAATTAAAAGTACTGAGAGCACAGCGAGAACACAGAGTTACTGCAGCTCAGTAAATGATGCTCGTTCTTACAGCTACAACACAGAGACCAAGCATTTAATCATAATATATGATCTACAAGTTTACCTAAGGTAGGCCAGGGGGAATCACTACACACTGATGGTGAGTGTCTGTCAGAAACTGTTGGACACACCCACAACAGATTGTGACAGAAGCCAATGGAATATAAGCTGTTAATGGCAACAGACTAAACTCAGTATTTATAAGTTGATTCAACTCAAAGATCTTAGTTTGAATGTATATGTGCCCACAAATGTTCAACTAACTCAAAATAGTTGAGTATTGTTTAGAAATCTCCAATTTTATGTAAAACAGACTTAATTTATTTGAGTTCAAACTACTTCTGGGTTTACAGTGTGGTTCAGACTATTGCACAGACTTTCAGGAAGTGAAAACACCTTAAACTGCCAAATACAGTGATTTACTCTTGGCATGAAGTGTAGAAAAAAATAGAAAAACTGCAGAATAAAATGCAGAAACGCAGAAACATCTATAGCAGACACTTTTTGGAGTCTGCTCTACGCATATGATACAGACTGGGGCTGTTTTCTAACTCCCATCACGCTGTCAATCCATTCGTGACACCAGCGAACCAATCTTTGAAGCAGAGAGGCCCAAAAATCTGATCTCTCGGTAATAAACTGTTTTCCATCTCTTTCTCTTCCCTTTTCCCCCATCAAATCAGTTAAGCAGTTTTAGGATGGAGAGAGATAGATAGAGAGAGAGAGAGAGAGAGAGAGAGAGAGAGAAAGAGAGCAACTAAAAAGAAATAGTAGGGAAAAAAACATAAATGTCAAGTGGTGTAATCCATTTTGGTCCAGAAATCCTCTCAGCATGACAAACGTAATCTGCTGGATGGATCAGAGAGGAGCGTGGAGCTCCTGAGTTCACTCCGCCTCTAATATGGTCAAGCAGAGGCAACTACAGGGGGCTAAAACTAAAGCACCACCTGACCAATAATGCTCCCATTCAGGCCATCTGAACAGCGGACACCTAATGAATGACAGCAGGCTTCAGATTCATTGTTTTGCCAAACAGCGCCCCCGTATGAAGGGGTGGGATTTGAGATGGACAAGATGTTCCTGATAATCACTTATACTATTGCTGTTATTACTAATGCATTTTTCAGCCTATTATTTATTACTGATATAATTTATTCCCTGGCAATTTTACTGCTGAAGCCTAATGCCAATAAAGCACTTCAGAGAGAGATTTGATTTTGATCCAGTGCTGCCAAAATGATAATCTGGCCGTGCCAAATTCAGCAACATCTCACCTGACTGAAAGAGAGAGACAGAGACAGAGAGAGACAGAGAGAGACAGAGAGAACTTCACCAAATCCATTATGCACAGAAATTTCAGGGCAGCCAACCAAATGTGGGACTGTGACAAATATTACTACTGATCCTTTAATACTTAAAGCAATGTTAGCTTGCATTTTGCCCTAAATAACAGCTTCACATGCATGTTGTTGCTCCGCTGACTGTAATATTGAATATTGCAAACAGTGTCTGTATCCTTGGTGCTATGAGCTCTGCATGCTGCATCTGCACTTTGTATTTTTTGTAAAGTGCAAACTGCATAATACTGTGTAACTCAAGTTATTGTCATGTAATATTTATCTAATTTTAGTGTCAGTGACAATTCTGTGTCTTTTAGCTTGTCCAGAAATGCATGTGTGTAAAAGAAAAAAACAAACAAACAAAAAAAATACAAGAAAATTATATTTGATTTTTTTTTTTTTTAAATATGAACACTTTAACGTGCTAAAAAACAGTGGTTTACAAATTCAAGTGAGACTCGCTTCCCCAATCAATGATAAGGTCTAGGTCTACAAGGCTCATGCTCTCTTTCAACTTATCAGCCAATTCAAAGGCTACAAGGCAATACGTGTGTCTTAAAGCAGAGTCAGCACTATGTGGGTTCAGGACTCTTGCCAGGATTGGAAAAGTGCGGAAATCAGATAGCCCTGGAATTGAGTGACACACAGAACTGGAACAGTGCTTTAATAATCCACCATATAGATTACAGGTGTGATACATAGAATTACAGTTTGTGGAATACACCTTAATTGTGCATTATCTGCGTTAGGCTTGTATCCCTTACACTCTGATGTAGTTTCACTCAACTCTCAACTCATACACTCTACTTTTTTGGCAGTTTTAAAAACCTATATAATGTACAATGAGGGCCTTATTATGGAAGTCCAGAGAGACCAGGAATTACTTATTTGATTTGATTTGTTTCCTTTTCATTTTTATATGTTTTCTTCTTATGTTGCATATAAAAGCTTGTGAGCAGTGATGTAGATAGTGTTTGAAATAGACACATACAAACATAAAAATGATGTAAACAAGCCTTTACAGTCTTTACAGTCTTTAAGAAGTTGTTTTAATGATGCTACAGGAATCACTTTTGTAATGTTTGTAAAACAGTGTGAGGAACTTTTAAATAGGTAAAGAACCTTCTAATCAAGTTAAAGGTTCTTAGAAATTGGAAACTAAATTATTCTTCTGTGGCTTTGACCTGTCTAATGGAATACTAATGAGTTTAAAATATTTATTTTTAGCTATCTCTCTTTCTTCTTCAGGCACCATGAAAACCACAACAAAACATAACCTTTGTTCAAGACATGCATTTTACTCATTGTCCATGTCTATTAAGCTAATGTCTGTTGCTAGTTTCTCTTAAACAATTAGCAAGCGCAACAGTACCATGTATAACTCAAACGATACAAAATTAATCTCTATGTCCCCAAAAATGCATGTAAATATACATTAATACACAAATATGAAACAAATGTTAAACATATTTTACTTTGCTTTTGAACCGTTTCTCATTTGTTTTTAGCGCTTTATAATAACTGTATGCACTGAAATTTATAACAATAAATAAAAATAAACGGTAACACTTTATAATAAGGGTACAAGTCATGACATTAAGGATGGGACATTAAGGGATTCATTAAGGATGAACTCACCAGTAAGTAAGGATGAATTAAGCAGGAACAAACATATTAATAACTGCAAGGTTAAATTCCTCACCATTAACTAATGTGTGTATGAATGAATGAATATGAGGGTAATGAAGGCTTTGTACACTATATGAATATACCAGTAATTAATATGCTAATTAAGCATGTGGTTTCCATTTGACATCCCACATTCCCTTCCTCATATATATATATATATATATATATATATATATATATATATATATATATATATATATATATATATAGATATATAATTCTGTAAAACATCTGCCTTCTTAATGCACATGGTTTGTTTTTTTAGTTCTATCCTTTCATATTTTATATAATGATAACATTTAAAATCGTACATACAAAAATACCCTTATATTTTTGGGTATACAACACAGACACCTGCATGTCCATCCTGCCATCTTTTCCAGAATGCTGGCACTTCTATTACTACTGTACATACATACCTGTAGATTACTTACTGCTATTTCCAAGAATATTATTTAGCAGGAGAGTTTAATACTCTTTATTGTTTTATTGTTATGTCATATTTATTTGTAAAAGCAACAAGACATCTGAGGCTGTTACATTCGTAAAAGGGAAAATAGCTTGTTTTTATATGTGAGTGTATTATGTTATTTTCCCCAGTGTATTTGTAATAATTAATAAGTTATATAAACATGACTGAAAGTGACTGTAAATGCATTATATGTTAAGCATTTATTACTGATACTTCATGAGTAATATATCATGTTTGTGGACCCTAAAGTAAAGTCATGAACAATTCCCTCTTTATTACTGATGAAATACTGCCAAATATATATATGAGTTTCTGTAGCATTCCCATTAGAATAACGGCGTGAGTCTTTACTGATGATTCAGTGACAATTTATTGCTGACAATCTTGAAGACAACTTAAATAAACAACAACAACAAAAAAGTAAAACCAGAGTAAGAGCTTGTGCCTCAACAAACAACAATAAAAAATAAACTAATAAAAAACAACATAAGAGCTCCTGCCTCAACAATCAGGGGCTAAACTGAGAGCTGAGCTCAGTGGCTGCTGCTTCCTGTTCCTGCTTTACCTCCGTGGGCCTTCAAATTAAAAGTCCCATTTTTACAAACTACATAACATGCCTTAAGGTTCTATTTAAGGAACCTATTTATAAATTCAGTATATGTTTTTAATACACCTTTAGGGTTATTAACAGGTTTTTTTTTACCAGCATAGTGAAGTACTTCACTTATGGTGAATGATGAAAAAAGGGCAAAGAAACAAAACATTACCTTATAATTTATATATATATATATATATATATATATATATATATATATATATATATATATATATATATATATATATAGTTTATTACAGAATTTATAGTTACATAGTAACTCAGAAACAATACACTTTAATGAGGATATCCTTATTTTTAAATTCAAATTAGATTAGGGTTAACCTTCAGGGTTATTCACAGTGTATTTTTTACCAACATACTGAAGTACTTGAATTATGGTGAATGATAGTACAAAAAAGGCAAAAAAAAAAAAAAACGTTATCTTACAAATATTACACATTTTTTAAATTAAATGTCCCATAGCTAACTCAAATTTTGTATGTACACATTTTATACGAATTAGTACTGAGCTCTAAAAACTCGTAATGGAGTAGTTCTACTGAGTGGGTTGGGTAATAGCATGGCCTTCTAAATTGGGGAGAAAATCGTAAATTAAATGATAAATAACTGAGTTTTTAAAGCTCTGTGCTGATAAACTGTGAATAACCCTAAAGGTGTATTAATAACATTTATTGAGTTAATAAATAGGTTTATTCTCATTAAAATGTATTGTTTCTGAGTTGCATTGCATTTTCTATGAACCTTAAGGCATGTTATTTAGTTTGTAAAAACGGGACTTTTAATTTGAAGGCCCACGGAGTTACTGGGTAAAGCAGGAACAGGAAGCAGCAGCCACTGAGCTCAGCTCTCAGTTTAGCCCCTGATTGTTGAGGCAGGAGCTCTTATGTTGTTTTTTATTAGTTTATTTTTTATTGTTGTTTGTTGAGGCACAAGCTCTTACTCTGGTTTTACTTTTTTGTTGTTGTTGTTTATTTAAGTTGTCTTCAAGATTGTCAGCAATAAATTGTCACTGAATCATCAGTAAAGACTCACGCCGTTATTCTAATGGGAATGCTACAGAAACTCATATATATATTTGGCAGTATTTCATCAGTAATAAAGAGGGAATTGTTCATGACTTTACTTTAGGGTCCACAAACATGATATATTACTCATGAAGTATCAGTAATAAATGCTTAACATATAATGCATTTACAGTCACTTTCAGTCATGTTTATATAACTTATTAATTATTACAAATACACTGGGGAAAATAACATAATACACTCACATATAAAAACAAGCTATTTTCCCTTTTACGAATGTAACAACCTCAGATGTCTTGTTGCTTTTACAAATAAATATGACATAACAATAAAACAATAAAGAGTATTAAACTCTCCTGCTAAATAATATTCTTGGAAATAGCAGTAAGTAATCTACAGGTATGTATGTACAGTAGTAATAGAAGTGCCAGCATTCTGGAAAAGATGGCAGGATGGACATGCAGGTGTCTGTGTTGTATACCCAAAAATATAAGGGTATTTTTGTATGTACGATTTTAAATGTTATCATTATATAAAATATGAAAGGATAGAACTAAAAAAACAAACCATGTGCATTAAGAAGGCAGATGTTTTACAGAATTATATGAGGAAGGGAATGTGGGATGTCAAATGGAAACCACATGCTTAATTAACATATTAATTACTGGTATATTCATATAGTGTACAAAGCCTTCATTACCCTCATATTCATTCATTCATACACACATTAGTTAATGGTGAGGAATTTAACCTTGCAGTTATTAATATGTTTGTTCCTGCTTAATTCATCCTTACTTACTGATGAATTCATCCTTAATGAATCCCTTAATTAATGTCATGACTTGTACCCTTATTATAAAGTGTTACCAAATAAACATTTCAATAAAACATGCATCTCTGACAGTTACAATAACATTTAAAGCATCTTTAACATGCATGGGACATGTATGACCACGGCAAAATGTCATTCGAAAATAATATTTTTGATGTTTTGATGTTAGTTCGTTCAGAGTCTTGGTCTCACAAACTTACTGTCAAATTATTCCTTAAAAATCTGGATTTGTTCTTTTGTTTTCTGCACAGGTTGAACTTGTATTGTTTTTGCAGTGTTTGCAAAATGTGTTATATTTTTCTCTAGTTTTGAAAAATCACATAAAAAATTTAATTATGGTAAAATTGTTCTTTTTTTTTTGCAATTTTATTAACGCAACAGGAGCTACAGTAATAAAAGAAAAAAGCAGTTTAAGACGAGTGGTCCAGTGGACAAAGGCACTGCCACTGTGATCTGAAGATCTGCTGGTTTAAAATCCTGTTGGGTCATGCTGCTTGCCATCAGCAGCCGGAGTCTGAGATAGCACAATTATATAGATAGGCCATGCTCTCTCTGGATGGGTATATGGAGCTTTCTCTCTTTCTCTCCACATCATTTCTAGTATAGGTTGGTCAGCACAGGAGTCTGTTGGCTGTGTTGTTGTGCTTTCCTCTGATTGCACAGTGATGCTACCCAGTGCTGCTACGGTAGTTGAAAAATAGTGGCTGAGTAGCCCTTTTTTTACCCTCTTAGGGGAGTCTTAGGGAGAGTGGGTAGACTAATTGGCCTTCCAAACTGGGGAGAAAATAGGATAAAATTAGAAATAATAGTAGAAATAATAGGAGGGAAGAAAAGTTTTCTTTTTTTTTTTAGGAGGGATGACAAAAAAGAACCACTCTTGGATGTGTAGAGAAAAGTCAGATGCAGCACTAAATTGCAGATGACTTCTATCTCCACCCCCCACCCCCCCAGAAAAAGAGCAGTGACACATTCAGAGAGCTCTAGGACAACGTGTTCAGGGGTTTGTCTACAAATTCACCTGCGTCTCCGCTGTAGGTCTTAACTGCGGGTCTTTACTGTGGTTAAATGCTTGTGGTGTAAAGCGAGAGTTTCCTCTCCTCGGCTCGCCTCTAGCCGTACGGCTTCCCTGGAGACTCAGCCACTTTAGCACGTGGAGCGGTGGAGGTGGCGCGGTCAGCTGACCTGCGGTCGTACTGCTGCACGAGCTTCTGCAGCGCGCAGAACCTGCACAGAATACCAATGCGTCAGCCTCAGTTACCTTAGCAACAGTCCCATCTCTTCAGTGCTCTGCTTGGTGCTTTACTACACTGATAGATGCACAGTAGAGACCGCAGTGTCACACCACCAGATAGGCTTCCATCCAAGCAGAGTGAAGTAACTATATATATGTACAGTGGTGTGAAAAATATTTGCCCCCTACATATTTCTATCCAAACCAATGTAGCCCTGTGTGAAAAAGTGTTTGCCCCTAAACCTAATAACTTGTGCTTGTGGTTGTGCTGCCCTTGGCATCAAAAACTGCAATCAAGATTTACTGATAACTGGAATTGAGTCTTTCTCATCTCTGTGGAGGAATTTTGTTCTGCTCTTCTTTGCAGAATTGTTTTAATTCAGCCACATTGGAGGGTTTTCAAGCATGAGCAGCCTTTTGAATATCATGCCACAGGGTCTCAATCAGTTTTTGACTAAACCATTCCAAAACCTTCATTTTTGTTTTAATTGCTCAAAGCACACTTGTTTGTGTGTTTTGGATCATTGTCCTGCTACAGAACCCAAGTACCCCTCAGCTATTCCCTTTGGAATTATTTCGTTTGGCCGGCCACTACTGGGAAGGTTAACCAGTGTTCCATTTTTTCTCCATTTGTGAATAATAGAAAACTTTGTATCCTTTTCCAGACTGATAGATCATCAATGACTTTTATATATACAGGGGTTGAACAATAAAACTGAAACACCTGGTTTTAGACCACAATACTTTATTGTCCCGACGGACAGTTCTGGTGGAAACAGTAGAGTTGAGGTGCACATTGGATTCTGCCGTGATTTGATCAGCCGTGGTTTTATGTTTTCTGGATACAATCCGGGTTAGCACCCGAACATCCCTTTCAGAAAGCTTCCTCTTGCGTCCACAGTTAATCCTGTTGGATGTGGTTCTTGTTGGTCCTTCTTGGTGGTATGCTGACATTACCCTGGATACCGTGGCTCTTGCTGTCTTAGTCACAGATGCGCCAGCAAGACGTGCACCAACAATTTGTCCTCTTTTGAACTCTGGTATGTCACTCATAATGTTGTGTGCATTGCAATATTTCGAGCAAAGCTGTGCTCTTACCCTGCTAATTGAACCTTCACACTCTGCTCTTACTGGTGTAATGTGCAATTAATGAAGATTGGCCACCAGGCTGCTCCTATTTAGCCATGAAACCTCCCACACTAAATTAACAGGTGTTTTAGTTTCCTTGTCCAAACCCTGTGTATATATATGATTGTTGGTGCCAGACAGGATGGTTTGAGGATTTTTGTAACCGCTGATCTCCTGTTTTTTTTTTAAACAATAGCCTCTAGACATTTTTAGACCCAGAATGATGCTATAAAGAAAAACATCCAGTCTGCAGACAGAGAAGCCTCCTTAAATCAACAGATCAACTACAAGGACTAGACTAGTTTGAGCCAACAGAAAGGCTACAGTAGCTCCAATAACCACTCTGTACAACTGCAGTGAGCAAAACAGGCACATAAAACACATAAAAAATCCTATTATCAATCAGGTCAGCTTTCATATTCCAGTTGCAGCTATGAAACATAACAAGTGAGCCAAATGTGTGTGCTGTGTGTGGATATCTAATAGTATCTAATCAGACCACACCTACAATAACTTACATAACTGCATGCAGCAATATATGATGCAGTATTATATTTTTTTTATCAATGAATGTATGGGGCTCCAAGTCACTGTCAGTATGATCAGGAGATCACTGGTTTAAATCCCGGTCATGCAGCTTGCAATCAGCTACAGGAGCCCTGAGAGAGCACAATTGGCCTTGCTCTATCTGGGTGGGTAGATGGCGCTCTTTACCCTCATCAAACCCTCTAAAGGGTGAAGGCGTCTGTGAGCTGATGTATCGGAACATTACTAGTGATAGGAGTCCTAATGAGCGGGTTGGGTAATTGGCCATGTCCATTAAGGAGAAAATGGGAAAAATAGAAAATAAAAAAATCAATGAACGTATATTTTAAATACTGTTAAAATATATGATTAAATCAAGCAAATGCATTACATATTATTTTACTTTATATTCCTCTTACTTCCAGTGCAAACAAATGACAACCCAACATCTATTAAATGGATTTGTTTTAATAATAAGCAACACATTTACATTTAGTTTATTCATCACATTGGAAAAGGGCTGATCATGTACAGTTTGCACACGTGTTTAATACATTAAAAATGTATTAAGTGTGTTTAATGTTTTATTCTTCTAACATCAACAGCCTTAATTCCTTGTTTTTTTTACATATTTTAAGAAATAGTTTATAAACTGTTGTTTATAGTTGTATATCTTTGCTAATGCGATGTTGGTGCTTGTAGAGTAGGTTACCTGTGATTAATGGCATGTTATTCATGGTGCCGGTCCATTTTTCAGACAATATGCATGGTTCCCGACTGGCCCCACAGTCTAGGATGGGTCTACTCGTGGGAACTGCACAGTGGTCAGGAGCGCACCGTTCCTCTCAGCAATCTGGGTCATACAGCACAAGCTCTTAACATGCATGCAGGCCCACTATTTTTGGTTTTAGATTTATTACTACAGAAATCAGTGCAAAAGAGGATCAGGCCTCCAAAGACTTTTGTGAAATCATAGTCTGCCATCTGCTGGCCTGACCTGTAAATTATAACCTAGGTAATGTATTGAGAATAACAGTTACTGAATGCGTCTTGATTTGTATGTATATATATATGGTATACAGTACCAGTCAAAATGTATCATTTTTTTTTCTACATTTTCTAAATTAATTCTGATGTCATTCAGACTATGAAGGAAAATATACGGAATCATGCAGTATTTTAAAAGTGTTAAACAAACCAAAATACTCTGTGAAGCGTTAAGGTGGCTTTTATCTGGGGTGCTGTTAATTTGCACTGTTTCTGAGGCTGCTAACTCAGATGCAGTCCTGATGAGAGCCAGTTTCATCATAATGTTATTGATGGTAGTCTTAGTGACGGCACCTGAAGATACTTTCAAAGTTAACTGAAAACTATTTCAGGTGACTCTACCTTATAAAACCCACTGAAAAATGCCAAGATGTGAGAGTAAAAGAAAAACTGGACAAAAAGTTAAAGGAAAACCAAAGGTCATAGCAAAGAAACTTGTGTCATGTCCCAATATTTTTGCCATCTCCCCCCAACCCCCCCAACAAGTATGTGGGTTAGACCTGTCACAATAACGTTTTTTTAGGAGAGCATATATTGTTTCATATATTTATTTTATTGTCATTTTAAAATGATTTTATGCCAACAAAAAATAAATCAATAAATAGAATAGAATACACTAATATATATTATATTCTACATTATATTTATACACATAAGTTCCCACTGTGGGATTAATGGAAAAATATCCTCATATTTTTTCTTAAGTCTGATGTCCGTAAGTTTTGGGATTTGGGGGATTTAGGGCTCTCTCTGCTGACGATGGAAAATAGCACCAAGCATGCGGAAGAATCATTTTAAACTGGGCGGGTGTGATGCGGCCTCCTTTCAGTCAGAGAGAGAGAGTGTGGTCACGGAGCTCTGTCCACTGTTCAAACGGCAATCTGATATTAATCCTCATTTTAGCGCTCTATTGCATTCCTTTTTGGCTTCAGAGCTTGCTTTAATCTTTTGTTTCTTTGTTTTCACTATGGGTAAATGAGCCCTTCTGAAGTCTCCATTGCTCCACCAGTTGCTCACGTTCAGTAAAACTGAGCCGGATCCTCTTTTAAAGGCTGGTAGATCTGAAGTAAGTACTTAAAGATGTGTGACGTGGCCAGAAGAACTCCCGTGAAAAGTGACCCAACAGCCCAGTTTTTAGAATGAATATATTAGGCTTAGCAAGGATTGGTCATTCCAGCACACTGGTACCATTAAACACAATATTCTGTCCCTCTCTCCACTCAGAAATGCTTCTGCTTTCAGTTTAGAAACAAAATAATACAGACTGCCACTTTAATAAAATATAATCTGTAATATAATAGAGAAAATTGCAATAACACCATTAAAGAGCAATGCACTCTGATGTATGAAATAAATAAATAAAAACACTGTTTTTAAATAAAGTCTCAATCAGTAAAATCAGATTTTAGAATGAAGACTGTAGAGTAATACAGAGTTTAGAATGAATACTGGTTTTGGAGTTACTGATTATTATTATTTCAAAGATAGTGTTCTAGGCTTTAAGTGGGAAAGTGAAAGCTTTTGGTTTGTCTTGCATTTGAAGAGAACTTACAGATGTCCGTTAAATATGTGTGTGTGTAGCCTACTTGCCCTCTATTAAATCAGAGCGCAGGCAAGAAAACAGAGCACAACAATTAGCTAAAAATAACACCTCAGAAGTAAACACAATGGCAATATTGAGGCTGAGAAAAGTGATCCACGTCATATGAAAAGTTGATAACATCATTTTTGCGACAGGCCTAGTGTGGGGCCTTCTGCATTGAATGTGGATATGGGGCTATGATCAGGAGACCGCCAGTTTGAATCCTGTTCATGTAGCTTGCCAGTGAATATCTGTTTTCCTACTCAATTTGATGCACATATTGACACAACCCTATTCATCAAACCAGAACAAGATGTCCAACGAAAAGAATGGAATATACCAATTTAGCTTGATGAACAAACAAAAAACAAACCAGTGAACACTGTGTTTTTTTGAGATGTACATCAAAAGTGACATGCCTTCAGTTCACCCATTGGAGAGGTATTAGATTAGATCCGTGGCTCACTGTGCCCGAGGCGGTCCAAACTCTAATCTCTTTTCATGGTCAGGAATCTTCGACGCTGCGGATTACAAGCGAAACCATTCCAAGAGTCAGTGTTTCCTCAATGGCTAAGCTTCTTAGGAGACCCAGAGGAGTAGTGCCAGGATGGATCTTCACTATGAGATTAGTGCCTGTGCCCACCTTCGCTATAAAACCTCGACAACACTTTCACAAGGGCTGTCTGAAAGACACACCGTGCCAAGACCAAAATGTTCTGTTCTAAAGACAGAGGAGGGGTTGGTTCTGAATGTTAAGTTTAGTTAAAGGGTCTGTATCCTAACATTTTCTTCTATTGCTTAGGGATATTTAACCACTTAAGACTCGAACTCTCATGGCATGCATTTTTAATTTCTCTTTGATATTTGGGCTAGTTATTAGGCACCTGATTAGTGTAAAAACAAAGAATTATCTTTTTACATATGAGGACTTCAGTTTAATATTTTGATAAAACACAATAAAGTCGCAATTAATAATGATGTGCAAAACATTAATTTTGTGATGGGGGAGTCCTACTGAGTGGGTTGGATAATTGGCCATGTAAATGGCCTGAATCTGAAATAAAATTATTTAAAAAATAATAAATGAAAAAAAAAATAATCCTTAGTCTACAGTGTCATGTATGTCATACAGTAGACGTCATTACTATTCACAGTGAACAGTGCAGGGAGTGGTAATGATCCGGAATAGCAGTTTCAGGCTAGAACTGTACATGTGATCCGCTTTAGTATAGACTGTGCCTTCCGCCAAAAAGTAGTTCCACAACAACTGTAAAAGAACTAAAACTTAACTAACGGTTTATGGTTCAGGAAGACTGACACCATGAAAGTTAGCTTGAAAGCAAAATTGACTAGAACACTTCTCAACCAATCAGATTGTGAGGTCGGAACTTACTGTTGTATAAAAGTCAGTATCTTTAGATTTCAGATGTGACACCAGAGACATTTTTAATGAGTGGTTACCTAAGCAATACTGTAAGTGTCTGTGGAGAAGAGTGTGTGTTAAATAATAATAAATGTAAATGTCATCTGAGAGATAGATCAGACTATTAATTAGCTGACCCATAAGCCAGTGGAAGACACATCATTAAGATTATATTTGCAGTTCAGCCAGCGTGTGATTTTTCATCATCACCAGGCATATCAATAAAATGTCTGGGCAAGCTCAGTAATAATTAACAGGGCTGATAAACAGTCGGAAGTATATGTTTCCATGATCACAAATCCTGGTCTCGCGTGAGGGCTGGACACACACGCAAATACCTCCCGGTGTCTGCTCTCTGCCTTCAGCACGTGGCCTTCTGCACCTGAACGCTGAAAGTGGGGATGCGTGAGAAGATCAGAGGGTGTCGGGTGATGAGAGGGGAGATATGGCTGCTGAGGAGCACTGGATGATACACCTACAGAGGGTCTACTACCCTGTACTGGCGATTGTTGGAATCCCCTGTGAGTATGCACATCTACATATAACTGCATACTGTTGAAAGAGTATTATTATGCTAGAGCTGGATTTAGACCACATTAATTTACTGTCTTGACGGACAGTTCAGGTGGAAACAGGAGAGTTGAGGCGCACATTGAATTCTGCTGTGATTTGGGCAGCCGTGGTTTTATGTTTTGGATACAATCCGGTTTAGCACCCGAACATCCCTTTCAGACAGCTTCCTCTTGCGTCCACAGTTAATCCTGTTGGATGTGGTTGGTCCTTCTTGGTGGTATGCTGACATTACCCTGGATACCGTGGCTCTTGATACATCACAAAGACTTGCTGTCTTGGTCACAGATGTGCCAGCAAGACGTGCACCAACAATTTGTCCTCTTTTGAACTCTGGTATGTCACCCATAATGCTGTGTGCATTCCAATATTTTGAGCAAAACTGTGCTCTTACCCTGCTAACTGAACCTTCACACTCTGCTCTTACTGGTGTAATGTGCAATTAATGAAGATTGGCCACCAGGCTGCTCCAATTTAGCCATGAAACCTCCCACACTAAAATGACAGGTGTTTCAGTTTCATTGTCCAACCCATGTAGATATTGCACATACGCTGATGGCTGATGGCGCTAGATGGCGCTCTCTCCCCACATTACTCCAAAGGGTGATGTCGATCAGCACAAGGTGTCTGTGAGCTGAAGTATCGGAACCGAGTCTCTGCGCTTTCCTCCGAGTGTGCTGTGATGCTACTCTGTAATGAAAAAAGTTTGAAAAGAGGCGGTGACTGACTTCACATGTATCGAAGGAAGCATGTGCTAGTCTACACCCTCCTGGTGTTGGGGCATCACTAGTGATAGGGGGAGTCCTAATAAGGGGGTTGGTGAATTGGCCGTGTGAATTGGGGACAAAATGGGGAAAAAAAAAAAATTGGAAAAATAAATAAATGGAAAAAAAAAATCCTTAGTCTACAGTGTCATGTATGTCATACAGTAGACGTCATTACTACTCACAGTGGACAGTGTATTCTTTTCCTTTCACTGGACATAGCAAAAGTTATGGGACACGATACTAGTTGCTGTTCCATGATATATGACACGTCAGTGTACAAGGACACACAGTGTCAATGATGTGATGCAGCAAAACTTAGTTGAAAATATATTAGCAGATAAATTACTATGTAAGTGAGTATGTAGTCAGTATGTGATTTGCCATAAAGCATCTTTTAGTAGTCATTCTTTAAGGAACCTATGGAAGAAGATGCATGAAAAGAAATTATTTACCAAATTGAAAACTTCTGGAATATAATCAAAAGAAAGATGGATGATCACAAGCCAGCAAACCAAGCTGAACTGCTTGATTTTTTGCAGCAGGAGTGGCATAAAGCTATCCAAAAGCAGTTTGTAAGACTGGTGGAGGAGAACATGCCAAGATGTATGAAAACTGTGATTAAAAACCAGGGTTATTCCACCAAATATTGATTTCTGAACACTTACACTTTTATAAATATGAACTTTTCAGTTTTCTTTGCATTATTTGAGTTCTAAAAGCTCTACATCGTTTTTGTTATTTAAGCCATTTCTTATTTTCTGCAAATAAATGTTCTAATCACCAATTTTGTTATTTGGAATTTGGGAGAAATGTTGTCTGTAGTTTATACAATAAAACAACACTGTTCATTTTATTCAAACATATGCCTATTAAGAGCAAAATCAGAGAAACTGATTCAGAAACTGAAGTGCTCTCTTATTTTTTTTCCAAAGCTGTATTTAAGATTTCTCAAATTAAAATGCAGGAAGGTTAGAAGTTGTTCCAGAGTGAAACTTAAAGATTTGAAGGATTAATGATTAATGCCAGCCTTCTTCATACATCGATAAATTGTAATATTATGACCACCTTCTTGTTTTTACATTCATAATCTTTTTTTTTTTCAGCTCTACTGATCATATACTGCAGGAGCAATTTGTAGTATGAGTATTGCTCTCTTTTATGCTTAGTGGAGCTGAACGAATGAATAATGGATTTAGAAACAAGGAGGTATTAATGTTGTTGTTATGTTTGATTGATGTATATAGGCATGTATTAAAGCATAATGATGAATTCAATTTGGATGTTCTGCTCTGGCCCACAGCGAACGTTATGTGTTTCCTGATCTTCTGGAGACGTAAATGCATGCTCTCTAAATCCAGCACTCTCTACCTGATGGCCATCGCCATTGCAGACACAGCCGTCCTGATGTTCATCGTAGTTTTGGAGATCTCTGTCAAATACTTCACTGTAGAGCCTTTCTGGGCACGAGAGCCTTGGTGCAGCATGCGAGATGTCTTCACCTACGGTGCCTACAATGTCTCTACCTGGCTGATTGTGGCCTTTACTGCCGAACGCTTCCTGGCTATTACCACATGGCGCTTCAAGAACCGCATCTGCAACTCCCGGTGTGCAGTGAGGATCATCGGTAGCATCTTCTTCATGGGTCTTTTGCTGGCCGTGCCCTACTACTGGGCCTATATATCCGTCTACAAACAGGACATTCAGCGCTGGCTCTGCATATACCGACCAGACTTGCCCATCGCGTATGCCTTCACCATGGTGAGCATCCAGACCACTCTGACCCATATCTTGCCCTTCATCTTCATCGGCTTACTCAACGGCCTCACCCTGCGCCAGATATCCCTCAGCAACCGGGTGCATGCGGCCACAGAAGCCTGCAAATCAGCCTCCGGTCATAAGGTGGCGCCACTGCTACGGTCACGAAAGAGGAAGTCGGTGGTGCTCCTGGTGACCGTGTCCATGACTTTCGTGCTTCTGTCCATCACACGTTCCATCACGCAGCTTATCCTGCGCACTCAAGGTCTGTTCATAAACCGCGACGACTACAGCCTGGACATAAACGTTGCAGCAGATATTGGCACCATGCTAAGCCTGACTAACGCAGCTGTGAACATGTACCTGTACGCATGCACACAGACCAAGTTCAGACAGGAGGTTATAGCTAGTGTCAAATACTGTCTGTGGAGAGGATGCTTGGCTAGAGATGAACACTCTCTGCGTGGTCCTGGACATGGATGATGTACTGTTATATGTAAATATCCAAAAATCATCATACCTAGAGTATTTTATACAAAGAACAACAACTTAAGCATCCAACAGCCTCAAACTTGGTATCAAGTTTATATACATAACCATTACTTGACCTAAAGAACCCTTTAACCTTGAATGACCTTAAGATACATATGGAGACAGATGATATTGACAATTTCCAGAAATCAACAACAAAAACCACCATAATTGTAAAAAAAAAAAAAAACACTGTCATCAGGTTTGATGAAGATACTTTAGGCATGAATACATTTGCATCTGGCACCAATATATTAGTAGCAGATCCTTTAATTACTGTAAATTGTGAGGTGCCACTTGTTGGCAGTTCATTGGTTGTCCTTATTTGTCCTTATTTGGTATGCAGTATTGACCGGTGCATACCAGGAATGTCTAATACCAGCCCATTATACCAATAATTAATTGATTGAAACCACTAATATATCTATATTATAAGCATACCATCATGTACAGCAGTATTTATTTATAATGTAATATATTTATAAAATTGCTTCTATTATTGTATTTGTTTAGTTACCCTTAATTTTCAGTTATTTTTTGCACTATAAGGCGCACCATCAATATACGTATATATTTTTTGGTTTGTTTTCATACATAAGGCGCTCTGGATTATGAGGTGCATTTTAGGTGACACTAGTAAGAAACAGGGGTGTTGCCATGTTTCCTTCTAATTCAACAGGTCTCGCAACTGGGTGGGGAGACCTGTAAAGATAAGTTAAGATAAGTAAACAAAATATAAGGGTGATATTAGCGAGTGGTTCTCCCCACGTAGCTTGTTTTAACACGGTAAATGTGCAGGCTACAGTCCGATAAAACTCACCTCTGAAAGGCTAAAGAGCTAGCGCTTAGCGTGGTAAGCGTCTAATGCTAATGCTGCTCCAGGACTGCTAGCCGGGGTTATCAGCAGGCTACAGGCTGATATACTCACCTCTAAACAAGGAAAGAGCTAGCACTTAGCGCGGTTAGTGGCTAATGCTAATACTGCTGGAGAACTTCCCTGAATCTCCTGTATAAAGCTGTACTTCAGCAGAGTGGCTGTACTGCTCCTTACAACCTGACTAGTAAAATTCATATATAAGATGCACTGGCGATTTGTGTGAAAATGAAAGGATTTTAGGTGCGCCTTATAGACCAAAAAATACGGTAAACTAGTTTTAGCTAGACTTCTATCATCTGTAAAGCACTTTGAGGTAGTAGCCATATGAAAAGTGCTAATATGAAAAGTGCTCAATAAATCTGTATTATTACTAGTAGTAGTAGTTGTTGTATTGTCATTTAAAAAGTTAGCATGTGAAATTTGTGAATTTGAGCAAAGCTTGATAGTTGGTGCCAGATGAATGATACATTCTATTTCTAAAGTTGTGACACGTGTGAAATCAGGAATTATATATATATATAAAAAAAAAAAAAAAAAAAAACCATTACCACCCACAGTGGACGATGGTACTCATAAAGTTAAAGAATGTTTTGACCTAAATAAAAAAAGGCATGTTTGGAGAAAAAAGCTGAAGATGGAAAGAGGCTGGCTTTTACAATAAGATACTGATTCTAAACACACCTCAAACCCAATTCACAATGGACACCAGCAAAAGGCATATGTTGAAGAAGCATACAGACTAAATTAAAGTCAATTTAACACACACAGTAAAGACAATTAACTTATAACTATTAATTATATATTTTTTTCTGGAACTGATTATTAATAAAAGAACAATCAAGATAAAACCTGGACAGATGACAGCCCTACTCTTCTTTTGTTCCAGGTTAGCATTGTTAGCAGTATCATTTGAGAACACATAAAGAGTTATGTTGTACATCCAAAACACCAAATGACATGTCTGCAAACAGAAGTTTGGCTGATTTATTAAGATGAAAATAGACAGAAGTGCTTATAAATTGCTTTACTATAACACCACTGTTATAATAAAATTGCTGTAATATAATACCAGTGCTATAATAAAACTGCTATATTATAATACTATTGCTTTACTACTGGATGGTGTGTAGTACAGATATATTGGGATTTTGGGTTTTTAAACAGGAAATCCAAACTTGTGGGGAGAATTTAGTTTAAATATCCTACTTGTAATTGTAAATTACTGGCATCCCATTTCAAATTGAACACAGCTGACCTATGCAGCCTTCTCAAATCTAAGATGAAAATAAAAACAAGTTTTAAAAATGTTAACAGAAATGCATCATCATTAACTTTACTCCTTCTGGAAATCAGGTGACTTTTTATTTACAGTACCAGAAATGCTGACTAGGGTATCAAACACTGTGAAGCAGTTTCCCAGACAAACTTAATTTTCCTTTCAATGGTGAATCTCCATTCAAAATATGAGGTCAAAGACTGGCTATCCCTGATCCCTGTCCGGGAAACTGCCCCTGTATGTTTACAGTACATTAGCTACATTTACACAGCTGAAATTTCAGGCTTCCTTTAAAACACTGCTATTTGCGGAAGCTGTCGCAAATAGAAAAGCACTTAACCCAGAAACTATTTGTATGGGCCGCTCTCATTTTAATAATTTCAGATATATTTTCCAAAACTATGTCACACCCGCTGCATATTTAATCAGTTTCTGTAAACACAGGGTCGGCTCGGAGCTGCTCTATCTACAGATTTATCTTTGTCTTATCAGCAGCTTCATCTCTCAATGCCTGTTTATTTGGAAACCCCATAAACGGCTTTAATTTTCTCTTCATGGAAACAGGCACTGCTTGGCACGGCTGAGATGTTATGTTTGCATTTCCAATTTAATTTCCTTTAGGAGCACAAAGTCAACCCAAACAAGCTCAGCCAGTGCCGCCCAATGAGGAAAAAATACAACACTGAGGAAGAGTCAGGTTTCTGACGTCCATCAGCTCAGCACTGCAGCATATAAAAAAAATACAGCTGTTGTGATAAAAAATCTTGAGAAAAAAATCTTAATCCTGAAACACATGGACACCTTGTCCAAAAAATATTCCTGCCTTGTGTTCAGTGTTTTAGTGTTGCTATAGGCTCTGGAGCCACTGTTACCCTGACTAAGAAGAAACAGGTTAAAATGTGGATGAATTTCTTTTTCTTTTTTTTCAGCTAATTACAGGTTTGGGAGAGATGCACTGACAGATATTTCCTGATAAAAGTGTACAATTTCTCAATGTAATCCAAAGAATTGCTATTCTAAAATGAAAAATCAAACACGCACACAAAAAAGTCAGAATTCACTTTCATTCATTTCACCACTTCGTCACATTGTATAAATAGAATAGCCTATATCAGGGGTCACTAATAGACGGACTGCGGTCCTGGTCCGGACACATACGTTGTCCAATCCGGACCCAAACCGATAAAAGACAGAGAAGGATTTAATTCTGACAGTGTTCATTTAAAGCGGCGGAGCGTTTATTGTCTTTATGGTTTACGTGCTTTGCAGCACAGTAAACTCACAGACCAATCAGGCGGTGAGAAGTCGCAGAATAAAGCGAGAAAAACTAATACAGATGGTGCGCACCAGAAAACAACATTAAAATACTACATTCATAAAACATATTAACAGTGATGTAACCGAGCGGTGTTACTTGGAGGAATTAAAGAGAAACAACCGAGACAAGAGCGTAAAATATTCCACTTTACTCCACCACTCGCAGGCTCGCTCCCTCTACTCCCAAAACAACCCTACCTCAACACTAAGGCAACCCCCAGGGGACCTAAAGCATTGGCAACTCCCCCATTAGTTTTACCCACAACATAATAAAGTATGCTACATTAATAATATTAAATAAAATAAAGCTG
The DNA here is from genome assembly GCF_023375975.1 of Astyanax mexicanus. Taxonomy (NCBI): domain Eukaryota; kingdom Metazoa; phylum Chordata; class Actinopteri; order Characiformes; family Acestrorhamphidae; genus Astyanax; species Astyanax mexicanus. The sequence continues at coordinate 20,036,480 of NC_064419.1, read as the reverse complement.
CTGTTTTTAAAAAAAGCTGATATTTTGGCCGAATTCAGCAAACATTTCTCCATATATTGTACGATTTATCATTCATGTAATTAATATTATGACAGGCAGGCACAAATCTAATATAAAATCAAACATGATAAATGTAGCATTGTGAAACAAAGTAAACAGATTCACATTATTAGACTCGATATGTTAAATTATTGAGGGTGTTTCCATTTATTTTATTATAGTTTGATAATGTAATTATTGTGACAGGCCTATTTAAAACAATACATATTGTTGACTTGTATGTGTAATTTGATTTGTCTTTCAGTTGTTGATAAAACACTGACAGAACTACTATAGGCTTTATCAGTAAACAGAATAAAACATTGAATTATAACACAAGTTAACATTGGCGACTGTCCGGACCTTAGCCTGATAAAAATTTTCTCTAACTGGACCAAACTGAATTCTAATTAAATACCCCTGGTCTATATGTATTTCTGGCTTTCTTGTCAAAGAAATAGCATAAAAATCCTACAGTTTAAAAATATGAATTGAACGCTGAACATTAATATCTGCACATATACAGCTGTGGAAAAAATAAGAGTTTGTTAGTTTGTAAAGAATGAAACAGTAGTCCATGTAGAACTGTTAGAACTAAAGGTTGGAAAGCAGGTCGCAGTTCTCGCAAGCGTTGGTTGCGAGAACCAAAAAAATGAGAACTGTAACAAAAACTAAAAAAATGGAGGTGCCAGGTTGGCCTGAGCAGGTTGTTGTTCCATGTCATGAAAGGGGAGGAGCCAGAATGTCTCTCCTTCAGGGACAAGATTATCCTGGATGTTTTATAGAGGGTGCTCCCCTCACAGTTTTTCCAGAGTCTAGACACCCTATCCCTAAGCATGCACACTCAGCTTTCACCAGCCAGAATTTTTTGTTAATTTCTCCTTCTTATCTAATGATATTAAGATGGAGTCGACAGTGAAAATGGAGCTTCTCCAAGTCCTCTTTTGGGGTCTCACATGTCTTCCAAGCTCTCAAAAATGTAAATAACTAATTTTACTGCAGAACAAAGGGTTGTCTAGTATCTACATGGATAGCTATGGTATGATAACAGGTACATACCACTTTTGAAAACTATTGTTTTATGTGATTTTGTGCCATTTTATTTTTCACAAAAAATTATAAAATAACTTCCACTACCAGACTCAGACCTGTCTAAAGTGGAGTAGAAATACGGAGAGAAGAACACTAAATCACGCTGGGCTGGGATCCTGTCAGCTTCAGTCGTCTCTTTAAGCAGTAATTTGCTGTGTGGATCCACAACCTACAATTACAATAAACCATCCCTGACTGACCTGAAGTTATGTGCAGAAGAATGATATGTTAGCCAATACTTTAAAGGACATAAATATTCTGAAATATGTACCAAGGAATGCTCAACAACTCAGCTGACAGTCAGTTGCAGTTGTTTTTGCAGATGTTGAGCTAAAATATGACAAGCCAATAATGTTATGACCTCAGTGGTGAATGAACCCTGTGTCTAACTGAGCTGTTTTACCATTTATACTAATAGCTACATTCTAAAAAAAGAATGTAGAATGTTCTGAGGGGTTAATTAACTTCATAATTCAGGTAATTCACTTAATTTATCTTATTCTTTTAAAATGCCACAAGCTTGTGTAGATGTTACTTTAATAAAATATCTAATGCTACATTTTTTGGGGGGAAAAATACAAAAGTTGGTTTAGTGCGGTCAAAATTAATACATTTACTAGTTTGATTAATCTAGAAACTTTATTCCAGATTAATCACATCACTAGCCCCATCATGGAAACAATTTTTTGTGAACAATACATCATCAGAAATGATTGAAATATATGATTTAGCTGGAGAAGAAAGAAACCTTGGGAGGAACCAAGCCTCACACGTACCTTGTACAATCACATGTACCACCAAAAAGTCTTTTTACATCCCAATGAGTCTAATACAGCTCTGAAAAAAATTAAGAGACAACTTGTTTTGCTATTTATAGGTATATGCTTCAGTAAAATGAACACTGTTGTTTTATTCTACAAACTATGGACAACATTTCTCCCAAATTCCAAATAAAAAATTGTCATTTAGAGCATTTATTTGCAGAAAATGAGAAATGGCTGAAATGACAAAAAAATATGCAGAGCTTTCAGACCTCAAATAATGCGAAGAAATCAAGTTCATATTCATGACGTTTTAAGAGTTCATAAATCAATATTTGGTGGAATAACCCTGTTTTTTAATCACAGTTTTCATGCATCCTGGCATGTTCTCCTCCACCAGTCTTTTACACTGACTTTTGATAACTTGATGCCACTCCTGCTGCAAAAATTCAAGCAGTTCAGCTTGGCTCTATGGCTTGTAATCATCCATCTTCTTCTTGGTTATATTACAGAGGTTTTCAATTTGGTAAAATCAAAGAAACTCATTATTTTTCAAGTGGTCTCTTATTTTTCTCCAGAGCTGTATGTTCAGGTGAACAGCCACAACAGCAATGGAAGAAAATTCCTAGTTAGAGTTCATATAAAGTTGGATGTAATTGGTAGTGGAGAAAGAGCAACTAGTCCAAAGCAGGTGGCATAAACTGGAGTGGTGGGCAGCTGACTTATGGTGGGTGTTGGGTTTAAGAAAGTTAAAGCTCCTGAATACAAAAAATAGAAATGCAGACAAACATATGATGAAAATATTTGGGGCAACTAAGGGTTGACACACAATCACAGTACAACGAGATAAAAATAAATGGGTTTTTAGGCTTTTATTTCATGGTTGAAAGTGACACTACATTAAATTCAATTGATTTGAGCACATGCAGCATGGAGGCATGGAGTAGTGTTTTATACAAATAATGAATATGGGCCTGTAGTTCTCGTCTATGTTACAGTAATATACAGTCACTGGTGTGAGACGTGTGCTATTTCTTCTTGCCTGCTTTGGCAGCTTTGTCCAAACCTTGGATGAATCTGCGCGGAATTTGATATTGTTCTATAAGAAATAAAGGGAAAAAAGAAAGAAAAACATCAAAAATAAAGAGTAAATGAATAAATATAATATTTAAAGACATTCTTGAGATGATTTAGATAAATTAATTAAACCATATCATACCTAGAAGCAGTCTGCCAACGTGTTGCACCTGGTTTCCCTGGATTTGCACCAGCTGCCGGTCTTTGGCTCCAGGGACGTCGTGGAGATTGGCGCTAGCCTGGACCACACGCTGCAGGGTGTCTGATACCATAGCTGGGTCTATTCCAAAGCCCTCCAGGTTTTTTATTATCGTAACCTAAAAACATCAGATGAATAAGGGCAGGAAATATATAATTATCCCAAATCTTACAGAGAGTAAAACATGCAGAAAGACGAGGATACGAGAAGAACAGTTTCCTATTAGAGGAAAGTTCTAAAAAGTGTTTTGAGAGATGCACAGAGTTTCATAGCAATAAAACACAGACATTGTGTTCTTATTCTGTAGATAGCATCATTAGGAGCTTTGCATGTCAGCACTTTTTCTTCACAAGAAAACTGAGTGTGGTATATTAGTGTGGTATATTTTGGTGAGTCTGCCCATTGAAACAGTTAATCTTTTCTTCATTTACAGCACCCAATCATCTTAAACCATTTATTTTAATAGCATTAACCACTGCTAAAAAGTAATACTGTTGGACTAGAAAGACAGAACACAAACTTAATTTAATCATTGGCTTAATTTCCTTATAGATCATTGCAACTTGGAGGCTCACAGCAAATCTTAAAAAAAAAAATAGATCATTTGAGGAAGCCTGGTCACTTTTCTTACAATATATTAAGAGCTGACTGCTTTGTTTATATTTTTATAACTGAGTCTGTCTTGTCATTGTCTTATTGTTTTCTTTTTTTCCCTCTCTCTTTTCTCCCTCCTCTTCCTTATGTGTATATGTGCATCTATAAATAATAATAATAATAATAATAATAATAATAATAATAATAATAATAATAATAATAATAATAATAATAATAATAAAATAACCAGTTTATCTTCAATCAATTTTTTTATAATGCTTAAATTCTAACCAAACTTAATTAACATAATCATATACGGAAATACATCCATTAGCGTAACATCCTAATGCGTCACAATGATGGCCTGGCCAATTGATAACAGGCTTTGTACCAAACCACACACTACTTCAATGTTTATAAATAGTGCACCACCTTCAAAAGTGTGTTTATTAAGATAGTAATTAAGAAAGTTAATAAGTACCGTATTTTTTTGCACTATAAAGCACATTATCAATGCCTATTTTATTTTCTGGTCTGTTTTCATTCACCAGGCACATTGTATTATAATGAGCATTTTAGGAAAAACTATAAGGACCTTCTAATTCCAAAGGTCTCACTGCTGGGTGGTAGTAGGGGATAGTTAACTAAGTTAAGTAAAGCTAAGCTAAGTAAAAAAAAAAAACTGTAATAAAAAAAGGTCTTTCTTTTAAAATCAAATGAGCTCTGGATGTTAATCCACACATATTTCTATCCTAACAACTGTTTATTTGGGTGAGTAAAGCGCTTTTGTTTATTAACAGTAAGCTTGGATTCCCAAATTTCTCTCGCACTAGGCTGGAGCATTATCGGATAACCGCTCCAAATAGTGCTAGCCAGGGTTAGCAGCAGGCTACAGGCCGATAATACTCATCTCTGAATGGGGAAATAGCGAGCGTGGTTAGCGGCTAATGCTAATGCTACTCCAGCCCTGGTGCTGGAGAACTAAATTGAAACTCCTTTATAAAACTACAGTTCAGCAGAGTGGCTTTACTGCTCCCTACAACCTGAATGGTAAAATTCATACATAAGATGCACTGGATTAAAAGGCATGCTAACAATTTTTGGGAAAATTAAAGGATTTTTTGTGCAAAAAAGTTATCGGACTGTAGCCAGCTGCTAACTCCGCCTAGCACTGCTGGAGCAGTATTAGCACTACTTGCTAACTGCACTAAGCGTTAGCGGTTAGCTGCTAATGCTAATGCTTCAACCTTAGTGCTGGAAAATTTGGGAATCTAAGCTTACTGCAAATAAATGGAAGCGCTCTACTTACCCAAATAAACAGTTTTCAGGAGAGAAAATTAAATGTGTAACTTAACATCCAGTGCTCGTTTGACTTTGAAAGAAAGTATCATCCAAAAAATATGGTATGTCTTTTGAGTACCTTCTTATTTGAACCTCTGGAGGCCACAGAGACGTCTATGGGTTCCACCTGCCCTTTCTTGACTACAGGAGGCTGGCCTGGGAACAGCAACTGATGGCAAGCCTGCATCTTGTTCAAAGTCCTACAAACATAGTCCATAAAATTCAGTTCACCTTCATCAATAAGATCTAAACAATTGCTGGTCTGTAAATAGATTAATTAACACTGCATTAAAATGATTATAGAGAACAGTTTTTCTGTCTAAATCTGCTTGATATCTGACATGCTTCCTTTCAGTGTTCATAGAAGATACAAGAATATTTTTTTCGGTGTTTAACACTAAAATAAAGCGTCAGTCCGCAGACAGAGATTAAGACAAATCATAGACTATATTTTTCTGTCAATTGAAAATTATGTGAAGTTTCAGACTAGGCCTAAATCCTTTCCAGAAAATTTCCCCACTGTGTTCTAAAACCACATCGCCTTGTCTGATAAAAAAAAATAAAGATCTAGATTTAAAATTTTCCTGCTTATGAATCTCTTTCTGCTAGTCTACAAGAAGACTCACCTGCTAAACAGGTCATCCCATTTCAACACCTCCACATCCTGGTACTCAGACTTCTCCAGTAGGCAGTCGCACAGTATAGGGTTAATTTTTACATAACTGATTAACAGAAAGAATAGCGGACAAGTAGAAAGGGAAGTATCAGTTTACAGCTTTTATAAAACCACAGAGGTTTAATTACATTAGTTTTTAAGCAAAGATGCTTTTTGCAGTTTAAACAGCAGTTTTTTTTAATTCTGTCTGCAAAATATTAATGTTACAGAAGGAAAGAAATCTATAATAATAACTACAATGCAGCAAAGGAAGAGTTGGACATTACGATAAAAAAAATATTGATTCACAATATTTAAAGACCTTTTCACAATACACATTATGTATCAATGTTTAGACATGCAGAAAAAAAAACATAAGCTTTAGCAGATATTTAACTATATATAACTACTGTTCAAATGCACTTTCATGCACTGCACAGTTCTTTACAGTTTATAACATTTTTTTTAGTTGCTCTTTAGCAATGGATTTTCTCAATATGCCTATAAAAGGATATTATCCATACAATCAGAAAATGTATTACAATAGGACAAAAGATATTTCTTATGTACCTTTTGTTGGTTTCGTGGACGAGCTCATTTCTTTTCACATAATCTGTGATGATGGTCCTCACTTCACTAGCTTGAAGAACAGCACCTTTTCTGAAACACACATTACACACTCACTGAAGATACACACGCAAACACAATCTGTACTGTACCAACAAACACACCGTGCTCACTTTTGATGAGTGTCCTGGAAGAGTGGCTGAAGACGTGCAGTGACCACATAAAGGGGGGTGATTTCAGGGGGGTGATAGACCACCTCACAGCTTTCTCCTTGCTCCCCACTTTCCTCTGATGGCTCCCAGTCTTCTGGGACGCAGAAGGAACGTATCCTGGATTGAAACAATTAGAAAAATTTAATCAGTATTGGTATTTTTTAAAGTATTGGCCACCAATTGTTTAAAGAGCAACTAAACTAAAACTTGAATGATATTTGCAGCGCCCTCTCAGGTTAAACTGTGCTATAGGTGTGGATGATGTGTCCGTGTACTTTGGTACACAGATCAGTCAATCAATAATTTCGCCCCCTGCTGACATCCAACCATCTGGGCCTCACTGCTATCAGAGGCAAACTGTTGCTGCTGCTTCTGCAGCTCAGCCAATCAGCTTTCCTTCTTGCCCTGCCTCTAAACCCATACATCACCCAGTTCCCCTCCCATTTTTTTTATCCCTTTTCAAATTTGAGCTGAGGGTGAGAGGGAGCTAAGCTGAAATCAAGGGGTGTAGTGCCCCTTTACGTGTGATCCTATCTTGAACTAATGCCAGAATGAGATGAGTTGTAGCTGAATGCAATGAAATCCTCACAGCAATGCTCTAAAATCTAGCAGATTTCCTAAACATTAAAGACAGCTTTATAAAGTGGAATAAGCATTATATTTTATATTCTTGAAAGTAGGCACCACCATTTTTGAACATAAGATAAGATAAGATAAGATAAGATAAGATAATCCTTTATTAATCCCCTAATGGGGAAATTTACAAATGTTACAGCAGTACAGAGGAAAGGACAGAGAAACAGGTCAGGAAAAAATATAAACAAATAATAATAATAAAAATATGTATACAAAAACAATTACAGGAAATATAGAAAGATACTTAAAAAATATATATATAGTAAAGGAAAAAAATACATACATCTAGTGCAGGGGTCGGCAACCTTTAACACCCAAAGAGCCATTTAGACCCGGTTTCCACATAAAAGAAAACACTGGGAGCCGTTTTGGGCCCTATTTTAGCGTTTTATAGCGCACCAGTCATTTGCGTATTACGCAATTTGATTTAGTGTCTTTGGAATCGTGAGGGTGCAAAAATACGCCTTTGCACAGCTCAAAAAGGAATGTACTAGAAGTGCTGCGTGATGTGGGAGTGGGGTGGCGGTGATATGTGATATTTTGTTGAATGTTGTCATGGTTTTAATCAGTCAGTGGATAAACCAGAAGCTATTTTAACAACGTGTGCGCTGTTGACTGTTGACAGGGTGTAAGTTAGCAATGAGCATCACGACGCGACTTGCCCAGGGTGTACAATACGGCCCTTTGAATTCTTGAAAAATATAATAACAAAAAAAGCAACACGCCGAGATATTTTTCTTTTCTTGCATTTCTCCATACTTGGCCTACCTGGGGTTGAAAGTATCGATACATGGATGGCGTTTTGGCGGGTATACCGGCTTTCGCAAGTGTGACGCTTATTTTGAGCGATGAAATATAATAAAATATCATTTTGTTTTAATATTTCAAGATAACAATAATCTTACAATTTAGAACTATTTAAAAAAAAGCAACTAACACAAAATAAAATACACTTCAATTAAATACTTAAAAAATATTTTCACAAGCCACGCGGAGCCGCAGTATTAGGATGAAAGAGCTGCATGCGGCTTCGGAGCTGCGGGTTGGTGACCACTGATCTAGTGCATATTGATATGATTATGTTAGGGTGTGACCGGTATTATTGCACAAAGAGTAACAGTGAATAAATATCAAATAAATAGTAGATAAAAAGGTGAGAAAAATATTGCACGTTAAACATATTGCACAAATGGTGATAAGGGGATCACAGTACGTGTAGTGAGATGGATATTGAACACGGTAGGCATTACAGCTATACTGAGTAGTATGTACGTTTTAGCTTCTCAGTCAGCTTTTTGAAGTAGAGTCACCTAAAATTCAGGCTTTCAGTTAATTACTTGAATTTCGGGTCTCTTAATGTGTTTAAGAGCTTCAGTTGTAAAGTTAAGTTAAGAGGTTAAGTGGGTATACAGTGAATAGCTCATAATTTGAGTAATAAAAAAAATGACTTTAAGAAATCAAAAAATTAAGTCAATCCGGGAAAAAAAAAAAAAAACTTTATAATGAAACTGGCTCTTTTTAGGAATGCCCCAGAAAAGGAAGACTAAGAGTTACCTCTGTTGCAAAGGATATTTATCAGAGTTACCAGCATTAGACTCTGCAAATTAACAGCACCTCAGATAAAGGCCATCTAAATGCATCACAGACTATTTTTGGTTTGTTTAACACTTGTAGGGCTTTTTCACACCAGCACTGTTTGGTCCGGTTAAAACTAACTCTGGTCCGTTTGTAACTTTAGTGCGGTTCGATTGAGCAGGTGTGAAAACAGTAATCGCACTCGGGTGCGGATCAAAAGCTCCAGCTAGAGGAGGGGGTCTCGGTTCGGTCCCAAACGAACTCTGGAGCGGTTCGCTTGTGGTGAGAACGTGATCCGGTCTCGATCGGATCCAGCTGTTAAATATAATATAATATAAACTGCTGATAAAGCAAGCACAGTTTAAACTGATATATTAGCCAGATAAGGCTAATTACCACAGCTGTGAACAAACGCTGTGTCTATGCACGCGCCGTCTGCGCTGCATTCACCTCTCACAGCCGCGTGACTCTGTTTATTATGTATAAATCTGCGCTGCATGTAGAAACACTGTGTGTGAAAGTGCAGCGTTTCAGCGTTCAGTGTTAAAGCACAGATATTTGCGCTGGAACACAAAATCTTCTCGCTATATTTACTTTTTTCGTATATTTATATTTAACGTACTCCCGTGTCAGACAGCTCTGACCAATCGGAGGACACAGGCTGTTCGCGTGGTTTATTGATGCGCATTTTGGTGCGTTTACATTTAAGCCTATGTGAAACCAGACCGAACAGAGGGAGAAAACGCTCCAAGTAAACTAACTCATTAACTGATTCGGACCAGAGAAACGAACTACAGGTGTGAAAACGCCCTTAATTTACTACATGATTCCTTATGTGTTCCAATGTAGGGAAAAAATAAATAATGAAATAATGAAGTGCTTTTAAGAGAACCTTCACTTACGCAGAGTTCTTCCAGTCAACTTCCACAATGCTGTCCACTCCTTTACTCAACTCCTTTACTTGAACCAGACTGTGCTCCTTCTGCATGGTCTGCAGAAACTTTGAAAACTTTAAAAGAAACAGAGAAAGAAAAGACAGATTACACTCATTTACTCGAGCTTTAGGTTAAAATTTTGTGAAAATAAGTGAAAGTAAGACAACACACACCTTCTTATAGCTGGACTTTTTGATGTCAATGTGCTTTCCTTTAGGACTGCAAAACAGAATTTAAAAGATAAAGATAAAAAAAATTAAAACACACAGTAAGGAAACTGTTGGTCAGACTTATAACACTGGTCTGGAAATGCTTAGCGTAAAGTAGCACACAGTAGATAGCAGAAGGTTCAGTTATGAAGCTAGATGTCTAAAAGGTTGTGTACCAGCAGGAGACCATGTGCTTGCGGAGGAAGGTGCCGGTCAGCAGGGGGAGCTCAGACTTCTTCAGTTTAGTTTTCAGGGCGTGAAGGAAACACTGATACAACAGAGAATCCATCTGCTCTGTAAAGAGATCAAGAACCCGTGTCAATATTAATAATACCAGCATATGCACACAATCAATAGTAATATCTGCTTAATAAACCTTATGATGCTTTAAAGGAGCCTGTTTGCTAACAGGTGGTGATATGAGGTCAGGTGACCATGGCAGAAGACAAAGAAGACTATAAATGTAAAAGCCCATCATAAAACTATTTAAACTAAATACAATTAATGAATTGTGAATTAATGATAGTAAACCTGTATTGCCTGCAGAAATATGTGTATATTTAGGGCTGGGAGATATGACCAAACAAAACCTCATACAGTGGCTTGTAAAAGTATTCATACCCCTTAAACTTTTTTTTTTGACATTTTATCACCTTACAATCACAAATTTAAATATATTTTATTGAGATTTTAAGTAATAGACACAAAGCGAAAATTGTGTTTTTTTATTTTTTATTTTAATCAAATAAAAATCTAAAGTGTGACATGCAAAAGTATTCAGCACCCCTATATCAATACTTCCTAAAGATACCGTTTGCTGCAAATACAGCTACAAGTTTTTTGGGGTATATCTCCAGCTATATCTAGTATATAACCAGCTTTGCGCACATTCTTCACAAAACAGCTCAAGCTCAGTCAAGATGAATCATTGGTTGTAACTATTTGTTCGATAATGAGTATCTAATTTAATTAAAAACATTAACTGAAATACATAAAAGCCATTCGAAAATTTAAATATATGTAAGAAAAGTCAATTTTGCAAGGACTTGGGTGTGTAAATGTTTCTCTTTTTTTCTAAATTCATCAATATTTTCAATATATAATCTAGACTACAATTGATTCTACAATTATTTGCATACTTGCATACATTGAAACCTTTCCTACCCTAATTAATTTGGAATGCAGCATGTGTGTAGTTCACAACTGCGTCTCATTGTCACAGACCTAATTAGACACTAATGGGCCAGTGTTCCAAAGTGAGTTTACAGAGCCTGGAAATTACATCACCAATTACATCACCAATTACATCATCAAGAAACATTTTTATGGGATCGCTCCACCATTAATGCAGGATTCAGCCTTTGTTTACTCTGATTAAATGTCACATTGCACATAATTGTGGAGTTTGCCAATCACCATAAAAGCAAAGCAAAAGAAACGAGATTAAAAAAACTGCAAGTTTAATAGACTTTCCACACATTGATCATGCTATAAAAGTAAATCAAAAGAGCTAAATAAGATAGTGACCTTGTGGATTTGATTTTGTGGATCCATAGAAATCTCCCAAGTTCAGAGTTCAGAATTTTTACCTGAATATGTGTTAGATATCAAACAAACACTCTTAATTAAAAAGAAAGCAGGATGATAATTTGGGCAAAATGTTCAGAAATGTCTTTGAGGATAAATAAGGATAATCATTCACAGTCTAAGCTCTTAAAAAGGTACTACATTTCCAGATGCATATAGTTATAAAACTCAAGATGGATGTATTAAATGGGGTCAAATGTACACGGACATGCCAAAAGACATGGGATAGCATGTAGTATGTTTATTTAACTTCCTAGGACCTGGCGTCTACATGTGTGGATATCAGATTTTGGGTTGTCTAGACCACAACACTAAATTTTGCCCTACAAGGTCCAGGTGTCCTCTTATGAGGCTATTATACTGTCACCTACTGGTGGCAGAAGAGTTTACACATTACAATTTCGATTTTGTTCAGAAATTTAAAATGAACAGTTAATACAGTATATATATATATATATATATATATATATATATATATATATATATATATATATATATATTTTTTTTTTTTTTTTTTTTTTTTTACCAAGCCATATTGTGTAAAGTTTTTGTTTTGCATTTAGGCAAAAAATGCTGCTTTGTTCAGGCACAAAATACATGTTTTGTACATCATTACTAATAGCAACTGTTGTGTTTTATCAAAATATAAAACTACAGTCCTCATTTCTCAGAAACTACATCATGTAAAAAGATAATTCTTTGTTTTTACGTTAATCAGGTGCCAATTAGCCCAAATAGCAAAAATAAATACAAAATAAAAAAAGTTTGGGGCTTAGGAGGTTATAGGAAGACTTGGACATGCCCACATCTGTATAAGTTGTGAGTTGATGTCTTGTGAGTGAGGATGAACACTGGCCATTGCGCTCATGGCAATATGATTTGAATCATCCGAATTTGGCGGTGGTTTAAGAGTGGGTTTCAGATGGACGGTAAATTCAATATTTGAAGTTGCAGGTATTTAACATGCCTTGACCCACAGTGTTATAGCATGTCAGGGTTTGATAGCTCATCATAAATGCGCACACACTTCAAAATAACTGACCTTGTGGTGATCTAGAGTCCTCCTCCTCCACCTCCTCCTCCTCTTCGTGTAATCTCTGCTCCTCCTCTTTCTCTTGCTTGCTGAGGCTGAGGTCCTGCAGGCCTTGACAAGACGATTCCACAGCAGCTATCTCAGAGCCATTCTGTCCTTCACTATCCTCCCCCTCGTTTTTCATCACCTCTTCCTCTTCTTCTTCCCCACATTCCACTCCGTCCATCTCTCCATCAGCCTGTACTGAAGTGTCAGTGACCGGTATGATAGGAGGAGCAGTCTTGTCACCAAAAGCCCTAAATTTAAGTCAAGCAAAAGGTCAGTTTAGGGGGAATGAGAAACATTTACAAAATCACAAATAGGTTTTAAAGAAATCTAGGGATGTACCTTTGCAGTAACTTAATTACTGCAAAAAAAGACTGGATCAAACATACATAGGGATAATTAAATTAAAACAAAATGGAAGTTCGTTGATAAGTATAACAACCCTGAGGACTGAGCAATCTGCCAAAGTCACAGTGCACCTGGCTCTTAAAGAGAATGGTAAGTGAAAAGTTTTTGCTGGTTTAGAGCACAGTAAGGTGTAATTTTACTGTCGTTATGATAGCAAATACACAATCTAAATCAAGCTGCGCAGTGCACAGTTGACAGATCACATTAAGATCGCTAAAATATGACCCAGTGTTTCGTCTAGAGGCTGAGCCAAGTCTCTGAGGTGTGAGTTAAAGTCAAGTCAAGTCCTAAAGTGCAAGCCAGGTACTGAGTCTTAAGGTGGGTCTCATGGAGGAAAGTCAAAGTTAAGCTAATGTCTTTGGGGTGCAAACCCAGGAATCCAAGTTGGAGTCTTCAAACTCTACGTGTGAGTTTATCATAACTTTTTTGATGGTCTTTGACTGCACTTAAGGATACTTTCAAAGTTCTTTAATTTTCTTCAGATTGACTGACCATTCACAAAGCATTCTTTTCTTTATTTAGTCAAGCAGTTCTTACAATAATATGGATTAGAACTTTCTAGTAGATAGAGCTATTTACTGTATACCAACTCTATCTCTAAACAACACAACTGATGCTTTTAAACACATTAAGAGGCAAGAAATTCAAGTAATCAACTCTTGACAAGTTCAGCACAGCTGTTAACTGAAAGCCATTCCAGGTGGCTCTACCTCATAAAGCTGACTGAGAAAATACAGCCAAGATGTGCAAATCTGTCATTTAAGAAAAAGGAGCCTACTTTTAAGAATCTAAAATATAAAATACATTTTGGTTTGTTTAACTCTTATTTGTTTACTAAATAATTCAATATGTTTTTCTTCATAGCTTGTATGGCTTTAGTATTAATCTACAATGCAAAACATTTTAAATAATAAAAAAGCACTACATTTTGAGGGGTACTATTTTTTCAGACTATAAGGCACTGGATTAAATGAAAGTAGTAAGGATGCTTACATCTAAGTGCCGTGTTTCCCTTCTAACGGGGGAAGTGCCTTAGTAAACAAAACTGTAATTGAAAGAAATTTATTATTTTTATTTTTTTACAGTCTAACAAGCACTACATGTAAATCTACACAGATGTCTGTCCTTAAAACTGTTTGTGTGAGTAAAGCTTACAGCTTATTTGGGTGACCTTCTGTTTACAGTACGCTTAGATTTCCAATATTTTATCCAAAGGTGAGTTTTCAGTGAAGATTCTCCAGCACTAAGGCTGGGAGCAGCAGCATTAGCATTAGTTGCTAACGGGAGCAAGTGGGATGTAAATGAAACCCAGTTGTACTAGCCTGAGGAACCTTGAGTGTTCTGGTAAGCCAGGGAGCTATCAGCTAGTGGTTTGTTGGATGTAGCTTGTTTTAACACAGGAAAGACGCAGACTACAGTCCAATATACTCGCCTCTGAACAGTGAAAGAACTAGCGCTGTGGTTAGAGGCTAATGCTAATGCAGGTGTACCCAGCCTTAGTGCTGGAGAAACTTTACTGAAAACTGATCCATATAACGCTGTACTTTGGCAGAGTTGCTTTACTGCTCCTTAATACCTGACCAGGAGAAAATTTGACTCGTACTATACATATTGCACACTTGTGGCTTCAGACGTAAAGATGATTAACATGCAAAAAGTTGTTAGACTGTGAATGATGGACTGTGTATATGCTTACCACAGCTGGTCCATGTATGTGTGTAATACATTCAGTCCTTTCCCCTTCATCCCGCTACTCCTCATGTCACTGCTTGACATGGCAGCTGTGCCCACAGCAACCGGAGCCCTGTAACCAAGCAACCCTGTCAAAACTCCCTATTATAAGAACCACTGTAAAAACAAGTAAAGCTAATTTAACTCTATATTTACATAGCCAGGTTATTGAAAGTGATTATATACAGACAGGTTACCTGTTGGACACTATATTAACAGCACAGCAGTCCCCCTTCTTTACATCAGGCAGACCAGCAGAGGACACCACCACCCCGGGGAGCATGAGATCTGTAGAAGTCGATAAAAATATATATTTAAATATATATTAAAACATATATTTAAATCTAATTCTGCACATATACTCACCTGCTCCACCCATTAACTTCTGCACTACCGGAGCCCATGTAGTGAAAGCTGCCAACATATCAGGATATCGCCAAAGTGTGTACACTGTTGAAAACATGAAGAACCAAATTCTATCCTGTTCAACGACAATTATGAAAACCCAAAAATAAGTGTCTCAGAAAATCAGAATATCATATAAGACCAACTTGTTATTTTGGCAGTGTGCCAAGTCCTGCTGGAAAATGAAATTCACATTTGGACTTGATATAACACAGAGGACAAACACCAGCAGATGACATGGCTCTCTAAACCATAATTGACTATCAATAAATTTTGCATTTCAATTGGAAATCAAAGGACCAGAGTCTGGAGGAAGAGTGGAGAGACACAAAGTTCAAACTGCTTGAGGTCTAGTGAGAATTTTCCATAATCAGTGATGGTTTGGAGAGACATATCATCTGCTGGTGTTGGTCCACTGTGTTGGTCCAAAAGAAGTGCTGTGTTTTCCCAGAAAGTCTCCGCTGACAACTTTTATGGAGGTGTGGATTTCATTTTCCAGCAGGATTTGGCACACTGCCAAAAGTACCAAATGGTCTTATATAATATTCTAACTTTCTAAAACAAGGATTTTTAGCTTTTCATTGGCTTTAAGCCATAATCATCAATAATAAAATAAATAAACACTTAAAATGAATCACTCTGTGTGTAATACATCTATATAATATACGAGTTTTACATTTTAAACTGAATTACTGAAATAAAATAACTTTGCACTAACTAATGCAATAGTACTATTGTATAATACAATTTTATACACAGACATGCTAAAAGCCATGGAAAAGCAGTATGTAAAATGATTGGGTCTTCCCAAACCATCCCCTGAGATAACACTTTACAATCTGTTTGTATAAGTTGTATAAGTTGTTAGATAAGTTGTCAGCCAAGATTTTGAGGTCTGATAGTGAGTGCACAGTGTCACATGTGTACCGGAATAACATCATAAAAGTCATTATCACCCACAGTGGACAGTGCAGTGGGCGGTAATGATCATGAATGGCGACTTCTGGCTAGAATTGTTGTTTACACTCAATGCAGTGGAACCCCACATGCAGGTCAGTGCAGTATACTATAGCTTCCGTGGAGCATGTCAAAAGTCATGGGATAGTTTCTCCTCATGATATTTTGCGTCATTTTTTATAAGCTGTACAAATCAAATTTCACATATGCATAATTTGATTTGGTAAAGAATTAGTTTCTTTACGTGCCAATGAAATACAGTACCAGTCAAAAGTTGGAACACACATCTGCTCATTCAATGTGCTCTCTTTCTTTTTAGGATTTTTTACTTAGTAAATTTGAATATTGAAGACATTTAAGATGTACAGGATCACATGTGGAATTATCTTGTAAAAAAACAAATCAGAATATGTTTCATACATTATACTTTCCTTAATGACAGATTTGCACACTCTTTGTATTTTATGAGTCTTCATGAGTCACCTGGATGGTTTTCTCAGTGTCTTGAGGGAGGAGATTCTGCAGGTGCTGAATATTAGTTAGATTTTCCTTCACACTCCTTTAACTGTTTTTATGTCTTTTTTATAAATCTACAATGTATAATATAAATTAAATAAAGAAAAAAAAACACTGAATGAAAAGGTGTGTCCAAATTTTTATATTTATTTATTTTATATATTGTTGCTCTCTTGCAATAAATTGAAGTGTACCTGTAGGATAGAGCTGTTTCTCCATCTGAAAGAACATGGGGTTCTTATGGATGACATACAGAGTAACAGCCTCTCCTTTATGTGCATAAATCTTCACAACGTTCAGTTCTTCTTTGTTCGGTACGAGTTCATTCAGGTCGTCTGCAGAGAGGGATGGGAAAGCAGCAGAGATGTCGGCTCTCAGCTTCCTCCTGCAGGAGGGACGAGGGGGAGAATGCATAACTGCAGTAACAGAAAAGCTTAAACACTAATGAACATTTCACTTTTTAAGGGCCAACGTCTTATATTGTCTGGTATTCTATTGTTTCCCCTAATTATTTTTGTTTAGCTAACAATACCTTTCATCATACATTTTTATATTTAGCCTCTTTTTTATACTTTCAAAAGCAGTGCCAGTAAAACTGAACAGTTGTCCAGTGTGTCCTGTACCATAGGGTCAACATGGTTTACTTTCAAACAGCATGTTTAAAGTACTGGTGTCAATTGATAAAAAATGTTTTTAACAGATTAATCACAACAATATTTTGTGTGGTTATATATTAATAAAAGACTGAATGTAAGAAATGTACAATGCAATTATATTTAAATTAGTGGTGTCATTTAAAATACTATACTTGTATGTTTGAGGGATGATAAAACCAACATTGGGCCCTGGAATAAAGAATGCATGATTAATTAGAAAGAGGAAACTTTTTTTAAATTTTATTTTATTGTAAACATCCCAGCTTGGTTGTGAGGCTTTCTGAGTTAGAACTTAATTTTCTAGAGATTTTTAGAGTATAAAAATCTAAGGAAGTGTTCAGTATTGCACACACGCTCACAATGGGGGAATGACCATTTAAATGGTCCTGGGGAAATTTATAACAACCAGTATTCAGTGGTGGCGTAAATAATTTGCATTGAAAAAATAATAACGTGTTACTGATTCCAAATTACATCAACAGCCCCATAGCTCAAGAGCATGTAAGACATTCAAAACAGTATATTCTTTATTCTATATTCAGGATCCTTTATACATTGCTGTATTAACCATCAATTGTTGTATTTGTGGTGTGGCTGAGTGCACACTGCACAGTACAAGGTACGAGAACAGACAGGGAGCTACCAGAGTGCAAGCAAGCGTCAGATATTCTTATTTAGTGCTGCAAGTATGTCTTCTTTAGTTCTATGTGGTCTTCTGCCAGAGCTCACATTTGTATGCATTATATATAAGTTAATTATGAATTTAATTTTAATTAATATTAGAGTATTTCCTGAGTAGAACTTAAAAAATTAGAGTCTGCATCGTGGAAATACTTTATACAACATCTGAACCTATATAGACCTTGCAATCCTTCTAAACTAATAATCATTCTCAGTGCCATTAAAAGAGAAAAATAAAGATATTTTTCCGGTATTAATCAGTAACACATCTTTTCAAATCTGTAAAGTTATTTGGAGACTTGGATTTAATTAGTTAAGTGTGAAATAACCTCCATAACCTGATCTGTTACTAATCCTTTAATACCTCAGAAATAAAACAGTAAAACACTGTCATATGAATAGGTGGAGATAACATGTGATATCCTGAATGAACAGAGACACGTTCATCAGTTCTTGTGACCTCAGAAAAAACTGTTAAAACAGTTGTTTTTATACATATTTTTGGAATGAAATAGACTCTCTAAAAAAAGACGACCTGTGTTTATTTAGTGTTATATTGGGCTCTTTAAACAACCTACAGTGAATCTGCAATCTCTCTATTTACTTAGCAAAGCGACCGGTATACAGTCATTACTGGCCACCATAACAATCAAGTGTGAAACCTCAGGATTTGTTACAACAGCAAAAACATGACAGTGCCCATGAGAACCACGCAGTAACTACAACTAACATATAACAGTATTTAAATTCACAGACAGTAGGCGTGTGTGCTGTTAAAGCTAAAAAAAAAAAAGCTATAGATAGGTTCAGATATAATATCTGACTCAGCCTGACAGCTAGCTTTATCAGAGCGGCTAGCAGTACTGACCTGTCCGACCCCTTCATTACTGTATTGGACTTCACTCGGAACGCTTTGGTGAACATGCTGCTGTGTAGAGGAGGGTCTGGTTATGCTGAAATTCCTCAGAGTAAAGCTAAATTATAACGGCAGTGTTTTAACGGGCCAATCTCAGAACATACTGCAGTTCATTTATAGCGGCTGGAATCCACCATGTGCCTGCACTGCAAAATATGTCCGGGTGGAAACAGCGGCTCGACACGGAACGGACCCGTTACACAAAAGTGTGAGCAGCCAACTTCAAAGGCCTGTTTTCATAAAGTAAAAAAAAAAAACACACTAAATAAAGGATTTTAACACATAATAATAATAATAATAATAATAATAATAATAATAATAATAATAATAATAATAATAATAATAATAATAATAATAATAATACCTTACCCTTCTACACATCTCCCAGTATGTTAAAGAGCCACTAAACCCTAAACCATCTTTTTCCATGAATAGCTGAAATGTGTTTTTCTAAACTAATGAAACATACCAGTCCTGCCTAAAGTTCTTATAAACCTTTCCTAACCTATTAAAAAAAGATGTTATTGTGGTCATTTCTGCCCTCTCAGGTTCAACCGATGTGTCTGCATACCAAAGTACACAAAGTACACACAAACATCACAATATGCAGATCCGTCAATCAATAATAACACCACTCTGCTGAGGTCGGACCATCTGGGTCTCTTCGCTATCAGAGGCACACTGCTGCTGCTGCAGCTCAGTCAATCAGCTCTCCCTCCTGCCCTGCCCCTAAACCCATACATCACCAAGTGACCCTCCCAAACTACTCCTTCCATTTTTTGCCTTTTTCAAATTTGAGCTGAAGGTGGAGTCAGCTAAAATCAGGGGTTTTAATTACCCTTCAAATATGGTAAATTAATTGCAATTGTAGTTACATTAAATCCATGAAGACCAAAAGTTACATAACTATCCGTTTCCCAGCACATACGACCTTTATAGTAATCAAGTAATCAAACCTATTTTAAGTACAGCAAGCAAAAATGCTCTTTTTTCCATCTCTGCTGCTTTGAAACAATGCAGATCTCAGCTGTCACGGCTGATTTATTTGTGTAAAATAGATTTTACAGTTATTCAACATTATGGCTTTATATGTATTGTGTTTAACTTTATTAAAGTTTGTATTTAACTTTACTATTTATTGAATTATGTTCTTGTAGATTGTATTGGGCGTTTGCAGTGAAAGAAACATTTAAAATAATAATCATAATATTATTACCATTTATATGATGTTAAAACGTTAAAACTCAAAGATAAGCCTGGTGTTCAAGAGGTTAAATGTGTACAGAAGTGTGTTCTCAGTGTATTTATGTTTACTCAGAAAATCAATATAACATGTACTTTGACCAGGGGGGCACATACCTTTACTTTTAGACTGCATTTGATTGCTCTGCACTGACTGCTGCTCTGTACAATACATACTCATGGGCTGCAGGGATGGGATACAGAGATAAACTAATTTAATACCCACTATTAAATCAAACTATTAAAGTATATTCAACTTATTAGTCATCTAAAAATAATAAATTGCATTTTTCTACCAAAATGTGTAATTACTTTAAATTATTACTTCTAAAAAGTGTTATATTTTCGTCTTTGTTTCTTCTTTGTGCATTGTCTGTGACTTAAAAAAATCAACAACACTCCAGTCTGTAAAACTAACAAACAATGAAAAAAAAACAATGTGTTTTAATTATCCTACAATGTGTTTTATTATAGTTGTTTCCATTTTTTTCTTCTCATTTTTCATCAACATTTGAAAAAAATGAAATAGTGGAACTGGGCGTGGCATTAGCGTTAAGTATTTATAAACGTGTATTTATCAAACAGTGTGGCCACGCCCGTCTGTCCGCGAGCCCCTCCCACTTCAGCTAATGGTCAGCTAAAGCATGTCAGTCACATGACGTGACCCGTGAAGCCAGACAGGTCTGAGTGTGGTCTCTGTGTGATTATTAGATAGGCTGCAGTTTAACAGCACTGATCAGTGTTATTATCAGAATGTTAATAAACTAGGTAGTTTTTAGTGCGTATGATTTTCTGTACATCTGTAGAGTGAGGAGTGGAACAAGAGGACCAGAGAGGAGTTTCTTCAGCTGAGTGATCTAACAGAGTGATCTAACAGAGTGATCTTTGGCCGATCACTCTGAGAGTGCTGACCCCGGGGCTCTGTGATGAGGTGAGGGCTGCGGGATGTCCGTGTGTCCGGCGGCGGCAGCAGCAGCAGTAGTGGAGGAGGCGCTGGCCGGAGGCGGTGCGTGTCTCGCGGGGAGCGGTCAGGCTAAAGCTCTGCTTCTTCTTCCAGACTCTTCTTAACCGGATAGTCCTGAAATCCCTTAATCGTCCCTGAATCAGTTCAGCAGAGCAGCGCGGAGGAGGACACTATGAGGATTTCTGCTCCTCCATCATGTTCCTAAACACTCAGAGTGACCCCGAGGCTGCCGGACAGCAGGAGGGGCTCCTGTCCCCCCAGCCCGCTCACAAACTCAGCCAGAGGATCAAGAAGAAAGTGATCACTGAGGATTATAAGCTCTCAGGGCAGGTGCTTGGAGTTGGCCTCAATGGAAAAGTCTTTGAGATCTTTCAGAGAAACACGGGAGAGAAGTTCGCTCTGAAGGTAAACCTGCAGTCCCACAGCATCCTCCTCCTACCCCTCCCTTTCTCTCCTGGACCAGATCACAAATACACTGTGTAGCTATGGGATTCTGTGTAAACTTATGTAGTTGTTACCAGGAAACACTCAAATACAAGAGCTCTGTAATGAAAAGTTTCACTTGTACAGGTGTAGACACTAGTAAACATATCAGATCTATACATTTAAAAAGTATTTCTTTAACACATTTCATAGAAACCCTGACATAAGTATTAGTTTTGAGTAGGGTTGCAACTAATGATTATTTTGGTATAGTCGACTAATCTGCCGATTATTTTTCCGATTAGTCAACGATTATATCTGCCATGCCCTCCCTCTCTGCTTGCTATGGGTATGGCTCCTGTTTCTAATAGAAACAGCTGAAGTTGGATTTAAATGCCCCTTAAATGTCAAAAACATTGTCTTTTGAATGTAGATATTTAGTGAGTAAAGGTGAAATCTGTTGTGATTGGGCACTTTTGGAGACGCAGGCTGTGTTTTGACGATTAGTCAACAACGAACATTTGGAGTTGACATATTTTCATATTTGTCGATTATATTGACGGATTGTTGCAGCCCTAGATTTGAGTAGTATGTTTTTTATTTTTATTTATTTACACTAAATCTTTGTTACCTATAATTACATAATTATTGTAAAAAAAAAGTACAGGTAAACCAATTTGCAGTTATGTTGTTGTAATTCTGAAAACAGGTCCACAAATTTGCAAATGTGTTTTTATTATTGTTTTCATGCAAATTGAACTCTCTAATTTAGATCTGATTAGTAATGTACAGTAATATATAGTAATATACAATCATAACGTATCATCAGTAATACGTGTAATATATCATTGTGTACAAGTAAAAACTCAAGTGGTAGTGGAAATATGTAATTGTATTTCACAAAAATAGTAACTTTGTTACTTGGTCCTCTAATCCAGAAAATGACACAATTAAAAGACCAAAGGCAGATTCAAATTAAAGCAATAAAACAATCAGGAAGGGCAATTCATGCTTTAAGAACACACTTTTCTGGACGAGCTGAGAGATACGGAACCTAAATGTAACCCTAATGTAAAAGAACATGTGGACTCATATATTACAGTAATACTACCAGATTTGCTTTAAATGGCAAAAATGAACATATAAGGTTTTGGCACAACAGCAACAATAAAACATTATAAGTAGAACATATTTCACAGTTGATATGATTCTGAAACACTGAAGAGAGGATGAAGTTATTGCATTGTAATTGAGGTCAGGGAGGGACTGATGCTGGATTATAAACTCTGACACTCTCAACTCAAAATCCATAAGGTACTGATGAAGCTTCGTTACTCCTGAGGACTCCTAAGTTTAACTGCTCCACAGCTCAATGGTGGGGGATTGTATACACTCTACTAGCCAGCATGTGGCACTGGTACAATGACGTAATGCTCACATGCTGCTGCTTCACAATATTTCATTCTATTGGCATTGTTTTTAATAGAGATTATACAGGCTGTCTGTACATCTAAACACCTGTCTCAGCAACTGGCGTATTTTAAAAAGTTTGGATTAAATTAAAAATGTATCTAGATTTTCAGGTAAAGTACATCTACAGAAGGTTTTCCACCACAGAGGAGAAGAATTTTACTAAATAATCAACATTATAATTTTATTCAAAAAATGTCATCTTTCAAATATGTTAGATTTGAGTTAGCATTTTTTTTTATTCAATGCATATAAAGTAAAAAAAGGTCAGATTTTTGTTATTATCTCAAAAGATTAGAAAAACACTGTGTGTGTATCTGTTATTTCTGTGCTGTGCTTTGTGAGTCACGCACCCTGACTCCACCTACAATGGAGAGCACTGATTTACACACTGCACACTGTCCTCCTTGTTTCAAAATGACAATCAGACCGAACAAGCACTGAATTCGGAGGGCAGTGTGTGTCTGTGTGATGCGTTTAGCTGCTAAGAGCTCTGACTTTGAGTCTGTTTCAGCAGCTCGTTATACTATAAGTCAAAGAGCTTTAATCTGAAGGTCTGTAGTCAGTAGTGTCATGTTTAACCTGGGTTTGCAGTGATAACATCATAACAGCAATCCAGCCCTGCTGAAAAAAAACTGTTTTTATTTGCAGCATATATTGTCCTAAACATAAAGGTCATAGACAATATAATTGTTTTATGCCAACTTTATTCTACTGACAATATAGCTTAGCGTAATATTGCAAATACACCCTTTAAAAGGCAATGGACTTTTAATTATTACAAATAGTGTTGCACAATATACATGGTTTTACTTAACAGAAATTGTGAGAAATTGCAAAAGTAAATATAGTAAATATAACGATAGTTTAAAGATATGTTTTATTTACTTAATTTAGTGAAGTTGCATATCAACTCTAAATTGTCATTTCTACGTGTTGGCAACTTACAGAACCAGTCACAAATTTGGAAACACCTTAAATTCAGTGGCTTTTCATTATTTGAACATTTTCTGCATTGTATATTAATACTAAAGTTAAAAGAGCTATTTGAGTAATGTTCTAATCCATACTCAAAAATACTCTTTACTAACTACTCAACTTAGTAAAGAAAAATGACTTGGTCAGGCAATACAAAACATTTCAAGAACTTAAGTAAGTATTCTCAAGTGCAGTCACAAAGGCCGTCACAAACGTTATGATGAAACTGGCTCTCATCAGGACCGCCCCAGGAAAGGAAGAGCAAGAGTTACCAGTTAACAGCACCCCAGATAAGAGCACCTAAATGTTTCAGAGAGTATTTTGGTTTGTTTAACACTTAAGTTACTACATGATTCCTTGCGGGTTCCTAATAGTCTGGATGACTTCAGTATTAAGAAAAATGAGAAAAAATAAAAACATTAAATGAGAAATTGTGTCCAATTTTTTTTTGGTATATACCTAAAAAAACCCAATTTAGAATGTGAACTAGAATATAAATGTCTTAAATAAATAAAAATGTCCACAATCTGGCTTATTCACATTAATGGGCTTTCCCTGTTAGGAAAATTGTAATAGACTTATGAGTTTGGGGCCATCAAAAAGAATTGTGAGGATTTGCTAGTTAACCGTCTTATTTAGCTTGTTTAACAGCATAGGTTATATTTTGCTTTCTAACCAGCTTTTCAACCAGAACATCCAAGACCAGCTTAGACAATCTTAAAACAGCTACTAACAAAACTGGTCTTTACCTAATGCTAGGTGTGGGCCAGAAGGGTATAAAGCGCCCAGCATTATTGAACTGTGAAGCAATGGAACTGAATTGTTCTCTAGAATGATGGTGCTCCATCCAACAGGCTACATTTTGGATGAGTTGAGGAGTTGGGAATGAGGTGGGGGTGGAGTGGTGATCATTCACCAACCTCACTGACCTAACTAACGGTCTTGTTGCTGAATGAAATCAAATCCTCTTTCTGGATGGAGACCCAATGTTTATTGGTATATAAATTTACAAGAATCTGTTGATAGAGGTACATTTCCCAAAACACAGTTCCTAAAAAAACTGTCCATCCAAAAGTATGACCATAATATTTATGCTAGAGCTGCTATTTGGAAGGAACCTGGATCATTATGATAAACAATAAACATATGAAACTAGTGCAATGGCTGAACATCTCATTATTAGGCTATATTTTGCAACATCCCCAATAATGTAGGTGTCTTTACAGTATCTGTCTGGAATAGAACTGAAGATTTGAAGAGTAGATGTGTATTGAAGACCAGCAGTCCATTGAAAACACTCAGGACATTCTCTTACCTTATAGGGGTGTACAGTAAACACGTTCCTGGAAGGTCAGAGTCAGCATGAAGGACAAAACAACTATGTTTATGGAGGAAATGCCCACTTGCTGACCCCGTTTCATGTTTCCAACACAGGATCTTCTGTGTTTACAACGGCCTATTACGACTGTATGACAGACCGTAACTCAGTTGACCATAAACTGAAGGCCAGGGCGAGTGACATAACACGCAGTATTTCATATACTTCAGCTGCATGATGGTTAGTGTGTTTGTAGCTGAGGGTCAATATCAATATAATATGCCTTTTGTATCAACAATTTTCATACAAACACTGTGTAAGCAAACACCTTCCTAGATTTAATGTGAATAAAAACATCACATTTGGAGAACACTTCACTTTAATTTTTTGTACATTTTATACAGTTTTATTTTCTCTGATGTGAGGTGGGTTTATTGCCATGTCCACAGTGCTCATTGGTTTAGTTCATCAGATATTTTAAGTTTTTTTTTAATAATTTGGGCATTTGAATGATTTATATACCTATTTTTATAAACATATCAAGCTATTTAAAAGTGTCCAACAATTCTGTGTCCACCCTGTCATCTTGGAATAATCACACCTTTAAAATATAAATGACCATTGACATCAGAGTCATCACAGCCTTTTTCAAGGGACGGAAGACAATTGCTGCATGTTCAGCAATTAATCCCATTTATGACATTTAATTTGACTTTGACTTTGACATTGTCTCCATATTTAGCTGAGGTAAAGCTTAAGCTGTCCACCCTGTTGTGGTAAAATATAAAAAAAAAAAATGAATAATTTTAGAAAATTAAAATGTATCTTTTTGACAGATTATCATGAAGGTCATCATGAACTAAAATTCAAAATGTCTGCAACTCAAGGTCAACCACATTTTCATCAAATGCCAGTTTTTACTAAAATTGTCCACCTTTTAGTGTCCACCCTGTCGTGTAGCTTGCCATGACATGCTGGAAGCATGACAGCAAATAAGCAGTAACAATGAAAAGTGATTAAACTGAAAAAATATAATTTTTGTGTAGTCTGAAGTGTTATTAATGTAATAAATAGTCAAAAGATTTTAAATTCTTATGTCATTTTTTGAATGGCACAGTACCAGTATCTTGATAATAACCCTGTTCATAAGAAATACTCCTCTCATTTAATGTTTTTTTCTATATTTTTATTACTTTCTATATTATAGATTAGTATTGAAGACATTAATGCAATAAAGAATGCATATGAAATTATAAAGTAAACTAAAAAGTGTTTTAAAAAGCCAAAATATGTTTCATACTTAAGATTCTTCAAATTAGCCACATTTAGCTTTGATGCTGACTTTTCCCACTTACGGCATCATTCTCTCAATCAGCTTGATGAGGTAAAACCTTGAATGGTACTCCATAGGCTTGTCATGGTAATGACTTTATTTACTTAAAGCACAGTATGTGGTCAAAAACCCAATAATTGTACTTATCAGGAAGAGCTAATTTATGTGAATGAGCTGGTGTATCAACTTTGTTTAAAAATGCTGGTTTTATCATATTTCTACTTTATTTATAGGCTATAGGCCTGTTACATTATCATTTTATCATACAATATAATAATGCAGCCTGGTAGTTTTTGCTGAACTCAATATTGCACATCATGTTGTTCTTGTTTGCAAGGAGAGCCCATTAACATCAATGAGCCAATAAGTCGGCTTTCCTTAACTTTTAAGTTTAATTTATTTATGATTCATTTATTTAGGGTTTTGTTTGTTATTTTAAATACAATGTCTGAATATTCTTAGGGATTAACAGTTTGTTGCTCTTTGAAATAATGTAAATGATTCACTATGCTATAACATTATTAAAACAGTGATTTAAAATAGCCTTAAAATTATTTACAAGCCAATATATCGTCCACTAGGGCTGCAGCTATCGATTATTTTAGTAATCGAGTACTCTACTGAAAAATCATTCGATTAATCGAGTAATCGGATAAAACATATTTGTTTGCTTAAAGAGTAATTAAAAATACACAAGAGAAAACAAGACATTTCATTCATAATAATGAATGAGAAATTAATATAACTTATCCTTTTTTAGATAAGTTATATTTTTAAATTCACAACATACATTTCCAAAACTGCAAACACAAATAGAAATAAATAAGGGAATAATAATAATAATAGTTTAATAATTAGTACTTTAATAAATTAAGTTAAATTATTTTCAACAAGGGTTTCTTGTAAGTATCAAAATTATAGGGAATTAATCAATAAAAAGGCATAAACATTTGCATTATGTTGTGCATCTTAGCTTCTGAACAGCTCTGAAAATGCTGCTGTCGTCCACACAAAATTTTTTATCGTTACAGATCTAGTTCTACAACTGCCTTAATGGAGTTCTAGAGGAGCTGAGCACTTGTTAACCCTTGTGTGGTGTTCGGGTCTGTGGGACCCGTTTTCATTTTTCATCAAATGATACTAAAATAATATTTTTTCTAACTCAAACTCATTGGCATTGGCTCATTTTTTGTGAAAAACATATATCAAAACACATTTTCGATAAACACACACTGTACACCCCCCCCCCACACACACATTTATATTACATACAGTATGTTTGGCCAAGGGCTAATAAACATTGCTTCATTTGTAAATTTGAAACTAAACAAATTTTCTACTCATATCTTGAGTTTGATTCATTTTCTTTTACATTTTATTAAAAAACTAATAAAAAAAAAGAGTAGCACTTTTTGAAAGAAATGTAACATAAGAAAGGTAAAGGGCAAATATTAACCATGTAATCTGTTTATATTGCTTGCAGTTTAGGTGAAGCAAGCATGTGTAAAGCATTTTAATGTAAAATTGCTTAATTTTGCTGAATTAAATACAAGTAACAAAGTAAACGAGTAACAAAAATATGAACACCACACAAGGGTTAAATAAACAACTTTTTAACTGGTACTGTACTTTGTGGAGGATTTCATGATATTTTTGGTGACCTCACAAGCCTTGTATTTCATCCTATTTAGTCTTTTAGTATTTTTAAATAAAAAAAAAAAACTAGTTTGTGTGTTTTTGGGAGCACTTCTGATCTCTAATCATAAGTACACTGACACATACAGTGTAATATCATTCGTCTGTGTGTCCCCAGAGATAAGGTCGTGTTTCATTTTTCTGCCTATTTGAGATATGGATGTGGTTTTTCCAGCAGGAGGTATGGTGTAGTTTTTCATCATGCAGTCAGAATATCGACCCGTCCTGCTCGCTTAGCTTTTGAGTTCAATGACAGAAAACAGCACCACCACATCTTCCAGCTCAGCAGAGATTCAGGCCCATCAGCGCTGAATGTTTCAGTAGCGAGTGAATCTCTGCTGCTGACTCTCAGGAACTGGATCGCATAACAAACGACCCCGTCTGAATGGGCAAGAGAGGAAGCTGTGGCTGATTCGTTTATGCAGGAAGCTTTGAATGGCTTTAAAAGGCAGTGGCTCTGGCTCAGGCACCAGGCTGACTGTCTGCCTCCTGTACATCCCTGACAGTTACAGGAGGGGGATGACTGTTATCCTCTTAACTCACCATCCACTTAAACAACTTACACACCAGTGAGTAGAAGGGAAGCCTCCACTAGTCTTAACATCTAAATAAAGAACCTTTACTACTACAATAGTTTATCTAATCTCTTCACACAAACACAATCACAAATACACTCCTATAACCTTGTTAAAGCACATACTTTAGGATACATTATTCAATGTGTAATAAATAAAAATGATAAATTTGCACTAAAACAAACATTTTGGAACTGATATTGAATAATATGTCTGAAGGCCATT
The DNA here is from genome assembly GCF_023375975.1 of Astyanax mexicanus. Classification (NCBI taxonomy): domain Eukaryota; kingdom Metazoa; phylum Chordata; class Actinopteri; order Characiformes; family Acestrorhamphidae; genus Astyanax; species Astyanax mexicanus. Next base: position 20,007,430 of record NC_064419.1, on the reverse strand, counting down.
TTCACACTTTTATATTACATAATAAATGTTATGGCCTATTTGTATTTCATTTGGAACAATTGGAATCCCACAAATTGAAAAAATATTTATAATTGAAAATAGTTTTAATATCCTGGCAGATAAAAAAAACACAGCAAAACACTTTTACCTCATCTGTGCTATTCTAATCATACATTTACTTCAGCAGTGCAAATCCAGATGTCAGTTTACCTCAGAACTTCTATTCTAAGGATAAGTTAGCTAATGCTAGCTAGAACAGCTAATGTTATTATCCAAGCCCCAGCTCGTGTCTTTCAAATGGAAACAGGCAATGTGTAAAAGTAAAGTAAATGGATTCCAAGCAAGATTAATGATGATTAATGCCCTATTTTATTTAATTTGTATGAGTAAAGTGTAAAAATGAACTTAACCCTGTTGTTCTCTCCCTCATTTCTTAGAAGACCAGTCACAGTCATTGGAGATTTGCACTGAAACACATTTTGGAAATGATACTGAAAAATATGGCTAAAGGCCATTATTCACAAGTTTTAAGCCATTTTCACACTTTTTATACCACTAAATAAATTAAGTAGCCTAAATGTATTAAGTTTGGAAAAATTACAATACCACAAGTCATGTCATTCTCCCTTTTTTTTTTATTTAATTTGGCTGAAAATGGCAATTTTTGCTGTTTGGTCTGTCAAATATTTTCAGTTGGCAAATATTCTGTGCATTCTTACTAGAAATGTAACATTTATATGTGGATGGATGGTCACACTTTCACATTTTTTAGTTTATATTAGCTACATACACTTGTTACTAAATGTTTATACGAGGTAATGTGTAACACAGCATGCCAGGCCTCTGTGCATGGAGTTGTAGAGGTTCCTAATGGTGTTCTGCAATAATATATCAAATGCATCTTGAATATTCCTGCAGATTTTATGGTAAATTCAGTTGGGGATTGGTCTGGCGATGCAACCTTTACTTCTGTTTGTGTAGCTCAATAAATAATGCCGATATCAGTCTACATTTTTTATCATTATTGTTTCTGGTAACCTTTTGCTAATTGTTTCTTCTATCTGAACAGCATTGCAGTCCAACACTTCCTTCTGGGTGTAACTGTTTTTTGGGCAATAAGTACAATCGTATTGTTTTTGTTAATTTAATTGTTTTCAATACAGTTTCATTAAGACAGATGAATTATTAATTATTAATATTTATACATGTACTGAAAAAGATATATAGGCATTCTTGCTACTTTGGAGACTAAACAGACTGTAACTTTTCACACAAAAAATCAAGCTGGATAGCTTGTTCTGTGCCAGGTCTGACTTTCACCTTTACCTTCAACAACCTTCTCAGTGATGTAATTCCCCTCTCCTTAACTGTCCTACAGCTAAGATAAGAACTGCTCCAAGCTCGTGTATTTTTAGTCAGTGGGAATTGTATTATGGTGATCTATTTGGGATCACTAAAAGGCTTTTTGAAGATACTGCAGCAGGATTTCATGGTAAACAAATATTTCACGGACAATCAGTAAAATTACATTTGGACTTGAAAGTAAAACTGCATTGCTATTGACTGCTTTTAACATCAAATATAACTTTAGACATCAAAGATGCAATCTTGTTAATGCAGAACTTGAATCGTTAAAGATATTTTTAAATTTGTATGTATTCCAGCAATGATAATAATTATAATATTTCACATAGCACATTTCATTAAAAAAATATATCATTTGAATGTTTAGAAACATTGCTATACTAATACTGTACCTCTGGATTACAGCTTGAACTAAATGACAGTTTTATGGTTTACCATTTTTACACTTTATAAACTTGAGATGAAATGTAGAAACAAATTGCGTTTTTTTTTTCTTCTTTTTTTAATAAAACCCTTTCAATTTTTCTCATGTTAAAGATAAACTCTGGATACATTTTATGTTTTTTATTTTACATGTTCTTCTAACACCAGTCATCATAGTATTTTGTGATCAGTTTAGCAGTTTAGCCTGTATGTCTGCGGGACAGTAAACAAGGACACACAGTGTCACTGATGCAAAGCACCAAAACTGTCTGACTACTTTTCTTAAAGGTCATCCAAACATAAATTTGTCAGGTACATCCAAATCTTACAGTGTGAGTAAATTCTAAAAATATATATATTATTACGGACATTTGACTAAAATATGGAACTGTATAAGGTACTATATACATATATCAAGCTGATAAATTACAGTTTTACTGTTACAAAACTGTTTTTTGCACCTCCAGGAGTCTGAAATTCAGTTCTGCTGTGTTTAAAGCAGTGGGCAGTGTACTTTCAAATGCTAATGATTCCACTGTTAGCTTCAATTAAATCTTAATCAGAAAAGCTATTACTGTGTTCAAGCCTGCCTGCTTTTCATTAACTCCCACTTTTGAATGTAAACATGTTAAGAGGGTGAGAATCTCTGATTTTGAGGGTGGGTTATTTTCATTAACACTGTTAAAACCTTTAGTTTTCAATACTGGTTAATATTATCAGCCAACAAGTACATTAGCCAGAATGTTTTAATAATGTAAAATTGCTTTCCAGATGTTGAAGGACAATCCGAAAGCTCGTAGGGAGGCGGAGCTTCACTGTAGGGCGTCTGTGTGTCCCCAGATTGTGCGCATCGCTGACGTCTTCGATAACTTCTACCAGGGGAAGAAGTGTCTTCTTCTCGTCATGGAATGGTAGGACTATATTTACTGCTACTGTTTTTTCTATACATTCTATATTAATACTGATATTACTGTAGCTTTACTACACATACAGTTCTGATTAACCATTGCCCAAACATTATAGCTCCCTGATATACAGTCATATGAAAAAGTTTGGGCACCCCTATTAATCTTAATCATTTTTAGTTCTAAATATTTGGGTTTCAGTTTGATATATCTAATAACTGATGGACACGGTAATATTTCAGGATTGAAATGAGGTTTATTGTACCAACAGAAAATGTGCAATATGCATTAAACCAAAAATTGACCGGTGCAAAAGTATGGGCTCCCTTATCATTTTATTGATTTGAATACTCCTAACTACTTTTTACTGATTTACTGAAGCACAAAATTGGTTTGGTAACCTCATTGAGCTTTGAACTTCATAGCCAGGTGTATCCAATCATGAGAAAAGGTATTTAAGGTGGCCAATTGCAAGTTGTTCTCCTATTTGAATCTCCTCTGAAGAGTGGCATCATGGGCTCATCAAAACAACTCTCAAATGATCTAAAAACAAAGATTGTTCAACATAGTTGTTCAGGGGAAGGATACAAAAAGTTGTCTCAGAGATTTAACCTGTCAGTTTCCACTGTGAGGAACATAGTAAGGAAATGGAAGACCACAGGGACAGTTCTTGTGAAGCCCAGAAGTGGCAGGCCAAGAAAAATATCAGAAAGGCAGAGAAAAAGAATGGTGAGAACAGTCAAGAACAATCCACAGACCACCTCCAAAGAGCTGGGCCCAGTCCCATTTCTCATGTGTACCTATACACCTTTTTTTGAGTGGAAACCAAGAAGAAGAGGTTAAAATTTACCCGTCGTAAGAAATGGAAAAACCCTTCAAGAACCCAATACGTCATCAAAATAAATAAATAATTAAGATCTTTACTTCATAAGCAGGCTAATAGCAGTTCTCTGAAGGTGACCATGCCATTCTCCCAGTTAACAGAGAGCATTATAAGAATATTTAGCAATGTTATTAAATGTTTACAGGAAGGTTAGCCTATAATGTTTCAGAAGGAACAGGTGACATATATAATGGTGACATAATATAATAATGGTTTCCAAACAAAATTATTAGAATGTTTCACACAAAACATTTCCAACTAAACAAATACTAACACTTAAAATAACATTTCCAAAAATAAAAATGTAAAGATTGCCACAAGTAAAGTTTCAGAATGTTTAAAAAGTTAATTTAACCCCCGTTATGTTCATTTGTCAGGAACAGCACGGGTGTTCCAGGGTCATTTTGAACCGGTTCATGTTTAATTATCCAAAAGATGTCTAAAACCAAAAAAAATTCTTACAAGCAGTGTAAATATTTAATTACTAACTCCATTGCTAATTGTTCTATCAATATTTAGTGCAATGGTGTTCCTTACCTCTAACAGGTAATGCTTCAATTAGGATAATTCACTTGTTTTTCATAAAAAAAATACATGTTCAAACTTTTTTAATGTTTCATTACTTTATTACTTTTGAAAGACCAACATATAAAACAATAGTTTTACATAACATTGAAACATATAATTGCAATGTTGTTTTAGTTTTGTTTTTGTAAGGGGTGGTTGCAAATATGTGAGATTAACCATTTTCATATTATATGTTGATTACACTAATTAAGGCAAGCAGAAGAAGTTTAGAAGAACATAACAGGAGGTTTAAAATATAACTGTAATGTTCAGAAAAAGTTCTACTAACCCAAAATTTAGAGCTAGGCTGTTGCAATATGGATCTGAATGGATCTATTTGCTAGTTTCTATTTTGATTTTTTCCATTCCATCTTAAATCATGCAGGAGCATTAGGTGACCGAATAAAATTGTTATATTATTTAAGATTTAATTTGGCCATATTGTTAATGCTTTTCCCCTTTATGGATTATTATATGTTGAGTTTATCACCATGTGTTTATTTTTCTCTCATCTGTACTCAGCATGGACGGAGGTGAACTATTCAGACGTATTCAGGCACGGCGTGAGCAGGCTTTCACTGAGAGAGGTACTGAGAAAAACACGCTGCAAGCTCCTTATTCAATTATTCATTTTTAGGCTTACTTTTGTTTATTAAAAATAGAGTTGTTTTTAATTCATTCTTCTCTCTGTCTCCTGTCTGTGCAGAGGCCTCGGCTATTATGAAGAACATAGGAGAAGCCATTGAGTTTCTACATTCCATTAACATAGCACACAGAGACGTTAAGGTAAGCAGCATCATTGCGGAACCTCCTAAACATCAGGATTATTATCTGCCAATTAATTAATAGCAGCTCTTAGTTTCTGCACATAGTGGGAGATTTTTTTACTGGAGGGCTGAATGATCCTGAGCATGGATGGATGGATGGATGGATGGATGGATGGATAGGTGTTGGGTGAGCCTGGTTGCTGGCATGCTAACCTGTTCCATGTTAGCATCATGAGACCTATGTTCACAAGCTAACGCTGTGGTATAAATGTTGGGTAAGCCTGAATGCTAGCATGCTAACACTATGAATAACAATGTGGAACAAGCCTTGTCTTTAACTAGGCTGATGCTAACGCCATGGTAGTGATGTTGGATAAGCCAGGTCACCAGCATGCTAATACTACAGTGATAATTTTGGCTGTGCACATTTGCTGGCATGCTAACTACATGTTAGCAATGAGAGACATGCCTAGATATCAGTGTGCTATCACTGCGGTTGTGATGTTGGATGAGCCCGGTCATTTGCATGCTAACTTTGCGTTAGCGATGTCAGACAGGCCTAGGCGCCAGTTTGCTATGGCTGTGGTAGCTTTGTTGGATGCTAATGCTCCTTCAGCCTAGTCATCAGCATGTTAAAGTCACAGTAGCGATGTTGGATAAGCTCAGTCACCGCCATGTTAGTGGTGCTTTAGTGATGTGAAACAAGCCTGGTCTGCATCATGCTAACAATATGTTAGCGATGTGGGACAAGCTTAGACCCCATGTGCTATCTCTGGTAGAGATGCTTGATGACCATGGTCACTGGCATGCTAACGGTATGTTGTCAGTATGGGACAAGACTTGTTGCCAGCGTGCTAACACTGTGGTAGAGATGCTGGATAAGCCTAGTTGCCAGCAGGCTAATGGTGAGTTAGTGATGTGGGACAAGTCCTGTTGCCAGCATGCTAAAATAGTGTTAGTGATGCTGGTGCTGAAAACTCCCAGTCCTGATGTCCTGATTTAGCAACATAGCAAATGGAAAAAGAAAAACTGTAACCGGGCCAATGGGTCCACAATATTTGGCACCACAGTGGAAAAGAACAAATTTTCCATTTTATCAGCTACACTTACAATATAGGAGCTCAGATTTCGGACAATCTTACATGTTACCTGTGTGAACGTAGCCTTTATCTACTGCATATAGGTTTAAATCAATTACAGACCTTTAATTAATGGTTAAAGATGTTTAAATATGGTGTAGTCATTGTGGACTTTTTAACTGCCTCCAAACTGGTGGAATTATCCTTTAAAAAACCTAGAGGTCAAAAATAAAATAAAATCCCCCAAACTCAGTCTGCATTCTTTATGCAGTGTTGGAGTCAGCAGTAAATCAGTGTGCGTGATTAAGTAGCACTCTAAGTACAGTATAGGCAGAAACAAAGACAAGATCACACAGATGTCTAACCCTCTAACAGACTATCAATCAGTGACAGCTAAGAACTCTTCTGAAAAATGGATCTGAGGCCCTTGAGGCTCTAAAGAAATCTCTCAGCAGTGGAAAGTCTCTGCAGGCGTCCCAAGCCAAGCAATTTTTCAAAGTTCTTCCATTATGTTGTCTATCTGTCAGCCGGAGAATCTGCTCTATACATCATCACATCCTGACGCTCAACTCAAGCTCACAGACTTCGGATTCGCCAAAGAGACCACAACCCAGAGCTGCCTGGCCACGCCCTGCTACACCCCCTACTATGTGGGTAAGGAATGGTCATATCCGTCATGGCACCTCTCAAAATGTCAGGCTTCAGTTGTCACGTTTGGGGATTTCAGCACTTCATTTATTTTCTGTCTGTTCTAGCCCCTGAGGTTCTCGGTCCTGAAAAATATGACAAGTCATGTGACATGTGGTCACTGGGCGTCATCATGTACATACTGTAAGTGATTTTCTTGATTGTATTTAATGATAAGAGCGTTAGTGAGGTCAGGATGTTGCATGATCAACACCCAACTCCACCATCTTCCATATCTCCCTAATTAAAGCTTAGATTCTCTGCTCGAACCCGATCCAAGGCCAGGTCGAGCTCTGTTTTTAATGCTATTTTTAATTTATATTAAGCTACTGTGTTTTGAATAAAATGTTGCACGAGTCAGAATATTATAATCACGCTTGTCCATGCATAGCCTTGTTGCTGTTTTATGTGTTTTGCTCTAAGGCACTATATGTTTAATATATTTTTTATATAAGTATTTTATATTCTTTTTTTTTTCCATTTTCTTCCAAATTTTGCACAACCAATTACTCAACCCAATCATTAGGACTCTCCCTATCACTAGTGATGCCCCAACACACCAGGAGGGTGAAGACCTACACATGCTTCCTCTGATACATGTGAAGCCAGCCACCGCTTCTTTTTGAACTGCTGCTGATGCAGCATTGTCGAGCAGCATCATAGCGTGCTTGGAGGAAAGCGCAGTGGCTCAGTTCTGATACATTAGCTCACAGACGCCCTGTGCTGCAGACATCACCCTAGGAGTGATGTTGGGAGAGACCCGGAGGGAGCAGGGACAATTTTGCTCCCTCTGAGCGCCGACAGTTTGATGGCAGAGCTGCATGAGCTGGGGTTCGAACCTGCTTTATATTTTATATTCTTAAACATTGTTAATTATATTAGAGTAGACGGGGAGATCGGTTCTTAATAAATATTTTTCTTAAATAATAGGTCTCTGCTTCTTCAGTGTTGCAGTGTTAATTAACATCATTCTGAATGGATTTCGCTCATTCAAACAGCCTGAATATGTTTTTAAAAAGCTCAGTATTAACTCTTTACTTACTAAGAAATGTCTTGTTTAATTTGGGGTGGGTCGGGTCAGGCTCGGGCAGAATGTGCACGGGGTGGATTTTTTTGGGCCTGATCTAAGCTCTATCCCTAGCTCATTCCAAAAGTACTGCATGGCGCATCATTATTCCAATGAACACATATCCTGGGCTCCACAGATCAATGTAGGGCGGGTGCTTTATACACCTTTATCCAACCCCTGGCATTAGACATAGTGACTCTCTACAGGGACTCGAAAAGCTAAAGTGCAATTTTAATCGTTTGAATTCATTTATTAGAAGGGGTGTCCAAAAACATTTGGACATACTGTGTAAGTGTATATTGGTACTTGTTTATTGCTGTAATGGACTAGCTAAACACACTTAAAGAAGAACATTAATCATCAATTCTGTTCCATCAGCTAACAGACATCTGCACTGGCCAGCATCATGCTAATGGAGGAGAGAGAGGCCATCACACCCTCCCTGAAATACTGACACTAACTTTCCTCTCTGAGACTGTTGTCCACGAATAGCTATGGCATCTCCCAATGACAGGCCAACATTTAATCAACTCAAAAGCCAGAAATCCAGCCCTGCTCATGTTATAGACATTTGTCTTCCCCACACGACTAAAAAATCATTTAAACATGAATTAGGCAAAAACTGCTTATGCTTGCTCTTCTGCGTTTTAATCGAGTATGAGAAGAGGACATGGCGGGCTGTGGGCTTTCCTTATAGATGATATATAGTATGATTATCCAGCTCTGAATGTGAGCTGACAACAGTGATTAAATTCTTCTCCATTCTGTTATTCATGTTAATGTCGCTAAATAAAGCCCCACCCAAGACCCTCTCCTATTAACTTATACATAGAGCTAGGACATTAATTAAATCTGTTGTCAATGTTTTAAAAAGAAACATTTTTCAATGCAACCTAAATCACATAGATACTTATTTAGATTCTCTCTCGGTAACAAAAATTCTCTACTTTCTGTAGATTGTGTGGATATCCACCCTTTTACTCAAACCACGGCGTGACGCTGTCCCCCGGAATGAAGAAACGGATACGGAACGGCCAGTACGAGTTCCCCAACCCTGAATGGTCAGACGTGTCAGAAGAAGGTAAGTTGACCTTGATCAAAGGCTAATTATTAGCAGGGGAGGACTAATGCAACTTTTACTGTAGATTCTGATTGAAGCATTAATAGTACAAGCCTTAGTAATCCCAGTTAAAACATGTCTATTTGTTTTTTAGCAAAGCAGCTGATTCGCCAACTACTGAAAACTGACCCTACAGAGAGAATGACCATCACCGAGTTCATGCGCCATCCCTGGATCAATGTGAGTCTCCTTAAAGCCTTTATGACTGCACATATCCTCTGCACATTTAAAATAGTTATAGGCAAGTTATAGGGTCGATGATTTGCAGTGGCAGGGCTTAGTAATAAGCAGGCAGGGTGAAATATAGCCAATCATATCTTTTCTGCTTTGTACTTTGCATTTTTTGTTTATATAAATTCTAGAATTGAAATATTGTTTGGATATTTCCTGCCGCTTCTGTTCTGTCCTCTTTACTGCTGTAACATTCCAGCTGTGGGATTAATAAAGGATTATCTTATCTTAATTTACTTAAATTAATGCTTCAAATTGTTACGTAAACAAGTTTAAACCGATGGATGTCTCTTCAGCCAGAAAACAAATCTGCGCGATGGGCTGGGGCGGGCAGTTTTCGGCAGAAGGTGGGGTCAAACTTGGTGGTGTAATTAACTTTTATTAAAAAAATAATAATGCATTACTGATTCCAAATGAATCACGTTGACAGTCCTAATTTTAATTAATAATACATTAAATGGTGAGTGGACCATTCCTGCTTTGCTACCAGATTTTCTCCTAGTAATATTACAACTGACAAACTACTGTATTACACAAATATGCCTAAGCGGATCCTCCCAATTTTCATAGCAAGGCTCCATCCTGCTTTCTCACACGAGGTTCACTGTATGCAAACATTAACAACCTCTCTTTCTGTGTAACTGCAGCGATCAATGAATGTACCTCAGACTGCTCTCCACACCAGTCAGGTCCTGGCAGAAGAAAGCCATGTCTGGGAGGAAGTCAAGGTTAGTACCATCCTATAGGGACTGTAAGTCTGTCTGCAGCTCTCTATATAAAGAGTTTGCATGAAAATGATCTTCAGGGGGTTGATTTTGCTATTATTTTTGATATGTTATTATTTTGTTTCTGTTGGCGTCTACAGGAAGAGATGACCAATGCCTTGGCCACAATGAGAGTGGACTACGAGCAAGTCAAAATCAAGACCATCGAGGACTCGTCCAATCCACTTCTTATGAAGAGAAGGAAGAAATTAGCTAATGCACCACCAGAATCACCAGGGCTATAAAAAAACCAAACCACACAAATACCAGCAACACACACACACAAACACACATTCACACATACGCGTACAGGTTCAGGTCACAAGGGGCTCTTGCATATCTTTAGACTGCACCAAGTACCAGAGCTCACCTTGATCCACAGTCATCATGACTGGACTCAGACTGCAGAGGCCGCAGTTTTGCCTTTTGATTTGTATATTCCAGAGTGCACCAAAGACCAACACAACACAGGGAATTCTCACCTCAAATTTTTAATGATGTGTTTAGCTTTTGTTCTCTTTTAATAAATAAAAAAGAATTGGTTTGTCAGTATGTTGTTTATTGTGTCACTGTTGGCTTGCTTCTGACTATTGTAGGTGGAGTAGAATAGATTAACACTATTAACGGCGGCCCTTTGTCTTTCTCATAACTATTTATAATTACTGTTATAATGAATTTCATTTTAAAGGCCCACAATATAACTATGTGGGACTCCATAAGAAATGCTAAACCAAATAGTTAAGGGGTTAAAATGGCCATGTATGTGAGTTCAATGTAGTATTTAAACACTGTTTAACATAAACATGAAATTGTTTTCTGATGTCACAAGCACCATTTTTATTGAATTAGATTAGATTGGATTAGATTAGATTAAATAGCATGAACCAGTGGAATCTAGTTAGTGACTAAACAGAAGTGTTAAGTAGTAAACATAAAATTATGTGCAAATAAACATCCTAAGGTAGAATAAATGTATAAAACAAATAAGCCACACTTTTAAACAATTTCCCATAATTAAATTATGGTAAGGTTGCTTAAAGGGTTATTTCTAAGTGTACACTCTGACTTTACTCCAGGCTTTTTTTATTCATTTACAGTATTAAAAGGATAATGTCATGAAAATGAAATACAGCTCTGGAAAAAAATAAGAGACCACTTAAAATGATGTGTTTCTTTGATTTTACCAAATTGAAAACCTCTGGAATATAATCAAGAGGAAGATAGATGATCTCAATCCAATAAACCAAGCTGAACTGCTTGAATTGTTGCACCAGGAGTGGCATGAAGTTATCCAAAAGCAGTGTGTAAGACTGGTGGAGGAGAACATGCCAAGATGCATGAAAACTGTGATTAAAAACCAGGGTTATTCCAGCAAATATTGATTTCTAAAAATCTTAAAACTTTATGAATATGAACTTGTTTTCTTTGCATTATTTGAGGTCTGAAAGCTCTGCATCTTTTTTTGTCATTTCAGCCATTTCTCATTTTCTGCAAATAAATGCTCTAAATGACAATATTTTATTTGGAATTTGAGAGAAATGTTGTCTGTAGTTTATAGAATAAACAACAATGTTCATTTTACTCAAATATAAACCTATACATAGCAAAATCAAACAAACTGATTTAGAAACTGAACGGGTCCCTTAAAAAAGAGCTGTATATCAGTACCTACAGACCAGTTACACTAACAGATTTCTTTGATCTAAAGGATATAAAAATGTATATAAAATATAAAATGAAAATATTCTCATGTATGTAAATTTTAATATATATGCAGATTTTTTTAATAACAAGGTTCAATTCTCAGCATGTGACAGTGACATAAGGGTTAAAAGGAATCGACAAGTGGAACTCTACCACCCTCTGCTGAGAGAGAGGGTAAATTGTGACCATGTTTACTCCAGCTCTACATGCAATGTATCCACACATTTTTTTTTCTTTTAGTCTGTTTATTTACATTTCCTTCTGACTGTAAATGTGAACATTGAATAGGCAGCACCAACCCTTTAAAATTTAATGTGTTTCTGCCTGAATTTGACCTAAAGCTTCATCAGATTTCCATACATGCAATAAGGTAGATAAAGAAAACCAAAACAAACAATTAAGACAAAAATAATAGATTTTGTAATTTATTTATTGAAGGAAATGGCCCAATATAGCATAACATATTACAGCACCAAAATATGTGAACCTTGTGTAACTTGCTAAATTAATCTTTTTTAAACTAAATAATTTTGGCACATTCCTCTGTACGAAACAGCATCTAATGTGTTATATTCAAAGATTACTTCTTACTAATAACTAATTACTAATAAAATTAATAACTCTTACTTACTAAGACTATTTTCACTTTAAAAGGCCAAAGTATTTCAGTATATTGAACAGATTACCAGCAGTGACTGCTCACTACTAGTGCAAGTTGTAAAGAAGAAATATTATTATAATCTAGCAGTAATTTTGGAGATCAGCAGATAAAAGGAGGGTTCCCATAGAGTAGAAGATGAGTTATTGAGGCATAAATAATAAATAAATATGATAAAATTCATGACAGTGAATAATACAGTAAATGAAGGAGTAAAAGTGCATCATTCCTGCTTTACTGAAGACAACAATTACAGGATACTAGTTCCTAGTTAATATTACAACAGACAAACTATATGACATTGACATGCCAAATGTTATGGGACAGCAGCACTCTGGGAACACACAAAACTGGTAATATCTTGTGAATGAGGTGGAATACTGGCCAATGTGCTCATGGCAAGGTGGCGTAAATGATGGGAGTTCAAGTGAGGTGTGTTGGGAAATAATGGGTAAATGCTGAAAGACGCATGGTATTCTGGGTGTTGTAGTGTGTATGTGTAGTCGCCCTGTTGCAGCAGCGGGAGCAGCACGCGACTCCGCTCTCTCTCTCTGTTCTCTTTGTTTAGCACGGCCACCCGGTTTATATCTCGCTTCACGATGCAAGCAGGCTATCAATAAATGCCAGTACTCCATTGCAAGTCAGCTTCCTCTCATCTTTCCGCTGGAGAATCCTCAAGTTTGGGTATTACCCCAGAACGGGTGGTAAGAAAAACGCACCTAGTTCTGGCCCACGGAGCTACAGTAAACGCTAGCTCCCCTGAGCTCAGAGACCACGGTCTGGGGGCAGAAATCAGGCAAAAGGTAACAGGTGTGACAGTGGATGAGATGGAACAATCCAATGTTTTCTTTGAGCCACACTGTCACATGTGTACTGGGAATGCACCAAAGAAGGTATTATTGCACACAGTGAACAAGTGGTGGATTCAGGCTGTTTGAAGAGCACAGGGGCCTGTACATTCTAAAGGGGGTGTGGTTAAACCTGAAAACATAAATTAACAGACTAGATGCAAATTTAGGAATGGGAATTAGTTTTTTTTTTTATTGTATCATCATAGACAACAATTTACTTTGTCTTGTAGCATCAAATACATTTTATCCCATTATGGGGCACCTAACTGGGCATTGTTTTCCATGCACTTCTGGGTAATCTCACCTGTAGCATCAGAACTGTATACAGCACTGTATCCTACCATATTTTTTCTAATTAAAAGGGCACATTTTGGGACACTGTATAGTAGAGGGCTACATAGAAGACACTTCATAAGAGCACCTTTTGCTACTGGAAGGGTAGGAGGACACCCATAAATAGGTACTCATTAATACACACTATCAAAATTCCCCTAGCGGGTCCTCAATCACTTTTTCCCCACAAGAAGGGTGGCCAATAGGGCACTTTGTCTCCTTTTTGACACTACAGAGGGCACTTTTTTATGACCCCCTGCAGTCCAACAGTGGTAGTAATCGTGACAGACAGTGTCTGGATACACTAGAACACTTCACAATGATTCTGTCCCATGATATTTGATTGAATGAATGAAGTTACACTTATATAGCAACTTTGTAGAAACCAAAGGATGCTTTACAATTTGCACATATTACACACAACCATTCATACTTAACACTCATCCACACACCGGTGAGAAGTAGCAGCCGATAGCGCACAGCGTACTCTCAACCGGAAATGACCCTCCACCTGGAGGACTGCATCGGGCACTACAGCTTTTATCCAGGACAGAGTGGTAATCCATATCTAGGAATATACACACACAATCCTATACACTACACATACCGTTACATACACATTTAAATTTTTCTGGGCATTTAGAGTAACCAATTTGTTTTTTTTTTTTGACTGTGGGAGGAAAACAAGAGTCCCCGGAGGAAACCCACGCCAGATAGGGACTTGAACCCAAGACCCCAATATGCTGAGAGGCGAACGTGCTAACCACTAAACCACCACCGTGCCGCCCAGTATACTGGTTGACCAGTATAAAATGAAGTTTACATGCATTGCCATGCAAATGACAGATGTTGACTAGAACTTAAAGCCTGTGTATTTTCCATAGCTTTTCCAATTTGTCTTTATTGTCGCTCGAAACAGCTTGAGCTTTAGGAATGCTTGTAAAAATTGTTCTTGCAGCATGAAATCATAATGCAACAACTGCAGTAGAAAAAAAAAAACAAAGCAAAGGCTTTACATGGCCTGTAGGTCCCCTGCAGAGACTGATGGCATCTGGATTTTGTGGAGATTCTGTACTGTTCAGTTCCTGAGCAGTGTCTGCGATCCATTAGACCTGGGCTGCGTTCAATCAGACATACGCTATGTCCTCCTTTCAGTGTAAAAGGAAAACAGCTTAAAGACAGCAATTTTCATTCCTTGCTGTACATCTGGCTGGAATGAGAGCAGGAGCGAGAGGACAGCCTAGGGCTGATTTTTAAAGGGCTGTATATGACCAGGGGGGTGTTTGAGCAGGGATATGTCAGTGTTAATTGCAGTTGCACTTTATGATGAGGAAACAGCGTCTGTGTTTACTGACTCCGCTCAACCTGAGTAAATGGAATTCTTAATGGAACTGAGCTGCTTTTGAGTGCAGAAACGTGATGCTACAAAACTGAAAACAATAGTAACGGTCTGAGAGTGGCGCTAATTAGGCCGGGAAGCGTGTAAAAGAAGAGGGCAGTAATGCGACGTGGGGGACCACAACTGCTCATTAAGACTTTGTTAGTACTGTAACTAATTCTGGAGCTCAGAGGAAACCCTGAATGCTGAAACTGGATCTGGACCAAATTGAAACCACACACGGCTGTGAACACACCGCATCTTCGTGCATATATACATACCACTGTATATCATACCTAAAGGCCTCATAGACACACGCTTGATTTTATAAAATGTCAGGATGCGGGGTCATAGGTATGTCCTGTATATATTAGATTTAACTACATCTGGCAGATGCTCATTCTTAGAGAGACATACACTTGAATCATGTTGCAAAGGTAAGTGATTGCAGCTTGAGGAGTCTTGCATAAGGAAAGGTGTAGTGTTGCTAACAGATGCATAGATCTGTACTCTGTAGCTGCATGGAATACACAACCCAAAATCAGATTAGAAAAAAAAATTGCTTTAAAAATGGGCAGTGTCTTTTACATTTACTTTGACCTTTATTTAATTGCAGACTGTCTGTACCCAAGATATTTAATGTTCTGTCCGCTCAAAGTTGTTTCATTGTCATGATTGAGATGGTATCGGACACGCGCAGATGCAATCTGCAATCAAAATATACTTTACTAAATAAGGTATAAGATAATGGGATGTTCAGACAAAGCAAGGTCAACACCGGTAAACAGCAGCAACAAGGAGTTAGCATACCAGTGTTGATAAACTGTCCAGAGGCCAAAACATGACAAGGCAATATCAGACAGCAAGCAAAAACTCAAGGTCAGTAATACAAATCAAGGTTAAAACGAGAGAGTAACATAGATAATGGAAATACACGCTGTGAGAGGATAAACAGTCACTACTCAGCACTGAATGAGATGAAATGAGCCCCGTATATAGGGCTAAACCATGTGTCTAGTACTCTGGTGATCTACATCCTGGAAGTGTCACGTGATTGGGATTGGGTATTACACAATCCAAACACATTCCAAAATTGTGGATGGGCAATTTAGGTCTAGTAAAGATTTGATTTCAAACAGGTGATATTAACAGATAATTGTAATCATGATTCTGTATCAGTGCAGTTTCCACCGAAGGCTGTGACTTTGAAGAGCCAAGATTTGAAAGAAGATCTCCAGTTTGGCAAGAAATGTGTGAGAAAATGATTAAAAAGTTTGGAAAGTGTGGAAAAAAATTACTTTGGACTTTGGAAAAGAACTGTCCAAACTGTTATCAGCAACCCAGGGTCTGTATTAAGTTGTGCAAATACTATCTCAATACACTAACACAATGTACTATAGGAAATATAAAACTCCTCCCTATTCTTTCACTTCTATTAATACAGAAAAGAGAAAAGTACAGCATCAGATTAGACAGCAACATACGCAGAATTCAGGGTGCGTTCTTGTTTTCTTTTTAAGATACATCCATTCACTTTTCTAAGAGACAATGACAAACCACATGCTGCACACATTGCAAAGCTTACAATTTTGCATAGCTGTAAAATAGAGTATATGGGTAGTATTGGACTCATCTAAAATGGAATGGCAACCTAACAAATAATTTAAAAACATGATTTACAGTCCCAACTGACATGCTGGAAGTGTTCAAACTTTGTTAGCTATGCCAGTGTTTACTCACAAGATAACACCTCATAAAACAGGTGTATACAGGTGTGAGCATTCCCAAGCCTTGCCCTAAAGAAACACTGCATAATCAATATACAGACTGCTATCCCATGACTCTTGGTATGTCTGTGAACCTGCTTATTTAACTTACACCAGTTTTGACCTGCCCACTCAAGTTAAAGTTAAAGTGGCAGTAGTCCGTATTACTTTGTTTCTAAACTGAAAGCAGAAGCATTTCTGAGCGGAGAAGGAACAGAATATTGTGTTTAATGGTAGCAGTGTGCTGGAACCACCATCCCTGCCAAGCCTAAAAACTCCCTTCAATCTAAAAATTGGGTTGTCCGGTTGCTTTTTGCGGGAGCTCTTTTGGCCACGTCACGCGTCTTTACGTACTTACGTCACACGTACAGCCTCTAAAAAAGGATCCAGCTCAGTTTTACAGAATGCGAGCGGCTGGTGGAGCAGTGGAGACTTCAGAAGGAGGAACTCAGTGCTCAGTAGCTCATTCAATCACAGTAAAACCAAAGTGTGTAGCTGAAGTAAAGTTTCTGACTGAGCGCACTCTCTATGACTGAACATAACCTGGAATCGGATTCACCCGCACAGTTTAAAATGATTCTTCCACATTCTCGGTGTAGTTACCCATTTTCACCAGAGAGGGCCCTAAATCCCAAAACATTAAAGGTCTCATTCCATTCCATTTCATTTTAAAACGTCTAGTTGTGGTCCCTAGTATGAATGAATGCCATGTGAGCCGTTTTTTTGAGAAAAAAAGTGCTCAGGTGTTTCTAATTAGCCCTGCTTTAGATCACTAAATTAGAGGTCTTTGAAGAAAGACAGGTTTTGGTTCTTGCTCATTAATATTCATACATGCAAATATATCGCCTCTAATTGGCTAACAGCACTGCAGCAGAGAACGCCTACATAATTTCCCCCCACAACCAATTTTACAGCTCTAAAATTCAAAGAACAAAATGTTTTCAAAGCTAAGGCTACTGACTCTTACCTCAGACTTGAGAAGTTTCACAACGTCGAAGCCCCAGAGTTAGCTCTAAATCATAAAATCCAACATGAACGATGCCCGCTTTGACCGGTATTCTGTCAAGTTAAGCTGCCTTGTCAAACCATGGTTCCCTAGTGTATATTTACAGTCTTGGTAAAATGCAAAATCAACCGGAGATCCGATTTAAACCTCCAGTTACTTACACAAGATAGTTAACGCTAACTAGCTCTGTAAACAGATGCTGTATATAGAGTAAACATATCTGTTAGCTCTTCCTTAGCTATAGCTTCTAATGCTGTAGCCCGGGTTCAGCGCTGTCGGTGGGCAGTCCTGAGCTGAGGTGGGCGAGGCCATGAAGTCACTGGTTAATGTCAACACCCTAACGTCTCTCTGAACAACTTGTATTTCTGAGGATTTTCTTTTACTAGCTACTGCAGACAATGGAGGTTGAGAAACAGTTTCATGTGCAGCATGCATATACAACTTAGAGAGACCTACTGTATTTTCATAAAGAACAAGAAAAAGTGGATTTTTTCTTTAGAGGGAATGATACTTTTAAGAAGTTTTCTGCCGGGATTGCAATATAAAGCAGCCTTTTAAAAAAGACTTTTAATAGTTTTAAAGAAAATCAAGGTGGAAAATGGTCATGGTAAAACAATTAAGACTGGTTTTATAATCTGAAACCCTACAAATGTCTTAAATGAAGGTATGAAAAGTATACATAAATGACTGCTTTGATTTGCAACCAGTTTGTTTTGCCCAAAAATTTAAAAAGTGAGCACACAAACACCTACAATACACACACACAGACACACACACACACACACACGCAGGGTTAATGATAAGGCACGGGGTCTCCGTTCTGGCAGTGCGGAAAGGACGGTTGTTAAACAGCAGATGTGTTGCCTTTAGACACACATGGCATTCATATTCACATGGCTTCAGGACACACACAACCCAGCAATTTTATGCAGCATGTATTTGGAAGAGACCAGCAAACCACAATGTGTGTGTTGGAGGGTAGAGTAAATGTAGTAGGCTGAGGTGTATCAGTGTGTGATTATCTTGTGTTTAAATGTGTGGGTGTGTGCTTTATATTCAGATATTGCATATTGTTGTTGGATGTTTTATAGTGTTATGTGTGAACATGCACATTTGATCATCTATAGATCTATAGAGAACAGTGTAAAACGGTACACTACCATGCATGTAAAGTTGTATGGTTGTGTGCAGTGTTACATATTAGCAAACCCCAAAACTACCCCCACTGTACCCACCCACACCCCTCAGTATTCTCCACCTCTTAGCCTCACTTTCTCAGAACCTGTCCTGCACTGAGATCTTGGCGCACTGGAAGGAGAAGGAGACGGAAAGGAAGAGTGAGGAAACACACCCTGCAAGCAGAAGTAGGTGTAACTTTTTGTTCTTTTTTTTAATTTAGTAATAATTTACTGATAAAACAAAAGAGTAAAGACAGTAAAACGTTGCTGCGATCTGTAGAAATCTTATTTATCTGCTAAATGACCAGTCTATAAAGATTTTATTCAAGGTTTTTCTGCATTTTGGAGCATTTCTATTAGTCTTTTCATCATAAAAAGAACAACTGTCAGATTTACAAAAGTCAAAAAAGTCAAACCTATCAAAAATAAAGGTAGGCAGTCTATTGCATGACAGATATTTAGTATGGTTAAAGGGATAGATTTACGATTTACTCTGAATTTGAGGCAAAACATTCTAGTTACCAATCTAATATATTTCAAGAACTGTAATTGTATGTAATCTGTATACAACTCTATGCTTTGGTTATTTATTTGACTGCTGGCATTAAAAGTTAGAATTAAGAGCCAATATCTGAACTAAACTGCTATGTTACTGACATTTAGGAGAGACAAATACAGTTACACTAGGCTTAGTCTAAATCTGGCTTTAGAACAGTACTAATTATTCTACACCAGGAAAACAAATATTTTAAAAATAATTATTTAGACTTATCTTAGGTCTTATAATAGCTCTAGACAACTGCCTCTAAGTATTTTATACCAAGTAACAAGTATTTCAAGGTTTAATTCCACATCCTTTGGTTATGTACTTCAATGTAAGTATTAACAGTTGGCAATAAAAAAGGCAACATCTGGATTAAGCTGCAACATTATTGATGTTTTAGCATGAAAAATATATATTTAGTCTTGGTTTAGGTTTAATCTAACTCTAGAAGACCAACTACTATATTTTATAAAACGTAAGAGGTAATATAAGAATAAGATAAATCAGAATTAATGAATTACTACAAATTCTTGTCAATATCTGAGATATTCTGAGAATACTATTTGAATTGGAACACTACATACTGGATACCTCAACCCCTCGTTTAGTCCTTAAGAGGATTAATCCATCTTCACATCTCTGTCACAAAGATGCCCTCAGGAAAAAGCTTGCTGTTCTCTGCAGGAAGCAGTTAACAGTATGATAGTCGGATAGGCTGCCTGTCCAGGCACGAGGAAATTTTGCATATAACCTTGTTGTCAACTAAGTGAGAAGTGATGTTACAATTTGAGCTGGCACGATATGAAGATGCTGTTTATACAGTGGTATGAAAAATTTTGGGCACATTTTTTCTTTTTTTTTTAAGATTTTCTTTTATAAATCTTTGGTTGTTCGGATCAGCAATTTCAATGAAATGTATCATATAGCAGATGAACACAGTGATATTTTAGAAGTGAAATGAAGTTGGTAGGATTTACAGAAAGTGTGCGACAAAATTAGCAGATGCATAAATTTGGGCACCCCCAAAAGGAAAAAAATTACATCAATATTTGGCGGGCCACCAAAACAAAATTCTGTTTTGGAAAAGTGTAATGGAATGGAGTGCTACACACTAGTAGCTCTCCAGCCCAGAGGGTTGTTGAACCCAATTACATTACAGTTGATCACAAAGCAGGGAAAAAAAATAACCTCCTGAGACCCTGTGTCCTCATATGGGGACGTTACATTTCTGCGTCTCTGCACTATGATTTTTTTTTTTTTTTTTTTTAAGATGTCCCTTTGGCCTCATATGAGACACAAAATGGTTGCATGATAACATTACACCATAAATTGATTGAAAAAAAGGTTGCAGGAATCTCAGTCAAAAGTTTCTACAGCCAGTCTAGACAGAAACATGGGCCAGATAAAAATTCTCATCGAATTTTATGTGTAAAACTAGTTTATTGATTTACTGTAGAAATCTTTAGAAAACTTTAAAAAGCTGTGGACTGATTAGGTCTCTCTTAAGGACAATTTTTAAAGGTTAAAGTAAACTAATGTCCCCAAATGAGGACACTATTTTTTGGCAAAAATCATTTATGTTCGGTTCTACTAATCCCAAATATCAAGCAAAAGTCTAGTTCTTAGGAGGATAAAAAAACACACTGTTTCTCACGCGGGATCGAACCCATTATATCAGGGTCATGGTCCAATACACTACCGCTGCCCCGGCTAGTGAATTGGGACACGACCAGGAAAAAACATCTGGCCCGCAGGCCGCCTATTGCCGACCCCTGCTCTATATTCTTCCCATAGCTTCCAATTAGTGTCTGTCTTCTGGTTGAAGGTATTTTGGACCATTCCTCTTTACAAAACATCTCCAGGTCAGTCAGGTTTGATGGTTTCTGATCATGAACAGCCTGCTTTAAATCACACCACAAATAAATCACTGCCACACTTTAGAGAAGATACAAAGAGGGGGGGAAACCTGCAATTGGCCACATTAACCCTTTTCATAATTGGATTCATCTGTGTACGTAGGTCAAGGGTCAATGAGCTTACCAAACAAATGTTGTGTTCCAGTAATTAGTGCTAAATATATCCAAATTTATGCATCTGCATATTCACTTCTCAAATATATAACTGTTTTTTCTGAAAAAAATATATATTTAACTGAAATTGCTGATCCGAACAACCAATGATTTAAAAAGGAAAATCATAAAACAAATTACCAGTACCACTGTATATTTATATTTAGGCAACTAATGTTATTTTCTGTACTCCAGCCCAAAAGCTGGTTCATCTATAAGCAGTTAAAAAAAAAAGTATGGAATTCAGTGCACTTTGTAAAACACAGCCCCCTCCCCATTTAAGGGTCCATAAGTAATCGGAAAACTGGCAGCAAGACAATTGGAAAACAATTGGAAAATTGTTTCATGGTCTGCTGTGCATTACTGCATCATTAGCTCATCCAAAACCATACGATGAGTTTTGGAGTTTTGGAATTGACTCTAGCTGCTGCACGGGCACGTAATGCCACTGGTTAGCAAAGCTTACGAATAAAATCAAATAAACCACAGAAATGTGCATATACCACTTTATTATATTAGATGCAAGGAACCACTGCTGTGATTGACAATAGTAAGACATCTGGCAACCACACAGCACTGGACTGCTTAGCATGCATGTTTAGAGGTCATAAAGAGGGTTAAATGTTTAGAACTTAAAAAGTATATAAAAAGCCTAGAGGTCTGGTATGAGGAACAATTCATCCGAAACTGTCTCTGAAGGTGCCATAGGAACAGTTATTCCATATTTAAGTTGTTCCTTGATGCAGAAATAAGTATTTAGATTTCGTTAGGATGATATGCTGTTTCATTTACTACTCTTCGTATCAAAATTGCAATGAAAATTCTAGAAACATTTTTAGACTCAGGTTTAAACAAAGGTCTCAAAAAAGTTAAGCAAGTGAAATTCACATTTCAAAAATCTTTTTTTTCTCTTATAAGATTTTGTCTTACTAAGCATTGTAAGTATAAGTTTATTTTGCTTATTTTAGGAATAACGATCTTAATGAGTGTTACTCAAAAATGTCACCTTATTTAAATACTGTGAACTCAAAAGAAGCACCAGCCTTATGCCCAAATTGATGATTTGGGCTTGATTTAAGTCTTACTTTACTTATTTTGAGACTTGGCAATTGAGGCTTTTGTTTCTGCTTTAGGCTAAATTCATTTTGGTTTACATTAAATTAAGATCACGAGACAAAGTATCAACATTTCAGCTTTAAGTTGTCGTCTTATTGTGACTTTTATAATGTATGTGGGTCACTATACCAGAGGGGGCCAAAAAATGAATGAATTAATGAATAAAAAAAAAAATAAAAATAAAAGAAGAGGTAGTGCCCTCTAAATTGGCAAAAATGAGACAGCGCCCTATCGGCTGCAAATGGCAACAAATGACTAAGTGTCTTCTAAGGTCCCCTTTCTTGCAAAAAATGATTACAAGAAATTTTGATAATGTGTGCCCTTAATAAGTGCCTTTATCAATGCCAATCAGGGCAAAAGAGATAGGATAAAGACTATTTGATCATGCATGGTGCATCATATCTTTTCCATGCTGGTGGGCCCCATATTAAGTACTTGGTGCCCCTTTTATGTTTTGGCCCCCTGCCCTTCAAACAGCTTAAATACACCACAGTGTGCGTGCGCTTGATAAGGGCTTCTTCTTGGCTGAAGACCAGGGGCCTCATGTACTAAGACTTGCGTGGACTTCCTACTAAAATGTTCCGTACGCTCAGATCTGAAAAGTTCCGTACGCACAAAAAAATCCGGATTTATCAAACCGTGCGTAGGCAGAATTCCACGTACTTTCTCTTAGTACATCACAATCAACTTGAAATCAAGCGCAAATGCACGAAAGCATCACACTTGCCACGACTCCTCCCTCAATTACGCAGAGTATAATGTTATATTATTATTATTATTATTGTTATTATTATTGTTATTATTAATAATAATAATAACAATAATAATAATAATATTATATACGCATAGCGTATAATTACCCATGTTTTAAGTTTTATTATTCTAAGATAAATGCTTTCATTTAAATGCTTTAAATGAGTTGCCTACCAAAAAGACACACGTCACACACTCAGCTTGTTTTCTTATGCTCTTGGAAATCTAAAACTGCTTATAAGCCAGTCATCATCATGGGCCAAAAAAACATAATGGTCACGGAAAATGCGCGCTCAATGAATTCGGCCATTAGCAGTATTTTCCAGTAATGCCAACGCTGCATCTCCAACAACTCCAGCGCAAACCTGATCTAGGCTAAGTGGAAACACGTTAAACGATTATTTCTGTAAGACAATGAAACTGTCTGATTAATTTACTTTATTTTACCCAATAATGCTTACTTCAATGTGTGCATAAAGGATATCTTAATAGTTGTAATTTCAATGCATCGCCTCTAAGTGTCGCGAAATGACAAAAACACAATACATACGCACAAAAAAAAGGCGTACGCCCAAAACAAAACTTCCGTGGGGGAACGCACTTTCACACGTTCAAGTCAAATTTAGTACATCAGACCGTGAGCGTGAAATATGGCGTACGCAATGTTTTTGTGCGTACGCACCTTTAGTACATGAGGCCCCAGGCCTTCAGGCCTGCAGTTGTGCATCCCTGATCTCCACAGATTTTTAGACCCATATACTAGATCAGATGTTCAGAAGTTCTGTCATATTTAAGTTTGCTGAATTTCTGCACAAGTTCTAGAGTAGAGAACCAACATCTTAATCTTATGTATAATCATGCTCTCCCTCACTCTTCTCAGTGACCATGTATGGCTGGCTTGTGCTGTTGCTGTGGGCAGGATCTGTGGGTTTGGCCACACAACAACCAGACACCCAGACCTGGCTTTCCTACCTGCGCAGCCGGGCCTCCAATCGTGTTTACGGCCGATATCCTGGCAACTACTACGCTTCCAATTACGAAGATGATGAAGATGAATCTGCCGAGGTATTGGACTGCCCACTGGAATGCGACTGCCCCTCAGCTTACCCCTATGCTATGTACTGCCACAGTCGCAACCTCCGCCACGTTCCCTTTGTGCCCTCCCGCATGAAGTATGTATACCTGCAGAACAATCAAATCACTGGCATCACTGACGGAGTCTTTGACAATGCCACCGGACTCGTCTGGATCATCCTCCACATGAATCAGCTCAAATCTGACAAGATCAGCAACAAGGTCTTCTCCAAACTGCCTAAACTGGAACGCCTATTTCTGTACCACAACAAGCTGGATCGCATCCCACAAGGTCTTCCACGGTCCCTTCGAGACCTGCGCATCAACCACAACGACATTTCATCCATACCAGCAGACACCTTGCGTGGGATGGTCAACTTGACTGCGTTACGTCTCCAGTCAAATGCCATCAAAGACACTAATGGTGCTTTGGAATCGTTGCAGTCTCTGACCTATCTGGACCTGCGTGGGAACCTGTTGACCAAGATCCCAGATCGTTTGCCACCAAAGCTGAACCAACTGTACCTTGAGTACAACCGAATCTCTGCCATCCCCGCGGATTTCCTGCGCAACAGACCCGAGCTGCGCTTTGTGCGACTCTCACACAACGAGATTACAGACAAAGGAATCCCACCCAATGCCTTCAACGTGACTAACCTGATGGAGCTGGACCTGTCTTACAACAAGCTGGAGAAGATCCCCACCATCAACACCAACCTCATGAACCTCTACCTCCAGGCTAACCACATTAAAGGTACAGCAAAAAAAAAAAAAAAAACACAAATGTGCTGTCACTACAAATCACCTGCTTGCTTGGTCTTGTGTTGAGTAAACTTGTAGCAAACTGCCAAAAAAAAAAAAAAAAAAAAGTTTCCAGCCTAAGGCAGGTATCAAACCAAGTACAGTTATTTAAGACAGTTCGTTTAGGACACAGAAAATTGGAGCTAATTGGTTGTAAATTTCCTATTGTCACCTAAACTGTTTTCTTTCAGGACTAAACACCGCCTTGAATGGATCAACAGAAAGTATTGTTTAGACAATCAAAAAACGTCTTGTAATGCCTTGTAATGAACAAATTTTTTCCCTCGTATATAAAGGTAAACTATTACACTAAATAATCTTTACACAATCAAATGATTATTTTACTTGATTTTTTTATGTAGATTCTAGTCGGGTGAAAAAGTGGTATTTGTTTCCTTAATACATTAAATCTATGGATTCAAATTAAGAAGATAAGATGTGGTTGAAAGGTTTTTAACTAAATACCCTTTTGTTTAAAAATAACAGCCATTTAATCCCTTTCTTTTCACTGGCCCAAAAGAAACTGGACAAAACACAAATAAAATATTAAAAGTATTTTAATACGTGGATGCAAATTCGGTCCAGTCATCGACATCTTAAAATGTGGGACCCTTAGTGGTTTTCCCAACATCTCTAAGGCCTATTGGGTCTTGCTGTGCTCACCAGTTTTTCAGTTACCAAACTCAG
Source organism: Astyanax mexicanus (assembly GCF_023375975.1). Lineage (NCBI taxonomy): Eukaryota > Metazoa > Chordata > Actinopteri > Characiformes > Acestrorhamphidae > Astyanax > Astyanax mexicanus. The sequence continues at coordinate 19,981,652 of NC_064419.1, read as the reverse complement.
CATTTTAGGGAAACAAGAGGCCAAAACAGACAAGATTTATATAAACCTGTGGAAATGGAGAGTATTTGTAAATATGACTATTAAACATATTTTCTGTTAAAGCTAAAAGTTTATTCATTTTAAATTCTCTAATGTGGTGTGCGGAGGCAAAAATGAATAAATAAACAAAATTTAATTTCTGGACTTAATTATATATAGAACCAGTCTTTATTCATTTACTCTTTCTTTTTTTAGTTGACCATTAGTTTAAAAGTGTTGAGAAGCCTAGCCTTTAATAGGTAGAACCCTAAAAAACAGACAAGCACTTTCACAGCATTCTGATCACTCTCTGACTTACAGATTGACTTACAGACATAAACAAAATGTAATCACAAACATGCCAAATGAGATTAGACAGAAACTACTACTTTGTCCCATGCCTCTTGGAAGCTAAAGAACATTGGACTGACCTGTGGGATACTCCTGCACTAAAATGTCAGGGTTCTTGCACTATTTCAAAAGACAAATTTAATGCCTTTTTAAGATCTTTTTAAGACCTCAATAAATACAATTTAAGACCCAAAAATATAGTCATAAATTCTTTGGTAGACAATAATTTGTGTTTCTAAATCTAAATTTAGTGTTTACCATTTGTTATTATTTAAAATCTTGTTCCATTGTGATGTAGAACAGAGCCAACGTAACATATGTAAAGATGAATGAGCTCTTTTGTAGCTTCCTACACATATAATATTCTTAGTCAAGGCTTACTTTGAACTTCTGTTAGCTAGCTCACCGCTAACATTAGTATGTAAGCTAGCTCACTGCTGATGTTAGCTAGCTTTCCGTTTACCTTAGTTCTCATCCCAGTAATGTGAGCTAACTCGCTGCTCAAGTTAGTATGTTAGCTAGTTCGCTGCTAATATTAGCTAGCTCACCGCTAATGTAAGCTAGCCCTCTGCTAACCTTAGTTTTCACCCCGGTAATGTTTCCTAACTCGCTGCTAACGTTAGTATGTTAGCTAGCACGCTGCTAATATTAGCTAGCTCACCGCTAATATTAGCTAGCTCGCCGCTAATGTTGGCTAGCTTTCCGTTAACCTTAGTTCTCTCCCTGGTAACATAGCTAACTTGCTGATAAAGTTAGTATGTTAGCTGGAGCAATGCTAAATTTAGCTAGCTCACTACAAATGTTAGCTAGCTCTCCACTTATGTATGTTAGCTAGCTCGCCTCTAACGTTGGCTAGCCCACTGCTAATGTTAGATAGCTCACCGTTAAAGTTAGTATGTTAGCTAGTTCTCTGTTAACCTTATCACTATATACTATACTATTCATAGAATTACTACGACCCAAATTGCAGTGCCATCATGCATTCTTATTACACACAACACTGTTAATGTCAAAAACATGCACAATTTCAGAAAATACATGTCCCATCCATCTGGCACCCACCACCAGACCTCGCTTCAACTCTAATTCTTCAGGTCACCTTGTAAAAAGCACACCGACAAATGTGTTTAACCTTACTCACAACATAACACCTCACAACTTATACAGGTGTGGCAATTTCCAAGTTCTCCCCTGAGGTTAACTCATGATAAAAAGCTATATAACATAATAAATCTACTATTAATTCTAATATGCTCACACTATTACTTGCATCTAAAACTTTTTTTTTTGTTTTGTTTTTCTAACAGAGTTTTCGATCAGCAGTTTCTGTAGGGTGGTGGACATGGCCAACTACTCGAACCTGCGTGTTCTACGACTGGAAGCCAATGAGATCAGGGCCCATGACGTGCCACCTGAGGCTTTACTCTGCCTGCGCATGGCCACAAACATCAACCTGTAGCCAAAGAACATGATTTCATGCCAACAGCAGCAAATATCGGGTATTTGTAAATGTACAGACCAGAGGCATTGACCCAATAACTTACAGGCTTTTTAATCGGGCAGTTATGTTACAGCATCAAAAAAGAGCAATAAGTTTACAAGCTTTAAACCTCAATAAACTAATGTGCAGAAAGAACCACCTTCTCCAAAAGTTTGAATGAGGAAATGGAAACATAAATGCTTAAAAAAAACTTGCAACAAACCTGCAGTAAAAGAAATCCTTAAATAAATCAATAAATAACTACTGTACTACTAGTATCTACTACGGTAGGACAATAAAGCTAATGTTTACTGGGATTTTGGGTATGCTAGGTTCTGGCTTTAAAATGTATTTTTACATATTATCCTAGGGCTGTGTATTGGTAGAACCTGGCAATGTGATGCATCACAATACAGGGGTTACACTTTGATGTACTGCAATCCTGTAAGAAAGATGGTTTATTGCGATATATTTTTGATCAAATTAAGGAAAAGTGCTATAGTTATAGCTATTAGTAGTTTAAAACAACAAAGTCAACCACTTTCACAGCTGCCAATCTTTGTGTAAATAAATAAAACTTAGTACTGTGCTTTTGAGAATATTGTTTTTTTTTATAAACACTCCTACTGCCACTTGCAAGATGTATTGGTTAACACTATACATTTACTATGTAAATCAGGGAGAAATAAAATCCCCATATAGCCTCTAGAACAAGCATTTAAACGCAGCACAATGTCATCTAGTTGACATGATCAATTTTCAACTGTGCTGACCACACCAAATATATTTTCAAAATATGTGCATGCCACACTGTACAGAAGTGTATGTTAAAGCACCAGAGGACATGGCAAAATAGAATACTATGCATGAAGATGAATGGTGTGAATATGTACATGTAATGTGTGTTCTACTAAAGCTATAAAATTAGTAAAGGTAAAGTTAGTGAAAAAGTATATCTAAATCATTTTTTTTATTCTTCTTGAAAAATTTACTTAAACAAGAGTAAAAGTTGTTGATTTTAAACACTTAACATTAAGTAACTTAACATTTAGCTAACCCCTTTGACAGACATGAGAAACAAATCTAGCTCTGTAACATTATACAGTAGTCACAAAAAAATATTTTAAAAAATCTATAATTTTAAACTACCAATTTATTCAAAATAGCTACAGTCTTAAATGTAATGTATTCACTGGTCTATACTTTTCTTTTTACTGTTTGAATCTGAGATATATGAGCTTCAACTGCTCATAAGACTACTTCCAAATTTGAATGGTGGACTTTATTCCCATCATAGCTATGACAAATTTTCTGTATAATTTTTACAACAAACCACTTTGAATGACTTTGTTTACATGTTAATGACATTACAAGGTGCAATAAGGTAAACATTGGGGCTACATAAACTTAAGCTAGCTTTTGTATCAGTTCTAATTCTTTAACTTTTGTTTCTATGCAGTTTGTGTATGTAATGTTTGTTGTTCAATTTAATAAATAATTGACCAACTTTAAAATCACTAAGGCCTTTTTTTTTGGAGTGGGGGGGGGGGGAGATGTACAGAGATTGGAAGATGTTTGGGAGATTGCTGGCATTAAAGCAAGGCAGCTTTATGTGCTTTTAAATGCAACTCACAAATGCTTTATTTAAGTCTGACTTAAATTGCAAAAGGTAAAAAGTAGATTGGATTACCAGTAGCTGGAAATTATCCTATCTACAGCAATTCAATGTCTATTTTAAAACATTTTGCAGCTAACATTTCTTTTTTCTGTACACTAATCACTGTAGTAGTTGCAGAATTCGTGGACTGATTTGAAATATCAGAACTATTAGGAGTCACTCATTTATTTGCCAACTCCATCTGGATTTACTTTTGGAAAATGAGTCTCGTCCACACCTAGCATCACCCTGTAGTTCCAGGAATTGTCTAGGAGCAGCTGCATAATAATTTCTACTCTTATTTAGCACAATTAAAGAGTCAATATAACAAGACTGCAACTTGGCTGCGTTTAAGCCCAAAATGTCTTTAATGCACAACAGAGGATTTTTTTTCTTCTTTTTTTTTTTTAGCATTTTCCTTACTTTTTTTTTTCCTTTTTCTATTTTTATAAACAAAAGCAGAACAAACATAACACTGAACAGCAGTATTCACATCTGTCACCTGTGACTAGGCTGATTACAACAACTTTCCTTTTATTCCCCCAGTTTCTTATTTTCTTTCTTCAACTCCTTCTCTCCTTTGGCAAACCCAGTAGAACTTAAGTGCTCATGCCTGCAATTAGAAATAAAAATGGTACAAATTACAGGAGCACATTAAACAAGCCCATGTACAGTTCCAAGTTGCTACTGTTTTTTTTGCGGTATTCAACAACATACTTATTCAAGGCTGCAATAAGTTTCCAAAGGGTGGCGTTCAAGACTTCAAATTATGGGTGTAAATGTTCAACCTTCAGAATTGTCTTAGTACATTTATCCAATAATCTGCTTAGCTAACCGTTTTGATGAATGGCAGCAGTGCAGTGTCATTCAGGTACAGGGCACAATTTGGCCATCTGATTTTAAAAGTCTAAGTAGCAAGTAAGAATTTAAAGCTTGGACCTCACGGCTCAATTACAAGTATGGCACAACAGGAGAAAGGTGGAGGAAAAAAAAAAAAGCTTTCCAACTGACACAGGTGGTGCCTACAGTCTATTCTCTTTGTGACTGAGCACCAAACCTGCACCGTGAAGGTTCAGTAAAAATACATGTGCCGCCAGTCTGCCACAAGCCTATCCTGGGGTACAAGTGAATTTAGTGCACCTGATTAATTTAATCATCTTGTTAATAAGGTGTTTGTGACTTAAATACAAGAGCCCAGTTTGACCTATGATTTAGTACATTTTTAAACTGTAACTGCACAAAAAACACACTTGTCCACTCACTCTCACACAGACAAACTAACAAATAAAAAGCAAAATGCAGTTCATGTCATAGGTAACAACCCAAACAGCAACCTGCTGAACTGTGGATTTCAAACCATTGCTATTAATACATGTGCAAGATGAGAGGTTTATGTTGTAGCAGATGGCCATGTGTGGTGGTCATGTGTTTTATGGTGGTTATCATGCATTTTAAAACAGGCACATTTGAACCCTTCAAATGCAAAATTCATTCATTTTTCTCACCACTCCACTCAATGTTTTACAGACGTTGGTTCTTTATATATGACTCACACTAAATGCAGTTTTATGCCCACTGCTGGAGAAATTAGACTGCAACACTAGCTAGTATAAAAAAATATACTACTAAAAAGAAGGCTTGTTCAACTGTTTTATTGAAGGAACTTTGACATTTGGCTATAGATGCTTGTGGGGAAACTATTTTATAACTTAACTGAAGGTATGGAAAAGGCTAAGAATTTATCACACCACCCTGTGCAGACAGGTAACTTTACTACTGTAGCCCACCATCCAGGTCCTTTCTATCTAGAAGACACTCTCTGCTAATAAAATGTAGCAACAAGAAGTATCCAAAAGTTCACAAACCGTGCTCTCGTGTGCTGTTTCACCCATCTGAAGGGTCTTCATTTTTTAGGTGACATTTCTTTGGCTTGATGAGCTTGAAGAACTGCCACTGCCTCATCAACCTAACAAAAACATTTAAAGATTTATCAGACATGCATTATTTACTAGGCATGCATTTTACAAGAGCCTTGCTCTACAGTTCCCTTGAGGAGGAGTGCACTGTAATAATCAGCATGCTTACCTTGGCATCCAGGGACTCCGGAGACTCCAGCATATGCAGCAATTCAGAGTTGTCAATCTCCAGCAGCATACCAGTAATCTTTCCAGCAAGATTAGGGTGAAGGGCCTGTATCAGCGGATACAGACGCTCACCTGTAGAGGAATCACAAACAGAGAATGAATTCCCTCAAAAGGCATCTAAGCTTTGTACATGCAAATGTGTGAGTCAGGGGAATGTACCCAGTAGTTGTTTCTGCTCCAAAAGTGGCGCAGCTGCCAACATTGATGGAGTGAGGGGCTCTTGACCTTTAACATGAACTGCAGGCTCCATAACAGGAGGTGGCACTACCTACAATACAAAGAGTATTTTTTCAATAAAGCCAGTAACTAGGGGGAATCAAACCTGTGCTCATTGGGCCAGAGTGGCTGCAGGCTTTCATTCTAAACAATCAGCAAAACACTTGATTCCACTTGTTTTAAACCAGTTCGTCTGTCCTAAAACTACTGATGACAGGTTTCTCCTTGGGTAAAATGAAAACCTGCAGCCACACTGGCACGATGTGGACAGAATATACTATGAAATGGGTGTAAAAGCCTGTTAAAATCTTTCCAGAATATAATCCCGATATTAGTTCCATAAAGTGACCAGGTGTAAACAGGGTCCTTTATTCCAAAGAAGATTTTTTTCATTATATTAGACATTACTTATTTCCTGTTTCAACCAGTTCTTCTTCGGGCTGTCTGCTGTTTCTGCCAACAACAAACAAATTAAGAACAGGTACTTTGTATACATTTGCATGAATCTAAGCACATTACCTGCTGTGCGATAGGAGGTGGTACACTGATGACCTGTTGCATATTTCGGACTCCGCTTGAGTATTTGTACTGATTGACTCCTCTCATCACTGCCCCTCCTACTGTCCGGCCGCCTGCTGTCTGTGTGCCAATATGAGCTGGGCAAAGAGACAGTATTTAAGAAAAGTGACATGGAAATATCGCTGAACAGTCGAAAGACGAAGAACACAATATAGGCAAACGCAAGCGCAATCAATGAAGCTGGAAAAGAACAAGACAAACTATAAAGATCATTAAGAAGATTAGGGATGAGTGCTTATTTTTGAACAGGCAGACTTGTGTTGGACAGAACAAGAATGTGTCAACTCAACTAGTATTTTCACCACCAATCTAGACTATAACTTAGAAAAAAAAACCTCAGATTCTTACCCATTCTTTGAGTGTTAATGATGCCTGGAGCCTGTGTAGAGGCCTGGCGCATTGTACTGATTGGGGTAGAGGCCCTGCGTGGCATGGCCGACCTTACCATTTGAGCAGAGTATGGCCCTAACACAGCCAGACAGAGAACAAACAGAACAAACATTCAGTTACACTTCTAACAGTTGATAGACGTGTTCTTTATATGCGGCAAAACAATTAAAAGGGTACCGAATAATGTAGTACATTAAAAGACAGAAGAAGCAAGATTTTTAGATCATTAAAAAACAATTCATTAACTGCCCACATTTTCCTACCTTGTGGTCTGGGAGCTTGGGCTGCAAAGCGTGGTGCTGGTCGCAGGTTCGGCACTGCATTGTAGAAGGCACGTCCTTGAGCCTATTGATATTGTAATAGGAAAGCTATGTAAACAGTTTTCCTCCATATAGCAAGCAACAAACACTCTCCATCCTTCTCAGTCTCTCACACAATCACTCACACCTGCTTCTCTCCTTTGCCCACCTGTGGTATAGAAGGCATGTAGTAGCCAGCACTCTGCTGGAACGCAGGCATGGCAGGGCTGGAGATGGCCCTCACACTGGCCAGTCTCTGCATGTACTGGTTGGTGAGGATGGCCTTGCGCTCCTCCTTCCTTTGAGCCAGTGCCACATACAGAGGCTTAGTGCTGACAATACGCCCGTTCATTTCAGTCACTGCTTTAGTGGCCTCCTCAGGAGAGGAGAAGCACACAAAGCCAAAGCCTTTACTCCGTCCTCCTTCAGTCATTACCTGGTTAAAAAAAAAAAAGTTTCAAAATCTTAAATAAATAAAAATAAAATTTTACATTGTTAAAACTTTAATGAAGGAATGAAATCTTAATATCGTATGGCTGAATTTTCTTACCTTAGCACTTGTTATGGTACCATATGGTGCAAACTCTTTTCTCAGTTTATCATCATCAATGCCATCATCCAGATTCTTCACATACAGATTAACTCCCTGCAGTCAAACATTTTCTTAGCAAAAAAATAAAATCAAATAAGATAATTTTCTGTAGATTTCAGTGCCTTTAAGTCAAAGAATGAGTTTACCTGGTAGCGATTTAAACGTTCTTGTTTGATCTGCTCAAACTTGCGTTTAAGTTCCCCCTGTCGTTCCAGTCTCTTCTGAGCCCTACCCACATACAGAATTTTTCCATTCAGCTCTTTCCCATTCATCTCAGCTACTGCCTATAACCAGGACAAGCAGTTTAATAATTCAAATCTTGGAGTGCAGACTTTTTCATGTATGGCATGAACAGTGTCAACACCAAGCTTACCTTCTGAGCATCTTCATGGTTTTCAAAGTTCACAAAGCCAAAACCACGAGAACGTCCTTTTTCATCAGTCATTACACGAACACTAAGGGTTTTCCCTGTAAAGCACAATAATTAGCAGCCATAGTTTAACATCATGCTTGGCTAAACGACGCAATAAAATGACAGACATTGGCTACATTAACAGTGTGTTAACCTTCGCTTACCATATTCAGAGAAGATGTTTCGTAGTTTCTCGTTGTCAAAGTCCTCGCCAAAGTTTTTGATGTAAACATTGGTGAACTCCATGGCCTTGGCTCCAAACTCTGCCTCACGCTCTTTACGAGATTTAAAATGGCCTACAAAACTATACATTTAGATGCAAAAATATAAGGTGAGAGAGAAAGAAATAAAAGCACATGGATAATTATTAAAGATGGAACAATTAGAAATGGAACAACCAACTGAGAACAAAGCTGCATGGCACATTAACTTTTTTTCAGGCACACTTGGTAATACATTAACATGCAGAGCTTTTGTAATGCTGCATGCAATGCATAATAAGCTAAAATCAGCCTTTTTTAAATGATACCTATGAATTCCTATACAAAACCACACTGTGTGTGTGAATAGCTATATATGAGTCTCCAGGAGTTGTTAAAGTCCAGTTGTTAAAAATCTGTCTTCCCCACAAGTAGGAATATTTTTACACATTCTAAAAAAATTAGATTAGAAATTTGAGTTTGAATCAGGCACTGTATTTAAAAAAAGCCCGGCTTGATATTTAATGTGGTTCTGCAGTGGTTAGTGAGGTCTGTATTGCCATCTAGCATTTAAAAGAGGGACTGCAGCATCCCGTAATGTAACACTGCAGCAACTCACAAAATACGAATAAACTTTCTTACCAAATCTGACCAACTTTCAGGATCAGCTAAATTATTGCTCCATCTGATATTTGAGCTGAAAACAGGATAATACCTCATCACTGAAACAGCATCAGACCAAATCAATGAGGAACTGTTGCTCCTGGGAGACCTACATTGCCTAAATTACAATCAAGGTCAATTTTACACCTTTCTCTAGCAAGCCCTAAGCTCCTCTTGACCTCAAACAACACTGGGTTGATTGCAGTTTAGTCCTCCGGACTAGCAGCAAATTCTTCCTCACATGCACTGACCTAAGCATGGACAGCTGAATTTTGCTCCCCAGCTGACAGACTTGGCCTGGACAACTTTCCAGATCTTTACCTGCCTCTTTTCTGAGAAAGGAAAGGTCAAAAGATTCCTATGAAGTAACAGTTCACTCACACTTTCAGTTGTAAAGCAAGCGTTGGCACATCTGGCGCTAACAAAAACCTAAGGTACAGTTCTCTTAATTTACAACAGGCACCAAATAAACCTAAACTTCAGAACAAACCACAAATAAAACTATTTTTTTTAATTAAGCTGGTCTTGGACACATCTTAAAAGATCATTAGCCTAAACATATTGAATGAAAGTGCAATGCTTACACTTTGCGATCATTCAGGAGCATGCCGTTCATGGTTTCAATGGCTCGATTGGCTGCCTCATGAGTTTCAAAGTGCACAAACCCATAACCTTTAGAGCCATTGTCGTCACATACCACCTATATATAAAAAAAAGCAAAAAACAAATAATAATAAAAAAAAAATCTAAAGTCATGTCAGTAAAAAGTATAATTAGTGAAAGACTAACACTGATTAGAAAACGTTCACTATCCATTTCTAAAGCACTTGCTTCATAACCACAAAACAAATCTTAATCAAGAATTTAAAAGTTGCAATCTGCTCAATACATCCAAATCTTACCTTACACGAAAGAATATTTCCAAAGACAGAGAATGTGTCATAAAGCGCCTTGTTGTCAATGGACTCATCCATGTTCTTGATGAAGATGTTCCCCACTCCAGACTTCCTCAGACAAGGATCTCGCTGTGACCACATGATCCGGATTGGACGGCCCTTTATAACTTCATAGTTCATGGTGTCCAGTGCACATTCCGCTTTAATATGAAAAAAAGAAACATTAAAACACATTAAAACACAAGAGATGGTACAAGAACTGGTACTTCGTTTTTAGGTGGAAATCAAAATCAATCATCAGTACGTGTTCTCTATGGTAATTAAAGTAACTGAAACTACTACAGCCATTACAGACAATTAAAATTGTCTGTACATGTGGATTTGCATTAGCATTCAGAATTAAATACGGAAAGAGCTCAACTTGATCTAAGCACCATAAGGAGTACACAATTTAAGGTGAGTGGGTTTCATAAAAACGTTCCTAACCTGATTTTAAAATCATCTCAATTCGAGACATTTAAAAAGAATCGGGTATCGGCATGCATTGTAAACTAGAGCAAACCTTTTCATTTTTATTAGAATTTCTCAGAATAGTTTTACTCTTAATCTGCAAAGGTTTTGGTGCAAGAAATAGTATTGGACACAGAAGCCATAATGGAGGAAAAAGGGCTGCTACCACAATGCAGCTCTCCCCACAAACAGTAAAACAACTTCAGATCAACATATGAACAGGTGGATTAAGCAGAAAGGAAATTAACACTGGGTGAGGTGAGAGAATAATCGACATTTTAAAATAAATTAAATAAAACTTACCTTCTAAACACAACAGTAGTAATGCTGTTCACACAACACTAAACACAACTGCTAACATTACCATGCTGTGTACAAAGAGTAAATTATAGGAGGAAGTTGGGGCTACATTTTTTAGCTATATTAAATTACAAGCACTTGACCTTTATCAGTCCACAGCACCTTATTTCAAAACGATGCTGGCTAGTCCAAATGCGGTTTAGCATCCCTCAAGTTACTCTGTTTGTGGTGTGTGTGCAGAAAAGGCTTCTTCTGCATTACTCTCCCATACAGCCTGACACTTTAAAAACTACAGAATTCCTCCATCTAAAGGACGTGTGTGACCTTACCATCAGCAGGCTGCTGGAAATTAATGTAAGCATATCCAAGGGACCTGCGTGTGATGATGTCTCTGCAAACACGAATCGACATGATGGGTCCAGCAGGTGAGAACTTCTGATAGAGCATGGCTTCTGTGACATCAGGGTGCAAGTCTCCTACATAGAGGGAGGCCAACGGGTACGCAGGACCACTGCTGTTCATCCTTTAAGCTCTATAGGAAACATAATATAAGATGATGATGAATCCCACCCGTCACAACTGGAGTTAAGCATAGGGCTCAGCCAAAATGTATTATTTTATTCACCCAACAAACAACAACGAGTCTGATACTGGCTCGACAATGAACCAGTAGCAGAGCATAACTCAATGTTTATGGTCCGAGCCTAACTGCTAAGTATTTAGACTGACCTAGAGAATATTTATATTTAAAAAAATAAAAAATAAAAAAAATAATGAACAGACAGAAAAAACTTGGCCTCACGTCTTTTAACCATATCAACAACCAACCAACCAACCTCTGCCCACTACTTCAGCACAATATGAAAAAAAAAAACTTACACTTTAGAGCATTTCACTGCAACAGCTACAATCTGATACTGTCTCGACAAGGATCCAGGAGCACAGCGCACTATCTATGTTCATGGTCCATTGCCTCAACTCAAATGCCAAGTACTCAGACCTACAAAGATGCAATGTTACCATTAGGGTGTGCCATACCGTATCTTAAGCAATAATATCGCCAACATTTCTTTATATCGTGAACGATATCATACCCTGAAATGTGATAATTATTACATCAGGGCACTACATTTTTGCTGTTTTAAGCTATTATGTATCTATATTTCCCATTATATATCTACTATAGACAGATTATATCGATCCAGTATTATATCTAACCATTTTACATCAGTCCTGTATATATGTATTTATTTATAGTGCATTATTATCATCATCATCATGACATTCTGAATGGTTTTGGTATTCTGGTATTTTTTAATATCTCAGGGGTGTGCCATATTATATTGCATACAATACTTAAATTGAATTTTCATTTTGATGCAGTAGTGTAATCTTGAAATATGTTTTTTAATTCAGTGTTTTGTCATATCGCCAAGCGTATCGTTAAAATACCATTAAGTATTGTGATATTATTTTAGGGCCATTTGTGCTCCCCTAGTTACAATATGTAACAAAGAAAATTAAACAAGCCAAATGATCTTTCTTACACAAACAAAATAAGCACAAGATTAATTCTCATGGTAAATAAAACAACAATGTTGAGACACTTAGCTGTTACTTAATTCTGCATTCTAGCTATTTCACTACTAGCTGTGCGTATTTGACTAATTCGGATTTGATATAAATCGTTTAGTATATCAACACTGCTTTTGGTTCTCCTACTGAATTCTACTGAAATTAAATATGCTTCTCTTTTGCAGCCTAGGTTTTAGAAAAGGTTAGGTTAGCCTAGTTGATTTAGCTAACCTAGCTAACTAGTTGACTTAGTTACTTTAGCTTGTTTGTTATTACGTAACATTATTACACATTTTAGAATTACTTAATAGGGATGTAACTAATGATTATTTCGGTAGTCGACGAACCTAATGATTATTTCTTAAATTAGTCGATTAGTCAACGATTATTACGGTCATGTCCTCCATCTTTAAAAACGATAGAAACAGCTTAAATGTGGAAAGTACTAATATTTAGTGATTAAATATGTAACTGTTAATCTAAGTTTGCGCATTTTGGAGGCATAGACTAAACTGAGAGTAAACTGTGTGACTAAGCCATTTAAGTTACCCATCTCCCATTGCGCTTCGGTCCCCAACAAGTATAAGCAATTTATAGCCGCTTTTACCGTCACCAAACCTCTCAAAAATTATCTGCAGTTGCTACGTTAGCTATGAGACTAACTGACCAGTTAACTAAACTTATCTAACGCCAACTTGGTTAGCGAGCTAGCAGCTTTAAAGCAACGGGGTAAAACTAGTTTAGCCAGTTTACTAGCTACGCTAGATTAACAAACGGAACATTAGCTAACTACCAAGACAGCCATAGACATCATACAAGACCGAGCTACATAGCTAGATAACAAAACGCTTAAATTAACTTTCTAGTCAAAGGTCGTACTAACGACGGGCTGTTGGAGCAAATTTAACGCTAACATTTATCTGTTACACAGAAACATCAACATGAGTAATCTGCGTATTTAACCGTTAAAAAAATCCGCTAACAATATCAGAGAACTCGTGAACGCGGTAACGGTAGTCGCACTGATTTAGGTCCGCGGCTTAATTCGTTTGAGCCGTCCAAGAGTGACAAGAAAGTTTGCTCATTTTAAAATGTATCTCATGTCTAAGTTATTGCTCCTACCTCCACACCTCGCTGTGTGTCGGTGGCACTGAAAGGCGTTTTTCTTCAGCAAGCTGCCGCTGCGGCTCTGCGGTTAATGTTTTAGTTTGATTGCGCTCTCCAAACACCTGCCGTATCAATGCGCGGCTGCGGTAAGACCAATTAAACCCGCGGCTACCGAAATTGGAAATGTCTCTCCGCGAGTGTAACTAGTCCAGACCAGTATGAGAACAAACGAATTTCAGTAGGTGTTTTTTAAAGCCGGTATCGTGAAATGAAAGAGTCGTCGCGTGTGTAAATAAATGTCCTAATGTTTGTAATTTCCCCACCATTTGTAAAACAGTCTCTGGTAATATTACCGAGGCACTAATTTTAGCAGTACCGTTCTCACACCACTAGAGGGCAAAACTACCCTGAGCGGAGAGAATCAGTCAGTCAGCAGTCATTTTCTAACAGGAGGTTAATGCTGCCTTCAGTCCTTTTTTCCTCTGAAAAGTCTACTAATGAGGCTGGAGGTCGTAATTACGATTTAACATGTGTTCGAATGTTTTTTTGGTCGAGTGGAAATGGACGCCACTATATGCAGACTAATAAAGTATACTTTTTCTCCTTATATTTTCATTTTTACCTGCTTAATCTGTATTTCAGTACTTTAAAAGTACTTTTACGTGCTAATTGTGTACTGGTGATGTACTTTATAAAAATATATACTTTCATTTGTTTTATAAAACTGCTTTTCATGATAAAACATACTTTTACTAAGTGTGTCTATAGAAGCCTATATTTTTGCAACAAAACTGTACTTTAGTCAAATTAGCTAGTAAACTGTGCTGACGAATCTTTTATGTGTTAGACCTATAATATAACTTTAAAAGCTTCCCAGCAAAAAGCTACACATCGGCCCTTCGTGGGCTAAGTTCGGGCACTGTGGGCAGGGGCTAGCCCATTAAAATTCCAAACAGACCCAACATGGGTTTTCTGTGGGCAGCCTGTTCATTGGCTGGCCCACTCAAATCCTATAAAAGTCCGCTGTGGGCTAGCCTGAACTGGTCCAGTGCATTAATGCCCCTGTAGGCCCAGTGTGGGAATTATTTGGACAGCCAACACTTTGATGCGCCCACACAAATCCCAGGCAGGCCCACTGTGGGTCAGCCCACATTCAGCCTGCACCATTTCACATCCTGAAGGGCCAGTGTGGGTTATATGTGGGCAACCCGCACTCTGGCATGCCCACACAAATCCCATGCAGAGCCAGTGTGGGTCAGCCCACATTCAGCCTACACCATTTCACACCCTGAAGGGCCAGTGTGGGATATATGTGAGCAAACCGCATGCCCACACAAATCCCATGCAGAGCCAGTGCACTGCACCATTTCACACCCTGAAGGGCCAGTGTAGGATATATGTGGGCAAAACACTTTAGCATGCCTACACAAATCCCATGCAGAGCCAGTGTGGGTCAGCCCAAATTCAGCCTGCACCATTTTACATCCTGAAGGGCCAGTGTAGGATATATGTGGGCAAAGCACAGTTAGCATGCCCACACAATTCCCATGCAGAGCCAGTGTGGTCAGCCCAAATTCAGCCTGCACCATTTCATACCCTGAAGGGCCGGTATGGGTTATATGTCGGCAACCTGCACTTTGGCATGTGCACACAAATCTCATGCAGGGCCACTGGGTCAGCCCAAATTCAGCCTGCACCATTTACACACTGTAGGCATTGTGGGTTATATGTGGGCAGCACGCACACATATGTGAGCATGCCCACACAAATCCTATGCTAGGTTACTCTGGGTCAGCCCAAATTTACCATACAATATTTTACAATCTGAAAGTTTGTGTCATAACAAGTTCATATGAAGGGTATCTGAATATTTTTTATTGTTTTTGTCTGTGAGAGCTAGGTAGATTAGCTAGCTTAGTGGATAGGAGCAACACTTTGTGAAATGTAGTAACAGCTCTGAAAGATTTTCTAAACCAAAAGTGGAGAAAAATCAAGGTACCACAGCAGAGTTGTGCAGAGACCTTTGAAGGGGCAGGTGCTCAAAGTCAAAAGGGTGCACATGGAGCAAAAATTTGAAACACCTGCAATATCATTGATAAACTCTGATGCACATAAAACACACACATAGTAACATCTCATATTTTTCAAGACATATACTGTATAGCTATACATTTTTATTTATAAAAATATTTTTATTTAATATTTTGGATAGCTACGAATGTGCTCCATGGTGCTGATTCATAATCTCACCTTTATTATTGGTAGTGCTGATAATAAATAAATAAAAATATTAAATTATAAATGTATTTGTGCTTGACTATACACTTTGTGTAAGCCAGCAAGGTTATAAAAGTTACATATTTTTTTTTTTGCATGTGATATTTAATTTGTGTGTATTTGTGTGGGCGCGACAGGGCAGTGAGGGCATTTCAATGTGGATCATGTGACCGACGAATCCACCCCCCCCTCCCCCTCCCCCCTCCCTGCACGTGCCTTTACCACAGAGCAACGATCAAGCTTAAAGGCAAAGTCAGTGAGTGACTTTGGTCTGTCAAAGTGACTAAAAGGTAAGTTATAATTTCTGTAAGTTATAATTTTCTGTTGTACGCTTTTCTATTTTTTGCTAAGATATGCTAATGTGGTGCTAATGCAGTTACCACTCTCAGGTTATTGTAGCATTATAAGGGTAGCTATGTCGAAGTTAGCATTGTGCTAAAAAAAAAAGTTAGCATTGTGCTAAGTTAAAATGAGAATTTACCTCACATTTAAATAACACGAGGGGCTCCCAAGTTGGCAGCTTATCTCGGCTCTTGGAGAAAGATTGCTGTTAAGTAAGTTAACTTTATATCCAAGTATGTCAACAATAACCAGCTAAGGGAACAATGGCTTAGATGGCTTAGAATGGCTTAGAAGATAGCCAGTTAAGCTAAGGGAAAGATATTCAGTTAAGCTAACGGAAAGCTAGCCAGTTAAGCTAAGGGAAAGATATAATTTTAAAAAGTTTTGGTATTTTTGTGAACCTGATATCCTGATATCGGCCACCTCACATGTTTATAGAATGTAACTGCCAGTCACACACAGTGACTGTAAAGGCTATTTATGTTTCACCATGAATAGCCTGAATTTGAATTTGAATTCAAATTCAAATAACTATCACTATATAAGAATCACTGTAATCAAATACAGTCTGCAAATTCCTCTTAAATTAAGCATTGTACATGAAAAGACACTAACAGATGTAGTATTTACCTGACTGCATTCTCATATCTCTATATTATCATTTTAAGAGGCCGTGAGAAGATCAATCATGCCACCACCAAAGGATGCAGAGATCGAGCAGGTTGCAAAGGTTTGGCTTTGGAATGCACGGGACCGTTCAGGTGGACCGAAGCATCGTCTCATGCAGTCTCTTCAAAAAAATAGTTAATTTATGATCTATGCCATATTAATGCATAAACAATATTCATTTTTGATATTATGATTAACTATATATGTTCTATTTATGTAAAGTACATGTCTATTTTCTCCTTCATTATTATTGCTGTGAGATAAAAACCTTAATGCAAAAACTAATGTTATATTCAATTAGAAAGTTTTTTTACTGGTTTGATTGGGATGACATTTTGGTTCCAAGTCTACAACAAGAGGAATAAAATTAATAATAGAGATCAGGGGTGGGTTTCCTGAAAGCTTCGTAACGCTAAGAACTTCGTTAACTCGTACATAAGATTGATCGTTAATTAAAGAGTGTTTCCCAAACCCGTGCGTAACTAAAGTACTACGTGAACTCGCATGCAGATTAACGAGTGCCCTCACCCAGTCGTTATTCTTAAGAGCTTCTTTAGGGGATCTCCACTTGCAGTACAGCACCTTAAACACCAGGGACTTCCAATTTTGAGGGAGAAAAATTATAATTTCCCTGGTTGAAGCAATTATATTATGTTACTATTAATTATAATCAATTATATTATATATATAATTATTATTATAATAATTAATATTATTATATTATATTGTATTATATTATATTATTTCCCGTGTCTGCTGGTGCTCCGGTTTCCTCCCACAGTCCAAAGTTCAGGCTAATTGGATGTCGGATAAAAATTGCCCCTTAGGTGTGAGTGTGTGAGTGGATGTGTCTGTGTGTCTGTCTGCCCTGCGATGGATTGGCGGCCTGTCCAGGGTGTATACTGCCTTCAGCCCGATGCCGGCTGGTATAGACTCCAGCCACCCCCCGCGACCCTTAACGGATAAAGCGGTTGACGATGAGTGAGTAAGTGAGTGAATGAGTTATATTATATTATATTATATTATAATGCCAACTTTGTCTGTGGCTTGTAGTCTAACTGGGCATACTGGAATTGATCAATCAAACCCATAAATTATTAAAATCCAGATTCCTGCAGATGATGCTCACGGTCTAAGCAAAGCTGCAAAGTCACCAAGTCCGTGGATTCTGTAATCAGTTACTGTGGAATACACACTTACAGTGAGTCCAAGAAGTATTTGATCCCTTGCTGATTTTCTTCGTTGGCCCACTAATAAAGACATGATCATTCTATACTTTTAATGGTAGATGTATTCTTACATGGAGAGACAGAATATCAAAAAGAAAATCCAGAAAATAAATCTAAGGAATATATATTAATTGATTTGTATTTCATGGAGTGAAATAAGTATTTGATCCCTTAGTATTCATTAGCAGTTCTGGCTTTTATAGACCAGTTAGACACTCCCAATCAACTTGTTACCTGACCTGAAGCCACCTGTTCTCACTAATCACTTGTGTGAAAAACACCTGTCCACAGAATCAGACAGATCACACAGATTTCAAGTCTCAACATGCGTAAAACCAAAGAGCTGTCACAGGACCTCAGAGTCAGAATTGTTGACCTTCACAAAGCTGGAATGGGCTACAAAAAGATTAGTAAGGTGTTGGATGTGAAAGTAACAACTATTGGTGCAATTATCAGAAAGTTTAAAGAGTATAACATGACAATCAACAGACCTCGGCCCGGTGCTCCAAAGAAGATTTCGTCTCGTGGGGTGGCAATGATGCTGAGAACGGTCAGAAATCGTCCTGCAACCACTCGGCAGAAGTTAGCAAATGACCTGAAGGCAGCTGGGACCACAGTTTGCAAGGAAACAATTGGCAACACTTTGCGCAACAATGGATTCACATCCTGCAGTGCCCGAAAGGTACCCCTGCTGAAGAGAGCACATGTGGAGGCGCGCCTCAAGTATGCCAATGATCATTTGAAAGATGAACCAAGTTATTGGGAGAAGGTTTTGTGGTCAGACGAGACCAAAATTGAACTTTTTGGCCTCAACTCCACCCGCCATGTGTGGAGGAAGAAAAATGCTGCCTATGACCCCAAGAACACTGTGCCCACCGTCAAGCATGGAGGTGGAAGCATAATGTTTTGGGGGTGTTTCTCTGCCAAGGGTACAGGGCTACTTCACCGCATCACTGGGAAGATGGATGGAGCCATGTACCGCACAATCCTGAGGGACAACCTCCTCCCCTCTGCCAGGGATCTGAAAATGGGCCGTGGTTGGGTCTTCCAACATGATAACGACCCTAAACATACAGCAAAGGCAACAAAGGATTGGCTCAAGAAAAATCACATTAAGGTCATGGAGTGGCCCAGCCAGTCGCCAGACCTTAATCCGATCGAAAATCTATGGAGGGAGCTGAAGGTCAGAGTTGCCAAGCGACAGCCCACCAACCTTCATGATTTAGAGAGGATCTGCAAAGAAGAGTGGGCCAAAATTCCCCCTGGTGTGTGTGCTAAACTTGTGGTTAACTACAACAAACGTCTCACCGCTGTGCTTGCAAAGGCTTTGCCACTAAGTATGGAGTGTGTTTGGCAAGAGGGATCAAATACTTATTTTCCTCATTGAAATACAAATTAATTAAAATATATTCTTTAAAATTATATTCTGGATTTTTGTCTTGATATTCTGTCTCTCCATGTTAGAATATATCTACCATTAAAAGTGCAGAAGGATAGTGTCTTTATTAGTGGGCAAACAAAGAAAATCAGCAAGGGATCAAATACTTCTTGGACTCACTGTATATACACTTCCCACCAGCCCGGGAATTACAGCACAATACAATATATTTCCATGCTATTGGGAAAATCCCTGGTACTGTAGGTCCGGTGCAGGGGACGTCTGCGGTGTCTTTAATCACACCTACACGTATTGTAAAGGCTATCGGTGAATGTGCAGGTAATATTTAATATTGTTCTTTATTTAGGTGTTTCTAACCAACGTTGTGGCCGTTCATCTGGGCAAACTGTGGGGTGTCAGCTCGCAAATATATAAATACCAGTCAGTTGACACGTCTCATTTAATGTTTTTTTTTTTTTTCATTGTCGATTAATATTAAAACTATGAAAACAATTAATTGACGCATATGGAATTATCTAGTTAACAAAAAGGTGCATGGCCTTCAAAATCCCCTGACCTAAACCCAACTGAGATGGTGATTTAGGATGAGCTGGAGCTTTACAGAGTGTGTGTGTGTGTGTGTGTGTGTGTGTGTATATATATATATATATATATATATATATATATATATATATATATATATATATATATAAACACACACACACCGGAACATACATATATGTATTATTATATTATTTTTATATTATTAATAATTATAATAATATTAAATTAATATTATTAGCAATATTACTATTAATAATATTAGTACAATATCTATTAATATAATATATACATATTAACAATAATAGTTTTAAAAAAGTAAAAAAAAGTTTAATGTTTATTAAACATTGATATATAAACATGACTTATTTATTTAGTCATATGTATCTTTAGGAGTATTTTATTAATGCCAAAGTACATCCTTTTGTAATTTAAATTTCAAAATATGTATAATATTGATGATTACAACACTTTTTTTTACATTTTAAGGTGTAATACTGAATAAATACTGCATAATAATCGATATTTATGGATCGATTGAGCACGCTGTTTCGGGGGAGGAGTCAACAAAGACGTTCTTTAACCTCCTTTGTTAATTTTCACGTTGCGAAGCTCTTTGGGAAACACACGCAGAACTGGCTCGTTCTTTACTCACGTCATTCGTTAGTTCGTTCTTTATTCGCTAAGGTTGATCGTTTTCGGGAAACCCACCCCAGAGGCTTTGTTCCAGTAGCAATAATAGTATCAGTTTATTATTCATCTACTACATCAGTCTAGTGCATTTAAGTATTTATTCAAGAATATGATTTGCTGTTTTTATTGATGTTTATATATATTAATTTAAGTTGTTTAATTCTTTGTTATTTTGTATTATGTTTGATATTTACATCATACCGTTTATTATAAATACTGTTTTTGCAAATGGAGATATTTATGCAGTACATGTTTATCTACATGGTAAAATATAAATTTGGGATTTATTATTAAGTAATTTACTTAAATACTGTTGTGTGTTGTTTATATTTCATACATGATACTTTGTAATAAATGTATTAATTTACTATACACTTTAAATTGTGTTATTTATATAATTGTTTTACAGCCAGTTGCAAAAAATGTCAAAGTGCCAATAGCACAGCTTTAAATTTTCTTTCTTGAAAAGTGTTCTCTGTTCAATATTGCACAGTTCTAAAAATTTGGGGCCACAATTGGTTTTCCACTGAGGGCATGAGTCAGTGTGTGTGTGTGTGTGTGTGTGTGTGTGTGTGTTTTGCTCTGCAAATCTCTGTTGGCCCAATGGGCCAATGCTTTGGTGTTGATTTTGCATAGAGGAGTAAATCTTCGCTGGCCAAATGTGGGCTGCCTTAGTTAGTTTAGTGTAGGTAAAATAACTTAACAGCTAATGCTGTAGCAATGACATATCTTGCTTTTGTTTTGACCAGTTTATATATCCTCCTCAAACTGAATGTGATGTTAAATATGTTTAATATGTTTTTAGTGTTCAGTTGGACACAGCTCAAATATACTTAAATTGTATTAAATAGTGGCGAAAATAACATTACTAGTGCGGGAGGATTGTTTATTTTATTTTATTTACTCCAATAAAATGAAGCGAATTATACAAGCGTTAGGTGAGTGATGTTTTTATCTCATTAGAACCGGGAATCGTACTAGAATAATTTTTTTTACACGTATTTCTAGTGATTTTATTAGTTAGCTAATAACAACCTGCAAGTGTTGACGTGTTGTAGCAATGACAGAAGTGTAAGCAGTTTACAAAAGAACTGTCTGCATCAATTTATTGACCTCTTGTTACTGACACGCTCCTAACTGGGAAACTCGGGGATTATCTAAAAAAAAAAAAAAAACGAGTTTCCCACTGATATACGAGTTTGTGGTGGCGTTTATGTGCTCTCATCTCGTAAATACGGTATTTCCAGCATAATGTAGCATAAACACGCTATAATTTGTATCCAGTATATCTATAAACAAATCTAAATGCAGTTTTTATTCTTTCTATTATAAACTAATCCACAAATTATAGTCTTAATTCATCTCTAAAAAAACAACATACGTTTAATTTAAATCTGTCCAACCAGCAAGTACCACTCAAGGATTAGGACACACCCCTTCATATTTTATGTATTTTTTTTTAACTATATATTCATATTGAAGACATCAAACATATAAAGGAACGAATATGCAATTATGAAGTAAACAAAAACGTGATAAACAAGCCTAAATATGTCTTATATTTTAGATTCTTCAAAGTAGCACCTTTTACTTTGATGATTTTTGCCCACTCTAAGCATTAATGGTAGATCTAGGGACCATATATGACAAATATTCATATAGGGACATACAAATTTTTCATGAATCACACCATGTTTTGAATGTAATTTAAAAAGCTTATACAGTTTAATTTGTGCCAAAAATAAAAATAATAAAAAATAAAACAATTTAAAAAAAATCTGCAGTCAAAATAATATTCAAATATAATTTTCTGTCTTTTCTTACATTTTTCTGTTTCGTGGATTTTGCTTCTAAAGTGTTATGCCTCTTCAAGCTCTTGTTTGCGTCTACTTTTTTTTCATTCTATATGTATAACTATGCAATCAATAATTTGATTGCAGATATTTTTTGCTTAAAACATTTGGCACAAAATTAACTCTTTTTCTTACCCATGAGACATGAGTGACAGGACAGGGGGGCAATCAGATTCAGCTGGGGCCAATGCGCCTGTGGCTTCACCCATAGAAACTCCAGTGCTGAATTGTTATTAGTCTAATTCATGTCAAAGAATTTCTATACACGCTGAGTTCTTAACTGCTTTTCCTTGACTCTGGGCTCCAACTCATCCCAAATCACCTATGTTGGGTTTGTATTTGTATTTCTTTGCAATATGTTTCAATGAAATACCAGTAATAATTCCTTAGAATATACAGAAGTGAATGTGAACATTTATCAGTATTAGCATTTTCAATATTGTTCAAATGTTACGTTTAAATCAAATTACATGTTTCTCAAAAAAAAAAAAATGATATTAGTAAGTCACCATTGTGGCTCCATGACATCATATAGTTGCACTGGCAAACAAAAAAAGCTTTGTAATACTAAAATCACCTTCACTGGAGGTGAGCATTATGCTTACTCTTACCATTTCACATTTATCTTTGTATTTTTAGACTTTTAGCAAACCCAGATCAGAACAGCTATAATGAACATGTAATAGTACTGGACATGTACATCATATTACAACATACAGCCCTACACAGTATATGTTCACATTTAGCTAACTGATGCAATCCAATCTCTGTTTTCCCTATTTATTGCTGTGTGTGTGGAATGCAACATCTTAAATAAATACACATTTTCCACTGAAATTTAATTTTCAGACATTTACTTTATGAAATGGCCATTTGACCATGTGTCCAAACAGGGCTTTCAGTGATTACCCTAGCGACACCAGGAATTCACGCTGAGAGGCATAGCATCATAGGTCCAAAAACAAGATACAAAACTCAAGAATTACAGTGTTTGGTGAAAATAAACTGCCAGTTTAATAACCATACAATAAAACCTGCAAATACCATGACGAATAACACTAAAAAAATGTCCATAACAAAAAAAAGAAGAAAAAAAAAAGATGAAAATGCACAACCAGCTAAGGTGGAAAAATGGGAATCATAAGGAAGGACTATTAGAGTTCATAACCCCCGACTCCAAAACACACACACACTCGTTCATTCTCAGCCATCCACGCACTCAATCTCAAGTTTACTCACTCACTCTCTCACGTGCACACACACTCGCTCAATTACTCTCTCTGACTCTCATTCGCATAACCATGCACACAACATATAGGGCCTTGCTATTCAGTACAACCATGTTAAATTCACAAAATGACTGGACCTGCTGACATCGGCATGTCACCCTGTGAGCCCCCCGCCCCCTTTCCTGCCACCGGTGCCTGTGTGAGGGGCTTCAGTGTGTGTCTTGCTTCAGGTGTGTCTTGTGATGATCATACAGAAGGTAAAAGGACAAGGGGTGGGTGCTGGAGGGAAATAGGGGGTTACATGGATAAAGGTGGGGAATGTAAAGTAGGAGGGATTGGGGAATGTAAAATAGGGAAAGGTACGGTGGGGTGGGATGGGGGTTGGGGGTTGGGGGAAGCCGTCTGTGTATTATTATTATTTTTTAATTAAGATGAGTGTATGTGTGTGCGTGTGTTTGGAGATCAGTGCAGCTCCTCTAGTTCTCTCCTTCACCTGCATCTGCCTCGTCGCCCTGGTTTTCCGACGTCCACAGCTGCAGAAATGAAACGTACAAACCACGGAAACATTACATAATGTTAACCAACTAGGTACAGAAACACCAATGTAACTATAGAAAATGATCACTTACGGTGAGATTGTCCCTTAGTAGTTGCATGATCAAGGTGCTGTCTTTGTAGGAATCCTCATTTAAGGTGTCAAGCTCAGCAATGGCTTCATCAAAGGCCTGGCAAAAGGCATAAGTTTCTTACTAAACAAATAACTTTCTCTTACTAGTATAATTACTGTCATATGTATTTGTTTAAACAGAACCTTTATTTTGCCATACATTCATACCATATAAAAATTGTGTTTAATTTTGAAAGTAATATTTTGTATTATATAATTGGAAAGAGTTTCATTTGCTTTAAAAGTTTTCACTATATTTATGCTAGATTTGTAATAGGTACTAGTGCTGGTGGTGTTATGTTCTAACCGTCTTGGCAAGGTTGCAAGCCTTCTCAGGAGAGTTGAGGATCTCATAGTAGAAGACAGAGAAGTTGAGTGCCAGACCAAGCCGTATGGGGTGCGTGGGCTGCATGTCTTTCTTGCTGATCTCGAATGCGTCCTGGTAAGCCTTCTGGGAATTATCAACTGTGGCTGAATAAAAAAAATAAAATAAAAAAAAAAAAGGGCATCATTAAGAGTCAGTTCTGTTCATAATTCTGAAGGCACTGAATTCACACTCAAAATCAGCCAATATAAGAATGAATTACATTTGGTTTATGTAAAATGATATGTTTTTTGTTAAACACCCAACTAAGAAATAACTAAAATGGGTTTAAAATTCATGTTTAGTTCATCCCTATTAGCTTCACCATACTTTTCAGGCAGTGGGCAGTGGGACTAAAAACAAAACCTATTATACAAATAACTTACTGGTCTTAGACTCTCCAGATGCAACCTCAGACAGGTATCTATAATAATCGCCTTTCATTTTCAGGTAAAACACCTTGCTCTCAGCTTGAGAGGCATTGGGAATCAAAAACTTCTCCAGAAGACCCTAAATGGGGGGAAAACAAAATGAAGCAAAATCCATAATTAGTAATATTTAGTCTTATTAAAATGTACACATTAATTCAAACTAATTAAAGTATTTGTAAATTTTGTTTTAAATACATTATCATTTCACACATCGCAAAATAATCAGAACTTTATTTAGAGATTGCACTTTAGTATTGTCTTTCCTTATCTTTAAGTATGTAAAGTAGTCACAATATTCTAATCCTAATCAATTAACTGCCAAAAAAAAGTTCTGAATGAGGTCAAAGACTGCGTGCAGCATTACCAGAACATCGTTGCAGATCTCCTGCAGCTCACTCTCGATCTTCTCTCGGTACTCGCGTGCCATCTGCTGCTTCTTCTCATTGCCTTCGGTCTTCTGCTCAATGCTGGAGATCACGCGCCAGGAGGAGCGGCGAGCACCTACCACGTTCTTGTAGGCCACGGAAAGCAAATTGCGCTCTTCATTGGACAGCTCCATGCCACCTTCGGTCACCGCCTTCATAGCAGTAGCCATGTCATCATAGCGCTCTGCCTGTTCAGCCAGCTTGGCTTTTTGCACCAAATCACTCTTGTCCATTTTCAGACTGGAAAAACAAATTGGAAGATGATAATGTGAGTCATTGAAAAACTCAGAAATAGAGCAAACTGTGACTGATCATTTTATTTACACATAAACGCAACCAAATCAAAACAAAATTGTAGAATGAGATGACATCATTAGTGAATTTCTTCAAATTAAAAAAAATCATTTTAGAAAAATGCATGCTTTTAAGCATCTGGTATTAGAGTCTGCTTTCGCAGTACACTTTGTGTGTGTGGTTTCCTGTATCGTATACGTGACAGGTACGAAAAACGTGACCATCAAAAGCAAGGGGGTGGGGGGTTGGGGTGCAAAGACGTTGGTTTCACACCTTTTTTTGACGCAAGAAATACATGCGCGTCCTGTCAAAGGACTTAAACCAGCTACAGTTATAGAGGCGATTCACCTGACACTTTCTTGATTCGCTAAGAGTCTATATCTTAGTTCTGCCCTGCAGGCCAGCAGTTTGTATGCGATGTCAGAGAAGATCGAGGACACTCCCGGTCGGCAGTTGAGAAGCGGACGGCCCTTCTCAACTAAGCTAAACCGGGGACGAAACCGGTGTTCTATTGAGCTGCGCAACCCATCGATATGTGCTACTCTGCGCATGCGCAAACCCCCCATTCCCCCCCCCACGTTCATGTGTTTTTACCTAAGGTGGATAACCCTGGTCCAGAAAGTAAAAATCCATCCCAGGGTTTTTGTACCAACTGCCTCCACAGTTCTGCTGCAGGGGTTGGTACAAAATCCTGGAATGGATTTTTACTTTCTGGACCTGGGTTACACACCGCTAGTTTTTTTCTGATAATTTATAGGCTTTTTTTTACGTTTTTCATCACCTTTAGTGTCTTAACTGATACTGCGATTTAGGCTATTTAAAATATCAAAGCGACACTTCTACTGCCACCAGCATGTTTTAATAATTAATATTCTTTTTACAGTTAAACATAACGTTACACTAGGGTAGCACGGTTTGACAAGGTAGCAGAACTTGACAGAACACCGGCTAACTGACTAGAACGGCTAACGAGGCCATGACCCATTTTAACACCGCAGTAGGCTCGATCACTGGGGAGCAGGCGCGCTTCTGTTCATATATTTTCGTTTACCGTGGTGAACGTCACTGATCATGCGGACAGGAGCGGACAGCTAGCTTACGTAGTTAACGTTAGCTCATCTGACCAACGTTTGCTAGCTAACGATAACATCCCCGTTTAGTTTAATGATAAATTTAACTAACCTATGCTAACTCAGTTAGCTATCTTATTTAACTAAACGATATCCTCGCATCGAGGCGCTTAATCCTACACAGGCCTCTAGGAGGTCTCAATACAAATCGATGCGCTGATGTTAGCGTTAGATAAGCTAAGTTAGCCAGCTAGCTAACGCTAACCTATCTAACCGAGCTAGCTAGTTAGCTAGCCAGTCAGACAGCCTTCTGGCTACAATGACGTTAGCTAGCTAGCAGGCTAGCCATTTTAGCTAATCTGTTCAGCTAGCGGACCGGATACATTAAAAACGCGAACACAAGAGTGAACCCAGATTTCTAGTCTACATTTTAGCTAACTTAAAACATACATAGGTGACTACATCGCGTGTCATTTTATTTGTAGAACAGATTTTCTCTGCGGAGGGAGCTAACTAGTTAAACCAAACTATGCTATTCCCCCCCCCCCAATGCGGCGGAGGAGGCTTTCTTTCGTTGAGACGGACGGAGGCCTCGCACTGACGAGGAGGGGCCGGTGAATGACCCACCTAACATTAACGAAGCGCTTACATCAAGCGATTTCAAGTGTTAAACTCGCTTATAGCTACTAAAAACGTCCGACCAAGAGTCTGTTTTGCCTCATACGTCTACATCTACAAATACAAGCTATAATCTTGGCCGGTCAGCGTTTGTTCAGCAGGCTAGCTCGCCGCTCTCCGCTTAGGGAGCGCTAGCTAACTACAGCGCATTTCGGTAATGCTAAAGCTAAAGCTAACGACCGCGAATGGGATCTCTTATATTCATCATCAGAGCAACAAGCACACGCTCAATAAAGCAATGTTTTATGGCGCATTATCATTATTGCGGTTTATGACAGCTGCACTCACGTTTAAACGGCGTTTAGTCCTGCCTTTATCCGTGAAAGATACAGTCGGAGTGTCCGTCCTCCTTCTCGCTCTTCAGTCGCTCTGGGCAGTACCACTTCCGCTCAACTTGACACATCCGTTTTCCTACAACCCGTAACAGCAAAAAGCTTCCTCAAGACACAGCCAGCTATTGAAGACCGAATCGAGCGGATTAAATCTTTAAAATAATCCGTTTATCTTCATTTAAGTTGCTATAACGTTAACCTGACGCTTCCGTGGTCGAACTGTGCTAGAGTAAGGGTCTCAGAGACAAAACTGGCTCAGTCAATTACATAAAAACACGAATTCACATCACAAGCCCACACCCAGAAAGCTAGTCAGCTAGGTTAGCTAACCTACCTCTCTTATATATAATTCATAAGATAATAAATGAATGAAACATACATACACAAAGTCTGTGAGAACACCTGGAGAAGTTTATTGACCCAGAAGAACACAAGACAGGTCAAACCTAAACCCCCTTACCCCCTCAACACACAAAATGCATACACATCATAAAGTTTTCAAAAATTATTTAATATATTCAATGCAGCACATATTGACATAAATGTGTACATTACATAATAACACTCCTCTCCTTGACACTGTGATGTGTGATGTTAAAGTATGATCATGGCCCTCCAATGTCCATCAGCTCATCAGCTAGCTAAATGCAGCCATTAACAGGATGTTCCCTCAGTGTATTTATTATACATAATATTATGTCACCAAAGTAATTCCCTTGCAAGAAAGGCAGAATGTCCACTGCGGCAAATAAATGAATGAATGTTGAGGGACTGGACGCAGACACTCAGAGTTGACGCAGAGTTGAGCTGATCCAGGCTAGGCAAAGAGTGGTTTATTTGGGTGGCCTGTAAGCAATCTTCCTGCTCTTCAGAACAGACCACCTGTGCCTCTTCAGGTAGTACACTAGCGGAATCAGGATTGCTGAGCCCATAAGCAGCTGTAGGTTTAAAAAAAAAAATGGACAACTCAGTTCAATCTGTTCAATGAAACATGACTCTGCTCACTATATTTAAGAACTGTATTTTAAAAGTATACACGAAAAAGCTAGGAGAAACATTATTACCTTAAGGCCCATGCGTTTCCTCTGGTCGTGTTCTGGCTCGGCCGCCCAGCGCAAGAAAGTACACACATCTTTAGCCACCTGGCTCATGGTTGCTGGAGTGCCTAAAATATGTAAACAAACAAACAAACAAAAAAAAAACACTTAATTATGGCATTCTCTCTGCATGAGTAGCCCTAAAATAAAGCATTAACAATTAGAAACCACCTTTTTACTAATCACATGAAAAAACAAGCACAGAGAAAGACATAATGCTATGTAGGCTACAAAAGTTGTGTTTTAATTGGAAGAAAAGCATCTTTAAATAGCTTATGTCATATAATAGCATTGCATTTACATTTTACTTCTGTGCAACCTCACTGCAGGAGTGTGTTCTTGTAGAATGGTTGCAATAGTTAGTTATATTTATGTTAATATCTTTGTAACTTAGGATTCAATGACATTGGTAAGAAAATGTACACAGGACAAATTAACTGGGTTTTAATTATTCTGACTGCAGTACTTTGTAATTAATCAAGGTAATGGAGAAATAAATGTTCCTAATACAGGCTTAATGGCCACTATCAAATGAAGAACAACTTCACTGCGTTCCTTAAAAGAGAAAGATACTTTGAGGTCATGTCCATGTTAATTTGAGTTTTTGAAAAACTTCCAAGGTGTAAGTCCCCAGGACTGAGAGGTGGAACTATATTACTTGGAATGATGGGTGGTGATTATGAAACATCATGACGTCATTAACTGTAGTCACTGAGTGCAATCAAATCCTTGGAGCAATGCTGCACAGTTGCACCAACAGATACAGTTGATTATTCCACGTGTTGTTCATTAGTCCTGTCAAATTAATACTAACCATCTTCATACTCTAGGATCTCATTGTAGATGGGTGGTGCCATGCCAATAGCCTGGCCAGGGAAGTAGGGGTTGTAGTAGAGACCCTCTCTCACAGAAATGCCAGCAGGGGGTTCACAATAGCCTGTCAGCAATGAGAACACGTAGTCCTCCCCACCATGCCTAAAGTATGAACAAACAGTATATAGTTATTTTCCTATCATGAATATCTTTTGGTTCTATAAAACACATTATTTTATACAAACAATCTTAGCTTAAATGTTTCTAAATATTATTGGCCTTTTTTATTATACAGAGCCACTTACAATGTTCAATATAATAAAATGTTACTCCCATTATAGACAAAAAACATTTAATCAAGGAACAACTAAAGCATTTTCAAAGGATTGTCTGAGTTGCCTTTCCTATAGAAAATAATTGGATTTTAGGCATATGAATACATTATTTGTTAAAGAAAAAAAAACTTTGTTAGTATACTAATTATATCCAGAACATTAGCTTTAAGTGTTTTAGACACACATCATTAACAACCATCAACATTAAGCACTTTCTTTGAACACACAATTTTAATTTGTTGGGATTCCTGCATTGTCTGCTACAAAGTTTATTTGAAAGACATACTATCTGTGTGGTCTATTGCAACAAACCACATGAAGCCCCACATTTAATTCCAAAATAATGTGTTTGATGGTAATGTAATCTGATGCATTTATAGATAATATTTGTTGA
The DNA here is from genome assembly GCF_023375975.1 of Astyanax mexicanus. Classification (NCBI taxonomy): domain Eukaryota; kingdom Metazoa; phylum Chordata; class Actinopteri; order Characiformes; family Acestrorhamphidae; genus Astyanax; species Astyanax mexicanus. Next base: position 19,951,132 of record NC_064419.1, on the reverse strand, counting down.
GACAAAGCTGTAATTGTATCACAAATCACAGGTGTCAGATGTCACAATTCGTATATGCCTCACATTATATATCTAAAAAAAAAACATGAATAAACCATAAACCATAAAGATTATACAAATTATATGATTTAATAAAGAACTTAAGCTGCATATTGTTATCTGTGATTTCAATTAACATGATAATAATGACCACCAAGCTACCCTATTTCTAGCTGTTAGCATTGAGCAGAGCTGATTAAATGTCTGTGTTACCTGGCATTAACAATGTAGCTGAGGTCAGGAGGAAGAGCGCCATTATTAGCAGCCCGTGCAGCTTCTGGATTGGAATACGGCTTTGGGAAATAATCAGACAGCTTCCCTGGACGAGTGAACATCTCTCCCGACTCATCTGGGCCATCTACTACCTCAATCTGACAAGGACAGCAAAAGAGAGAAAGAGAGGAATAGAGTTATGATTATGAGACCGATAAAGTTTCTTGCATTTGAAGTTACTTCAGTCCCCCACTGCAATGCTTTCCTATAAATCCTGAACTGGTCTAAGGGAATGCTGGACCAACTGTCAAAAGAAAACTTTACAGAGTTGAAAAAAAGAAAAAAAAAATTCCTTTACAACCTGCATTTCAAAACATATCAATTTGCAAGCCAGCTAATGATCAATTATATAAATTATAGAGAACCCTTTATAACAAACCACAAAAGGCTCCGACATAACCTGGAAACATGCCTAATAGTTCCAGGCCATCAATCACTGCAACCAACACCTCTGTTGAGACTGTTGCTAACAGTCTCTTAGCACCTCTGTTGCTAACAATGCGTTTTACCCTAACCCGTACTGCTAACTGATGCTGAAAACTCATTCATTACTTTCTTTAAATGAAAAATGCATTAAAGGTTGTGTTTAATTATGCTTGTGTCTCTTCCCATTCAAACAACTGTAAAGCTCACCTCCTCAGCAAGAGCCTTGACCTCGTCCTCTGTGTGCGACACTCCAACCAGGTTACGGAAAGCCAAGTATTCCATACTATGGCAGGCTGAGCACACCTGCTTGTACACCTGGTAGCCACGGCGGATACTGTAAAGCATACAAAATGTGTCAAGAAGGCTTCCATTATGTCAATAAAGTCTGTAACAATTGAACTGAGTAAGCGCACCTGGCATGATCCAGAGAAGACAGCATGCCATTGTGGCTCCAGGGATAAGATGGTGGGTGCAGCTCCAGGTCTGAGGCTTTCACAGACTGATGAAGTATCAGTGCTAGACCAGCTCCTCCTGCTGTCAACACACCCAAAGTGGAAATCGCCACCTTTCCCCCTTTGGACAGGCTGGTGAAGGACATATTCACCTAATGAATAAACAATAAAAGGAAAAAAAGAGGACATTAGTAAAAATATTGTATTTTTGCCATTTAAGACTTTTAGAGATGTTAACCACAACATATTAAAACACGCACATATAGGTTACTTTAACTCAGTTTCAGAAAAAAAAAAAAAAAATTTCGAAGTCAGTGACCTCCTGGCCAGTCCCAATTGACCATCTAAACATATCAGCTCTTACTCCAGGTACTTCGTGTGTTGAACTAGAGATTTTAAAGCAGATTTAAAGAAAAAAAATCCTGTATCTGAAAACAGCAGCTAGGTTAGAATATAAGTTCTGCTACACTCATGTCTTTACTCCAGTGCATTAGAAGGCCTAAAGGACAACGTGAAAATCACACAGGACACAAGATACACAGACACCTGTGTAATGGTGCCCAGTTCCAAAATGGCAATATTAGTTTATACAACAGGTATATCGGTGACTACCTACACTATAATTAATTGTGGGGCTCCAATGGGGTCCTCAGACCTGCTAGGCTAAATCACAGATACAAATGACAACAACCCAACTCACAGACACGCATAACAATCAAAATAATGGATATAAAATCATGCTTATTTTTCTATAACGCTGTTGCTCACAGTGTACAGCCCCTTCGGTTACCTCCACGGTTAACGTTGCTGAATGGGGCTGCTGTTCCCGGTGTGACCTTGTGGGCTGTGTGATCTATCGTTACCCAACAATGACAGTGAGGTGTGGTAGCTAGTTTACGGAACATATCACCCACACAAACACGGTTCGGAACACACATAAACGAGGTAAAACCCTCAGAACTTACTTTAGAAACATGAACTGCGCTTTTCGACGTGAGAAAAGCTCTTCCAGCGGAGCAGCACACAGCCATCCGGAGCGCCGCCATTTTCGGTGTCTCAGCTCAGCGCATGCGCAGTCTTCATGTTAGTTACCGAACAGATGGTCATGGAGCCAGCATAGCAAAAAGAGTGTATCCGCCCGAGAGGAGACACTCTAGAGCACAATGCTCCATATTTAATTCTCAAAAGTCTATTTATTATAAGTATTTATATTATTATTATCTATATAATAATATATAACTATTTATATTATTATTTGCTTCATATTATTTTATGATCAATCTGACCTTGTTGCTTGGCATATTTCATATACATAAATGCAAATTCAGTGGTGCCAAACCATTATTTCTTGTTATTGATACTGAGCTGGATACATTTGAGCACATTTCAATGCTCAAACAATCTCAGAGCTCAGAGGACTATGCTTCAATACTCCACGTACGTGATATTACATCTGTCTATACAGCTCTGGAAAGAAATAAGAGACCACGTAAAATGATGAGTTTCTTTGATTTTACCGAATTGAAAACCCCTGGAATATAACAAGAGGAAGTTGGATGATCAAACTAAACTGCTTGAAGTTTGCACCAGGAGTGGCATAAGGTTATCCAAAAGAATTGTATAAGACTGGTGGAGGAGAGCATGCCAAGTTGCAAAACAGCTGTTTCTGAAAACCAGGGTTATTCCACCAAATATTGATTTCGAAACTCCTAAAACTATGAATATGATCTTATGTTCTTTGCATTATTTAAGGTCTGAAAGCTCTGCATCTTTTTTGTTATTTCAGCAATTTCTAATTTTCTGCAAATAAATGTCCAAAATGACAATATTTTAATTGGGAGAAATGTTGTCCATAGTTTATGACAACAATAGAACATAGAATAAAACAACAATGTTCATTTCACTCAAACATATACATATAAATAGCAAAATCAGAGAAACTGAAGTGGTTCATTTTTTTCCAGAGCTGTGCGAAGCGTCCTGTAGCAACAGTCGCCCTCTACTGACATTACTACGTACTGCAATTATGGTTTGATAACTACAGACCACACATAGTAACAGGAATGAAACTATTAGGGCAGTTGTGTGTGAGTAGATAGATGAGATTTCTGTACTGTTTAAAGTTTACACATTTACTGCAGTAAACAGTAATAGAGAAAGAAGGAAGTAATTGTAAAATAATAAATTCATCAGCAGAGACAGCGTGTGATTAAAAAAGATGTAAAATAGACTGTGTGGGTTAATCTGGTGTTTGGGACTATTAACAGCAGCTTGACGCGACACCGCAGCGCCATCTACTGACTGTTACCCATATCACATCAGAACTCTATACGAAACGGCCACCGTCCGCTCTATTAACCTATTAGCAGCAAGCCTTGTCCCGTATACGAGCTAAAGGTGTAGGTGATACAAATCCCTTATTCTCTACAGTAAAATAACTTATTTAAATTCTGAAAATGTAAGGGCTTTAAAATCTTATACAGGTTAATTGGAGAAGCTGCCTGTTTTCTTTCTAAATTACTTCAGTTAATAATTCTAGATAATTCCTTATCAAACATGAAAGCTTTTAAAGTAATGTTTGAATAGAAATCCTCAAGATTGAGTGGTGTCATGTCAGGCATACAAAAATCCTGGCCTGTTATACTTTCATATTATTAACAAACCGCAGCACAAAACAGCTTAACAAATGTTTTTAACCCATGTAAGGATTGTCTGAAGAAATGCTGTCTTTTAAAGTATTATTATTATTATTATTATTATTATTATTATTATTATTATTATTATTATTATAGTTTTATTATTATTATTATGTAAACATAACTCCCTCTTTTTTTACAAATATTATTTAATTGAAAAAAAATTAAACGTACAATTTTTATAACATCTTTGTTAACTTGGCTATAACTAAAGCACGAGAGACTGGATTAGCATTTTTTTTTAATGATATAGTACAGTAATTATGGATCTTAAAAACTGATATATGTATTTGAGTCTGTGTTTCTATATTAGGAATAAGTTATAAATGAGTTGTATTTTAAAAAACTTAAAATATTTAATGACGTGATTCATGAATTTTAATGTTAACAATGCTGTTTTCTGAATTTGAATATTTTAAATTTGAAAAATTCAGTTCCATAAATTGTCTAATAAAAAAATATCTAAAATATTTCAGATAGATATAGATAGCTAATCAAAAAGTTGTTACTTTTTTTAACAGTAAAGATTACCACATCATAAGTAAAAAAAAAAGCACTGTTAAAATTGCAATTTGTGATTTTTTCCATAAAAAAATACAAAACAATTTAAATATACAAAATGCAGATGTACGTATGTATGTACATTAAATCTAGGCTGTGTCTGAGTTTTATTCTGCTCATGCATTTCTGATATAATATAAAGATAAACTGCCAAACTTAAAAGACGAATACATATAGAGACAAAGTTTTTGAGTGACAGTGACAATTTATTTTGACCACTTATGCTATAAATCTGACAATGCTGCTCCACTAGTACAAGACTGGTTGTGTTTTCCTAGCAAAAAGCAAAAAGAATGTTATTTAGGGATTTGTTATGTTTCTTTTTCTTTTTTAGTGCTATTAAATGCTATTAAATTGACAACAGCAATGAATATATCAAAATGCAGTCTGCATATTTAAAGAGAAAATTTATATTTGCATAGTAATACTGCACAGGACCTTATTTTACATATTGTCTATCATAGTGAATATTGGACAAATGGACAAAGGTGATAGGGACATTATACTATTCTGTTAATGCAACTCCCTGAAATCCATTTATTGAGTTTTGAAAACTGATTCTGCTTGTAAACTAGACTTTGTTTAAAAGGAGCCATAGTCTTCTACAGTTTGTGCTTACATTGTGTCATCCTCCATAGACATGATGGTAATAAGAACATAGAGGTAAAGCGCATAAAGTCTGATTATACGGAACTAAAGCAACGCCCGAACAGGGACTTGAACCCTGGACCCTCAGATTAAAAGTCTGATGCTCTACCGACTGAGCTATCCGGGCTCTGATTCAATTACTTTTGTGGCCATGTGACACTTGCGATTATTTTCGAGTTCCGCGTTTCATGAACAGAGTTACATGTTTTGGTCAACAATACTAACACTGTTAGCATAACCAGCTGACCTCGTGGCGCAACGATAGCGCGTCTGACTCCTATGGCAAGCCAACTAAGCCAAAACGTGTGGGAAAGAAACGCCTCCACGCGTAAAAATATGACGTGTCCACACGTAAAAAAATCACGTGTACAGGCGGTAAAACTGTTCGTGTATACACGTTTTGGCATCTAACATCCAATCGGTAAACGCGCCTATGCATACATTTGCATTGTAGGCAGCCTGACAACACATGATGTCATGCAACGTATTGTATTCCATATTCATAAGACGCTTACGTGGGTTACAACGCAGTGTCTACGTACCGTGACATAGCCCCATACATACTCATACACACTCTGCACGCAAGGTCCACATAACTGAAACGTTGTAATCATGTGTCTATGATGTACCCCCTATTTCACATGATGTAACCCCCGCCATTTTATATCCATAGTGTTTACCCTGCCTTTAGGTCAGTGCAATCATGGCTCTGCAAAATTTTCTGTTGATTTGCTTTAGGACAATAAAAATGTAAAAGAAACCAATAAAAGATACAGAGAAATTGTGACTCTAAATTTACTAAATTCAGTGGCTGAACACCGAATGTTGTTTACTAGGGCTTAAAAAAGCAAAATTACAATTTAAAAGTATAACATTTTAAAAGTTAAGACTTTAAGTGTGGACAGTTAGGACTGAAATATTGTGTTTATATTGATTGTAGTTCATTTTTTTTATTATTTTTTTTAGACCTAACATTTTTAATAACAGCCTTGCTTTAGTGTTAATTGTGCCTCTATAATACGACTTGACTTAATATGACTTTCCCTGTGGGATCTGTCTTACACCTAGCAATAATAGTTATATTTCTTGTGTGTTAATGTAGGGAATGTTATGTTCCCTGAGTAGGGCACTGTGGCATTAAAAATACTTGTTTATCCACATTTTAATCTGTCCTAGCAGATATGAGGTGTTGTACAGGCATTTTAAGACTGCTTCTACAGCTCAGTAAATGTTGCCATCTACAGGCTGCATATTGCAACTGCGGCTTTTTGAGATGGACAGTAAATCCCAAGACGTTAATTTTTTACGTCTGTACACGTAATATATTATGGCAAGCCAACTAAGCCAAAACGTGTGGGAAAGAAACGCCTCCACGCGTAAAAATATGACGTGTCCACACGTAAAAAAATCATCCCAGATAGCAAAAAGCATTCTAGCCGGATCCGGGCCGAGTCTATCACAAGTTCCGCGCCGGATCCGTAAAACGGTTCTGGGCCGGGGTCCAGATGCACAACGGGCCAAAACCGTCACGGATCCGTTTTACGGAGTCAAAAAGATACTGGGCCAGCACCAGCGTTTCAGGTGTTCCTTTAGACCGAATATGGGCCGGATCTGCGCCGGATCCGCTTACCGTTACACTCGCTGGAACAGGTCCGTTACAGATCTGGACCAGATCTGGATCAGCCCCGGATTAGTTCCGTATTAGCTACGGCCAAGCCACGGCCTTTTCACGTTCCCCAGCCTACTTATTAATGATTATAATGACATATTTCAAAATAAAAGTAGTAAAGAAAGAGCACTAAGCTATTTGACTGCTTTTTTACATTGATAAATTAAAAGAGTTTAATACAGTACATTAAATTACAAATGCAATATTTAAATAATATAATAAAAAAACATTAGTTGTAAATGCAATCCTTAATTAGGTTAGCTAAATGAAATACAATAATTATAAATGCAATACTTAATTAAGCTAATTAAATAAAATACCATAACTTATATATGCAATACTTAATTAAGCTAAATAATGACAATACAATAATTATAAATGCAATACTTAATTAAGCTAATTAAATAAAATACCATCACTTATAAATGCAATACTTAATTAAGCTAATTAAATAAAATACCATCACTTATAAATGCAATACTTAATTAAGCTAATTAAATAAAATACCATCACTTATAAATGCAATACTTAATTAAGCTAATTAAATAAAATACCATCACTTATAAATGCAATATTAATTAAGCTAATTCAATAAAATACCATCACTTATAAATGCAATACTTAAGCTAATTAAATAAAATACCATCAGTTATAAATGCAATACTTAATTAAGCTACTTAAATAAAATTTGATTTCAATTAAACAATTTATAAATCAACAGGCATTAATACAATTATTTTAATAATAAAACCATTTTTAATTCACATAATATAAACATGCAGACACAGACGTTTTTTGCAGCCAGCTGTGCCTCCACTGATGAGAGCATTCTTGGACACTTAACACCACTACAGTGCAGCCTATAAAAAAGACAAAATAAGAAAATATTTTATTTCAGAAACAGCAGAAAAGAAGTGGCTAGAAATGAATATAGCGTACTAAAATGACAAGTGTTTTTCATTTGACCAAATTTCTAAAAGATATATAAATGTCACAGCTGTATTTAATAGGGGCTAGCTAATTTTCATTTATACCATTTCACATAATAAATAATTACCATTTTACTGGAATTATGCACCCAAAATTAAAAGAAAGATAAATAAAAAGTGCACTTATAGCTTTGGGGTGCATTTCCCAAAAGCTTTGTAAGGCTAAGAACTTTGTTAACTCGTACTTAAAATTATATTGTATTTTATTTACAATAGAATATAAGTCAGCGGTTTTTGATAAATGCATTTGTTGTTGCAGTTGTAATTGTGTTTTTGCTAATAAAGCGGCCAGGTGATAAATGTTCAGGTTAACCCTCAAGCCCTCTTCAAATTTTGCACCCTCTGGACACGTTTGTGGTAAAAATGTACAAGCACCTAAAAAATGCTCTTAAATCATTATAGATCAATATTTTTTTTTTTTTACATAAATAAACTTTTTTTTTCATAAAATCACTTAATCAACTTCCGTTCTACCCAAAACTACCAAACATTAAATAATTTTCAGGATTTTAACCCTTTAAATGACTATTGTTGTATTTTGGCAAAAAAAAAAAAAACACAAAAATTATTTTCCACAAAACAAACAGCAGACAAATGAGGCATTGGTGACTATTAGAGTCTTGGACATGTAAAAGATTACCAACAAAATTGCTATTTTTTCATAAATCACTTAATCAAATCCAGCCCTGATCAAAATGATCAAATATTTAATACATTCCAGGATTTTAACCCTTTAATTGACAGTTTAATTACATTCATGATTAATTATTCATTAAAAACCCCCACAAAAGTTGTACTATTTCTCATATAATAAATATTAGATGTATGGGGCATTGGTAGAATTTTTTTATGTAGTGTCAAATACTCCCTCTGAACACCTTCGTGGCCAAAAATGCCCCATTGACTTCCATTGAAAACACATTTTTTATCTCACTGTAATTACTGTATAAAATTATTAAACAGTTATTTAAATGGTTAAAATCCTGATTTATGAAAAAAAAAGCAAAACAATATTGATGTATAATGATTTAAGAGCAGTTTGTAGGTGTGTGTGCATTTTTGCCATGAACATGTCCAGAGAGTGCAAAATGCGTCCAGAGAGTATGAATGACGTGAGAGTAAAAGACATTAGATTTCAAAAATTTAATGAAAAAGCAGGTTTTCTGCAAAAATGCATTCCCCTGGCTGCAACATAGCCAAAACGATCACCAAATGAAAAAAAAGTTGAGTCAGTACATCAGTAGGTGGGCCCATTACATTCTCATTGAAGGCTAATGCATCCAAAATTGATTTAAATGCTATTCTCAGTGGGCCCTGTTTCTTTTCAAAATAGATATTAAAGTCACCAACAATGATAACTCTGTCAGAGTTGAGAGCTACTGCAGCTAAAAAATATACTGAATTTCTTAGTGAATTTTGCATATGGTCCTGGAGGACGGTACATAGTTATCAGCAGGAATGAATGTTGGGTTTTGGTGGCAGTAGATGGGCCTGCGACTATAAGGTTAAACAGTTCAAATGACTTAGCTTCAAACTCTGTATTTTGATTTATTCCTATAACTGACGACTACACCACCACCCTGACCAGTCCTGCATGGGTAGATGAAATAGCTAGAACCTGGGGGGAGTGGACTCATTTAGAGCTAAATATCCATCAGTTTTAACCCATGTCTCATAGAGAGTGCATTGTCAATGATAATTTAACCTACAGTAACTGATTTAGGTGCCAGCGATCTTATATTTAACAGCCCTGATTTAATGTGGTTGTTGCTGTAACTCAGAAGGACAGACGAGTTTGTATTAATTCTAATGGAGTTGTTAAAACAGATTTTCCAGCTATTTTGATAACGTGTTTTATTTACACTATTATGAAGAATTGACATACAAATAGTACAAGCAGAAATACCAGCAAACAAACCTACTTGGCTGGTGTGACTGGGTAGAGACAGTCAGTCTCAGCGTAGCACCGCCTCGATGTTCACAGAGAGAAGCCTGTCTCTGTGGAACGGGGCCGGTCGCTCCCGAAAGCTCATCCCCACGTGGAGGGCGATGGTGCCGGGGTTCCTGCTTTGGCAATGCGCCCCAGGGAGCCGCTTGCCGACTACCAGCATGCAAGCATCTGGAAGACATGAAATTGTGCCATTACTCTTAGATACTTTTAAATGTCTAACAATTGAATCTCCTATAATGAGAGTACCGCCCTTGGTAGTTTTCCTCTGTGCTGGGGGAGGCGAGGGCTGAGGACCTCGAACCATTTTGCGGATACCAAATCCTGCTGAGAAAGTTGTAAATTAAATAAATTATTTAAAAAAAATCATAAATTGTGATTTCCGGATTTTTATTATGTCTCTCACGGTGGAGATGCACCAAAGATGAAAATTTCAGACCCCTCAATGATTTATAAGTGAGAGAACTTGCAAAGTCGCAGGGTGTTCATTTTCCTCACTGTATATATGTGTGCCTCTAGGTCAACTCAGTTCCACAGAGTTCCACCATGTACCACCTAACTGCCCACTGATTTTATGCTACAGGTGGTTTCCTGCAGACAACTGGTGATGGTCACGGTCTTAGCAAGTGTGCAGACTCCAAGTCTGTGCATTCTGTAACCCAGTTGTTACTGCACCATACACACACTTATATGGAATTCCCAAGGAAATACAGGATTTACAGGAATTGCAAAGGGGAGGAGTCAACAAAGACGCTCTTTGAACTTTTTGCAAAGCTCTATGGGAAACACTTGAAGAACTGGCTCGTTCTTTTCTCACGTCATGCGTTAGTTTGTTTGTTATTCGCTAAGATTGATCACTTTCAGGAAAAACACCCCTGTACTATTTAGTGTGTCATGGTGACCATGTGTAATTACAGTGAGTCTGGAGAAATCCTGCAGTAGTTCTCTCCAGCTTAAAAAAATGCAAAACATTTAAAACTGTTATTTTTAGTTTTCTAGTCAGGAATAGACAACTGATTAGGAATTATTTTAGTTCAAAAGGTGGCAATCATTTAAGATAAAGCAAAGGGATGAAAAGTAATGAAGTATTAGTACTTGGTTACTTTACTCAAGGGTATAGAGTTAGCACGGACACCAATATCCAGTGATTTTTTAAATGGTCCCCGCCAACAATTTGATTTGATAATTTGAACCTCGATCTGATAACGCCTGATGTAATTGTTATTATACGTAACAACACAAATGTTTTAAAAGGAAAGAAATGTATATTTCTTACCTTAACTACTCTATGTAAAATGTCACTGCTCAGTGCATCAAGTACTGTTAGGATCCAGGCTGATCCGTCGAGGGGGAGATGCAGCAAGCGCAGACAGAAAACAAAACACAAACTTAAAAGCTATTCTGAACTTCAAAATCACTGTTTCACTCCATTGAGGTGTAATACACTGAATAATATTCCTCTCATGTCTGATCTGACCTCCACGGTGTTGAAACGAGGCTGAGAAAGTTCTGATAGCAGGGCACGCAAATACTTACATAGCCTTGTTTTAACACAGTGGAGCCCAGATCAGACATGAGAGGACTTTTATTCTGTATATTACAGCTCAATGGAGTGGAACACTAATTTTTATGGTTGTAAATTTACTTCTTTAAAAATGTATATAAATTAATCAAGAAAATCTTACAGTGTCCCTTAAAGTTTTTAGTGCAGTGGCACAACAAACAATTAAAATAAGAAAGTGGACAAATGCTACATTAAGAGCAAACATATCAAATCAAACGTGTATCAACAGACTTAAAGTCAAAATTAATTACAGAACTGCTGGAAAATAGAATTAATTACATTGTTAGGTGATTTGATGGGTAAATGATTACACCTAAAATACAAACAAAACAAAATTACATTCAGTATTGTAAGTTAAGCATTTTCTTTTTTAAAATAAAGGCTGAACTTTAACTTACCATACATCAGATTTGCATCAGACTTTATGTATCCAGATTGAGTTATCCAAAAACTTATTTGCAAATAATGAACAAACTAAACTAAATGAGGCAATAAGTTTTGTAAACCTAACTATTAATCACTGTTGCAGCAACCTATACATGAAAGATCCATGTTCAAAGCTTTGTTGTCACATATTTAGCACTTCTGAAAATTACTACACTACAAAGCAGTAGAGGGCACAGAGGCCCTTTAAGGCAAGTTCGGCTCAAAACCTTTTTTTTAGGATCATACTGTTATTGCATATATTTATTTATAGAATTGGCCTCTGCGCCACGACGTGAGAATAAATTTAAGGTGGAATGGAAAAGTTTATGCTGGAAAATAATAAGTTAAATGCAGCCTCATATTTTTATTGACAGTAACTTAGTTGTGTTTATAACAAATTATAAAATTTATAATTACTTTTTTTTCTTTTTTTTTTACTTTTGGCCAGCTTCTTTGTATTTCCCACTCCACCTTAAACAGTGCTTAAATATGTCAATGTCAGTAAGCCATTGCTGCACGATTTAAGGTGGAGCAGGAAAACGTCTGACGAGCTTTATTATAATTAAGCCCAAACACAACTATTTAAAGTTCTAAGAATAACTAAAGTTGTTTATTTTAATAAAAAAAGGTGTGTTACTCGAGCAAAATGAGTTAACAGCGTTTATTTCAGCTAGTTAGCCTGGTTAGCTTAGCTAGTTATACTAGCTAATACTAGCATAACTAACTGGTATCGTTAACTGAAGCTTTTTGTCAATTTTGCCTACAAATTGACAACAATTAACATTAAATACACAAAAAAACAATTGATATTATCCAACATACGCGTGATAAATCAACTTTAGCATATACAAGATTAAAAATGAGCAATAAATGTAATTAAATGACGCTGATAGCTAGTTAACTCACCTGAAGCGCAGATTCAGCAGATATCAGTTGGTCCTCGCGCTGAGTTTGAATTTCTCCCGCTCCTGTGCCGCTCCGCCGATGCGGCCCGGATCCGCAAAACGACACTGAACTGACACTGAACTCACATCTGGTATCTGACTCCGTGCCGAAGTCATATGGAAGGCGTGAAATGAGACGGACTGTTATGCGGATTTACCGTCAGTAAAACGGATCTGAACGTGAGTCACAATCATAACCCGAACCCGGAGTGAAGCCGGACCAGATCCACTAAACAGACCTGACTGTAGCGCGGATCTGCCGGAGGTAAAACGGATCCGGATCGGAGTAGTCTGCTATCAGGGATGTGTTGACAGATAAAGACGTTATCTTTTTACGTGTACAGACGTAATCTTTTTACGTGTGGAGGCGTAAATTTATGCCGTCTGTACATCACGTGCTTTTTTTCACCTGTACAGACGTGGATATATTACGTGTACAGACGTAAAAAATTAACGTCTTGGGATTTACTGTCCATCTCAAAAAGCCGCAGTTGCAATATGCAGCCTGTAGATGGCAACATTTACTGAGCTGTAGAAGCAGTCTTAATATGCCTGTACAACACCTCATATCTGCTAGGACAGATTAAAATGTGGATAAACAAGTATTTTTAATGCCACAGTGCCCTACTCAGGGAACATAACATTCCCTACATTAACACACAAGAAATATAACTATTATTGCTAGGTGTAAGACAGATCCCACAGGGAAAGTCATATTAAGTCAAGTCGTATTATAGCGGCACAATTAACACTAAAGCAAGGCTGTTATTAAAAATGTTAGGTCTAAAAAAAAAATAAAAAAAAATGAACTACAATCAATATAAACACAATATTTCAGTCCTAACTGTCCACACTTAAAGTCTTAACTTTTAAAATGTTATACTTTTAAATTGTAATGCTTTTTTAAGCCCTAGTAAACAACATTCGGTGTTCAGCCACTGAATTTAGTAAATTTAGAGTCACAATTTCTCTGTATCTTTTATTAGTTTCTTTTACATTTTTATTGTCCTAAAGCAAATCAAAATGACAAAATAACCATAGATTATTGTGCAGATGACTAGTACTACAAAAACTAATAATAATAATAACAATAATAATAATAATAATAATAACAATAATATGACTAATATATACACTATGAATTGCATTTTAATAAAATAGACATCCAAAGTATACAATACAAATAATGCTATATTAAAATATAGCTTTTTTAAACTGTTTTAGCATTCTCTGTTTTATAGATGTGAAGTGTTTTTATTGTCTTTTTTTTCGTTTTGAGCGCACGCCCCACCCCCCCACCCCCCCCCCAGAGGATGGCGAGGAACCCGTATGTAATTTACTGTAATTTAATGTAATTTATTTAGAGCTAACAAGTACTGAAAGCAATGGCAGGGCGAAGATTTAGATTGCTTCAGGAAAACTTTAACAGAATTGCAGGGTAAACACTATGGATATAAAATGGCGGGGGTTACATCATGTGAAATAGGGGGTACATCATAGACACATGATTACAACGTTTCAGTTATGTGGACCTTGCGTGCAGAGTGTGTATGAGTATGTATGGGGCTATGTCACGGTACGTAGACACTGCGTTGTAACCCACGTAAGCGTCTTATGAATATGGAATACAATACGTTGCATGACATCATGTGTTGTCAGGCTGCCTTATTACAATGCAAATGTATGCATAGGCGCGTTTACCGATTGGATGTTAGATGCCAAAACGTGTATACACGAACAGTTTTACCGCCTGTACACGTGATTTTTTTACGTGTGGACACGTCATATTTTTACGCGTGGAGGCGTTTCTTTCCCACACGTTTTGGCTTAGTTGGCTTGCCATAGACTCCAGCTCAGAAGGTTGCGTGTTCAAATCACGTCGTTGTCAAAGTTTCTTTACTGCAAATTGACAGTAAGAAAAGCATTAGTATTGCTCCTTGTGTCAGAAAGTCTGTTACATCTTTCTGAGCTTTCTCTTCCTTGATCTACAATATTATTTAATAGGAATTAAATTCTAAATAAATGCAGTTAATCACAATTTGCTGTGCTTAATTGTGATTAACTGCATTTATTTAGAATTTAATTCCTATTAAATAATATTGTAGATCAAGGAAGAGAAAGCTCAGAAAGAGGACAGCACAGCCTTTCAACAGTTCCTGTAGCTTACAAATAATAATTTGTAAGCTACAGGAACTGTTGAAAGGCTGTGCTGTCCTCCATTGAGCAAAATCTGTTCAGAACAAGCTATTGTTCCTAGCTGGTTATTTTCGACTGACTTTGCTATCCGTAATAGCAGTCTTTCCCCAAAAGCCTCGGCTATAACCCACACTGGCCCTTCAGGGTGTAAAATGTTGCAGACTGAATGTGGACTGACCCACAGTGGCCCTGCCTAGGATTTGTGTGGGCATGTCAAAGTGTGGGCTTTACACATACAACCCACACCGGCTCTTCAGGGTGTAAAATGTTGCAGAGTTTTGGCTGTCTAAATCAGTGGTTCCCAACCTATGGGTCGCGACCCAACCTATGGGTCGCCAAAGATCCACGATGGGTCGCGAAGCCCTCTTGATTTTAAGGGGTTTAATTTTAATACTATATATAGTCTAGGGTAAGCAAAATTCGCCGAGCTGCGCTGCGCTCTCTCTGTCTCTCTCTCTCTCTCTCTGGCGCGCGCGCGGGCGCTCTCTCCGGCAGCGCGGAGCTGAATTCAGCGCGAGGCTGAATATATTAATATAATAATATAAGAATATAAAACTCAGTTTAGTTAAATAAATGAAAATGAGTGAGGGCCTGTAAAGTTAATCAATTATTGTCCAATATTTGGACAGGTTGAGGTTTTGGTGAGCTGTTTTACTGATTTGAAACTGAAACTGAAACTGATATTATTCTTTTTTTTTGTTTGTTTTTATTTTATATAAATTATTTTTTATTAATTTTAAATAGTTGTATTATTTTATTGATCTAATTATTTTTTCTTCATAAGATAAAAATTCCTTATGTTTTATGTATCAATTTTTCCTTTTTTACGTGTTTATTTTATTCATCTATAGTAAATGTCAGTTTTTATTTGTCATTTCTAACCCCCCCCCCACCCCCCACCCCAACCCAATTATACACTTACATCTTTTACATTGGGGGGGGGGGGTTATGTTGGGTCACCAAAGCTTACAATGGTAAAAATATGGGTCCCTGAAGAAAAAGGTTGGGAACCACTGGTCTAAATAATACCCACACTGGGCCTATGGGGGCATTAATGCACTGGACCAGTTCAGGCTAGCCCATAGTGGTCTTTTATAGGATTTGAGTGGGCTAGCCAATGTGCAGGCTGTCTACAGAAAACCCCTGTTGGAACTGCTTGTAATTTTAGTGGGCAAGCCCATGCCCACAGTGCTTGACTTAGCCCACGACGGGACGTTCAAAAGTAATTAAAAAGAGAAAAAATATATAGCAAATATATATATTTTTTCTCATATGAATTTGCAACATACATTTTTTCCTTTTATTTTTTTTTTTCATATGTTTCAGCAGCACTATTAATTCATCCGCCGATAGATCGGGATTCTCATCTTATCCAGCGTCCTCTGCAGCTTCTCCTTCAATACACGTGCCTTCTGCTTAATAGCATGGCCCAGCAATATTCTCTGATACATCAGCTCCTCCCAACCATCAGCGACCTTTTCCTTCATTTTTCTCAGCTTCTCCTTAAGGCAATCCCACAGGCTCCCGCAGGAGCCTAGCCAACGGATCTCGTGTACACAGGAATCCGCGGTGATATCCGTGAAGTTCGGGCAAGGGTAAGGGTAATGTAGCTGCGTCCAAGGGTCCACCATGTAATAGTAAGACATCGCACCTCTCCTTTACTGCTTCTCTTTTAGAACCCGGTTACGCTGCTGCCTCCGCTCTAACGCACAGAACGCGCGCCACCGCTATTTATAGTCCTCAGCCCCGTGACGTCACCGAGGTGACGTCACAGACAGTGACGTGGCCGATGAGCCACGATATTAAAACCAGCTCCCTATATAGGCCCATAGACGACAATACAGGGATCAGCCATAACATTAAGACCACCTCCTTGTTTCTAAATTTCTTGTAGCTGTTTGTTTTTTTGTAAATACTAGCTTATCTGGCTCGTTTACACACATTTTCTGAAAGCATGCCTCATACTCTCGGAACTCTACATGGCACATTTCGCCGAATCAGTGCCCTTTCTGTTCCCAGAAAATGTATAAATGTGCACACAAAATAAAACTTAAAATACATTTTATTAAGCATAGTGTCTTGTACATTGGCCTAATTGCAAAGGTAAGATATGTAATGAAAAACATTAAATAAAACTATGTAGAACGCTGAAAAAATAGCATTTGTTAATTCAAAACATAAAAAAAACTACTTAGAACACTTAAAAAATAGCATTTCTTTCCTGCCCCACTCTCTCTATAAACTTTTCCCTGAAACATAATTATTAAAATCCTTCAGAGATGCAATGTTTTGTGACTCTAAATCCCATTTATGCTTTAAAAATATTTTTTCATGACAAATCCATGATATTCAAGTTAAAATACACATTTTAGTTGTGTCCCTAGGTTATCTATGGGTATATGTTTGAGCAAAATGAAAACTGTTGTTGTTTTATTTTATAAACTACAGCCAACATTTCGTATTATGGCGAATTGGTGCCATTTCTGTCCCCATGTATAAATGTGCACACAAAATAACTTAAAAATACATTTTATTATTAAGCATAATGTCTTGTACATTGACTTAGATATATAATTTATATATATTATAAATATATAATCTTACTTTAATCTTACTTACAATGAAATATAATTATGAAAATAATCATTATTTTTTGTGCATTGTTGTGTGTTGTGAGTCCAAACCACACCTATGCTTTACAATATTGTTTTCATAATAAATTCATAATATTTAAGTTAATAAAGCAACTTTTAAAATATAATTTTAAATGAATTGTCTTTTTAATGAGCAAAGAGTACATTATTTAAATGTATTATTTATATCAATCTAATTATTGGATTTGGACCTTCTTGACCTGGACAAATTAGGTTATTGTGGGACTTTATCACACTTAGAACACTCATTACTGCTGATAGTTTAATTAAATAGATCTTAATCTACGATTTAAAAATTCACAGTGTCTTAAATCTGTAAAACTCCTGAAGATGACACAAGCTACCTACTGACACACACGCTCTGTACTGTTTATGGACAGCATCATCAGCTCAATTTATTTAAACACTGAATACCGAATGCTAATCCACTGAGAAGCAGTGAGAAGCACTGCTCTGTTCGAATGTTGGAGCAAGACCATGACCAAGCAACTGAGGGAAAAGGTAAAGTTAGATAATTCTAGTTTAAGACAAGATAAAAGAACATTTTCTAAATTTCTCTTATGAAAATTTTGCAATGTTACCAAAGTTCAGGGGGCACAAATATACAAACAATACAAGAACATATCAATCTAGAAAACTGAAATTAGAGGATGCATGGTTTAAGAGTTTTTAAATACAATTATAAGTATAGATGTTCTTTCAAATTCTGGATTGTTTTAGTGCATTTCTGCCACTCTTTTTGGAGTGGCTTGGTTCCGATACCTGTCCTAAATGTGAAACTTTTTGTCATCTTTAACTGTCTTGTCCTTTTGGGCATCTCCAAGTGTCTCTTAGGGCTTCTCTATGTGTCTTTTTGGGGATTTTCAATTGACTTTTTAGGCGTCTCCAAGTGTCACTTTAGGAATCTTCAAGTGTCCCTCTTGGATATTTGCAAATGTCATTTTGAGCGTCTCCAAGCGTCCCTTTGCTTTTAGGCATCTTTAATTGTCCCTTTGGGCATCTCCAAGTGTCCCTTTGGGCATCTCTAAGTGTCCCTTTGGGCATCTTCAAGTGTCTTTTGGGCATCTTCAAGTGTCCTTTGGGCATCTCCAAGTGTCTCTTTGGGCATCACTAGGTGTCTTTTTGGGGATCTTCAACTGACCTTTTAGGCGTCTCCAAGTGTCACTTTAGGAATCTTCATATTTGCAAATGTCATTTTAAGCGTCTCCAAGCGTCCCTTTGTCGATCTCAAAGTGTCCATTTGGGCATCTTAATGTGTCTCCAATTGTCCAATACTTGTTAAAAGTTTATTAATTATATTTTAAACTTCATACGTTTATTTGTATTCATTATTTATCTGAACTCACCAGACGCTTAGAGCGCATTCCGTGCGTAAATGCGCGAGCTGTGCTTAAACGCATGTTTTGCATAAAACCTTGCGTAAAAACAAGGTTGCTGTGCAAGGTTGCTCAAATTAAATCCTAGGAGCTATAGAGAAAAACAAACACATGGCAAGAGTACCTCTCTGGGGTTGATAATTTTATATATGTATATATATATATATATATATACATATATATATATATATATGTATATATATATATATATATATATATATATATATATATATATATATATATATAATATGAATAAATAATCAACCCCTGAGAGGAACTCATGTCATGTCATATATATATGACATGTATTTATCTGTACACTAGAAAACTCCCAGGAGAGCAAGAGAAATATTTTTTGACTGAAATCATAGTTGTCGAACTGTAGGCAGGGTCTCGTGTGACTTCGGATCAGAAGATTGTAGGTTCGAGTCCTACCGGGGTCGGTGACATTTAAGATTAAATTACTTATATTCATAGATATTCTTAAACTGATTCTGGTCTACCATTCGTCTTTCAATATTTAACTTATTTCAGTAGTGTCCATTAATTAAAAAATTTAATCCGATTCATCACGACAATATTCTGGGAATAACTGTGATTCATCAAACTTGTTCTTCTTAAGATGCAAGTTTTTATAGTAGATATTTAAATGCAAATAAAATAATTTATGTGAATGTAAAATGCAATAAAAATTATATTAGTGGTGTCAATTAAAATACTAGTATATATATATCGTATGTTTGAGGGGAGATAAAAGGGGGGGCGAGTCCTAATGCTAGTGCTGGCACGGCCCATGTGAATGGGACCCAAGGATTCCACGGCTTCCTCGCTTGCTGCTGCCCTCCACGGGTTGTGCTTCTTGGGGCAGATTATGGCGGAAGTTGGGGATAATTTTTGTGGCATAATTAATTTGCCTTAAAAAAAAAATGGCATAACTGATTCCAAATTAATTACGTGTGCTAACCTACAAACCAACAACTGAAAAAAGTGTATTAAATTAACTAATATTCACGTTTAAAAATCAATAATCCAGCGGAGTCTATTCACTCCTGTTACTGGAACTCACTCCTGTTACTGGCACTCATTCCTGTTACTGGCACTCAATCCTGTTACTTGCACTCACAGGAATAAGTGAAACCCAAGGACACAACTAAAATGTGTATTTTAACTTAAATATTATGAATTTATTATGAAAACAATATTGTAAAGCATAGGTGTGGTTTGGACTCACAACACACAACAATGCACAAAAAATAATGATTATTTTAATAATTATATTTCATTGTAAGGTTTAAAGTAAGATTATATATTTATAATATATATAAATTATATATCTAAGTCAATGTACAAGACATTATGCTTAGTAATAAAATGTATTTTAAAGTTATTTTGTGTGCACATTTATACATGGGGACAGAAATGGCACCAATTCGCCATAATACGAAATGTTGGCTGTAGTTTATAAAATAAAACAACAACAGTTTTCATTTTGCTCAAACATATACCCATAGATAACCTAGGGACACAACTAAAATGTGTATTTTAACTTGAATATCATGAATTTGTCATGAAAAAAATATTTTTAAAGCATAAATGGGATTTAGAGTCACAAAACATTGCATCTCTGAAGGATTTTAATAATTATGTTTCAGTGAAAAGTTTATAGAGAGAGTGGGGCAGGAAAGAAATGCTATTTTTTAAGTGTTCTAAGGAGGTTTTTTTAATGTTTTGAATTAACAAATGCTAATTTTTTCAGCGTTCTACATAGTTTTATTTAATGTTTATCATTACATATCTTACCTTTGCAATTAGGCCAAAGACACTATGCTTAATAAAATGTTTTATGTTAATTAAAAAGTTTTATTTTGTGTGCACATTTATACATTTTCTGGGAACAGAAAGGGCACTGATTCGGCGAAATGTGCCATGTAGAGTTCTGAGAGTATGAGGCATGCTTTCAGAAAATGTGTGTAAACGAGCCAGATAAGCTAGTATTTACAAAAAAACAAACAGCTACAAGAAATTTAGAAACAAGGAGGTGGTCTTAATGTTATGGCTGATCCCTGTATTGTCGTCTATGGGCCTATATAGGGAGCTGGTTTTAATATCGTGGCTCATCGGCCACGTCACTGTCTGTGACGTCACCTCTGTGACGTCACGGGGCTGAGGACTATAAATAGCGGTGGTACGCATTCTGTGCGTTAGAACGGAGGCAGCGTAACCAGCAGCAACCGAGTTCTAAGAGAGGAGCAGTAAAGTAACTGAGGAAGCGCTCGTTATCTGAGGAGTTATAGAAGAGAGGTGCTATGTCTTATTACTATTACTTGGAGGACCCTTGGACGGCGCCACGATCGTTTTACCCTTACCCTGAGTTCTCGGGAGTCCCCGTGTATTTATACGACGACTGGTTCTGGGTAGGCGAGATCTGTGGAAGTATGTGTAAATACCTAAAGAAGAAGATGAGGAACGTAAGAGAGAAAGCCGCCAGGCTATTATGCAGAAGGCACGTGTATTGAAGGAGAAGCTGCAGAGGAGGCTGAGATGAGAAGCCCGACCTATCGGCGGATGTATTAATAGCCAGTTAAAACTAAGGGAAATATAACCAGTTAAGCTAAGGGAAATATAGCCAGTTAGGTTAAGGGAAATAAAGTTAGTAAAGCTAAAGGAAATATAGCCAGTTAAGCTAAGGGAAATATAGCCAGTTAAGCTAATGGAAATATAGCCAGTTAAGCTAAGGGAAATACAGCCAGTTAAAACTAAGGGAAATGTAGCCAGTTAAAACTAAGGGAAATATAGCCAGTTAAGCTAAGGGAAATACAGCCAGTTAGGTTAAGGGAAATACAGCCAGTTAAAACTAAGGGAAATACAGCCAGTTAAAACTAAGGGAAATATAACCAGTTAAGCTAAGGGAAATATAGCCAGTTAGGTTAAGGGAAATAAAGTTAGTAAAGCTAAGGGAAAGATAGCCAGTTAAGCTAAGGGAAATATAGCCAGTTAAGCTAAGGAAAATATAGCCAGTTAAGCTAAGGGAAATATAGCCAGTTAAGCTAATGGAAATATAGCCAGTTAAGATAAGGGAAATATAACCAGTTAAGATAAGGGAAATATAACCAGTTACATTTCCTGGGAACAGATAAGGCACTCAGCAGAATGTGCCATGTAGAGTTCTGAGATTAGGTTAGGGAAGTTAGGTTAAGGGAAATAAAGCCAGTTAAGCTAAGGGAAATACAGCCAGTTAAAACTAAGGAAAATATAGCCAGTTAAGCTAATGTAAATATAGCCAGTTAAGCTAAGGGAAATATAGCCAGTTAAGCTAAGGGAAATACAGCCAGTTAAGCTAAGGGAAATATAGCCAGTTAAGCTAAGGGAAATACAGCCAGTCTCTCTCTCTCTCTCTCTCTCTCTGCCTCCTGTTAGGCCAGTTAACATCCACAGCTCTCCCCTCTGGTCTCTGAATGCTAGCTACGTTTATTTTTGAGTGCTTAGAACTGCTAATAAATGAAAAAAGTGCTTGGGAACTCAACCTGGACTGGTAAAAGTGGGTATCACCCTAGAGCAGTTATCTCTAGCCCAAAGAACTACAAAAGTTCCACTGGTTCCTGTCCACGGCTGGGAGAAACAAACGCCAGGAGAATAAAGGTGACAGGTCCTTCAGTGTTTCAGTGTTAATTAACATCATTCTGAACAGATTTTGCTCATTCACACGGTCCAAAAACAGCCAGTTTATGGGTCGGGTTGGGTCGGGCTCAGGCAGAATGTGCACGGGCTCGGAGTCGGGCCGGGTCGGATTTGTTGGGCCGGGTCGGTGACATTTAAGATTAAATTACTTATATTCATAAATATTCTGATAATACTGATATAACTGATTCTGGTCTACCATTTGTCTTTCAATATTGAATTTATTTCAGAATTTTCCATTAATTAAAAAATGTAATCCGATTAATCACGACAATATTCTGTGAGTAACTGTGATTCATCGAAATTGTTCTTCTTAAGATGCAAGTTTTTATAGTAGATAAGGAGCGCACACCACGCACCGCGTATAGGGGTGAGTCCTAATGCTAGTGCTGGCACGGCCCATGTGAATGGGATCCTAGGATTCCACGGCTTCCTCGCTTGCTGCTGCCCTCCACGGGTTGTGCTAATTGGGGCAGATTATGGCGGAAGTTGGAGATAATTTTTGTGGCGTATTTAATTTGCCTTAAAAAAAAATGGCATAACTGATTCCAAATTAATTGCACGTGCTAACTTAACGTTGACAGCCCTAATTTACTTACATTTTTTTATTTGAAGAGAAAGAGAAATAAAGGTTAATCCATTTGAAGAAAGGACATTACTTATTTTATATTGTATGTCCATAATTAGTGCAATGGATTAGTGGCATGTCCAGGGTGTACCCTGACCCTGAAGGATAAAGTGGGTATTGACAGTGGATGGATGGATTGATGCCCATAATTAAACTAAGCTGCAATGTATCAAATATGATTGATATTCAAATCACTATATATGCATGCACACTATATTTTTCTAAAATATTCAAAGCTATTTTTTTATTTTTATTTTATTTTTTTTATTTTTAAAAAGACCCAAACCTGAATTGGAAAACAGAAACCAACAATTGAAAAAAAAGTGTATTAAATTAACTAATATTCACGTTTAAAAATCAATAATCCAGCGGAGTCTATTCACTCCTGTTACTGGAACTCACTCCTGTTACTTGCATTCACAGGAATAAGTGAAACCCAAGGACACAACTAAAATGTGTATTTTAAAACAGTTAGTATAATCCAATGTTTTGCGTGTTTGTTATGATTAGAATTTTGCAGAGAATTTTCATATACATTTAACTAAAATGACTTAAGCCCAGTAATCTTTTTTCATTAAAATAAGAATGAGCCCACTTTTCTAAACTTTTCTAAAAATAAATGTATTCAAATAGTGTGTGTGCATCATGCTTAAATTTTTACTAAAGTCAATGTGACAGAATTAATCGTGCCCAACCAAAAAACACAAGACACTGGCATAAAAAGGGAAACTTCTTAAAGGTGGATTACTCTTACAAATGAGTGAAGTTTTCTTCCAATTGTGTTTCCAATGATGCAACAAGAATAAGACTGTTCATCAGGCTGTTGCATTTTGAAAGCCAGGTTGCATAGGTAACCAAATAAAATGATGCAATTTGTATTTAAACAATTGCAAAACTGTGTCATTTACAGGCATGGAGTTGTACAATTCCATGTGCAACTAATTATTTATATACAGTGGTTAAGTTTTCAGAATTGTGTGTCATTTTATGTTTATGGAGAAAACTGCAACTCAATTAAACAGATGGGTTACTTTGTCCACTACTGAACTTAAACGAACTCGTCCTCCAAAGACATGCTGGCGTATAAGAGAATTCAAACAAAATGCTCTCAAGTCTGGTAACAGGGAACTAAAGCACCGCCCAAACAGGGACTTGAACTCTGGACCCTCAGATTTAAAGTCTGATGCTCTACCGACTGAGCTATCCGGGCTCAGAACCAATTACTATTGTTGCCACGTCATACTCGCGATTGTCAGCTCCAATCAAGTGTGTACAAATAATGAATGTAGTTAAATAGTCAATCTCTCACAAAAACACGCAGCACGTGAAAGTAGATAAGACCTCGTGGCGCAACGGTAGCGCGTCTGACTCCAGATCAGAAGGTTGCGTGTTCAAATCACGTCGGGGTCAAAGTTTCTTTACTGCATATCAACAGTAAGAAAAGTTCTATCGTTGCTGCTTGGGTTACACAGTGTTTTCTGTTTCTGAGCTTCGGAAAAAAATGTGATTTGCCCTGTCTCTCTTTTCAAATCTCTTTCATTCTTCCTGTCTGTATAAAATGATGTGATTAACCAAAGCTGGCTTATTGTTTGGGTTTTAAAAATAGAATGTTGGTTTGAAGGAATTTTAAATAAAATCACATTTTTAACATGTTAGTCTGGAATGTTTTGCTGAGATATTTTCCGATATGACAGACCAACAGAACAACATTTTATTAAAAAATCTCATCCAATTTTGCCATTTAACACATTTTTACTCTTTCCAGGACACATGCCAATGGACAATATGAAAGATTTCTTATATCTAATTACATACTGTAGATTATGAACAAAAGCCCCCAGAGTTATAGGCATATTTTGGGAAAAAAGGTTTTTTTGGTCCCAGCTAGTCCCTGTGAAGCAGAGGCATTTAAAAGAAGAAGTCTAAAGGATTGATGTTTTAAATTACCTCTCCCATCAACAACATGCTATTAGACGTTCCAGATAAAACGTGCCCTAGAGTATGTTAACAGGGAACTAAAACATCGCCCGAACAGGGACTTGAACCCTGGACCCTCAGATTAAAAGTCTGATGCTCTACCGACTGAGCTATCCGGGCTCTGGCAGTAACCTTTTTATGGTCACCTGATATTCGCAATTGTTAGCTCACAATGACGTCTCAAAAATGATAAGTGTATGTGTGTATAACATAATAACTGTGTGTGTGTCATGGGCACACATACAGGCACAGTGTCCGTTCAGACCGTCCGACTCCAGATCAGAAGGTTACGTGTTTAAATCAAGGCAGGGTCAATGTTCCTTTACTGCAAAGTAACAGTGATTGTGGTCCGTGTACATTTTGTCAGTTTGATTCTTGAACTGAATAGAGAGCTGAAGAAATGAAAAAACGACTCGTTTTTTCGTTTTTTGGTTTGAACACACAAAAACAGAAACGGGAATTCAGTCCGAATATTGGTTTTCTCCTTTGGGTCTACAAAAAGAACTTACGGCTCATTATTTGGATTGCGAAATATGGGCGGGCTTTAATCGCGCCTCCTACCACATTGGTTAGTCTGAGAGATCACGCGTTCCGATATAATAAAAGTCCCGAATTGTCAGACGTCAGATATTATGACCACAGGAATATTATCAATGTCTAGATTTGCGTGCAAAGACTTTCTCCAGTCTGACTGAATTAATTCCGATTGTTCATCTTCTGTACTACACACTCATGAACTAGGTACCAGTCCCACCATGCATGACAAAAAAAAACCTTTGGATGAAATTTATGGTGGAAGTAAGTCTGCTAAAAAAAATCCAGCTCTTAAGCCTCCCGTGCGGGTAGAGCGTGCGCTGCTGCTCATGCCTTTTAGTTTTAGGTTTTTGTGACCAAAGGGACAGAAATACAGTAAATTCCAGTCATAAATAAAGGAAATAAACATTTTACCGATGCAGGATGAAACATGATATGCGTTTCAAAGTTATGATCTATGATCTCTACAATGTGGAAATGTGTTTATTAATTTCTCAATAACTATTTAATAATATAGGGCTAACATGTATTAATTAAATAAACATAATTCATATTAAAAATATTCCTAATATTTCCCAGCAGATAGTATACCTTACAAAGCACTTGCTATAACTTTTCACTCAACCATGAAATACTTTTACTATTAGACACCAAGTCAACCTCCAAGGAAATTGCGCACCGTTTGCAATGTTGATTTAGCGTAGTTTCTTTTGTAGAGCCCAATACACATCATTAACCTCTTAACATGCCCTGGCCCGCCGGCGGGCCAGAAATATGTCATAGTTAATATCTTTTTGTGTTTATGAATAATTATAGACACCCAATATGCCATTTAAAGCCTGCTTTTCAGTATCTAGCCTATTTAGACGTATGTTCTTTCAGGAAATAAACATTTAGGCCGAAATATGCTTTGTTTATTAGAATTAAGATTCATAATTTTGAATCTGGTAAAGCTTTATATTCCGTCTTTAAGTTACTGCTTTGAGGATTCACTATTTCGTTTTGATCTTTAAGAATTCGTTAGATTATAATTCTTGTAGCATTTTGAGCTTAGTTTAGTTGGTTATTTTCCTATTTTATATATATTTGTCTGTTTTTATTAAATGTTGTTATAAGCTTATTAGCTTTTAGCTTGTTAGCATACAGAACATCTCCCTGGTCTTTTAAATGAATGTTGGTTTATTCATTTAATAGCTGTATCTAACTATTTTAAACTAGACACTGTGTGATTTTTTTAAATTATCGGGTGCTGAGAGCTCATCCGCATGTTTGAATGGTTTGTCCTGTAGGAAAACGTATCTGATTTATATGCTGATACCAGTATGCCGATAGTATGTTCGCATACACCTCAAAAATATGTAGTTGCACCCCTGGCTGATACTGTAGTCTGACTTGCAGGCTGATAGACTGAATGTCATAGCCCCAAAGCAGTAGAATTAGCGCCAGATCCCTGCAAGCCGCGCACTCATTAATCCACCTGCAGAGCTTTAAACGCAGGGATGAGCGCATCACTTGCCTCGGCCGGTCGGGCTCCAGGAAATAGTCTGTGATGGCATCTGTTTTTTAATACTATTTTAATTTTATATATATGGCATTACAATATAGCTAAATAACCAAGTCTTATTGTTAGCGAAACTTCTCCTTAACTGAAACTAATTAAAACGGTAAATAAAAGAAAAACTAAAACGAACTGAAATTACAGATTAAATACCTTCATTTTCGTATTTGTTCATTTATTTATAATTGATTTATATAAATGGGGTATATCATCATATATATCGTTATCGTGATATAAAAAAAGATTTTCCCATATCGCCCAGCACTACTTCTAAGTAATATTAATTCATAAAATTACTATTTTTTACCTTTTAAATCTTTATCTGATTTAAATTTGAATGAAACATGTTTAAGTGAAGGGTGTTCTGTTAATTTACCAACATATACTTGTACTTATATGCAATAAAAAGGCATTGTAAGATCTATCTGCTGTTTTATTTATTCAAATTCCTGCTCCATGGAATATATGGCTGGATTTGGGCATGAAACTCCCGGGCTGAAAAAGGGGCCCACTCCGGCCCTGAACCCACGCAGTTAGAACTACATTTCCCTTAAATTTCCCGACTTTATTCTCGTAATATTACGTCTTTATTCTCGTAATATTACGTCTTTATTCTCATAACATTATGCATTTATACACGACTTTATTCTCGTAATATTACTCTTTACTCTCGTAATATTATGTCTTTATTCTCGAAGTGAACTATTTTTTTTTTGTATGGCTCTTAAACGCCGTCGTACCCTTTCATTTGTATTATTCAACGTTATTTTAAAACATGTATTTTTTATCATGGTGTCTTGGTGCTCTTGGCGTACCCCCCTAGTGGCGTTAGGGACCCTAAGCCTACGCATGCGGTCACACCATTCAATTTACCCCCTATAAAATTAAAAATTGGCTTTTATGATATCATCATTGAGGCAAAGGAAGAAATGACACTGCACTTTTCTCTTGAAGGACAGACAGCAAATAATAGCATATGTCACCTTTTTAACCTAAATTCCATGTTTTTTTTTAATCATCTGATTGATATAGCCGCAACATAATAAATAATAATATTATAAATTATAAACAATTGTTTATGAAAAAAACCAATAACTATAATTATAAACTATAACCTGTCAATGTAATTTATTTATTTTCAGATTAAGAGCTGGATTTTTTAGTAGACTTACTTCCACCATGAATTTCATCCAAAGGTTTTTTTTTGTCATGCATGGTGGGACTGGTACCTTGTTCATGAGTGTGTAGTACAGAAGATGAACAATGGTTTGACCATATTACATTTAAATGTATGAATGTATTAATATAATGAATTTAAACAAAATATCCAGGTACAGAGAAAAATCAGTAGTATTCTACACGTGTATCATTTTGGGCTCTATTACTTTTACAGCGTACATTCCTGTTACATATAATTTTTTCCTCACATGAGTAGCGTGTACAAACACTTTAGTCAGATTTTGTAATCGGAATTAATTCAGTCAGACTGGAGAAAGTCTTTGCACGCAAATCTAGACACTGATAATATTCCTGCGGTCATAATAACTGATATCTGACTATTCGGGACTTTTATTATATCGGAACGTAGCGGCTGCGAACACGTGATCTCTCAGACTAACCAATGTGGTAGGAGGCGCGATTAAAGCGGTCTACCGAGTGGATACAGGAAGCCGCAAGGCAAGAATATTTTATGTCCCTGTTTACAAATGATTTGAAAAAGAACACATTTGGCTGTTAATATGCCTTACATGGTTCTTTCCCCTCCTTTACTCCTCTATCCCATTATTTCCTTTTGACCTCCTTTAAGCACTGTCTAAAGATGTTTTTACCTTTAAATTCTATTATTTTTGTGCGCTTTAGACAAAATTGTCTGCCAAATGTAATGTAATGTAATTATATATAATGATATGTATATATATATATATATGTATACAAATGTCATTATATTTAAAGTTACTTTGTCTTATTGTGCAGTGTTATTTTTTTATAAAAAAAAAGTTTAATAAATACACATTTTGCAAGAATTATGTTCTTTATTGCATTAATTCTATCTAAAACAAAGGTAAATGTATAGCAGTGACACTGTGATTCTTTGCAACACAAGGTTGTAGCAAAAAAAAAAAAGGGGGGGGGGGGGGGCTTATAGGCCCCTTATAGTTGAACACAAAATGTATTTTATTAAAAAAAGGACAAAAACCTAACAGTGTGGCAGAATAATAAACTGTTACAAATGGTTACAAAAGTTGTATTGATATGAACATTATTTATAATGTAATATGTAATATGTATGGTATGTAAACTCCACCAGGAGCATGATGGGTAATAATCTTTGAAAGAATCTAGTTGCAGTCTTCCAGTTAGTGATCCCCAGTCCTTGCAAAATCTTAGTCTGCAAATAAAAAGTCTGTGACGAGTCTTTAGATGTAGATGTAAGAGGGTGTCAGACTTAAGTCTGTTAAAAGTTATTTCAGAGTCTTTTTAAAGTCGTGTAGTGTATGGACAGCATAAGTCATTGTTAAATTATTCCAGGTGCTTGCTAAGGTTTCGCTAAGCTGATGCTAGGTTGTTGCTATGATGTCTGTGGTTGCTGATAAGATGTTGCTAAGGTAATACTGGGATTTGTTAAGGTGGTGTTGAGTTATTGCTATTATATCTGTGGTGGTTGCTGGTGTGTTGCTAGGCGGTTGCAAACATATTCCAGGTGGTTGCTAAGGTATTACATACTATGGTAGTCTTTTTTTTTTTTTGGTTGTCTTTTTTCAGTCTACAGAAGAAATAGTGTTTGACCCCACTCTTACGATTAGAAGGGGACTGTATATCCACCTTATTCTGTTGGTTTCTTTTACCTTTGTTAGAATAATCTGTCAGTACATATTATATGGTTTTGGTTGTACTGCTTGTCATAAATTATCATAAAGTAGCTATATGCTAGCCCAACATTCCAAAAGGCTATTTTACCTTATTTACAGTATACCTAACCAGCTTTCACATACACACACATACATACACACAACAAGCATTCTAACGAAACACAAAATAGAAGAAACAAACTTTTGAAATTGGGCATGACAGAATAAGGGGGAAATACAGTCATTTCCAAAATAAAGGGAAGGGTGATGCCAAACATTTGGTTAAATGCAGATTTAACAACTGTGATTCCTTTTTTAAAAAGTACATAATTGACAACAATTTATTCTGTCTTAATTGCGATCCAGTTGAGCTCATCCTAGTGTGAGGAAACCGCATCTCATTTATTTCTTCTAAAGCTCAGAAACATATTACAGTCACAAGCAGCAGTACGGCTTTTCATACTGTCGGTTTGCAGTAAAGAAACATTGACCCCGACGTGATTTGAACACGCAACCTTCTGATCTGGAGTCAGACGCGCTACCGTTGCGCCACGAGGTCAGCTGAGCTAAACGGCCACAGGGTTTGTATGTGTGCGCATGACACACAGCTCTATTAATCATTTTTAAAGACACGTGATTGTGCGCTAACAATTAAGTAATGGCGACTATCAGGTGACCATAAAAATCAAAATGCATAGAGCCCGGATAGCTCAGTCGGTAGAGCATCAGACTTTTAATCTGAGGGTCCAGGGTTCAAGTCCCTGTTCGGGCGATGCTTTAGTTTCTCATTTCAAGACTTCAGAGCACTTTGTCTGGTTCACGGGCGTCGCCGCTATTAAATTGATAAGGGACATATAACGTTATGTAAATCAATTAGTTGTTTAACATACAATAGTTTGTAGCCATGTTGGATTTCCCTACTATTTGAATACATATTTAAAGGAAAAAAGTTCATTTTTATTGTTATTTTATTAACAGTTAAACCACCTGTGTCACACTTTAAAGCATCTAAGGACGAAATTGTGTAAAGCTAAAGTATGATGTGTAGCTGCTTTTGTGTTGAAATGTGGTTAAAGTTAGCTTAGCTAAGCTTAATTGTGTAAATATATGTCATAGACAATGTTTCTGTAGAGCTTAGTGAGCAGCTGATAAGGGAGCAGTGTCTGATTGTCACAGAATTTAATCACTTTTGTAGGTAAAATTAGGTGTTTAAATCTGTTGAAATAGACCTAATTCATAAAAAAGGAATGTGTCTCCCCCACTTTAAAAATGCTTCTGATGCCAATGCTCCGGTTATTCTTGTTAAATGGTCTCTTAAAATGACCAGATTCATTTACCCTATAAAGACTATTCCACAATGCATGTTTTAACAGTAGTTTTTAACATGCTCGCTGTAATTACTTTAAATTTAGTTGGTCTGTGAGAGCCAAAAATCTTGCTTGTTTTTGGATGTCCAAATACTAATTTTCCACCATAATTTACAAATAATAAAAAAAAATCCTACAAAGTTATTTCCTGGATTTTTTATTTTCTCATTTCGTCTCTCATAGTCGGAATGTACCTATGATCTGTTGTAAAAATGCAAAATGAAAAATGAAAAATGAAAGGTGGGCTACCCCCCACCTCTCGTCCGGGGTACAACTCCCCAGCGTGTTCGTTTGATAGAGAGAGTCAGACAGTGGAGTGAAGTTGAAAGCAAAGCAAGTATTTATTACTGAATTCAGGAGAACTTAGTACAAACAGACAGTTTTACAGCCATCTCAGTAAAAGTTCTGACCCCCTCTGATCTGACTCCATGTTTTATACCCCAAATGACGTGGAACCTGCTGATGAGGCGTTACTAACGATTAGCTCATGTTAATATGCATAATTTCACGTGTTAGTACTCAAGTTTCACGTGTCTGACCGGACCACTAGTGTTGACCTTGACTGTGTTCTTCCAGAATGGAACATCGTGGCACTATCTGTGTGAGTATGCGTCACCCCCCGCTTTGAAGTAGAGGTTTTTTAGGGAGGCAATCACTCATCCAAAGGCTGCTTTGATCTAATAGCCTTTTTGTAGCAATTTTCGCCCCGTACCAGTCGAATTGATGAACGTTAGTTAGGGTCATGCAGTAAACAAAATTCTTCAAGCCTGAGCTACATCTCATATGTTATATGTTAATGTGTTAGTAAATGTATCATGTGGGTTAATTTGTCATAATAAGGGTGGTGTTAATCACATGCTCGATCAAACAGTGTTTTACTATGTGTGTAAAGGATATATTGTGATTATTGATTAATCTTTTATATAAATGCGTGTAAAATACACTGTGAGTAATAAAAATGATCAGATACAATGTGAGTATTGGTTATGCATATTGAAAAATGTTCCACACAATGATTATGTCACTAAAATAAGTAATCATAACTGAAAGATATTTGTGAATCAACCCAAAGTATAATTAACTGAAAGATATTTGTGAATCAACCCAAAGTATAATTACTGTTACTCTTCAGATCTAAGTAGGAGAACTTGCACAATCAGTGGCTGACTAAAGACATTTTTTTTGCCCCACTGTACCCAGGGTAAAATATTACTCTAGTAAAAGTAGAATTGCTGCTTTTAGACCTTTTTTTTAGACTTAACGCTAATGCAGGACAATGCCCAGACTCATAAGGCCAGAGTGTGTAGGGTACATAAGTCCCCTGATTTTACCTACACAAGCAGTCCTCCAGGACTTTATCTGTCAACTAGGATTTTCTGTGACTTATGGAACCATGAAATTGAGAAATAAAGGCAGAATTCAGATAGAAAAACAAAAATAACCGGTACAGTAGCCTGTGCTGGTGTTCTAACCTTCATAACTGAAGACCAGAGTAATGTAACAATATCTTAAACACATCATATCAAACAGCAGAACTTACCATATCTAATATCTAGCATCAGGGCTAATATCTTTTAATCCTCCAATGCTAAGGTGGGCTGTTAATTTAGCTAGCATTGAGCCGTTAGCTGCATTCCAGTGTTCTGAGGTCAATATCTAAAAACTGGAGTGAACTAAAATAATTATCTACATGTTATATCAAACCAAAGAACCTACCAATCTAACAAGCAAAGTTCCACGCATCTGTTATCAAACATTAGCCATTAATTCAGATTGGAAAACAGTTAGCATCACCAGTGAGAGGTTAGCCATTATCACTAACCCGCCATTTTGTTTTCATAATAAAAGTCTCCAGGGAAGCTCCTATTAAAATGTACTAAAATAATAAAGAACATGGAATATTTTAGTTTATTTGCACTATTTTTTGGACTTCTGATTTCATTTCATTACAGAGCAGCATACAGCCCTGGAGAAAAAAAAACAAGAGAGCACTTAAACATTTTACCAAATCAAAAAAACATTAAAAATAAAAAAGCCTAAAGTTTCCAGAAGCAGTGTGTAAGACTGGTGAAGAACATGCCAAGATGCATTAAAACTGTGATTAAAAACTAGGGTTATCTGAACTCTTAAACTTGCATATGAACTTGTTTTCTTTGCATTATTTGAGGTCTGAAAGCTCTGCATCTTTTTTGTTATTTCAGGCATTTCTCGTTTTCTGCAAATAAATGCTCTAAATTATGTTTTTTATTTTGAATTTGGAAGAAATATTGTCTGTAGTTTATAGAATAAAACAACAATGTTATTTTTTACACAAACATAAACCTATAAATTGCAAAATCAGAGAAACTGATTCAGATAATGAATTGGTCTCTTCATTTTTTCCAGAGCTGTATTTCAGTGTATATAGTAAATGTATTGGCAAAAACATAATACAGAAAATGAATCACATTCTAAAACTTACTCTTCTGTATCTTTACTGTGCAATAATAAGGCACAGTTTACCAAAAATAGAGTGTAAAGCTTTGCTTGTGCATATAGGCTGTTTTGCCATATTCAGGAACTTTAATGATGTTTACAAACAATATCAGAATGTTTTATTTGGTAAAATATATAATTGTGTTCATGACCCCTTTATTCCTTTGCCACCAATACATCCGAGCTCCATCTAGTGGTAATTTATCTCCATGATCATATGTCATGTTTTATCTTTACACTTGATTCCAAACAGTAGGTTGGATGATGCATTATATATATATATATATATATACACCTGTTTAAAACAATTATATCCCTCCTACTTTAAGCCTAAACACTCATATCTGCTGTCCCACAGTTTTAAACCTGCACAATCATCACATTTTCTGTACATCTCAAAACCTGTTCCACTGTTTAAAGAGGATTAGTTTTAATATGCAAAAGTCAGTTCCTCAAGAACAGTTTCATTTCAGCAAAACAAGCAAAAGCCATGTGAGGGTTTGTCACGCAGGTGTTTAAATCAGCAAAATTTAAACAAAATAAAAACCCACAAATAAACCACTCCTGCGTAAAAAAAACAAAAAACAAAACTTTAAACATTTCAAAAATCAGGAGGGTCTTCACGTAAACCACTTTCCTGGAGGACCATTCCACCAACTCCAGCTCATACAGGTTTTATATAAATATAAATACTATACTTAGATCATTACTGCCACACAAAATATTTGTATCTTCAAAATCAGCTTTACAAAGAAAGAACAAATCTTACATTTAAATGGAAGTCAGTGTAAAAAGATTTTATTTCAAGTATTGGAGCATTTGTTATATCTAATGAAATCATGAAATGACATTTTGAAACATGAAATGTAAAGAATTACTGCCAGATTAACATGTTTTTATATTTTATAAATTTCTATGTTCAGTCTGTACTGCTGCGATACAGTAACAATCTACTTTCAGGAGGGCATGAGTTCAGATGTTACCTATGCAAGGACCACATAAAAGTTATTTAATTATCAATGTAATATTTTTACCAGTAATGATTAATAAAATATGTTTTTAAATAACTTTTTAAAGTTAAAGTTAAATTGCTAATTTAACTGATTTGAGACGGTTTTTTTCTTTACCTGTAAAGTTATCATTTTGAAGATATGAGGTGTGACAATGATGAAATGTAAAATAAAAAAGGAAAGAAAAAAAAAGAGGTATGAGCTATCCTTCTGAGCAAAGTGGTCAACAAAGTATGACCCAGTGTCATTATGCTGGTTGCTTAGCCTTCCCAGCCTTCCATCAGATACTATACATTAGGGTATTCTCTTACATCATTTCAGCAAATCAATTCTAACCTACTCCACAGTCAGAAGTCCAAATCCAAAAGGACTCCCATTCTGCCCTGCAGCAACACTGAGCAGTCCGAGTTTTAGGCTGGAGTGGTGGCTTGTTGACTTTAAAGGGCAGAACAGGGTGGGAACCAGAAAGGTTGGGATCAGAGAGAGGAGCGGATGCCTTATTAGTTGGCTTTGGCGCGGAGCTGCGCTCTTTTTCCAGTGACGGCCTGGAAACCTGTCTTGATGCTGGCGACGGAGCAGCGCGAATGACACGTCTCGCACTGCAGGAAGTAGAGTCGTGTGTCCTTCTGGAGGATTGTGTCCGGCGAGCGGCAGGTGTGACATGTCACATATTCCTCTGTGAAAGGAAAGCCGTGAGATAAAACATGAAATGACAAGTGACAAACCTGCATACAGATGTACTGATATCAAATTTACAGAAAAAAACTAAAACACACCACAATAACACTATTAAGAGAATAATATAATAAAAATTTTGATCATTTAATCATCAAATTTAATTACATAAAATGTAATTATACAACAGAAATGTTGTTTACTTGTGAAAAAAAGTAAACACACACCACATTTATCGCTACTAAAAATGTCTGTAGTACTTAGAATCAGGTGCAGCACATTAGTCGCAGATGACGAAAATCTTTTCAAGGGGTTTTGGAGGAGCCATCACCTGTCTTTATTAAACTGTCTTACGCCCTACTGTTTTGTCATTTTAGGTTACAGACATATATGAGTGCTATAAAAATGCCAACATGACCATGTCAGACTGTACTATCAAGATACATAGTAGAGCACAAGATGCATGAAGTCTCAAACAATCTTAAAATATCAACACATGACCATAAGAAAGGGACTGCCAAGATTTGTTTGTGGCCATATGATCTGGATATGTTTGACTGGTGCACCTTTTTAGTAGGTGCATCCAATAAATATCCAACTAAGATTTCAGAACCAGTATCTTAACATCACTGGACTTACTGATGTATCTCCTCAAAACGTTCTCTATTTGTTTTTGTTGGAATCGTCCTTTAATCACCAGCTGATTATTTCCATCTATGGAGCCACTAGAAAACAGAACACATCATATGCGTTACTACAACACACACACACGCAATAAAACAAACATATGGTACGACGTCACTGTTTACCATGTTCCCAATTCAGCCAATAAGAAGGCCAGGAGATGTTTGGGCTGACGATGTAAGCTGCAGAGAAGTGCACACAAAAACATCATTAAAGTCACTAAGCTTACAAAATATGTTGGTATAAAGCATGGAAAGCATTAGTTGGGTCTAAAAGGCTTAAGGCTGCATATTCTAAACAGGCAGTATAAACTATTAATTAAAAGTGTAATGCTCCTTAAAACAATGTAACTGCACTGTTTTCCAGTTACATAACTATCTAAGCAACATTGCCAAGCATCTCCTTTCCGAAAGAAGAGGAAAAAAAAAATAAATAAATACATTACCGTATTTTTTGCACTATAAGACGCACCGGATTATAAGGCGCATTATCAGTGAAGGTTTTTTTCTGGTCTATTTTCAAACATAAGGCGCAATTCTAATAAGCGTTTTAAGAGACACTATAGGGAACTTCTAATTCAGCAGGTCTGACAGCTGGGTGGTAGTAGGGGGCAGCTAACTAAGTTAAGTAAAGCTAAGCTAAGTAAACAAAATTATAATGAAGCGAGCTCTGAATGTTAATCTACACAGATTTCTCTCAGGTGAGTAAGGCGCTTCCTTTTATTGACAGTAAGCTTAGATTCCTAAATGTCTCCAGCACTAGGCTGCTCTGGCAGTGCTAGCCAGGGTTAACAGCAGGCTACAGGGTGATAATTCTCCCCTCTGAACCTGGAAATGGCGAGTGCGTAGTGCTGGACGATATGGCCAAAATTTCTATCACGATATATTCCTTAATATCGGTCGATACGATATAATTTCGATATCGATATAAATACTTTGAAGGCCACAGAACAACTGCTAAGAATCCCTGCAATGGAAATATGTACACTACTGTCTAATATTTTAATTTAAGTCTTTAAAGCCTCCTCTCACAAAAACTGTAAAATACTTTAGAACTAAAAAACGGTCAGAATAAATTAATGCTCACTTTTATTTGCATGTAGCAAAATAAAAACATGACATCTCTGTCAAACACAAACCTATAACCTGGTAATATACATATTACCAATATAGATAACTTTACATTACAACAGAGGCAGAGACAGATTCTGTAAATTATACATATCAATATGCCTCAAAAATGATATCACCGTTATTGAAACATTTCTTATCGCGATAAATACCGATATCAAAATATTGTCCAGGCCAACGAGTACGGTTAGCGGGTAATGCTAATTATGCTAGCCAGGGTTAGCAGAAGGCTTTAGGCCAAAAATACTCACCTTTGTACGGGGAAATAGCAATTAGCAGCTTATGCTAATGCTACTTCAGCCCCGGTACCAGAGAACTAAACTGAAACTTCTGCATAACACTGCTATTTGACAGTGTGGCTTTACTGCTCTTTACAACCTGGCAGGTAAAAATCATACACAAGGCGCACTGGATTAAAAGATGCAGTGAAGATTTTTGGGAACATTAAAAGGTGTTTAGGCTCGCCTTATAGTGCAAAAAATATGGTAAACTTTTTTTGGCCAAAAAAAGTAATGTGACCCAAAACCAGCTATTTTGAAAGGAAAGAGCCTAATGTGAGAAGGTAAGAAACATTAAACACATAACGTGTCAAAGAATGAGACCTGACTTCCAGAAAAAGGGATGATCACTCACAGTTTGCAGATGTCAGTGAAGTTGACGAAGGACGTTTTCTTCGTTCCCACTCGGACCACCTGAGGAGGTTTCATGACAAACTTTCTCTTCTCTCCTGCCACCATGTCAGGATTCTTCTCTCTCATGATGTTAAACACACGACTCAGCAGCTGTTTAGAGCAGATACATGTGTATCAGACCTCTAGATCAATTAATGTATTAATGTAGCTTTACAGCATTCACACTACAGTGAAGCCTTGAACCAATAATCAGAGTACAAAGTTGGGCCTTTTTTTTTTTTTTTTTTTTTTTACAGTACACTGCAAAAAAAAAAAGCAGACTAAAAAAAACCTCATGACAGACAGCTCAAGAAGCAATTTCACTTCCATATATATGTAGTGGGTCAACCCATGCACTGCACCAGTATGCAGAATGGGTATGAGTACCTCATCATACGTGTAATCTCTCTCTGTCCCTGCCCACGTTGGTCCAGTCTGGGAGCTAAAAGTGATGCCATCTGTATTTTTACCCTCATCCTCTTCCATGGCTGCAACCAAAAGAATATACATTTAACATAAAACACACACAGTTAGGTTCAGGTTGTGCAATAAAACAGATAAAGGCAACTATCAATACAGTAAAAAGGTAACAACA
Source organism: Astyanax mexicanus (assembly GCF_023375975.1). Lineage (NCBI taxonomy): Eukaryota > Metazoa > Chordata > Actinopteri > Characiformes > Acestrorhamphidae > Astyanax > Astyanax mexicanus. Next base: position 19,912,440 of record NC_064419.1, on the reverse strand, counting down.
CAGTGCTAAATATTCTCCTGTCATCTGTATGTAGAGTAAATGTTTGTATTTATATCCTGAAAATGATGATGCTGATATTTGAAGCTTAATGTTTACTGAATTGCAGAAAACGGCAATATAATTTTATCATGAGGTCTAAGAAAATACTTACCATCATCTTTATCAAAAGCATCAAAGTCATCCACAAATTCCACTTTCTTCACCCTCATTACATCATCATCTTCCAACATCTCCAGCTGCTCACCCTCTATCTTTAACTCCTAGACAGAATGGCAATATACAGATTTAATATTATTAATTTAAGTAAGTTTATACAAACACAATGGCAGACTAAAAAAAACATGAACTAAAATAAATAAAAAAATTAACAGCCAAACATACAACCTGTCTGTAACTTACCACACCCATTTAAGTATGCCAAATGATAAAGCCACATGACTAATAGTATTGTTTCACTGGTAGCTTAGGCTATATAATGAAGAAACTGAGGAGCAACACTGCTCATGTCAACCTGGATCGGATGGTGTACTCAATTAAGATATTGATTTTTACTTTGTCATAGACTAAATGGCTACCAACCTTCATGCCCTCTTCAACATCATCGTTAAACTTTTTCTTAGGCTTCTTTTTCTTTTTCTTCTGGTTTAAGAAGTTCAAATCATCCAAATCGTCTGTTAGTTCTAAAGAAACATAAACAATCAGATTTAAGCATACAATTAAACTTAACGACCAATATATCTAAATACTTCAGCTAACAAACATCAGTATGCTTGTCCAGTCCTACCTTTTCTCTTCGCTTCATCCTCCTCAGGCTCGACTTCACGTTCCTCTCCTGCTTCTGGCTCAGCTTCATGGGTCTCGCTCTGCTGTGTTTCCTCTCCCCCCTCACCTTCCTCATCTGCCATAAAAGGCTTCATCTTCTTCTTTTTCTTCTTTTTCTTGGTCATAGTGGGGTCAAACAAAATCTGGCCAGGGGGAAGAAATGTGAAGTCATACTCTCAATTTAGATTTTAAGTTTTACATTGAACAGTATTAAATAAAAAAGAAAAATCATTCATGAAATACTACACGGATATAGAAGACAACTACTACACTGTACCCAGTGAAAGTATAAATTATATAATTTTAATGGTTTCGCATCTTAGTACATTTATCACAAGTATGTTAGGCTTTACACTCTTTATAGACTTGTTTTGATAGCCTTGTGTTGAAAGTAAATTTAAATAAATTTGACACGAATATTACTAGGGTTGTATACTGGCCAGAAATGTACATATTAGAATACTGTATGCAAGGCAATTTTGTGACTGTTAGATGTTAGACTGTTGATATTTTAGAAAAAGTGCCATAGTATCAAAAAACATACCATATTTCTGAAATCTGAGTAAAATAATATATGTAACTTTTTGTCTAATGAGAACAGTGGGTTCTAATGACAATACTGCTATCTAGTGTGTGAGGTTTAAAAGCAACAATAAATCAACCAATCTACACCAATTTACACACAAACTAATAATTCAATCTCAATACTTTGTTTTTAAAAATTGATACAGTATTGCAAAACAAAGAATGGTAATATGATTCTCTAAATATGACACTCTAAATATTATACTCATTACAGTAGGTGCATGCTTCAACTACAAAGCCTAATTTCTTTTATATTTAGGTACAGTATTGTGTATTTAACTGCTGAGTTTTCAACATATTTTTGTATCTAGTTGTCCTCCCAGCCAGAATGCTCAGGTGGGGCTTACGTGGGTAGAGTCCAGGTAGGCATGGACTCTAGGTAGTGAGTTTTTCATTGGGACCCAGTTGGGTGTCCCAAAAATTGACCCACATGGGACCTAAATGGGGTCCAGATGGGGTCCATGTTTATCCCCTTCTGGTCCCACTACTGACCACAATGTGGCCTGTCACTTAGTTGCATTAATTTTCTTGTCATATCAAGAAAGTTACTTTATTTCACTACTTCAGTTCAAAATAAGAAACACAGACATATAGATTAGTCTTTAGAAAATATCAGGAAAACACACACTGAGTAAAACACAGCTTAAGTGTAAAAAGGAGGTTATATATTAAATACAGCTCAGAGTAGCTGTGTGAGAAATGTATAACTAAATGTCTTTGGCTAAATAACTAACTAACCTAGCTTAATGTGTAGAAATGCAGTTAGCTACGGTAGCTATCCCTGCTGTTCGTTATCAGAACCCATCATCAGCTAGGTTAAGAAGCTGCTTCTGTCAGAGGGCCACAGTAAATCTGAAACTCGTTCACTAACACTACCTACTGCCAGCTGGAGAACTTGTATAAAAAAATAGCCATCTCACCTCGTCCTCCGACATGTTTGCTGTGTGAGAGACGCTTGTTTCTGCCTGTTTCTCTGGGTGTTTCTAGAACAGTTCGCTAACTGTAATGAGACCCTCTCCCTGCAGGTATCTTGCGTCAGCTAACCCAGCTTCAGTGCGCATGCGCCCTCACGTCGGAGAATGATGGTGTCACGGCTGCGCCAGGCGGCGATAAAGAGGGCGTGTCCCAATTCTGTCAGTAAGGCTTTGTCCCAAACGCAATACATGCAGGCTTGATGCCTTGCTGCCCACACTATCTTACCTACTACTATCTTACAAAAAGGATGGCCCAGAGGTGTATGGAGAGAAATTAGTGCCAAATCGAAAAGCAAACACTACTGTGGAAAATTGTAAAACCAGTCCACAAAATGCATAGCTTTTCATACTAACATGCAGAATCCATGCAAAAAAAAAGAAGCAAAAACCACTATTACATGACATTTCACTGCACTGTCTCTTTATGGAAAAAATGTACAAAAGTATTGTGTTTCACTGTGTGGTGCTGCCAATATACAAAAGCAAACCACAATGCACAGGATTTCATTTTGTCTAGGGGCAGCACTAGGGGTGTCACGATTCTCTAAATCCTCGATTCGATTTTATTTCCGATTTGAGGGTCACGATTCGATTCAATTCTCGATTTTCTTTTTTATTATATATTTACATTTTATTATTTTATGCCTCATAAAATTTTAATAATATATTATTTATTATTATTATTATTATTATTATTATTATTATTATTATTATTATTTATTAATATATATATGGTAATGCCATCTAGTGACTTTTTTGGTAGCAACAGTGTGCACTATTAAAACTGCAACGTGCAAAATAAAATAAAAAAAATAAAAAAATAGGAACAATTAAATCCTTAACAAACTGAACTCTATCCTACTATAACAGTTAAACATGAAAAATAAGACTCGGTCCCTGAGAATTACAAGTTTTTTTCTTTAAGAAAGATATATTATTAACTTTATCTGAGAGAAAGATGTTTTTTTAATTCAATGGAAAGCAACAGGTGTAGTCAATCATAAGTTTAAGATTTTTAATCCACCTGACTGTGATCTATAGTCAGTGTTCTCAAGTCACACTGACACACGCATTTCAGCGAGTTCACACGCTCTCACCTGCGCGCACCCACCCCTCCGTCAGATACAGATACAAAACCTTGACTTCGATACTCGAGACCATGACCTCATTTCGATCGATTTCGATAAAATATCGAGATCGTGACACCCCTAGGCAGCACAGATTTGGGCTAAAATGAAATGTAATCAATCTCCAGTCAGAACCTACTCCTGAAATTGGAACGGGTTAGGAACTCAGTAAGAAAATGAACTTTTTACACTGTAAAACCACAGTATAGGCTACAGTGCACTTGCACTGTATTGTCTTCAGAAGTCACTAAATTAGTTTATCTATATCTTTATCTATATGTAACTTAGTCGCACTATAAATAAATTTGTACTGTATAGGCCTCAGCTGGTTTGTTAGAGAAATCTAGTAAACAAAGAGCATCATGAAAAACAAGGAACTTACCACAAAGGTATTCTACAACTGCAAACCTACCAAGACATGGCCGTCTACCCAAACTGACAGATCAAGCAAGGAGAGCACCAGTCCGAAAAGCAGTCAAGAGGCCTATGGTCACTCTGATGAGCTGCAGAAATCCACAGCTCAGGTAGGAGAATCTGTCCTCAGGACTAGTATAAGTCATGCACACCACAAAACTGGCCTTTATGGATGAGTGGAAAGAAGAAAACCATTGTTGAATGCAAGTTATAGGAAGTGCCGTTCACAGTTTTACACAAGCACAGCAAACATGAGGAAGAAGGTGCTGTGGTCAGATGGAATGAAGGTTGAATTTTTGTCCTAAATGCAAAAGCTATGTGTGGGGGGAAAAGTAAAACTGCTCATCACTCTGAACACATCATTAAACATTATGGTGGCAGCAAAATGCTGTGGGGATACTTTTCCTCAGCAGGGACAGAGACGCTGGTCAGAGTAAATGGGAAAATAGATAGAGCTAAATACAGGGCAATCCTATAAGAAAACCTGTTGGAGGCTGCAAAAGAAATTGGGAGGAAGATTCATATTCCAGCAAGACAATGACCCTGAACATACAGCCAAAACTACAGTGTTTAGATTAAAGAGTTTGAGCTATTCTGCAAAGAAAAATGGGCTAAAATCACACTCTTTAGATGCTCAAAGCTGGTAGAGACATACCCCAAATGAATTGCAGCTGTAATTGCAGAGAAAATTGGCTCTACTAAGCATTGATCACACAGATTTTTATTTGATTAACATTTTGAAAACCAAGTATCATTTTTATTTCACAAAAATGTAAAAAAAAAAAAAAAAAAAAGGTATGGGACACTAATAAATTACAGATTTGGGACTTATTTAGGCCATATCTACATTGCTAACAGGCTTTATTTTCTTTTACCATTTTAAAATATTGAAATATTGAAAACTTCTCTCTTATTTTCACACTTGATGCAATTTGATCAGGCAAGTGTGAATAAAGTAATTAAACTCAGATGCAGACCAAAAATAACACAAGATACTTATGAAGTGGTGGTCTCTGTCCATTTCTAAACAAATCCTGGAATGGCCTTTTTTAGTGTAGTTTAACCTGGTATATTTCCCAGATAATTACTAAAGCTATAAACAAAATGTCATCTATGCCATTAATCCATGTTGTATCACACAGTAATCTGCAATGGACCTTCCTCCTGTTTTTACTTCCTCACTTTTGCCCCAGACAGGTCTGACCAATTAGAAGAGAGAACATTCACACATAGTTTGTTTTGACACATTTTGGTGTCATTTTGTTTTTCAAGTTTACAAACGCATTAACAGATTCAGATCAACCAAAAAAAGTGGTCTCCAGTCCTCTTACTGGATAAATAATCTAATCTTCCCACATATTTTTTCATATTTTGAATCCAACAGATTAGTCCCTTTAGAATCCATTAATTGATGGAATGATGAGTGTTAGATTTGAGTTGGAGGTGAAACCTGCTGAAAGGTAGCTCTCCAGTAGGAATGTTGAAGACCACAGGTGTAACAGGTTTTAGACATTACCAATATTACCAAACCAACAAGCATGGCTGGCAAAAACAACCATGAGCATACTGGTCTTTTGGTTCATGTTGGCTGACCAGTTTGTTGTTGTTGATCTGGCTGGTGGACCAACTAAAACAGAGGGATTCAAATCTGGACCTTCTGCATCAAGTTTTTAATGGAATGAAATGACAATGTAATGAAAATCCAGAACTAATCAGTTACATCAGCTGTTCCATTCATTTCCAGTGATCACACACTGGGTCCAAAGCCTTTTTTAAGCAAAACCAACACCAGCATGACCAGCACAAACAACTTGACCAATATGGTCATGCTAGATATAACATTAACACACTTTATGGTCATACTGGTCAATCTGCATGACCAGCTTGTTTGTGTTGTTCAGGCTGCTATAGAAGTAGAAGTAGCTGATAAAATGTGTGGTCCTGAAGTAAGACACTTTTTAGAAATTGCTTAAGTGTACATTGTCAAGCATTTGCTTCAAGATGTCTGAGAATTCCACAGGAATGAGGCAATGGTCTTGTTGATCAACATGTTTTAAAATGTGTGCAGTAAACCTAATGTAAGGGTGGCTGCTAGCTAGCTTTACACTTCTGCTTCTGCACACAGCTACACAGCATATAGGGTTCTTGCCCAAAAGTGGGGAAAAAAAAGCATAACTTTAAATATAGTGTAGATTTGATACAAACATGTATTAATCAGCTGTACTGTGTTTTATTAAACCTTCAAGAGAAATATGTTAGACCTGGAGCTCCTTCACAGACACAAAAACAGGAATGACATGTTAGCAGTTGAGGGGCCCAAGGCCAAAAGACAAAAGACAAGGCCACATGCTGTTCTTACTTACAACAGCATGTGATCATAATAATACGAAATAACACAATCATAGTGAAAACACAGCCAGGTTATTAGTATGTACCAGCTGTTGCTATTTCTATGAGAATGACGTTTTAGGGGAAATGAAACCTGAAATAGGAACATATTCTATTTACACCAGGAGGCAGTAGCACTTGGTGACTCACTTTATTGCAGAGATTCATAAATTCATTTGGCCATTCTCAGGATGTAAGCATGTATTTGGACCCCATATATGCATGACAAAACCACTGGAGTGTATTATTATTATTATTATTATTATTAACAGCCTTGACAGAAGTAGAAGCAGGAAAAATGGTAAATGCAATTCGGTGACTTTCACCAAACATTTCAGCTGCAAGGCATTACACACGTTAGCCAGATAGTCATGTTAAGACATGCCAGTCCTGTTGCATAAGCATGCCAGTCATTAAGGCACATAGCAGGGTATACACATAATCTAAAGTGCAAAATCAGGAGTTGGTTTTTATTGACCGTTAATTCTTTGAAGCAAGACTGGGGATCTATAGCACAACCAACACCACCAGAACAAAGAATCAGAAAAAGTTTAATGATCTTTCAAATAAAAGTCTCATCTGGATAATCTCCAACATACAAATGTACACACCTCGCATTACATCCCGGTTTCTATATAAAAGATACAGCATGTCCGTAAACTCCTACACTCTTAAAAATAAAAGGGCCAAATAAGGGTTCTTTCTAGTGAAGTAGGACTTATTTTAGTTGCCTAAAGAATCTTTAAGTTGAGTACTTTTCATAGTGTGTTTTTTTTTTTATATGAAGCACACATTTTAAATTCTTCAAGGAACCTAAAGTTGTCTTATTATTATGGAATCAAGCAAAATAACCCTCTTTGGAACCTTTATTTTTAAACACGTAGAGTCCATGTTTGATGGAAAAGGTCTAGCTTAAGCCTCTGCTTACAATCTTCCTTTTTATTTTTAGTATATTTAGTATATTAGAGCAAGACAAACATAATCTGTAGGTTGGTTTGTAGTTCATATGGTATGACAGAGAGTGCTTTGTACAAACCATGTACTATGCCTGATGACAGCGTCAATTACAGTTTCTGGCAGGATGCATCATCTGTTGAGGTGAGAAAATTGGGAATGCGATGGATGGGAGTTGAGGAATTTTTCGTACGTCTCAACGTTACTAAACTACAATATATTCAAATGATTGTAAATAAATTATCAAAACAACCCTGGATGTTTAAATAACATTCATGAAAAGAAGCACTTTTAGATCAAGGAGATCAAGGCTGAAGGAGCATTACAGAAACCTATTGTCCCAAATCTATTCCCTGTGTTATATCTATAAATGGAGTTGCTTCAAAGTGGACCTTCTCAAACACGAATAAGGAAACAGAGCACCTAAAGGGAGGAAAATTCAGCTGTATATGAACAAGTATTTGCATGTTTATGAAAACAAATAGGCTTTATGACAGGATGAGTCTGAAACCTGGAACCCTGGCACCTTCCATATCAGGCTATGTGGATAAAGACAAATTCTACTACAATAAACAAACAGAGGTAGACCTTTTATGAGGCTTAAATCACACAAAAGCCACTCAACAAGCTTTGAGAATTTGATGAATCTCTATTTTCATTTGGATATTAGGAAAAGAATGTCAATCATAGATGACCATCGGGGGGCTTTTCGCAGATAAAATTTTGACTGATTGTTATTATTGTTCTTTGTTTTGTTTTGTCTTGTCTTCCATAGCCTGTTTCACATCCCTTTGCCTGGGTAGCCCCTGTGTTCCTGGTGTTTTTTTTTTTTTTACCAAGTAACAAGAGCTACAGCTTCCTAGACATGTGGCTTCTCAACATTAACCCTCTGAAGGTGTTCAGGTCCACTCTGAACATCCTTCAACCATATCAAGTGATAAGACAGTCCGGTAGTTTGGCAGCTTAGGCTGGATTTACATCGCCCATGCCTTCAGCTCTTCCATGTCGTCTTCATCCTCTTCCTCTCTCTTCTTGGCTGCAAATAGAAAATATACATAGATTTATAATTACTATAAATATTTTTTTGTTATTATGAGAGGAACATATTGCTGGGAGCGGAGTGCAGCTGCACTTTTTTTTTTTTGCACTCGTTGGTAAGTCATAGTTTGTACTAAATCTAAACCTTCTATCAGTGGCTACTTTTTATTAAGTAATTTTAATTTGTTTAGATTAGCCCATTTATCACAAAACATACGATGTTTAACCCAGCTGTGTCCATTCTTATCTTACAACAGTGAATCTAGTGAAACTGCAAGCTTCTCATGACTCCACTCAGTTCATTCTAGTTTCTAACAATTGGTCTGGTGTGCTCCCACTTGGTTGGAATGCAAACTTGCATTCACAACAGCCCTTTACAGAGAGGCCTCGACAGCCTCGCTTTAGCCATCTCCTACTGAGTGCATTTACATGCACTTCATAATCTGATTTCTGCAATCATCAGTTATCAGATTATGCTAGTAGTATGTAAACGGAATACTCTGATTTCTTAGATTATATGAAATCGAAAAAAAGTGAGCTGGATTTTAGCTTATTAATCATATTTCTTAGTCCTTGCATCCTTTTAACCGGAGTATATTCACACCTGCAAGATGGCAATAAAATGTTTTCGGACTGAGAATAAAACTAAAGGATTTACATTTTAAATAATAATAGGATAGTTTTCAAGCCAAAGATCTCCATTCAAAGGGCTCTGTAGTCTAAAGCTAGGCTTTATTCCTTTCTGGAAAACAGCCCCAATTAAAAAAAAAAAAAAAAAAAAAGAGTTTTATGTGATGTTTACATTGCAATTATTCTAAAGGAGAATTGTCTGGTTGCATAGCAAAAATCTGATTATTGGCCTACTCAGATTTCCTGTTATTTGATTACCCAGGTTCATGTTAACACATTGATTGGATTACTGACAAACTAACAAACTAATGTTCTGCAGTAATCAGATTATGAAGTGCATGTAAATGTACTTACTTTAGATTTAAACTAATCAGACCTAGGAAATCAGTCTTCAAATCTTCTATTCAAATCAGCAGTACAGACAGATACAGTATCTTAAGGCAACCAACCCTTTCTTCTATAATATGTTTCAAAATATTTTGAAAGCAAGATATTATAATAAAATACCATTTGTGTGTTTATTTTATTGATTTAACATCATAGATTTGTGCTTTCTAGACTTTGTCTAGAACATTTTGTTTTACAACATTTTTCTCCACAGTATTGCATATAGATGTCTTTAGTTACATTGAATCTGTAACTGTTTACACAGCTGTGTTTAATTTAACACAGACAATAAAAAATTGTCAGATTATTGTGATTGTATTATGACTGCTTAGTCACATCAGTTCCCTTCATGATGCAATATAGTTTCTGATCTGTGAATAAGTCCTGTACAGCACAAAACCTGGCTTACTCGGTTTGGAGGGTAATGAGGTGGAAGGCACGCTGGGCAGCGGTACATTTTCTGTGCCACCAATTTCCAGCAGGGTATTGTCCAGTTCCTCCTGTTCCAGCTCCTCCAGTTCAGCCATCAACTCGTCCTGGAGATGATAACCACTAATTAGGTCATGGGATACTGAAACAGTGCACAGTGCTCACAACAGAATGAGTCAGACACATTGTTTGCTAGGCAACCTAAAGCAATGCAGTCGAAATGAATTCGATTTTTAAGCTGTTATGCTGGTAAAGAGTTTTTTTTTTTAAATAAAACTAATAAATAATAATGCTTTTCATCATTTATATTTTATTATATTTCCCTTTTATAGAGGTCTTGATGACAGTGCTTAATACAGACAGACCTTTGCCAATTAACATACATGTTTACTGGGAGTAAAAAATGCATTTAAATGACTTCTGCAGAATTACCAAATTTAAGTACAAAGAACATTAATCCAGTTTATTAGGCATGTTTCTGAAAAAAGCTCAATTCTAAGTCTGCTTAAAGCATTACTGTATGTACAAGATCAGATACAAATACAAAAAAATAGCATTTTCTACAGTGTAAATTGTATATATTTAATTAAAAGATGTTTTCGTATAATTAGTTTATGTAATAATAATAATAATAATAATAATAATAATAATAATAGTAAATAGAGTTCAACAGTGCAACAGTATTTTTTTTGTTTAGAAAAATAAAAAGCTGTAAAATAAAATAAAAAAACACAACAATAAAGATTACTGTAGTTTTTAAAGAAACAAATATGTTATCGTACCTCATCAAACTCTTCTCCAAAGCCAACAGGCTTAGAAATGGCATCTGAGATTTCCTGAGCCAGCTCCTGCTGTTCAGTAATGTCTTGCATAAGGTCATCTACTTTGTCTATGTCCCTACAGACATGAGAGGGATGAAAAACAGACAATAATTAATTAAAACATTTTTTTTAAATCCTTTTCAGTGGAAGCCAATGTACAAATAATGTTTTTTTAATAATTGTATTTTGGAGTGTTTCTATTGTTTCATCAATCATTAAAATTTTAATGTAAAGAACATCTACCAGATTCTGAATATGTTAGAAAGTGAAACCGAAAAAAAAAACAGACATACAAGGTTTTTATAATGACAGGCCTCTCACAATAACTTTAGTCTTTTGGAAGATATGTAGTCACAAAATAACTGCGATAAACAATACTACTGTAATTTTTAGGTGCTCGTATAAATGATAATGAATGCATAATAATGTAATTACACCCTTTTAAGGAGCACCCAACTTTTAATTATTAGGAATTAGAATATTAAATCAACTTGGAATACAACATTTTTATGTTATATAGCAACTCAACTATGTTATAATAGTTATAATGTTATAAATAATTTCTCACTAAGTAAACAATGGACAATAATGAGGTCAGCAATGATGATCGACGGCATGTTCACACACTGTAGAATAAATCAATAACGTAAATATTGTGACAAGCCTGACAGCATGACTGATAACCACTAGTATGAATGTGAATGTACTTTTTGATCTTACATGTTCTGATGAGCATTCTTCATGGCCTTGGCTGCGAAGCCCATGTTTTTGAGCACTTCTGTGTTAGTGTTGGCATTTTCCAAAGCCTCCCGCTGGAACTCGATGGTAGACAGAGTGCCATCAATCTGAGCTAGCTGCTTTTCGTAGCGCTTCTTTCTCTTCAGGGCCTGAAGAGCAGCTAGAGAAAGTGGAAAAACACCTTTTCAGACTCTATTTATAGATATAAATACAGTATGACGTCGTCTGAATTACTTTACACTGTGCCAGTTCATGAATGTTGACACAGTTGTAGATGACTCAGGGAAATGAGTCATATCGACTGGTCTATATTTGAGGTCAAATAAGTTTAAAGAGAACCCTGATCCTTATATAACGGAAAAGACAATTTATTTACTAAAAATGGGCAATTGGTGAGGGGGGGGGGGGGGGGGGGGGGTAGGGGGTGCGGGGGTGGGCAAAAGGTGGAAACATCCATTTCAAAAGTATCAAAACTACCATTCACCAACCAGTTTTCACAATCCACATATAAAAAATAGGCTGACAAAACATCTAATTTTTAATTCTCTGTTTTTATGAGGTCATATTTACATATGACACCTGCTTAGTCATTTTTATTTATGAAATCTATACTTTTAAAGAGTTAATATTGTTTTTGTATGGTATTGTTTGGAACACTCTCTTCTGTCCCGGTAAGGCTTTTTACTAGATTGCAATCAGCAACAAGTGCATTAGTGAGGTTCGGATGTTGGAATATTTACCGCTCCAACTCATCCTATAAGTAATGAATGGAACACCATCAGAGTACCACTTAGGAGCACGAAATTGGACAAAACTGACCTCAAAATAATTTGTTTCGCAATATATTTAGTGATATTATGAAATACAGTAGCCCTCCTCAGAAATTAGTCAATCACTTATTATATTAATAATGCACTCTGATTGATTATCAAAAACTGGAGTAAAATAAACTGCACTGGGCAGGTTACACCCAGTCTTGAGTATAGAATTATTTATTTAGTGATAATAAAAACACACTAAAACACTGAATTCAATTCATATCTTACTGGGACAGACACACATACAGTATAGCCATTTTAACTATAGTGCTACAGTGCTCATGCTCCATTACTCTAATACTGTAGCATGAAGAATAAAATTCATACACACTGAAATTTGGTAACTGGAGAACCAAGGGAACTTGGCTTCCAGAATAATTTATTGTATTTTGAAATGCATAGTAAAGTTGTTAGCATATCTGTTTTTATTTAAATACGCTGCAGTTTGCACAATGAAATAAAAATGTTTTCCTGCTTATGCAGATTTATTCCTTTATATATTATGTAACTGTTTGGTCAAAGTAAACCCTATAGTAATCAAAGCCTTCATGTTTTAGTTTACATGTACTGGTAGTAGAATAAGCCACAAACTTAACACAAAAATAAATCTAAAATATATAAGCAAATAATATTAATCAAAATCCCATGATATACAGTGAAATCACCAGGATCTTAAAAAAAAGTGATATTTTTTGTTCAAATCATGTTTTGTTTCTGCCCAGCACTAATATCCAACAATCCAGCTACCAGAAATTCCGCTTGTCTATTCATGGGCATGTTAAACAGAGTGGCTTAATCTGGACTGCTTCTTTGAGAGGGTTATAGAAACAGGACTGCCAATCTAAACAAAAACTGCTGTTTAATTATACTGGATAAAGACAAGTTGGAAAATGATTGTGTATGTATGTATTAACAATAACTGACTTAAATGGAAAATATACAAAATATGGCTTTTTTAAAGCTTAAAAAAGTGTAAAATAGTGTTAAAATGGAACTGTGATCATGTGGAAGCAATTAAACATCACTGTTGCATTATGAGTTTGTTTGGTTGCACTAAACTTAAACAGAAAACACACAGACAGTATATATAACCTATAAGGATATTATATTTGATAGATTCGTTGTCTTTTTAGACACGTTAAAGCAGCTAGTCTCGATTTTCTAACCGGCTATGCTAGGTTTTAACAGAGTTAAAACAAAACACTCACTGTCTATCTAGCTACAGAAACCCAGCGTTTACAATCCAGTCCACGGAAACAATGATCCACTCCGTGTTTTCCCTCAGTCTACTAACACACGTTAGCCTATCAGGGCTGTGCGGCGCTGATTACCTGGCTCAGGTATGTTAGCAACAGCCGCGCAACAACTGGAACAGAGCGAAACCTTGGACTGGATTCAGGAGCCGGATTTACGGAACATGGACTGCTCCCCTGTGTCGCAACCAGTTTTTCCACCGTGACGCAAAATTAGATCACGCACACATGATAAGAGACTTCGTCACACCTTTCAGCTCCAGTACACTTCCTTAATGTAGCTGAACTTGCTAAAAAACACAGCTGGAGGTTCTATATATAATCCATGTGTGAGATAAAGATCAATATAAATAAAAACATAAACAGGGTAGAAACACCATATTAACACCCTGGGTTTAGTGGTGGCCTCTTTCTTAGTCTATAAGCTTTAGTTTACTGGGTTTAACTGGGTTTAGTAGGTTCGGTTTAGCTACTAGCTAACCTAGCGCAGGTAGTCAGTAAACAGTACTTAGTATTTAAAGTGAACTGGGGTAAAAGAGCCAGATACGTTTTAAATATTAATATAAAGCTCATAAACACACAGTAGCAGGTTATCTAGTTACCTCGTTTGTTTTTGGTGCCGTTCTTCTTGGCCGTCAGCAGCTCGGCCGAGATCTTCTGCTCCAGGAACTCCTGCTTTTTGGTCAACATCGCCTCCGTCTCCCGGAGCTTCTGGATCGCCTCCTGCGGGGTCGCGGCTTTCCCCGCCTTCCCTCCGCCACCAAACAGCTTCCCGAACACCGACATGTCCGCAGCGCCCCTAAAGTCTCAGGGTTTCTGAGTTAAACCCGTTAAAATGGTTCCTGTCTGACCGCTGACCGCTCGCTCCCTGTCGGGATTGTTGATGCTGCTGTAGCCGAGCTTCCGTCTTCAGGCCTCTGACGTTTGATTGGTGGACTGTGAGGGTCCACAGCGCCCCCTCAGGGCGGAAATGCCAGTACACGCCTCCGGGTGGGAAACTCCCTAAAACACGTGCTAATATTATAGCTACAGAATTACCGTCATAAATCCCTGTTCAGGGGGAGAAAATGTGAGATTAACACAGCAAACAAAACTTTTATGGTTAATATACATGAAACCCCCCAGGAAACCTGTCACAGTAACACCATTACATAATTTTTTTTGAGAAGATATGTTGTTCTTAGAATAATTGTGATAAATATTATTAAATAATTGTTAATTGTTGTCAAGAAGAATTATTAGAGATTACGTCCAAATATAAGTAATTATAACATATATGTAATTATAATGACAGACCTAACCCCCAGGAAAAGCTAAATAGTATTTATTTAAAATTTTACATAGAAATCAATCACTACATCATTTGATGCGTAGTGAAATCAGGTGGAAAGGGCTTTAAAAGTCTAAATTTATTACATCCCAGAAAAGTATATATTGACCATTTGAAAAAAATAAAATTAAGTAATTGATTACATTTTCTTATAGTTCTTTGAGTGCAGAAGTGACACCTAAAAGGGCACATAAATGGGCCACCTAATAAATCAAATTAGAAATAAAAGTACTATGTAAAAGCTAGTATGTAACAAAAGCTAATATAAAACTAAATGTAATACAAAAAAACAAATGTATAGATAAATTAATCTTTAAAGGCATTATTTTATGAAAAAAAAAAACAATTGTCTGTATATAGTAGCTATAAAACCATAAAACATGTAGTGGCAATAAAACATGATTAAAAACACCTAAAGATATCATAAGTAAAATTTGGCCAAATAATTTTAAACTTAGGCAAACTTTGTCAATCTTCATATCCACTACTGGAGCTGTGCAAAATATTTAAAGCATCCTTTAAAACTTGTAATCTTTGTGATATGAGTATAGCCCAAATTGCTTTTCAACCATTATTAAATACAAACTTCTATTACATTATTAGTAGTATTATTAATACATTAATAATCATTGTTAAATTATTATATTAATAAGGCCCCTTATTAGGGGAGCTTAAGCACCTCTAAAAGTGAAGTGTGTGTGTGTGTGTGGCCAGCCAGTCATGGATACTGGTTTGTTTTTGCAAAGCAAAGACCCATGTTCAGGTGTGTGAATAAGGTGAAAAGAAATTATAGAACTTTATTGCTCGGCATGAGAAGTAAAATCAATACTAAGTTATGAATAGCTTCCCGCTTTTAACTATTTTAATTTGACCCGATACTAGAGTATGCAGCTGTGGGAGGTATTTTTGATAAAATTATGTAATAATTTTATGCGTCAGTTTTTTCTCTTTATCTTCTGAAAATATGTTTAAAAAGTAACACACCTGTTCCCAGTAAAAAATGTTGTATTATTTTAATATAAAAAGTTCAAACTAAAGAGAAACAGTACAAACTAGGTCTACTACAAGTTGATATTATACATTTTTAATATCATACAAATACAAGACAAAGTAGCATTTTACTGTAAGATCAGTACTCCATAGGGAAAGTGTTGCTCAGATATGTGCCTTTAAAATGTACTTCAGTGGACAATTCCAACACTGAACACAGGAGGTCAGACTATACCTACTTTTCTCATTTACTGTAGGCTTATTGCAGTTTTTCTCTGTCAATTTGAACATCATTAATATTTGCTTAACAGTAAGTATATTTCTCAAAAACAGCAGCACATACTGGATCATCAGCTAATATCTGATCACTCAAAGACCCTTGTACCTTTAAGTCCCAAAGGTCAGTTTTATATCAGTGAACATTTCACAGTCATCAGAATGAAGAGTCCCTTTGTCACTGATGATATACAAGACTGTTAAGGTGCTGTCATTTATCAGAATACTCTGTCAGTATTTTCTCATACCTAATGTTTTGACGACAGATTGAAAATGCTTTAAAGTGCTGCACTTTTTCCTGAGTAGCATATCTCAATGTCAGCAGTACAAAGTTACACATTACTGTTGGACAAAATTAATATTTATGATATTACTGTAAAGTGAGAGATAGTGTGGGAAAGAAAAGTCAGTCAGTCAGCAAGAGATGATCGACATAATACCTATGGTGTGAGAAAATAATAAAATAAATCAGAGACAATGTTCTGGAAGACTTTTGCAAACAGGCAGGTCAGCTTGTCCACGTTGGACATGCCTTGAATTGACACCAACTGAGAACAATACAAGTTTATTGTGTTCCATTTGAACAAGTGAAAAAGCAGTAACACCCATTTGCTACCTTTTTCGATCAAGTATCCTTGTAGTTTTTCTCATTGTATATACATAGGTGACATTTTAGTGAGTTTTTCTACAGTTAGGTCTAGAAATATTTGGACAGTAAATCAATCTTCACGATTTAAGCCCTGCATGCCCTCACACTGAATTTAAAACGAAACAACTAAGATGTAATTGAAATGTAGACATTCAGGTTATTTCAAGGGTATGAACAAAAATATCCTATGAAGTGTTCAGGAATTAGAACCATTTTCTACAACGCCTCCTCATTTCAGTGGCTCAAAAATAATTGGACAAAGTACCTCAATATCTATTTAATGGTCCCCATGGGCTATTCCCTCATTAATACATCATCAGTTGAGCAGGTAAGGTCTGGAGATGATTCCAGGTGTGACATTTGCATTTGGAAGCTGTTGCTGTGAACCCACAACATGCGGTTAAAGGAGCTCTTAATGGAAGTGAAACAGACCATCATTAGCATGAAAAAAAAGAAGAAATCTATCAGAAATGAAGAGTGCAGTGGTGACATCCATCCACCCATCCATCCATCCATCCATCCATCCATCCATCCATCCAAAGGGAAGATTTATGAGAGTGAATACAGAGGGTTCACCACAAGGTTCAAATCATTAATAAATAGGCCGGTTTAGACTTTACAAAAAAAAAAAAAGGGTTCTGGAACAGCGTTCTTTGGATAGGTGAAACTAAGATCAGCCTTTACCGGAATGATGGGGAAAAAGGTACAGAGAAGGCTTGAAACAGCTTGACACCACATCTTCTTTAAAACATGGTGGTGGTATGGTAGTGCATGGCTTCCAGTGGCACTGTGTCACTAGTGTTTATTACATTATAATATTTACATTTGTTTCATATACATGTAGTCCTGTAAAATGCTATCAAAAATAAATAAATAAAAGAATTCTCGCACAATTTTATGCATTTAAATATGAAACATAGCCAAATTAAATCAAAAGATATAAAAACCTTTGTTAATGGTCTTTTGAATGTATTTGTATAAAAGGCCCAGAACTGACTGTAGAGTTTGATAATTTATAAATATTTTATTTAGTGTCAAAATGTGCTTAATGTGAATACTTGTGGAAACCTGCCATTGGCTGAAGTTACATTTCATTCTCTGATGTCATTTCCTGTGGGATGTAATGTAGATTTTGCTGCCACATACCCTTCCCATCTTTTTAATTGAATTTAATTCACTTCTCAGTTCTTTAAGTAACATTAACGTTATTTGTATACTTGAAGTTGTATAGTCACATTGTATGCTTGAGTTGATACTTTTATGATACTCATATGATACTTTTTGTTGTGCTATCAACAAGCAACAGCCACTTCATTCTGTATACTCTCACTGAGTCTGTTTTTGAGGGTGACCACTAGATGGCGCCTAAGTACCACCTGAGAACTGTGGTGCCATAGATATGTTTTAGATACGCCTGTAGAATTTGCAGTTTCTTTATTTCAGTGCATTAGTATCTGTATTGTTATTCACAGATTTGCCTCTATTTGTTTCTCCTTGACCACAGCCTGTAACAATACCTATGTCCCTGCCTGTAATAAACCTCTTAAACAAAACTCTGGCTTTAGTGATGTTCTGGCCGATACACTGGATTGATCACAGTGTAACACGATACCAGAGCCAACAATAATACTTCCACAGTGGTCTCCAATACAGTATTGCATCAGTGTTTATCTGATGATCTTAGTGGAGAAAAGCACTAATGATTAGAAAAAAACATGGTTGTATGTGCAGTGTTTCATGTTCCAAAATACTTCCAAGAAATTTAGTCACATTTCGTAAAAATTGTTTAAACATTTAAGAAAAACTGTAATAAGTTAGATAAGTTGTGTATACAGTGTTTTTTTCAGTAGTCAGCTGTTTTTTTGTATTTTGAGAGTGTTTGGGCTGTGATTGACTGTGTGCACTAGTGTTTTGAATCAATAAACTGGTGTTGATTCAGGTTTTTGTGGTGTAACAAAAAAAATACGTGTTTGAGCAGGAAATGAACTGTTTGGCTAATTATGTGAGACAGATGGGTTGCTGTAATGTAAGTATTTTAGGTACTGGTAAACGCATTTTAGCAGTTGTAAAAAAAAGAAAACTTTAAGCAAAGTGGGTATGCAGTACAAATAAAGAAGTAAAAGTATATTGCAAAGGTCTAAAAATGAACAGAAATCAACAATATTGTAATGCAATTCTTTTTAATGATTTTGATTAAGGAAATAAAAACTGACTATACCGTCTTTATCAGCCAAGATAGACTTATTGATGAAGAACATGAATGCAAGGATTATACTAACAACAAATCTCCTGTCACTCTTCTTCAAGACACCGCAAGGGTGCATATGTTTAAAATGATTTAATTTCTTTCCAGAAAAGCAGAAGACCTGATCATAGGTCCATCCATTGATGTATTCTGTGGGGAAACAGAGAGACAGTCATATTAGTAGATGGTTCTGTACATAAAGCACCCTTCAAAGCATGGCTGGTTTGTACTATAGGGCGATTGGTTGTCAACGCCAAAGACAACAGAAAATAGACTGTTAAACAGTCTGTTAAACCGATTTTACCTCACCACCCTACATCATTACCACTGTGTTAGGATGCGGCTTTCAGTATTGTATCTGCTGCACCTAAGATAAAATGCTGTCTGACTAGACTGAAATTAATGTTTAGTGGGAAGGCTTAAGTGAAGGCTTCAATTAGATTTAAGTTAAAGTTGATCTCTCCATATTCAGAGTTATTTGTGAGGTTATACTGACAGATAACCGATGAATGAAAATCATTTTAATTAACAAGACATTTACAATTAATAATCCTGGAGAGAAAAGTCCATAAACACTGTACTGTATGTAACTTAAATATAAAATATTAAATAATGTCGAGTTGATTAATTTGCACTGCATGATTTGTGTCTGGGTGTTGTAATACACTTTCCGCTTTCTGATTAATGAAGCAGGGATGTTCACTGAGGGATCAAAACACTCACATATTATTTCGTAACCCTTTTCTAATTTATGCATCAGGATGGCTTTCTATTTGTATGCATTCTATTGGAAGTTTTTTTTGTGTGTGCATTTTTGTTTTTCTAAATTTTAGAATGTAACAATTTGCATTTCATAAAAAAAATGTATACATTTATGTCATCTTCCTCAGACATAAGACATATAAGATAATACATTTTCTGCACATTTTAGATGCAATTTTTATTTTTAATGATGTATTACTAAACTTGTGAGTTGATTGTGCTGTTATTTTTTCACATGCTGCTTCATTTTTTAATTATTTTACATTTTTTGCAATATTTGAAAGCAGCAGCTGTTTTATAATGTGCCGATGTGTGTTCTCTGTAGAGGACGTGTATATATATATATATATAAAAATATAATTTTAAAATCTGTTTAATCTGTATACATAATGGTTAGTTAAAAAAAAATAGGTGTAATAGTAAACAAAGTGTGCATTTGAGTGTGCAAGGTTCAACTGGTCATGCTGTTCTTCATACTTGTTTGTTGAGTTTCAGTTTACTAAGCTGTTCTGGGAACAGCTGAACTGACTGCTTCTTTACTTACATCCTTTGTGAGCTGATCACTTTCAGGAAACTACCTTCTTTGAGAAGCTCTGAGACGTCTTGGAGGGATTTTCCTGAAAGTGATCACCTAACAAAGAATGTGAGAATAATATGACTAAAAGAAAACTCACAGTTAAACTGCACAGAAGTACTTAATGATCAGGAACTTGTATGTATTGACACAGGGGTCAGAGAAGACACTGTTTGAAGCAGGGACGCTGCAGGTAGTCTTGCCGTCACAGCTGCAGAAATAGAAAACTTTGTTTTAATAGAGACAGATGTATGAAGAAAATCTATCTTTTCCTTTTTGTTTTACACACTGTGAAACAAAACAACCTGGTTATTTATTTTTTTGTGAGAATTGCACTGACCTTGTTTTAACTACAGACAGCGTGTTGCTGGAGTAGCAGTCAGTTTTGGTGATTTGACTGGTGGGTCGTCCAGCAGAACACGTGGTGGGGTCAGTTCTTCCATAGTTAGCACTGTCGATTTTTAATACACCAGATCCTGAATATTAAAGAATTTGCAGAGAGAAATATATAAAGGCTACTGGAAACTAGGGGGGGGCGATATGGCCCTAAAATAATATCACGATATTTCATGGTATTATCGCGATATCGATACTCTTGGCGATATGACAAAAAAATAAAAAATACACTACTGCAACAAAACAAAACTTACATTTTATTATTGTATACGATATGATACAGCATACCCCTAACTGCGATATAAAAAATACAAGAATTTTAGCAGATTTCTAACAGAAGTCAATGATTCAGAATGTCCCAAATATGCACTCCAAAAATCTCCAGATATCCAGGATTAAAGTAAAATAAGTGATACTGGACAAATATAATCTGTCTCTAGTAGATATATAATTGTAAATGATAAATGTGTGAATTTTTCTTTTGCTTAAAGAGCAAAAAAGATTTGTAAATGCAAAATGATGTGTTGAAAAAAGTGTTATTGGGTATAGGGCTTGAACAGCAATGTAAAAAAGAAGTGTACAAACCACACGTCAGAACAGCAGTACTGCCTTCACAGGTCACACTGGTCTCTGCAGGACACACAAATATTTCCTTAATGTACATTGGTTATGTTGTTAATGTTATTTTAGCATAGCAGGAAAATACACCACCTTTACTGAGACTTACTTAGATTTGGTTGGGCATAAATTTCATGCTACCCAAGCAAACGTTCTTTATTAAGACTTTATCAAGGGCCCTATTTCAGCAATCTATAGATTAAACGTTAACTTTGCACTGTGCAGCTAGATTTAGGTTGTGTCAGTGTGTCTTTGGTATCATGAGGACCCCCAAAAAAATATGCCTTGGGCAGCTCGAAATGCATACAAGGCATGTACCAATTCTCTTAATTAATCATGGGTGGGTTTTGGGCGTAACATGAAATAAACAAATTAATGTGTCACTTGCCATTACCTTTAAGAGCTGTGCATTTATGCTATGAATTTACAGGAACAGCAATGTTATGTTATTCTGTATTCTGTTTATTGTTGCTGTAAAAGTTGTGTTTGCGCGCTATGGTGCTTGTCTGATGGGTGACTGTTGTCAGGGTTCAAATCAGTCAGTGATGCACCTGTGTTTTTCGCCGCCAAGATAGCAATACACGAGAAATTTACCTGAACACACCTCACTTCCAGACCACCACGCTAATCGGCTAAGAAATATTCGTAAACACCGTCGCTATTTTAAAGGCGAGGGCAAAAGGCATTAAAATAGACTGTTTCCGAGGAAGGTACATAGTAATGAGCATCACGATGTGCCAAGCGCAGGGTGTAAGAGCTTTTAATGTAGTAACACTACATTCACCTACCTGTCGTACAGGTATACCTCATGCTCAGATATTTGTATGTATTGACACAGGGGTCAGAGAAGACACTGTTTGAAGCAGGGACACTGCAGGTAATCTTGCCGTCACATCTGCAGAGATAGAAAACAGTTTGTTCAGTGCTTTGTCCTTATAGAAGGGGGAGCAACTGCCCTCTCTAGCAACAAGAAAAAGCATCAAAGTGCCCTACTGGCTGCCTTTCTAATAAGGAAAAAGTGATTGCGTGCCCCCTAGAGTGTCCTTCCTGCAATAAAGTAAGATGATGTGCCCTCTAGATTATGAAGCATTTGGTAATGTATCTTAATAAGTGCTCATCTATGGATACCCATTGTCCCAAACGGTGCCCTTTCCTGTAGAGAAAATGGGATGTGGTGCTGTAAAGGGTTTTCTCCTACAGGTGAGGAAACATGATGTCTCTATAATGAAGAAGTGCCCACCAGTGGATTAAGGCCCAATTCCATTTCACCCCTTGGCCCTACCACTACAGGGTTAGGGTGGACCAATTCTTAGGACTACATGATCCTTCAAACTGAGATTTTTTAGAGACACACTCAAGATTATATAGATTTTGGCACAAGCGACCAAAGAAAGTTTTTTACTTGTTAAATTTTACAACAGCTACATTATTATCATAGCTTAACGTGTAGCTTCAATGTTTTATGGGCATTTTCTTAATGACAAGCTTTAAAAAAAATCACCAGTAGTTAGTCTCAGTAGCTATCTAACTTTCCACTTCCACCTTAACCATCACTGATCATCAGTAAATTTTGCATTTGCTTGAGGTCCAGTGTGAAGTTTTTCAGTGATGGTTTGGAGAGTCATGTCATCTGCTGGTGTTGGACCACTGTGTAATATTATTAAGTCCGAAGTCAGTTCACTGTCTCCCGGAAAATCTTACAGCACTTTATGCTTTCTTCTGCTGACAACTTTTATGGAGATGCAGATTTCATATCCCTGCAGGAACTGGCACACTGCCCACACTGCCAAAAGTACCAATTGGTCCTATATAATATTCTAACTTTCTGAGACACTGACTTTTGGGTTTTATTTGGCTGTAATCCATAATCATCAACAATAAAAAACAAATGTTAAAAATAGATCACTCTGTGTGTTCTATAAAATATCTATAAAATATAAAATATGAGTATCTATAAAATATGAGTTTTACATTTTGAACTGAATTACTGAAATAAACTAACTTTTCAATGATATTCTATTTTTTTTTACATGCACTAGTATATAACCATATTAGCTGCATGAAGGGTTGTCCCAATTCTCAAGGGAAGGATTTCACCCCTTTCTTTTGTAATTCTGTTCCAAGGGAAAGTGTTACACTTGAAAACAAGGGGTAGGTTTACAAAAGAGAAATGAGATTGGCCCTAAACCTATAGGTGCCCTCAAAATGGGATCAACTGTTTTTGATGTTACAGGGCAGAGTAAAGTTTTAATCATTCAATCTGCAAATGGGAAGTGAAGTAGGTGCCATTATTGATTTTGCCCCTGCCAAATAGTCTGAGTTTGCCATTGTAGTTGGCATTTTAAGTAAGTAAGTAAACAAGCAAAGCAAAAAATAAAAAAATACAAATTTAATAACAGCTTAGATACACCGGCAATACACCGCTGGGATGGAGGTTTGGAGTTAGAGTGAATTCGGACCTCAGAGACGATCCTGTGAAACACTAGTCCAGCTGCAGCAATAAAATCAGGTAAGCAGAGCCTGTTTAATCGATTGGTCTAAGCTAAATTTTGGACACAGTGGTCTCATTTGATTGCCTCCATCTAAAACAATAGAGAGACTGGATCTGGGCACATTGTAAATATCTAAATTTGGGTGAAATTTGGGGCATTGTATGTAGGTCTATCGTTTTGTTTGTGGCTTGCTCGCTTGAGGGATGAATGGGACCATATAAGGGGTGAAGTACTTTTAGAGTATGAGTGTCTAGTTTAATTTAAAGAGTAGTTTAAAAAGTGTGAACGGGGGTCCTTAGGGAAAAGTGGGCAGTACTCCCACGAAACCACGGGTGCGGCAAACCCCACCTGGATTCGGACGCGGGCCAGTAAAGCTAGGTTTTGGCGGTTCCTCGGGGTTGGTGGTCCTAGAAATACCGAAGTTCTATGACTGGATTATAGAGCGATTCTGTGTATGGCGTTTTGTCAGAGACAAGTAATCTGTCTGTATGTTTAGTTTAAAATATTGTATAGCGCAATCGGCTGTGTGTGCACTGGAGCTTATGTGTGTGTGTGAACTCATATGTGTAGGTAACCATGTCGCATAGTTGTGAAGTTGCTGCATACTAGTTTAACTGTGTGAATGTGGTTTAAAATATTGTATAGGGCAATCGGCTGCGTGCACACTGGTGCGTAGTTGTGAAGTTGCTGCATACTAGTTTTAACTGTGTGAATGGGTGTACAAGCCGAGAGGGCTTGAGTGTGATTGGGGAGGCAGTTACAGGTATTTGCTTCCGTCAGGGACGGCTATTTGAGGATAGAAGTAAGCACGGCTCGGCCGGCTGGTCAGGGACCAGGAGTACACACAAGAGTTGTCCTAGTGCGTTTAGGATGATCTTGTCATACTCAGAGTATTGCTGTACATTTGAGCATTAAAGGAAAAGGGGTTTGAGTCCCCTAGCAATGTGCTTTGCTTAATGTTGTCTGTGTCTGCGGGGTGAAATTAAAATTGTAAATTATAGTGCCTGTAAAATTTGTAGAATTAAGTTAAGTGATTGTGTGTGGCAGTGAGAGTGTGTGAGCGTGTGCATGTGACGGATTGTGTGAGTGTGTGTGAGCGTGTGCATGTGACAGAGGGTTTGAGAGTGTGTGTACATTGCAGTGAGAGTGTGTGAGCATGTGCATGTGATGGAGTGTGTGAAAGTGTGTATATTGCAATGAGAGTGTGTGTGAGAGTGTGTATATTGCAGTGAGAGTGTGTGAGCGTGTGCATGTGACAGAGTGTGTGTGAGAGTGTGTATATTGCAGTGAGAGTGTGTGTAAGCATGTGTGGAGCTCCGTCGGGCTCCGGTGAGA
The DNA here is from genome assembly GCF_023375975.1 of Astyanax mexicanus. NCBI lineage: Eukaryota > Metazoa > Chordata > Actinopteri > Characiformes > Acestrorhamphidae > Astyanax > Astyanax mexicanus. The sequence goes on along the minus strand of NC_064419.1, from coordinate 19,887,395 downwards.
GGTATGAGTGGATGAATGTACAGAGTGGTGTGTGAGAGAAAATAAGAAGTACGGACGAGTCCCACTGCAGGGGAGGAGTCCAAGGCAGAGTAGGTGGTTAAAGTTGGGCCAATTCACAGAATTGGGAAAGGTTTCCTTTTGTACATTAACATTCTAGGAAAACACATTATAAAAATAGAAAAAGGATCAGTTCAGGAGGAAAAGAGAGGGCAATACACAGTAAAGATGGGGGATAGAGGTAAACAGGAGGGAGAATCTTATACGTGGGTATCCATGAACAAGCAGATAGAAAATTTAATAAAAAGATTATGGGGTGGTAAGCAAGACAAAGCAACTAAAAAGGGGGAGGCAGAATTGAGGACAAGAATTAGCTTAATTCTGGAGGAGCAAGGGTACAAACCAGACACATGAGGGGTTAAATTGGCCACCTTAATATGGGATCAGTGGAGAAGGGCAAAAGCAGAACAGGATAGGGCCCAGAAGCAACTAGAGAAGGCTAGTATTCTAGCTAAAAAATATGGAAGTTCAGAATACAAAGCACTTGTGCCTATAAAAAAAAAAAATCCAGCTACTGTCCGCATTTCCTATTGTATTGCATATTGTATTTAAGTGTAAACTGAGTTTATCATTCAGCGATATGCCAAATTATTTATATTCTTTTTTTTAGACTCTGAATGGGGGATACTGCTAGGGTAATAAAATAAAGTTCTAAATCAATATTATAATATAAGATCTGGAGCATGAATTTAGTTTTCATGGCATTTAAAACTAGATTGGGCTTATACAATGTCTTATGTAAAACATTTAATGAGCTCTATAGTTTTCTTGCTGCAGCACAAACAGAATCAGCTGAGCAATATACAATTGTTTCATCTGCATAATAGTGAATTTTGCAGTCTGAGGTAGAAGCAGAGCCAGCAATATAATTTAGGAATATATTAAACAAAACCGGACCAAAGATTTAACCTTGTGGTACACATTTAAGATACAGATGCTAAATCTGATTTATAATTATTCAATGACATGCGTTGTTTTAGTTTTGGGTCCACTCCAGAGCAGTTTTATCAAAGCCAATCATTTCTAAATTCTTTAAAAGAGGTATGGGAGTAAAGGTAATAGTGATGGTAATAAATAAAATATGTACATAATTAATAAATTATGGGTACGTGGGGCCTTGCACAGGCTTTCACGGGCAACACCAGCTTGTGCATTTATGACAGTACGACGTTCCTGGGTTTGCGCTCCCTAACTGTGCCCTGCAGGAACACTACAGCACTAAATGTTGATAAAACTGTGCTGCTACGCTGTGTGTGTTTCAGTGGGATAGGCTGGTTAGCCAAAGACGGGTAAGATACCAACATATGACAAAGGGACAACCTAAGGCAGGCACAGTCTCGATCTGACCACCATATGCAATTCAACAGACCACGGAGTAACATCTCTAAAGTGTTCCAAGAAGGGAAGAGGAGTTGACAATGCAGGGGGAGAAAAGGGAGGCGCAGGCAAAGGGGTGTGTCTCCGTGAAAGTCTGGGCATGGTGGCCTGGCCCAACAGACAATTGGAGCAAATTTGTGGTAAATTTCTGCAACAGAACGAAGTTCTGTTTCAGAAAAAGGGGGAAATATAAATAGATCCATTGTTACCTTTACCACCATTACTTAACCATTATTTTTTGGGCAATTCAAAAACTTTTTGCTTTTTTCAGCTTTGAACATTTTTAGATTATCAGTTTTTAAACTTTTTGGCTGATGAAACCACCACTATGCAGATGGGCAATTGCTTTCAGTAAAGGTAAAAAAAAAAAAAACCAACTTTAACTAAACTTTTAAGACACACCCAATCCTAATTTTAAATACAAAATATAAACAGTACATGACATGCTCAATCCTGATTTTAAAATAAGAAATAAAGATAGTTACAAATTTAGGAAATGTGTGGGTTTAATAAATTGTTTAAGTAAGTGTCAGTAGAGTAAATGAGTATGAAGAGTAGTTATTTATCACAGGAAAAAAAAACTTAAAACACTAAATAAAACAAACTAGATCTGGAAATCAGGTTTTCATAATGTAATGGGTTGGGGAGCAGTAGCTCTCCAGCCCAGAAGGTTGTAGGAACCAAGTGCAGAGCAGCAGATCTCAAAGCAGGTAAACCCAAGAAAAAGGGGAAAATAATAATAATAATAATAATAATAAGAATAATAAGAATTAATATATAATAGTATATATATATATATTAATAGGATCTATAATAATATTATAGATATAATTATTATTATTAAACCCCGCTCCACGCGGGGATTGAACCCAGGCTGTCGCGGTCGCAGCCCAATGCTCTAACCGCTGAACCAGCGAGCGGATTGGGATGCAGCCGCTTTAATCGCCCTTTAGAGCTTCCACCGAAAGGGGCGGAGCAACGAAAACGGGCGGAGAGGGAAAACAGGCGGAAAACAAAATTCACGCCGAGCGTGAGTGAGAGAAAGGGGGAGAATTGTAAACGAGACTCGCCGTGGAAGCTACGGCTACCTCTTATAAAACGAGGTGAAGGAGTAACTGAACAAAAGGGGCTTCCAAAGAAAACAAAACTGAACTGAGGTGTTTGTGGATTTAAACGCTGCTCTACCAGAGAGGGGAGGAACAGCGCGGTAGAGAGAAGGTAAACAAACCGCGCCTCGCGGTGAGAAACACAGACTCGAGAGGGGCGGCAGAACAGAGCACACCGCTCTGCTCCACCAGACTAGAGAGGGAGAGGAAAGGGATAGAGGAAGATACTTATGCGGGAGAGGCACGCCAGCGATGCTGATCAATGCTCTCTCCAAAGGGGATAGCAGGGAAGAAAAGAGAAAAAGAGCCGAGGCTCGCTCGAAAATCGGGCATAGATTCGCTCTCACGAGCTTCAAAGATCCAGCGCCGAGTGGCTAGTTGGCGTTGCTTATAAGCTGTTGAAAGCAGGTGTTGATAATTAGCCAACTAACCCTCGGCGCTGGCCTGGCGCGCCCTCCGATGCTCTGGAGGACGCCTCGGTTGGCCACCAGCCCTTACAGGACCCCCTCCCCGAGGGGCGGCACCCGACGGCCCCAAACCCGCCGCACGGTCCCGCCGAAAAGCCCTGATCAGTTCTGGGTCCAGGATGTGCCTAGCGGGCACCCAGGACCGCTCCTCCGGCCCGTACCCCTCCCAGTCTACCAGATACTGGAGACCCCCGCGTACCCTTCGGGAGTCCAGCAGCCGTCGGACGGTGTAGGCGGGGGCACCATCAATGGTACGGGGACCCGGAGGAGCAGCAGGACCCACAGAACAGAGGTAGGGCCTAAGGCGGGAGACGTGAAAGGTCGGGTGGATCCTTTTAAGGGCAGGTGGCAGGGCGAGTCGGTATGACACCGGATTGATTCGGCGAAGGACCTTGAAAGGCCCCAGGTACCTAGGGGCCAGCTTGCGCGGGGTACCCCGCAATGGAATATCCTTCGCCGACAGCCAGACCCGTTGGCCGATCCGATAAGAGGGGGCGGGCTGCCGTCTCCTGTCAGCATGCCGTTTTTGGGTCGCCCTGGCAGACAGGAGGGCAGCCCGGGCCCTCCTCCAGGCCCTGCGGCAACGGCGGACCGTCTGGTCAGCTGAGGAGACTCCGGTGACCGTCTCCCGTCCGGGGAAAGCAGGCGGAGCATACCCAAACTGGCACTCAAAGGGTGACATCCCTAGAGATGAGTGCCAGAGGGTATTATGGGCATACTCCGCCCACTTTAGCTGTTCGGACCAGGTGGATGGAGCCGAAGAGGCCAGACAGCGGAGGGTACGTTCGAGGTCCTGGTTAACCCTCTCTGTCTGGCCGTTGGACTGGGGGTGGAACCCTGATGACAAGCTGGCTTCTGCCCCCAGCAACCGACAGAAAGCACCCCAGAACCGACTGGTGAAGTGTGCCCCACGGTCCGACACGATGTCAGAAGGCAGTCCGTGGACACGTACCACCTGGTCGAGCACCACTTCGGCTGTCCCCTGCGCGCTCGGGAGCTTGGGCAAGGCTACAAAGCGCCCCGCCTTGGAGAACCTGTCCACTATGACTAGTATCACGGTGTTGCCCCGAGACGGGGGCAGCCCCGTGATAAAATCTAGGGACAGGTGGGACCAGGGACGCAAGGGGACTGCCAGAGGGTGCAGCAGGCCCGAGGGTTTGGTTCTGGGGTCTTTGTTTTTTGCGCATATTGCGCAGGCGGTCACATGTTTGCGCACGTCCTGTTCCATGCGGGGCCACCAGAACTGACGCCGCAGGAGCTCGAAGGTCCGAGTGACCCCTGGATGCGCAGCTTGGGGTGACGAATGCCCCCAGGTAAGTACCCGTCCCCTGAGGGGAGCGGGTACGAACTCTCGGCCCGGAGGGCCGTCTCCCGGACCCGGATCAATCCCTTGGGCCTGCCTCACAGCACCCAAGAGGCCCCAGCGGAGAGGTGCCAGAATCCTGGCCGGAGGCACGATGGTGGAGGGATCGCCTGGAAGAGGGAGGGGCTCCCACTGTCGAGAGAGGGCATCCGGTTTGACATTTTTTGACCCGGGACGATATGACAAGGTAAAGTCAAACCGGGTGAAGAACAGTCCCCATCTGGCCTGGCGTGGGTTCAGGCGCTTGGCCTGCTGAATGTACGCCAGATTTTTGTGGTCCGTCCAGACCAGAAAGGGATGTTCTGCCCCCTCCAGCCAGTGCCTCCACTCCTCCAGGGCGAGCTTCACTGCCAGTAGCTCTCGGTCTCCCACATCATACCTCTGCTCCGCAGGGGTTAGCCGGTGGGAGTAGTAGGCGCATGGGTGCAGTCGGCCATCCGGTCCCGCCCGCTGGGACAAGACCGCACCCACGCCTACTTCCGAGGCGTCCACCTCAACGACAAACGGGAGTCCGGGGTCAGGCAGCCGTAGAACCGGAGCCCTGGTCAGTAGATGCTTGATAGCATCGAACGCTTCCTGGGCTTCTGTGGACCAGCTGAACCGCCCTGACGTCTTCCTCGTCAGAGCGGTTAGCGGGGCGGCCACAGTGCTAAAATTCCTGACGAATCTCCGGAAGAAGTTAGCGAAGCCCAGAAAGCGTTGGACCAGGCGCACAGATGTGGGCCGGGGCCAGTTCTCGACTGCCTTGACCTTGGTGGGGTCCATGCGCAGGGTGTTATGGGACACCACAAAGCCCAAAAACGAGATGGACTGCGCATGGAACTCGGACTTCTCCAGTTTGACGTAGAGGTGGTTTTCCAGGAGTAGTTGGAGAACCCGTCGGACATGGGTAACGTGTTCATCTGCCGAGCGACTGTATATAAGAATGTCGTCTAGGTAGACGAACACGTACCGGTCCAACGCCTCCCGGAGCACCTCGTTGATATACCCCTGGAAGACTGAGGGGGCGTTCATCAACCCGAACGGCATAACCAGGTATTCATAGTGCCCGGACGGGGTGATGAATGCCGTCTTCCATTCGTCACCCGCCTTTATCCTAACCAGGTTGTAGGCACTGCGCAGGTCCAGTTTGGTAAAAATGGTAGCCTGCTGCAGTGCCTCAAAGGCGGATGACATCAGGGGTAGGGGATAACGGTTCTTTACCGTTATTTTGTTGAGACCCCGATAGTCTATGCAGGGCCTCAACCCGCCATCCTTCTTGCCCACAAAAAAAGAACCCGGCACCAGCCGGGGAGGAAGAAGGTCGGATGAATCCCAGGGCGAGGGCCTCCTGAATGTACTCCTCCATCGCCCGGCGCTCAGGGCCAGAGAGAGAAAACAACCTTCCCTTGGGAGGACTAGTCCCAGGGAGAAGGTCAATGGCCATGTCACAGGGGCGGTGGGGGGGCAGGATTTGGGCCTTTTGTTTACTAAAGACCTCTCGGAGGTCCAGGTAGTCGGAGGGTACCCGGGAAAGGTCAGGACCCCCGGGATCAGGATCCACACCCTGAAAAGCCCTGGGAGGTTTGAGGCAGGACGATCGACAAGCGGGCCCCCATGTTACCACCGAACGAGACAGCCAGTCAACATGGGGGTTATGTCTCTGGAGCCAAAGGAATCCCAAAATCAGCTGCAAGTCAGGAGCACTGATGATGTACAGCGTGATCTGCTCAGAATGTGGCCCGACTCGCAGCATGACAGGGCGTGTTTGGTGGGTCACCTCCCCTGGCTCCAGGGAGCGCCCGTCGATCGCTGCTATTGGTAAAGGTTCCCCTAGGGGAACCAGCGGCAACGCAAGCCTCCTAGCCAAGGCTGCGTCTAGGAAGTTGCCTGCCGCTCCTGAGTCCAAAAAAGCTGGGATGCGAACCTCAGAATGCCCACACCCCAGTGTGGCATTCAGGAACACTCCCGTAGTGTGAGGGGACCCTGGCCGGTCCGTTAAGGGGCCCTCCTCCCCTAACGGACGTTGGCGTTTAATGCCAGCTCGGGACAGGAGGCGCGCTGGTGCCCTGGAACCCCGCAGTAGAGGCATCTCCCTTCACGCATGCGTGCCTCACGCTCTTGACGGGGAAGGCGAGTGTGCCCCAACTGCATGGGCTGGACCCCGTGGTCAGTTGGGCCTTCAGTGGCCCCTGATGGCCCACTACCTGCGAAGTGGCCACGGGGCCCCCGGGGGATGGTACCTGAGCCCCGCACCCTGCGCCTCTCCCTCAAGCGGTTGTCCAGCCTCTGGGTGAGCTCAATGAGGTCATCAAGCGATGCTGGAGTGTCACGATGAGCAAGCTCATCCTTGAGTTCCTCATTGAGCCCATGGTGGAACGCGCTTGCCAGAGCGCTGGGGTTCCACCCGCTTTCAGCCGAGAGCGTGCGAAACTCTATGGCGTACTCTGACACCGACCTCCTACCCTGTCGTAGGTTCAGGAGGCGGGTCCCTGCCTCCTCTCCTCGGACTGGAAGGTCGAACGTCCGCGTGAGGGCTGCCGCAAACAGTTCAGCGGTAGCGCAGACGTCCGGTTGGTGTTGCCATACAGGGGTGGCCCATGCCAACGCCCTTCCAGAGAGGAGGGAGACAATGTACGCCACTTTGGCACGCTCTGACTGGAAGCGGGACGGCTGAAGCTCGAACGCGAGGGAGCACTGCAAAAGAAACCCCCTGCAGCCTCCTGGCTCCCCCTCATACCGCACTGGGGCTGGTAGTGGGGGCTCTACTCGAGGCCCCACAGAGGGTGCAGCAGCCAGGTGTTCCACCTCAGGCCCAGGCTGGGCTTGCTGTACAGGTAGGGGGGGATTAGGAGCGAGTACAGCAGTCAGGCCCTGCAGCTGGGCCAAGATCTGCTGCAGGACCTGCTCATGTCGCCCTATGACAGCTCCCTGGTTGCCCAGGGCGAGCTTTACCTGCTCGAGATCCGACTGCTCCGCTGGATCCATGTTTGGGCTGGATCTTTCTGTAATGGGTTGGGGAGCAGTAGCTCTCCAGCCCAGAAGGTTGTAGGAACCAAGTGCAGAGCAGCAGATCTCAAAGCAGGTAAACCCAAGAAAAAGGGGAAAATAATAATAATAATAATAATAAGAATAATAAGAATTAATATATAATAGTATATATATATATATATATTAATAGGATCTATAATAATATTATTGATATAATTATTATTATTAAACCCCGCCCCACGCGGGGATTGAACCCAGGCTGTCGCGGTCGCAGCCCAATGCTCTAACCGCTGAACCAGCGAGCGGATTGGGATGCAGCCGCTTTAATCGCCCTTTAGAGCTTCCACCGAAAGGGGCGGAGCAACGAAAACGGGCGGAGAGGGAAAACAGGCGGAAAACAAAATTCACGCCGAGCGTGAGTGAGAGAAAGGGGGAGAATTGTAAACGAGACTCGCCGTGGAAGCTACGGCTACCTCTTATAAAACGAGGTGAAGGAGTAACTGAACAAAAGGGGCTTCCAAAGAAAACAAAACTGAACTGAGGTGTTTGTGGATTTAAACGCTGCTCTACCAGAGAGGGGAGGAACAGCGCGGGAGAGAGAAGGTAAACAAACCGCGCCTCGCGGTGAGAAACACAGACTCGAGAGGGGCGGCAGAACAGAGCACACCGACTAGACTAGAGAGGGAGAGGAAAGGGATAGAGGAAGATACTTATGCGGGAGAGGCACGCCAGCGATGCTGATCAATGCTCTCTCCAAAGGGGATAGCAGGGAAGAAAAGAGAAAAAGAGCCGAGGCTCGCTCGAAAATCGGGCATAGATTCGCTCTCACGAGCTTCAAAGATCCAGCGCCGAGTGGCTAGTTGGCGTTGCTTATAAGCTGTTGAAAGCAGGTGTTGATAATTAGCCAACTAACCCTCGGCGCTGGCCTGGCGCGCCCTCCGATGCTCTGGAGGACGCCTCGGTTGGCCACCAGCCCTTACACATAAAATCTCTGACAAAATAACATAAGACAAGTAAATAGCACACTGAGGAAAAAGTGGGAACGAGATACAGGACATGCGGACAGAAGCAGGAAAATGTAAAATATAACTGTCTATGTGATTAGTTGGAGTCATGGGGAGTAGTTAGAAGAAAGGGACTGTGTGCAGGGGAAGGCGTGTGAGCCAAAGGAGGATAATAATTGATAATTTGGATAATTAGAGGTAGCAATTAAATGGAAAGAAACAGCAAAATGTTAGGAATCTGAAAGCACCTGTGACAGTAAAGATCATGATTGCGTATAACTGAGAATCAGGACACTTGAAGGAGGTAAGAAAACAACAATTGGGCTAAAATCTGTGCACAGACAAAATTTAGAGCTACTTCCCTTAGAAAGTTAAATTGGAGCTCCAGTCTATTATGATAAATGTCCATTAACCAACTTAATTTGCAGGAAGGAGACATGAAGGACTACATAAAAGACTTTCAAATGGAATAGAAACCCTGAAACACCCAACAACATGTGTTCAATGAATATAAATAAGTCTCGTTTCAGATTTTACACAACAGGTGGGAGAAAAAGCTGAGGACGGCTTGGACCATTCCAGTAGCAAAGGGGGTCTTATTTCGCCACTACAAGAGAAAAGGGAATGAGCCTCGCTGGATTTGGCCATTCTGGATGACAGAGAAAACAATGCACACAGTCCGGATGAAGGGCAGAGGGTCCACCTGGTACCAGTGGAGCCAGTTCACCACATCAGCAGCACCACCTGAGAGATCACAGTCAGAGGCAGAGAGAGACGCAAGAGCAGCAAAGGCATCTGACCCAGCTTAAGGCCGGCAGCAGGAGGGAGGGGTGACGTCCCCCGCAGCAGGGGCCTCACAGCAGCAGTAACACCAGCAAGAAGGGGACCCTTTCCCCGCAGCACAGGGGTCAGGGCCTGACAGCGAGTGAGTGAGAGAACTCACTACACACAGCAGTAATTTGTTGCGTCAAAACCCAGCACACACAGAGACATTACACATCTCACTAACACATTCACATAGTCTCACCTCACAAAACAATTCACCTACACTGATAAACAGAGGCAGAATAAACCCTCTTACGTGCAATAGAGCTGGGACAGTCTACTCACATGCTCTGAAGAACAGAAGAAAGAAGAAAAGAAGCAGACGAAATGTGTTCTGGACAACTGTATTGTTTGATTTTCTTTTGGTTTATTGTTATAATTTTTATGGCTGGCAGTATTTACTCTAATAGTTTTAGTGGAAACTCGATGTCTTAAAGTGAATAAATCAGTAGGAGTAGAAAGGGGGTTCCACTCAACCTAAGAACAGGAAAGTCAAAAATACAGAGCGTTCAGCTGGAAAAGCCAACTTACTGTTCTTCTTCTTCTTCTTCTTCTTCTTCTTCTTCTTCTTATTATTATTATTCTACGTTTATATTTCTCAACGCTACTCCTCCTACAGTTTTTTATATACACTGTAAAACCCGATAAGTTGACTAAACTCAAAACTTTTGTTGTAACCGATTACCTAATAAAAATTTTAGTTCATGTAATATAATTTTTAAGTACAGTGAATTTAACAAATACATATACATATATTTAAAATTAATATTTCCCTGAACTTGTATTTAGTCTTCTTTCTGGTTTCATTCAACTATTTTTTAAATACTCATAGAAAAGTAGATGAAAGAAAACAGTAAAGAATTAAAAGTACTGAGAGCACAGCGAGAACACAGAGTTACTGCAGCTCAGTAAATGATGCTCGTTCTTACAGCTACAACACAGAGGCCAAGCATTTAATCATAATAGGTGATCTACAAGTTTACATAAGGTAGCCCCGGGTGAATCACTAAACACTGATGGTGAGTGTCAGAAACTGTTGGACACACCCAGAATGCAAACAGATTGTGACAGAAGCCAATGGAAAAGAAGTTGTTAATGGCAACAGACTAAGCCCAGTTATTATAAGTTGATTCAACTAAAAAAACTCAGTGTATATGTTCCCACAAATGTTCAGCTAACGCAAAATAGTTGAGTATTGTTTATAAATCTCCAATTTTAAGTAAAACAGATTTAATTTATTTGAGTTCAAACAACGTATGGGTTTACAGTGTAGAACCATGAAAATTGACAAACACGTAGAACAGGTTCTTACATTTCAGACGTTCCACACACTACACACACCACATACACTACACACACACACCAAAACACACCACACACACACTACACAGACACCAAAACACACCACACTACACGTACCACACATATACTACACACGCACACCACACATATACTACACACGCACACCACACATATACTACACACACACCAAAACACACCACACCACACACATACACTACACACACACCAAAACACACCACACCACACTACACGTACCACACACTACACACACACCACACATACACTACACACACACCAAAACACACCACACACATCACAGCAACACCTTAGCAGCCAAGACAGACACCATAACGACACCTTCGCAACCTCCTAGCAACACCTTTCCAACACCTTAGCAGCCAACACAGACACCATAGCAACAACCACAGACAACATAGCAACACCTTATTTACCACCTAACAACACTTCATCAACCACCTTGTAACCACTTAGAAACTACATAGCTACCAACCCAGATGCCAGAGCAACACCTTAGCAACCACCTAGCAACCGCTAAACAACGCCTGCAAATGCATTGGTATTCCATCAATTTAGCCAAAACTTTTTGAATTTTAGCATTTAGCTGAAAGGCAGCATAGCAACAACAACTCTTTACACTCTTCAGATAGAAACCACTTAGCAATCATTTTTCCAATGTTATAAGCTCCAACTTAAAGTTCATTCACAAACTTTTCCCTTTCTAGTTATTAATTGATATTTATAATTTATATTCAATCAATGCAGAAAAAGTGTGATGACCGGAGGGATTAAAACAGTAGGGCTGGGAGAGGTTCTACTTAGCCTTAGTTGAGAAAAGGTGCACACAGAACTGGTTTAGCTGCTAATTCATGTTCAAGTATGAAATACATTTTATATTTTTCCAGCTTACATACAGCATCCATTAACTTAGTGGCACATTTGGGTAAGAGAAACATTTCCTCCACAGGTATGGCCGAAATTTAAACATCTCTGGAATTAGGTATCAACCATAGGTTAACAATATGGGTCCATTTTGCCGAGGGTAAATGGTCCAATAGGTTGGTACTAGGCATTGTCTCAAATATAATAGTGTCTATCTTTTTCACTAAATGTTCACTAACCAGCTCTGATCCAATGGAAGATCTTGATAATGTCTCTAATGCCATATATTGGAGCTCTAATTGTGAGGTTGACTACAGCAATGATTAAAATGTGAGGGTAAAACAGATTTAGTTCAGGTGGGAAATGTCCCACCTGAAAAGGGGGATTGTTAAGAAACAGTAAATATTAATATTATCCAGTATGTAGTATGTAATGCAGAAGTCAGCGCCTAAGCAGCAGAGATGAGGCCGGAGGACACATAGAAAACAGTAGTAATCAATAAATGATTTAACTTAATCAGTTAGAAACAGTTGCTGAGGAACCGCTTAACTGACCTTTGCACAGTATGTATGGGTGGGATTTTGGGGATATAAGGTCTTGTAAGGATCATTGAACTTCTTCTACTGAAACTCTGTCTGAGTGGAAGGGGTTCCCAGAGCTCTGTTGTAATAAATTGCTAATTTGCTGAAGATCTAAGTATCCTGTCTCTCTATCAACTCTACTTCGGGCTTCCATCAAAAGAATCAAGGGGAACGCACTGGAGCAGTTGAGGGTAGTGCTGATTTTCCCAACAAGAGTTTTACACATTTCTGCTTAGGTGATTTCTGCAGAAATCACAAACAGTCCATATTAAACAGAACGTGGATTCCCATTTGAGTGTTCTATTCCACCTTAAAAGCGCCAAAAATAGTATCTACAGCCTGAAGCCTCTTTGCCGCCACAGCAGTATTTAAGGTGGAATGGTAAATTAGCAGCATTTAAGGTAAGATAGCGAATTCATGTGAGTTATTTATGCCAGGAAAAGTGTGTTTAAAGTCAATATTTAAGAAAGCTAAGTAGATAGCAAGCTACTTACATGTAATATTGTAGCTTGAGCAGCTTGCATACCTTGTAACGTAAGCCACCTGACCAATAATAAAGCAGCAGGCAGGTAAATGAGAGGAATGCTTATTAACATGCAGTGGCGTGCAGTGAATATTTTGCAACTTGCAAGTCTTAATTGGGGGGGTCTGACTCCCCTTTAATTTAGTTTAAATGATGTTTGTTGTTCTATAAACACATAACTTACTAAGTGTGCACAAGCATCCTGAGTCACATCATACACATCATGTTAAAAAAAAGATACCTAGCCTGGCCAAAAAAACGTCGCCACCTGGATTTAACTGAGCAAATAATCTGGTGTTGCTGCAGTTGGTCAGGTTTAGGTTCAGCAACAGTATGTGCTGAAAGAATGAGGTCAGCTGACTACCTGAATATACTGAATATAGACCAGGTTATTCCAACAATGGATTTTTTCTCCCCTGATGCCACAAGCATATTCCAAGATGACAATGTCAGGAATAATGGGGCAGGAATTGTGAAAGAGTGATTCACAGCATGAGTGAAAGAGCATGAGATCATCATTTTCACACATGGATTGTTCACCACAGAGTTCAGACCTTAACCTCATTGAGAATCTTTAAGATGTGCTGGAGAAGGCTTTGTGCAGAGGTCTAGCATCATTAATGGTCAAGATCTTGGTGAAAAAAAACTTGTGACATTGCAGAACCTTATTGAAACAATGCCACAGTGAATGTGATCCCAATCAAAGCTAATGGTTGTACAATTAAATATTAGAGTGTGTGACCTTTTTTTTTTGGTGGAGACTTTTTTTTTTTGGCCAGGCAGTGTATCTGTGACCCACTTTTGAATACTTTGGGTTTTGGAATCTGATTTTAATGTTGGATATTTAGTATCATCTAAACCTATCACAGTAGGCATTTTGTTAATTTACGGTCACTAATGTATTAGTTGGCTCTTTCAATAACTAGGAGTATACAGTTGAAACCAGAAGTTTGCGTACACTATATAAAACAACTATATACATACACTATATAAAAGTATTTATTCCAGAAAATTATTGCAATTACATGTTTTGTTATACACATGTTTATTTCCTTTGTGTGTGTTGTAACAACAAAAAACAGAGGAAAAAAAGGCAAATTTGATTTTTTTTACAAAAAACTCCAAAAATGGGCCGGACAAAATTATTGGCACCTTAATAATAATTAAATAATAATAATTAATAATTGGCAACTTAATATTTGATTGCACTCCCTTTGGAAAAAATAACTGAAATCAATGGCTTCCTATAACCATCAACAAACTTTTTACACCTCTCAACTGGAATTTTAAACCACTCTTTTTTTGCAAACTGCTCCAAGTGTCTCATATTTGAAGGGTGCTACCTCCCAACAGCAATTTTAAGATCTCTCCACATGGGTTCAATGAGATTTAGATCCGGACCACTTTAGAACTATCCAGCGTTTTTTCCATCCATTTCTGGGTGCTTTTTGAAGTATGTTTGGGGTCATTGTCCTGCTGGAAGACCCATGACCAAAACAACCCCAAACCATATTTGATTGTAGGTAATGTGTTCTTTTCTTTTCTCATTCTGTTTTGATGTGCTTTACCAAAAGGCTCTATCTTGGTCTCATCTGTCCACAAGATATTTTCCCAGAAGGATTTTGATTTACTTACATATATTTTTTGGCAAACTGCAGTCTAGCTTTTTTAGCAGTGGGGTCCTCCTGCGTCTCCTGCCATAGCGTTTCATTTCATTCAAATGTCGATGAATAGTTGGAGCTGACACTGATGCACCCTGAGCCTGCAGGACAGCTTGAATTTCTTTGAAACTTGATTGGGGCTGCTAATCCACCATCCGGACTATCCTGCATTGCAACCTTTTATCAATTTTTCTCCTCCGTCCACGTTCTGGGAGATTAGCTACAGTGCAACAGGTTGTAAACTTCTTGAATATGTTGCACACCGTGTACAAAGGAAAGGATTGTAACCTTAAGATTGTTGATATTTTTCCACAATTTTGGTTCTCAAGTCCTCAGACAATTCTCTTCTCCTCTTTCTGTTCTCCATGCTTAGTGTGGCACACACAGACACACAATGCAAAGATTGAGTCAACCTCTCTCCTTTTTTAGGTTTCAGGTGTGATTTTTAAATTGCCCACACCTGTCACTTATCACAGGTTAGTTTGAATGAGCATCACATGCTTGAAACAAAGTTATTTACCCTCAATTTTGAAAAGATGCCAATCATTTTGTCTGGCCCATTTTTTGAGTTTTGTGTAAAATTATGTCAAATTTGCCTTTTTTTCCTCTGTTTTTTGTATTGTTCCAATACAAACAAAGGAAATAGACATGTGTTAAACAAAACATGTGTAATTGCAATAAGTTTCTGGGAGAAATACCCCATTTTCTGGAAAAAAAAACATCAGGGGTGACTACACTGCCATGACTGTGCGCTTGTTTTTCTCACTATCTGACATAAAATCAGAAAATATCAGGCCAATTAAGATTACCAAAATGAATTATATTTGTCAAATGCCAGAATAATTTAGGACAGCCCATATGATAATGTCATGTCTTTGGAAGCTTCTGATAGATTTATCTGAGTTTTATCTTTGTTAATTATTGACACACCTGTGGACGTATCTTAAGGCACAGCTGAAACACACTGCTTCTTTGTGTAACTTCATGGGAAAGTCGAAAGATCTGTACAAACAATTATATACAAGTACAAGCAAGCTGGGAATGTCCAGAAATCATACCACTCAGAAAGGAGACGGGTTCTGTGTCCCAGAGATGAACATGCTTTGGTCCGAAATGTGCAAATTAAGAACAAAAGCAAAAGACCTTGTGAAGATGCTGCTGAAGCTGGTTAGAGTGTGTCATTATCCACAGTAAAAACAAGTACTCTATCAACATGGGCTGATAGCCCACTCTGCCAGGAAGAAGCCATTACTCCAAAAGAAAAAGAAAAATGATTAATGTTTGCAAATACACACAGGAACAAAACCTTAATTTTGGGAGACATGCCCTGTGATCTGACAAAACTAAAATTGAATTGTTTGACCCTAATTACCAAACAGGGAAAAGCTTGCAAGTCTGAGAACACCATCCAACTGTAAAAGACGAGGGTGGCAGCATCATGTTGTGGGCAATGGCAATGGACAATGACCCAAAGCATACTGTCAAAAGTGGCTTTAGGATAACACAATCAATGTTTTTGAGTGACCATCACAAAGCCCTGATCTCAAATCTATTTAAAAAATCTGAAAAGAAGGCTGAAAAAGCAGGTGTGAGCAAAGCGACCTACAAACATGGCTTCAGTTACACCAGTTCTGTCAGGAGGAATGTGCCCAAATACCTGCCAACTTTTGTGAGAAGCTTGTGGAAGGACCAAAACCTTTGTCCCAAGTCATACAGTTTAGGGCAATGGAACCAAATACTAATGAAATGTAAACTTTTAACTTTGCAGAAAGCAAAGAAAATGCCTTAACGATTCTCTCTTGTATTATTCTTCAGAATTTTGGTAATTCTAACTGACCTAAAACAGGAAAGGTTTATTCTGATTTCATGTCAGACAGTGAGAAAAACTTGCATGTGTATTTTATGTATTTTGTTATGTATGTATGTGTAGGTAAACTTCTAGTTTCAACTGTACATACCCTAAAATAAATAATAGCATCAGAATATAGAGTCAGAAAGGCTGGCATATGAAAGCAGTTTGGTCACTTTTTTCTTACCATTTCTGCCTAGCTTTTCTTACTGAGTGCATAGCTGTCATTGGGGAGCCAGCAAATCAACATAAGAATTAACATTCCTATAAGATTATTTGTTTTCATCTACTGCTCTCTTCTGCACGACTACAGCAAGGTGTCTTTGTGGTACTGCAGAAAATAAGGCACTAAACTAATTTTCCTACCTAATCTACCTGCGACAGCATGAGAAAAATAATTGTTGCTCTCCACAAAGATGGCCGAGGCTATAAGATGATAACAGCATGGTAGCCATGGTCACACAGCAGTTTTCCAAGTCAGGTTCCAATTAAAATGCTAGGATCGACAACAGAAAAAAAAAATCACATGACATGGCATGACATGAGTGCTGCCAGCATTGCAGCAGAGGGTAATAAAGGAGGAGGTCAGCCTGCAGTCCTCAGGCCATACGTCGCACACTGCATCAACTTGGTCTGCATGGTACTGTCCTAAAAGTAAGCCTCTTCTAAAATGGACGCACAAGAAAACCCACAAACACTTTGCTAAAAACAAGCAGTCCTACAGCATGGACTACTGGACCATCTCCTGTTGTCTGGCGAGACTAAATAAACTAGTTTGGCTCAGATGGTGTCCAGCATGTGTGGTGGCACACTGGTGAAGAGTACCAAGACAACTGACCTTTGCCTACAGTCAAGCATGGTGGTGGTAGCATCAACACTGGGGAGCTGAATTCCCATGTGACAAAATAAGTATTTATAAACAAATTTTGCTCAAATGCTCCAAAAGAACATATTCATTTTGGATTTACTCTGGAGTACCCTCAAGTGTCTGACATACCCAGAACTCATCCTTAGGTGTGTTTTCTCCACTCTAGAAAAGGGAATTCATCAAAGTTGTATCATAATGCAAGCCACAACTTGGCAAACGCAAGTGGTGCATACAGGGCCTTTAATCCTTTGCGACACTGACGCCAACTTTAGAATGAAATAAGAGTCTGATACGACAGAAGTGAAGGGACACCGTCTTTTAATAGCATTTGGAGTGAAAAATTTACACTGTAAGTTAATAAAATCTTTTTTTTGTTTGTTTCTTTTGAACAGCAGCACAAGTAAACAAAAAACACATGCAATGCCTTCAATGAGAAATTTACAGATCTATTATTATCCAATTTATATAATTAATATCAAGAGATTAATTTAACACCTGGAATCATCTGTTTAGAGGAAAAAAAGAAAACAACTCAAAATAATCTCAATTTACCTTTTTAAAATATACATATATATATAAACCCCCATAAAATGATGCACATTAATAGGAAAAATGTTTTGATCCTCACCTACAGTGCTGACTGCCCAAAAAAAAAAAATCATTAATCAGATAAAAAAACAAAAAAAAACAACCACACGCACAACAGTCTCAACCCTCTCCATCCATTTCTTATACCGTATAGCATTCAACGTTCTTATGTTTCCTCTGAAAAAGAGAAGAGAGAGAGAGAGAGAAGAGAAGTTTGTTTGGAATGATTAACAACCAATGTACAACCAGTTCTACCAAGTCTAACATTGGAATAAATCTACTGGAACCAGAAACCAACACACAATGTGCTCAAGCAATGGATTAAACCAAGTGATGTACATAATTTACTTTAAAGGCTGCTAGGATTAATGACGTTACTAGGGGTCAAACTATATACAAAATGGAAAACTACAGAAAGCGGCTACAGCGCACTTACGGAGGAAGGCAAATTTATATTCACATGTGAGCAGGTGCTATGTTCACTAACTAGCTGTTCACTAGTGTCTTTTTTATTTTTTACAGAAACTTTATACAGAGATTAGTCTGAACACTGGATCTGTCTCAGTCGACACCTACTCATTTGGCTGAAGAATGAAATCCCCCAGCAGGAGTAAATATGATAGTATGAAAGCATAGGCTTTTAATGAATTACATTAATTTACCACTAATAAAGATGGTGCTGATGACATTTTCTGACACACTACTTTCAGTGTGTTTAGTTTATTTTCTGTGAGTATAGAAGGCAAAATAGGCACTGCATTCATCCAGAACATTTTAAATTAAAACAGACAAACTCGCTGAAGGCAGGAAAAAAAAAATCTATTCAGACTCCACCCAACACTGACATCATGGATCAAAACTCTTTTCAGATTTAGGCCTAGTTCCCCGTTTCCCACCCGCCACGGACAAGTTTAAAAAAAAAAAAAAAAAAAAACCTTTAACCCCTGCACGCACCATTCATCAACCACTTTAATTTCAGGAGGGGGAATTTTAACTAGCAAAAGCTTTCCCTGTGTCTTCCTTGCCTCTGTATGTCCTCTTCCCATGTGTGAAGGGCAGGTACCTATACTTGATCATGTGCTGTGGACAGAAAGACAAGAAAAAGATAAGTGACCTGTGAGTGCGACATTAAAAAACAAAACAGAACCGAAACAGCTAACAATCCTCGATGGTGGAAAATCGCCAGTCAAACAAAACCTTGTCTAATATTTCCCAAAAACAAACAAACTAAACTAAACAAAACAAATCGCATAAATCTCCCTTAAATAATAAAAGAAATAGATCAATTCAAACACTTAAATATAACATATTACGATCCAACTAGTTGCATGATTTTATGTTAAAGAACCAGTTATAAAAATGTTGTTTTGTCATTTGTTACATCAGGGTTTTATTCTTAAAATATTTACAGTCATGTGTCCACAAAAAAAATAAAATAAATACATAATCAAAAAACATAAAAAAAAAACATAAAAAAACTACATACTGGATTTATTTAATTAAATTTTGAATTTGGTTTCTATATTACAAAATGGGTCTGGGCTCTTATGGGTTAAACTATTGACATTTGTAATTTCTGGTATACAATAGTTTTCAATATATTGATATTTATGACATATTGCCTACATCAAATTAAAAATAAATAATTTAATGGTGTCTTTATTACTCTATTTACTTGTATTGTTAAATAAGGATGATCAGAGTTCCCTACAAAATATAGCCTTACAACCAAAAAACAAGTGACAAAGTAACAAACCTTGATCTGACGCTTCATGGTGATGCAGAAGAGCATGATGAAGTACATTACAAGGATTGGCCAGAATACTGGCACGTTGAAGGCTTCAAAGAATGTGCAAATCATAGCGATGACGATGCCTTTTGTTGCAGAATGCCTAAAATGATAACCAAGAACAGCATAAACACTTCAGATTAACATGTACTTCACTTCATATTGCTAAATTACGTCTGTACAACTTTCCAAATGTTTTACACTAAGAAAGCAGAATAAACAGAATAAACTATTGTTAATAGTTAATATGTAATGTTAACTCTGTAATAATGAGCGTGTTCAAAAAAGTGCTTTACTATGAGAAATGTTTAAATGAGTCCATCTGGTGGAAGAAACACAGTATTACAACCACAAATATTTTATGTTATGTTAATGTATGCTGTTTATAAGCACTAATCTTTTAAAATTACTTTTACTATTCTAAAGTCATATTTAACCGAATGTATTAATGAAGAACTATACTAGTCTAAACATAATAGCCCAGTTGTTTTCTAAGGTCGTCCACAGGGATTTAAGAGTCTAAATGAGGACAAAAGTTCCCTGTTTTGTTATGGTGACATCAGACATCTGTAATGCATGCCAATGCCTTCTTCCTTTTGGTCTGAACTGCTCTGTGCAGACTCTGGCTACATCCAGAAACTTCTGCTACATCCATCTCCTTCCCCTCCTTTCCTACTGCTCCCCCAGAAAAAATGTGAAAGAATTTAGGAGAGGAGCAGTATCTGTTCTTATTAAGTGATGTTCTACAGTCATGTAAGTCATGTTTTTTTTATGAAGTTGTATTATTTCTACACACATACAAAAAAAAAGAATGAAAAAAAAAGAATTTAAATTAATAAAAAATGTGTACTATGTGGTAAAAAAAAAAAAAAAGTGGGGTTTCTGGAATAAGCTACATATTTCTGTGTCTCTGCAATGAACTGAGCATTTTTCACACTGCAAAAGATACTGCACTGACCAAATCCAATCGTTTAAGCTGAACATCTATACCTCTATACCTCAATAACAAGTGTAAAACTTACCAGAACTTAAACTCTGGCAATCTTCTAATGAATGGCCGGAACTCCTCGTTCTGCTTTGTGGGTAGTGATGGACCCTCATCTTTTGTAAAAGAAAAAAAGACAGGAAAAGTGAATGAAATAATTAATATTAGCATCAAAATATTTTTTTCTAAAGAACTAACACCAACTGTCTGGCAATGTTAACATACCTATGCACAACGTATTCCTTTTATCACTCAACAAGGGCCTCTTAATTCAGTACATGTGCATCAAGCAGTACAATCAACGTACTTTTTAATACTGATTATACTGGATACAACAAACTAAAACAAGTGTGGCTGATCGGATACATGAAATGCATCAAGAAAGAACATCATAAAAACAAAACAAAAAACCAACAACATTAGATTCAAAACAAATAAAAAACAAAACAAAAAATGCTAAAATAAATAAAATTAAATAAAAATTAAATAAACCATAAAATTCTGATCAGAAATGTCAAGTCAAATAGTGATTATGTAAAAAGAAATGTACACACATTAGAAAATAAAATAAAAATAAAAATGTCAAACAACAGTTAAAACTAAAAAAATAAAATGTTATCAAATATACTTAAACAACTTAAAAGAAATGCAAACTACGAAAAGAAGGCAACTTAAACAAAGCAAGAACCTATAAAATATTCATAAATATATTATATTACATAAATTAACTAAAACAGTTACAGGCTGAATTAGGATGGATTAGGAAATTAGGAAATATTTGATTGACACCAGCCAGTGAAGCTTCATAGTTTCCAGTACTAAATTCTGGCATATTTCAGTAAAAACTTTTGGCATCAGAAGGGTGATCCTTTCACAGGAACAAGTCTGGTAAAATTAGGGTTGGGAATCACAGGGTATGTTACAATACAATTTAATCACGATACATTGCCCAAGATAAAACGACATCACGATAGTATGATTTTTGATTCTTGATGTATCACAGCACAATTCACTATAATACTTTATGTCATCTGTGTTACTGAAGACGAAAAATACTCCTGAATAAACAACCAAGAATTATGGATTTGAAGGTTTCCGTTTTAAAGAATTTGACAACCAATTTTTTTCACAGCAGAATACAAATATTTGTATTTGATGTCACTTATTGAACAAGTATCATAAGCGAAAACTATATGACATAGTGCAATATCGATATATTCTCCAGGTGCATTTTTGTATATGTTTTCTTGGTTGAAGGTTTTTTTAATCTCACTCTTCTTTGGTTAACAGGCCTAAGATTTTTTTGGTACATATTTAACACCACACCTAATGATATGCTGACTATATGAGTATGAGTAACAAACATTGTTGGAATACCAGGCATGCTTTTAAGTGTCATTATCATTTCTGTCACTAGACTGAACACTGCCAAGTATTTGACAAAACTGCTCCTTGTTTTGTGGGAGTAATTGTCCAAAAATAGTGCAGCCCATAGAGACAGCCTGGGTGCTTCTAACTGAACAGTTTGAAAAGTTTCAGTGAGTAAGTAGCATTTTAAGGCAGCTAGGTCTTTGAATGTTGGGCATTACAATATGCAATCTATAGCGCTATCCGAATGGGATTCATTTCTCAGGGGGTCCTGGGGTAATTTTCCTTTTTATAGGGGGGTGTGGGTCCTCTGTTACAAGCTGAATTACCTACTGTTTTTTGCTGAACTCCGTGGTCCTCCGGTAATTTTAGTAATTGTAGAGTTTTATCACCTCACGTTTAATAAAATAGCTATTTGTGCACTGCAACGCACAGTGATTACACTTAGGACACGCATTACCACAAAGGTCCACGAAAACACACCAGTGAGTGGAAATGGAGGAGCTACTAAATGTGATGTCATGTGACCAAGAAAGCAAAAAAAAAAAAAAACAAAAAAAAAAAACAAAAAAAAAAAAAACTCACTTGTTCTCCTGTTTGTTTTTTCAACTGAAGTCCAGATGCAAGAGTTTTATCACTGAGTAGAAGTGTGAAATATACCACATTTAATAGGCTCGGTGGATTGGTGCATACCAGTGGTGACAGGTCCATGGTACTCTTTCTCAAGATTCATCAAAGCTAAGCAGGTGAGATTCCAAATGGCAACAGTCCTCTAGACTTTGGAATCCATGAATGCAAGACCCTCAAACCTGACTCAAACTAGCAGGTAGTCTTGACATACTAATGTATATTAATCAGATTTTTGCATAAACCAGAGCTGGTGAAACTCACTCCTGCCTTTATTCTCCCCTACACTTATTGGCCCACAGGATGACATGATGAGGTTACCTTAGAGCCTCGTTACCCAATGGACTTTAAAATAGGACTTAGCAATATGAAAACATTGTAGCATAAAATGCAGATTTTAACAGTCTTGTTTAACTAAACTGAGTGCAGCAAATTCTGAATAGGATAGATAGGAATCTGCTGCTACAGCATTCTGTCTGCATATCATGAAAATGTCATTAAATATTGTAAATATAGTAATACATTTACCACCTAACCATCCCAAACATACTTTTCTTATTTAAAATTTTATCCCATTTTCTCCAAGGAGAATAGTGAATAATAGTGCTCACTCGGACTCCTTCTGCTGATGTTGCACAACAACATGACCCCGGACTAGAACCGGTGATCCTAGGATCATAGAGACAGCATCCTATTCGAACGGACCACTTTGAGCCACCAGTGGCAATACTTTAAGGTTCTATAACTGGTCTATTAGGTGAAGACTAAGCACTAATTATGGTTTCTTTGTTTTTGTTTAATTTCTTGTGAGCTATTACTTGAAAACAGACAGTAGGGACCTTAACACAGGCCTAACAAAAATGTGCATGGCCTAATATTTAATAATAGTTGATGCCATAAAATTGTGATTTCAACAGAATCACCTGGGCGTCAGATGATTTGAAACATCAGATAACTTTCTACAGAACACAAGTGGAAAGTAACTATGTAAAAGTAGGCAATATACACTCACTTTGTGATCAAGATCTACTTCAGACCAACTCAGGGCTCAATCTTAGTGTGGACCTGACCCTCATCCACAGGAAACATGCACTAAATTCAGTCAACAAAATTCTAAATTAACAGCTCATCACACTGTGAAGAAACTGTAGATTTCCACCATATTGTTGTCTAACGTATTCCTTTTTAATTCCCACCCACTGATTATTTCTCCATTTATCATGCTATGCTTGCAACACTGTAATGAGGTAGAAAATGTGTATTGTTTGCTTTCTATGCTTTATTTGTAGCCGACCACCAGTTTTTTTTCCAACAGCTGCTAATACAGGGTTCAATATGCTAACAGATGCCTGTGTTGGCTCATATTGTGCTGATTCCTACCCCTCCAGAGAGTGCAAGGCCAATTATGCTGCCACAGACAGCTGTGGCATCCCAGTGGGTCAAACCTGCATCCTCCCAATTAGAGGGTGCAAAGCTTCTTACAGCTGCAACAATTAACAACTACAACAATACTATCCTTTTACTCTTTTCTGCAGTTTAATCATGTAAGATTACTAAAAAACACTGTCAGAGTACATATTTAAACTGACCTGGATCATCAAGCAGTGAAGGGTCCACTTTTGGCGAGAGAAAAGCAATGAACAAATTGAGATGGTAGATTCCAAGAGCATATGTGACTATGTACCATCCCTGAAACCAAGAGGAAAAGGCAAAAATTTTAAACTTCAATCAATCAATTATCACATGCTTTTAAAACATCCCATCATGTATGGTTTATCTTATACATATCCACATACAGAAGACAGTTTTAAGCAGGCACTAAACTACAGCATCACTTTTATCTATGCATACAGGACCGATACCATACCTTCCCCATAACAAAGCATACAAAACATATGAAGAAAACAGAAAACAGAGAGGGGATGAGCACCTCAGAAGCATGCAAAATGAATCTATGACAAGAGAATAAAACCAACTGACAAAATCAGAGAGCTGTCATCATTTCCCTCTTACCTGTAGTATATACACTCTGATCATGTATATGGCTGTAAGGATAAGCGTGGCCGCCCATCGTACTGCTGAAAATGGAGTAGACTTGTCCAACCATGACTGATAGACCTAGGACAAACACAAAATACAAAGATATTCAGTTCACATTCACACTTTTATCAGGACCGAACTCCGTGTATCCACTTATTGGGAAAAAAACAATCACAAAATCAAAGCAATTAAGGGAACTTTTTAATTTCAGTACAGGATCACAGCCTCACCTGTCCAAGACGTGAAAAGAAACTTCCAACGACCGAAGGCTTCCCATGAATGGATTCACCAGAACTGTCTCCTTCTGACATACTGCCTGAACATAAGAAATTAGACACACATATTAACGAACCATATTAATGAACTGTACAGTTAAGAATGGGAGCTAGCTCGGGGTGGTTAGTAAGTGGGAAAAAAAAAAAAAAAAACATTGGGAGATTTCTGAGTGATGCTTCACTACCACTTTAATATGACATTTGTTCTGGAATAGACTATGAACTAAGGTAAAAAGAAGAAGAAGAAGAAGAAGAAGAAGAAGAAGAAGAAGAAGAAGAAGAAGAAGAAGAAGAAAGAGTGATGTATTTAAGAAGTTAAAAAGCCTTCGTCCCGAATAGGGTTGATGTGTGGTCAATGGACAGTGGTACAGAATGAATGAAATTTCTCTCTTATTCAAAGATTAAAAGAACAGTATGATCAGAGCTCTGTAAACCTAAACACAAATCTGCCTGTAAATGTCCAAAAACATTTTTCTCTGCCAAGCCATTTCAAATACATGTCCTCCTGCAATAATCACTGTTAACATGCAGGTTATAGGACTGTCAATGCAAATTACTATGAAAATCCCTTTCATAATAATAATAATAATAATAATAATAATAATAATAATATCAAACATTATCAAATACTCAAATATTCAAACATTAAACAGATCAAATACCATATTATTTATTTAATCTTACTTATTAAATAATAACAAGAAGCGAACTGCTATTGTTAAACCTCTATGGCATAATTTTATAGCTATTTTTTCGCCGTAAAATAATAACCACAAATGATTTATTAGCTAAAATCATTCCCAAATTAAATGTGAATGTGGTCTGACTGCTAATTGAAAAAAAAAAAAAAGAAAACTTACTTTAGGAAGAAAATGGAAATGTATATTAAATTATTTTGCATATTTACACGCAATAATTTTTATCGATAGTTTAAATATAAGAACACATAAAAACATCTATTAATTTAACTAACGGCACAAATTGGTGGTTCTGAAGCCCATGTTGTGGCTCAATTTCTAGCTACCCCTAAACGAAACGAAAATACATGGGTTGTTAAACTACACCAACAAATTCAGATTCTTTAATCGAAATGTTTATATATTATTGCTAAAGCTAAACTGTGGTATAGCTAAGCTACATTTTTCTTTTTCAGATTTTGTAGGTCCCTGATGATATTTTAGATTCTATTTTAGGGCATACAGTTAGCTAAAACCAATGTAAAGTATATCTAACACTAATGTAGCTAGTGTATTTTATGTGGCTAGCTACACTGTTTTAAATGTTTAAGAGCTAATTTAATTAGGTTTCTTCTATAAAAAAAACAACTAAGATTCATTTTAACGCTGGGTTATATCGCTCCCCACTCAGTCATTGATGTGTTTATCGATTTCGCCACATCGCCTTATCCAATTGACTCACTATAGCTAATGTTAGCCATGCCTAATGTAACCTATAACTAGCTAGGCTAGTTTAGCTACCTAGGGAAGGTTTCATGTAGTTTCAATTTTGAACCGGTTTTTCGTCAGTGTTCATCAAGACCATTCAGGTTTGGTAGCTGGGTTAGCTAGCGTTAGGTAGTTATTTAGGGTAGTTATATTTTAGACGGTAAGAAGAGCGTATGAAAACAAGCCGAGGACACTGCAGTGTGTACCGGTGGCTAACTAGCTAGTTAGCTAACCTAGCACTATATAGAGGGTGTTAGCAACAGCTATGCTAAGCTAGCTCCGTCGCTGTCAGATACTAACCGTTTTAACGCTGTCTGTCTCGGTCCTGTGCAGGTTATCTATCCGCCAGAAAAAAACAACACGTTCTGCTTCAGTTCACACTCACAGATAAAAACACAGAGAGCGGAGCGGAGTTAAAACATCCCAGCTATTCCAGCTACAGCGCTTTAGCCACTGCCTTTCTGCCTGCTATACTAAAATCAGACCGGACCGGGATTTGTAGTTCTCTGGTCAAACCTCTTCGTTTTGAAACGCTACAGAACACGCACTGTTGTACTACACGCCCCACTGTGCACCGCAAAACAGAAACAACCGATCCCCTCAAAACGACACACGCTGAATGTAGTTCACGAGGCCAATATAAGCGTTAAGCGATGCTGCGTAAAAACTACAAGGACCAGAGAGCCAGAGAAACTGGACAACTCACTTCCGGTTGATATTGGTATGAAAAGCGTTTGAGAATAACTAGAAGCTTCCAAACCTCTGCCCGGTCAGGTCAGGAATATTCGCCGCTCCGGACCGCAGTAAAGCAGAGAAGGAGCGTCAGAAAGCCCCAGCTGTAGGAGAGGAGAAGCGCAGGGCTGGGGATACCTTTTCTTACCCGGTGCTGCCGCTGTGTCACTCTCAGCTGCCTGTCCGCCGCTCCGGCTGCTCTGCTGAGAACACGTCAGTGCTTCCGTAAGGGCGAGCGAGCGGCACTGGGCTAAAGACTAGAGCAATGGAGTGCAGAGACCTTTGGACTAATTTACAGCATTGCAGAGATCCCTGACCTTCCTCTAGATCTGACTCCCAAGTTATTCCAAAACTGTCTGTAACACTGCTTTCAGGTCGTGTTGGAAAGATTGAGATTTAAGGTGTAAAAAGTATTTACAGTATACAGTCTTATATATTACATTTATTACTCCCAAGTAGTTTTTCAGGGAGGTACCCCTGGACTTGACTTGTATGTGTGTATGTATGTATTTTCTTATGTATGTATGTATGTATGTACTTTTAGTTTTTTTTTTTCCCCCATTTTCAACCCCACTTTACATGGCCAATTATCTAACCCATTCATTAGGACTCCCCCATCACTGCTGATGCCCCAACACCAGGAGGGTGAAGACTATGGCAAGCCAACTAAGCCAAAACGTGTGGGAAAGAAACGCCTCCACTTGTAAAAAAAATCACGTGTACAGGTGGTAAAACTGTTCGTGCCTGATGTAACGTTTCCTGTAGGCTGATAGGAACATTGCTCCAAATGTTAAAAATGACTTCACAAAGCAAATTCACCGTCTGGAACTGATGTCTGTTTTTGTGAACTGCCCTTGCCACCCATCGCCAAATGTTCTCATTCAGATTTAGATCTAGGGAAACACGCAGGATGGCCAGGTGGGCATTGTAAACTGCAGCTTTGTGCAGTGTCCTGTTGGAAGAACCCAGTCTTTACTACTATAACTGATGGGGGCCCTCAGTTATAAGGGATGCCTGCTGCAACATCTCATAGCCTCATAACTTACATAGTCAGCTGGTGTTTGACGCACCGTACAACCTGGAGTTCCATTGTTCAGCTGAAAGAAAAAGCACCCCAAATCATTTTACTGCATAGAAAACATCTCAAGTGGGATCTGCTTGTCATGCCAGTAACTTAGGTTTAGGTTACATTTTTTCCCATCAGAGAATAAAACTTTCTTTTTTGCCATCAGGAGGTCTTGACAGTGTGAACACTCCACAGAAAATGACGTGTAATCATTTATTTGCAAAGATTTTGGCTTTTAAAAGATGTGTTTTAAACTTTTGATAAGGTGGAAAAAAGCTTATTTGAGTGTAAAAGCAGTTGTCGATAAATTGGCTGCTCAAAATCTTTTGCTTCACTTAGATCCTTGCAATTTATTAATTAATCTTAAGATTTTTATCAGGAGTATATAAATCATTAAATATACATGCTGTTCTATTACAAATATATAATGTTCTGTTTACATTTAGCTATTCTAAATGTAAAGCATAGCATAGGACATGACTGCTACAAGAATCATATCTGTGTTTTCATCCTCATTCAGAGTGCGTTGATGTTTCACTTTATGAGGTACTGTCATTCCATACAGGACTAGAATGCATGCGTTTTTGTGTGTTGAAATATTTTCAGGTCATGCTTTCAGAACCAGGGTTAATAAACTCTGTTAGAAGATGGGTAGAAGATTGTGGTCATAAAGTGATGCCCATAGTCAGCAACGGTTGTTAAATAGGCAGTAGCATTTAAATTACAAATGATTGGTATTAAAGTATGGCAAGAATTCATTTTCAACCAGTCTTTTTCTTATTTTTGAATCATTAACAGTGGCCTTAACCCTTAAGTGGGTGAGGTCTGCAGTTTTTTTATTCTGGGTTCTTTTGTGACTTTCTAGATGAGTTGTCCATGCCCTTTTAGAGTACTTTCGGTTGGCCTCTAACTCCTGTTAAGATTCACCAGTGTTCCATGTTTTCTCCATTTGTAAATAATGGCTCTCACTGTGGTTACCGTACAAATGACTTTGTAACCTTTTCCAGACTGAAAGATGTCAATACCTTTGTTTTCTCATCTGTTCTGGAATTTCCTCAGATTGGGGTATAATATGTTGCTTTCTGAGAACTTTTGCCTACTTCATGTTGTCAGACAGGTTTTATTTAAGTGATTTCTTGATTTTACAGGTAAGGCTGTAATCAGGCCTGGTTGTGGCTAGTAAAATTTAATTTAGCTTTCCAAAAATGTGTTTAATCACATTTATTTATGGGGCAACTACTTTTTAACACAGGGCCAGGTTTGTTTGAATAGCTTTTTTCACTTAATTAATAAACTAATATATTTTTTTTGTTTGTTTGTATTTACTTATATTATTTTTGTCCAATTTATTTATGTCTAATTTCTTTGGAGTGGTATTATTCATGCTTTATACTGTATACTGTGACAGCAGTGATCCTACAGAGGAATTTCACACAGAACTGCTACAATGTCTAATGTACACACTTTAATTTTCATAAAAAAACACCGTACAGAAATCAAACAGAAACATCATGTTCCATAAATGTGAATATAAACAACAATAAAAATGTACATCACTGTTTAAGAAAACACATATAAAGTTTAAAACATTTATAAAATCTGTTATGACCGACATGACATAATACTGATCACAATCAATATTACATTGTTTACAATATACAAAAGCAATAAAGTGCTTTGGTATATGGATTTTAGCTGTCTCCAATTCCAAAACCCACTGACCACTGTGAGCTGCTGCAACTACACCCATTACACCCATTAACAAACAAGGTCAGCTGAGGAATAATAGATCCTCATTTGACAGATTGAAGAGACTTTTTTTACAAGTGCGTATATCAGTTTAGTCCAGACAGATGATTTCTACCAATACAGTTTTACAGACATCCCACCCTGCAAAAACCAAGCACCAAGCCCCCCACCAATCCGGATACTCTGTGTCACACCTCTCCTTAGGTCTGTTCAATATCAACTATCCTAATTCTGGGATATTGTATAGGATTAGTGAGCATTAGAGCATTAGTGAGCCTCATCAGTATGTGGGAGAATTCCACGAGTCACAGGAGAGTTGGGATGTCTGTTTCTCAAACTTTAGGTCCGTTAATTATCATGACCTGTCTATAGAACTTTCACACTCATAACTCTTAACTGTTGATCAAAATATATTTTTCTATGGCATCACTCCAAGAACCATTTAAAGCACCTTCTCACACTTTTAAGAGTCTTACTCGGCAGTTGAAATGCTTGCTTGTTTCTACATAACGTTTGTCTATTTGGATTGAGGTCTACTGAAGTCCTCCAAAGATATTAATACCTGGGCTTTGGTCAATATTTGTGTTATTCTATGTATATTATCAGTATTGTACCAGTCTTATACAGCATATTAAAACAATGACAAATTACACAAAATGACAAACAAACCAAAAAACAACTGTATACAACTGTTTAGCATGTTAAATAAACCTTGTCCTGCAAGGCTAATACAACAGAATTGGGGGAATTTTTTTGAGCAAAACTGTTTTAAATGCGTTTTAAAACCTTTTTCTAAACCCAATATTTTACATTATACATTTATCGCTAAGTAAACAACATGACACATAATACTAGGATTCATACAAGGGTAGCAGATTCCAAAAAGAAGCAATTCATGTTTTGTTGGTTTCTTTGTTTCTTTCGTGAGATGATGTACAGCGGACTTGCCTTGCAAATATGTGATGTTCAGGGATCATGTATTTGTGACCACCCAATAAAACAATCTGCAAAATACTCACAAAATAAAACCTCTGTAAAGACAATATACTCCAAGATCACTCTTGAGCTCTTGAGAATGGCTTACACCATTTAAATTGATTCTGACAATATAATAGGTAGGAATCAGTTATGATCAATCATTGTTGCAGTTTTTAAGGTTTAAAAAGATTATAACATACTTTATTACTGGGCATACTTTATTACTTTGTATCAATGATTTATACATATGAGACAGAGGTACATTTACTTTTAACCTACACTTTCTGGCCATTTTCTAAGTCTGTCTGCCAAATAGATAAAGGTTAGTTTTAAATCCCAAGACTAGACTGCTGCTGGACAGATTAACTGGTTAAACAGTGCTGCTCATACAGTGGGATTTGTTAGGTGGCAAAATTACAAATTAATGGACTGGCTTTTTTAGACAGTGGACCATTCATGAGAGAGCACTAGCTGTTGGCAAATAACAGCCGGGTGGCAGCTACAGTCAAGTACTAGTAAACCAACTAAATGCAACCACTTGGTAGGTACGAGGTAAATATACGTAAGCTGTAAAAATTGGACATGATTTAAATGTGTCACGTGTGGCAATATGATTGTAACAATTTACAATAACAGGTCCCCTTGTATTTTCATATTTGCCATTCACTTTTTATAAATAAACCAAGAGAGCTGCTTCAGAATGAAAATGATGAATATAATCTTTCTAAAATTGTAACAGTGATTGTCTATGACAATTACCAGACATGAACAAACTGTTAAGTAATGCCTGAACTGCTACTGAACTGTATGTATTGGGACCTTTTTTTTTTATTTATAAAAGTTATAAAAATTTAGCTAAAATTTCAGTTTACCTGACGTTAATCAGATATTACCAGATATTAATCTCATGCATCAATTGTTTTCTATTACTTTGAAATGCATCAGCAAACTGATGCATAACCACCCACATATTAGAGAAGAAATTTACTGTTACCAGTGTTATAAGTTCTAGCATTTTCCTTTACAATGACTCTTTACAAAAGGTCTGGGGGGAGTTTTTGTTGCATTGAGCATGCTTTAGTACCCTGTAATAGTGAGATAATAATAATAAAAAAAAAAATATTAACATTAAAACTGTCCATTTCAGTCCTGGCAGGAAAATTATGGAAAATCAACTGATTATGACAAATAAAGAATAAACACATGAGCAGTGTCTCCCTCTTAGCGAACATCTCCCTCAGCGTACTCCTCCTTAATAGAGTGCTTGCGTGTCTTACAGTCTGGCATGTCAAAACCAAAGTCTGCCCAGTCCTCACCCCCTGTGGGGCCGCCGCGGTTGGGGATTGTGATGGTATGGCGCACGCGGAAGTGCACAGCCTCCATGACCCGCTGCCGCTGCAGTTCTCCGCTGGGGCCGATAGCCATGGTTGCCATGTTGCTGCTGGAGCGAATGAGCTGCTGCCCATAGTCATGACTTTGCTTCATGTCCTGCAGGCCCCGCCATATGGCCAAGCGGTACTGCTCCGGGATCTTAAGAGCCCCAAGATCCTGAGAGGAGATGTAAAAGAGTTAACACACTTATCTAATGAAAAACCAACCAAGGTGGTAGTAAGTCAGATTTTCTCTCTTTATTTACCTCCATGGTGAGGGTCTGCAGGTGGTAGATGCTCTGGAGGCCCTGCGAGGTGAAGTAGTCGATGCAGTTTTGGCAGCCCAGGCTGGTTAAGAAGCTGTTCAGAGAAAAAAGGAATCCCACTAAGACCAAGGGGCTGCATCCTGGGAATTACAGATTTTGACCATGGAGAACATTGTACCAAACAAAGGCAGCATTTTAACCTACACAGTCAAATGTATAACTTCCTTGAGAAATTTTTAAGTGTTTTTAATTTGAAACTGTGGAACCCTTTAAGATGCTGTGAGGAACGTTTAAAAAAAGTTTTTTCAGAACAAAATATTTTTTGAAGGTTCCTCAAAGCACTTTAAAAGTTTCAAATTGAAGAACCCTTAAAAGTCCTTAAAGAAAGTTACACTTTTAACAGTGTACAGTATAAGAAAAATGCTGTAGATAATAAGCAAAAACAACAACAGCACATTTAGTACTTGCAAAAAATTCTACACAATCACATGAACAAGTTTTTTTCACATTTATCACCCCAGATGCAGTTGATCAGCCAATAAACGTTTGCTATCTGAAGTTTGCCTCTCTAGTTTACAATAGGAGATAGGCTCTAGGCTAATGTTGCCAGGTTAGCTAGCGTCAGGTTAGCTAGCATCAGGTTAGCTAGCGTTAGTTTAGCTTACAATCACTGGACTTACTGGTCACTGGTCTATTAACATTACAAAAGAACTATCCACATACATAACTAGCTAATTAGTGGGGAAGCCATATTCAGTGACCAGAACAACTTTTACCTCAGCATAGTATGTGGTATCACTCTGCTTACTGCACTCCAGTTTAAAAGTGGAATAGTACTATAAGCAGGATGTAAATGTAGTTCCAATTTAATGCTTATTGCCTTTTTACCAAAAAAATCAAAATGATTAGATTAATCCTTTCTTAAAACATATTAAAATTAATTAAGATGAATTAAGATGCAACTAGCGACAGTCCAATGTATGATAGCAACATTAGCCTAGCATTTTATGTTCATTTGTTTTAAACTGAGGAGGCACTCATCAAATAGAAAAATGTCTTGATTGATAAACTGCATCTATGGGAAGTGACAATAATTTTAATTCATTAAAATATGTCTTTAACACCTCAAAATCACACTTAATAAAGTACAGCTAAACTAGTAAAATAGTAGACAATAATAATATTTAACATGCAAAAATTCTTGATGTACTACATTTAATAGTAAATATAATTTTTTCTAATTAAAACTAATCACAAGCATGCTGTTACATTAACGATCCATAACAACTTTTCTTACAGCATTGAAACGTTTATTATAAATACAAAAGCATGGAAATGCCACATACAATCAAAAAACACTGAAATGTTTTGGTATTGCAAGAACAGGAATGGGACATAAATATTGTAACACGAGTAAATTTAAAGGTAGACTCCGCAGCTGTGACTCTACATCTGCTTTTTGCTTTGCCTTAAATTAATAAATGCTTTAAATTTGACAATTAATAATGATCACAACTTGAGCAAATGCCTTAACTATTAAAGGTGGATGTTTTGCCATGTGTGCGGACTTTACCTTTAATTTGACAATTGTACAGGAATACAAAGTGTAATGGCAAAAAATGAAAAATAATCTTGATGGTGTGAAAAAATTAATTGCAAAAGACGTAGACATGGAAACAAGATACAGTTGTGGTCAAAAGTTTACATACACTTGTAAAAAAACATAATGTTATGGCTGTCTTGAGTTTTCAATAAGTTCTACAACTCTTATTTTTCTGTGATAGAGTGATCGGAACACATACATGTTTGTCACAAAAAACAGTCATAAAATTTGGTTCTTTCATAAATTTATTATGGGTCTGCTGAAAATGTCACCAAATCTGCTGGGTCAAAAATATACATACAGCAACATTAGTATTTGGTTACATGTCCCTTGGCCATTTTCACGGCAACTAGGCGCTTTTGGTAGCCATCCACAAGCTCCTGGCAAGCTTCAGGTCGAATGTTTGACCACTCTTCTTGACAGAATTGGTGCAGTTCAGCTAAATGTGATGGTTTTCTTGCATGAACCCGTTTCTTTAGCACTGTCCACATGTTCTCAATGGGGTTTAAGTCAGGACTTTGGGAAGGCCATTCTAAAACCTTAATTCTAGCCTGGTTTAGCCATTCCTTTACCACTTTTGATGTGTGTTTTGGGTCATTGTCTTGTTGGAACACCCAACTGCGCCCAAGACCCAACCTTCGGGCTGATGGTTTTAAGTTTTCCTGCAGAATTTGGAGGTAATCCTCCTTCTTCATTATCCCATTTACTTTCTGCAAAGAACCAGTTCCACTGGCAGCAAAACATCCCCAGAGCATAATACTACCACCACCATGCTTGACAGTAGGCATGGTGTTCCTGGGATTAAAGGCCTCACCTTTTCTCCTCCAAACATATTGCTGGGTGTTGTGGCCAAACAGCTCAATTTTTGTTTCGTCTGACCAGAGAACTTTCCTCCAGAAGGTTTTATCTTTGTCCATGTGATCAGCAGCAAACTTCAGCCGAGTCTTAAGGTGCCTTTTCTGGAGCAAGGGCTTCTTTCTTGCACGGCAGCCTCTCAGTCCATGGCGATGTAAAACACGCTTGACTGTGGAGACTGACACCTGTGTTCCATCAGCTTCCAAATCCTTGCAGACCTGCTTCTTGGTGATTCTTGGTTGACTCTTGACCATCCTGACCAATCTCCTCTCGGCAGCATGTGATAGCTTGCGTTTTCTTCCTGATCGTGGCAGTGACACAACTGTTCCATGCACTTTATACTTGCGTATAATTGTCTGCACAGTTGCTCTTGGGACCTGTAGCTGCTTTGAAATGGCTCCAAGTGACTTCCCTGACTTGTTCAAGTCAATAATTCGCTTTTTCAGATCCACACTGAGTTCCTTTGACTTTCCCATTGTAGCTTTTGTAGCTGAGTCTAATCACTGGGTCAAATGAGCCCTATTTAAATGGGCTCATGAGAAGTCAACAGCTGTAGTCAATCAGAATCACTTACAAGAAGTGAAGAGGCCATGACATGAAGCTAATTTGATTGACACAACTCGCTACATCACCAAAATTGACAAATTTTGTTGCTGTATGTATATTTTTGACCCAGCAGATTTGGTGACATTTTCAGCAGACCCATAATAAATTTATGAAAGAACCAAATTTTATGACTGTTTTTTGTGACAAACATGTATGTGTTCCGATCACTCTATCACAGAAAAATAAGAGTTGTAGAACTTATTGAAAACTCAAGACAGCCATAACATTATGTTTTTTTACAAGTGTATGTAAACTTTTGACCACAACTGTATATGCACTAAATATGGTCAATATTACTCTTTTTGACCAGAGTAACACTATCAGTTTATTTTTACATTTATTGTAAGGTCTGCTATTAAAAGGGGGTGAGTTACATATAGGTGTAGACACTGCAAAAAAGCGTATCTTGGCAAAGTATTTTTTTAAATTTAGTCTAAATCTAGTAGTTCACATTTTAAAATAGCTGTAATTATATTATTAGAGTAAACAATAATTATAAGAAATCTTATCTAGTGAAATTATCTTTTTTTTACATTATAATAATAATATGGTAATAATAATTATTAGATGATTTCTTTGAAATTTAATTATTGTTGTTTTGTAATTTCTTAATAAAAAGAATAGATAAACATAAATAGATTTCACTAAATACAAATGACTAAAAACAATTCCAAAAATGAATGCTATTAGACATTTAGGCTAAATTTGATATAGTTTTACTAGCTAAGATATATTTTTTGCAGTGCATTCATTTAGACTTACAGTATTATGCAAACATTTGGACAATTGGTTAAAATTAATAATTTTGTCAATTTTATAAATGGAAATAGGTGCATAAATCCTTTACAGATGTAATTCTTCTGCACAGAGTATGATTTTTTTTCTGAGAAACAAAATACATTTCTTTACATAATTTAAAATTTGAGTTTAAATTATGGGAATTATAAGAACTACTTTTAACTCAACACTGGTACAATATTAGACATCGACATTAGACATTGTGCCTATTGCACTCCAGTATTAAAGTGGACTAGTACATTTTAGAGGATCATTCCTATTTATTTGCTGAATTCATACGTGTTCTCAAAAATCAACATTATATTTTAACCAAATGCCCACAGTTTTGCATAAGACTGTTGAATGTACAGTGCAGCTACACAACACAGCATTTTTATGTCATGCACAAAAATAAGTAAAACATTTTTCTTTAAATAGTTATCATACTCTATTGACTTGTTGGACTGGAAAGCATTCATAAAGTTCTCTCAACACTTTTTTTCTGACCAGCAGAAAAAGTAGTTTAAATCTTATTATGTACATAAAAAAGTAAACAAAAAGGATGGGAATTAGAGACAGTCAATCTTTCCTACTGTCCCTTTGCTTAACAGACAATAATAAGTCTGTGGTGCAGTTCTCCAAAATAGCCAAAGATTGCTTTTAAAATAACAAATCACAGCATCCTTAAAGAAATAAAAAAGGACATGGATGAAACAGGTTTGTTTTGGCCCAGTAGACTGAATAACCGGTAACAGCAGTAACAATTGAGTCTTCACAAAAGAGTACAAGTTGTCTGAGTGTGTTTGTGAATTTTGTGCCCGTGTGTGAGCGACTGCCATGCTACTGCAGGGTGAAGTACCTGACGAGGCTGGGGTCTGGGTTGTAGGGAGGGGGAGGGGTGCAGTGAGATGCAGAAACCATAGACTGGCCTGAGTGCGCTCCATTCACGTCACCGTTTGTCTGCATGTGGTGGCCGCCCAGCATGTTTGCACCTAGAGAGAACATAGATGGAGATATAGCATATACACAACATGTACAAGTGAAAGACATAAGCCCCATTTTACCTGGGATTGCATCAATTAAATGCAAATGCATTATGTACGCGTAGTGTACATAATGTACATAGTGTACATAGTTACATTTTAATCTGGTCATGCTTCGAGATGCTGGTTGTACAGCTTTCATGGCGCTCATAGCTTAAAACTTGCACAACAGTACAATTTTATTTTACTATTCATTTTATTATTCTTATTCTCTTCTCCTTGTACAGTTAAAATGTACAAATCAATTAATTAAAATCATGATTCATTTAGTTTAAATGCTGGAATGTACCTGTATGTTTGGCAGGGGGACACTAATGTATAGTGTTGTTTAGTCCTGGCACATTTTTTACTGTATAACTGTATTATACTATCTCAGGCTAGTGAGAGAGACTGAAAGAGAGTGCAAGATAGTCTTTAGCACAGCAACGCTGTGTTGGTAGTTTGGAGGAAAATGAAGAGTGAGAAAGTAGCTAATGGCTCGAAAGGTGGCTTGCTGGATTAGCCCCCTTGCTGAACCAGCCAGAGTGAAAGCGCGAGTGCCCGGAAACACACTCACAACAGACAAACTTGGGACGACATGGTGAAATGCGAGATCAAATGATATGCATACTTTAGAACATGGAATTTAAAAAAGTACATATAAAGGTCAAGCTGCATGTTTACAGAGCATATTTGCATATAAAGTATTTCTGTAAGGATGTGATTGCTTCCAGTGACAAGAGTGAGGTAAAAATGTTGAATGATCACAACCCCACCTCATCATGAGATCATGCAGCTAATCGAAACAATATAAGTGAAGCAAAGTTTACAGCATCACTACACTTTTCTTCTGAATGGGAGAATTGAAAAAAAAAAAAACTCTTACCCATGTGTGCCATGCTGGAGGGCCCTGCACCCTGTTGCGTCTGGTGAGCCACTATCTGGTTGACTGAGGGAAGCTTGCTGATGTTTCCATGGACTTTGTTCATGTTGCTCATTGGTGTCCCATAGGAAGACGGAGAGGTCACATGACCCCTGTAAATTACACAAATCAGAAAAACAAATAGAGACGTACAGGTTTAGGCCTGTGTGTAACTTCTATTGAGCAAATTGCTATGTAATTCATAGAGTAATACACTGATGGAAAAAGGCATCTGCCCTACATAATGATCCTTAGATACAGTGTGTTTCTGCTAGAAGATGAATAGCTCAGCAGTTCAGCAAAGTCCTTATAGTCTGTTTACTCTGCAGCCGTCTTTGAAACACTGGTGGGCAGCCTATTTTGGTGTGTATTTTCTCTGTTTTTGTCAGTTCTCTTTTAACTTGTTATAACACAGTTATGTTCAGAGACAGCCACATCCTATTATTTTTCTTTATACCAAAAGACATTGAGTTGCTCAAATATCATCATTTAAGATGTAAACCCTTCCAGAATTTGTAACTCTTCATGGAATTGATCATGTTTTGATCAAAATTTTAGCCTGTTTATTTTTTTTTTACTTATTTTTGAATGTACAGACTTCAAATCAATTCACACAAGAATGTTCTTTTCAGTAATAGTTAGATTAGATTGTATATTAGTTGATAGTATAATAATTTTGATGATAGTTCATTACATGGCTCATTACTGTGACAGAGTAGATGAGCAGCACAAGGCAGATTAATTATTTTTGATGTTGAGGGCTGGCAGTTTCTAAACTGTATTTTTGGACACTACTGGGTTTATTTAAATGCTATTTGATTTCATACCTCATATGAATATTTTAGAAGCACTAGAAGTTAACTTTATTATTACTTTATTATTTCTTTAACAAATCAGCACCAGAAATGACATCATCAGATTTACCGCAGACCCCAGAGTTAAATTATGACATGGATTATGGTGTTTTGAGACAAAAAATGACATTATAATAAAAGAATATCCATGTAAATATGGAAATATGAAGGCCTAAGCATATTCTTTGGGTGCATTTCACAATAGATTTCTTAAAAAGACTTGCTACTTTTTAGAAACAATAGGGTTCCCTGTTTGTCACAATGTATGAATCACGTTTGGTGCGTTGACGTATTCCTTGCGTCAAATAGGGTTCTCAGGGTCAATAGAAAGATACTTGAAATACTTGAAACTGAAGGTCAAGTTACCATTTCTGACACATATTTTAAATCACTGATCAAATCAAACCCCAATAATAATTTAAAGCATTTAAAGAGTGGATCAGGACAAAACATGATTTTCAACTTGTTATGGCTACGGTACTTGTGCAGATCTCCACAGCAAGGGGTGCTTTCACCTCTTTTCTGACCTTGAGTGTAAGCAGCAAGCTGATTGGCTATTTTTGATGAGTGTTTTGTTGAAAATTTTAACCATTCATATTTCAACTGATATTTTTTGTGTGTGTGTGTGTGTGTGAGTGTGTACTCACTGTCTGTGAAGTAGCTGCTGTTGCTGTTGCCTGTAGGAGTCTACCAACTGCTGTGGCACCAATTCCACTAATTCTAAACTGTCTTTGATCTTCATCAGGAGGTCAAAGTTCTCCCGTCCTCGCACCTGCAAAACACCACAAAACCATTATATCAACACAGCACAGACCATGACCACCAAATCTCATCATTGCTGGTGATCAAACTCCTTTTTTTTAATACCTTCAATTTCAGATGAAATAATAATTAACAGGTGTACCAATATTTTTTCCTTGTAATGAACAGTTTATATGCGTGTCTTTATGTCAAGGTGTTTGGTGATCACCACCACACCTCACCCTTAACTTCCCATCTGCTGGTGTATGTTTAAAACTGTGGTTTATTTCTGCACTCACTGGGATGTAGTACATCTCCTCTTCTCCATGTCTTCTCTTCTTGATGTTGATGGGAGGGCCTGGAATGTTGGGTGGGGTCTGTCTGAAATCTGTTAAATAAAAAACGTTAAAGTTTAGTTGAGGGACCCACAAAAATATATATTTTTTCAAGTTTTATTATTGATTTAAGGCTTTACGCAGTGTTATAGTAATTTTTAATAAGGGACAGTAAGAGCAGCCAATCAGAACAGATATCATTTACACAAACTAATCATAAAGACACAGCAAAAACAACATTGTAATGGATAAGGAAACCCAAATGCTTCCTTCACTTTAAATTCATTTTCAATAAGTGCTGCAACGATTATTCTGTATAATAAAACTGTCCACAAAAGCACAATAGAATGGATAATGGCTGCTCACTAGTTCACAATTAGCTTGTTCTGTGTCTCTAAAAGTGCCCAAACACAACATATTACATATATACTCACTAAATATCAGTATGTTCCATACTTAAACATCTTCCGGGTATTTAAAAGGCACTTAAATCCACATTTATCAGTGTTTTTTATTTTAAAGCAACTGAAGGCATGGTAGAAATAACTGCTGACTAATCGATTAATCAAATAATGTTTTCTTATAATGTAGCTTAGTGTCATTAACTACAAAAGGTTTATTAAAATTATTATCATACAAATTAAGCAGTAAAGTTTGTTATTTAGAAGTAAATGTATGAGTTACTGCATAAGACGTTTTTAGATAAATATCAAAATAATAAGCCTGAAATTAAACAAGGGATTAAATAAGGCTAAAATATAAAACCAAATATGGTGTTTGACTCACTGCGTTTGTTGGCATTGCCATTCTTGGCTACGCTCTCATTAAGTGCCTGCTGTTCTCTGAAGTGATCTTCATCTGCTTTACGGTCTCGGCCTGGGCAGGCACATATCCGGCCTTCAAAAGAGCGACGTCCCAACACCTGACCGCTGGAAAAGAGGTGGAAAATCAGGTGATGATTAGACTTTCAGTATGTTTTTGAAGCTTCCTTATACATAATTTAGCTACTGCATAGTCTTTTCAGTGCGTTTTGAGCACAGAGAAATGCACTGTAGATGAAAAACACACATACATTTTTCCCAAATTACAATAATATTGTGAAGAACCTTATGAATGTTAAAAGGATCAGTGTAAAAGTTCTTTAGTAATGTATATGTTCTTCACATTCTTTATCCTTTTATTATCCTTTTGGAACCAAAAGTGGTTCTTCTATAGCATTGCTCAAACAACCTTAAGATTAGGTATGGCCCACATATAATGTTATCAAGGATGATTCACTATAAATTATGCCCATTATAAGGCTAGACAGTCAAACACTACAGTATGGATAGGATAACTACGAGGATACTAAGAACACATACTCTCTTGTCTCCAGGGTAATGATGATGAGGATGGGCCTGCGGTTCATTCCACCGACACAGCTGCTGTTGCACATGAAATTATACAAAATTGTTGTGAACTCTGTTCCCACCTGTCAGAAGAGAGAGTAAAACACACAGACATACAGTGAGGGATTAACAGACAGTGAGTGCAAGTTTAGTTTAGTTAAATCTTTTAGCCTGTTTAAGCCTGTAGCTCTCAAACTGATCCTCAGCTTTCACATCTGCGCTACTAATTCCATAGAATGTCATAAATATATATAAAATTACATTTTCTCAAACCAATTATAGAATATATAGATTGATTGCTCTATTTGGTAGTGGTGCATATTTCCCTGATTCCCTGACACCTAATTTTGATTGTTTAATTGTTTGAATTAGTCTTTAACCAACTGAAGACATGCCCTGTTTCTGAAATGCAAGAGACGGTGACTCTATGCCTTGCTGGCCACACTATCTCACTTAGATGGCAGTGTAGGGATGAAGGTCTCTACATGATAGGGTGGCTTCCTGTCTGAGTATACAGCATTTCTTATGTTTCAGACACATAGGCTACCTTGACATTACAAGCAACAAATTGTTTTTGCTTGCATTCTTTTGCAGTTTTTTCAGCTATAGCTGCACAGCTGCATCAAGAGATGTGTGGGTACGAGAGAGAGACACGTGGAGCAATGCTTAAAAGAAAAAAGACACATGAATTCCGATTTGACCGTTCACATTCATGTCGCATGTCCATGGATCAGATATGTATGCGATTTATGACCATATATGAAAGTGACTCAAATCTGATTTGGATTTGGCACCTTCACACAGCAATGAAAAAAATCAGTCACATTGTGCAAAAAAATCTGATTTGAGTCACTTCAGCCTGGTAATGTGAACGTAGCCATAGACAGACATTATGGATTCTAAAAAAAGTCTGTTGTTATTCTTGCCTCTAGGTGGCAGCACATGAGTGTACCAGCAGTCATAAAACAATGCAGCTTAGTCCTCGCCAGGTGAAAAGAGGATCTTATGACTGGTCTGAACTGCAACTGTTCCAGTTACTAAAACAGTAATTACTGGGCTTGTATAAGACCAGTCAGAGCACGTCTGCAAAACCATGCAAAAGTATCACTCTTTGAGATTTGCATAATTATATTATAGGAATTAAGAGTCTTTTGGAATTTAACACTTCAGAGAGCTTCAGAGCTAGAATGTATTTATACATTATCTGTGGTAATGCATGTATCTGCACGTGTGGGCTGTTAGGGACTGTTCAGTACCAGTATACTAACTGACATAGAATGTGTGTGTGTGTGTTTGTTTCATGTTAATCACTTTACACCAACCTGTGGGGTTTCATAAGGTACAAATACACTCTGTCTGCCCGTTACTGGATCGTCCACATATTGACTCAAGTTATTCCCCTCAACTCTGATCAAATGGCTGGCTGGAGCAGACTGACCTAGAGAGACAGACAGAGAGAGAGAGACAGAGAGAGGTTTAGAGTTTTTTTCAGTCAAGTGGTCACTATTAGCAAATCTCTGGCAAAAATTTAAGATTGAGTTATGCTGGGTTTTTTTTAAACATCTTTCCTAATAATGCATTTAGCGACTATAAATTGTACCTATTGCTGACACAGATGTGTAAACGCACACACTCAGGAGCACACTCAATACTTGTTGGCACCATACCTAACACCATCCAAATAAATGTTTGGACTAAAGTAGTATAAAGCCCCCAATATTGAGCTGTGGAGGAGAGAAACTGTGTTTTCTGGAAAGATGGTGCTTTGAGACAATTATTTTGAGTGAGTTGATGAGTTGGGGGTGATGAGATAAGGTAGTGATCATGTGAGCTGTATAGAGATCTATTATTTACTATTATTAAATTATTTGATTCTGGAACAAATAATTGTGGATTGAGGTGGTGTCTGAATGCTTTTATTTATTTAATAAATGTAGTAATGAAGTACAGAAAAACAGACAGGGCTGTTAGTAGTAATTATTAAACATTCTAAAATATATTATATATAAAAATATACAGTAAAAGCTTATATATTTACTTTCGTTGAATTCACGCCCAAGCTCGTGGTTG
Organism: Astyanax mexicanus; assembly: GCF_023375975.1. NCBI lineage: Eukaryota > Metazoa > Chordata > Actinopteri > Characiformes > Acestrorhamphidae > Astyanax > Astyanax mexicanus. The sequence goes on along the minus strand of NC_064419.1, from coordinate 19,844,091 downwards.
GGGCAGCGCTTGACAACTTCAGTCACATGTTCAGCTTTCTTGTAGATGGGCATGGCTCGTACCACACTGCCATGTGGGGGTGCCGAGGCCAGCTTGACCTGAATTGGGCAGGTTTTAGCGATCTGACAGTACAGCTTCTTCAGCAATGGAGAATACTGTGAAAAAAAGCACATGGTTTCAACTGTAAAATAATGGTTGAAATGTCAAAACTAAAAACTTTAGAATCAACACTCAGTAAAAGACAAATATAAATAGTATTGGTGAGCAATATGGCGAAAATAATATAACATACATACATATACATATTTGTGTTAGTACTTTGCCACTTTGCCATATTGCCACGTTGTTAAACAAAAGCACTGTTGTGTCCTTTTTCAAAAGCAAAAAACTTGTAAGTGAAATAAATAGGATCATACAAAAACCCCAACATAGTTGCATAACTGTTGTCTTGACACCTTATATATGTATGCCTACAAACTGTACATAAACTAAATGTAGTGGCTAATTTAGGAGAGAGGGAAAGCAAGGCAAAAAAATAAAAAATAAAAACAAACACTGAAGGGCTGACCAAAAGAAGAGGAGCTGTGGGGAAGCAGTGTGCTAGTCCAGCGCTAAGCTAAGTGCTAACCCAACTAACTAGCTACAATGTTCATTCAACTCCTGAGCTAACCGTCCAGCATATAGACTAGATACTGAAAGGACTCAGAGAGGAAAGTAACAGTACCTGGCAAGACTTATTAAAAATAGTATAAATATGTTAGTTCACATAATTTTTGTTACGATGCTAAGTAAGGCTCAGCTAAGCTAGACTATGCTATGCTAGAATGCTGTGGGGTGCTGGAAACAAAAGGTGGTAATTAAAAAAGTACAAATACTTTTTACACTACCTAAGTAGAAATTTTGGTTATCTATACTTTACTGGAGTAATAATTTAATAGTAATAATAGTAATAATAAATTCTGTATTTGATTATTTATTGTATATTTATTGTTCTTTATTGTAACGAAATATAGTTAAATTGCTCACATATGTATTTTGTATAAATTTGCATCCTATCAGACCATATTAGATGGAAAACGAGGGAAAGTGTTTCTTAGTGTCAACCTAATGCTGCAACACATTGGATTTTGCAAGACCTACATTAGAATTAAATTGTGATTCAGGGCTCACACAACTTCTTTATAGATCAGTGATGATGACATACACATGCACACACACAGACAGCAAGTTAGAACTTGTCTAATGCTATAAAGACATCCCAAATATTCACCTGAGGAAACCAAAATCTAACCTTCCGGGAACAAACGGACTTTGTGTGGACTTGAATTAATATGATTCAGATTCTGTAATGCTCGTCAGCACACAAAACATGAAAAAACATGAAGAGAGCCTAGAACACTGGTGTTGTTCCAACTAGGTTTCCAAAAAAGTAGACTAGTGCTCTTTGTATTTTTTACTTTTATACACTGTACTTCATACTAATGCTCAATTCAATATTCTCCTTGTCAAAGCCAAGAGCATCTATCCATTTTGCATTCAAGTAAAAATTAGCATTTTGAGATTTTGTTTCCTAATTCAGTTCTATTTTGCAGCATTTTACTGAACATAAAGGCATTTATTACAGGCTTGTTTCCTATAAATATCAAACATGTTGGCTATTGTACCATTACAGCCATTACAAGCCCTTTACATACTTGCTAGTTTAATTGATATTATTTTAATGGCCTGCAGGTAGAATACAGTATCTTTCCAACTTGCCAGTGATATCAATACTACTCATTTAACATGCATACTTGCATTTAAAAAACTGAGGCTATTTTAAATAATGATCTTTACACATACAGAAGCACATTGTTCTTTAATCAAAAGCATTACCAACTTCAGATTGTGAGTTTTGCCCAAGATTAGTTAGTCCAATAAACATTTGGAGACAGTTTTCCGGGACCAGATTAAGGCTAAGCTCAGAGTAAAGCAATTTACCAGGGTCGTTCATCACTGACATTACAATTAAGCTACAGACCAGGCTTCATCAATGTGCAAGCTTTATTCAATATTAAGTATCATGATACTACAAGTGGTAATGGTATCAAATAAAAAAATTAATGTGAAATAAGGAAAACAATCTGCAAAAAAAAAAAGGTTTAAACATTATAATTGAATATATCCACCCATGCAATCCTACTACCATTATACATATACAGTATAGAACCACTTTTAAAAAGCTACCTTTGTGTTTTTCCTCTACAAGTTTTTTTCATGTGGTTTTTCCTGTGTGCGCTGCAAAATAATAAAGGTGCTTAAAGGGTTATTTAAATGAGGCCGTAGAAAAGCAATGTTTGTTCGATATAAAAAAGAGATGGATGTAAAAGGGATGCAAGGGAGATGGGTGGCTAATAATAGAAAATATTGGTCTTTCCTACCACTAACAAAAACAGCCTATTAAATGTGAAATTGGAAAATGTTTAAATTGTATGAGCCCTTTAAACAATATTACCATGTCCTCTGTTCATCTATGTTCAGCTAGCATAATAAACAGCTGGACACCGAAGCTGCTCTAGGGTTAGCTATGGACAGTCAGATCACACAGAAACAGACACATATACACACACAAGCATAAATCATTCTGTGCAGCTGTGTGCAGTGAGAGGAGTCTGAACACGCCCAGCTGTGACACACCCTCATTTATACCCATCATTCACAATTGTCTTGAAAAGTATTAATTTGTCTGTTTTTCAGAATGCACAGTGCTGATGTAGCTTTCAGTAAATAAGTGAAAGGGTAGAAATCAGTGGAATCAAATGTTACTGATTATAGAGCATTTCATAAGCTAACTAATAGTTAAGTCACAAGTTCAACTAGCATGTTTTTGTCTTTTCCCCCCACAATTTTACCCCATTTACTCCTCCATCACTAGTAATGCTCCCACCACTAGGTGGATAAAGACTAGAACAAGATGCCTGTGCTGAACAATGTCATTTTAGGAGAGATGAGAGGAGAGAACACCATCTACCCACCCAGAGAGAGCAAGACCAATTGTGTTCTCTCGGACTCCGGCTGCTTATGACATGCTGATGAGCATGATCCGTCCACACAGAAACCCTCAACAAGCAACATGCAGTATGTTTTGCTTAGTTTAGCTTTCCCCATCTTAATGTATTCATGTATACGGTAAAAATTCCAAACATTGTTGCTATATGTGCAAATAAAACTACAGTCTGATCCAGATGTAGGCAATATGACAGTATTTTATAATACTGTAATAAATAATATTCATTTCTAAGAGTATAATGGATGTCATCAGTGCTGCTACTAATGCATTTTGTCTACATGTCAAAATATCATGACTATAATATTTCTAATTAATATATTAAAAAAGTGTGATGTAAAAGCATCTTAAAATATCATTATACCAATATTTTAACCACCATCCACCCAAAGTCTGACCATACAAATCAGATTTGATTGCTGAATCTGAACGTTCAGTCTACAAATCAGATTTAAAGAATCAGAATTTCCCTATAGTGTGAACAAAGACAAAACTAGTTGGACTAACAAAAAATAAGTAAATGCAGATAAGGGAAGAAAAAATGGATGTACATTTCAGAAAATGATGGAGTTAGAAGAAGGAGAAAGCAAGCGTTGGACCAGTGCAGGTTGAGGCAGGCTCATGGGCCTGAGCGATAATGGTGTGTGTGCCAGGCCACTGGGCGTGTTGTAGCACGCCACCCGCAAACCTAGAGAGCTTGCCGGAGCTGCCCGAAGCTTGCTCACACACACACATGCACACACACACACACACACACTGTTCCTTCGGAAGACTGAATGTTACAGGTGTAAAGGATAATCCTAACTATATATATATTTTTAAACAAACTCTTTTGATGCTTTTTTGGAACCATTTTCAAATTTTCTATATCTTCGTAAGCACTATTTAGATATCTACAATTTTTATCATGAAAAACTAAGCACAGAACAGATATTTTAATTGTATTTTGTTTATTGTTGATGTAAAAGTTGGGTTTGTGCACAGCTGCGTGTCCTTGTGTGTGTAACGAGTAAGGGGTGTACAAGATAGCAATGAACATGTGAACATTTGTCAGTGGCATACCTGTATTTTCCGTTACCAAGATAACAATAAGCAAGAAATTTAGCTGAACACACCTAATTTTGAGACCTCCATGCTCATCGACATAGATATATACATTAGCTCCATCATTGTTTTAAGGACGCAGACACAAGGCATGAAAATAGACTGTTGGTGCAGTACTTTTTCAGAGGAATTTATGTCAGGAATGTAATTGAGTAGTGCTACTCTAATTATAAATTTACCTCAGCAGTGCTACTCAAGTCACATGTGATGAACTTCAAAAAGAGAAATTAAACCAGTCTTTCGGTGAGGCTAAGGCTAAGGTAATTCAGCTAACTTTACCCTCCTTGCTATGTACAGCTCATACCTTTCAGCTGGAAAACAGCCAGTTTGTGAATGGTTAGTAAATGGTACTATAGTATGCTAAGTGATGTTGAACAATTAAACAATCCTTAAAGCTCTTCTGTTTCTCTGTTGGATAAAACACTAAAACATTTGGTACATTTATTTAGCCGAACACAATGGTGTTTTGTCATTTTCAGCTAAATATTTTCTTTTGCTAAATATTTATTTGCTTAATATTTTGTTCATGCCTAATAAACATTTTTTAGAAGACATACAGTTTGTATAATGTGTCACACCTGGCGCTAAAAGGGCTCCGGTCTCTACCAAACTCAGACCTGCCTGTTATCTCCAGTCTCCGGACTACAATGCACAGAATTCGTCACACACTGACATCACTTCCGTTCACGATCACGATCACTTTCCAGAAACAATTCACCTGAATATTGATTACACCTGTTCTACTTCCTATATATTTATCCTCACTACACACACTCTTTGCTGAGCATTTTTATTGCTTTTCCTCGTACAAAGTTTTTTTCCTGCCTGTTTTAACTTTGATTTTTATATCCGACCATGTTTTTGTATTTACCGACCCTTCTTTTTGACTCTCTGATATTGCCTTGCCTGTGTATGTAATTGTTAATGGTATGTTTACTCTCTCTTGCTGTTGTTTACCGATGTTGACTTTGCTCTTCTCTACTTTTACTTATACTTATAAATCGGTGCCTGTCCAGCCATGACACTATGGGGATGATCAAACAGGCCATGTTTGGTGTTCAACAATTTGCACCTCAAATGAGGCTTCAGTAGGAGCCAAGTAAGCTAAAAGTTTCACAACATTGGCTCAATAGAATCAAAAAGCCTTTAGAACTTATGTGCTGTTACACCCCTAATAGAACTATGTATGCATCTCCGGCATTTCTCTGTTCGTTTCCCACCTCAGAAACACCGTGGGAAAATTCAGGGTGCCTCCCAACAGCGCAGACAATTGGATTGACGGATCATTTCATTTTCCTAAAGGGAAAGGCATAGTGTTTAAGAGTGATGATGACAGAGAAAAGCACAGGCTGTTTAACCACAGCCTACAGCCAGGCATGTAGTATCATATACTGTACGAATCCTACACGGCATGACCAACTTCAGTATACACTTACAAGCTTTTCATAACCCGACCAATACACAGCTGGCTATATTGTCCAAAGGTCAGCCAGTAGTGAAGGTCAAATCTCACTGAGAATATGTTATATGAGCTATTTCGCATGATTCTGCAGTGCGTAAAGCTGCATAGACCCGCTTCGTACAAAGATGAGAGAATCTACAAGTCCAAACTCATCTGAAGCTCCTCTGCTGACTGGCACGGCTAGAAGGCTCAGGGCTGTGGAGCACATTTCCATATTTTTTCGGGATGCTGATTGTTTTGGATCCTGTGGATAGGAGGCATGCTGAAACATGCGTTAGGACGAGCAACAGTTGTTTTCCACTGAAAAGTTTGAATATCGAACTTTGGAAATATGCAGCAGATGGTGATGGTCTTGACGATTACTGTAAATGGAAGCATGGGGGCTCACACATCGAGGAGTTCAGAAAGGAAAATTGTAAGGGTGACAATGAAAAAGTGCAAGACTAAAAAGCATTAAGAGTCTTTTGAAATGCTTCAGAAACTAATAAACTTGAAAACTTTGTGCAAGACATCCAAAAGTCAACATAAAAAGATTTTATTCCAAGTCATTTAGGAGGATTCTTGTTGGTCCATTTGTTATGAAATTTGGACTCCCAACTTCCAAATTGTGTCAAAAAGTGAAAATTGCCAAATATAGAGATATGGATATGCAAGACTTTTGTGTGACAGCACTGGCAAACACTTTGATTTGAGTGGTCCTTTGTAAACGTTTAATAAACAGAGCATCAGTAACACATTAACAAACAATCAGTGCAGTAGCAGTAGTGAAGCATTTGAATAAATTTAGATATATATATATATTGTAAAGATATGCTGTTGATGCATTCATTACTTATTTTGTAGATGTACTGTTGTTATGTTATATGAAATACTTAATACTTAATATGCTACTTCCATTTACTGAAACATAATCCTAACCCTATCCTCAGTCCAAAATCTAAATCTGTTTAAAAAGGTAAAAAGGGTCTAGAAAGAGTATGTTTGTTTTCACATTTTATTTATTTTTTTTAATTTTTTGATTCAGGGTAACCTTCTGGTAGGCAAAATCAATCACACTTTAGACTTTCCTACCATAGGAGTCCCACTCGTTGTTATCTTAAAATCTTGGAATCAAATCATGATTCTTTAGAAACCTATGTTTGCAATCAAGATCACAAGACTGGCTTAAGAATCACTGATGTATAGGATTCCTAGAGTATCCTTAATTCATTGTAGAACAAAGACATCTTGTAACAGTTCATTCATTCTTTCAAAATGGATCTTCATGGCCAAATCAAATGTACACACTGGCCAGCTTTGACCTGCAGGCCACAATGTGCGTGTGAGACTCTTACATCAGGTTCTTTACACTCAAAAAGTGGACAAAAAGGACAAAAAATGTTTCTTGTATAGCGTTGCATCGAAGCACCTATTTTTTGTATTTAATTTGATTTTACTTGTAATGGATTAATATTGAGTTAGACACACTAACTTAACTTATCCATAGTGGTGTGTGTGTGTGTGTGTGTGTGTGTGTGCTCATTCACTAGTATATTGACTATATGTGAAACCCTTATGACTGTTGGGCGGAAGGATGCGCTGGGTGGGGCGTGTTCAGACCCGCCGTCTGACTAGGAGGGTAATAGCTGGGAACGGCGGCTTGGAACACGGCGAAATCTGAGACGTGCTTGGACTTGCCCCATGTGTGCGCCAACAATAATAATCAAAAAAAAAAAAAAGTGTTGGGGTCTTTACTGGAAAAGCTGGGGTGTTAGAACTCATTTTCATCCCTTATGACACCTCGTTTTCTTTTGAGCTTTTGGAATGTCTGCTCGGAGCAAAGCTCCTATTTGAGCCTCCTCATCCTCATCACTTACCCTGATACATAATTTATGTTTATGATTCGAGCGGTGATATCACGGCATGTTGGAGCCGATGGACAGAATCCGATCTGATTCCAAGGACGGATTAACGGTGGGCACAGTTTAAGAGGACAAGACGAGTTCAAATGAGGAAAAGGGTAAACAGCATTCAATTTGTGGTAAACTTGTCATTAGAGTTCTTTATAAGATGTATAGTTTGTTCACATACAGCTCTGTAAAAAAATTTAAGACCATTTAAAAATTATGAGTTTCTTTGATTTTACCAAATTGAAAACCTCTGGAATATAATTAACAGGAAGTTGGATGATCACAAGCCATCAAGCCAAGCTGAACTGCTTGAATTTTTGCACCAGGAGTGACATAACATTATCCAAAAGCAGTGTGTAAGGCTGGTGGGGGAGAACATGCTAAGATGCATGAAAACTGTGATTAAAAAACAGAATTATTCCACCAAATATTGATTCTCATCAAATATTGAACTCTTAAAACTTAATGAATATGAACTTGTTTTCTTTGCATTATTTGAGGTCTGAAAGCTCAATTTCTCATTTTCTGTAAATAAATACTCAAAATTACAATATTTTTATTTGGAATTTGGGAGAAATGTTTTTAGAATAAAACGCCAATATTCATTTTACTCAAACATAAACCTATAAATAGCAAAATCAGAGAAACTGATTCAGAAACTGAAGTGGTCATTTTTTCCAGAGCTGTTTAAGGCCTGTAAAATAGTTGGCAGATGTAAGGGCAGTGTTGTCCATCAGCATCCTGTGACCACCAATCAGTGACTAGAGCATGACCAACACAAACTGTTCAGAAACAAATGAACATTCTATCTCTGATAAGGTGGAGCCTCTAGGTAGGAGTGCCTAGAGTGGACAGGGAGTGAACACAGTGTTTAAAACCTTCAGCAGCACTGCTGTGTCTGATTCACTTATACCAGCACAACATCAGACTACTGAAACACCACCACCATGTCAGTGTTACTGCAGTGTTGTGAATGACCCACCACCCAATAGTCCCTGTTTTGTGGAGCTCATGTGGGGTCCTGACCATTGCAGAACAGGGTGAAAGGAGGATAATAAAGCATGCAGGGAAATATAATGACTGCAATCTGTAATTATAAAACTTTAAACTTTCTGTATTATTATTAATAATATATTGATTGGTTTATATAGTAGGCTATGCTACACACTGTATCCACAGAAGCAAATCATCAAGAACTGGTAAAACAAGATGATGGGCATATTAAATGGCTCATAAAATAGTCCAATGTTGTATGTAAACATTGTCAAAGTTTTAAGATGTTCTGTTTTCTCTAGAGTGCATGCAAGCTTTAGCTTGTTCTACATTTGCAAAATGAGATTTGCCACGTTTGAAGAACCTCCACTTCAACCCAATTCTTAAACCTGACTTTAAGCTCCTCCAGTTGGTCCATATTTTTGCTCCAACATGTAAGATCACAATGTGCCCACAATATATGGACCATCTGAGGAATGGCTCAAGAATGGCTTCTTCATAAAGGAAAGAATTGCAAGAGCAGTGCTTCTTAATCTACAACTTGCAGCATTAATGCATTAATGCAATGACTATAGAATATGGAACACCTAAAAAACTGGTTTGAAAACCACAAATGTAAAGATTTAGGGAAATCTTGTAGAAGGACAATTAAAAGCTTTAGTTTTAGGCAGCCTTCCTTAGAAGAACCACTCTTGGTTCTTTAAAAACACTTTACATGGGTTTTTTCTTTAGATAACTGTTTCCAAATAAGAACTAAGAGTTTACCTTTGCGAGTCACAGAAGTGTGAATGCAAAACTGGGACATCTGAGGACTGACTTCAGAACCACCAATATAAAACCTGGTTAGATATATTCTGGGTCACGTTTCAGATGGAATCCTTAAAAACTTCTTGAAAGGATGGTTCAGGGCAACTTTCTGGAAGCCAATTCAAATTTACACACATTGAAATTAAACTATGAAAATGGCCTGTTTTAAACTCATTGTGTTTGTGATGTCATTGTGATGGTTGTCTATTCAGTTTGCAGAAGTTTATCCTTGCCTATTCACAACCTACAGGCAAAATGCAAACCTGTTTGCAGTTTTTTTGGAATGTTAAGAAAAGAAAGTGATGATCTAAATGTACTGAAGTAAATGGGATGTTTTTAAGCAATATATTAACAAAATATTTGCATTTGTTCATGTTTTTTTTTTACATTTTACTCGATAAGTTACTTTGGTCTACGGCTTTACTTTGACTTTTTTTAATTTAACATAATAAAATAACCAAAAATGTCAAATAAGCAGTAATAAGTAGTCATTAGATTAGTGACAAAATAAAGGCAATTTAGAATTCGTGAATACTCATGGACAATTTTTGGTATAAAATGCACATAAAATGCACAAATACAGTGTCAAACCTTAAAAATAACATAAATCTATAATAACTAGAATACTGCATTTCTTGTGCAGCTGAATGGGTGGAATGTGGGATGAAAAAACAACAAACAGATGAGTGCAGATCAGAATGGCTGTGGTTTCAAACTTACAACCTACCCTAAAGAAAGAAAAACATGCATCTTGGTGGCTTTCAGGCTAATGAATCTCTAAGCACTATGGGTTGGCAAAAATGAATGGAAGTGATTTGGCAATGAAACGTTAAAAATAGATTATTGCAGGTCGGCTTGGCTTTGGATTTAAACTTGTGGACCTGTGCAAGACGTCAGTGTCAAAAGGAAGACTGCTGTCTCAAGTAGCACTACATGGCACATGATAGATCAGGCAGATTATAGTCGATGTGCCCCTATGCATCTGGTCCTGCAGCCTGCGGCTACTCAAAGTCAAACCATAACCGCCTACTTTACCCCTCAGCTTTCCTCCCAGTGACTCACTCACTTCTCCTATAGTAATCCCACATAACAACATCCTGCAAATCCTCTGTCTCAAACCTGGGACTTCCCTGAATTAGAGATTCAACACTTAGCATTCCACACGGCTTGGCAGTAATCCCTCGTAATTTTGATCTTCTTTCTTGTAGGAGCTAAAGTGAAGGTTTGTCTGGTCCACCGAGATGTTAGGGCAGCTGGCAGAAGCCCTGCTGGGTTTTGAATGGATACTATGGAGGACCAAACCTATATATACACATATAGATGATTGAGTAAACACTGAATGAGCTTCAGGGCAGGACGAAAGGTAAAGAAGAGTCTTAGGCTTTACAGCCTGTGGGTTTAGATTTAGGGCACTTTGTATTATTAGTGGTAGGTCTACAGCACAGCTATTATAGAAAGTGCTGGAGAACAACATAAAAAATATATTTTTTACTGTCTAAATATTGTGCAAAAAATATATAATTTCCTTCTTACAAAATGGTAACACTGGAAAGCAACTACCAACTGGGAACAAGGCAAAGCAAGGCTGTGTCCTAATAGTCGAATGAAACTCCCTTTTCTCTTGTCTCTGCATGCCTTGATTTGTGTCTGATCTTGTAGCCATATGGATCCAAATGCTTGTCAGCTCTGCCAATATTTAGTGCACCAATAATCTACATTGTTGGTGAATCAGTGGTTTGAACACTGGCAGATTGAATACAGAGTTGTGGGTTTGGTTCATTTCACTGTAGTTTACAAGCATGATAACAATCAAGATTCATGACTTAGATCAGGTGAAAACCACTGATAGCAGACAGGAAAGGATGTCTGATGTGTAGCTTTTGGGTGCAAAAAATTCTATCAACTCATTTAGGAGTGTAAAATTCATTTACCAGTTTCTCAGACAGGAAATACTTGGACTTCACAGCATTTTTAATGGAGATTTTATGTATTGAAATGAAAAAAATATATCTGTTGAAAGAGTTAGAAAGCTGCTTCACAGCAATTTAAACACAAATAAACATCAAAATTAGCTGTGAACTAGACGTGAGTTTTTTTATTGCAAATTAATAAAACTTTAATACGCTTTATATTCATAAGAATTTTCTTCTATTTTTTTTCTTGAGAAAAGACAAATTTAGCTAATCCTGTAGGGCCTATCCCTAACGCCATCTCTGTGCCATCTCTGTGCGAGGCTCATTGTAGAAGCTTCTCTGTCACAAGGAGCTGTAGTTCCTTGTTCAACTGCTAAATGAAACTGCAGAATAGTCAGTGTTGTAGAGGACTGCACGCTCGGCTCGGCCCTATTAGTCTGCCGTTTGTTTGTTTTTTGCTGTTTCTGACCTAATCCTATGTACAGTAGAATGTGTATGACTAACATGTCATGTAGAGAAAGTACATGCCAAGTAACATCATTAACCAGATACCCCTACAGAGAGTGTAGAGAGTGCTTATAACCCACACAGTGAAAAAATAAGTTTAAGCCCAGCTGGAGTTAAATGTGGGGAATTCTAAAAAGGACATTTTATCTTATAAAAGTTTTGCTCAACAACACATTACTAAGTTTGCATGGAAAGGTTAATGTTAACCCCGACCTCAATTCATATTGGCAGTGAACCTATTGAGCTGAAATCCCCATTCATATCTTAAACGATGGAAAACTTAACAAATCCTGAGTAAGAAAATGTTGCTTAATGTCAGAATAACTAGAAAACTCCATAAAGGTGTTATAAACAGAAATGTTTAAGAAATCATTTACCAATGTGAGAACAGTAAGTAAATGATGTCCGTTGTCTTCAAATGCTAACTAATGATTTTTGCTCCACATGTTGGTTAAAAATGCTCTCATATCTAAAAGACTGAGGCTTTCTTACTATTTGTTTATTTTAGTGTGTCAACAGATTGTGTTGACAGATTTGTCCAACCATGTCCCATAACCCATAAACAAAAAAACCTTTACACACTTGTATAAATGGACCAACCATTTTCATCAAAAGAAAAAAAAAGAAGATTAAATATGAAAATATGAGATTAAATATAACTTTACCACAAAAAAACTCATTTCTACAAATTTCTGTTCAAGCTGATATATTAGCAGTATTTAGCCACCATGTAATACACAGTCAGTGAAAGTCAATGTTTTCTCTGTAGTGAATCTGTCATGGAGAAGCTACTGTTAAAGCCTGGAGCCAAGAAATCACTGCTCTAACAGCGTCAACAGCGTCGAGGCCTTGATTCAACAAAGTTGCATCAAATCCAGAATACATAACCAGAATGTTTAAACAGCTGTTTATATTCATTTGTCATCACTTCAATACATCAAGTTAATAATCACATTCTTTAGTTATCTGATTATACAAGTGGTCATGTAAACAGCATACTCTGAAAATACTTCTGAAATCAGATTAAAACCAATAAATCTGATTAAGATTTATCTCCCGATAAAAGAGATGGATTATGGCTGAGTATATAATCGGATTTCTAAGCACATGTATATGGTGTCTGAATCTGCCCGCAAACATAACATAATAGGACAAGAGCTGATTAAAAATAAGCTTGTCTCTGACTTTAAAGCAGTATAGAGAAATATGTCAGAAGAGCAGCACTGCATTCTATAAGATACCATAAATAACGAAGGATCATATCTGCTGGTAAAGTGTGTTTCAGAGTTTGAATGAAATGTTCCAACTAAGCTTCTTTAATATATTTTAATTGTAATAAAATGCATGTATTTTCAAAGGGTATAATATTTGCAGGTGAATCATGCAACCTAGTGCATCCCAAATTTTTCAACATTAACATTTTAATGTAACGTTAAAGTCATCATGGCTTTTAGAAAAATGTGTTTGGAAGATTTTGTTCTTAAAAGCATTTTTCCCTTACTTTTATACTTTAAGTAGTTTAGAAACCAGTATTTTTACACTTTTACTTGAGTAAAATACTTGAGTTTAAACTTTAACTTCTAGAGAAGTATTTTAAACCCTAGTATCTATACTTTTACCTGAGTAATGAATGTCCATATTTTTGACACCTTGGTGAGATTACTGGTTGATTGCAAACTAGAAAATAAATATAAATTCATGTGAAAACGTGTTTATCAGATTAAAAAAAAGACAAAATCTTCAGATATTCTGCAGTTTCTGGAGAGCATTCAAATACACTTTTTGTCACACACAAAGCTAAATGCATTTGATCACATTACAAAATTACAAAATCTGATTTGTTTTTTTGCTTTTATAAGATTACTGAGTTTGTTTAAATGCACTATTTTACCTTCAATTCAAAACCTTTTAAATTATTTTAATCTGGTCATTTTTTTCAAAATCCATTATATTTACTTTGTTAAAAAAAATTACAGTATGTTTTACTTATATGAAAGTTGGCATTTTGGAGACAGAAGGTTTTTGTACGAAGATATTTTTGTCTACATATACAGCTCTGGAACAAAATAAGAGACCACTTAAAAATTATGAGCTTCTTTGATTTGACCAAATTGAAAACTAAAAAAAAAATGTAATATAATCAAGAGGAAGATGGATGATCACAAGCCATCAAACCAAGCTGAACTGCTTAAATTTTTGCACCAGGAGTGGCATAACGTTATTCAAAAGCAGTGTGTAAGACTGGTGGAGGAGAACATGCAAAGATGCATAAAAACTGGGATTAAAAAACAGGGTTATTCCACCAAATATTGATTTCTGAACTCTTAAAACTTTATGAATATGAACTTTTTTTTTGCATTATTTAAAGTTTGAAAGCTCTGAGACTAAACGTCTTAAGAATGAGTAACTTGTCTGTATACAGTATGTGTTACATGTTAAAAAATACCACTTAGAATGCTGCTGGCTCATCTTTCTTCCAAGCCTTGTAAAACAACAAAGTAATAATGGTTCATCTTTCCACAGCAAGACACTTTACATTGTTCACTTTACAAGCACTGCCTGCAGCTAACAAATCCCAGCACTGCAGCGTTATGCACACTTTTCCCCCTCAGTTACAGCAGGTATGCAGGCCCATTTTAAACATGAAAGGTGTATTCCCCACTCTACCGTATAGGTGTGTGTGTGTTTGTGTAGCAAATGCTCAGTCATGCCTGTCTAGAATAGATGCCATAAGATAAGCAGACACTTAATTTGTATGCATCAAACGTGTTCCCTTCAGAAAGAGAGATGTCTTATAAACCACATCTGAGACTGAGGTGCCGTTGTTATGTTTCCCCGTCAACAGACCCCTCTTCACCACTCTGTTTGGGGGTTATCTGACTTTAGGCCCCTTATCTGGCCAATCAGGATGACAATGGTCACTAAGCTCGTTAACAGAGTGAAAAGCAGTTACTATGTTTCCAGTATAATCAGTGTGTAACAACCTATATAAATTTATCATGAGAGAAAACTGGAGGTAAATGGATTCTAGGGCTGCGTTTCCTAAGCATGTGATAACCATCATATCATAGAAAAATCTTTATTTAATGCTAGAGCAAGCATCACGAGTAATTAAGCTAATGTGATCCTAATACTATGACTCTTTTTTGGATACTGGGGCAAATTTGTTTCTTGAGAAAAGCCTGGATCTTCAGTTTGACTTGCCATGATGTGCAAAAGCATGGCTATGTTCTTTTACAGTCTTTTAGAGACACTGGGCTTTTTTACCATTATATTTCATTGTATTTAAGAAGAAAACAATTCTTCTTAAAATGCACTTAGACTTTTTTTTTTTAACAAAGATGGTATTATAATTTAGTATTTATCTGTCATATGAATTCAAGAATAAGGAAATTAAGTTCCTTATATAAGGCTAAAAGAAAAATGTCCTTGTGGAATGTTTGGCGGTTCTTTCATTTAAAATTGAAGGAACCTCATAAGGTGTTTTAAAGGAGAAATCTGGTGTGAAATGCACTTGGGTTGTAGTGAAACATGATAACAAGTATGAACATTAGTGGAATATTCCACCTCAGTTTGCCTGCAGGATTTAGAAACACAGCACTTTTAGCCAATGCTCCCAACAAGCTTACAATGCTAGTGATAGGGGCATAGCATTCCCCATGCAAAAATAATATAAATAAAAAAGTGTGAAAAAAGTAGCTTCACACTTCATTGGTAGAAATTTGAGGATTTGAGGATACTGAGAACCTTGAAAGGGCGCAGGTAATTTATTAAATAGATCATTTATATACACAGTACCTTGAGGTAGTTCTACGGACGCTGCCATCTTGAAGTTGAGTCACTATACGTTGACTGACGAGCATGATCAAATAGGTAAGATACTTAAGAAACAATTGCAAAATTAATTCTGTGGAAATGAATAAATTCCAGCTGTTGCTGAAAATATCCCTGTAATATACATGCACCTTCACAGAATTCATTTTGCCAACTACTGTATCTGTGCTCTTTCAAAGTTTTCAGTACCCCGTTTTAAATGTCAGTGCTAATAATAATTCTATCATTGAAGTGTGGAGCTACTTTGAGCTTGTTACTGTTGTAAAAATAATTATTTCTTTGCATGGGCCACACTATGCCCCTATTGCTAGTTTTGTAAGCCTGTTGTGAGCATTGGCTAAAAGTGCTGTATTTTGGAATGCTGGAGGTGAACAGAGAAGGGCTATTCGATAAAAGTTTTTACTCGTTATCATCTTTCTCTATACACCCCAAGTCCAAAAAACATTTCAAGAATAAACTACTGCAACAAAATGAAAATTACTTTTTATTATTGCATGCAGTATGTTATGGCACATACGTAACTGAAATATTAAAAAAATACAAGAATTTTATCAGATTTGTAACAGAAGTCAATGATCCAAAATGTCATAATACTAATAATGAACTCATATCCAGGATACTCAGGATTAAAATAAAATAAATTATACCGAACAGATATAATCTGTCTCTAGTAGATATATAATGGAAAATGAGAACAGTGGGAATTTCTCTTTTGCTAAAAAAAAGTACCATAATGTGGGAGATATGGCATGATATTTCAGGCTATAATATCATATTTTATCAATATTTAAAAATGTTGGTCATATTATTAATATGCTATGGCACACCTCTACAAGAAGCCTTTTTTTCTAAAACAAACAAACAAACAAAAAAAACAGTTTTTGCAAGTTCCTTAAAACACTTTCACAGTTTCACAATGTAAGTACCTCCAAAGGAAAAAGTAAATAGGCTCAAAAAAGTTATAATGGTACAAAACCAAAATAAAACATAAATTAAAAAAGAAATTGCTCACTACATGTTTTATGATAGCAATAATTCACTTTTCAATTATCAATTTGTAACATCCCTGAATACCATACAATTCAACAGGCTGCTTTGTCACTGTGCTTTAAGACTGGTATATTATTATGTCCTCCTATAATCAGAAGCAGATACCATAAAATGTGTGTTGTGTTATTTTTTGTTATGAGCATCATAATGCATTCAAACCCATTGTATTGCATATTTATACAACTCATCCAGCTACATCTGTACCTCACAAGCACCACTGCTTCTTTTTTACAAGTGGGGCATGGTGATCATTGTACGATTTTTTTTCCTTTCTCTCTTTCTTATTGTGTTTGAAGTGGAAATCTCTATATTTTCAGAACGTTTTGAAAGTTTGTGCGGACTGTTAAAAGTTTAGATGTAAGAACTGCAGATTCTCTGCAATGCTGGACCTGGCCCTCTTAACACTGATGTTTTGATTCAGCCCAGTGGACATATGATTTATGCTGTTTGATTATATTTTTGAGCACAAACATCAACCTGTATCTTTGAGCCTCAACTAAAAAATCTCAATCCAAATCTGGTTAAATATAAACCTCTGTAATTTGTCATTTTATATGTAATTCTATCAGTAAATCTGACAGACATGAATAAATATAAAGAATTTATCTGTGCATGTGTGACAGTGTTAAAGGAGACCGTTAAGATCCTAGAAGACTTGCCCTCAGCCCAACATTTTCATGTGTGGTTGTTTACGAGTGAGAGATTACTAACCCACATCCACAGAAATGGTTCGTAACAATTTCCCACATACGCAACCTCTGAGAGTGAAGTGGAACGTTAGGCGCCAGAGGCAATGCTCTAGTGTGGCAACAGGATGAGCGATGGCCGGGGTGCTCACCTCGCCGATGCCGCTATCACCTTACAACTCCACACACGCGGAGAATGAGCCAGACTCATGCTTCACTTCACCCGACAAACAGCTTAAAAGCCGAGCCGAAAGAGGCGACCCCCTTCTCTGTTGTGCGGGGTCAACTGCATGACAGACGGAGGTGACATCTTTTTTGTAGTGGTGCTGGCCTAAACAGAGAGGACTCCACTTTCAAGCTTCTCAGTTTGAGGTCCTTCTAATCGGAATTCTGACTTGTCTTAAGTAGAAGCTCAAACAGAACACATCTAGAGTCACATGCTTAAGTAAGAACCCTGAAAGAACCCCAGTTTTAGGAGTGTCTATGTGTATGTTCTGTATGTTATGTTTTCAAAAGTTTGTAGCAGGGTATATTTTGAAATAGAAGAGAAATAGTAGATAATTAAAGTCTACTAAGAAAAGTATATGTAAACTGCAAAAAATATTACTTTTGCAACTAAAATAATTTTAAATCCAGTCTATATATGCCATTTTTGATTGGACAACTTATTTTAAGACATTTTTCTTGTTTTAAATCACTTTAAGTCAAGTTTTGCTGTCTCAAGTCTTATTTCGAACTTCAAACTTGGACTTAGTTTTGTATTACAGCTACTTCATCTGGATTGTATTTGTAATTTTACTTGCCAGTAGAAAGTTTATGTATGTTAAATGTCTTAAAATATGAAATATGTGATATGTGATGGATAAACTTCCTACACTGGATGATTTTATAATATCTCAAAATATCCTAAAATGCCCAATATTAGCTTTACTGACTCCATTTGAGATGCTATGCTATTTTTTTAAGCGTATAAAAGTGTGGGTTGCTCTAACACCCATATTATACATCTTCGTTTTTTTTTTTATTTTATTTTTTTTGGATATATATATGAATCTGGAAGTTATTTTTTGGATTGTATCAAAATTCTGTTATAAACAAACCAATAGAAAATCTCCATTACTTTTTAGTTTGATTTCTATTAAAGTTTTTTTTACTTCTGTAACGGTTGGCATTTTACAAATTGTCACTCTCCAAGGAAATATGTGTATCTACCTTTTTTATATACTTTTTTATTCTTATTTATTTGAACACAACAGCTATCCCTCACATGGTGTCAAAATGTCACAATAAATAGACAAATAGAATAAAGTGCCTTAAATGCTCGAAATTAAGATTTTTTTTTTTTTGGAAAATGCTGATACATACTCATAAATACATGCATACAGCAACAACTTCTCAACATCTCAAAACCAAAGATACTAAAAATCCCATAATTTGAGAAATCTGTATGTACAATATTTATCAGCATGTTTAGCTTGCTTTGGTTAACACATCCACCCTCATGCTTAACAGAAAAACACTGTAAGTACTGACAGTAAAACTCTGGACAGATTCAAAATCTTTTGAAGCATGAAGAGACCCATACATCTCTGTGTTCTTCAAGCACACGGACAAACAACACTATAGATCTTATGAGCTTATGAGAGAGCACAGCAGAATGCACTCTCATAATAAAGAAGAGGTAAAACAAACTTTTTGAGCAATGGATTGCAAGCTCAAAACAATGTACTCTCTTCTCCACGTGATAGCAGAGCAAACCCCCTTCCCTCCTCCCCACCAAAAAACTTTTCACACACAAGTTCTCACTCACCGTCCATGTGGCGGACTTGGCCGTGCTGGACTGCTGGAAGGTCACCTCGAAGCTGTGCGGCCCGGGGTAGTCCGTGTTGGAGGGGATGGCCGGAGCCGGGGACATGGCCTCGAAGGTGGAGTTGGGCTGTGAGTAGGGCGACGGCGTGGGGACGTTGGAGGCAGTCTCAGAGCTGTAGGGGCTGGTGGACGCTGCACGGTTCCCCAATCCCTGCTCCATACTGCTGCTCAGCAAGCTATACTGAGACTGAGCAGAAAGAGAGAGAGAGAGAGGGAGAGAGAGAAAAAAAGAGAGAAAAAAAAGAGGGAGAGACAGGTAAACGGCCAGGAAGGAGGGAATAAGTAGAGCCACAGGTAAACGAAGGAGGGAGGTGAAACGGCAACAGGTAAGAGGTGTCAGAGAGGAAAGGGGGGGGGGGGGGGGTTTGGGGTTTGAGGAGTTTGTGGAAGACATCCACTGGGCTCCAGTTACACTGGGATTTAAAGCCACGGCAGCCGTGGCCCCCCAGGCACGGGGGTTGTAAAACACAAGCGTAATCTGTCAGACGTCTAATTGCCTGCCATACCCCTCCATCATCGATGAGGAGACACTCACTCACACACACACACACACACACACACACACACACACACTCTCACACTGACACATCGACACACCCCGCAGACCAGCCCATAATAAATTACCATCTCCACAGGGTCTTTGTTCTTGGCTCAGCCTCTTAGCAGCCGACTTTAAGGAACAGCTAGCCGTAACTAACCTGAATAGCTGCTCCTGATGCACTCATTACAGGCAATAGATCATGCCTAAAGTGTGCAAGCTTTCAGACAAGTGGCAGAAATTCTGAGCTCATAATCTTCCATGAAGTGAAGGAATTATACGGCATCAACATCAACCCCTCTGGAAAGTTGCAAATAATTATACGGAAGACACTTTAACATATTTAGTAAATGAGTAGGCTTTACTAACACTACCTTTACTTTCAAAGCCATCAAAGTTCATCAGCATTTGTCTCCATAGTTTTACAGAACTATGCATTGGTCTCCTCCCCCCAAACAGAGATTTAGCATAGTCCAGAACTGCATTTTTCTTTCAATGGAAAATCTCCATCCATGTCTGGAAAACCAGCTCTAAATCACTTAAACACTTAAGCGCTATTCTTTTTTCGTATTTCAAAATTTTCCCCATTTTCTCCCTATTTTACATGGGCAATTACCCAACCCACTCATTAGGACTCCCCCTATCACCCCTAGTGATGTCCCAAAACCAGGAGAGTGAAGACTAACACATGCCTCCTCTGATACAAGTGAAGTCAGCCACCGCCTCTTTTTGAACTGTTGCTGATCAGAATGTTCAGAATGATGTTAATTAATATTGCAACACTGAAGAAGCATATACCTATTATTAAAGAAAAATGTTGATTAAGAACAGATCCTTGAAAGATTAAAACACAAACAATGGGAACAATGATCCACAGTCCTAAACATTGGAAAATTTGGCTATTAGAATGATGTCTGAATGACTTTCCTTAACAACAAATGAAGGCCAGGGCAGCATGATTATTGATGTAACTTATATTGCTATATTGTGATTATTACGCCATAGCTTTATATAAAATAAAAGATGCCTACATCACAGACCATTTTCGGGCAGAGAATCTAAACTCTAACTAGTATTCACTGTGGACCAAATCTAGTTGCAATGTGGCCTACTTTTTTGTTAGGGATGCACAGTGATGCCAGACTCATATTAGAATGGGCCTGACTGTTTAAAAGAAAGTTATTTGCTTTAGGCAGAAGATTAGATTTGTTATATATATTCACATTATATAAATCTGAATATGAACACTGGTCCAGCATTCTCATAACTGTGTATTCTTAGTTTTTCACTGCCTTCTGCATTTACGGTAGTTTAGCATGTAGTTTTTTAAATAACTAACAAAATTTTAACAAACATGGTTCTCTAGAGCTGTGGATCCCATTCCTGGTCCTAAACGATCCACTGCAATGCACATTTAGGATTGGTTTCCCGAACACATAGGCTATGTTCATCTTTCAATGGAAAATCTCCATTTAAAATGCTATGTAGTGTGGGACTAGGCTTAATCCCTGCCTGGGAAACCGCTCTTTAGGATTTACACACAGGGGTTTTCCAGGACCAGGGCAGGGAACCAATGCTCTGTGGTATGGAAAACAGTAGTGGAACCATTTTCAGTGTTATATAGAACCATCTAAAACAGTTTTCCTGTATTAATGAAGAGAAGTTTAAAGCAACAGTACTGAGATTTTTTTCTATTAAAGTTTGAAAGAAATATTCTAATAAATGACATGACTGTCCTTTTCCTTATAAAGCCTAATGTATTAATGGTCTGGTAGGTCCTTTTGAAAGTTTTTCTAGCCACAGCAACTTGTACTGGTTATCTGAGTAGCTGCGGCACAGCTAATGGTGCTGAAACAAGAGCTACTACGAACATTGGGATATCAGCATAGCAAATTAAGTCTTTACCTGCTCATTTAACATTGTTAAAATAGTACATAATACTATAACTAAAGAGAGCTAGCAAGTTAAAAAACAGTGCAAAAGATTTCTAAAATCAACAAATGTATCCGGAGATCACACCAAAATGCATGTTTTAAAAGTAGTTTTAAAGCATGTTTAAATGGCCAAAACATACAAACTGTCACTTTAACAAGGCTAGAAGCGAGTTTAACATTAAAAGCATTCTTTGAGTTGTCACAAATCTCTATAGAACTGTTGTCTTTACTACAAAATACACAATAATCACAAAACAGTGGCATTTAGTAAATGCTACGCCAATCATAACCACCACTCAAAAGTTGCATACAAATATCTTTACAGAAACACAAGGGCCTTTACCTTCTTTTTCACATAGTACATTGTCCAAATGGCCTGTCCAACTGTGTCCCCTCTTACTAGGTCCAGCAAAACACAGAGCAGTCAAGTTCACAGGCCAGTGTCTGTCCTTATACTGCCATGGTCTCGCCCCAGCATGCTCCATCCATTCTCACACCTCTCTCATGCTTTCTTCTGAGATATCCCTGCCTCTAAGCTTCTCTCCTGAACTGTGACCCATGTGGATAGCAGCAGCAGAGTGAAGAGTGCAGGGGACGGAGGACAGCGAAGTGTACGTTGTCCTAATTATGGTGTGCCCTTAGCTAGACGACAACACTGGCACAAGTACGTACTTGCAGAAAAACACCTTCTACAGGTCTAGACTGTGTTAGCGCTACTTGTCAGACATGCTCCCAGTACAAAAAGTACCAAAATGACAAGATAAGAGAGAGGGACAATAGAAGAGTAAAATACATAAGCGAATAAGGAAGAGCAGAGTGTTACCGTTAGGCCTGTCATGATGTTTTGTCACAGAAATATTTGCAATAAATTATATTATGGTAAAATGAAGACCATTTAATGCCACTAATATCATGATTATATAGTAGCATAAAATGCAATTACACTCTTCTGAAGTGCAGTAAAGTTCATCAAAAAATACTCAGGCCATGTACATTTATTTTATGATGAGTCACTAATGCAATTTTCATGATAGGCCTAGTTATTGTAAATAGTGATATAAGTAAGTGTAGTGTACAGCTCTGTAAATAATTAAGAGACCACTTCAGTTTCTGAATCAATTTCTCAGATTTTGCTATTTATAGGTTTATGTTTGAGTAAAATGAACATTGTTGTTTTATTCTATAAACTACGAACAACATTTCTCCCAAATGAGAAATGGCTGAAAGAACAAAAAAGAGGCAGAGCTGTCAGACCTCAATGATGCAAAGAAAACAAGTTCACATTCATACGGTTTTAGGAGTTCAGAAATCAATATCTGGTTTTCAATCACAGTTTTCATGCATCTTGGTATGTTCTCCTCCACCAGTTTTACACACTTTTTTTGTATAACATAAATAACAAATGTACAAGCAGTTCAGCTTGGTATGATGGCTTGTGATCATCTATCTTCCTCTTGGTTATATTCTAGAGGTTTTTAATCTGATAAAATCAAAGAAACATGCCATTTTAAGTAGTGGTCTCTTTTTTCCAAAGCTGTATATTTTATGTAAACTTTAAGAGTAAAAAACGCAGTGTTTGAAAAGGCCATGTGTGCAAAATTTAATACTACCCAAACAGTCCTCTAATTCTGAATGTATGAATTATATATGACACTACCTTGGTCTTTGTTGGTCTAAAACCAAATAAAAACATTGTTTTAGACATCTTATATAACTGTGTACCGGCCTCTGAGATTGTCTGAGAGAAATCTTTCCCACTCCTCCATGCAGACTTCTTTCAGCTTCAGTACAGATGGTCTCACATTTTTCACAGTCCTTTCTGATACAATAATTAAGGGTAATTAAAGGATACATGGACTTGTTCAGGACCAGTTTTTATTAGTTAGAAACTTCAGTGTAAATATTTCAGTTTAGGGCAGCTTGGTTGTGGCAGAGGTAATGTCTGTGCTGCAAAGCTCCAGGGGCCTCTGTTTGTGGGTTTAATTCTTACTCTGGTCACTGTCTGTGCATGATTTGTTGTGATATTTCTGTGCTTCTGCTTGTTTCCTCTAGGTACTCTGGTTTCCTTCCACCTTTCATTGGCTGTGCTACTATGCTATTTCCCCATAGGTATGGTTGTATGTGGTACCCTGTGATGTACTTCCACCCTGTTCAGGGGATATTCCAGCCTTGTGCCCAATGATTCTGGGTACAAAACAAACCCACCATAACCTTGACCAGGAAAATGCATATAAGAAGATGGAAGGATGGATAAATATTTGGAATTGGAATTAACAATCTTCGCTAAAACATATAATCTGCAAGATTGTTCTGTGCATAATGTGCACAAAGATATGCTAATTTGCAGTACATTAAATTAAAGCAATTAAAGCTACACTTATATAGCATCTTCCAAGACACCCAAGGATGTTTTTCAGCCAACACTTTCTACATTCAATCCTCCACAATTAGCATTCAACCAGCAGTCCTCAGTGAAAACCCATGCAGATAAAAAGGAAGAACAAGGAAACTTCAACCAGATAGGGCCTTAAACCCAAGACCCAATCGAATTTGCTAACTTGTACCAGTTCAGAGGGTTATCCAGCCTTATGCCCTATTATTCCTAGTACAAATCAGACCCACCAAAGCCCTTTTTTACTAGTAAATAATATCTGTAGAGCTTTATCTGAAATTTTACTTGGAAAAAAAATAGTAGTTGTATAAAACAGATCATGAAATCCAGTGTAAATCAACTGTTACATCACTGAAAACCAATTTTTCTACTAGTAAATATCACATTACATCTATCATGAAGTTGTTAAAGTGGTGGATTGTATCACTAGTAGCATTTTAGGCTAAAACAGCTTTTGATAGAGCTTAGAGATAAAGTCACTATTCTAAAGAGTTCTTTCCTGTTGACAAGACTAGAGAGATAAGCCAGTTAGTTGTCTGTTGTCTCTCAACACTCTAACGACTGAGGACACACTGAAAACACATAATTATTACCAGAAAAAAATACTATTGTTATTTATTATCTATTACATTTGCAATCTTCATTTCAGCAGTCTCTTTCAGCATTCTGTTGATCTGCACAGTCACCTTACATGGTTTACCTTCTCAAAATAGAGCTTTGAAAAGTAGTTTTTTTCTTCTTCTTCTTAACAGGGGGCTTTCCACACAGGTGGGGAAAACCAAACCTGCACTGTCAACTCTCTATATAATGTTCAATATGAGGAACACGCTTCCAGTGTTCACTTGCGCGCACACACACACACACACTCAGTCGAACCTCATTACAATGCTGAAACATGTTGTGCTGCAAGTTGAAACAGGACTGAATCAAAGCCACTGCTTGGTGTGTGAACATTCGCCATCTAAGCATTCTTTCGGACCGAACAGATTAAGAGGAGGAGTAGCACATGCACACCCAAACAGCAGCTAAATCCATCTCATTCTCCCACTGACTGTCACTCACAGCTTACTGTGTCAGTCTGTAGATTAACTCTTCTACAATCTGCTTGTCATCAGTAGTGAAAGCAGTGAGTCAGTGACACAAACAAATGTGGCTCAATATGATTTATAAATGCTTTAATATGGAACTTTCACTTTATGGACAATGTATGTGTGTGGAAGCTTTCTGAAAGTGTGCTTCCCAGTTGAACCATCTTATGCTGTTATAAGCCAAAAAAGACTATGTTCACATTACAAGCCACATTGCTCAAATCTGATTTTTTTACTCAGATCGGATTTGGCTATGTTGGCGGTTCCCTTTCACAAATGTAGGTGATCTGTATCTGTGTGTAATGTGAATGAATCTGTCCCTGAAACATCTTGCATTCACACACTGATACATGTATAAATGTCGCCTCCTTTACCAACAACAAAAAACGTCATATTTGAGAGACGACTCATAGCTTTATAAAGCAGCTCATTTGCTTAGGCATATTTTGCTCAAAATTTAGGACCACAAATTAAAAGGGTCTTAAATCTGATTTTTAAAAATCCGAATTGACATGTTCACACAGCCATTAAAAATCAGATCTGAGCCACAATGAGCAAAAAATCCCTAGCACCTCTGCTGGTGTATAGGCTTGTTTTATGGCATGTAAAGATGCCTAAAAATAGTGAGAAAGACTATCAATAACAACAGCTATCTATTACAATACCTGGAATCGCCAGGTAGGATAGTAGAGGGCAGTAAGGGAACTAAACAACCATTTTCTCTCCCTTAATTAAAAGCACATTGTGGAGAGAGGTTGTCTTTGTGAACTGTCCTCATATCCTCTCTTTTTAGGTAAGAAAACGTGTTCCAAAGTGTTAAATGTTTATCTAGTTAATAGATTAAGCTTTAGGGTGTATACTTAATTAGGAAGTTGTTAAATTCTATAATTATAAAGTTGCTGTATTCCTTTCTGAAACTGTTAACCACATGCTGGCTTAATGTAACAGCCATTTTAGGAGGCTAAACTGCTTTGTTGTTGTTGTGTGCTATAGGCAGTTTAAGCATTTATTTATTGTTTTTATTGTTTGTGAAAAATGGAATTAGTATGTGTGTTGTCTGGTTAGATTGTTAAAATGCATTTAAAGATTTGACTGCCAAAATTGAACGTTTTATATATATTTTCACAGCAATGGTTCTAGTATAGTCTATTAGCAAGCATTCTCTGGAAAATAGAGACAGTTACTCCAACAAAAGCAGGATAAACTCTTTTTTAAAGGTGTCCCTCTGCAAATAACACATAAGCGTTATAAGCTTTGCCCAGTATTTCAGGGCTAATGCTTAGAATTTGTCTATGGAACACCACCAGCGAAGTACAATTAAGATAGGTAGGTGTCTTTTTAGAACAGTTCTGTTTACACTAGTTAACAGTACTTTCTAGACCTGGACTACCCACCTAGGTTTACATAGGATCTCCGGTGAATGTTCATGTTCTACAGAGACTCTAAGACTAGATCAGTGGCTGAACTGCACTTAGCAGGGCATAACACATGTTGTAAAGGAACATATGACATTGCAAAGACTGTTATTAGTGTAAAAAAAATATTTTAAAACGTTAACTGTTGTCTGTCTGGTCCGTGCCTCCTGGTGTCTCGGTGCTGTTAGCCAATCAGAGGCGATATGTTTGAATGTATGAATATTTATGAGCAAGAGCCAAAATCCCAAAATCCTGTTGTCAACTCCCACACCGCCCTCACTTCTCCACTGGACTAAAGCAGCGTAATACCGGATCACCGGAGCACTTAAAAAAAAAAAAAAAAAAAAAAAAAAGCTCACATGGCATTCATTCTTACTAGAGACCACAACTGGACATTTTAAATGAATGAAAATAAAAAACAAAAACGATGGAATGAGACCTTTAACACCCTTGAAGAAACAGGGAATGATCAGGTATCCCAACACTTTTGTCTATGTATTGTCGATTAAGTTCAAAACTATTGGACTGTTAGAGAAGGTGCTACAAAAGGACCTTCCAGTGAAGAACCGCTTTTGAGTGTGAAGAACCTTTCAGCTAGCACAGAACATCTGCAAACAGACTTACCCATCTCATTTACCCAAACAGTTCTTTACTGAAGCGAAAGCGGATCTACTATTGCAAACAAAACATCTTCAAATATCTTTAATCATCTTTAAACATCTTCAAACACAGCAGATTCCTTCTACAGCAGGTCAGTGACCTAAACTTAAACCAAACACAGCTTGTTTTTGGGTGACCAGACACTGCCTGTATATTGAGGTGTTGGGCTCTCAGCCATATGCACACCTCTATACAGTGAGTACAACATCTTGTCATGCTGTTGATATCACAGACAATGCCGATGAAAAGGCAGCTTGTGGAGAGACGGGAGGAGATGAGGGCAGCATGACATAATGCTGTATATCTTCAAAGCGTGCTCAGACACATTCGTCTGGGTGAACTATAGTCCACAGGAGTGACAGCTGAACTCATCAGTGTCTCTTAAGTGCAAAAACATCGCCCTCTATTGCACAGGTGCTGTAGTGCAATGCTGTAGTAGTTCTCATGTAGTTTGTGTTGATATTGGTGTCTGGTGTTCATATATATTTTCTGCATTAAAATAATAATAAAAAAAAAAGGTCTGAAACTTTGCATCTACAAAGTTCAACTACATAAAGTTTCATTAGGGCAGCAAAACACGTTTAAT
Organism: Astyanax mexicanus; assembly: GCF_023375975.1. NCBI lineage: Eukaryota > Metazoa > Chordata > Actinopteri > Characiformes > Acestrorhamphidae > Astyanax > Astyanax mexicanus. The sequence continues at coordinate 19,816,318 of NC_064419.1, read as the reverse complement.
TGTAAATTATTATTAGAGACACAATATGATATAATTGGAAAATAGTGTATTTATTATTTCACAATGTGTATTATTAACTGGTTCTATGCTAAATAATATATGCTGCTAGAAACTGAAACGTTAAAGCTATATAAACTTTTATAAAGCCAGCAAAACATACAAAATACACATTAAATTGTAAATTATTATTAGAGACACGATATGACATATTTGGGAAATAGTGTATTTATTAATTCCACTGGTTATTTAAATTCTTATTAATTACCAGCTCTAAGCAAAATAACAAATGCTGCTAGAAACTTAAACTTTACAGCTATAGTTTACTATATAAAGTTCCATAAAGCCAGCAAAACATACAAAATACACATTTAAGTGTGAATTATTATTAGAGACACAATATGATATAATAGGAAAATAGTGTGTCTATTAATTCCACTGTTTATCACAATGCTTATTAATTACCAACTCTATGCAAAATAAGAAATGCTGACAGAAAAAGAAACTTTACAGCTGTAGTTTTACTACATAAAGTTTCATAAAGCCACAGAGTTTGTTTGTGACTATTATTAAAGCTAAATAAAAGTTTATCATTTAAAATAATTAAATTATTAAACTATAAATAGAGCAAAGTACCCAAGAAGTACACATGTGCCTAAAAATAAAACGATTCATTTTATTAATTGAGAATGTTGAATAAATGCTAAAATAAACACAACTAATATTTAGTATAATATTTTATTATACTATTGGGAATTATATTAGATATATAATTTTTCTTAAATGGATAATCTGTGGATCATCACATTCTAAGGCTTTAGAAATTAGCAGTTCTATGACAAATCACAAATGAGTTATAGGTATAGAGTGAGCAATTTTATACAGTGAGCAATTTTATCAAGCCTATAAATTTAAATCATTATACCATATATATACATATTAGGAAATACTGATACAAACAATATATGTTTCTTTTCTGGTAGTATCATGACTGATACTAACTAACTACTACGATTACTACTATGACTGCCAGCAATAATAACAACAACAACAACAACAAAAACAACAACTACAACGCTCAGGGGCTTGGACCCTTAATAATAAAACTACACATAAGTAATTCAAGTAATTGCTTAGGGTCACTAAACCATATGTGGGCCCTTATATAGTGACTCCTTATATAGTTAGTTAACCAGAAATGAATATAAACACCTTACTTTACACAACCAAACAGCTCACTCAGAAGGCACATTATCAGACTGTAGAACTCCCTGTAGAAGCATCAACAGGTATCAGTCTGAGTGAGACGGTAGTGGGATAGTTTCTAAAACATTTACTCTGCTTGCAGGGGGACATATGTACACCGCTCATGTTTAGCTCTCTAATACAAACTCTTGGGAATTAGAGAATCTGATGGTCGATATCTGCAATACTTACAGTACAAGACAAAATTAATGCATAAGCTGCATAAGCCATTCCTGTAAATATACTGATACTTTTAGCGTAGTAGTTGTTACCTGTTCTTCTAATGTATATGCAATTTTATATTTGTTTAATCTAGAAATACAGATTAGAGAGTAGCAAGTTAGCACTGCATGGTTTATTAAACTTTTCTTCATCACAGAACAGTAAAAGTTAAAATAATAATAATTTGTTAATTGATAAACAGTGATTTTTTGGCAAGATAAATGATTGCACATCAGCACATGTACAGTATAGTAGTATTCAGCAAAATAGTTAAATTCTGACTTTCTTTACCAGCATTACTATTACTTTTTTTTAAACCATGCTATATTAAGTAATCAGAGCCAGAATAACATTCTGACATTCATGGAAGAAGCTCACCTACCGTGCTGTAGCGATGAGCCAGGTCATTGATGCACAGCATTGTAGTGATCCCGCAGGGCGGGCAGCTGACAGGAGGCACTCTCCCACCTGGCTGGTCATGTGACCTTGCAGGGAGCACAGGTGAGTGTGTCAAGACCCCCCAAAACAACTCCAGACCCCTCTGCCTTTAGCCCTCTTGCTCTGAGCAGAGATGACTGTTACAGGAGGACAGTGGGAGGATTTGTGTTTTTTTTTCCGATGTTCCTGTGCCGGCCCTGTCAACTTCCAGCAGCAGCTAACAACAAATCTTGGACCTCCCACTTTTTGGCCTCATGACTATTTATTAACGAAAAGGGCAGGCCCAGACTTGCCCGCACGATGGATTGGACGATACCAATTTAGCTGGAAGGGGGCAGGTATAATAGCACTTATCTGCAAGCAAATTGGATGTTTTTGACAAGAGCTGATCTAAAGTCTGGCTCGCATAAAGAACATCAAACAGTAATTTTCGCCCGTCTCAAAAAACTATGATGCCATTTCCTCTATGAAAACGATAAGCCTTGATACTTGATACAAAAAAAACCTGCAGCGCTATATTACCTTCAGTGAAGCTCATCAGGAAAAAACAATATTGTTGCTGTCCAATAAAAAAACTTCTCCAATTTTGTCCATTTTTAGTTTACTAGATAATATGAAAACACAAGCTGTCCTTTACACTGTGTCAAAATTTCTTGATAAATGGAATTCTTCAAGATTACCTGTAAAGTTGATGTTTTGTATATACAGCTCTGGAAAACAAAATAAGTGACCTTTAGTCTCTTTAATTTTACCAAATTGAAAACTTCTGGAATATAATCAAGAGGAAAATGGATGATCACAAGCCATCAAACCAAGCTGAACTGCTTGAATTTTTTTTTGCACCATGAGTGGCATAAAGTTATCCAAAAGCAGTGTGTAAGACTGGTGGAGGAGAACATGCCAAGATGCATGAAAACTGTGGTTAAAAACCAGGGTTATTCCATCAAATATTGATTTCTCTTAAACTTCTAAAACATTATGAATATGAACTTGTTTTATTTCCAGATTATTTGAGGTCTGAAAGCTTTGCATCTTTTTTGTTTTTTCAGCCATTTCTCATTTCCTGCAAATAAATGGTCTAAATGACAATATTTTTATTTGGACTTTAGAAATGTTGTCTGTAGTTAATAGAATAAAACAACAATGTTCATTTTACTCTGATTCAGAAACTGAAGTGGTCCTTTAATTTTTTTCCAGAGCTGTACATGTTTTTCATTGGACAGCAAGGATATACTCTAGATGCTTATATATGAGGATTACTAAAAGAGGCATAAAAGAACCATGTATGTATTAGAGATATGCAAGTGGGCACCCTTAAAAAGGTGAAGTTTAGGTGAAAGATCAGATGAAAGTTCCTTAGACCCCTTTGAAAACCCTTTATGTTTAAAAGTGTACAATCATCAGTGCACTCCAAAAGCCTAGATTATACTGTACAACACATTACCAAGAAATTAGGCCTTTATGAAAGCAATGTGAGAATGAGAAAGCTTTATATTGGTGAAGAATCAACTCTCCCACATATTACAATAATGGATCTAAAGTAGTTCTTCTATTGCATCACTCAAATAACTCTTCAAATAACCTCTGTTTTTAAGAGTGTACAATCTTGTCTAACCTTACATATAGGAAGCATGGAGACCAATAGTAGTACAGTATATCTAATAAATCAACCAAAGCCAATAGCACACATACATAGCTCAGAAACATGCTAGATTATCATGTGGACAAATCAGACATCCATCTATCAGTCTCTAAACATCAACAGACATCAGTTTATTTGTAAATTAAAGCAACAACAAAAACATACTGGACCAATAACTGACCCATGTGGCACTCCAAAATCTAGTTTTTAGACACACTTCCAAGGCTTTGTGATTACTTTAATAAAAAGAAGTGCACTTATTCAAACCTTTGCACATCTTATGGACATCAATATGCTACTTTATGGAAGCGAATATGGCATCACTCTTTTATAACACAGCTTCTTTTATTAGAAGTTTATCAAAGACGATATACCACACAAACTACTACAAAACTGTTTGGCCCTGCAAGGCATCCATCCAGCCATCTACATATCAATACCACACCCCTCCCACCTTCTCTCCTAGCCTGTGTGCCCCAGATGGAAGGAGCAGCAGGTGTCATATTCCTGGCTTGGCTTTTCTCACTAATTAAGCCATTATAACCTCCCTCTTTAAATCCCAGACCGTAGCCTAGCCTGCTGTGGAGCACGAGGAGAGGGAAAACAGAGTGGAGGAGAGGGAAACCAGAGTGGAGGAGAGGGAAACCAGAGCGAAGGAGAGGGAAACAAGGCAGTGAGGAGGGAATCTTCACTCATACGGAGGGAAAAGCAACCTGGCTTGGGACAGCCATTGAAACAATGGTGCTATAAGGAGTCTTTGAGACGACAAGGAAATTGAAAATGTACCAAATGGTATACTGAAAAAGGACCTAATGGTATACTGCATCCCAAACATTTAAGGATTTTTTGTGGTCTGCGACAGCCTTTTATTTTACAGCAATAAAATTAAATATAATAAAAAAATCATGTTCTACCAAGAGTGGTGCCATATAAGAACCACTTCTGATTCCAATCAGAAATGATATTGTGAATAAGGTGTGTGTAAAGAACCTTTTAAACCTTTAAACAAAGTGGATGCAAGGCTCTTTACACTAACGGCCCTTTACACTAACAACTTTCTATAGTAACTCATAACATGAATATGATCAGAATGAATCATCAGATAATAAGAAAACATGCTCAGTTAAAGCACTGACAGCTCTCCTCAGCAGAGCTTCAGTCAATATGTTCTTATTTGTACTCTGATTTGAATCTCTGCACCGCCATTCCCTCAGTGCCAATTCCACACCCTGGGTTGTCAAGTATAGAACACGATCATCCATGGAAATAAGCAAGATGGCTATATTTTTTTTAGCTGAACAGGTTCACTAAGCTTCAGTTAAGGTTGCTAACCATAGCTGAGTAATTTACCACCACCACCAGCGTAGTAGAAACATTAGTGAGGCATATTGGACACTAAAACACACACACACACACACACACACACACACAAATATATATATATGTAATATTAAATGGTCCGAGGAGGAGCAGGTGGAGAGAGTTTGGGAATTGGACTCCTGTAGCCATTTCATACACTTGTTCGGTTTTATTACTGATTGTGTTTTGTTAACAAAGAGATCCCATTAACGTAAATGAGCTGGAATGTTGTCCTTGTTTTATTTTATTTATGATATTTAAACATTTTTGTATATTATAATTCCAATGCTTGTATATTCTTAATTAAATCAGTCAATTGCTCGTTGAAAGTGTGCTTTTTGCCATTATTTTATCATTTACAAAGAAGCATAAAATTATTACACTAATCTCTGAAACAAATATGTTACCATGACAGGCCAAATAAAAATGTTTTTTATGGCATCACCAAAAGACCCCTTCGTAACTCCCTTATTTTAATGAGTTCTTAGCAATATCATCATCATGCATTTACATATATTGTTTTTACTTGTTTAAATGTTGCCTAATAAGGCCATCTACGAAATCAATTATCTCAAACTTATTACCGATTTCTCAGTCTCTGCATCACTCACAAAGATTGGGTTACCAATAGTCCACAGATTCAAAGCTCTAGCACCTCTCTATAACAGCTATCATACTGTAACTACTGGTCTAAACTGCACGCTTATTCTTCACACAATTTTCAGGTTTTATTTCTTGAAGCTAGTGCAAATAAGGTTTTGCAGCAGTTTTCTCACCATAACGTTGTCATTCAGGTCCCTCATTTGGTAGACATCCATGCACACCTCAGCCCGGTTGTTGGGCAGGCTGTTGGATGGTCCCCTGTCCCCTGGATGACCAGTCTGAGGAAGCTCAAAATATGTGCTGTCCGGCTCCCTGAAACACAAAACATGTACTCGATGAATGATTAGCACAAACTTATTTTGTTTGATAATTCTATTGTTTAACTTATTCTATTCTTTTAATTATAATGTCTTGTACTTTTTTAAACATTGTTCTGTATTATGTCTTAAATTTACTTCTTATATTCCACTTATTCATTTTAATTCTGTTATAAATTTTAGTTTTTTTTTCTTTAATGTATAATTTTCTAAAACTTTCATTTAAACTTGTTCTCCATTGAGTCTTTAAAGCTTTCTGTAAAGCACTTTGAATTGCCTTTGTGCATAAAAGGTGCTATACAAATAAACTTGCCTTGCTTTCACAAAAAATCTAAATATTCACCCAATGGTATGGCAAGCTGCTGTGCTCAAATAATGAAAAACAAAAACGCAGTCCATTTTTCAGGAACTAACAAATTAGTGAACACTCTAAGCAGAAAAGCTTAAAATAAATACGTTTGTAAGGATATATGGTATAAATTAAAAATCATATATTTGTACAAATGTTTGTGGACCCCCTTTAATATACACACTAAGAAAAGTACGAACAGATTTGTACTTAAAAGAGTACAAAGCTTGTCGCTGGGGCTGTACCTTATATTGAGGTACAAAAAAGTACCTTTCAGTGAAAGTCCTTTTTTGTACCCATGGTTTTTTTCAGTATAAATTATAAAGATTATAAACGTTATCATCAACTAAATATGGCTCAAAAACTTGATGATCCAAAATTGTCTGGCTTTTAAATTTAAAAATGTGCAATTCAAATATATATTGTTTATCAGTACAATGATACAGAATACTGAATGTACCTTTTTTTTCGGGTTAAATGGTACAAATCTGTACTTATTGCTGTCAGGAAAGACATTGTACTTCAGAGGGAACACATCTGACCCTGTAAAGACCAATATTGTACCTTTGAGGGTACAATTATGAAGAGTGTACCTTTAAGTACAAAAAAGTACTGATATCGTACCTCTGTTTTTTAGAGTGTACAGTTCTGGAAAATAATAAGGGACCACTCAAAAATTATGAGTTTCTTTGATTTTACCAGATTGAAAACCTCTGGAATATAATCAAGAGGAAGATGGATGATCACAAGCCATCAAACCAAACTGAACTACTTGATTTGTTGCACCAGAAGTGGCATAAAGTTATTCAAAAGCAGTGTGTAAGACTGGTGGAGGAGAACATGCCAAGATGCATGAAAACTCTGATTTAAAAAACAGGGTTATTTCACCAAATATTGAATATGAACTTGTTTTCTTTGCATTATTTAAGGTCTGAAAGCTCTGCATCTTTTTGTTATTTCAGCCATTTATCATTTTCTGCAAATAAATGCTCTAAATAACATAAAAATAATATTTTTATTTGGAATTTAGGAGAAATGGTGTCCATAGTTTATAGAATAAAACAACAATGTTGATTTTACTCAAACATATACCTATAAATATAGCAAAATCAGAGAAACTGATTCAGAAACTGAAGTGATCTCTTAATGTATGCATTGCTGACACAGATGTACAAATGCACACACACACAGATTGTCTAGTACTTGTACAGAAGAACTGCACTGATCCATGACTAATGCCAGACATGGACTACAGAACTACCCAGCTTTGAGCTGTGGAGAAGTTAAATTGTGTTCTCACTGAAGTACTTGTCAATGACTGCAATCAAATTCTCACAGCAATCCTCCATAATCTATAAGAAAGCCTTCCTTGGTCATTAGAGACTCCAAAAAAATCAGGATAGACTCTTATTTAATACCCTTGATTTTTGAAGAAACAATAAACAAGCAGGTTTCATACTACATTTGTCCATATAGTGTAACGCTAAAAAAGGTAATATTACTTTTGCATTATGACGTCTCTGACTGTACCTATTACCACAGATGTAAATGAGATTGGACATGCAACTCACAAGCTGCTCCAAAGGTGCTCAAAGGTGGTACCCTCGTCGTTGGTGGAGGATTGGGACATCTTGGACATGGAGTGCTCCACCGAGGGATAAATTACTCTGTAAAGTAGACACAAGTCACATGATATCAGTCTCTTAACGTGCAGGAAATTAATTAATGTTGCATCCAGACTGTCTGCAGTGAAACGTCAGTAGGAAAACAGCAGACATTATCACAGCATTGACTGAAAACTTCCTTTAAAACCAAAAAAAATCAAGAGGGAAATATTAGGTTATGCATATTACATTTTGTTTTTACATATCTCAGTGAGCTGGGATCACATCAAGCGATTCTAAGATAGAACACATAGAACCTCATGTCCTAAAAGCAGGTCAATTACACCCTGTAAATAAGAGCCAGTATTTGAGATGAATAGGCCAGAGAGTGCTTAGCACACTGACGATTTCATTCGAAAATAATTTCCACCCTGCCTCCCAGAACTGCTTCACAAGTCTAAATCCCAGCAGGCTTTTGGGCTGGGTGTGCAGATTCGGAATCAAGGTGCCGGGTCTGGCAGGCCTGGACCTGCCTGGCACCGTCCCGATGGGCCCGCACACGCCACGTGGTACAGACCTGACTTCCTATTTCTCCACCCCAGTAAACAATGGCAGAGCATCATCTTTTAACCAAAAGAGACCAAGACTAGTCTACAAGAAAGGTCTCTAACAGAAAGGGCCTTCCAAGTGCTGGAATATGGTCTGAGACTGTGTTGTTATAAAAATAAAAAAACATTAACAGCTCTGAAAAAAAATAAGAGACCAGTTAAAAACTTATGAGTTCCTTTGATTTTACCAAATTGAAAACTTCTGGAATATTTTTGCACCAAGAGTGGCATAAAGTTATTCAAAAGCAGTGTTGAAAACTGGTGGAGGAGAACATGCCAAGATGCATGAAAACTGTGATTATCTGTGATATCTTTTTTGTTATTTCATCTATTTTTCATTTTCTCTAAATAAATGATCTGAATGACAAAAAGTTTATTTGGAATTTGGGAAAAATGTTGTCCATAGTTTATAGAATAAAACAACAACGTTAATTTTACTCAAACATATACCTATAAATAGCAAAATCTGAGAAACTGATCTCTTAATTGGTCTCTTATTTTTTTTCCAGAGCTGTACATATCTATATATATATTATGTATCTTTTTAACTTTGAGTAAACCAAAATGCAATAAATTATCAAATATTAACTTGAACCGTTTTAACAATTCAAACACTTTCATTAAACATTTACATTCTGTAGAATTAGTTATGGTACAATTTTTAAAACAACATGTTAAAATATGAGTTAGGATTTGTAGGAATTGTTGTTTTGTCATTTTATCAGAATTTTAATCTTAAAATATTAAGTTATCTTCCCATAATAAGAAACAAACATGAATGAGCTGTAAACATGACAACATGAATCAATTTTGAATCAATATTCAGAAATGGGCCTAAGCTATTATTAGTTCATTTAGATATCATGTAGTTTGGAAACAGACTAAATGGCACATTTACAAATATATTATCAAATCCTTATCTTTATTTTTAATCACTCGCTGATAAAATATTTAGTCGGTCAATGTTATTTTGTTACTGAAAATTTGGTAAAAAAAACATATTGTGACATTGTGTTTTATTTACAAAAAAGTTTAAAGTAATAATACTGCTGTTATCAATATAATTACACTATTGGTTATCCATAAAAGGTTTTAATCGTTTAAAATCTGAATAAAATGATTATAAATCAGAATTAAGTGTACTATTTATCAGGCCAATGATATTTTTCTTGCAGGAAAAATGCAGTAATAGCTTAACATAGCAAAGAAAAAACATTAATACAGCTCTGGAAAAAATGAGACCACCTAAAATTATGAGTTTCTTTGATTTTACCAAATTGAAAATATATAAATATATAAATATATATATAAGAAGAAATATATAAGAAGAAAGATGGATGATCACAAGCCATCAAATAAAGCTGAACTGCTTGAAGTTTTGCACCAGGAGTGAAATAGAGTTATCCAAAACATGCCAAGATGCATAAAAACTTTGATTAAAAACCAGGGTTATTCCCCCAAATTTCTGAACTCTCAAAACTTTATGAATATGAACTTGTTTTCTTTGCATTATTTGAGGTCTGAAAGCTCTGCATCTTTTTTGTTATTTCAGCCATTTCTCATTTTCTACCACTAAATACTCTAAATGACAATATTTTTTTTTGGAATGTGGAAGAAATGTCCGTAGTTTATAGAATAAAACAACAATGTTCATTTAACTCTACGTATACATATACTTATACATTGTAAAATCAGAGAAACTAAAGTTAAAGTTTAAAGTTAATCTATTTTAAATAATTTTACATCATATTTTTAAGGTATAAAAATAAAAGTCTCTAAAGACTCGCTATTAGCGAGTGTGAATGACGTCATCACGTCAGGAGCGCGCTAAACTGGAGCGCAGGGCGCGCGTCCTGTTGTCCCGACAACGGGTAACGCCAGCGAAGCTCCGAAAGGGAAAGAGCGACACGCGCGCGCGCACACACGGGCACACACACGCAGGAGCGCACACACACTCGCTTGCTTATGCGTAAAGCATTTTTCTATTTTTCTTTAGGTAAAAGACGGACGAATATGTTTCATTTTCCATTTGCCTTGAATGCGCATAAATACAGAACTGTAGGATTTGGGCCCTTTTCCAGCTCTGCATTTTTGACGCACTTTCATAAAATATGATTAAAATGTCAGACACTTATTTAAACTCCTCTCTGTGAGGAGTTGAGATCTCTGATCTGATCTGCTGGAGTTCGTCCTGAGGAAGGAGCGAGTCTACAGGCTGGGCTCAGTGACAGCCTTATTCCCCGAGTGAACATCGCCCTGAGACCCCACTGCTTGTTCTTCAGCAATTACACGCAGGCACGTGGGACCAGCCCAGAGAATTGAATTATCACTCTGCTCCTCATACAGGGACACACAGACAGCCATCACAGCATGATCACATTATCAGTGAAAATATTATAAACTCGATTTAAAAGAGCAATAAAAGTCAGAAACACCTAAAACCGGACTGCGCCACAATAAAACCATTTACCTTTCATCGTTAAACTGCTGCAGGAGCTGCACTGAGAGAGAGAGAGCTAATCTACGGTGCTTCACAGAGCGCCATAAAAAAAGCGATACTGCTGACAGTGTCCACAGCTTAACACTCACTGCCCCGCGCACAACTTAGCCAAAGCAGCCTTGACGACCAATCATATACAATACACACACGCTTACACACACAAACACACATACTTACAGATACACAAACACACACTCACACACTCAGCTCCATGGGAGAATAAAGCTTTAGGGACGAGCGAGGCTCAAAAGTGCTAAAAATCCGTAAGGAGTCAATATTTCCAACATTTCAGAAGACGAAAGGCTGATTAAAAATCATATTTTAAAAATATTAAAACGCACCGTAGATATTTAGCAGTAGAAAACGACTCATTAAAGAACTGCATAATATTTTGATATTTAAATGCTAGATTATTTTAAAATTATTATTTTGAAATACATACATGATATTATTATTGCAATTGGTGTTATTTTATTATTACTATTATTATTTTTAATTATTATTATTTATTATGTTATTATGTTTATACACATGCAAACAATTAAACATAACAAGAACAATTATTATCGTTGGTGTTAATAATAATAATAATAATAATAATAATAATAATAATAATAATAATAATAATAATAATAATAATGTATTTAAATGTGCACATGCATTATATTATATATATATTTATATCTGTTATTGTGGTTACGAATGTCTGGTTTCCTCTCTGTTACTGTACTCACCCAGAGCAAACGATCAAACCTGAACTCTGACCGCTCTGATCATCTTTTCAGATGCACTTATCTATCGACTTCTCGACCAACAAACACACACGCACGCACGCACGCAAAAATCCATAACAAAAGCAAATTATGTGGAGCCTGATAAACAAAAACATACACTTATACGCTATGTCCAATCCGATACATTTAAATACCCCAAAATACCCCCTGCAATATGATCAACTGTAGTCAAACTGACTATAGGACAACGAATAATGGCAACAATAATTATTTTTTTCAGTAACGTTTTGCTTATTTTCCAGTTTATTATTACAAATTATTTTTTTACATTATATTTTCATTTTAAATTGATCTTAATGCGCAGATCTTAATTTACACATAACTAATTTTTTTGAAAGACCAAGATCTATTAGACGAACCGGATACATGACATTATTAATATCTGACAGGATTAAATAGCTTGTTACGGTACAAGCAACATAATTCACACTGGTACAGTAACAAGATCATAATATAAGCTATTAAACATTCAGTCACACAAACAGCTATTTACTCTCACTTACCTAAATCAAATATTAATTCCTGATCCAAAAGTGAAATATCCACAGCAGCCTAGAAAGCCTTGATTCCCACGATCATTTTCTTCAAGTGGAACTGACCCTCACAACTCTTTAGCGCTGAGGAAATGACTCGCTCTGCTTATAGAGGGAGACGTCAACAGTCTAACGCGCACCTCACACAGGATTCAATGGCTCTTTGGTCGAGTCTGTACAAAGAGGGTCAAATGAAACAAAAGCCGTGGAAGGTGTCCGTATGAGCTGATTATGCAGGTTAGGGTAAATAGTTTTTCCCTGCGTGCTGGGATGGGTTGGGTTGGGGGAGACAGGGGGGATAGGAGGAGGCGTTAGCCGCCGTTTGGGCTCACACGAGCGGGAAACACGACTCTCTCACCAGGGGACCGACCACACATCCTCAGCCACCAACAGCCTTACAACTTCCCAAAGAAAGCAGCGCAGATACGCCAAGATTTTTTATATAAATAATGATGCTAGGCTTTTTATAATATATAAAATAATAAATTATGAAATGTGTGAACGCAAGGAAATATTTTTAAAAATATTCTTTGATTTGTTGGGTAATTTATTGCATTTAGACATTTTTTTTGTTTCTTCCGTCTTTATTATGAATTATTATGTTGTTTCACAAGTCCACTAACAAAGAAATTATGACAAATAAAAACGATTAATTGTTTTGCTAATTTAGGCATAAAAGAAAAGTAAAATCTACGTTTAATTCACAATTTCGCAAAAAAATACATAAAAACTACAATTCCCAGGTTTCACGGTCACAATCAGGACGCCGCTGATTGGCTGTGACCGACACAAATCTATGACGTTTTACACACAGCTCGCTTCCGAAACAACGAACGAGCCGCAGACCAAAAAGTAGCAACCGCCAGATAAAGACAGATGGAGTCTTCGGAATAACGTTTTATTTGGATTAATAAACATTTCCCCCAAAGTTCCGCGAGCAAGCAGACATTTCCGTTTAATGAGGTAAACACATACGACAGTTTAATGTATATAGCGTTAACTATTTACGAGTTTTAGACCGTCAAGCTGTTTGTTAAGCTAATGTTAGGCAGCCTAGCTTCTCAGAATGGGTCCAGTTGAGTTAACCTAAGTTAACTTACACTGTGCTGATATAATATAACCTAGCGCTTTAGTCTATACCGTGTGTAAGAAGCCGTTTATATTAAGTGGAAAAACAAATTTAGCTAGTAGTTTAAAGCAAGCTTTCCCAATTTACTGCTTTAAGCATGTTAACATACCAATTGCAACTCTGAAAGTCTTGGTTATGAGCTGGTCTCTTAAATCAGGTGTGTTGGGAGAAGGGGAGCTAGTCCTAGCTGTGTAGGGAATGAATAAGGGCACCAGGCCAGGGTTGGGGAGTAAATGGTTTACTAGTAAAGTTAGCGTTAGCTAGCCTAGGTTGCTTGTTTTAGTTAGTTAAGACATGAAACTATAGCAAGTAGCTACTAAGTAATAACTGTAGTGAAGCTTTTTAACGTTAAATTGAGTCTATCCACCCAGGAACTTTTTGGTCCAGCTAAGTTAACGTTAGTATAAAAGCTTTTAAGTAATCAGTGTGATCAAGCAGTCCACATTTTACCTATAGCTGATAAATTAGAATATATTTAAACACAGAATAACAATGACATGATCATGATAATTGTAGTGCTTTCGAAATGTGCGTGGAATAATGTGGAATATGTGAAAAATAAATATAATGTAATAGCACGTTAGCTTGCTAGCTAGCTAAGACAAATGTTAACTAGTTGCAGCCTAATTAACCCACTTGTTTTAAACTAGTAAGTTAAGTAGTGAGCATCTCTAACTCAGCAAAGTTAGCTAACAAGAACGCCATCTGGTTTCTTCTCAGAGCTGTGGTCAGAAAACTGATCAGGACCCTCTATGTTCAGAGTTTATCAGAAAACCCTCTCTGATTTAGTGAGGTTTAGGTGGCGCCATCGTGTGTTTGGTCAGTTTTTCGGTGTCCAGGCAACTCTAACGCTTTCTGTGTTCGTTAAAAGGTTGGTTAGGATTTTAGACCAAGACGAGACGATTTGCAAGATATAGTAACAAAGTAACAAACAGCAACGAAGTGTTGTGAACGATAGATGTAAAATTATGGCTCAAGTAAACGTAGCAATAGTACCGTACCTCAAAAAGAAAAATTATGCACATTGTGTGTCCAAGACTTGTGTAAAATAAATTATATTAGGCGAATGTAAAGTACATTTAATTTAGTAGATATGTACGAAAACAGTGACATTTTTATTTTGTATGAAGTAGCAGTAAGTTGTTGCCTTGCATTACATTAATAGCTTTATGGTGTACCTAATTTGTGTGCCCACACTGTGATGATGATGCTTAAAACATTTATTGTGCAACCCTATTGCAAATAATACCTAAATCATAATGTTTGTGAAATAGTTGGTTATATTTACCAAATATTTCATCAATATTCTTCAGGGCACCTGCTACTCCCTTGTTTCTATTAAAATCAAATGTATTAAAGGATTGTCCTGCTTGGAGCAACTGCCTTTACTGTCCAAGGAAGAAAAAGAAAATTTGTATTCTTTGTGTGTGATTCTTGATTTCAGTTTAGATTGTTAGTTCTTACATATCAACTTCACTTTATTTGGAAACAGACAGGACCATTTAAAGTAATGTGCAATATATTGTTTTCTTAACATTTATTATTTATTTTATTTCTTATTTTATTTTTTATGAATAGTAAGCAGCCTCCTTTAACCTTACCTGCAACTTTTATATTAAACATGGTGTAAACATAATGTCTTTGTTTTGTTGGTAGGTTAATCAGTTAAATTAGATACATTTAATTGCTGTTTTAATGTGATTTTCAAAAATAAATGTACTAGAAGCAATAGCTTGCACATAATTTGAAATGGCACTGTTTGTTTACAAATAATAATAATGATTTGTTAATAATAAGTTACGAAAAAAAGATTATTGTAATCGACAATTGCTCAAATTTTTGAAAATTGTGATTTATCTATTTATTTATTTTACATAATTTGTGTTTACAATATCACCCAGCCATACCTTTTATTTCAATTAAGGACAAGTTCTGGATGGAGCACCTTAATTCTGGAGAATTCAATTCCACAGCTTGACAGTCTGGCAATAGGCATAGTGATACTAGGTTTATGTTTATCTGCTCCAGAGAGTTCTGTTCTATTGCCGTTATATGTCTACTCAAAGCTGTGTTTATTTGCACACCTGTTGTCAGCAATGTGTGTAACCTAAAGTAGCTGAATGAGTTTATTAAAAAGGGTGTCCACAAACATTTGGACACCCAAGTGTATATGGTAAATAATAAAGCACTAGGGGGGGTAAAGCTCTGACATATAGCATATATAAATTGTATTCTTTTTATGGCATTGAGATCTCATCCCATTTCAATTTCGAAATTGTACAAGTGTTTATGTATCAGTTTGTCAGTTGAAGATGAAAACATGTTAAATAATGAATATGGCAAGGATGACACTCTTTTTTTTATATATCAACAGGACATTTGCAAGGATAAACAGTGCTTTGGCATGAATTTCTCAGAGGTCTTCAAGCAGTCCAACCAGCTGTGCAAAATCTCTCCAGATGGCAAATACTTGGTATGAAATTAAAGCTTTGTATTTAATGCAAGTTATATAAACAGGTTCACAAATCAGAGAAATATGTGTTCAAAACTCAGTTTCCCAGACAGGGTTTAGGTCTAGTCATAGACTATTTTCCCCTTTAACTAGTAAAATCTCCATTAAAAAGACTATATAGTCTAAGACTAGGCTTAATCACTATCTGACAACAAGTCAGAGCTAGATATCTGTAGCACGTTCAGTAGCAGTGTAGATAGAACTCCCTTCAGTACAGAGATAGCATACTGTCGAAGAAACTTGTGAGTATGAGCTTGTTCTCTGTTAAACTAGTCCCTTTTTTTCCTTTTTTCTTGCTTTTACAGGCCACCTGTGTTCAGTATCGCCTGGTGGTGCGTGATGTCAACACACTGCAGATCTTGCAGCTGTTCACCTGCCTGGACCAAGTGGCCCACATGGAGTGGTCTTCAGACTCACTCTTCATCCTCTGCGCTATGTACAAACGAGGACTAGTACAGGTACTCTGATCAGACTGAATTAAATTAGTAAAACAAACTTAGTCACATAAATGGCCATATAGTGTACATGTTAAAAGTTTGGACCTCTTCCCATTCAATTTGTTTTCTTATATATTATTATGTTTACATTGGAAATTAAATATAGAAGCCATTAAAGCTCTACAGGAACACATGAAGAATTACTTTGGAAAAAAATTAGAAGTGTTTACAACAAAGTGTGTTTACAAAAATTGTTAAACACACCAGAATATGTTTTATAGTTTAGATTCTTTTAAGTTCCACATTTAGCTCTGATGGCAGATTTAAGTAGATGAGGTAGAGTCACCTGGAATAGTTTTCTGGAGGTGCTGAACAATAGTTGCTGCTTTTCCTTCACCCTGTGCTCCAGCTCATCCCAAATCACCATCTCAGTTGGGTTTCGTTTGGGGAATTGTCAAGGACAAACATTTTTTGTTTCTATTTAATTCAATATATTAATGCAATATAATTATGTATGTGTTCCATCAAATGAGAAGGTGTCTCCAAACATTTGACTGGTACTGTATGTTGAAAATGAAATGACTCCAAATAAAATAAATCCACTAGGGGTGTGCCATAACAAATCGTACACATCATAATTTTGCTGCGAAATTATGTAAAAAAAAAATAAAAGTTATAATAGCAGTAGTCTGTCTTAAGAGTAGGCTATTTTGCATTAGTTTTGCTATTAACTGCGAAAGTTTAAGTATAGTTTTTGTTTAAATGTTTGTTCGCAGTCTATATACATGCACTATATGCTGAATAAAACGTATGCAGTTGCAGCAGTAGATTCTCAAAGATTCTCAAAAATACTTTTAAGTGAGTTAGTTCCTTCTTTGGTGCCTTTTAAAAAGGTTTTTATGTGTGTAAAATAAGCAAAAACAAAAAGTAAACCCAGCTTTTGTTAACTTTCAAGTAAATAAAGTAATATCTTACCTTTGTAAAGGTAACCAGCGCCAGTCTTTCATTTTGCTTCACACAGATGAGGGCAATTAGAGTGAAGTCTGTTAGCAGAATGTTTCTTGCTGGTGTTTACTTGTGTTTTTGTGTCTGTGTGCATGCGCTCGGGGTTCTCCCTCTATCTCTGTTGCAGGTGTGGTCTCTGGAGCAGCCAGAATGGCACTGTAAGATAGATGAGGGCTCGATCGGTCTAGTCTCCTCACGCTGGAGTCCAGACGGACGTCACATTCTCAACACCACAGAGTTCCATGTAAGTGTGAAGTCAGGAGGAGTTTGTCCCGCACTGTGTCAACTGTTGCTGCCTGTAACTAAGGACCTGAAAATAGCAGCCCGTCGTGTGGACCAGCATTAGCTTAAACCCTCAAATAACCTGTCGCAGGACATTGAGCCCTGAACTATGTCCACAACTTGGATGTAGTCCACTGAAGCAAGTTATTTTACTGTCAGGTAAATAAAGAGGAAAATGTGCTGCATACTGAGAGAGTTTCTTATGATATGCTGGATGGTTTGAAAGGCTTTATAAGTAAGCAAGTATGAACAAATCAGAAGTAAAATCATGTTTTTTTTGTATTTTACTATCTTCATTCCTCATACATATTAGTCAGGTTAATGCCAGATTTTCCAGTATTTGTTGTGATGTTAATTTATTGATTTTGTAAACCAGGAGAAATTCAGATTCATACCTGTTCACTTTTAATCTGGATTGTAGATAGATAGATAGATAGATAGTCTTTACCATCCACAACGGAAATTTGTTTTCATCAATAATACATAGCCTCAGAAACATAGATACATACATAAATACACTTAACACATACTCTTCACCTCACCTCCCATCCCCACCAACCTACACCACCCCTATTTACACAACACAAACCATAAATGCATATAAAAACACATACACTCCAGAGCAGATCAAGTCAACAGTTCTGTAGGTGTCACAGAGAACAGGGGAAAGCAGTCCACAGACGGTTGATCGGACAATCACCGTTCATGCACTTTCGTTTAGGGTAGCTATCGCAGAGGGCACAAAGCTTTTTCCACACACAAAGGTCCTGTATCTACGCCATGATGGGAGCAGAATAAAATAGGGGTTAAGGGTGGCTGGGATCATGTACAATAATTAATTATTGTATACTGAAAAAAGTTCAGCCCACATCGATTTACGCAATAGTTTTTACAATATACAAGCTGTCATACATACCAAGTGCTTTACAAGTGATTAACAGACATAAAAAAACAACTAAAGAAAGGCAAAAGATGGACAGTATCTTCCATCCATCCACGATGACATCACAGAGCTGGTGGATGTTAGAGACCTTGCACTCCTCCACCTTCTGTTTAAGGATGCCCTAGAGGTGCTCAATTACGTATAGGTCTAGAGCAGAGGTCACTAATGTGCGGACCGCGGTCCGGGTCCGGACCGAAACGTTGTCCAATGCGGACCCAAACCTACTGAGAAGGATTTAATTGTATATGTGCTTTGCGGCGCAGTAAACTCACAGATCACAGTCGCAATCACGTGTGGGGTAAGATCACCAAAAACAACGCTTCTCATGCGGGATCGAACCCGTGTTGTCAGGGGTCCCGCTGCTCCGGCTGTTGAATTGGGACGCGGCCGTGAAAAAACGCCTTTATCTAATTAAATACCCCTGGTCTAGAGACATACTTGGCCAGTCCTATGAGAGAATTGTACCCAAAACACCAAATTTAACAGGCCTGCTCCCCATACACAGCTGAAACCATGTAACACTAATGAGTTGTCAGCGATTTAGAGATGAGTGGTGAGTTATTTTGAGGGCACAGCAAATTTACACTGTTACACAAACAGTACACTGACTACTTTACATTGCATCACAATGTCCTATTTTCAGTGTTCCAATGTTCCTGTGAAATAATGTAATAAAATATTTATTTACAGGAACAACTCTTTTTAAAATAAAAACACCTAGAAATCTGGCTAAAAAAATACAATCTCCAATACAGTTTATGACTTCCTTTTGGTCTGGCGGGAGGCAGGTTTAGACTGTAGTGCAGGTGGGAGGTGTAGTGCTGTCCAGCAGTGTTTCTGAAACGACCGTGCAAGTGAAAAGGCTCTGGCATGTTGGCAGTTACTTGTGAACCTCTAGCCCTTCCTCTCCATCCCTCTGTCTTTGCCTGTTTGGATTACACTTGGGCTGAGTTTCAGAGCTGGAGTTGCCTGCTGCCTGAACTTGACTCCAAGAATCACTGACAGGTGCTGAGACGGAGAGCAGCTGTGTCTGGGAATGACGCGGGACGTGGTGGGCAGTGTGTCTGTGGGCCTGTGGCATTCTCACTTTGTGCCTGATGTCCCTCCCACTCAGTAGCATTTAAGTGCAGTCAGTGTATTTCCCCTTTCATTTGATGTGGCTGCTTATTGACTTATTGACTTGGCTGTAAACTTTTTGCTATAGAGTGTAATAATCAGTTGGAACAGTACAGGTCACCAGAAGTACTGACAAATGATGAAAAATAATGATATTTATTTGTGTCCTACAGCCTTAGTGTTGATGATATTCATCTTATGTCATATACATTTTCAGTTTGGAATGGCAGCCATGTTTTGGTTAACAGGGTTAGCAGGAGCATTTCCCTGTAGTTGAGAGGTTAAGAGTTCAGTCCCCAGCCCCAGCTGACATCACCTTTACCCCAGACAAAAATTCATTAAGCTTCAGCCAAAGCGGTGTACATGTCACTGCTTCAGTTTCACGATACTCATAAACAGGATGCTAAATTAACCTGTTTAGGAACAGCTGCCTGGTGTTGCGCTCCTTCAGCAGTTTATCCACAGTCTGATGGGAAAACGTCATCACAGTGGGTTTAACCATAGCTGACAGAACTGTGCTGTGTATCTGTTAATCTTTGAATGTGTGCACACCCCTGGGAGGCCATGTTCAGAGAAGCAGGGCTGCAGGTTTCTGTGAAGAACATCAGTCGTGGCTTATATGAAGGCAAACAGTATTTTTCAAGCCAAATTAGTTGTGCTCTCTGTATTTTGACTTTAACACTAAGTGACCCTGTTGTATTTGATGTTCTTATTATTTGAATAAGTGCAAGAAGGTAGCTGTCCAAGAGGTGAACAATCAGTGTGTCCCAATTGAGGAGTTAAATCCTTCGAAGGACGACTAGGCTGTTCCATTTCAAAGTCTCCTTCGAATGCGGGCGACGAATGCGCCCTTTTTTTCCTTGGATGCTTAATTATGTCAGCTGTATTATGTAATATATGTAGTATTATGTAGTTTATATATACATAAATACTTATAACGTATTTATATTATATTATTTATATCATTTAGTTTACATATATAAATATATATATATATATATATATATATATATATATATATATATATATATATATATATATATATATATATTATTTAGAATATGTATGTAATATGTAGTTTGTAGATATATAAATACTTATATATTGATATATATTATTATTAATTAATCATGAATTATGACTAATATTATTTTACACAAAATGAGGGTCTGGTAAAGTTACTGCATCCAAAATAAACAGATGTTTCTAAAAATTCTACTGAATGTCTGGAAATTTTATATTTATACTACATAAGACTTTTGTATTTATTTTGTGTCCGCAGTATATTTTTGAAATTAATTTAAAAATGTCCATGTTTTGTCATATTACCAAAATTATAATTATAGCAAAAATACCCTAAAATATTATAATAGTATTTTAGGGCCATATCATCCACCCCTATTTGTGGATGTTCAGTATAATATTTTGCCATATCATCAACCTCTAGACTCGCAGTACTTTTTTTTTATTTGTACAATGTTTGAATTAAAAGCAATCATTTCGTTATGTTAAAAGCGTTATATCTTTAAAATAAGACAGGAGAAATACATGTAAATACTTCAATTAATTAACTAACTGGAGATTTTTGCAGATAAAGGTTTTTGTGTGAAGGGCAACAAAATTTTAAAACAGTGAAAATTTATTTAGAAAGATGTTTAAAGTAGATAAGACGAGTCATCATCGATAAAAAAATATTCACTTTTATTGTTATTTATTTATTCATTACAACAGAGCAAAGAAAAAAGTCATTAGCATGTTAAAAATCCATAACCACAATTTATTGCAGTGATGCAGACCCCTGTGTTGCATCTTTAGTGTGGAGAGGCTCCATCGCAGCTCAAGCGCACAGTGATTACAAGCGAGCTAACACTTTGTTCCAGGTGTTAAAAGTAATCTATGTGTTTTGTGAGTGGTGATGTGAGTCTCGAGAAAGAAGAAACTCAAGGACAGTGGTGAACATTATCCCGTTCAACTGATCCAACATTGTTTGGGATCATACCATTGTGCATGCCAGTCCAGGCCTTCGGGCCACGGCTAATGCTTAGCATTTTGACTATGAGTTGTTAGACAGCTCAGTGTAAGCAGCCTCAATGCTTTTAATGGTGGTGCAGTGTGGAATCTCCCACCCCCTCAACACGTCTAGCCAGCTGTATCAGATACAGGCAAAAATTGAGTCTGTAATAGGAGAATTGGGAATGTATCGTTTTAAAAATGTTTTCTGACATGGAATGCTCCGACCTAATCCTCCGCTGACAGACAGGTCTATGTAAAGATTCTTGGAAATGTCACTTGTGATTCTCGCAATACAAAGGGGTTTTCCAAATGATGTGTGGAGTCGAATGAATCATATTGATTCATTAGATTTTTGTGTTACTATAACTACAGTTGACTGGAATGTGCGGAATGTGTACCTAATCATTTCATAGTCCATTATAGATTGGCATGTTGTCTTCTCACAGCTATTGACTAGCGCTCTGTTTCTGCAGCTTGTTTCAATCAAACTGATGTAGAATTTCTTTATGTGACGACATTTCTTGCAGGCCTTTCTTGCATTTGCATTTCATGTATGTTGTAAATTTTGTGCCATAGTATGGTACAATAGTATTATAGAATTGTGTACAGAATAATATTGTTGTATGTTAGGACATGCCTTTCAAATCCATATATACACACACTATATAAGCATAGTATCGGGACATCCTCAGGAGCTTTTATTTTTCATTAATTTATTTGTTAAATATTTTGATTACTTTATTGTTACACAGAACAGAACTGCTCCGACATGACTAATGATAAATGATAAACAAATGTGAAAAAATACACAATGGAAGAATGAAACCTCAACAAAATATGGCTATAAATGACATTTACATAAACTTAACATAAATTGTAAAAAGGAAATCTGCTAAATTAAGAGTAAATAGGGATCTCAAACTCTGTAGAAAATGAATGCACTACTTAGAGTACTTGTGTTTGGGTCAGATGACATATTTGTCAAATGTGCAAATGCACTTTTTTGCCCAAATTGACTACACGTTTCATTGTCCAACATGTCCAGTATCGACTAACGGGTTATCTACTAAAGTTAACTGACGTAGTTAGAAATATTACAGACAATTTTATCCTTAGCAATAGTTTACAATGACAAACCTTTGAAGCATTATATTATTTGCTGTACAAATTCTTTGAATAGGAACAGAGAAAATGTACTAAATCCATCCTTTCCTTTATTTTTATACCAGCAGATATTTTAGAAAAATCTAATTATAATGTCTAATACAAACCTGAGCATGTTTGCTTTTTCTCTTATTTTTCCATATTTTTCCAACTTGTCCCCTAAATTTGAGGTTAGGACTTTTAGCATTAAGACACTGAATGCAGTCTATGGCATCCTTTGGTTTTCCTTGGCTTTGTAGATTAAAAAGTGAATTGAACTTACAGTGATAATTCCCTTAAGTTTCTTCCTAAAACATGGTCAAATGTGTCCAATGGTTTGATCATGATTGTTTTAGTTGACCACTATTAATACTGTTTTTTAGTAAGGAATGCTCCAAATATTTGGCAGCTGAATGTATTTGACTGAAAATGGCAAAAAGCACTTTAAGACTTATTTTTTTAAACCAAACCATATCATGTTTTTCAAGTCCATATTTTTCTCAGTAGTTAGCCTTAGCATTTCAGTCACAGTGAGTTAAGTAGCACTGCTGAGGTACATTTACAGTTTAACTAGGGATGCATAAATACCGTTATTACGGTATTACTATTGGGCCTGATACCATGCTAATGAACTCGTACTCACCAGAGTCCCCAAGGCCCCGATACCAAAATCTGATACCTATTGCACATTGCTGCGCTAATGAACAGACAAGTCCGAATTATAGATATTCAGTCCCAGATCTACAGCACAGAATGAGAGAAAGCGAGCGAGAAAGCCACTGTCTAACCACCTGCAACTGTAATTCATGAAGTACTCTGTGAGAAGCTGCGGAGCTGTGGAGGGACTCGTGGCTCGTTTTTTACCCAGACCACTGCTTTGACCCGCTCAATGGTGTCTGCCAGGCATTATTTCTACACAGACATCCCAAGTTGCAAAAGTTGATTTCAGGGAGGTTATATGTGACTCCCATAGCTTCAGGGAGACTTGGTTTGTCTGTCTACATTTCTTTCAAAAATGCTTCTTATGGAAAAGTAAAAAGAAAAGTTAACTATTGCCCTGCATTACTTTAGGTTACCAATTACACTTACATAATGATCTTGATTTTTTACTTCTATGTAGGATAATGGTGAGTACGAAAATACATGTTGAAAATAAAAGATGATATTGATGCATCCCTAGTTAAAACAGCACAAAATGTTAAGGAACATTTTTCAACAAAATAGCACTGTTGAGGTAAATGACTTAATTGAACTGCTGAAGTAACTTGCTAAATGTGTGATTAGAGTAGCAATGCTGAGGTTATTAGCATTAGCGGCTAACTGCTAGTACTAGCCGCAGTTAGTGCTAGTAAATGCTGCGCAACAGCGCTAGCCTGAGGAACCCTGAGTGTTCCAGTAAGCCAGGGTGATATTAGTTAGCGGTTCGTCCCACATAGCTTGTTTTAACACAGTAGACACGCAGACTACAGTCCAATAATACTCACCTCTGAACAGTGAAAGAACTAGCGCTGTTAGCGGCTAATGCTAATGCTGATCCGGCAGTGTTAGCCGGGGTTATCAGCAGGCTACAGGCCAATAATACTCTCCTCTGAACGGTGAAAGAACTAGCACTTAGCGCAGTTAGCAGCTAATGCTATTACTGCTTTAGCCTTGGTGCTGGAGAACTAAACTGAAACTCCTGTATAACACTGTACTTCAGCGGAGTGGCTTTACTGCTCCTTACAACCTGGCTGGTAAAATTCATACATAAGGCACACTAAAGATTTTGGGGAAAATTAAAGGGTTTTACAATGCAAAAAATACGGTAGGTCTTTTTATTTGTTCAGTTGACAAATGTTTCATTAAGTTTAGTTCTGGTCAAAGATTTATTTCATTTAATCGCTAATTATTATAACAAAAAAGATCTGATTGTTGGATATTGGTATCAAAGAAGAGAGTGATATATCATTCCAGCTCAGTGTTGTTTTCATAAGGCGGTTCAGGGGTCTGCAGCTGTCGTGGTGCTGAATGTTCCTCTGTGGTTTCAGAGTCTGCGGTGACGCGTGTCTGCCTCAGCTGGCACACTGAACCCATGGACGCATTACCCTCAGCAGCTTCCTCAGACCGATTGCATGCATGGCAACACGGACAAACATCTCCCACCTACTTCTCCACTGTCCTCAGAGTCTTAGATTTCAGATCCACCAAGTCTCCCCCTTTCTCACACCCAGCCCTGCACAGCCAGACACGGCGAGAGTGTCCGTCCCGTCTCCTGATGACACAGGCTCTGTATTGATGATGCTGGTTTCCCTGAAGCTGAGATGGAGAGAGGTGAAGTTTAGGGATATTTGTGAAGCACAGCTGTAGAGCTTGGATCACTCCATCCAGAGGTGAAGACAGATAGCAACAGGAGAGAGGGCAGCTGATAAACATCAGGTATCCTTCTGGCCTTGAGTTCCGTACAGCGCAGAACAGCGGGACAGCACAGATATAATATAATACCCACTATTGTAGGCTGTTTTTAGGCCTGCACCTATAGGCAGATGGTTTTGTATGGTTAAGCTGTATCTGTGCAGCAGGGGGTGCTGCATAGGCTATAAGGGTATTTTATGAAAGTAATATCTCTGTTTCTCATGGATACTATAATCTCACGGAAGCATGACTTCCAAGGTTGCACAGTGGCCAGGGATCTCGATTACCATTCACACTTAAGCCTTGACACGACTGATAGCCCATATTACTTTTACGAAGCCGTGCGAGGATCTTGGCTGACGGACAAAACGAGTTTAGTTCAGTATTTCACAGTGTGCTCTGATATACAGAGGAGGGAAGAACTGGGAGTTGCACACACACACACTAAATTGGTTTACTGGGTTGTAAAAGAGCAGATAAGAGCCTCACACTCTGCACTCTGAACATACTTGAGGTGGGACACATTCATGCTATAATGATTTGTTTTAATTATTAATATACACTACTGGTCAAAAGTAGTGTATTAACATCCCCATTTTTTTCTTTTTCTTTTTGCCATTTAATCTTTTCAGGTATAGTCAATATCCAGAAATGATACTAAAGCCAGTGTACAAAATTTTGCCGAACACTGACAGGGCCTATTACAGTGAAAAAAAAAGGTAGTTTTAGTATTTAAAAATATATATTATAAAAAAAATGTTGTTTGAAATAAACTGAGCTTTGAAAATGGATTTTTTAAAAAGGTCAATTTCAATTTCCAAAGCTTTTGACTGTAGTAAAGCAAAATTGGAGCAGATTATATATTCTGCAGCACTAACACAACACACAGTAGATCCTGAGTCTCAGTTTCCACAGTGAATAGAAAAATTAGAGCCCTGACAGGTGAAGTGCAGTAATAAAAAAAAATTTAATTGCTAAGATGCGAAAAAAAACAGCTTGTCTGGGTCGTATAGCACTGCTACTGGACTACAAAATAATAAAAAAACTTATGCAGGTTAAGCTAGGATGCAGCAGGTAATGTTTGAGTACTGTTTTTATTTTCTGCTGGTTGTGTATTTGGGCTATGGATTGCAAGAGGAGCATAGATGATACAAGATACATGTGGGAGTGTGAATGCTTTTACATAAAGTGAAGTAAAAAAATTAGTGGTTATTAGCCATAAAATGGTGCCAATCATATTTTTAATGTTTGTAGATATTAAAAAAATGCTTATACAGCCTTATGTAAATTATAGTGTTCATGGCAAGGGAACAATACAATGCATTACAGTAGGGTTTTTTTTTTTTTGGCATTAGCTTCAGTGCAGGCCCAGTAGGGCTAGTTCTTCACTCTCGGTTGGAATTGCTGACCCTCAATACTTGCAGCATCTGGTAGACTGAGTGTCTCTTTTCAAGGACAAGATGTTACATGTTATTTTCGATCCTTCCATACCGGTGTTCCATCCTTTGGCAGAGTGCCCTGTCTTACACTTGGTGCAAAGCTCTTTAAAGCAAAGTGACACTAACACTTGACTGTGTTTTGTCAAGAACCTTCTGCACCTTTTTTACTGTGTCCTTGGCGGTTCTGGTCTTCAAGCACTAGCATAAATCAACATTTATGGAGAAATTTTTTAAACTCGTGGAATTCTGTGATTTATTTTGGTATAGGCGGCCATTTATACTCAGTGCAAAAGTCTTGGAATAGCAGTGTATATACAGTACATTGATTATGAAGTGTTACCTCTTCATGAGGGATGGCTGGGGAATGCTCATGTCTGTATAATTTGTGAGGTGTTTTCTTGTGAATAAGGTTGAACACTGGTCACGATGCTCATGGCAAGGCATCATGAATTATTGAAGTTGAATGTATTGGATATTCAGTTTCCACAATTTAACATTCCTCGATCCACAGTAATGACAGGAATATGTAATAGAAAGCATTACCACCCACAGTAAACAGTGCAGTGAGTGGTAATGATTGTGACCGGTGGCATCTGGCTAGAATTGTCTGTGTGAACATATAAGTGACTGACAGAAATTAATTGCATCATCATTCAGTGCACATATCCCACAGTTCAGTGCAGAATTCTTTAGCTTCCATTGATCATTGCAAAAATTATGGGACATGATACTAGATGTAGCATGTCAGTGTAAGGGTCACAGTTGCTTAACCCTTTCAGACAGTGTATTCATTACAATGGACATTAGGTATTTTCTTTATTTTTAATTGTTTTTTTGCACATAACACTATTTGAGAGCTGTTGACCATCAGAATAGACCATGAATCAGCCAGTAGTGGACGAGTTTATAAAACAATGAAACAGTAGTTTGGCCCTGCCACTACACTGGAAAAAACAGTATTACTAGAACCCCGAGGCAAAGTAATAGCTAATTTTTACTGATTTAATGTGATTTTTAAATTTTAATCATGGTTTTTACTGTTATGAGATGGTTAATGAAAAAAGGGGTCAATATGAAATATAAAATATTACATATAGGCTTCCAATGCAATTGAATTTAAATTTGAGTTAAGTGGATTTATTTGCTATATAGATTTTATAGTAGAATATTAGTCTTCTTTCCTATGCATTACAGACAGAAAATGTCATTCTTAATTTTTTTGTAATGGGTTAAATAAACCATATCATGCTGGGTCTGTTAGTCAATTACTTACGTTGTAAATGGAGATCCTGTAGATGGACATTAAATGACCTATTAGAGCTTTAATATTTCTTGACTTCTAATAAACGAATATGTGTTAATGTAAGAGCATGTTGCTTTGTAATTAAAGACATAGGCCTCCAGGTCTTCAGGGACGTATAGCCTTGCCTTTTGCCTGGTTCTCTATGGCATTATTCCAGGTATTCTCATATATTTCATCCACTTATCATTTCATTGCGTTCGTTGGCTTTCCTTAAGCTCATAGCTAAATTTGCTTCTGCTTCTCAATGTGGTACTTTTGGAAGGATTAGCGGGGATCATGATGGGTAGATTAGTACTGGGATGACTGATGAAATGCTCCTTAGCCTCATAAGTGGCTAACTGATTGAGCTGTTATAAATAGCATGCCTTGCACTATTCTCTAATATACAGTTGGACATGGAGCCTAATTCCACATTTATACATATCTGTAGCTTTAGCTGGTAAGAATTAACCAAAAATGTTTAATTATAAAATGTATAAGTCAATGCACACTCAATAGATCAGGGGTCTCAAACTCATTTTTGCCGAGGGCCACATTGGCATATTGGCTGTCCTCTGAGGGCCAGATGTAACTTATAAATATAAGAAAATGTAACCAGATGTAATACAAAATGAATGTAATTACTCCTTAATGTTAAATAACTCTCAATATACTATTTATTCAATCAAATATTACAGTTGCATGGAAAAATGGTTGCTTGTTGCTCTATTAACATAAATCCTTTTAATTTATAAGTTATATTAACTTTGATCAAAACGTTTGATACTGAAATAAGGCTTAATAAATATAAAATCAAAAATTTTGAGCTGTGACAGATTTAGCATTTCCTCAGATTTAGCAGTTCCTCATCCAACCACTAGTCGGAGCTGCAGCTGCAGCACCACAAGCCCGCAGTCTTTGCTTAGTCAGAGCGGCAGCCCAGCCACGGGCTACAGGGCTCAGCTGAGCCAGTCTGGAGCGTTTTTAAAAATTTGTAAGTTCTTCTGTGTATGAAATAAAATAACCCCACTAACCGGATAATACAGCTCTCTACAGTTCATCTTTCAGCCGAAGCAGCTAACAGCAGCAGTTTAGAGCAGCGTTACGGAGTCACTGCTCGGATTACATTATAAACAGGTCAGTTAGCGCGCTGCTAACCTCAGGATGTTTATAACTACGGAGTTTAGTGGACACACCACGGCTGCAAGGTTAGAGTGTTGAAGGCTACTGAAGACTACTAAAGCAGGCAACGCAGCGTAAGCAAAAAAAAAAAAAAAAACCACGCACACACACACCAAAATACAAGTTAAGATAAAATATGAAAACGAACATAATAAAGCATAAATAATTAAATTGAATTGCGGGCCAGATGTATGTTTATTTTGTTAACCCGTGAGGGGCCGTATGAAACCGCGTCGCGGGCCGCATGTGGCCCGCGGGCCGCTACTTTGAGACCCCTGCAATAGATCAAGCCTTAACTAAAGGAATTTGGGTGTTTTGGTTTCAATCAAGTCACACAGTTTCAGTAAGGCTACCTTTTACAGGTGGAGGTGGCCCAAATTAGATTTTCTTATTTTAAATCTTTTTTTTTTAATGTGACCTATATCACCTATAATTCAACATTCATGCTCCTAAACTATTGCACATGTGCAAATAAGCAATACTTCACACAGCATCACAGTTCCAGTGTCTGACAGCTGATGTTATAACAGAGAATGCATTCACACTTGCTGTTAAATGAGAACATTGTTTGGCCATGCCCACTACTTTGCTCTGTTTATACTTAATGTTTAAGATTTTTACGTTCTCCTGTAACGTTTTTGGGACATGTCTTTAGAAATTATTTATTTATTCAAACACGGATCGGTTGCAATGTATGCCTTTTTAACCTAGTTTGAAAACAGAATACACAGTATGCAATTTTCTGTCCGAAACTGAAAAAAAATTATCATTTGGCCATTTCAGAATATTTAGTGCATCCCTAGTTTAATCAAAGACATCGTGTTTTCATTATTTGTTAATTTGCTTTCCTTCCACTAAAACATCTCTTGGTCCCTTAACTTTTATGTATACTGAGTTATACTGATGTACATTTTAACAGATGTCTTACCAACACAGAATTGAAAATGTCAGATTCAGTGTTGTTTTTGCTGTTCAAATTGCCATATAAATAACACATCTGTCATATGTGATTCTCTTTTTTTTCCCTAAACTTTTATTTATTGACAAATTACACTAAACATTCTCAAAAATATTATCATGTCTGTAAGTCAGAAGAAAGGGGTCTTGTGAGACTTCCACTGTATCTATAATATTTTACACCTGACTATAAGAGAAGCAAAAATGATATGAGATTGCTGGCATATGTGACATCTGTCATACATTGACGTACTGATTTTATATATCATAGTAATCACAACACTAGTTTTTACTGATTTACCAGTAGCTTGACAATTTTGGTGATGTAGCACCTTAATCTCTCATTGTCCTTGACTTTTATTACACCCTAAGGCTTACTAATTGTTAACAACATGCTGAACCAAATCACTAGTTTCACTGTTTAAAAGAGGTTAGTGCATTTCTGGGCACTGGTGGACTTTTGTAGTTTTTGTACGATTTTTATCAAAACTACTACTAGTCTTATTATTCTCTAATGTGGATTTGTGACGTGATGTATTCTTGTTTTTTCTTCACAGTTAAGAGTCACTGTCTGGTCACTTTGCAACAAATCTGTCTCATACATCAAGTACCCTAAAGCGTGCCAGAAAGGTAAGACAGTGATAATGATTGAAGAGTTGTACACAGGGTCAAATGCAACAATGAAATACTGTGTCCTACAGTCACAAGACTGGAGGGAGACTTCAGGACAGGCCATCCATGAATCATAGCGTGGGTTAACCTGTAACCTTAGGCTTGGCCCTGGCCCTGCAGCCAAGTATGTGCATTCAGTGACAGATGGAGTGGCCTGCTCTGTAAATGTCACATAGTCCTCATAACCAGTCTGTCCACATCAACGGGCAGTAAGGGGTTTATGCACTGGACTCTCAGTAATGGCCCTGACCTATTACAGTGGAACATGCTGCTAATAGCCTGGTTAGTGCATCGCGTCTTTAGTGATAGGCCTCTGCCATAAAATGAGTTAAATAATTGCCATAGATTCAGTTTTTGGGCTATGGCTTTAGCAATATTGGGCTATAGCTTGCATTGTATTTTATAGCGGTCCAGATACAATACTTTGAATTCAGTACCAATACCCAATAATATTTTTTTTCAATACCTTTTGCTAACAAACACAATGAAAGACTCCATCTTTTTGTGCGTAATTTACAAATATTTTTCCTACGCATAATGCTTTATACATTTCAGTTTTAAAAGTTTAAAATTAGATTAATTAGTGTTGTAAATCACTTAAAAATTCTAAACTTTTTTAATGCTTCTAGTTCCCAGTATTTTTGGAAGAGGGGCAGTGATGATAGTGTGGTGTGGTTTAGGTCTGGCAGACTAGAGCTTTTTTACTGCATTATAATATAGAGAGCAAGTGAGAGAAACTTCAGCACAGTGGCGGTGTGTTCACAGTTTGAAAGATCATTGAATTTTGATACCCAACCCTAGTCTTTATCCAAATTTTTTGTCATTTTTAATTTTAATTTTTTTATTTTTTCTGTTGTTTCAGGCATGGATTTTAGTGCAGATGGACGCTACATGGCTTTAGTTGAGCGAAGAGACTGCAAAGATTTCATTAGCATATTTGTATGTGATGACTGGCATCTCCTCAGGGTAAGCTTTTTTCTATATCCTTAATAAAAACTATTATTTTCATAGAGTGATTTGGGTATGGTCAGGAATTGGACAGACAGTCTGACAGTACAAATTGAATTTGAAGCCATTGTATGTAGTGTGTAGTAAAGGTCACCTTTTAGAATATTAGTATTTGCATTTACCAAGCCTTTTTTTTCTAGCATTTCGAGACAGAAACACAGGACCTGTCTGGGGTGGAGTGGTCTCCCAATGGCTGTGTTCTTGCAGCATGGGATTCCTGTCTTGAGGTAAGCATTTACATTTAGAAGAGTTTTATAAAATAAGCAACATTCCTAATAATAAATAATAATAATAAACAGTATTTAGGAAATTCTACATTCATTTGTGCTTGCATGTAAATTTAACGTACAAACGTACATTTTTTTTTTTACCAATGTACATTTCTGTAGTACAAGATGCTGCTGTATTCCCTGGATGGGCGTCTGTTGTCTACCTACAGTGCTTACGAATGGTCACTGGGCATCAAATCAGTTGCCTGGAGTCCCAGTAGCCAGTTTCTGGCCATAGGCAGCTATGATGAGAAGGTATGAATCTTCTGAGTGATCAATCAGAAGCTGTTTTTAACTACAGATATGTTCAGTAGTAGGATTTTTTTATCAAGTGATTGATACTGCTTTATTGGTTTCAGTGCTAATCTTGTCTCTGAAGCAATATTGTTTTTCTTTGTCAGGTTCGGATCTTGAACCACATCACCTGGAAGAAACTTATCGAGTTTGAGCATCCGGCCACCATCACCAGCTCCAAAGCTGTAGGCAGTTCCAGTTCCTATGTTTTATGCCAAAAGGCTGAAACACATGACTCTTTCTTATATTTGTATCTTTTATTTCCGAGTGATTTATTCTAAAGGCTGTTTTGTGTTCTGGTTGGTATTAGGTGGTGTATAAAGAGGTGGAGAAGAAGCCCGTCATTGGTACTGAAGATTTGTCTGTTCATCAGATCGCCATGGGAAGCTCCCTCTTTAACACTAAGAGCAATTGTAAGTTCTCTAGAAACCAGTATGAATCTGAATGAATCTATTGTTGTTGTTATGTATTTTGCAAGATTCTGACAGTTTCACAGTATATCATGATATTTTTTATTATTATTTATAGATTTTGGGTTTGTGACTTACTGTACTGTTAGGATACATATAATATCAAACATTAAGGCTTTAAATGAAGGCTTTGATTATTATCGAGTTACATTGTGCTGCAAAATTACACAAGATATTAAGGAATCAGACTTTATTAGCAGAAAAACAGCTGAAAAATGCAAACAATACAACTTAAAAATATACATCAACAACTTTAACACAGTTTACATTTTAACACTAAATATGTCAAATAGTTCCATAAACACTGTAAATGGACCTGAAATACTTACAATATACAGTGCCTTGCAAAAGTACTCGGGCCCCGTTGAACTTTTCAACCTTTTGAACATTTTAGGCTTACTGTATTTTTTTGTGAAGAATGAACAACAAGTGGGACACAAGTGCAGTGAAGTGCAACAGAATTTATTGGACATTTTAAATTTTTTTGAGAACTAAAAAAACTGAAAAACGTGCAGCACCTTTAACTGAATTGAGGGAGAAAAAGTGAAAACAAAATAAAATTAACTATAATGAAAAATTGTAAACTTTTATAACCTTGGTTGAGACCAGACAGGATATATGTTTGCATTTGCACATCTGTGTCAGCAACAAGTGCAACTTACCCTTTAGCTCTGAATGCAAATACCAGAAAGGGTGTCCACAAACATTTGGACATGTAATATGTATATCACCCCAAGTAACCTTATGCCTTGGTTTGTATTCCCCTAAGCTCAGTCGTGCTGCTGGGCCCTGTTGGTGTCCGTGTGTGTCTGTATGTGGGGGTGAGCGTGTCTGCTAATACTGCGCGCTATGCAGACGCTGCTGTCTCAGTGGAGACCATGGTTGGGAGGCTAGGCATGGTGACAGGGCCATTACGAATTCCGACGCACAGCAAGGATGAGCAACTATTTCTGTAGGCAGGCCATTGACTGAGGTCTGCAAATACCCCTGTATAAATCTCACCAACCAAAACATAGTGCTTAGTGTCGTGTTTTGACATGAGATCCCATCTCTAAGCCTTCCTCCCTGCTCTTAAAAACACGATACCACCCACACTGATCGTCACACTTTCCCACTCTGTGCCTTCAAACCATAAATCTAAAGACTTGGCAGAAAATGTTGCACTGTGATTGCAAAGACGTGTGCATTGTGTTATATATATATATACAAGAAGCAAATCTTTAGAGAATAGTGATGTTTGAAGGAATTTTAAGACATAACATCTTATATTAGACTTATATTATTGCTGACATTTAAAAGCCTAGATAACTAAATAAAATACCTTGATTACAAAAAACGATCAAGGGATTTTCTCTGCCTCAAGGAATTGTTAATTTAATTGTAAAGCTCAAAGCATGGTTTTATGTGTGGACTACATATAGTCTTTTAATGTGCCATTTTTAAACATTGCAATTTATTTCTTTAGCTTAATAACTCAAAAATGCCTCAACACAACAGCATGAACCATAGGAATATATGTCTAGAAACAGTTAGAAACACATCAACAAATTAAAAAGCTCAACTATAAAAGCCTTCAAACTGTCTTTCAAAGTAACTCGTCATTCGTTTACTGCTTTATTCCTCAGTTTTTCTCAGTCACAAACACACATTCTAAAGTATATTCTAAGTCTCTTGAGTTTCCCTGTGGCTGAGTATACAGAAGGTCAAAGCATAATATTGACGCACGGGCTTGTAAATAATGTTCTGAATCATTGATTAAAATTTGCACTTGTGAATCAGTTCATCCAGTCCACTCATTGTATATGTTCCTAAAAGCATCTAAACACCACACAAATAACATGATAATTCATGGAATATCAGCAGATTTTAAAGTTTAAAGGTTTGTCCCAGCCTCCAAGTCATCATTTTGGTTTTGTGACACTATTTGTTGCTGTTTCTTGCTATGCACTATTTTTTTAATTTAAGAAATAAAACTGTTACCTAAAAAAGTAAACCACTTGGCCCTTTATTAATAAATGAAATATATTTTTTTATTTTCTCTTGTGTATTTCTAGTCGCTCACCAACCAAGCAAAAATATGTTTTATCTGATTACTCGATTAATCAAAGAAATTTTTGTACAATAATCAATTACTAAAATATTTGATAGCAGCAGCTACTCATTACATTGTCTTGTATAATTTGATATAGTTAAAGTAAGTTGATTAGATGCTGGAAGTGTGACTTTATTTATGTTATTATATAAAAAAAAAACTATACTATATACATTGGTCCAACTTCAACCAAGACTAAAATAGATCAGATAACCAGCCAGTTTAAATTATTTGGGTTGTGCCAATAAAACACCTCAACACTTCAAATATTTTAGGCCGGGTTCACACAGCAGGTAAAGTGGTCAATATCTGATGTATTTGCTTAAAATGTGACAGATATGTTACCTGTGACAGTGTGAATGGCAAATATACACTGATTTTGACATTTTCAGTTTCAATTAAGGCTAATCAAGACATTATCTGAATAGAAGGGGAAATGGACAGCAGCAGTGAGGGAGGTTTTTCTGTGGTGGTATAGCGAGGTAATAGGTCTCATTAATGTTTTGTTTAAACTAAGTTCTCTTTTAAAAAAATAAATGTAAAGAAATGTCTCTCAAAAAGAACTTACTCACTTTCCCTGAAAGACAATATTGTAATTTCTAGGATTTTGTAAAAATTTGTGGTCACCCTCAATGTATGCAGTAGAGTCATGTAATGTCAGGAGAGGTTGG
Source organism: Astyanax mexicanus (assembly GCF_023375975.1). Classification (NCBI taxonomy): domain Eukaryota; kingdom Metazoa; phylum Chordata; class Actinopteri; order Characiformes; family Acestrorhamphidae; genus Astyanax; species Astyanax mexicanus. Next base: position 19,780,800 of record NC_064419.1, on the reverse strand, counting down.
ATGCCTAAGATATTTAAATAAATATCACTGTTCTAAGTTTGGGGGCATGACATGCTCATATGAGACTGAAATATTAATGTTAAACATTCAGACGTCTTTGGAACTTGAAATCTTTCAGAATTATTTAATTGGTGAAGTGATTGATTTTATTATTTTGTTTCAGATGAGATCACTTCCTTACCGGTCCAGGTTCCAGTAGTAAAGCCTGATACGGATCGCGCCAATCCCAAAATCGGAATCTCTGCCATTGCCTTCAGTGCAGACAACAGATACCTCGCCACAAAGAATGGTAAGAGTCTATTAATCAGTATATATTTTTTGAGAATATTTAGATTAGAATATGTGGATTGGCATTCAGGAAGTCATGATTTGCCCCTTCCTGTATAATTTGTTCAGAGCTCCTAAACAGTGCCCCTTGCCCCACTTGGCTACTGGTTCTGAGAGGAGTTCCAGGCTGCCCACAGAGTCTGGTATTTGGAGACATTTGCTGCTGTTTTAGCTGCTGTGTAATTCCCCCTGTATTTCTAACACTAAGCTTATTCTTCCTCGTCAAAACTCCCCGACAAGTGTGCTTTCCTGTTTGGCTCAGCGGAGCTGTCTCTCTGCGGGGGTGTTAATCAGGAGTGCACTGCACATATGAGTAGGATTGTCACTGGGGCCGAATGTGCTTGCTACCGCTGTCCTCACTGACATTGTGCCAAATCCATCTCAGACAACATGCCGCAGAGCCTGTGGGTGTGGGACATGCAGCGACTTGGCCTGCAGGCTGTGCTGGAGCAGACAGCCCCTGTGCGCTGTTTCGTCTGGGACCCCTGCAGACCCCGCCTGGCCCTCTGCACAGGAAACAACAAAATCTACATGTGGTCTCCGGCTGGCTGCATCTCTGTGAAGGTGCAAGTGGAAGGTAAAATGTCCAAAACAGGCTGTGCACACCTCAGTGACAACGGCATGTAGAATTATGCGAGTGAGTGAGATAATTTGGCAGAAAACAAATTTACATCATTTTCTTTTAACAAAAATCTAAACGTGAAAAATGGGTAAATCACACATTGGTAAAATAGTAAAAACAGCCATCTGCTAGAATGTAAAATCTTTTGGTTCTCATTTGATTAAAACAGGACTGGAGAACAACTTCTGTATCATTAAATCAATTTTACATATATAGCGCTTTATATAGCATTATAAAAATGTGATCTATGGACAGAGGAAACGTTAAACGTTAGTATTGCCAGTCCAGCTGTTAGTGTTGTGGTGAATTTGCTATTGTAGGCTTCATAATAAGAGTCTTGAGTTTTCAGGCCAAATCCTATTAATGAGAAAAAGCATATACTAACAAACAATACAATTTGTTTTGACCATTTTATTTTGTTTAGAGTTTGCTTAGTAAAAGTTAGATTAAAATGTGAGTGAATATAAAAAAAAATCAAATTCTCTTATTATTACATCTCAAATTGAGACATATTTGAGTAGAAAAGGTTCTCCTGAGGAGAACATCTGGTATGTGTGACTTCCTCCTATAAATTCTTTGTTGTTTTTAGGCGAATAAAGCATAAAACTTACTCTTCATATCCATCAAAGTCCAAGTCCGGGGATACCTCCCTGAAATACATTTTTGCAACTTGGGATGTCTGCTTATCGATTTCAGGTTTAGATCATATTGACCAAAATTAAGAAATATATTAGGACATATTTTGACCATATTTTCCAGCCCTAGTTCAAAATATGCCTTAATAATGTCTGCCACAAAAAGCCCCCAAAAGTTACGCTAATCAAAATCCCAGCTGTTTCTAACTGCCTCTCTGGTTTCTCTGTTTCACAGGGAGTTTTCAGGTGCAGTCCATAATGTGGCACGGCAGTGGAGACTCGTTGGTGCTGCTGGGGAAAGACCAGCTGTGTCTGTGCTACTTGGCTACAGATGAGGAGAAGTGAGCAGCAGGAAGCACCTGTGGCTGCGCTAGCAAGTATGTTTAAGAGAGGTCAAAATTAAGAAGCTCTGGGTTCAGCTTCCTTAATTCTGATTTTATCTGTCAGAAAAGAAACTAGAACTGTTTACAGTTTTAGGGGTCGGGGGCAAAGCTGTTTAAACACACAGAGGAACACTTAAAAGGGCTTGTCCTATTTAATCCTAAGGAACCATTCAGGAAAAACACAAAAGAGCAGGCCTTAAATTGTAGGTCCTTCATTGACTAAACATAGTACTTATGCACTATGTTTCTAGTATAGCAAGTAAAAAAACAGAGAAGCTATGAATTTAGTGTTCAAAATGTACCAGAAAAGCACAATCATCTGCTAGCTGGAAGTCTACTTCTGTTGCGTGAAAAAAAATGAATCCTCTTTATTTAAATGACCAAGACCAGTTTACACCTGATCACTTCATCATTCTTGAATATCAGGACTATATCTGGATAAGGCCAAACCACGAACATGTGTAAATAAATGTAAACACAGCCAAATCACATATTAGCAATGTTATAGGAGTATAAACACATCTGCCTCTCCAAAAACTTATTTAACCATACCATAACTCCAGTTTCAGTTTCACTTGTTTTCACTTGTCTTTCCCACACTCCCTCAAATTTTACTATTCACTAAATGTAGACACATTTGATTGCCAAGTGTAAATATCCAGATACAATCCAGATACTAGTTCCCTGAAGTGACCAGATCTAAATGGGGTCTATCATTCATTACAAAAGGCTGTATAATACATTTAGAGATGGCACAATATCTCTTTTATTATAACACTGAATCTGTGCTTACAGTCTGGTACTGATCTGATCGTTTCTTCATAAAATAAGCTTTAAATTGATTATTTTTTATTAAAGCATTTCACTAAACATGAGCATTTAAAAAGAAGTTCTCATACTCCACTTAAACACTCCACTACCCTAACAGGAAGAAATTGACCGCTAATCTGACATCTCACAGTGCAGTCTGGGTTCAGATTAGCTGTTCTTTACAGGTCTTGCTGTAAATGTGAAAGTTCTTTGTGCTGCTGCAGGGTTTGCATTGTTTGGCTTTATTTTTGCTGTAACAGCAATTACTCAATGTTCAGAATGAACTAAAGAACATTTAATATTTATAGACTGTTGTCAAAAAATGAGGCACTGTGCTTCACTGCAACAGACCAGACACTCAAACTCGTAGGTAAGAAGGTATGAAAACTGCTGCTGTGTGACCATTACACTCATCCTTCTCCCATTACACACACAAGCGATGAAGTCCTGAAGTTTCAAGATAAATGTACTTTGAAAACTTTTTGAATGTAAACTTTTGAGGAACAAGTTTGTTTTTTTTATATGTATATGTATGTCTAGAACTTAGAATTATTTTTATAAATTTAATATTATTTCCAATAAAGTTTTGTACAAATGCACTTGAACCTGTTCGTGAGCATGCATACATAAATCATTAAAAAAAAAAACGAAGTAAAAGACCATAGTTGTTTTTAATAGTTTTAGGCATGATCATTGTTACAGTACAAACCCAGTGGAGTGATATATCAGCAGTAATGGCAACGGAAGTCAGAGCACAACTCTGCAGCCTGTTTAAGATCCTTTTTAAATCTAAGACTGGAAAAATGTAACAGTGATATAATGGCACATAAAATTTTGGTTCTAAAAAACAGAAAGAAAAAATGGATAAATGACAATAGTCTTTCACTGTCTTAATGTCTTATTTCTAGAGAAACTGTGCTTAAAAGCTGTAATGTGTAATCTGAGGCCATGAGTACAAATACCATATACATGAAACAGATTATTCACAGGAAACTGCATGCATAGATAACATGCAATTGTATTTTAACATTTCTCTCTCACACACACACACACACACAAAAAAAATACTGACTTTTGTAGGGAGCACCTACAAAACAGTGCCATTAACATAACTTTGGTACAAACGAGTCACTATGCATTGAAACGTGAGCAGACAGAAAAGAATGAATAAATAAAAAGTGCATACAAGCAAAGACTTGTTAGAACCCGTATTCTCCTCCGAAAACTTTGGCTACGTACACATTACAAGCTTCATTAATCAATTCAGATTTTTTGCTCAGATCGGATCAGGAATATGGCCATCCGGACGGTTCGCATATTTTTAAATGTCTGTGTATTAAAAATCTGTCCCTGAAGACCTCCAAATACATTTATGCACGTCGCCTCCAACACCACACAATTAAAAAGGAGAGCGACCACTGGTTGAAATATGAATGGGAATTCTCGTAACTCTTAACACGGCATCTCCACATGTGCAGGACGCAAAACACGCTGTAAAACGATAAAAAAAAAAAAAAAAAAAGATTTCTGTGCAGTATTAAGCCAAATGCTGCAAACTCTTAATGAGGTTTTTATTAGATTATCAGTTATTTTGTTTTTACAACAGTAATGTTTTAATTTTTTAGAATTTTGGCCTCTCCTTATTCACAAGGATCAAAACCTAGTTTTAACTGGTGTGAATGAAAATACCGTATTTTTCGCACTATAAGGTGCACTGAAAATACTTTAATTTTCCCAAAAATCGTCAGTGCGCCTTTAATCCAGTGTATCTTATTTATGAGTTTTATCAGTCAGGTTGTAAGAAGCAGTAAAGCCACTCCACTAAATTGCAGTGTTTTTCAGGATTTTGAGTTTAGTTCTTTAGCACTGGGGCTGAAGTTGCATTAGCATTTTACTGCGCTTACTATTTCAATGTTCAGAGGGGCGTATAATCGGTCTGTAGCCTGCTCCTAACCCTGGCTAGCACTGCTGAAGATATTCGCTGCTAATGCCTTAGTGCTGGAGAAATTTGGTAATCTAAGTTTACTGTAAATAAATGGAATAATAATAAATGGTTGGGAACTTTGTGACTAGTAAGTTCAAATCCACATATCTGTAAATAAACTTAGACTAGTACATAAGCAATGGAAGATATGTGTAGTTTCATTTTGACTCGTTTAATATGCATGTTTATTCCTCGACTTAAGTATACTTTCAGATTTCAGAAATATACTTTCAGATCAAGTTTTGATTATATTACGAAAAAAATTGTCTGAATTAATAGAATCCGAATTCGACTGTAGATCTCTTTAATTGAACTTTTTACTAGTAAAATGTGATTACAATTTTTTTTTAACGAGGAAATTCAAATACCTTGAATGAGTTATTTTTGCAAAAATGTTTGCAGCACAGAACTGGAATAATTTCACCAGTGTAATTGAGTAAGATATCCTTTACGAAGACATATACTTGCATTTTGGACTGTTCACTTAATTCTATGATCTGATCTGATTGGCTACAATTGCCAATTTCAACTTTATTAGCAAACCTATTTTAAACCTCCAAGGTGAATTCATTGCAACAAAATATAAAGGTGCTTTACATAGATATAAACACACAATTTGCCTTTTTTATCCAGAATACATTGTTTAAAACAGATGTTTTACTGCACAAATATAAGCTATTATTATCTGATTAGTGCAATTGGTTCATTTGCTAAAAAGTTTAGGCTTCAGTCCAGCAGAGACTTTTAACGAACCGCTTTAGCAACATCAGGATCATCAAGATTCTTCATTTACTTTTTGGGAAGCAGCCTTGTAATGTTTATACTCTTTATACTGTTTTAAATCAGCATTTCAATAGTTGAAAATTGATTCATTTGATTAATAAATAAATTAATAATTATAGTACAGTTCAAGTTTAGTGCTGCTACTAATAATTCTTAACTTGTTTAACTTGATGTTGTATTCAGATTTCTGTTTTGTATAACTTATGGGAGACGTAAATATTTCCAGAGTAACACAGTAAGTAAACAATACTACTTCAACTGCTAACCAAACATGCTGATAAAAGTGGCCGATCCCACCTGTGCAACCTACAAAGCTTAGTCGTCCGTCCGTCCGTCCGTCCATCCACCTTTAGCCAGCTCATCCCACATCATCACACTTTCAGAAGACTCTTATAAAAACACATTTGGTACAGTGGGGCACATAGGAAAAAAAGCTAGATGGCATTACCCAGTAAAAGGGCGTCTGTGTTGGCATCGGATGCTTCCAGGCACATGCTGCTGAGTGAGTCAGTGATGAACACTGTCAGGGTGGAGAGAGGGCACCCACACTGAAATCTGGCAAGCGGCACAAAAGGGGGTTCACTTAGTTTGACCTACTCGAGTGTAACAGTACCAGTCAGTGGAGATGCCAGGTGGGTGTGGTCAGAGATCAGACGCTCAGGCGGAACTAGAAGCCGATTTTGCCTCTGGTCATGGAGTAGCCTAGTTTGGCCTCGTTGTTGATGAAGGACATGATGCCAAGATATGTCTCTATCAGGAGGGGCCGCTCCAACAGCAGCACTCCGTTGGCTCGGCCTGGGATGGGGAACTCCTTGTGGGCCTTTTTCACAGCCTGAATTAGCTGAGTTTTGAAGTTCTCAAGCTGATGGGTAGAAACACTTGAAAGGTCAGTTTACAGTGATCTAGGAATTTGTATTGCAAAAAAAATTTATTTATTTATTTATTCACAAAACATAATTTACATATTTAAATTTGATCTGTAAATTTTAGCATGTTCATTTTAACTTAAAATAATACTTTCACCACTTTTGGCACCTGCTTCCTCCTGTGATTTACTCTTTGTACAGAGCCTGTGGATGTGTTAGTGGTATGAATTAGCGATGGAATCAGTGGTATTCATGCTAAAATATGAATTATATCTTAGAACTAACTTACACTCTTGCCCCTTACTCTTATTTGTCTAACCTTCTTTCTCTTTATTACAAATAGGGTTTCAATGAACTTTCAGTAATAAATGCGTGAAACGGCTACAGGAGTCCAATTTACTATTATGGAAAAAGTTGGATAGAGTTTTGTGCAGCCCTACCTGTAAACATAAGAACACTGTGGATTCGATTTCTCCCAGATTCCTGATCATTTTAAATACTCTTATCCCATGACTTCTGGCATGCCAGTCTATATACACATTTTCCAGACTAAATTTACCTGGCAGAGAGAAGCCACCTTTTCATCAGCATGGGCCATGGGGTGCTCTGTGAAGGTGGCATATGGCATGTCTGTGGACCAGGGGTTCCAGCGATTGAGAAAAGAAGGTCTCGGCCGTTTATCCCACTGCACACGAATACCACTTCCTTCTCTCCTTCACACAGACATGCAGACAGACACAGATAAAGAGATGATCACTCCTGCAACAAGAATTATACTCACTTATACTCATTCTCAAAGACTTTTAGACAATTAATAAAACACATGCAAAACAGAATCTCAATTACAAAACGTATAAGGTTTGTGAAACCCATAATTTTCCCCCTCCCTTCTCTTACTTGTTGAGAGATTTTGGAGGAAACTCGAAATCCCCAATGGAAATCGTGTCCACAGCATTTAAAGAAATCCTGATAACTTGTTGACACTGCAGGTTTATGAAGTCGTATTTGCAAACCAGCAAAGACCTGTAAAAATCACAGCACAGCAAACAATGAGAAGATAAGCAGCTGTGACTAATGCAAAATCATGTGCATGTAAAGCAGAATGCCTTCCTCACCTTTCTGTTATCAGCACCAGCCTCTCCTTCTCGTTATTCCAGTGATCAACTCTGTTGAGGGATTAGAAATGTACTCATGTATTACATATACAAACATAGCAGCCATATAACTTAGTCATGGCTAAAACATGAAAAAAGCACCAAATGTCCACCATAATAATGACAAAAACATTCTTGATATAAATAATTTTATATCTCTATTTTCTGATATATTTTCATACATAAAGTGCACCGGATTATAAGGCGCATTAAGCAACACTAGTAAGGAACAGGGGTGTCGCCATTTTTCCTTCTAATTGAGCAGGTCTTAGCTTAGCTGTAAAGTAATTCTTAAAAAAAAAAAAAAAACATTTTCTTTTAAAGTCAAATGAGCGCTGAATATTAATCTACACAGATTTCTCTCCTGAAAACTGTTTATTTGGGTGAGCAAAGTGCTTCCGTTTATTTCAACTAAGGCTGGATGCAGTAGTATTAGCGGCTAACCGCTAGCGCTAGCAGTTAAGGGCTAATGCTGTCCAACAACGCTATACTAAGGAACGCCAAGTGTTCTGTTAAGCCTCACCTCTGAACGGCAAAAGACCTAGTACTTAGCAGCTAATGCTAATACTGCTCCAGTCTCTGCACTGGAAAAACTTTACTAAAACTCCTGTACAACGCTGCACTTTAGTGGAGTGGCTTTACTGCTCCTTACAATCTGACAGGTAAAATTCATATATAAAGCACACTGGTGATTTTGGGGACAATTTTAGGTGCGCCTTATAGTGCGAAAGTATGGTACTCTAATTTGCTCCTACTGCTAACTGCTATCAACAGTTGCATGGCTGTGATGTGTAGTCCAGAATTCTACATTAATTCATAAACTGTTAAAATGTTTGCTCATTTATTTGGTGAATTAGAGGTTATAAATAGTTTGGTGGAATGTAGAAAGAGGATAACACTCACTCTGCCAGGAGCCACACACTGAGAACCTCTCCATCTTCTGAAGGCAACGCCACTGTGCGGATATCGTTCACTGCCTGCTCTATAGTTCCTGGCTAAGGAAGAAGAATACGCAGTCTTAATATTAAGTCTCATAGTGTTTTTCGTTTTAGACATAATAAGGTACTGTCACAAAAATCTCCAAAATGGCAAATTTACAAGTGGAGCAAAAACCTTCTTAACATTTAATAGAGTTTAATGTAAAAAGTTTTTGATTCAAGTGATTTAAATACATTTCTATTGGTCACATTGATCACATAAATGACAGGTATCATGATCAAAATGATGTCAAAAATAGAAATATGAGGTTTGCGCATGACAGTTATCAAATGTTAATGTCTTTCTTGTAGCATTAAACTAAATTTTAAGTCTTTACCAAGCTTCAAATCCTCCCCAGCGCAATGTCTAAACAACTGTAGACCTCTCTCACATTGGCTAATGCTTATGTTCATGCGTCCACCATCAAGACAACACTGAACAATAATGATGTGCATGGCAGGGTTGCAGGAGAAAGCCACTGCTCTCCAAAAACATTATTGCTTGTCTTTAGTTCGCTTGTCTGCAGATCATGTAGAAATATTTTGTGCACAGATGAGAACAAAGTAGAACTTTATTTTTCAAGGGAAAGCGTTATATGTTTGGAAAAAGGTAAACACTGCATTCCAGCATAATAACATTATCCCATCTGTGAAACATGGTGGTGGTTGTATCATGGTTTGAGCTCTTCTTTGCTGCATCTGTGACAGGAAGGCTTGCCTTTATTGATGTAACAATGAATTCTGAATCATTTTAGAGAATACCAAAGGAAAATGTCTGGACATCTGACCCATGAACTGAATCTCAAGAGAAGATGGATCATGCAGCAAGACAATGAGCCTCAGCTTGTTCTTCCAAAGGATGATAGATAGATTCCAAGAGGCAGATGGTTGACAGATTTCAAGAGAGATATACATTTCTAGATAGATAGATGATAGATAGATTTCTATATAGATAGACAGGCAGACATGTTATTAGCCAGGTTATCTAGCTTGCTTATTTGCCCATTTAACCAAACGTTAGCTTGGTCAGCTTACCTAGGTTAAGAAGTTCTGACCATTATTTCCATAATGGACCATACGTTATAAGTTAGTACTTGGTCTGTGGTTCTGACAGTTATATAAATATATATTTAAGAGCCAAATAAGCTGAATTAAAATCATATTTTGCATGTAAATAATAATACAGCGTTAGTAACTAACTGTTTTAATCTGTGGGGACGGGCTGAATCACTGTTAGCTAGCTAGCGTTTAGGTAAGCTAATGAACACACTCTAGCTAATAGAGCTAATAATAACAGTGCTGCTAGTCAGCTAATGATGCTGTTAGCCTGTTAGCTCTGGTGGTGATTAGCTCGGGGGTGGAGTGTGCTGTTTGCGGGGTGCAGGCGGGTCTGTGCGGGGTGGAGTGTTCTGTTTGCGGGGCGCTGGCCCGGGTCTTACCCTGAACACGAAGTAGTCCTTCACCTTGGCCTGCATCGTGGGGTTGTGGACGTGGAAGGGCGTGAGTTTCTGGAGCGGGGAGCAGCAGGCCACGGCCGCTACCTCGAAGCCCAGGCTGTGGTGGCCCGCGGGCGGCGTGAAGGCGACCTCCACCCCGTCCTCCACCTCGGCCGCGTGCAGCACTGCGGCGCCGGGGCTCTCGGGCTCCACGGTGTCGTTCAGCTGAAGCATCGTAGCGGAGAGGAGCTCAGTTCAGCGGCCGACAGCACGACTCAGCACAGATAAGTGTAGTTATCTCCTGTTCAGTGATAATAACACAGAGCGAGCTGAACCTCGCTGTTTCTGACAGCAGCTCCTCCTCCTCCAGCAGAAGCTTGTTTTGCTCAGTGAGAGAAACACCCACCTGCTCCTCCACTCCTCCAGCACGAGACTGATTCTTAAAGAGCCCGTTTTCATTCAGTTTATTAGAGTTTATTCCCCACCTGGACCTTTTTGGGTGATGTGTGATTTACTATATCAAGATTGTTTAATTCTTCCGAATAAAACAAGGGCCATTCAACCGAATGGGCGCCATTTGATGTTGTAACTCTTCTAAATTAAACTTATTTTAATCTTTTGTTTTTAACTCTGAATCTAGTAACACATATATTTAAATATTCAAAACATGTACTGGTCAATTAATTACTTTATTTTCTACAAGGTTTTTAAGCCGAATATTTTTTTACATTTTTCTCAGTTCTGTTACCAAAACTTTTCACATTTAAAAAACAATTCCACTAATTGCTTTGATTATCTCTCAAGAAAGTGTTTATTTTAAAGAAATGGTTGGCAGCATGTTCAAATGCATAAATGAAGAATCAAACAGAATTGGAAAAAAGTGGTTTACATTAACTAATATTCACACTAATAAATCAATAAACCAGGGGACAATATTTATTCCTGTTACTGGAACTCACTCCTTTTACTGGCGCTTTGTCCTTTTACTGGAACTAATTCCTGTTCCTCCTTATGTTATGATTGACAGGACTGAAAGTACCAGGAATGAGTTTTCAGCATTTAAATAGCAAAAACATGAAAACATAGCTTTATGCCTACTATGCAAATAGCATAAGGACACTGAGCACATTCTAGTGATTTTCACAAAAATTGTATACAATGTAAAAAATATTTAAGAATTAATTTAGGTAACAGGAAAAAGCGTTGAGATTGACCTCCTCAGTCATAGTTACAATTAAATCAAATATACCGAAAAAAAAAATGAGGGAACTTAATTTTGGTCTTCTCATGATCTTCAGAAGAACCAATTCTTGCCACAAAAAAGTGTTTTGTTACTGTGACTGTACGACTGGTGTAGTAAGCTATATAAGCTGATGGATGACTGACCTGTACAGCTAGGTAGTTGACAGTCACGCGTGTTTACTATGCATAACGTCACCACAGCCAGCACCATGTTTAAAAGGTAAAATGCCAAAAAATTGCAAAAAAAAAGTTTGGGAGGGGCACTGGGTGATGTATGGGTTTAGGGCGGGGCAGAAGGGAGAGCTGATTGGGCTGGGCAGTGTGCCTCTGGCTACGTTCACATTTCAAGCCACATTGCTCAAATACGATTTTTTTCTTGACGGTTCACATTCAAGGAGACTTTATTGTCATTCGCATCACATGTGGTTCATGAGGTGGAACGAAATTGTGATCTCACGATCCAGTTTACACCCAAAAACTGTTGTTAAAATAGATAATATAGATTAAATAAGATATTTAAAAATAAAATAAAAGAACACAATAAAAACAGAACAAAATAGATAAAGATAAATTCACAAATATAAGTGACCTGTATCTGTGTGTAATGTGAATGATTCTGTACCTGATTTTATTTATTATTATTTGTTTGATATTATCTTATTTACAGCACAAATGATTACATCTGTGAACACAGGACACTGGACAAATAACCTTGTTTTTGGGGATTATTATTATTATTTGGGGAGCTTTTATTCACACAAAGCTCTGCATGTTTTTGGTCACTATGTTAATTATATATAATTTTAAGAACAGGTTTCAGGCCCATAATTTTCTCAAAACTGTCTCGGAAAACTGTCTCTTAATAACTTTATATGAATTGTTTTGTGTGCTTAGAGCAGCAAATTTCATTTGTATTACATTTGCCTCCCATTAAACCAGGATTTTACTAAAATGTAACAGATATGTGACACAAGTCTAGTCGAAATAGATTAACCCGTTCTGCTGCCCTGCCTGGGTTTCTGTGTAAACTAGCCTGAATAAATTAACAGCGTGTGGATGTGATTTTAGCATTAGCTACTTTAAAAGAAGCCCAACATTGTCCTACAATTATAAAGAAAAGTGAATGAAAATATGGCTGACTGCAGGACACCTTCAGCATGAAGCACACCATATAGCTGTAAAGCAGCAGTCCATAGGATTGATCTTTTCAATTTAAAGCACACACATGTATTTATGTTTGTATGTATTTGGAGGGGACAATGTATTATAATTAATAGTATCAGTGGTTTCACAGACCATCCTTACAAAGCCAAGTATCAAAAATGTGGACACACCTCTTCTCATTCAGTGTGCTTTAGTTTTTTATGTTTTTTTTTACAATGTAAATTTAATATTAAAGACAATATTAAATCTATACAGGAACACAAAAAGTGTTAAACAGACCAGAATATGTTTTATACTTTAGATTGCACACTCTTGGTATGTTATTCTCAATGGCCTAATGAAGTCACCTGGAATAGTTTTCTCAGCTCCAGCTCATCCCAAATCACCATCTCAGTTGGTTTTAAGTCTGTGAAGGACAAACTACACAATTTCATGAGTCCCTTATTTTTTTGATGTCTTTAATATTAATCTACAATGTAGAAAATGTTTTAATTAAAGTATTAAAGAAAAACAATAAGAAGATGTGTCCAAATATTCGATTGGTACTGTATATTCTTTGTAAAAACAGTGGTGCAAAAAAAAAAAAGAATGGCAGAGGATTCCTAAATCCAGGTGGGAAAAACTTGTTGCATCATTCCCAAGAAGACTCATGGCTGTACTGCTCAAAAGGGTGCTTCTGCTCAATAGTGAGTAAAGGGTCTGAATACTTATGACCATGTGATATTTCAATTTTTCTTTTTTAAATAAATACATTTGTCAAAGTTTCTACATTTCTGTTTATTTTTCTGTCAAGATGGGGTGCTGAGTGTACATTAATGAAAAATAAAAAGAAGTTTTTTATTTTACAAATGGCTGAAGTAAAACAGTGTAAAATTTAAAGGGGTCTGAATACTTTCTATACACACTGTGGATATGTGACCCTAAACTGGCATGATGCCACCTGGAACACGAAAATCTGTACTGCAGAGTACACAACATTGTTTTTTTATAATACACAGTACAGCTGAAATAAAATATACAAATTCATAAAATACAGCGATCGTGAAGGGATCCTATTATGTTTTAAGTGCTTATGTCTAGTTATTAAGGATTTCATTCAGTTTTTATACTTTTATTCTAAATATATGTATTTTATATTTCTATCAGTGTTACAAAGTACTGTGTCTGTATCAATTGCCTTTTTCTTTTTAACTGCTGAACCACCTTTTATACAATACAAGTAAATCAAGTAAAGCAAACCAAAATTAAAATGTGAAATACAGCACCCAGACCACATGATTAAGCGGATTTACAGAGAAACCAACTAGCTATCATTGCTGTGCACAGCATTAAGTGCATTAATAATATGCATAAAGTACAGTAAACATTAAATGAATGTATTCTAAAAAAAACAGTGTAAACTTCTTTGTTTAGCTTACTGCATATTGCAATTATTATTAAATTCTGCACATATGGCAGCCAGCTTGGAAAACAAACAAAATATCACAATGTGGTCCTTTTTATATTTTGTATAAGTGTTTTTCAACTAAATTAATATTTATGATATATTGCCCAGTCCAGAGCATATACAGGCTATTTTTACTGCATATACTATATACTGATGTATATAACCAAACAAGAAAGAAAAAGAAGTGCAGTGAAAAAGAGGAACAAGTAAAAAATAAATTAGGATATAAACAATCCACAAAACACATGTGGAAAGAACTGAGAAAAATATTCATGTTTTCACTTGTTTTTTTTTTTTTTTGTTGATTTGAGGTTAATGTTTTGGCTAATTACATGTCTGAATCCCCCAATCCACTTGTTATCTTATACTGCATTCTACTGTATTTAGACCAATGTAATAATGAATTACCATTATTCAAATAATAATAAAAATATTCCTGTGATTTTTCTTCATCTTTATGTTTGGACAGGTGGATAACATGCAAGCGGTGGCAGACAGGGACAAAAACACAAGCTATGGTTAAAAAAAAGTCCTCATCCATCATTTAATCCACTGGTGAGCTTTTCTCTATTAGAGGGGCATCTACCCAGACATTTATTTAACATTTAGGTTAACCCTATAAAGCTGTATTGCATCCAACTGCATTTACACTACTGGAAAGAGCCTTGTCTCGCAGGGGTGGCATTAGCCACTGATGCTAATGCTGCTGCACCTAGCCTTAGTGGAAATCTGGAAATCTAAGCTTACTGTAAACAAACAAAAGTACTTTACTTACTTACTTTACTTACTGAACAGTTTAAGGAAAAAATCTGTGTAAATTAACATCCAGCGATGGTTTTTAAGAATGACAGTTTTGTTTATTTAGCTTAGCTTTAATTAACTTAGTTAATCTACTCCAACACCACCCACAACGAGACCTGCTGAATTAGAAAGGAAGTGTCATATAATGCACCTCATAATCCGGTGCTAAAAATACATTATGTATCAGCGATGTGTGCAACATATAGCGAAATACATTCATTCATTGTGAAAGCTTATTTCCTTTTCAAATACCCTACAATACACCAAACCTCTCTCTCTCTTAAACACACCCACACCCACACACACACACACAGGAAAAGAAAAGACGGCCTTCATATAAAAAGCACACAGGTTTTTATTGCATATCAATTTCATGTATAAATTCTTCATAGCATTGGAAAGATTACATTTGGTATACATATCTATTCTACAGAATTAACATCAGAATCATGTCTTTTCCATGAAATTTCTCTAAAGTACATCTTCAATAATCACAAGCATGAAAAAAGAACTGCAATTTCAGAATTTTCATTATTATTCTACAATCCTTTTCATTTTTTTCGTCATTATTTCTCTCCCACAAGCATATTGTTTAATTAACCGTCTGCCCGTTGCATTTAAGGCAGTTCAACAAGGACTTAAAGTCAAACCTACTAAACCTAACCACATGTACAATAAGTGCATCTACAAATCTTGTTTTTTTTTAATGACCATTTTTTTTTTCTTCTTTAATTTAAGATACACATTTCACAAATGGACACCATTATGACCGCTAAAACACAAGTCATGCACAACAGGTCACCTTGTTTTGTTTTGTAATTTTTTTGTTATTTTTTTGTGTTTTTTTTTATTAAACAGAACAGAAGCGATATACAACTTGGATTCAAATGAAACAAGCACCATCTATTTTTCAAACCCATGTTTTGAACTAATTTTTCAGACATTCGCAACATCAATTTTTTTTTATTTTATTTTGAAATGCTATACAGTTTTAGAGAAACCATAAGTCTGTATGGTTTTACATTTACTTTACTTTGTGTATTTTGTGTAACAGAGGGCAAAGGAGAATCATGTCTGTGTCACATTCGGTTTGTGACCGTTCACTTTGTGTGTGTGTGTGTGTGTGTGTGTGTTTTCTCTTTCTCTCCATCACTTACAGCGCTCGATTCTTCTTCTTTTCATTATTATTATTATTATTATTATTACAGTAGTATGTGACATGAGCCTCTCCGTATGCAGTGTTCTCAATCAACCTCCAGCATTGCTAGCCTGTGTAGCAGAGGGACTAGCCTGTGTGAACTCCTATCTACTGAACAGTCAACTGGCTGAGAGTGTGAATAATGATACAGAGGCGCCATCTAGTGGCCGAGGACTGCTATAGTGCTTGAGGTTTAACTGAACTCCATCCATGTATGTAGTGAGGTGAATAACTTCAGTCGTTCTTCCGCTCGTAATGCCAGCAGTGTGCTGCTTCCTCTCTAAAGTGCTTTTAAAAGCCACTGGAGGACTGGGTTTTAAAACCTCTGCTGCTGCTGCTGCTGCTTATCGACAGGAGTGTCCTGCACTTAAGTGCTAGATTCAGTGAATTGTATTATTATATAGGGAGTGACCTAAACTGTATAAGCCAGGAGAGTGAGTCAGAGAACAAGAAACAAGAACAAGTGGTGACAGCAATGGACACTCTTCCTGTCTTCCATCTGGCTGACTAAAAATAAAGGGGTGAAAGATGTTGTTTTTTTTTATGTTTGTCTGTCTGATCCGAGTTTGATTCATTAATCAGGCGTTAAGTCTACTCTACACATTCATCATGAGATCGTGGTTAGTCGTTTTCTTTATTTGTACGATTCATGTGCTGGATTCACAGTTCAGTGGAGTTGCACCAGGACTCCTGAGTCCCTGCACTAAGCAAAAAACTAAAAAAAAAAAACCCACAATAAAACAAACCCAACCTCCCCCACCCCCATGATATCTACTATGAGCTCACAGCTCATCATTTGATCCCATTTGATTAAGTCCTACCTTCAATTAATTAACAGCAGCTGCTTTCGTTGTAAGAGTTTTGCAAGAGATATGACGAGCCTAGAGATATATATGAAAGTATGAAAGACCCCTAAATGAAATAATGTTCAGTTGGTTCAGAGGCTGACCTGACTTCACGTTCCCACTAAACAACAAACAAACTCCTCATCGGAAGCTCGTCTGGGATACTACAGAATGGAATTTGTTCAGTGTTATATATGGAACACAGTGGCGCGCTGTTTCCTACACACCAGAGAGGGAAATCCAGCTTTCAGAGTGTGTGCTGCTGCTGCAGAGTCTTTCTGTGTTATTTTTGTAATTTGTTTTTACTGACCGTTGAACTGATTATGACAGTAAAAAAAAAAAAAAAAAAAAAATATATATATATATATATATATATATATATATATATATAAAATGCCCTACTATTCGAGTTACCTGATGCTTTAATCAAAGGATTTCTTTCAAAGCAAAAAAAAAAAAAAAACAAGAAAAAGAAAAAGAAAAGAAAGTTCAACCATTTGTTCAACATCAAACACTGCACGTACAGTCTGAAATGGTCAAGACAAAAAAAACAAACCTCACGACAGACACAAACAAGACGGGTCGCCAAGACGTTTGTCAAGAAGTTCTCATAAATAAAACAGATGATTTTTGAGATTTTTGATCTATACAATCACCTTCAGAGCATTGAGAGATTAACATTTTTACCCCCCCCCCCCCCCCAAAAAAAAAAATTAATTCCTTCAGAAAAGTAGAGTGTGTGAGCTATATATATTTTTTTCTTTCTTTTTCTTACGGTACTTCCTTTCTTTTACCGACAATGAAAAACTAAAATAAATAGGAAACAAAGGCAAAACCTCAAATCAAACAACAAATGTATATAACGTGAGTAAGGCAATAAGGGAGAGAAAACACTACTTAAAACAATGGGAAACCACTGTGGGAAGAAAAAAAATAAATGATTGTCCAAGAAAAACTAAAAAGAAAAGAAAAAACAGGATTATTTGGCACACAACACTCTTCGCTACGAACGTTCAAATTATCTTGTATATCATACAACAATATTGTACAAATTTGGTCCTTCACTAAATAATTATATTAACATTTAAGCACAGGGGTGCTCAGAAAAAAAACTGAAACAATACTGTTTTTTTTTGTTTTACCAAAGAACAAATCACATACAAAACAACAGAAAAAAGAGAGGATAACCTTATTGAATGCTTGAGAAGATAAGAAGGTAAGAGGATAATCCAAATGCCTCCAGAGGAGAATAATTTAACTCTTCATTTAACTATTTCTTAGTTCAGACCAAGGCCTGTTGTACAGCTAAAACAATATGAGCATCTTTACGTAGTTCTGCTAATCCTACACATGTGGTTGGGTGGTAATGCACTCTGAGCGGTTTTACCACTCTGTTATAGGAGGAACGATACAGAATGAGGTATGTGATTGGAAATGTAAGTGATTAGCCTACTTGTACTCTAGTACTGTACTCTCCCAACCTCTTGTTTTTATATTGTGTGGTCATTGACTATCATTGACTGTGTACGTTGGTTCACAGCAGTTGTTTTTGGAGACATCTAGTGGACAGGATTCAGTATTAACCCTGTTCAGCTTGGAGACACCCTGTCTTGTTGAGGCAATGCGCCCTCCTGTGGTCTGATCTGCCCAGTGCATGTCCTAAACCATTAAACTAACCCTTTATATATGTGTATATGGAACTCTTTGGGAATATGGATGTGTTAAAAATACCTTACTTAGCCACTGTGTGTACTCAGCCTGTGCTCAGAGGAACCTCCTACAGTAATGCAGTGCATCCCTTTCACCAGCAGGGTTCACCCTTGATGAGAAATGATGTGAATGTGGGATGATTTCTGAAGGTGTCAGTGGGAGACAGCAGTCTGAGCTTCTGTGGAGAACACCACCTGCATCTAGTTTGAAGGAGTGGCAGACATACGGACAGACATACAGACAGACAGACAGATCGACTGGGTGCTGTACTTGAAGTGGTCTGCTCAGTCTCTCTTTATCTGTTGTGGAAAGGAGATCTCTACAGCTCTACTGGTTCATGTCTCTGTTTTAGCCAAACAGTCCAGTTGGCTAAGGTCCCCCCCTCCCCCCGAAGCCCCTACTGAAGTGGTGGTTCATCTACTACTGAAAGCGTTGCTGGTCTTCATGTGCTTCTGTTTTCATTTCCAACACATGCCTCTCTTTCACACTGTCCTTTACCCATCCCATCCCCTCGTTCTCTCAATATCTCTCTCTCTCTCCTCTCCCCGATCTCCCGCTCTGTCTCTGTGCTCTCTGGGCTTAGATGTGGTTGAGTGGATGAAAGGAGCTGGTTTCTGAAGGGCCTCCTCCCAGGTTCAGCCAGGCATCCAGCGAATTCTGGGAGGACGGATGCAGAGAGTTGTTCTCTGACAGAGAGAGCATCATTGCATAAGCCTGTGAGAGCAAAGAAGAGAAAAAAGAGAAAAAGAGAAAAGCAAGAGGGGTGAGTTTAAAACTACACTTTCTTTTACTTTCTTAGATTTTACATACTTTACAGATGATACGAACAAACAGAATGTTCTAATAATAAACAACTTTTATCACATATGTAAGATATAGTGTGAAATAAGAGATGGGCAGTATAACAAAAGTTTAATATTGCAATACTTGCAATAAAATATCTGCAATATGCAGATATACATACTGTAATTTTTAATTTGAGATATTATTATATGTCACTTATAGTCTGACATCAGGGGTTTAGAGTTTATCTATCATTCACATTTTTTAATTCTACTAGGTAATATTACAGTATATATATTTGGAAGTATTATTAATATTTTTACTAGTAAACTGTAATTACAGAAAAGAGAGTAATATTCAATGGTAGCAAATGTTGACATATGATTAGCCAAAATAACTTGTGCTAGCAATTTCACTAATTAGAGTGGCTTGAACCTATAAGAGATGACTGTAAAAAGTTTAAGGTTAAAATCCTCATGCAACATATGACACAATAACATTTTTATAACTTAATACATTTTAACATTTTGTTCCAAGAATTGTCAGAACTAGTTCTATAGAATGTATAACATTTAATTAAAGCATTGGAATTGTTCAAATAGATGGAACAGAATAGAACAGAGCTGTAGAAGCAAAAATACACATTTGAAATGAGCTAGTGTTATCTCCAGCACTAACTCAGAACACCTCTAAAAAAAGGTCACATGATCTCACATTTACACACTGTCCTGCAGTAAAAGGACCCATCACTATGCGTTCTTTTGGGTTAAATATCTGTCAGACATAAGTCTGATATTTTAACTTATATAACTTTAATAGTAGACATCTAACATGAGTTTTTATTTCTAGGAAAAAAACATTACAGAGAACACAAACTGAGCAACTGCTTGTATCACTGGTAGCACTGGTAGCTAAAATGGCTTATTCTCGTGTAGCTGGTCAGTGTTTTTTTCAGAATATACCCATACATAAAAGCATATTATGGCAATATTGCGTAGGAACATTCTGAGTGCAAATGATGCTGCTGTTAGAAGGCATGTGTTAGTAATGTTAATGTTAATCTGTTATTTTTTGACAGTATAATTGAGAGATTCAGAGGAGAATAAAGAAAAGGGTCTGCAAGAGAGAAAGCTCCAGTCTGACAAACAATACTGTTGAGGATATATCTATTATAAAGTAGAACTGAGGTAGTATTGCAGTGTAATCACACTGAATCATTCAATAGGAGTCTTTCAAACACACTCTCTAAAGCATATATATAAGCTTGTATCTAGCTCAATATTATGTTGGGTGCTGTCATGACCTAAAAATAGTCGTCATTGCCTAATGTGGCTTATATTTATCAGACAAACTGTCTGATATCTAAACCGAGGGTCTTCATTATGAATTATATATACTCTCACTCTTAATCCTTGGGTGGGTGCAGTAACATACCTGGGTTTTAGCCTGCCTCAACAGCGTTTCTTTCAGCACCTCAGACTCTAAGGAGGTGTTAAAAATGTCTTTAACGTCAAAGGGCTCTTCTCCAGGCTTATGGAGCTCCAGGCCCTTGGGGAAACCCGGCAGAGGCTCCAGATCTAACAGTCCTGCTTCCTCCTCCATACACCTGCACCAGGAAGGAGGGGAGGGGACCCTCAGTTAGCCCAATCGCTCGACTAGAGCTGGATGGGGTGTGGGTATGCTGTGCATGCAGAGGGCAGGAATGGTGGGATGGTGCGGAGCGATGGTGGCATCATAGAGACTTGAACTGCACGTACAGTAAACGCATGCAAAGACACACATACATGCATGTGGAGCTAAAACACCATCTTCCTGACCAAATATACATGGAATGAGTTGGATTTGTGTGCATGTCAGTCTAAAAGAGAGAAGCTTTATCTCATATGATACTTGTTTGAGACTTTACATTGTATATTTGTGTGTGCTACTTAAGCAGACAGTAAGTAGACAGTAGTAGAATATTATTATTAATAATTAGAGCTATGTAGTAGCTAACTATGTAGTTTGATTAGTAGTGTTAGTTAAGAGTAATAATGAATAAATTACATAATGACTACGTGACTGAATAAGAGTGCAAATATTTAAAGAGTCTGATAACAGCTGCCTATTACGATTTTTCAGGTTTGAAATTATCTGTTGCTTGCCTATTTATTAATTTTTTAAAAGTCATGTTCACAAACCAAGATAATCAAATGCTGGTGCCATTATTTCTTGGTGGTCTTGGGGATTTTGGTAAAGCACCAGTCAGTGGGACATGATGCAGTGCTGGCTTTTTACTCCTGTGCTGCCCTTCTCACCACAGGTATAAACAGAAAATAAGGGATTTTCACAATGATTGGCTTCCCAAAATGTATGAAGCACATAATCAAATCCAGCCATAATCAAAGAAAAAGTGCAATTTTCATAAGCATTTGATGCAACACTCCACTTATTTGTGTTAGGACATTTAAAACATGCTACAATTGGTAATGTTTACCATTTTCTTGGCAGGATTGCATAGATTTTTCTTGATCTACCAATGCTTTTACCATTGACAATTCCTAATCAACTATAAATGCAGGTTCTGCCTATATAAGGTCTGCTTGTATCACGTATGGAGTATCTTAATGTACTTTAAATTTGTATATCATGTATGTTTTGCTAATTACTTTGTCCTTCCTTTGCAATTACATTGTCCTTCACAACAGAGAAAGAGTGCCTCTCTTGAGCATGGAAATGAACAATGATTCATGTGAGGGTCATGTGAGAGTGACGTGAGATGTGTCTCACCTGCGCGGGTGTTCGTAGGTCATGGAGAGAGGAGCCGATTCCTCGTCGTCTTCGTAAGTGCCTTGCACCATGGTGGCGGGAGAAGCCGTCTCGTCCTGCGACTTCTCTGTCAGCGAACCTTCCTCATCTTCATCATCTCCTTCCACCTCCTCATCTTCCTCCTCTAATTTGGAGCCTTTGACGGCATGGCACTCGGGACGCTCTTCCTCCGCCAGCTCTGACCTGTGAACGCCCCAAGAACAACATGGGTGAAAAGAGCGTCCTGCTTTCTACTGTCAAACAGTTTAAAAAAAAATACACATTTAAACTGATGCTCTGTGAAAAACGTACGAAAAGTGATGATAACAGTGCAAAGCCTGCTTATATTCCACATGTAGGACTGTACAGCATTTATGTATGTATCTACTTTATTTCCCATGAGTGCAGATATACCAGAACTGGAATGGAAGTCTCCGCTCTCCATTCGGAGGTCTCTACGGACCCATGCACTGATGTTTGCCTACCACAACATATGCTACTCATGCAACTAAATGAGCTCACTCCATCTCTCCTCAGATGGGCCATTTCCCTCTCAGAGGTCCACGAAAGCAGATCTACTGTCATGGCCAGACTGCCGAATATCACCGCCATGTGCCGTGCGCTGTGCTCTGTGTTCCTGCCTCCCAATTATTATCCATCATTTCAGAATGACCTGTGATTCCCCTGCCAGGCCCTCGCCCTGAAAACATGCAGGGCCCCCGAATGACAAACACACAGGTTGTGTAATTAACGACAGACGCTTCGGCGATGATGAATTAGCTAATCCCAGAGAGGCGAGACAGGCTGGTCCAAAAGGGTCAGCTCCAATCATTGCGGCTTGTCTCAATGCCACGGAAAACGGCTGCTCTGCAAACCACCTATCAGCACCACGCTATTCCATTACTTCTCTCTCTCGCTCTCTCTCTTTCTCGTCAAATAGTTATGATCTCACTGCCTTCCCTGAGCCTGTCCCCTCATGTCGTTTCTTGTCTCCATTCGTTTGGATTCGAATGGATGTCCATCAGAGTGGGCTGTAACGTCGAGCACACTGGGGGTAGAGGGATTGACTCTGGAGGTGGATAGTGTGGCTACAAGAGGGGCAGACTTACGCATGAAAAAAAAAGAAATTGGGGGAGGGAGACGAGAAGAACTGCTTGTTTTCCATTTTCCACTGAGCTTAAATATCCCGTAATCAAATTGTGCTCTGGCTCGGGAGAAAGTCCATGCCACACGGAAGACAGCAGCGGGCCCTGCCACAGACCTGCGCTTTGTCTCTCAGTCTAAACATGTCAGAACAGTGTTTGCCTTAGCTGGAGGGGGAACGACTGGAGGGGGGACTCCATCAATGTAGTGCACAGATAAATGCCTCAATCGTAGGGTCCCTAGGGAGAGGTAAACCTGCAAGCCTGTCTTGGGCCCAGAGCCCCCCATAACCTGTCACAGGCCAGAACAGTCAGGGGGCCAAAACAGACCCAGTCTTTAACTTTAAACACCATCAGTCCGGCAAGTCTGGGAAGTCATTGAGGATAACTAACAGATAACTAACTCCTCTACTGCTTAAGAAAGACAGACTGAAATAGAGAGAGAGAGAGAGAGAGAGAGAGAGAGAGAGAAGGAAAGTACCTGTCACACTGGAATGACAGAAAAGAAGAGAATGAGAATGCTATATACACCAGAATGAATGATGCAGTGAGCCCCAGAAGAACAGTCATCACGCGCAGCTGCCTGTCTGTCCTGTCTGAACCCGGGGTGATTTGCAGAGAGACAGAAAACAGAGCACTTATTCGAATTACAGATATTAAAATGCCAGGCTTGCTTGTTCTAGATTCTGGGGACGAGACTATTGATCCCATATGGCAAGGCGAGAGCGTTTGTGTGTCTGGATGAGGCCGGGGCATCTAGGCTCTGCTGGCATGTTTGGGAATGGGCTAAAATTGAGAGAGAGAGAGACCATTACACATCTGAGAAAGAATTCATGTGCCTGCCTGTACTTTTTATTCACTGCACAGTGCTCCTTCACAGAACAGCAGCCAGAGTCAGAGCAGCATGCCGGGCTCTGAGGGCGCTCTGCGACCAGGCCACACACCGCATGCACTCTGTACCGCTCTCGCTCTTGGCAGTCATAATGAATTTTGTTTGGTGTTTTCCTGGGCTGCGAAAGGTGCTCCCTAGCGTGTATCTGGCTACAGTTAATGCACAACAGAACTTCAAGTCGAGCTGAAATGCATCACGGAGGTGTTGCACCTCTTTCTCTCTCTCTGTTGCTTTCTCTTTCTCTTTTATGAAGGTAATGTTGTGCAACTAAATGTCCATATTTTAGGTCATGCTGCACTGTAAGCAGATTCCATAGTCTGCCACTAGAGAGCAGGGTTTAGCTTTCATGCTGAGCTGCAAGACTCCAAGTCTGCTGCAGTTGCACTCATGGTTACTATAGCTTCAAAATATACTTTTGGTATGTGTCTCTGTGTCTGTATGTGTGTTTCTGTATCTGTATGTGTGTGTGTGTTTGAGTGTACATGGATTTCTACCTTTTCTCTGAGGAGCTGCAGGCCTGGTTCAGCTCACTATTGGAGATGAAGTTTCTAATCTCTGAGAAATATGAGTCCTCCTTCTCGTCTAAAAGTGCATGATTGTCGGGCTCGGAGTTTGGAGAGGAGATATTCGTTCCCAAATTTGAGAGGATCCCAGAGTGCTGACTCACTGATGGCCCGCCAGACAGAGAGAGAGACAGATGGACAGGGAACAAGACAAAAATGCAAAACAGAGAATTACTCTTCAGGCTTTCAAAGGATATACAAAGCTCTTTCCATAAATTTACCTCATGTTTTACAACTATTAATTTAAGCCACCATTTAAGCTTTAAAAAAACACAAATCTTTAACACAACATGAGTTCTACTGATCAACCAGTCAATAGTTACTAGTGAGATGGGTGGGGTGCTTTACCTGGAATATTTTCATGCTCATGCTTTTTTAAGTGGCGGTCCAGGTTGGTCTGCTGACCAAAGCAGCGGTTACACAGGTGACACTTGAAGGGCTTCTCCTTGTTATGAATGTTACGAACATGTCGCTGGAGGTTAGAAGAGATGCTGAAGGAACGGTCACAGTATTTACATCTGCAGGGAAGGAAAAAACAGAGAATTAGAGCTCCTAGGTCTTGTAATGTTAATGTAGCATTACAGCTATAATAACTGAGGGACACAGTAAAATCATGTACTGCAGGGCTTGAAGATATCTTGCTAAATTAAATAATCATTTTTAAAAATGAATATGAACTTGCTCAACAAAAACCCAAAGTATAAACAACGTAATGTTAAAGTTGAGGCATAAGTTAAAAACTACACAGCTTTCTTTACACAAATCTTAACCATTATAGTTTAAAGTTAAGCTGAGTATTAAGCTCAGCCCCCTTGTGGTTCAAAAAGGCAATGTCACGTACTAAACAGAGCTTAAACATTAAACAAGCCATTTCTTCTTACAGGTTTTTTTTTCACAACATCTTTTTATGTTACTTAAAAATGAACAATCACAGGCTCTTTTCTGCCAAAACAAACAATGGCTCAATAAGTCATTTAGCCCCAAGTCATGTTTCCATCATGTTTCTTTTAAGTGAAAGTAAGTCAACCCTGAGTTTCATGCCTCATGCAAAACCTCAATTAAAACACTTGTTTTGAAAAGTCTGACTACTTTACTTCTCCCTTCCCCTGGTGGTCATAATCATTCAAGGATTAATTAGATGGAATCAAGGTCTGCGATATGAAGAGAAGTCTTGTCCCTCTCTAGGCTGGATGGGGAGTCTTCAGTGGCTTTTGTGTATATATATGTGTGTGTGTGTGTGTGTCTGGCACAGATCAGCTTGCCCTGAGGGCCACGGCTTAGCCTTCTCCACTAGCTCTCTGTGGCCTGCTTGTTCGCGACGACAGCCCATCCAGAATAGGCCGGAGAACATCAATTTAATGTGCTGATAAACAAACACGGCGGCAAGGCCGCGTCAAGAGCCCAGCCGGACAGTGGCCCTTTTGTTGGGTGGCCTGACTCGGTCTGGACTCCCGCAGCCGCTTGCAAGGTTGACTTTCAGGGCTAATTGCTTTGGGAAAATCACTCGTCATCAAGTGCTCGGAATCAAGATGCAGGCCGCTTTTCATGTTCCAATTCATTTTCGCCGGCGAGTGTGTGCGTGTCTGTGCTCGGGCTGATTTTCCAGACTTGGCGCATCATGGTTCATAGAAAATGGTAAAATTCCAAGACAGCGTTCCTCGTTTTCATTTTCTTTTTTTTCCCCGTCGGCCTTTTCTACCCCGTTTTGTTTATTTTTATTAGTCTGTCCAAGGGGACTGTAAATTACTTCATCATCTTTACTCTTTTTTCTTTTCTCCCCACGTTACAAGGACTGTACATGGAGCGTTACAATCTGAATGGGGTCTTTCAATGGTCAGCCCTAGTGGGCCAATTTCACTGCAAAGACTAGGGCTGATAGTATCTAGAACAGGCAAATAGCCTACTACAATGAAGCATGAAGACTGCTGAGTGCAGTCCGGAGTTTGATACTGGCTCGCCTCGGCCTTATTTGCCTCAAAGTGGGGAGGGGAGATGATGATGATGATGTCTGCCATTTGTTAGGGTAAATTGTTTCTAAACGAGCTAATCAGGGGATTGTTGCAAAGGAGCCAAGCATGCAGTGGCCGAGTCCCATGGGAGGCTCTCTATCTCACTCGGCCTGCCTCCACAAAGCATGGCGCTAGATGTGTGGAACTCTAAAGGGGGTGAGATTCTGTCTGAGGCTGCTTTTACATTCCTGGAGAAAAAAGACCCTTAAATACAGATGTTCTCTTTTTTAGTGTATTTAAGTACTATGATAAATATCACAATAAAAATATATAACAATATTTCATATTGTTCACAATACTGACAACTGTGCTTTTCTAAATGAAGATGAGAAAGAAGGTGCTTCTTCAGATGTTCTCCTTAAAGCTTCACAACTTTGCCACTGTAGAACCTCCATTTGACTGCTCTCTCACAGAATGTAGACCCTGGTTGCCAGACATGCAGGTTTGAGTTCATTGGACCCCATTAACCTACTGCTCTGCTTAAGGCCACGGCATCCTGCAAATCAAAGCCCCCTCTTCAGAACACCCTCATCCTCACCAAGAGGGGGCCCGTGTGTGGCTGGAAGGGAGCCAAATCTGTGATAATTAAGCGGCTCTATAAACAGTGCAAGGATGTCTCTAGGGCACTATTACCGGCCAACATTGTCCAGAGCTTGCTCTGCCCGCTTTAACTCCAGAACATCTGCACAGACAGAATCAATCTTCCTTCCCTTATTCCAGCTCCCCTTCCTCGTTCTTTCACTCATTCTCTCGTTTTCGGCTGGTTCTGTGCGACCGGCGCTGAAGCACGAGGCTGCAGCTCATGCGCTGGTCAAACAGCAAAAATGTGCCTATTTTTCTTAATGTGTGTTTGTGTCTGTGTGTCAAGCGTGAGTGAGAGCCATTTCTCCTGCTTTGTGAAGTAGGCATGTCACAAGCGGGAATAAATCTTTCGATTATGGAGTGATGTCAACACTTCAGCATTGCAGGCTCTCGTGTTTGGGTTGGAGGACTGTTTGGACTCAGATTCAGATACCCCTGTGTATTGGCATTGGGGAGGGGTGGGGGGTACTTTTAGGGCTGTATGTGTGTGTATGTGTGTGAGAATTTGAACGGCTTACCTGTAGGGTTGCTCTCCTGTGTGTGTTCGTAAGTGCCTGGTAAGATTAGCCGACCTGGGAAAGATTTTCCCACAGTACCTGTAGCAGAAGAAAATAGTCTTTGATGCAGTTGGACATGATCACAGCAGTTCGGATCACTGCTGAAATTGTTGATGGAGTAAATGGTACATCTGTTACATTTTTTACATGTTGTCACAATTTTATGAGGGACCAATAGAAATGCTTTAAATGTTTTTTTGCATTGGCTTTCTTTGGAGATACAGTGTTTTTTTGTAGGAGCAATTGTTAGTAGAATATCTAAGAAATATTTTCAAAATTTGTGGTTAAAACTATTTTTTACATATATTTAGAAATTTCCCAGCATTTGGAAATTACCCAGATAAATTGTTAGTGTTTCTAATTATTTACATGATTTAAGCATTGATGAATTTCTCAAATGTACAAGTACAGGCATTAAAGAGAGTCTTTTTCCTACCTGCAGGCGTAGCGCTCCTTGCCTTTGCGAAGGATAGCGTCCGATAAAGAAGGGGGAGGGGAGCGGAAGTTAAAGAGGTGGTGTGAGGAGTGCTGTAGGGAATTGGGAGCGTCCAGTTTCAATGCACCAAAGCTCTCCAGTTTCTCAGTCATGTTCTCCATCGCCGACATCTGAAAAAGGACAAAGGAGCTTCTGATCAGCTGCTCTTGCTTTATGGTAGGTCAGGGGTATGACAGCTGCGTAGGCCAAGAACATGCAATGAATGCCACTTGTGACTTGTGTTCTGCAACAGAGTCTGATATTTCAGTCGAGTTCGATAAAGTAGTAAAGGCAACATCTAAAACTAGAGGTTTAAGATGAACACTAAATCATGCTATTTTTATTTTACTGTATTACCCATCAACCCTATCATGTGGGGTAAACTGTGGTTACAACTTCATGTAAGAACCATGGGTAAAGCCTAAGTAAAGTCTGAGTGATGAGGAATTTCATCGTTGCGCCAGTGAAATAAAAGTACTGGTCCGGAATGAGAGTGCCTCTGCAAAAGCACCAGTGAGAATGCCATTTTGCCTGAACAGGGACTTCCCCTCGCTGCTTTCAGGACACTCGCATCCACAGACAGTTCCTTGATTCTGAAATCTGAACCACATCAGGTCTAATCTTGCACTAAGAACTACTTTCAGTGGGGGGAATTTTTCTGATCACGCAGCTTTTAACTGAGATTAAGCCTAATCTGGTCTGAGAAAGTGACCACTTGAGTTTAGATTGCGATACAGATTACGACCCCACGCAGATATTTGTTTGGGTCCAGCTACCTGAAGAACCTAATAACTCAGGCGGAGGGGGCGGCTCTGACAAGAGAGCAGGGGAGTTTTGCATCATTATGAGACGAGGGCGGAAAGCCGGAGGAAGCCGTATATCAGAAGGTCGAGTCTTGATTGTGCTGTTCAAGAGTCACCTCCCTGACCTATGGCACGTTAGCAGCCACTCGAGCAGCCCCCTGGGAGCCCCGGCCCTCCACTTTGTTCCCGACAAGTCTCTGAGAGAAGCCTCTGAATGAGCCATTCACCTCTGCGAACGGTAACCATACAATGCAGTTTAAGATACCCCTCGCTGATAGCACTTCCCCATTAGATGCAGAACAAAGGCTTCGCTATGTGGCTCCATAGCCAAAAACAGCTTACATCCTTCCTGCTTTTGGAATATGAATAAACATGGAGACAGACACACTGTCTCAATTTATTTGTCCATGTCTGAGAGTTGCACCTTGATTCCATCACTGCACCGATATACTATGAGAGAATGATGACCAAGAGCAGGTCTGTCTGGTTGGTCATTTTTTATGATTTTAAATGATCCCAGCACTCTTAACTGTTTATTATTAGTGTTTTCTGATCTAATTTAAACTTTTCCTTTATTCATTGTATTGAGAGACAGTATACGCAGTGCGTTCTTTATCTCAGTAAATGTGGAGCATTACATCATCTTCTCTTCATTGTGATTCATCTGTTATACACGTCTGTCACACATTCCCACTGCATTGTAAGAATGCTGGACGTGTGGGAAGGAAATTAGTAAACATCAACATCTCCCCAGCATCCGTAACAACGTTCTCATCTCTCAGACCAGGCCTGCCCAGCTGTCCCTGTGCCACCCAGAAGAGAGCGAGCAGCAAGCCGTGGCGGCGGAGGGGGAGGATGAGAAAGAGCGAGAGAAAGAGAGAGAGAATAAAAGAAAAAGAGGGTTTGGGTCTGGGGGAGCAGCTCCACATTGATACAGAACAGATTTACAGGTCAGATAAGACAGTTCCCAACAAGAGAGGCCATTCTCCTGCACACAAACACAGGAAGTGCCTGATGGACATGCAGACATTATCTAGGCAGCCAGGGCAAAAAAATGGTAGGAAGTTATTAGCAGCGCGCCTCAGAGCAGAGCTCCGCAGAAACAATGCCTCGACTAAACTTAGCTGTACTTCAGCGCTGCATGGGACGACTCGCTCCAATTCAAAAGGTCATTATTAATAATATTTTCATTTTATCATTGCTCAAAGGTGGGAAAGGAGTGAAATGCTACCGTAAACAATGAGGGATTGTTTTTCCAATCAGAAGATAACAAACTGAACTTTGCACACTCTATACGCCAGAAAGGCTGGAACACTTTCAAGATTATCTTATTATCTTAAGATAAAATTGCTGATTAAAGTAATTCCATTTGTTTTTTATTAATGCACTTCTTCACGTGACCTGCTTTTGTTCTTGACTTGCTATAGTACAATACTAGGTGGGTTGCAATTTCAAGCTGGGAACAAAGAATGGAATGATCAAGGACAGATCCAGACAGCATTAGTAACATTCTGGGATTATGCACCATCCCTTAACACAATGATCTTATGACTGATGGCAGCCCATGAAGGGATAAAGAAAGCACGGTTACTGTTAGGAATAAGAGCACAGCCCTCTATTGGGATTGCAGAAATGTATTGTATTGTAAAGAAAGAATGAGGTACCTGTGGATGGAAGAGCAGTGGAGATGGCCTCAGGTACTTCTCCTTCAGGGCTCCTACAGGATCTATCAGCTTCCTTTTCTCCACCCTGCTGGACAACAACACAGAGGGTTACGTACGAACGCAGGAGGTCTGTCAGATCCCTTGCATGGCACCTTAAGCACAGGCATGCACCAGCTTGAATCAGACAGAAGCAATTGAACAGACATCCTTGTGCTCAGTCTTACATTGTGACCTACTCGGATTGAAATACCTGTAGATGGGATCCATGAAGAAGGGCGAGGGCTTGGCGTAGTGTAGCGAGGGCTGCTGCTGGGGAGGAGGCGGCTGCGGAAGGGACACTTGCTGCTGTGGCATCTGGGGTTGGTGCAGGTTCTGGGACTGGTTCAGCACCGGATGCTCGTCTTTAACCTGCGTTTTGCAGTTTGCGCCGTAAACGTGGTTCTTGCGCTGGTCAGGTGTTCCGCCGTTTTGGCTCGCTCTGCTCCGGCTGCCTATGCTCAGATCCAGAGGCTGTTCCTCGCCACTGGGCAGGAGTGCACTAGAAGTCAAGGCAGGCTTGTTGGAGGGTGGCAGGAGGGCTTTCACCTCCTTAGGCTTGGTGGTGAGGTCAAAGGGTGACTCTGTAGCAGTGGTGGTGGCCATTTTCTGTATGTGCTCATGAGGTGATTTGGGCTCTGGTTTCAGGAACATATTGGGGTTGAGGGCTCTGTCTGTGAAAGGGTACAAGGAATGTGGGAAGTTGGGCAGGAACTGAAAGGGGAACATGGAATGGTAGGGCAACGAGCCCATTTTCTTCTCCTGCAGGCCCATGAAACCTGGCCCAAAGTACTTTTCTGCAATGGAAGCAATGGCTTTGATGGAGTCAGTTGCTGCACCTGTAGGTGGGAGCGCTTGCTCGTCAGGTGGTGGGAAGAAGGAATGCTGGGAGGAGAGGAAGGGACGGTCATGAGGAAGGTTGCCTGAGCTGGACACGGACACAGAGCTGCTGCTGACCTCATCTTGCTTGCCTTCCTGCCCCGACTTCCTCCGACTTTTCTCCCGTTCACTCTCTGCCTCGCTGTCCAGGTCAGAGCCAGAAACGGTGCCGGTGGTGGTGTCTAGATCGGTGCCACTTGTGGTGTTAACGTCCTCCAAGTCACTGCCATCAGACATGTCACTCATTTTCACCTTATTCTTGCCATCCGAAAAGGACAGGTCCAGCTTGGACTCTCGAATTTCCTCCGACTGGCTACTAAGGCCACTTCCTGCGTTGCCATTAGTGTTGTTAACAGATGTAACCAAAGGGAGGGCAGGACCATCGAGTGGAACATGAGGGAGCTTCCCATCATGACTGTTACTCAGGGGACTCTTTAATAATGGACTAGGGGGTAACAATGGTGGCCTAGGATATAATGATGGGGGGAAGATTCCTGGGAAGCCATGGGAAAGGGAGGGGAATGCGGGAGGGGCCGTGGAGAAAGGCAGGCCTGGGTGGTGAGGCCGTGAGGAAAAGTAGTCGCCGAAGCCAAGTCCGCCATGATTCAGTCCAGGGTGGGGTTTAGATTTGCCCATGATGGGGCTAGAGGTCATAGGGATGCCCGGGGTGAACATGCCTGCAGGACTGTAATGGTTCTTGCCCTCGCAGAAGCGCCGGTGCTTGTTGAGGGAGGAGGTAGTGCTGAACATTTGCCCGCAGTCCTTGCACTTGATCTGGGTGCGGCAGTCTGCATGCATCCGCTTGTGGCGGCACAGGTTGGAAAACTGGGTATAGGACTTGTGACACACCTCACCTGGGAGAACACACACGCCTGATTAATTCTATTAACATACTGTTTTTAATCTCATCAGGCGAATTCATTATCAATTATCAATGTAAGCAAGTATGCTGGCCATATCAATCAGTCAATGAATTACCCATGCTGATTAACATACTCAAAAGCACATCTCGGTGGACACACACAGCAGCTGATATTTGCTAAATACAATGATCGATTAGCATATTAATTGTGGTTAACATAAGATTAGCTGATGAACAATGAATGAGTCTGGGGTATATTCAAATACAAAGCAAATACATATATACTGGCAGAGTATACATGCATTTGAGCTATGCACACAGTGTGACAGGTAGAACATAGAGAAAGCCAAGCAAAAAAAAACTAAATAAATAAAAAAGATGAGAAGAAGATGGCATTGTTTCAGCATCAGTAAGTGGACAGCTGAAACACAGCAGAGACATTTACCTTTACATGTCAAATGTGCCTGGGCCATAGACAAGCCTTATGGGCCCTCAAAGGAAAATGCACAATAAAGAAACAAAAAAAGGGAAGGGGAAAATGGAGTGAAAAAGAGGAGAGCGAGAGAAAAGCCAGAGAAAAAAAGGAAGAGAGAAACGCAAAACAAATGCGGAACAGAACAAAAATGGCTCTAAAATTTCATTTTAATGTTCTGACCTATAAAACAACAGCTGTCATCTTGGGGAGGAGTTAGCTGGGAGGCCGTTGGACACTGGTAATTGTATCTGAGGCTTAGACTAGCCTGCTCAGACTTACACATGAAAGGCTTGACACTGCTGTGGATGTGCTTGTGTTGCTTGAGGCCCGATGAAGTGGCGAAGGTCTTGCCACACTCGGGGCAGGTGTGGGCACGGGCGCCGACGTGCTGTGAGCGGATGTGGCGCTGCAGGTTGCTAGGGTCTGTGAACACCTGGAAGAGACATGTAAATATGTTGAATTAATACAGGAGCTCTACTCTGACTGCGTGATAATGTGGAAAAATAACAGCTAGTATTTTATCTGATACAATAAAAATATAATACAGCTACAACAATACTGCACATCCCATTTCAGTGGATGGCTCTGGATGCCCACATGATGGCGCAAGACCATTCACAATTTGCTCTCATTGTATGTCAGCAGATCAGGAATTATTTTTCTCTCAGAGTTAAGAAAAGCTATTGAACACACCTTGTCACAGTTTTCACACTCAAATCGCTTGCCGCTGTCATGTGACATCTGATGACGAATGAGGTTGGACTTCCAGTTGAAGGCTTTAGGGCACTGGTCACACTTGTACTCCCTCTCTTCTGTGTGCACCACCATATGCTGGCTAAGACTGAGATAACATTGCAAACATCAACACGCATATATTTTACAGTCATGTGTTTTTAGACATTGACACGAGCATTTTAGAACAACCTTGTTCTACACTCATAAAAAGGTTCTCTTACTGAAGGGATTCTTTAATCTGTAATAATAGTGGAACCTGGTTTTGCCTGGAAAAAGGCTGAAACTGATATGCAAGAGTTTTAAAGGCGAGTGGATTGGTTTGGAGGGCCCTTTTTTCTTATGGTGTTACATTTACATTTTGATTTCACAGATATATGTACATAAAAAAAAATCTTATTTAAGGGTACTTGATAAGCCAGTGTAAAACCAGTGGCTATTTGTAAAAATAAAACTTAAAAACCATTTGAATAGGGAGAATTTCTTTTCTCGTTCTTCAGATTGGGAGAAAAATCCATTAGTAGACACATTATAAAAACCTGTGTCACACTGTGTCACTTGTTCCAGTAGTATGTCATTATTTTCTGAA
Organism: Astyanax mexicanus; assembly: GCF_023375975.1. NCBI lineage: Eukaryota > Metazoa > Chordata > Actinopteri > Characiformes > Acestrorhamphidae > Astyanax > Astyanax mexicanus. The sequence goes on along the minus strand of NC_064419.1, from coordinate 19,746,586 downwards.
CCATTTTGACTTGAAATAAATGGATAAATAATGTTTTATTGGGTGTGAACACAAGTGAAAATGACGACTATAGGTGTTGGCGTGTGGCTCAGGCAGTACCTGTACTCGCTGGGGAAGATCTTCTCACAGTCTTTGCACTCGTACACTGGTTCATCGCTGTCCTCCCGCTCCTGTTTGAGATCTTCACTTAATGTGTCAAAGATGGAGTTCCCACTGCTGCAGGAGTATTTCTGATGCCTCCTCAACTCCAACTTTGAGGTGAAGAGCTCGTCACAGTCTTCACAGCGGTACATCTGTTCATCTGAGGGGAAGGAGTAAAGAACATTGATGCCGTGCACATTTATCACAGAACAATATACAGCTCTGGAAAAAAATAAGAGACCACTTCAGTTTCTAAATCAGTTTCTCTGGTTTTGTTATTTATAGGTAGATGTTTGAGTAAAATTACCATTGTTGTTTTATTCTATAAACTACAGACAACATTTCTCCCAAATTCCAAATAAAAATATTGTCATTTAGAGCATTTATTTGCAGAAAATGAGAAATGGCTGCAATAACAAAAAAAAGTTAATATTCATAAAGTTTTAAAATAAATATTTGGTGGAATAACCCTGGTTTTTAATCACGGTTTTCATGAATCTTGGCATGTTCTCCTCCACCAGTCTTACACACTGCTTTTGGATAACTTTATGCCTGCACTCCTGGTGCAAAAATTTAAACAGTTCAGCTTGGTTTGATGGCTTGTGATCATTCACCTTCCTCTTGATTATATTTCAGAGGCTTTCATTTTGGTAACATCAAAGAATTTTTAAGTGGTCTCTTTTTTTTTTCAGAGCTGTTTTGTATATTTGTGTGGATTCATTTTTAAAACTAATGCAGCTTGCTTTATATGAACCAGCAGATACAACCACAGACAGGTCTATAAAATAAAATCAATCATTTCTATACCACAACAATATCAAACAATAACACTAATATTTCCATAACTCATTTAATTTTGTAAAGGAAGTCAGAAAAAAGCTGAAGGAAATGACGGCATACTTTCCTGTTTTAGGGCCGTGAACCTTTGTTTAATAAAATCAGTTTTTTATGACCAAGGTCAAACAAATAAAAAATGTGGCAGTTTTTTTCCACGGTAATATCCTGACAAGTTCCAAGTGCCAAGTTCAACCATTTTTCGAGCGTAGTTTCAAGCTCAGCAAACTCAAAGAGGCCAGGACGGAGAGTTTGCCAAGCTCACAAGCAGAGGAAAATCAACAGTCAGGGTATGACCCCTTGGCGACCGCCATCTTCAATTCAGCTCCATAGTAAAAAAAATCCCTCCTACATAGTCCATTTAGTGCATATGGAGTATGATGTGCGCTTACCAAGCTAAAGTGGGTGCTGCTCCATTCAACACCTCAGCCCCCTCCATGCTGTGCTATTCTACTGCTATTTTAATGCATTAATATCAAGTCTAGAACGCATGAAAATGCTTTTTTCCATGAATGTTAGAACATAAGAAACAATGTATGATTATATTCATTAGGCAGTAAAAAAGGGGAAGGAGATCATTTAGATATTAAACATTTTCTAATGCTCATGGGCTTTCATTGTTTTCTCTCTTTTTGGGAGAAGGGCATTAAAATGAATTTGTAGCATTATCTCTCTGTCCCATCTGCAGCACTGAGGACTAGGGTGGGGGGTGCTGGAAAACGGGAGAGTGGTGGGGGGAGTGGGAAACTAATAGCTCTTGAAGAGAAGTAGGGGGAACACAATTATGTGCAGTTTAGCGGCTAATCTGTGAGCATGGGTGAGGTCCCCCGAGACTCCTCAAGCCCCACTCCAAATTCCAGCACCGATAAGCCAAGAGCAAAAGGAGGAGAGCCCTCTCCCTTATTCTCTCTTTCTTTCTCTCTATCTCACATTTTCCCTCATTCTCTTTCTCTCCCTGCTTATCTGTTGGCCTCTCAGACTCTGTCTGACAGATTGACTCTCTTGACCAGATTCACTCCCTTTTGTGCTTTTGTCTTTCTTTTTTTTTTTTGTCCTCCAGAATGCTTCCTTCGGCGTTTCGTCTTTTCAATCGGTCGGACTCTGCTGAGCCTGCACAGTATCTTTCGATGGCTCTCTTTCTATCTCAGCCAAGATCTCTCACTTTCACTCCGTCTCCGGGTCCTCTCTCTCCCACATGCTCTCTTTCTTGTGTTTTGGCAGAGAGATCTGACGATGCGTATCTATCAGACAAAACATTTTGTGCTCTAGACAATGACTGCGGCTACAGCAGATACCTTAAACTGCGCTAGCTGTTTCAGACTGACTCACGACAGCCTGTCTTCATTCTTTCTTATCCCAAATCAACAAGAAAATTATGAAGAAAAGATTATTCACCCAGAACTCTGATAATGACATTCTCTAATATATAAGAAGAAAACAGAGTTTTGTTGAACAAATACAGGTTAGGCTAGACAGCATCTTCACTGTCAATAGGTTTCATATGATATGCATGATGTTAAAAAAATTCATATATATTTTTTTTTCTTTTTATATATACATAAATAAATATTGTTCTTGTCATACAAAAATGTAACTCCACAAAGGTAACTGAAGAATTATTATAATATATTATATATATTATAATTATATATTATAATAATAAAACTAATAAAATTTATAAATAAAATTTATGCACCACATATTTATTAAGTTAGTTGGCAAAAACAGAGAGGTGCTATTCTTTAAACATACCTTAATCTGGTTTTTTTTTTTTCAAATTAACAATATATATATATATATATATATATATATATATATAAAAATAGTGTTGTGCAAACAGTGGTTTTAAGCTAAACATTTGCACAGTCAATTTTTTTTCTATATTTTTATTGTGTTAAATCTTTTGTTGTGCAGTAGTTGTCATTGAAGTTCTGGTTTGGTAAATTAGTGCTTAATGATATTAAATCAGGTGAGCTGGAAATGAAATTGGGACCCTAAAACCAAGCTTTTGTTCTTCAAGCTAGCTCGCAACTAGACAAAATGAGAAATTCTTCTTAGTTTTATTGGGTTTACGTTTACCTGCATCTGTTCTAATGTGAGTCTTTTTTATATGATCAGGAATCAACCTTTTAAATTGGCTTTGAGCTCATTTAAAAGCAAGAAGCCCATTCATTTATTCATTCAGTGCAAATTTCTTTTGTAGGGATGCAAAAATGGATGCAGCTCAGTGGGTCATTTTTTCTCGTTCTTACACTGGAAAGTAACTAAATTTACACACACATCCCACAGGGAAATCCAGCTGCACTGCCTTGTAGAGCTCGACCAGCTCCTCCACAGTAAACGTGAAGCGAGTGCTTGACTGTGTATCATACAGCAGTGTGCATTTTGGTTAAAACATTGCTTAATGATGTGCATTAATCTTACCTTCCAGGTTGGGTGCCATGGAGCCCTCAGGGAAGATTCCGTCCTTCATATAAACCAGCAGCTCCTCCCCAATCTCAATATCTCTAATAGCTTTGTAAAAAATCTAGAGGAAAAAGATGAGAATGAGAGATGAGAATAAGGTTCTGAAATGATCAGAGCAGCAACTCATACTTAAGATATTATCATATTTTATTACAAGATTGTATTTTTTCTTTACAGGATTTTTCATTTAATACTATGTTGGTTATTAGTCATTTATATAAATGCATAACAGGAACGTAATGAAAAAACAACAACTTCAATAAAAATGCTCAAAAATAAACATGGAATAAAATCATCATTATAATATTACCAAGTTAATATACATCAATCTATAGATATATATTTACAGAAATATACTAGACAGATACATAATAAAAAAACAATAGTACAATACAACTACAACACTAGTATTAATAAGTTATTATTATTATTATTATTATTATTATTATTATTATTATTATTATTGTGTATAAAAAAGACAAGGACTTGCAAACATCCAAAAACTTCCAGAAATCATTAAATATGAGGCACTGAAATAATATTTGTCTCATAGCATAATAATAACAATGCTTAAAGACAATAATATAAATAATCATAATTTATTATAGTTCCAATACAATCAGTTAAAAGGAAAATGCCAATAATAGACTGATCAGAAACATTACGGCCTAATATTTACAATACTGCACACATTCAAACACACACACTCAAACGCACACTAATATACACATATATTTACACAGAATTGAAATTAAACACGTGCACTCGCGCTGATCTGAACCCTGAACTGAGAGAATAAACACAACAATTTGCATTCACACACTACACTATAATAAACACGCAAGCGGGCGCGCGCTCCCACGCGCTGCTACACTGAATTTACAGCTCAAACCGCCTCTCTCACAGCACTATTTCAATCCCCGAGTCTTTAGCGGGTTATGGTGTAAATAATAAATAATAAGAAATAATTAAATACAGTGAATTAAACACAGAAACTCAAAGTGTTCATGAGCACGCGGACAGTACTGCTGCCCGAGCGCTCGGCGCTTCGCCTTGAGAAACCCCCCACAGCCCGTTTATAAGGTTTTTTATAATTAATATAATTTTAAGTGTATTTCTGTATCTCTAAAAAGTTTAGAGATTACAGTAATAAAAACATAAACCCGCGAAAAACAGAGAAACAGTGAGAAACAGTTTAGCGGAGCGACTCACTCTCCTCACACAGAGGCGCAGAGAGGCGCTGCTGCCTGCAGGGGGCGCTCACCACCAGCGCAGCGCAGCGCAGACATACAGCTCAAACACCCCCATACACCCAATACACCCCCCTACGCACACACACACACACACACACTACTCCACTCACTCACTCAGCTTGCGGTGGGACTCACAGGTGGGACAGAGAAGTAGGCCAAGACCCTCAGCTTCACAAAAACACGGACCAAAGAGATACCCCCCAAACATTCACACACACCAACTCAAAACTGTTATTATTATTTATTATCACTATTATCAGACTTGTACACTATAGAGGTGAGATATATATATAACATCTTAATATTTACTGTAGTGAGGCCTATTGCTATTATTATGCTATTATTATCATTTATATACATACAACTGCTGACGCTATTGCCAGACAAATATAATTGGAACGAATGAAATATGTAATTCAATAGTACATACACTTATCATATTTGAGCTTTTAGTGTTGAACTTGAGCTTTTTAATTTTTTTGTTTTATTACTGTTGCAATTACAGTTATAATGTTTATTATTGCTGTTCTTAGTGAGTTATTACGAGGTAATAATAACAATAATTGATGCAAATGTAAAATACAATTATTATTATTATTATTATTATTATTATTATTATTATTATTATTATTATTATTATTATTATTATGTTTCTATTTGTTATTGTTAAACATTGATTTAAGGCCGAAGCTAAATTATATACATGATTTAATTATATACACCCTTTTTGATTCACAAATTGTATTATTATTAGTATTATTATTAATTATATTATTATCATAATCGTATTTTTCGTACTTCTTTTATTTATTTATTGATAAACTTTGAATCATTGCCAACGTGAGATGATACATTTGGCATATTGCCCTTTTTGTGAATTCACAAACTTGTAAGTATGCTATTATAATAGCCATTATTATTAAGTTGGCTTGGAAAAGCCAACTTATTGTTCTTCGTAATCTTCTTATTATTATTATTATTATTATTATTCCGCGCTTTTTTTGTTGTACGCATCTCCTCCTACAGTTTTTGACGTAGAATCACGAAATTTTAGAGTATCGTAGTACCTATAGCGGTTCAGGTTGCTTGTGCTTTTTGAAGCGATATATCGTACGGTTTTCGTAAAAACTTCGTAAACGTACGCATTTTTTTCCCATAGGAATGAATGGGGCCAAATTTTGAACGTCCGTAACTGCCACAATTTTTGAGATACGAACACCAAATTCGGCGAGCTTATAGATCTTATCGAGATCTTTAAATTAATAGGAGGTTGCGAAGTGATACGACGTACGGTTTTCGTACAATTGTCGTACGAAGTTTTCCCATAGAAATGAATGGGGGGCCCAGAGTTCCATCTCACACACGAGCAGCTCTGCGCACGGAACCCCTTCTCTCCCCTGCTCCTCCAGTACTGTGAGTGTATGGAGGAGCTGCTGTATGGAGCAGCTATCAGTCAAAAGTTTGGACACCCCGGCACCCCAGCCAGGTTTTAGCAACCACCTATTAACTGCTTAGCAACCACTTAGCAACACCTTAGCAACCACCTGGAAAACGTTAGCAACTGCCTAGCAACCACTTAGCAACAACTTAGCAACCACTTTAGAAATTATAGCAACTGCCTAGCAACCAGTTAGCAACCACTTAGCAAACACCTGGAAAACGTTAGCAACTGCCTAGCAACCACTTAGCAACTGCCTAGCAACCACTTGGAAAACGTTAGCAACTGCCTAGCAACCACTTAGCAACTGCCTAGCAACCACTTAGCAACCACCTGGAAAACATTAGCAACTGCCTAGCAACCACTGAGCAACCACCTGGAAAACGTTAGCAACTGCCTAGCAACCACTTAGCAACTGCCTAGCAACCACCTGGAATACGTTACCAACTGCCTAGCAACAACTTAGCAACTGCCTAGCAACCACCTGGAAAACGTTAGCAACTGCCTAGCAACCACTTAGCAACCACCTGGAAAACGTTAGCAATGGCCTAGCAACCACTTAGCAACTGCCTAGCAACCACCTGGAAAACGTTAGCAACTGCCTAGCAACCACTTAGCAACCACCTGGAAAACGTTAGCAACTGCCTAGCGACCACTTAGCAGCTGCCTAGCAACCACCTGGAATATGTTAGCAACTACCTAGCAACCACTTAGCAACCACCTGGAAAATGTTAGCAACTGCCTAGCAACCACTTAGCAACTGCCTAGCAACCACCTGGAATACGTTAGCAACTGCCTAGCAACCACTTAGCAACCACCTGGAAAACGTTAGCAACTGCCTAGCAACATCTTAGCAACTGCCTAGCAACCACCTGGAAAACGTTAGCAACTGCCTAGCAACCACTTAGCAACCACCTGGAAAACGTTAGCAACTGCCTAGCAACCACTTAGCAACTGCCTAGCAACCACCTGGAAAACATTAGCAACTGCCTAGCAACCACTTAGCAACCACCTGGAAAACGTTAGCAACTGCCTAGCAACCACTTAGCAGCTGCCTAGCAACCACCTGGAATATGTTAGCAACTACCTAGCAACCACTTAGCAACCACCTGGAAAATGTTAGCAACTGCCTAGCAACCACTTAGCAACTGCCTAGCAACCACTTGGAAAACATTAGCAACTGCCTAGCAACCACTTAGCAACTGCCTAGCAACCATCTGGAAAACGTTAGCAACTGCCTAGCAACCACTTAGCAACCACCTGGAAAACGTTAGCAACTGCCTACCAACCACTTAGCAACCACCTGGAAAACGTTAGCAACTGCCTAGCAACCACTTAGCAACTGCCTAGCAACCACCTGGAATACGTTAGCAACTGCCTAGCAACCACTTAGCAACCACCTGGAAAACGTTAGCAACTGCCTAGCAACCACTTAGCAACTGCCTAGCAACCACCTGGAATATGTTAGCAACTGCCTAGCAACCACTTAGCAACCACCTGGAAAATGTTAGCAACTGCCTAGCAACCACTAAGCAACTGCCTAGCAACCACTTGGAAAACGTTAGCAACTGCCTAGCAACCACTTAGCAACTGCCTAGCAACCACCTGTTATATGTTAGCAATTGCCTAGCAACCAGTTAGCAACAGCTTAGCAACCACCTGGAAAACATTAGCAATTGCCTAGCAACAGCTTAGCAACCTTTTCAGAAATAATAGCAACCGCCTAGCAACACATTAGCAATCAAAAGTTTAACCAAAAGTTTTACGATTTCAGCATTTAAACAAGCGTTTTTAGATTTCAGCGTTTAACCAAATGTTTTTAGATTTCAGCGTTTAACCAAACGTTTTTAGATTTCAGCGTTTAATCAAACATTTTTAGATTTCAGTGTTTAACCAAATGTTTTTAGATTTCAGCGTTTAACCAAACGTTTTTAGATTTCAGCGTTTAATCAAACATTTTTAGATTTCAGCATTTAACCAAATGTTTTTAGATTTCAGCGTTTTTAGCATTTAGCGTTAACAGCAAATCAATGACTCTTCACACTCTTCAGACGGAAAAAGCTTAGCAACCATTTTAACTTTTTAACGTTATTAGCGTTCTTTTCCAAGCCAACTTAAAGTTCGTTCACGAACTTTACCTTTTCTAGTTATTATTATTATTATTATTATTATTATTATTATTATTATTATTATTATTATTATTATTATCGTTGTTAACTGTAATTGTGCTGAGTCTAGGTGTGAGTAGTAGTGAGTATAGTAGTAGTGAATATAGGAGGTCTGACCTTCTGCTCGCAGGCTTGGGAAAGTTGTCGAGCGGCGGATCTGAGAGGCTCCAGGCGCGCGAGCGGTTCGGTCCCGGTAGAGTTCACCACCCAACCCATAGCAGCGCGAGCCGGGGCTCAGCACGGAGCAGCCCGACCGACCCACCGAGCGACCCCTCTTCAGCCGAAACCCGCGGACAGAGACGGAGAGAGAGACAGACAGACAGCGCGCGGTCCGGAGAGCGAGTGAGAGAGAGAGGATAAGAGATACAGAGAGAGAGAGAGAGACAGAGAGGGAGAGAGTGAAAGAGAGAGAGAGGGTGAGAGAGAGAGAAAGAGAGAGAGAGAGACAGTCCGGTCGTGCTCTCTTCTCTCTTGTGTGTATCAGCTCCGGCGCCTCTGCTGATGAGCGCTGAGGCTCCTTCATTAGCGAGTCCCCCCCTCGCTCCTCCCCTCTTATCTCCTCCCCGGCTCTTCTCTCTGCTGCTCCGCGGCCGGACACTGCCCCCGGCCCCCAGCCCCCAGCCTGCGCCCCGCCACCGCCACTGCCGCCGCCGCCGCATCCTCCCCAAAACCTTCTCCAGCCCCGAGCCTCACACAGCGCTCCAGCACACACACACACACCTGCCCCGGCCTTACACTCACACTTCCACTCTCTCTTTCTACTGCTCTCTCTCTCTCTGTCTGTCTCTCTCTCTCTCCGGTTCTCTCTCTCATTTTCTTCCAGTTTTCGTTCCACAGGCCGCTCCGTATGTTTACACAGTTTACGCTCACTGTAAACATTTGTGCACGTGCAGAAAATGCTGTTCTAAAAAAAAGAAGAAAATCAACAAATAAAAAACGTAAATAACGTTGCGGAGCAGCGCGTGCAAACACTGATGTAAACGGTAAAGAAAATAAAATCAAAAACGTTTATTAAAAAAAAAAAACCCAGACAAAACGCATACGGCTATCATTCACCGTTACAAAATACTACTAATAATATATAGTAATAGCAAAAAGTAAATAATAAACACGTATTATATTATAATTACTATACTAATTATATAAAAATAATAACACTATAAATTAATTAATTAATAATAATAATAATAATAACAAATACCAGCTGCAACAAGACTTTTATTATGACAAAAAAAAACAACAACATTACGGTGTATTCTAATGTTGTGTCTAATATTAGTAATTTCCTCAGGCATTTATAACTCTGTAGTGTAGGATTTCGATTCTAATAATTTCACTGAACAGAGCTAAAGAGGTATTTTGGTCCTCATGACTAGATATCTATATTTAAAAAGCATTTAATCAAAACGAAAGAACAATAAATTGTTCTGTTTTATTGGACTGGATTTTTTATTATAATATATTTAATATATGTATTATTCTGTTATTTTAAACCTTTTTTTTGCAAACAAACTCTTCATATATATTATCTATTTTTTAAATATAATTTCTGTATTGGTTTATTTACTCATTGAACATGGGATATACTGTGATAAATAATCAGAAGGCAAACAAAACATTTTAAAGATTACAAAATTATCTATACTGGATGAATAATGATGTTAAGCTTACATTATCAATTACATTATTATTACTATGTTTGTAATCACTACAAGCCACTACTGATACGTTGTGAAACGAATCGCTTAAGATATTAAGCGATTAAGAATTATTATTATATTTGGAATGTCACTATTTTGCAACACAGTCCTGCACTGACTGAATGGATCTGCTTCAATAACCTAAGCCTTTGCTCTGTCTTCATGTGAACACTCTGTATCTCAGACAGTGCCGGTCGGTGTGTGATGTGGTGTGTGCCGAAGTGTCGTCCGTGTTTGCTGCAGGCGTATGCTAATGTCCCTCCTAAAAGCAATCCATTATGACGGTGCTAAGTTGTCTCTACAGTAAATCTTTTGAGGATCCGACAGCACTGAGAGGGGCATCTTGACCTCCTCACATCGCTTTCAAGTGCTGGGGGGGTGGAGTGGGGGGGCAGATGCGTCATCCATCACTAGTGTGACACACTATAATCCCCCCTCTGTCACACAGGCACACACACACACATATACAAGAACAAGAAAGTGCAGAAAGACTGCACAAAGTGGTCAGAAGATATACTGAGTACATATTCTGTGTGAATATATGGGATTGTGTCTGTGTTTGTGTGTGTTTTTGTGATTACCTGTTGTGCACAGGTAAAACCTGGTCCAAAAGCAGTGTGACAGCCAACCCAAACCACTTTTTAACATCCTCAGTTCATGAAAACCCTCATGATGGCAAACGGTGTAATTAATATATCGTAAATGTGTCAGAAGGCGGGTCAACACATGAACACACACTGTTTTCTGCTCAAACATCCAGGACTTCAGCCCACAAGCTAAATTACACTGTCAAACCTTTTTTTTGCATTTTGGCAAGCAGGCCTAACTTTCAGCAAGCCCTGGAACTGGCTCTAAAGTTTGTAACATAAAAAATAACAGTCTGAACTCCAGTGCACTGCAATTAACAGCTGAAATGTGTATTTCTGAATGTGAAGAGATTATTATTTAAACAATTAACGAGAGCATAAGAGAACAAAAGGAACAAGTGGGATTTCAGTGACATTGTCTGTGATGAAGTCTAACTTTGGAGAAAGGAGGTGGTGGAGGTGGTGGTAATGGTGGGTGATGTGGGTGGGTGGGGGGGGGGGGGTCTCCAAGCCTCTTCAGGAACAGAAGGAGATGGCATGGCGGGCCTGGTTTTAGTACTTCAGTTGTTATGACAAACGTTTAAGTGAATCTTGAGAAATGAAGACTTGGGGTCAGGAGGTTAATGGGCCCACATAATACACACACACAGACACCCACCCACACACACATAGATATGGCTTAATACAGACTTCCGCTGAGTGGAAGCTTCAATTCTCAGTGTCTAATTATTGTTATTAAAAGTCAGCCACCACATCAAACTGCCCCCAATGCAGCATCACCAGGCAGCCAACTCTAGGGGATCCGGAAAGCACAGGATCCCCAGCCTGAAACATAAGCCCATCGATGCCTGTGCCAGCCAACCACTATAGGGGTGAGGGTTGGGGGGATGCCACCTGCCGAGTAAAGAGTAAAGGGGCTGATGGCAAGTGAGCTTGCTCCTCGATTTGAACTCGTAATTGGGCCAGAGTGTCAACGCTTAATCTGCTGAGCCATTCGGAGTGTCCCTTAATTTGTTTGTCAACGAATTGTCAGATTGGTGGTTTGTATGATGCCTGTGCATATTTGTTTTTACATTTTTCAACTAGTGGTCTCTCTTACAGAAAAAGGAAGAGCTCTACAATGATTCCTTTTTTTAGTAACTAAAGGAAAAAGGCATTTAAAAGGTATCCTAGTCTATATTTTCTAAATAAAGCAATTTAAAATCTTGAACAGAGTTTTCATTTTAAAATGTTCACTTGTACTTGAATGACTCGATCATCTATAATCAACTTAACTTAATGGATTAGATAGGTAATGAATAGTGACACCCCTACACCCTTGTCATTATTACAGAGCGACTGCATGGAATCTGCTCTAAAGCTGTCGCTATGCTGCCTCACGGGAGGTAGATCGAGTCGTTTTCCAAAGCTCTGGCGTCCAGTACACTATAAGCCCGAAACAGGCGCACACACACACACACACACACTTCCAAGTCTCAGCTGTGCTGAGCTTTTCTTAGTTCCTCTCAGAATGGTGCTAAGCTGTGAATCTAATCTCAGGACTATGTTCTCCAGCTTCTCCATTCACATATTCACATGTTCTCCTCTCCTGTTTTTGATTCTGCCAACACTTTTTTTTTTTTTTTAGGTATGGTCGATAACAATCACAGAGAACTGATATAACTGTTGCGTCAATTATGTGAGCGATTATGCGAGCGGGCACCTTTTTTGGGGGGGCTCGCTATAGGTGACACTTGTTATTCAAAGCCATTCACACTTTAAGTGACAGGCCACTGATGTCTGCATTCATTTTCGGAAAGTGCTACGCCACAAAAAACGAAACAAAAAAAAGGGTGAAAAAAGGGACCTGCTCGCATGAAATGCATTATACATGGTCGGCCGTGTGTTTCGCGGTGCGGGACACGGGCAGCGAACGTGTAAACAAGTAAATAAATGATCCGGGTCGGGTTTTAAAAGGTTACGGCCGCGTCCAAATTTGCTGGGTGCGTGCATATTTTCCATACCACTCATGCATTGTGCATGCTCAAATAGAACGGCAGAGCACAAAGTTGGATGAATTATGCATTTTTGCATTGTGGAGCCATTCTGAATAAGTAATAAGCTGTTGTCCATAAGACACCGCGTAAAGTGCGGGATAAAGGAGGCAAGAGGAAAAGGGTGGAGAGGGGGAGAAAGAGAGAAAAAGAGAAGAAAACAGCTAACTACCAGAAAGAATGGGAAAAGTAAACAGAAACCATACATTTAGTTGAGTGATTTTAGTGGGAGCTATTATTCTCCTGTGTGCTCAGCAGTGGCCGGTCATTGAAGTGAAAGGACTTTAATGATCGGGTTTGCTAGTTGAAGTCAATTGTTGGTTGTCAGTCTCCGAGGCTGTCCCTCCACACCCCCCCTCCAGTCCTGCCCTGTTTGTTAGGCTTATGTTTCACGTGTCAGGCTCAAAGGCGACGGCGACCATGCCGGTTGCCCCTGTCGACAGCATGGCTGACAGAGAGAGGGGGGAGAGAAAGAAAGGGCAAGGGGGGGGCAAAGGCCAAGGCTTTTGCTACTCTTCCGGATGGAGACAGTGTCTGGACTGGCACAAGAAAGCAGTTAAGTGTTTGATGGAGATGCTGGCATGCACTATAGGCCGGTACATTATATTGTTTAATAGGGTGTACTCAAACTAAGCATGGTTTGGTTGAATCGTGCTGGAGCACGGTTCTGCCCCCCTCCCCACTCCCCTGCTGGCCTGCACTCACACTGCGTTTAAACAATTCGTGCCTGAGAACGCTTACTTCACGTTAGTCACCTTAGTCGTTGTTGTGCCGAATTAAACCAGGTTGACCAAATAGACTTCAATCAGGACTTTTATATCTAGAAACGATGGACACACTTTAAATTATTTTGTGGGAATGAACACAAACTTGTACACTATGGGTGAGAGCACACACCAGTCCAGGGGATTGAACTGGTCAACAAGAGCACAATGTTTTATCAGTCCATCATTGCTTTAACCATTTGGCCACCTGTTTTTTCTGTTAAACTAAATTATTTTAATATGTAGTTTTAAAGTCTTAATTTACATTGTGTTTTTTTGTTTGCAATATTCTACTGAGGGAGATTTTGGAGGGGGGCTAAGTGGTTAGACTTCTGGGTTATTGATCACAGGGTTGTGGGTTCAATACCCAGGACTGTTAAGCTGCCACTGTTCTAGCCAGACTCCTTGTTCTAGGGGTGCCATTGCATGGTTGACCCTAATTATACTTGAATGAATTATACTTAAACCTACAGCTTTATTTAATGTCTTTGGTGTCTTACTTGCAAATATTAGTACATGCTACCACAACCAACCAACCAACCAACCAAAAACTGCTACTTTTCACTTTTCTCAACTTTTCTCAATTTGTTTAAATGTTAAACTTTCACTCACATATATTTTTGTTTCCATACTTCTGCTTTAACCTATTAGAATTTTGACTCTGCACCTAAGTTGCCTGTATAGTACCACTGCTCTGAACCTTTACCACCCCTGTCAAATAGAGAGGCACACACAGGCTTCCAGGAATGGCACCATGAATTCAGAAACGTCTACAAGCGATTTAACAGGTATCTTATCTCACAGACAGTAAAAGACTACCCAGCGCTTCAAAAGATGACAATAACCGTAGACAATCAATTACGAGATTCAGGAGTGTCTTCTTCCATCTCCTACATCTGACTCATTTATAGCCTGTTGACTCACTTCCTTCGACACACACTCTGAGAACGGCCCTGTGCGAACAATAGCTCCAGGTTTTTCTTTTTTGGTATCTATTGTGGGAGACTTAGAGCTGTGACATCAGCAGATCCTCTTCATGTCTTCCTGACACTACCAACTGCCAGAGAGGATTACAGTTATAGCTCTTGTTGATTCATTGTGTCAATAGCAGCCCATAAGGAGCAGCACTGTTCAGGTCTCTGGGGACGTCTGGTCACACATTATGTCCAGGCTTTGCTGTATTAAAAGGAGAGTTTAAAATAGATGGTGTATTTCAGTCACCTGTCCCACTTATGTGCTTAGAGTGAGTCATATACTGTACACACACACATATATGTATACTGAATATTACATGGTTGCATGATATTTCCTTTTATATTCAGCTTTTTTGTGTTTTGTGTCACACTTTGACGCCATTTCACTTTTTTTCATATTGTGTCAGAATTTCAGGATGAACAGACCAATAGAAATGTTTGAAAGTGACTTGGAATTAAATCTTCTTACACTGACTTTACACATTAAACGTTTAGAAAATTATTCCCTTCTTCGGTAAAACTGTCTAAAAAGGACAGGATTTATTTAAACATTAAGCTTATTATTATATCGGTTGGTAATCTATGTTACACAATGTGAGGACCATCATGTTCTTTTAATTTAAAGGCTGTAATGAATATTGATGGTTCTAGGTTCAGACAACCTCTTCTCTTGATATGCTTAGGACAAGTCATTGGTTCATGACATTGACACTGTTTTAATTTTTAGATATTTGTTTTTTTCTAATTATATAAAAACACCTTCTGAAAGCTTGCGAGGTCTACATTAAAGCTTAGTTATCAAAAAAAAAAAACATTATTAAAGGATTTTATTTTGATGAGAATGATTTTATAATATTTATATTACATTTCTTAGTGTATCAGTCGTAGTGCTGTATGGTCCAGAAAAGCTGCTTTTTTATTTTCTCATCTTAGCAATGACCTTATTTCTGCATTTCACATGTCAGGCCTCTAATTCTTCTCTTCGCTGCGGAAACTAAGTCTCAGTCGAGTGTTAAGTTGAGCTAAAGGTGTTTCCATGTGGGTCAGCCAGACCTAACTCTTCCTGTCCCAGTTTTCTCCAGTTTCCAAGAGTCTTTAGAATGTGTTTATCTGTGTTTCTGTGTCTTTTTCTAGTTATTATGATGAAAGTGTGAATGTGCTGTGTGTAAGTGTGTAAATGCTGCAGTAGAGAGTGCAGTAACACCGTCTGTTCCAGCACTGCTTTATTGTAGAAATGACTTTGTAATTTGACATTTTTTAAAATCCAATTTTAAAGCTCAGTTTATTCCCATTGCTACTTATCAGCTGAAATCCGTTAAACAATTAATGGTTTGCTAAAAATCACCTTGTTTTTAATTTTAAATCAATATGATTTTCTTCTGTTTTTTTTTTTACAATATACTTTTACAATATACTATTTTTGTATTTTTTACAATACTTTTTTTTTTTCCAGTTTTTAGTTAATTTTTTACTTGAAGGCCCTGGAAGTTTACTGCAAAATAATGTACACTGGATTTTGTACCATTTCCAGTTTTTGACTGGATCTAAAGAACTTTAATGGCAAAAATACAGGGAAAAAAAACGTGTTTCATTCATTATTTTTATAAAAGTAACTACATTCTTAATCCTGCTCTCGCTTTGGGTTTGTATGAAAACATAAGCTTCAGTGATTAATATGTCTAAGCTTTCATTTTATTAGGCTGAACTGTGGTTCTGTATTTGGGCTGCTGGTTAGACCACAGAGTTATAAGCGGAACAACTGAGCAAATGGACAAAATGTAGAACTAACATATATAAATTATAAAATGAAAGACCGAAACAAAGAATTGTCTCTAAAAAGAAGACTAGCGATGACCAGAGCAGACTGACCTGATCTTCACTGAGGTGACACACAGCCAGGTTCTGATCTTCGTAGGATGGCGCTGTGCGTACGTACTTCAGCCAACTCCCGCTGGCCTCCAGAGATCCGTCCAGACAGAACTTCACATTGCCCATGTCGTCCACGACCTGTAACAACACACAGAAACAGTGCTGATTAGAATATAGATAGTGTTACTCTCAATTAAAGCAATATTTCAGCATGGTCACTGAGTAGATCACTGAAGCTTGTACATTACACAGTAATACACAGCATTACACAGTAATACACAGAGTTACACATTGTTATACAATGTCTGTCAATCATAATCACAGATTAAAACCTCAAAATATAAAAGATAAAGCCTTTGATACAAACATTAAGGTCAGGAAACCTTAAATTGTTGTTACTTTCTGCTAAAGCCTTAAGCATCCAAGAACACTATTTTAAACCATTAATATGTGCATGTAATGCTTGCGTTTTTGCCTGTTAAAATCCCTAATTAACGCTATACAACAAAGCAAACCAGCATCAAAATGTGATGTGTAATACATCTCCTTGCTACTCGGGACATCTGACTTAACTTAACGAAAGACTGATTAGATAAACCGGGTGTTGGATGATGACTACAAATCCTACTGCGCTTCCTAAAGAGCAGGTTTGGAAATGACCAAGAGAACACATTCATTTACATGAAAGCACTATATTCTGTGTCAATGATTATTGTGTTTGTAGAAATATGTTTTACCGAACAAATAAACACTTCACACACATACAGCTTTTCTTTCTAATTTTCTAAACAGACCTCTGCTTTGAACTCTCATTTACATTTATTGCTATTAACATGTTGAACATGAGATATATATATATATATATATATATATATATATATATATATATATGTAGTGATAAATAGTGATAGTTTAAATATTCTTAAGATAGATATAGGTATGTGAAGAGGTGCTTCATACCTCTTCATAACTACATCATAAGAGATTCAAAGTAATAGGGCCCTAGTTAATTGGTTTAATTTTCCCAAAATTCCGTTTTATTATTACTTTCATGTGTTTATTATTTTTTTTTTTTTTGCATTTGATAAAAACGTATGAGGACTGCTCTTATTTTGCTCTTATTTTGGTAGTGTGGCTTTGTGCTTTAGATTAGATCATTTGTCAAATCAGTGAAAAGAAAAAGTTGTGTTTTTACTGCCACTCTGTGTCAAAAATGAGGGAATTATTAATATATTTACTTTAGCGTACATTTAGTGCATGGCTCACATGTGTCCCAAACCCCTGGGAGGTGTTCTAAATGTGACTAGTTATATGCGTATATGCGTTATAAGCATGCTGGCATGTATAAAAGATTTTAATAACAGAGTTTTTACTCTAATCTTTGTTAAGGAAATCTATTTTTAGGGATCAGTTCTGTGATTCTGTCTGTGTTTGACCCACTGTAAAAGTTGTAGGGCTCTAAAATTAGGAGGAGAGGGTTATTTTATTGATTAATAGCTGATTTATCCTTAAAATAAGTTTAAGCTACTTTAGACTGCTGAAGATCTGCTGAAGAAGAGAAAACAAAGTCTTTTATCTCCAGTATGATTCAGACACACCACTCAAGGTTTTAAAATAAAGAACAGAATTAATTTATAATTCACTTAATTAATATGTAGGGTTTTTAGTTTTATGTGCTCTTTTCTCTGTGTTGTCTTTTCAATATACACACACACGTGTACATCCCCCCCCCCCCCAATCCAGACTGACAACACAGATTTATTTTATTGTCCGAAGATAATTGAAGCACCACACTAAACCCAAACGTTTCATTTTGTACTGATCTGCATCAGTTAACCTGACACTGTTGAGGAAGTGAAGTTTAGAGGTTATTTGGGGGGGTGTTGGTTAGTTGTTACAGGGAAAAGAGCACGAAAGGTGGGGGAGACAGCAGACAGAATGTCAGGAAATGACCGGAAGGAGAGTGGATGGCGTTCACGGCGGACGCAAGATTTACGGCAAGAGGGGGAAAACATGCCTCTCTCTTCCATCAATATGCTCGCCACCCACCGCGGAGAAATAGCCCCCCACTAAATTACTGCTGTGCCACTCTTTGAAAACAAAAACTCTGAAAGAATATTCGGTTCTGCTCGATCACGCTGAAACTGAATATCAAGTGTGAACTCAGCAATAAAGAGGGGAACAAAATATCTGCACTGTTAGCATAAACCCGAGCGGCTGTAAATCTGACTTAGACGTGTGATCATCAACCGGAGGAAGTGTATTAGTGACGTTTCAAACTGCTGTCCAGACTTTTAACATGAAAAACGTCCTAAAACTATATTTTTACAGCACAAGTCTAATTGGCAGCCAATAAAAAGTGAAAGAATGGAAGGGGGAATTCCTTTGCAAGATAAATTATAATCCTAAAAAGCTATGTAAAACACTGTGGGTCAGGAATTAAGCCTAGTCTTGCTCGGGCTTCACAGCTTTTGAAATGGATGTTTTCCATTGAAAGAATAAACCAACCATGCATCTCTAAAAAAAGTTCAACTAAGGTTAAAACTTAAACCTTAACTGTTAATGAAAGTTATTATATAATGAGTTTATTCCAATGCAGTGTGGGGCATTTCTATTGGTCCATTCATCAGGTCAGTTTCAACTGATGTCAAAAGGAGAAAATCAATAAAAATGAACCTAGATGTTTTACTGTAGTAAAAAAAAAACAAAGTACCTGTTTTTACATTTTTACATTCATAAGCCCACATCTGTGGGCTGTTTTTATTTTCCTACATAGAGTAATGTGATTGGATGCTTTAATAAAATAAAAAAATGTAAATGTTTTAGAACTTGACTGACAAGCAACAGACAAAGATAAAGTCTCCTGATCTTTGAGATTCAAACAGAAAATGAGCGCAAAACTATAATGTATAATGTATTTGAGTAAAAGCTTCTTTTTTATTTTCATAACAAGAAAAATACTTCCAAAATTCAGCACCAGTAAAAATCCAGCAAAAGAAATTAACACAGCTTTAATTTAAGTCTTTAAGTTATGAACACAATTCCAGCTAATTTCCATTAATTTGCACTGTAAACATGATATCATTCATGTTAGAAGGTTTGTAATGCTAATTTCTAACATAAACACACACCGTTCTAATCACAGGTCACTCCTAGTCTCTCTGGATGTGATCTCTGATGCCTTGTCTGATTCTTCATGTCCACGCACACACACACACACACACCACACACCACACACATGGGGGTGTCAGACTTCCAGGGGTCAAACTCAAAAACCATCAATGGCTGCCATGCGGCTGGATCAGTTTTACTTTTCAGCCTCATGTTAACTAAGATCAGCGTGACTAAGGAGAAACCTGATTCTGCAGGAGCTCTCACTGATTTCTGACCAGCTGAACGACATCTCATCACTCCAGCAGCAGATACTGCTCTTCACAAATCACATCTCTTTAGCAATGCTATGCATTTTTCATGTTACAAACTGAACGCTTAAAAAAGGAAGCAATTAATATATAAATAGATTTATCAAAAACATTTAAAAAATGTACTTGATAGGAAGTAAGAAATGTTTATATTTCTGAAAGAAATCTGACCCAAAACAAAAAAAAATCAAATCTAAAAGTAGATAGAAAAGGAGAAAGAAATTAAATAAATGAGAGAAACACAGTAGACCTGACTATTTATAATTGAGAAAATTTATCCATACCAATAATTTTAGGTTCAAGTTTTCAAAATTGCTAATGAATGGCATGACAATTACATAGTACTAAAATCCTTCTAAACTGAAAAAAGGTTGCAAACAGAACTTCAAGCATTTGTCAAGCATAGGTGATATCATAGATGCTTTTTTCCAAAATTATTGGAATTATTACTGTTTTTTTTTAACGTGTTTTGTCCAGATTTCAAATAAATGGACTAATAGAATACTTTTAACACTGATTATTATTGACAAACAAACATAAAGACACTTACGATATTTATGACTCAAACCTAAGGCAAAGCTCTCGTAGTCAGAGTTCTTCTCTGTCAAAAAATAGTATTTCCAATTTGTATCTTCTATCAGTTTTTTTTTCCTTTTTTACATTTTGTTCAATTTTTACAAAAAAAAATTTTTTACACTGATTTCATGTGATTTTCCTGTAAAATGATCATTTTAATGTTTTTTTCTGCGACACTAATGATGTATTGATTAATTTGATGTTTTATTAATATAGTTCATGTATTATACATACATTCATATATTATGTGTTTTTAACTGTGATAAACTACATGTGCAGGCGCTCACACATTGTGTCCTTAACAAGTCCGAGGTTGAGCTTACGTGTAATATAGGTCTATAAATGCACATTTGAGCTGTAGGCAGATTAGGTGAGACTGTGGCCTGTATTTTAAATAGAGCAGTGTATGAGGCTGGGGGTAAGGTGTGGTCTCACAGTGGGTGCTTGACGGTTAGCAACTCAGCAACTCAGCAATGTCCGCTTTTAAATTTCAGACCCGTTATTTTGAACAGCGAGGCCGTGGCACTTCGGCCACGCTGTTCAAAATAACGGGTCTGAAATTTAAAAGCGGACATTGCTGAGTTGCTGAGTTCAGATCTCGATAAGGACAAAGGCCAAAAAATGTGAGCGAAAGGAGCGTGAAGGTGTTGGTAACAGGGCGAGTGAGATGTTGTAATGCGCTTGTGTTTCTCCTTCCAGTTCAAAATAGGATTACAGGCAGCGGCTGCTCGTGTTGGTGTGTGCGGGCGGGCCTGAGCTGGTGGATACGTGGAAATCATGCTTACAGGTGGTGTGATGGACTAATAACAGTTTCATTCAACTGACTAACTAAGGGCTTTCAGTCTGGCATTGTTGAGTGCAGCGGTGACATAGTAAAGCTGCGGCTACTGCTGCCGCCATTTATGTGAAAAGGCTCGAACTGATGGAGAGCAGGGCTGCAGTTTATGTGCGAAAACAGTCACTGAAAACTAAGCAGGCATAGAAGGAAATGATCCTGTGCTCTGGACACACAGACACACACACATATAGACACACACACATGTCTGAGTCAGTGTAAGCTGCTTGTCTGTGGGCCTTGAGGGACTCAAACTACAGGTATTGTACATGTTTTATTAAGAGATGGGAAACAGCTTAGTCTGAGCTTGAGAGGGGGGTTATGGGAGTCTATATATGTGTGCGAGTGTGTGAAGAGAGTTACGGTGGTCTGGCTAGACTGGGTTCAAACGCACATGAACATGCAGGCGCGCACACACACCTCTAGAGGTAGCCGGGGGTGTATTGTGGTCGTAATGAGAGGCAGACAGTTTAAAGGCCTGCAAACACTCGGGCACCAGGTGTAGCACTGATTTATATACAGAGCAGAGAAAGAAAAAGAGAGCGAGAGAGAGAGAGACAGCTAGTGAGTGAGAAAGATAGACTCTTTGACAGAGGGAAAAAGAGTAAGAAAGAACGAATGAGCAGAAAGAGAGTAGGTAAGTTCTTTCATCCACTTTACAGTCCCAGCATATGATGCTCCCTCCACCAAGTTTAACAGTTTGTACTCAAGTATAATCAGTAAGATTAAATGCCTGACCTCAACTAGCCAGACATACCTCTGGTCATTGTGGTCAAACAAGCAAATCTTTGTGTGGAAAGAGTGGGAAGCCTTGAGAGAGGGAACGTGAGTGAGAGAGAGAGAGAGAAAGAGAGAGACAGAAAGAGCTCCAACACCCTCTTTATTTGTTTATTTACCCTCTGACATCACAGAAACACCTTGCTGGTAAAGCAGCTGCACATGTGAGGATCGTAAAACTACAATCTGCCTAAAACGTACACAGCCACACCCTCTCTCTCTCTCTTTCTCTTTCTCTGTCCCATTTGCTTCAGGCTTAAGGAGCCCCTCAGTTTCTCTCTTTAACAGCCCTATTACCAGCATCAGGTGTGTGGAACCACAGCAGCTAATGAACCCAAAACACACAGGTGCCTGTAAGTGTGTGTGTAGGTGTCTGTATGTGTGTTTGTGTGCGTGTTTCGCAAAGTGAGAAAAGGGTGTGTTGGGATACACCTCAAACACCGGCTCTGTCGCCTCGCCCCCCCCCCCAATACCCCAACACTAACACACCTAACACACATCACTAATGCTGACACCTCTGAACACACACTCGGTACAGCAGAACAAAACAGACAGACAGACATACAGATAGATAGACAGATAGGTGCAGATGTGCAAATGCACACATACAGCTTGTCTAGTCCCTGTAGTGAAGTACTGCCAATAAAAGACTCTCTGGAGCAGATAAACATAAACACTGGTACTATGGCTGATGCCAAACGTGGGATAGAGAGGTATAAAGCTTTATTATTTTAATTATTTAAAGTAAGTAATTTAAAATGATTTAATACTCTTGATTTCAGAAGAAACTAAGAATGTCCCAATAACTTTTTTTACACAATTTTGTGTAGATAGATATGTAGATAGATGTAGTTAGATAAACAGAGAAAAAGTGATTTGTCTATTTCACAAATGCCTTTCTCTCGCTACATACACACACACACCTCTCTATTAATTTGACCTATAAAGCAGTATATTCATGGCAAGCTACTTTCATGAACACATTGATTCTTCCACCCACTTACCTCTACACACACACACACACACACACACCCCTGCTTTAACTTAACTGCACAAGGATTTTCACTTCTGGATGACTGATACAGTGAACAAAGCAAGCAGCCTGTAAAACACCACCCACAGTCAGGACTACATGTTCTGTAACATTTCAATATTTTACAGCCCCTCAGACCTGATTTCTTCAGCACTCTGCAACCTGTGAGAAACGCTTAAACCAGACCTTTAACACATCACTCACAAACACAGTGTGTATTCTCCCTTTGTTGGACACCAATTAAACCAATAAATACATATAGGATTTGCTTTAAACTTCAGAAACCTATTTGACCTGGTTGGGCACATTTAAATCACTGCTTTACTCAACAAGGTTGAAATAAATCTTGTTTTTCTCTGGCATGGGGTAGCAGTATGTTTTTTATGTTTTATTATCTACAGTGTTATGTGTGTACTGCAATAAAAAAAAAGTCTTAGAAGGCACTACCACCACAGTGGACAGTGCAGCAGGTGGAAATGATTGCGACTGGTGGCATCTGGTTAGAATTGTCCATGCCCCGGGCTTTGACACTATGACCGGGAGATCGCTGGTCCAAATCTTGGTCATGTAGCTCGCTATCAGCTGCTGGAGCCCTGAGAGAGCACAATTGGCCTTGCTCTCTCTCTGGGTGGGTAGATGGCGCTCTCTCTCCCCACATCACTCCGAAGGGTGATGTCGATCAGCACAAGTCGTCTGTGAGCTGATGTATCAGAACTGAGTCGCTGTGCTTTCCTCTGAGTGCGCTGGAAACCTGGCAATAATGCATCAGCAGCAGTTTTAAAAAATAGGCAGCAATTGGCTTTATACGTAGGAGGAAGCTAGTCTTCGCACTCCTTGTGTTGAGGCATCTTTAGTGATGGGGGATATACAGCTGGCTAGTACAGCATTCTTTAGCCTCCTTGGAACCTGGCAAAAGTCAAAGGTTGTGATACTAGCAGCTGTCCCATGATATTTGGCTAATCAGTATGCAATGCATGTAGACCTGCAAGGCTTGTAGACCTTTAAGTTACACTGATGTCGTTGTAACAATTAAAATTTACAGTATAGAAGAGTATATCTCTATATTTTCTGTTTCAAGCTTTTTAACATAAAGAATAGACCGATAAAAATACTCCACAATTGCTAAAAAAATAAAATATTTTTTTGTTGACTTTCATTAAAAGTTAAAAAGGTCACTATTTTGGAGATACAAGGTTTTTATGTAAGGTGGGTTAGACAGGGACTCTAGTTAGGCAGTAAATAGCTTGAAGTAATCAGGCCTTCACTACTACCATGAGTTAACAGTACACTAACACAGCAGGTGTCGCTTCACTGCTTTAGTGCTGCTGTGGGGAAAAGCCACAGAAAATCATGCAGTGTTAGGAGCTGGCCACAGCAAGAGCTCTTATCTCTCATCTGTGTGTGAGTGTGGGTTTGTGTGTAAGTGTGTGTGTGTGTGTGTGTGTAACAGCGCAGAGTTTGGCTCTTTAAAGAAAGGGCCTGCAGTAGTTTTCAAACCTAAACCACATTGTGGAAACGTTTCGCTTAGTTCTTGGTTCAGGGTTACTAAGAGGTGGCGGGTCAAGGGGTTGCACAAAGACACAGCAACAACTGTAACTTTACACCTTCCTCAGCCCAGACAGCAGAGTGTGTACACGTGTGTGTGTGTGTGTGTGTTTGGGTTTTAGTGAAGGAATTAATATGTAAAGTATTAAAAAATAGTATACAGCTCTGGAAAAAAATGAGAGACCACATAAAATGATGAGTTTCTTTGATTTTACCAAAGTGAAATTTTTTGGAATATAATCAAGAGTAAGATGGATGATCACAAGCCATCCAACCAAACTGAACTGCTTGAATTTTTGCACCAGGAGTGGCATAAAGTTATCCAAAAGCAGTGTGTAAGACTGGTGGAGGAGAACATGCCATGATGCATGAAAACTGTAATTAAAAACAAGTTTTATTCCACCCAGTACAAATGTATGAACTCTTAAAACATTATAATATGAACTTGTTTTCTTTGCATTATTTGAGATCTGAAAGCTCTGCATCTTTTTTTGTTATTTCAGTCATTTATTATTTTCTGCTAATAAATGCTCTAAATGACAATTTTTTTATTTGGAATTTGGGAGAAATGTTGTCTGTAGTTTATAGAATAAAACAAAAATGTTTATTTTTTCTTAATGATTATTTTTTTTCTAGAGCTGTATTTGTATTCTAAGTGTCCAAGTAGGACTATCCTGATAATTACAATATCTATTTATCATACAATATATACAACAACCTGAATAATATTTGCTGATCTAAGTATTGCCCTTTTTGTTTACTGAATGAGCTGCTATGTTGACTTTGTTTACAATTAGAATTTAAATTGTATTTATTAAGATCATTTAAACATTTTATATTCCGCTTTCAGTGTTTAAATATTTTAATTATTAAAACTTAATCACTATTTAAAAGTTGTCTGTAACTGCATTATTAGACTTATTATTTTATTGCCATTAAATTAACGGCATAGCATTGTCTTAAAATAACAATTTAACTATCACAATTTTTTATAAGGATTTTTTTTCATCCAAAAAAATGTATTATTATGACAGGCCTAGGTCTAACTTCCAGCTGTTTTATTGATGGTTTAAGGTTATGCTAAAGAATTCTCAGGTAGTCCTGCTTCTTCATTATTAAAAAAAAAAAAAAGTATAATGCTCCCACCAGCATGTTTAACAGCTGGTCATTGTAGACAAACAATTCAAATCCTGCCTTATCTGACCATAAAACTTTTTCTTTGCCCATGTGATCAGTAGTAAAAAAAAACTATTGGAACGCTAGTATGTATCAGGAACAGGGACACTACTCTAGCAGTAGTTTCTATCATTTTCGTATATTTTATTTGATTTAGTGAGGAATGATAAGGCACATGTGGAGTTATTACTACAGTGGGCAGGCCAAAATAAAATAAGGGCCACATACGTCTGGCTAGATTTCCTGCTTCTGGTTTGGGGCATTTTAGAAATATAGGATGTTGAAAGAATTCCTGGTGCGCGTCGCCCTCACAGCCGAAAACAGGAAAGCATTGCCAACACTTCAGCACTGAACAGCTGAACACAATGGCTAATGCAGAGAACTCTCCATCTTTCACTAACTCTCTCTCTCTCTCTCTCTCTCTCTCTCTTTCTCTTACACACACACAAACACTGTACTCATATCCTGGGGAAATGCCAGAACAGGAGCAGCTTGTGTGTGTATGTGTGTGAGTGTGTGTGTGTGTGTGTGATGTCAGTGCAGAGAGTGAGAGTTCATGACTTTGCATGATTTGTAAGATTAAATATGACTGTGCTGTGTTGAACTATTGAATGTCTGTGTCTGTATGTGTTCATGTTTTACACATTAACTCTTTTCCCACACAATAATATAAACTATACTTAAGCTGTAATCACTTTTGAAGTCACAAAAAAGCACATTACTTTTTAAAAAACAAACACAAGTATATTTTGAAAATGGTGCTATATTTTTTCGTGTTGTACTGATAAGTTTAAATTTAAGCTGTTGTCATGACTGCAGATGAAACAAATGAGCATTAAGATGGCGACAGAACAGCTCATCTTGCTCAGAAAAGAACACAAAAGTTTACAGTGTACGATAAACAACATGTGGACTATAAAAATGTAGAGATTAAATATAATGTATGGTGGAGAAGCTGCCACTTTTGCCTTCCGAATTGAGGTGAAAATTAGTTAGAAAATTAGAAATAAAATTAAAAAATAAAAAATATATATAAATAAATACGACAGAGCTGAGTTGATAGGCTGGGAGTGATGATGCGTACTTTACAGTGAGTATGTGGGCATTCCCAAGTTCAACTAGGTCAGTGGTTTTCACCCCTTCCGTGGTTCACAGTGGTGCTGTGCTAGGAAGGCAAAAGTGTATTTTTATCTATAAAAATCCTTTTCAGTGTAATGTATGAAAAGATATCTCAACAAATGTAATTTGAGATCTGAAAGATACTATGTATTTTTTTCTGTTGCAAAATAAAAACACATTATAGTACCTTTTAAAAGTTGTCCTGTAAAAAAAAGTTTAACAAATTAAAAAAAATGTCATGGACATTTAATGCTCGCTAATGCTTTTAAAGGCCCCACCTCACAGCTTATAGGACTTAAATGATATATTGCTGGGATCCATATTATGAAAATAACTACTCAAATAAGTAAAGAAAAAATGACTTTAAGACTTTAAGACTTTACGGCCAGTCAAAATGAAAAACTGCAAAATCTTTGAAAGAAGTCGTAATGACCAAATGATGGAACTGGCTCTCATTAGGACCGCCCCAGGAAAGAAAGACCAAGAGTAACCTCTGTTGCACAGGATAAATTCATCAGAGTTACCAGCCTCGGAAACCACAAGATAACAGCACACTAGATAAGAGCCCTAGATAAGAGCCATTTTGGTTTAACAATTTAACATTTACTATAATGATTCCTTATGTGTTCCTTCATAGTCTGGATGACTAGTATTCATTTACAAAGTAGGAAAAAAAACTATTTCATCATTGAATGAAAACTGTGTATTTAATCACCATCACTGTAAATCTGGATGTTTAATTTATGCAGACATTTTTAATCATTAGTGAAATTCTCCTTTAAATAGAGTAGAGCCATGTTTAAAGAGAGTGCTGGGTTTGAACATTGAAACAATGTATCTAGGAAGGGAAATAAAGAGAAAGAGAGAGAGAGAGAGAGAGAGAGAGAAAGAGAAAGGTCAGAACAGTGTGGCAGCTAGAGGGCAGTCATGCTCGAGGGCCGTGGAGAGCTGGAGCACTGAGGAAAGGAAAAGAAGACGAAAGGTCACCACTTCTCTTAAGCAGCACACCACCTTTCCTACTGCCCTTACTGGCCCCCCACCCCCCCTACATACACCTCCACCTGTTCACAGAGTCTCACCATCGCTCACTCTCTCTCTCCTCACTAGAACATCTCACTCTTAACTTCAATCCTTCCAACACTCACCAAACCCCTCAGATCTCTGTTACACTAATCATCCATCTGTGCGCTATCTCTCCATCTGATCCCCCAATCCCACTGTAATCAGCTTCATTTGATCACATCACACACTCACACACACACACACTCACAGGCTCAGCCATCCTAATGTCACCTAACAGTTACTCTGGTAGTCTAATAGAAACCTTGAAAAAACTGCTGCTTTTACTAACAGACCTTCGAAGAACTAATGATCTACAACTACATCAACAAAATCAGGGTTTTTCAAGAGTTTTTAGTTACAAGGTTATTTACTAAAAGTGACAATTGTATCCACTATAAAAGTGGATTTCTTCTAATCCGAGTTCTCCAAGGGTTCCTTAGTAAAGGGAACAAACAGCTTTGGTAAAAATTAAGAGACCACTTCACTTTCTGAATCAGTTTTTCTGATTTTGCTATATATAGATTTACTCATTCCATGCATCTCCTCCACCAGTCTTACACACTGCTTTTTGATAACTTTTGATACGCCTTTACCCCTCTTGCAAAAAAATCAAGCAGTTCAGCTTGGTTTGATAGCTTGTTATCATCCATCTTCCTCTTAATTATATTCCAGAGGTTTTCAATTTGGTAAAATCAAAGAAACTCATCACTTTTAAGAGGTATCATTCTTTTCCAGAGTTGTATCTTCACACTTAATAACATGTTGTTCCAAAGGTTTAACAATACTACACCAGTGAAATTGGGTTCTTCAAGGGTTTTTATGCAAAGACAACAGATCTACACCCTTAAAAGACGTCTCGTCAAGTGTTTTTGCTGTAGAATCAACAATTTCCAACACTAAAATAGAGGTTCTTCAATTTTTTTAGGAGAAGCAACAGTTAAAAATGATTTAAAAACAGTTAAAAACTCAGGTTCTTCAAACCCTGAGTTGTTCATTTTGTCTTAACTGTCTGTTTTGACATCTTACTTGGCTTGGCCCCCACTGTCCTCTTTCTATTACTACATGCAATCACACACACGCACACGCACACACACGCATCACATGTCCATTCATTACACCTTATCTAGTGCAGGACTAACCTGCAACTCTGCCACAGGATATCCTGCTGCCTTCATTACAGTGGCAGGAGCCATTAGTCTACATCTCAAACACACACACATACACACACACACACACACTCACTCACACTCTTAACTCCTTCAAGCTGCTCCCGGCCCAGACACACAACAGTCACACCAGCAGCAAAGCAGGCATCAAAGCTGGAGGCCCAGTTTCTGCTGTGGGATAAACGAGGTGAGAAGGATCAACAGACGAATCTTTAGAGACAGAGAGACAAACAGAATTCCCCTCTCTCAAAAACGAGACGGGAGAGAAGCGAGAGGAGAGGAAGTCTCACTCGTTCTGAGGTCGTAAAGAGATAATGGGCTGGAGATAAGGTCCTGAAATAAAACCGCAGGGAACTGAGGGACTCAGAGAATGTGTGTTAGGACTGCATGATGGGTTGTATTTCTCTTATTATTGTGGTTAAGGAGGTTCTTAAATAGGTTTTAATGAAAGCAAGAGTTCTGCAGCCTTAAAAAGCAGGGATTGCTATCAGTATTTCAATAAAGGCAACAGATCTACAGCCTTATTTACTAACTTAACTTAATTATTATTAATTATGTACAACTTCTCAGGATATATGGATCAACAGGAATGCTCCACTATTACCTAAAATACAATGTTTTACACACATTTGACTTTCACTGAAAAGTTATTATTATTATTATTTATTATTTAATTGTTTTCTTTACACTATAGTTGAATTATTTAGGAGATAGGATTCTTTGTGTATATGTTTGAATATTAAACATGTGCAAACACAAACGTTTACGTTCTCATTCACCCATAAAAACTACAGATTCTGCTTATTTTCTGTATAATTATCTCTATTTGTTGCACGTCCCATAAGAAACACACTATAGTCATCATACCACTTTATATCTTAATTATCACCATAATTTTCAGTGTCACAAAATTGTACTAAAAATTAATCACACAAACAGTCAAAACCGGCTTAAAAAATGTATTTCTACTTCTATTACTTCAATTACTAGTTAATTACAGCGATATTCTACTACAGTAACACACCTCTATCTTCTAGTTCACTTATTTTAAGTGTTTTTTTATGTTATATATTTTATTAATGAGGAAATGATGAACTCATTTGAAGTAAAGTCAATGCATCATTTTTATCTGCGAGTGTGTGTGTGTGTGTTTCCGGCTGGAGGGCCCACTCAAAACTGTCCAATAAAGAGGGTGAGGAGGAACAGGAGCGTCCCCTGGCCTCCGTCTCTGATGGATGGGACCCTGCCGAGACTGTCCAACTCTGAGAGGGAGCTCTGTGTGAGTGTGTGTGTGTGTGTGTGTGAGAGAGCGAGAGAAAGAGAGAGAGAGAGAGAGAGTCAGGAGGGCCTTCCAATAACACTGATCTCTCAGCAATTCTGCCTGACAGCTTTTGTCTGTTAGAAAGATTATGCTGGGAGACAGAAGAAGAGAGAGAGAGAGAGAGAGAGAGAGAAATGCAGAGACAGAGAGAGAGAAGGCCATTAATCATATTTTATTAACTTCACTAGGCTCGGCTGGAGGGAGGACGATGTGGGGAAGAGGCCCAGGGAAGAGAATGAGGTGTGTGTGTGTGTGTGTGTGTGTGTGTGTGTGTGTTTGTTTGTGTGTGAGTGTGCTGTAATTCTCACCACTCCTCTCCTGCCGCTCCCTACAAAATCAACCCCAGACAAATATCAATAAAAGTCAGGCCACTGTTGCAGTCTGGGATTGGAGCTCAACCACAGGAAAAGCCTCTGAGTCCAGCAGCCAGCAGCCGACAGCTTTACTCATCAACCAGTCAGACAAGCTGTCACAGCTTCATCTGCCCAACACACCAGACCATAATATAATTAAATCATTCATTCATTTGTGATTTATTACACTTACACTTAACAATAGGCAATAGTTGTTAAGTAATATGAAGTCAAAATGAAGTATTTGGATGCTTTGTAGATATTTACACCTAACTATACTTCCATTAAATTCTCTTTACCTACAGTTTCCCCTGATTCTGATTCTGAGCCTGCTACTAAACCTCACCTTAACCTTAAAACTGTAGAGCATCACTGTTCCAGGATCAATAAACAGTTTGTTAGCAATCATAAATAATCTACAGGGGGTTAAATGTACTAAACTAACAGATTTTCATAATTATTTACTGTATTTATTGAAGAGCTGTCACATTTTTGCATTTTCTTGAATTTTATTTTATTTGGCACTTAATGTAAAATTTCTGCATTTTTACTTTCATATTTCTGGATTATTACATATATATATATATATATATATATATATATATATATATATATATATATATATATATATATATATATATATATAATCTTCTACTATAACATGTGTATACCTTTACTGGAAATATGTTTACTGTTAGAACCACTTTTTTGTCACATTCTTTCATTTTTTCTTGTTTCATTTCCTCACTTTTTCTGAAGGAATTCTCAAAATTTGTTTTTAAAATTTCTGAATTTTTACTTTCATATTTATGGAGTTATTGAATACATTTTTTTATTTTGCTGTTAAACTAAACTTTACTGCTGTATTTTTGCACTTTTACTGTAAAATAGTTGTGCTTTTTCTGTTGCTTTTTAGCAGTATACTGTTTTTTATACCATTTTTGCATTTTTTTGGTTTAGTTTCTTCACATGTTCTGATAGATTTTAGAATTATACTTTTTAATTTTGCACTTTTATTGTTTCTTAATTTTTACTTTTATATGTCTGGATTATTACCATTTTAATTTATTTTTTATATTTTATATTTGTTAAATTCTTAATTTTTACTATAAAATGTTCATAATTTTACTGATAATGCTTACTGTTATAACTGTAACACTTTTTTTTACTTTTCAAATGAAATTTATTGATAAATTTCTGCATTTTAACTTTCATATTTATGGGTTTTTTATTATTCATATATATTTTTATTTTGCTGTTAAAGCTTAATTTTTACTGTTGTATTTTTGCACCTTTATTGTAAGATATTTGTGCTTTTACTGTTGTTTTTTGCCAGTTTACTGTTACATTTCTGCACTTTTAAGTATGTTTTTTTATTTCTGCTTTTTTACTGACACATTTTGAGACTTTTACTGTTAAACTGACATGTTTACTTTTATATTACAACACTTTTTAACACTGTTGTATTTCATACATTTCTTTGTAAAGATAGGTAAAGGTATATGTAATCTGAATTTGATCAGCATCAGCATCATCTTATGTGGAGATACAAATCATTCCCTGACTTTCTGCTTACTGGAAACAGGAGCTTGTGGTCTGCAGAGCGTTCAGTGGGGTGTGTTCATAACTATGCATTCTATCACTCGTTAGAGCTAACGAGAGCATCTGGAAAGCCTCTTTCACTACACGTGCACATACGCATGCACACAAACACAAGCGCTGGGGCTTTAATCAGGTGTTTGGAGCTGGTGCGGGACCTCGGGTGGGAGAATGTCACTTCGGGAACAGATGAGGGGGACCCAGTGTGTGCCCCTTCACACCCGCACACAGACGCACCTCCTAAAGCACTGTGACTGGCTCTGTGTTCCAGTGTGTGAAGTTAAACCTGCAGGATTTACTACCTGTTTCCCCTTGGTGCTGTCATTATGGAGCCTGCACAGGTGTATCATTACTTATATTAGTGAATGCCAACAGATCCCTCTGTTCACACACACGCACACACACACACACTCTCTCTCACCCACACACAAGAGCGTGTGCGCTTTGGAAATCTGTGCGGAGTAATAAACTTTATAAGGAAAACCCCTTCTCCCACCACATAGTATATATGCTGTAAGTGTGTGTGTGCGCTTGTGTGTACGTGTGTGTATTTATATATGTGTGTGTGTGTGTGAGTGGGCACATTAAACTGCGGCCTGCGCTCTTCCATAAGGCGATCATAATTGCAGGGGCTCCTCATCTCTCTGCTTAATTAAAAAGCAGGCAGGTCTGGCCGGCCGCGCTCGTAAAAACACATCTGGCCTGTGGCGGCTCTCTGGTGAAAGATGGGGCGGGACCCTCGCTGCCACTGTGGAGAGAGAACGAGCGCTCTGATAGCTCCTCGGTGGAGGAGTGACAGAAGACAGACATCACACGCAGACGCGCAGACACGCAAACAGATGTGGAGGGCATGCCAAACGTCTGTGGTTCCGTAAGATTAACGATTACCACAGCTAAACATAACTAGCTGAGGAATTACTGTCTGTGCGGTCAGTTCAATAAAACATCCAGAGGAGCAGAAGAAGCGTCGACTGCACCGGCACGCTTTCATCTCAGCACAAACAGACAGAGATCACAACGTATATGTTGTGCAGCTTGTGATTCAGTAAAAATAGAAATGGTAAGCATACCTGGATTAGCAATGCAGTGGAATTGAATGCATTTAATTAGAGAACATGCAGGGTTGTTATGTGTCCAAATGTCCAAACTGTTTGTGGACACCTTCTAACAGACTTCAGCAGTCTATTTTCACACCTTACGTCTGCATAGTTTACATAGCGAAGAAGCTCGAGAATATATCTGCGTTGATGGGTGGGTAAATTTCTGGCATATTGCTATCTTGGCGGCGAAAAACACAGCCACGCTACTGTCTGATTTAAACCCTGACAGCAGTCAACACTTATTCCTACGCATATGCACCGTGCTCATTACACTCACACACAAAGACAAGCATCTGTGCACAAATCCATAACCATAAACAGAATGGAAACTAATATAACATTGCTGTTCCCATAAATGACCTTCTCAGGCACCTTTACAGCATGATGAGCAGGTCAGTTCCCTCTGCTGACAAACGCAGAAGCACTGCACTGTTAAAATAACAATCCGCCAAAGTCAGAGCTGCATTGGCTCTTAAGGAAAACAACAAATGACACACTGATTAATTTATTTCACGTTCAGCCCAAATATATATATATATATATATATATATATATATATATATATATATATATATATATATATATATATATATATATATAAATAGGGCCTATACTATACATACCCACAGCTTGTTAAGTCTCCTTAGAATAGGATTTTCTGGAGCAGATAACATATTGCCACTATGTCCAATGCATGGCATTGGCCATAGGGGTATGTTAATGCTAAATCTTATTGCTAAATGCAATCAAATTCTCACAGCAATGTTAAGGATTCCAATATATATTATAACGGGCTACATTTTTGTGGTATATATAATGTCTGCTGTGAAAGAGTAGCATATGATTGTGTACTTGAAAAACCATGTATAATATGAATTATATGAAAGTATTCATTTTTAACAATAGGATCAATATATCATATTATTGTCTGAGAATGAGCTTATTAGTTTAATCTAACAGTGGATACATATTGTAATATCATAACAATATACGTAGTCATGACTAATTAGCCACTGTAACACATCACAATTCCATTAAATCCAATTAAACTCTGCTCTTCTTTCCAAACACGGGCCTTTTATATCATGGTTTTGGCAAGCCGTCCCCATCATATATTAATAACCATTACAGTAACTGCGCAATTATCATCCTCTAATATGAGCTCCATATCCACCCCCGCCCCCCCGGCCCGCCCTGAAGAGCGCAGCGGCTGGCTCGCATTAGCGCCTGACAGCGCTGGGGCCCTGTTAAGACAGCCAGACAGATTCAGCGGACAGCAGAGCGAGCCCATTACTGAAGGGACGGGGACGGAGACGGAAACGCAAGACTGATGGGAGGACGAGGGGAAAGGCCGAGGAGGGGGCCCCCGCTCTTCTCATTTAGCCCCTATGGTCAGTGACCCTGCTCCCTCCACAAAGACCGCACTGACCCTCTTAACCCCACACCAACGCATGCACTCATCCGGCAGACCACTCGCTGAAGAAGCTCCGATTCACTAGAGCGTTGTGCTGAAGAGATGGATGAGTAGATAGAAGACAGTTGAGTTGAAAAAAAGAGTGGGAGCGTATTGTTCTGTAGGGTTTCTAAGCAGAAAAGAAGATATTTTTATATATTTACATTTTAAAGATTTTTTATGTGTCGCGTTTGGCAAGTTCTTGACATCAGATTGGACCAAACAAGAAAGTACAGCTAAATGAAAGCTTATCTAGTTTATAAGGGTTAACACTGTACACTACATATATATATATATATATATATATATATATATATTTTTAACTCATGACTCTTTATTTCTGATTTAGTTTGGACTCATCTCTGCAAGTTGATTTGACTACATAATGCATGTTGCTTCAACTTAGCAATTCAAGTTTGAAATGCATACAGTTCACATATACATATATACATACAGACTTCTTTACATGAGTTATATATGTTCACCTATTCCAGTAATCCAGTAAGTTTAGCTTAATTATTTGAGTTTCTGGGGGGTAGATTCCTCAACAGTTTTGTGAGTGAAATGTTGAGTATAATTAGTATAATTTACTCTTTAAGAGTTGAATTTAACACTGTGCTAAACAACATATGGTCCCACTCACTAGAGTGTTAATATAACTCTACCAGATTTAATGTATGTATGTATGTATGTAGTCATAGTTTGTTTGAATTTATTTTTGCATATTTTCTGAACTTTATCTAAAACTATATACCAGAGTATCTATAAAACATTATAAAGTGTGAGCTATACCATAGAATAAATATATATTTTTATCCTATCTAAGCTTTATTTAGAAAAAGAGAGAGCATCCAAAAATGCCAAACTCTTGGGTAGAGACACTTATTCACCATCCAACCCAACACCAAGAGGGTGAAAACTCTGAATAATAACACCGACTCTGTGGATTGTTTATCATGGAGGGTTGTTAGAAAAACTCCCTGAGAGTTAAAACATGTTTACGCTGTGATTTTAACACTGTGGAGTTTACTGTGTAGCCAT
This sequence comes from Astyanax mexicanus, assembly GCF_023375975.1. Classification (NCBI taxonomy): domain Eukaryota; kingdom Metazoa; phylum Chordata; class Actinopteri; order Characiformes; family Acestrorhamphidae; genus Astyanax; species Astyanax mexicanus. The sequence continues at coordinate 19,710,781 of NC_064419.1, read as the reverse complement.
CAGCACAGAGGCTGTGCATAAAAAATAGAAGAAAACACAAAAGAAGGTAGCCTGGGGGCATGAGTACTACACACTGATAACTCTGACAACTTATACATTCATAAAAATTCATAAAAAAAAAATGTTGTTCAAATGGTTAATCCAGAACCAGGTTTGAGAATCTTTATACTGGTAAAAAAAAATCAATTAACATCAAGTTAAGCTTCATTAGACCTTCTAAGGTTCTTTACGCTCACACGTCTCAATTACAAACATGGTTCAGGATCCAAAAGGGGTCCCCTTCTATGGCATCCCTCCAAGAAACCATCTGTAGCACCTTTATTGTTAAATTGAGTCTGTGTTATGAAGCCTGGGCAGCAGCTTCCAGCTAATGACTGGTTATAGTAGCTCATTTTGGTTCACAGCCAATAGTCACAATGATGTACAATGTGTATCAACATGTGTGTTATCTTACACTGGGGGGCAGGACTGGAAAATCCACCAAAAAAAAAAGAGAGGGAGAGAGAAAGAGCGAGAGATACCTTCACAGACAGATTTCAGCATGTTTAAAATGAGGGTAGCCTTATACTGCAACCCATTATTTGAGTTAAGAGGCCCATATTGACCCATACAGACCTCTTTGGCTAATAGAGATGTTCTAGTGGCTTTCGTCCCTCATCTCTTAATTTTGAGCCCAGATGATACACAGATACACACAGCAACACTTTCTGCAGTAGGGAACTTCCTACAATTGTCCAGGAGCCTAGAAGAGCATCAGCTGAAAAAAAAAAACAGTTGAAAAAATAAAAAGAAGAGTTCTGGTACTGCCTTCACAAAAAAAAAAAAAAAAAAAAAGAGTTATTTTTCAGGCTGCACCTCGATAATGAAACGGTCCCCCCTTCTCCTGCCCATCCAACCCAACCCACCCCCCCCCCACCCCAGTAATTTACAGGCTCTCATTAAGGCGGGCCGAGGCATGGCGCTGTTGCGTTATGTGTTTCTGCTTTACTAGCCGGCTTTGGAAGTCGGCCTTTTACGGCTGGGCTTTATGATATGTATTTAGGGCAATTAGGGAGGAGATATATTGACTCATTATGGCTGGGCAGGTGCAGAGGGGAGAAAGCCACATGTACAAATGCGAGCGCGAGGGCACCGGACCCCCACGTCTCCACCCGCCGTGAAGCCTGGAGACCGCTGAAGGTTTTATCTTCCTCATGTTTAAAAAAAAAGGAGCCCCAGTGCCTGCTTGCTCGCATGTTGCTTTTAATGCCCAGGTGGTGCACCACTGGATCTGCCATGGCTTCGCTTCGCTCATTAGGGCCGGCTCTCGGAGATGACCGGGCTGTTCTACACTGCTTTTTAACGTCCTCGCGAATTTAAAAAAGAAAAAAAAGTTACTGTAAAAAAGGGGAGGAGGGGGGGTGGTGGCAAAACTGATCTCAGGCCATAAAGAAAATTGAAGCTGACCCACAAGATATTCTATTCTAATCCCTACAGAAATACACACATACAAACATAGATTTAGATTTAACCCTTTAAAACTGTACTGTTTTTTTGTGTGTTTTAGCACTCCCAAGGCTGGTCTACGCTGCTTTCTAACAGTTACCAAAAAACTTGAACTCCACCTTAAGAGGGAGGGGTGGTGACAAACTCGAGCTCAGGTCAAGCGAGGCAGCTCAAAATTGTTTTGTTAAAAATGTTTAAGAAAGCATGCTGTGACCCACAGATAGAATAAACCCATGCTAATGGGTCATTTTTTTTCATAAAATTTTGTAGACTTTAAATGTTCTTTATCAACTAATTATTAATTTGTAGAACTATACAAAGTATTAGGAACAGAAAATCAAGGGAAAGAAAAGTAAAGGGCTCACTCACACATTTTACACTCACCTCTGTTGTGTGGCCAAACACAACAGATTATACATATCATGTCATTCATTCTGTTCATTTAATTTCATTCGTGGCAGCTTGTGATGTCACGGCGTATTTCGAAACCTGTTATCATGAACACTAATTCAGAAAACGACCTATCCAGCCATCAGCTACTTTCATCCACGCTTCATTTTCCTCCAAACTGTCGAAACAGCATTGCTCTGCTAAAGACTCTCAGGAGCTCTCTATGTCTCTCTCTCTCTCTCTTTCTCTCTGTCTCACACACACACACACACACACACAAAGCTGATGGCATGTTTCCTCTTTCCAAGGTAGGAAAAATAAGCAGCTACACTTTATTTAGTATATTTCCTCCATTAAATCTCTCCGTTAAAGGTAGCATATTACAATGTTCTCATTTAAAAAAAGCACCAAAACTAACCTGAGGTCAACAAAAGCTCTTTTTGTATCATATATTTAGCATAATACTTTATTGATATGCCGATCAAACATAAAACCATATATTATACTGGTCAGCCATAACATCTCAATCAACTTCTTGTTTCTGGTTTTAAAATTACCCTAACAACATCAATCCTAGATTTCTCTTTTAATCAAATAACTAAGCTTTTAAAACAATAAAAATAGAAATAGTGTTAAGAAGCCTATTAAATAGCAAGATTAGTTATAGATAATTTCAGATACTTTACTTTAAAAGTACCAGGTAGTCATGCAATGAGAAAAAAAAAAACCTGTATAAAGATAAAGATGCTTCAAGATGCATTGATAAACGTTTTATAATCGCATTGCAGACCTCTGAATCGTACATGTAATCAAATCAGTCTTAAGGTGCCTAGAGATTCCCACCTCTATTTAAAAGATAAAGAACTCATGTATCTGCTAAAATCATTTGGAAACGCTAAAATAATACAGAAAATCTCCTGAGATAACAAACTGAAACAGAAGTTTTATTTTTTAAGTTAATCGTCTCCAAAAACCAATCATCCAGATACACTGAACAGATTATATCTCATTACACGATATTATTATAAACCAAAGAACTGTGTGAGAATTCAGTCAAATACTTCATCAAGAGTGATCCTGGCATATATATACACAGTATAAGTACAGGCGCCTCTGGAAGAAGCAATTATGAGCCACTATATAGAATTCCCTTGAATATGGCCCTGGATTGACACGTTTTTCTCTTTTTTTTTTCTCCGGCCCCCTTTCATTTGTGTAGCCCATCATCAGACAAGGTCCATTTCAAAATGAGTACATAAAGGCTAAATGACTCTTAACAGTGAGCCCACACTGACTTTGAATAATGAGGCTAATCATAGTGGCGCCCCCCCGCCGAGGGAGAATGAAAATGTGCCACACATGGGGTAAAATGACACAGACTGCCTAATTGTGGTAAAGGACTTGCACACAGATCCATAGCGAGTTATTCGGCGACGGAAAGGCCGGATCGACCAGGCCCCGCTCCCGACCTCGTCAACAAGTTCAAGATTGAGGCTTAAAACTGATGGAGGATCATAATTTAGCGATGCTTCAGCCCTGGAAACGGAGGAACGTGATTATAGAAGTGACTAAATGTCATCAGAGGAGGTCGCCGGTCTTTAGCGCCCGCACTTAAAAAAACAGCCAGAGCAGCCGGACACTCTCTCTCTCTCTAAATGCTCTCTCTCTCTGGGTCGGAGGCAGCGTCAGCGCAGTAGTCGCATGTCCATATTAAATATGAAAGCTTGTCAGATTTGTTGACAAAAAGTCATGCAAAAATGCATTGTGGGTGTGTTTGTAATTGCAATGTAGGACCAAGGCTTCAAACAACACGTCGAGATACAACAGACAGTAATGCTCGTATTAATGCAGAACCTCGCATTATGGCTCACCACTGTAATGCACGGTTCTCGTATTATGGTTCATTTGCTTTGCTTTTAGTTATTCTTCTGCACAGAACTGTTTTTGGGGGCCTTAAACAGATCCACAGTCAGAGTCCAACATTCAGAGGCTCACAAACACTGAGTGACCTGAATCAGGTGTGCAGAATTAGGAGTTAAATAATAGTAATGTAAGTAATAATTCAGAAGAGCTGATTCTGACTCTGATTGCATTTAATATGCTTAGATTATGTAAAATCAGCATTTCTTTTTAGTTATGAATAAAAAAAAGGGTTTAATACAATAAAGTATGTTTCAAACATATTTTTAGCGTAGATTTAGCATATATATTTAGTATAGGGGTGTGCCATATCGCATCATACGCATTAATATCACCAACATTTTGAAATCTGAATGAGAACAATATTATACCCTGAACTATCGTGGTCATATCACCCACCCATTATCACATCAGGATACTCCTTTTTTTTTTTTTTACTGTTTTTATCAAAAGACAAATTCACACTTTTCTCATTTCCCTTTATATATCTACTAGAGATCTACTAGATATCTGTCCAGTATTATTTATTTTACTTTAATCCTGGATATATTTGGAGATATCTGAAGTGCATTATTAGTATCATGACATTCTGGATCATTGACTTCTGTTACAAATCTGATAAAATTCTTATATTTTTTATTATCTCAGTTAGGGGTGTGCCATATCATGACATATGCAATAATACAATTAAATTGAATTTTGTTGAAGTAGTGTATTCTTTAAAAAGATTTTTTCATATCTCCAGAGTATCGTTATCGTTAAATACCATGAAATATCACAATAATATTTTAGGGCCTTACTGCCCTGTCTGTTTAAACTTAGACTGATCACTTATACACATCTTACAACTCAAAGCATCACAGCTCACAGGAATAAAGCTGATAAGTAAAATAAAATATATTAAATTACATTTCTGAAACAATTAAATATCATAGTTTCTTAATCATTTATTCCAAGGCTGAAACTGTTTAGGATCCTTATTGTTTTTCACAAAAGGAAAAAAAAAAAGGTAGTGGCCTCTCCATCATTACAAAGAGCGAAGCCACACTATCTGGACTCTCGCGTTAGAAGAACTGACCCCTATTCCTTGAGGAGAGGAGAAAAGAAGGAGTGAGAATGAAGAAACTCGAGAGTGTCAGCAGGAAAAGCAGCGGGCGGCAGGATCAGAGTCCAGCTACATTACACCACCTTCTACCTGCAGTCTGTTCTATCACACACTCTCTCTCTCACACACACACACACACACACACACACACACACACACACACACACACACAGACACACACACACACACACACACACACACTCAGACAGGCACATACACACGCAGGTTGGCGTAGCATCAAAGCGCCGACAGAAAATGTCGCCTTCGATTTAGCGCAAAGGCTGGCTAGCAACTGCTAGCGGTGATTAGCAAACTGTCTCTTGATTCGAAACTGAGTTTATGTAACATTTGTGTGGTTTTCCTTTTTCCTCCCTTCGTTGGGGTCTTTACTCCAGCGGTGCAGACTGGCAAGCTCAGCCACTGAGGGTTAGGGTGGGTGAGGTGAGGTTTGGGGGGGGTTAGTCAGAATTTACAGACTCGGTTTGCCTGAGTGTCATGATCTTAACAAGAGCCATCCCTAATGAGGCTGTATGCGTGAGCGTGTGTGTGTGTGTGAGTGTATGTGGACTTTCTGCAGCTGTGAGTGTATGTGTGTGTGTGTGTGTGTATGTGTGTGTGTGTGTGTGTGCACTCTGGGCAAGCGGCTCAAAACCAGGAAACCATAAATTACAAAACCAACCTGAAAGACCTTCTTACATTACAACTTCAAATATTTATTTATTGAAACATCAAATAGAATTATATACGAGGCAGAAGTGTCAGGGATAGGATACAGTTTTATATTTTGCTTTTGCTATAGAAAGCGCTTAATTAAAGGCTAACGGATCATCATCCGCTCTGCGTATGCCTGCCGAGGCCAAAAATGTAAGGTAGGATAAACACCAGCTTTCTTGGCACCTTCCCAGAGGCCCATACTGCTCCAACCTAGGAAAAGCCTTTGCCAGATGGATTAAAAGAACATGCTCTAGGAAAAGTATTTAAAGTCTTTCACGCTGGTAAAAATAAAAGCAGTAGAAGACATCTGCAATCCTTTATGAAACTTTGTAAAATCGTACATTGTGTAGAACATACTAGTGCATCTTAAAAAAAATTTAATATCATTGGAAAGTTTCTTTATTTCAGTAATTCAGTTCAAAATCTCAAAAACACTATATATATTATATAGATGTATTACACACAGAGTGATCTATTTTAAGGGTTGATTTATTTTATTATTTTTTATTTTTGAAAACCCAAAAATCAATGTCTTAGAAAATTAGAAAATTATATAAGACCAATTGGTACTTTTGGCAGTGTGGGCAGTGTTCCAAGTCCTGCTGGAAAATGAAATCCTCATCTCTATAAAAGTTGTTAGATTTTGTGGGAAAACTCAGCACTGACTTTGGACTTGATAATAGAACACAGTGGACCAACACCAGAAGATGACATGGCTCTCCTAACCATCACTGATCATCAGTAAATTTATTTAGCATTTTATTTGGAGGGACTGCTGCTTGGGGTCTAGTGTGAAGTTTCCACAGTCATTGATGGTTTGGAGATGGTTTGAAACGTATTTCAAGTATACACTAGTGCAAAAAAAAATGAGTATTACATTTTTTAATGCATACAATATGATATGGCACAGCCCTAACTGAGATAATAAAAAATACAAGAATTTTATCAGGTTTGATAGATGATCTAGAATGTCATGATACTAATATGGCACTTCAAATACCTCCATATATCCAGGATTAAAGTAAAATAAATGATACTGGACAGATATAATCTGTCTCTGGTAGATATATAATTGGAAATAAAAACAGTGTGAATTTTCTTTAGCTAAAATAGCAGAGAAGTAGTACTCTGATGTAAATATTAGGGATGGGTGATATGGCACAATATTTTAGGGTAAAATAATCTTACACACATACTGCTACTTTACTACTACTTTTTTATATTTATTTTATAAACATTTATAAACTCTACCACTCAGTCCTATTTAAATCCTCTCACTCAAAACCTGAGTCCTCTTTTCTGAAAAACAAAATATGGTTATAGAATATACCCTAGATTTTTATTTATATACACTAACAGAAATTCCATACATATATCATAGCTACAAAGCTAAGATGGCCCATAGGAATACAGTAGATATACAGTAAGATAATTTAAAGCAAAAGTTATATAGCAATTAATGACCATACCCTGATCCTTACATCCAAACCAGGAACCAGCACTCTAACACTAACAGCACTCGCATCTTATTGTCTGTTTACGCTTATGCCCAAACCAGGAACTATCCCTGTCTGTGTCTGCGGTCAAAAAAGAAGAAAAACATAACCTCTCCTTAATTACAAGTCCGATGCCAACCCACATCACACACTCCCTGTACTCTGTGACCCCTGTTCCTCTTGAGGAAGGAGGAAGAACAGAAGAGTAGAACAGAAGGAGTGAGTGTCCTACAGTGATAGGATATAGTTTTATATAGTAAGAGCTTAATTAAAGGTTAACGGATCATTATCTCTGCTCATGCTTTCTGTACTGCATACTGCAGAGGCCAAAATTTGTGTTTAGTAGTACAAACACAAGCTAAGCTGGTTTGGCATCACACCCACATCTCAGCCCACATTGCTTCAACTAAACAAAAACGGTTTGCCAGATGGACACAAAAACACACACACAAAAAAAAACAGGCTCTAGAAACGTGTGTGAGTTTGTATGTGTGTTTACACTTCAAAATAAAAATGGTATTTATTGATGCCATAGAATAACCCCTTTTGGTTTCATGAAGAAGTCCACATGTCCTCACAATGTTCTTCATACTTCTACATCTGTATCACAACCATGGAATTATTGTGTGTGAAAATTGTGTTTTTATTGTATATTTATTTAAGAACCAAATATACATGTGAAGGAAGGTCTTAAAAGCTTTCTTACTCAAACATCTCTATGTAACACACTCTTTTTATGGACCCAAATGTCACTCTATTAAGGCATCCCTCAAGGAACCGTTTGAAGCCCCTTTATTTTTAAGAGTGTAATACGTCCTCTCTATGCTCGTTTCAGTGCTGTTTGCGCATTAAAAGAGAGACGGTACAATAACAAATGTTGCACTAGCTTTTGATTAAAATCTGCTGATAGTCCAACAATGCCGCATTAATCATTTCCCTTTGAAAAGAATGCGCCGTAACCAAGACGACTATTTGTTTACTCTTTCAGTTCAATACAAGCAGAGCAATGACAAATTAGCCAGCAGTCGCTTGGTTCCCCTGAAAAAACAAAGCCGCTCTTGCATCCCTGACAGATTTGAATGCGCGAGAAAGACAGAAAGAGAGAGACAGAGAGTAAGGCAGAGGGAGAGAAAGAGAGAAAGAGAGAGAGAGAGAGAGAGAAATACTCCTAATTATACCCTAACTGGAAACAGGCTGAAGAGCTCAGATTCCAAACAGAACTTCTGCAGGCCCACTGCGCGGCATACCTGCTCAATATCAAACCGAATCTACACAATCAGCGGCGCAAATATTTCAAAGCCCCTGCCAATTTCTCAAACCCAATTTGTAAATTTGCAGTGATCGAGGGTAAACAGACAGAGCCGGGCCCGGCCATTGCATCTGCCTGGGAATTCCTCGAGGATGAAGTAGTGGTCAATTATGGCTCACTTGCAGTTGCAATGAGATGGAGGATTTCTTCGAACGTGCCCCAGCCGCGCTAATTAATCCAAGACTCTTCGACTCTTCTCTCTCCTTCGCCTTCATTTTTTTAGAAGACCCCACCCCCCCTGCCCCCGACCTCCTTTTTCGCTATTCTGGGCAAAACACACAGATTTGTGGGGTTAAACAGAGTGTTGGAGGGCGCTAGCTTAGTGGTGAAATTCAAGCCCAGCAGGGAGAAAAGCAATAACACGGCTAGCGTGGCCTGCATGCTAACGCCTGTTAGCCGGCCCAATTTTTTTTCTTCTCTTTTTTTTGCACACAAGGAAGAAATGAATGAGCTCATTAGCACTTGTTGGCACCAGCTGGGCTGGAGTGTGAAAGTGCTGATGGCCGTATGGTGATTCGGCCCTTTTCCTTCATTCTGTCACTGGCTTTATTTTCTTAGCAACAATCCGAGGCTGAGGGTCACAAACGCATGCTAGGATGGCTGAAAATGTTCACACAGGCTACTGTATGGAAGACAGTGTACCTAATGAACAGTATTATATTGTTGTAGAGTTTCCTAACTATATTTTTATTCTAATGTTCAATATAAATCAAGGTAAAAATATTTTACTCCAGGTCATTTTTGGAGCATTTTTAATTTTAAATAACAAACTGGCCAAAATTAAGATACAAGATTTTGTAGTATGATTTTACGTGCCTACTTCTAAAAGAGCTATAAAAAATGTTTAAGTTAATTGGTATAGAAACAATAACTTTTACATATATGCCGTTTTTCAAGCTTTTAAAAAGGTTCTTATGACTCCAGTAGAAACAAATGTAATTTCTTAATGGCATTACTCCAAATAACCTTTATTGGCATCCGTGTCATGGCATATTCAGCTTTAAAGGAAATGCTATAAACACAATATCAACCCCCCCCCCCCCCAAAAAATATATATATATGTATATACTAATGTAAATCAACATAAATAAATATTTTTTATACAATAGCTGTGTATAAAAAATATAGTGTAATGTTAGGATCTGTTATTGTTACCACATGTTTTTAATGGGGAACTTATGGGTATTGTAATACATCACTCAGTTTTTGCAGCTTGCTTACTGTATTTTTTACGGACTATAAGGTGCATCGAATTATAAGGCACATTTTAAGCAACAATAGTAAGGAACAAGGGTATCACCATGTTTCAAAAAAAGTAAACAAAACTGTAATTCTTAAAAAAAGTAAAGTAAAACAAGTGCTGGATGTTAATCTACACAGATTTCTCTGCTGAAATCTATTTTCTACGGTGAGTAAATCGCTTCTGTTTATTTACAGCAGCGCTCAGGTAGTAAATACCACCCAACAGCGCTATACTGAGAAACCCTGAGTGTTCCGGTAACCCAGGGCGCTCAGACCTCAGTACGATATACTCACCTCTGAAAGGTGAGGGAGCTAGTGCTGCAGTTAGCAGCTAATGCTAATTCTGCTCCAGCCTTGGTGCTGGAGAAACTTCTCTAAAACTCAGTGGATTAGCGTGTTAGCTTTATTTCAGCTTTATTTTACAATTCACATATAAGCTTAAGTGTGCCTTATAGTGTGAAAAATACGATGTCTTCGACTGGTATGAAAATCCACACATTCTGAAACTGTCAAAAATACAGATTTTAATAAAAAGTGAAAGTAATTATATACAGTGAAAACAAATGCTAATAAGTACTAAATCAATCAATCAATCAATCATCTCTGATAATGAACTATGTTAGCCAAGTTACCTGAAGGTTATCTAGCCACATAGCTGCTGAGCACCCAACAATATTCACAGTTATATTCTGCTAACATTAATATCTTTATGTTTTAATTTGTTTCAATCCAGTGTGAATTCTAGATAAAGTGATGATCGTTGCAGTGATGATGCATGTGTAAAATGTAGACAGTGGTAAATTTGGAGCTAGTACAGAATCTTCACATTATATGGAGTTCAGTGATTTTTTAAAAAGGTTCTCATTTACAAATGATATATTTAAAGGACTGGGGTTCTTCAGGGAAAACACAATGATTCTTCAATGGCATTTTTTCCCCATTTTTTAACCCTTATTGACGTCTGCAGGCTGAAGTATTTAGCGATTTTCAAATATTATTGTTTTACTATCAAAATACAGTGTAATGTCATAAAATGCAAGTAAAATCTTTATTTCTATACTGTATACACTGGTATGGGGTTACCCAAAGACAACGTGGCCACCACTGATTTTGTTGGTTACTGCTGGGTTTACTTTACGTTACTTACTTTGGGTTTTATATCTAATAAACTGCACTTTAAAAAAAATAAAGGCGCTTCAATTTTTTTTAGGTGATGCCACAGAAGAAGCATATTTCTGTTATAATCATGTGAAATTCTTTAGTGTACCCAGAACTTTGTAGTCCAGAGCTCAGGTCATCTCACCTTTCAATGTTACTTACACCCAGCAGGTTCTACACACACGTAGGAGGAGGACACACAGAGACACTGAGTCACAGTGGAGGAAAAGCACTTAGCAGATGACCGCTACAAACGGCCAAGACGACGGATGACAGCAGCTGAGTGCGGGGCGGAGGTTGTAAGTCGACCCTCAGTGTAACTGTAAGTGAAGATTTGATACATGCGCCGCCAATGAAATTCCCATCGGCCGCCTCCGGGGGTCCGGTTTCTCCGTTAAAACTTTACACCACCAAAAAATTCCCGATTTCATCCGAGGCACGCTAGAAACGGCAAATTCAAACCTCCTGCGGTAATTGGGTGGATCTCACCCAAATTATGAGGGAGAAAAAGAGAGAGAGCGGTAGAGTCAGAAAGAGGGAGAGAGAGAGAGAGAAAGAGAGAGGGCAGACAAACCTGAACTCCCTCTCTGATTAGAAACACATGAGCCAGTCTGCTCTAATGGCTTCCTATGTTTGGTAACATTTGGGCTGAAGTGGCCCCACACACACAAGAAAATCTCTTACCGTTTCATTGCTTGGATATTGTTTCCTCCTCTAAGTATCCAAATGAATGAAAGTGGTGTTCAATTAGACTAAAAAAAATGCTGGCAAATTTCTCCACCACAATTTATTTTATTATTACTTTTTTTAACCAGTCTGTTTACCCCTGATATTTCGGCAGTTCTCTCTGATGATTCTTTTGATTTATAGCTTGATAACTTGATACAAAATACATGTAATTTTGTTATTAACTCTCATTTTTAACTGAAAATACATTAATTAAAATATGATAACAATTTCACTTGAATGTTGTTGTTCCTCTGATTGAAACAAATGATAATAATCCAAAGAATGCTCTAAATCTGCACACAATAACTCTAGAAAAAAAACATAGTGCATCCAACAAGAACTAAAATCTTGTGCGTCTCACAATGAAAGCTCTTCTGGTAGCAGATTAAACCAGTAAAAAAAAAAAATCAACCAGTAGGGGCTATGTGGAAACAAAAGGTGTTTGCAAAAAAAAAAAAGAAAAAAAAAAGGAAAATGACTTTAAAGACAAATGTCTAAACTGTCTCTGTAACATAGTCACTCATATGCCATGCAGTTCGTGTGTGTCCAGTAAGATCAGCAGTAAAAGCAGCCGTGGTGCAGAGAGATGTACTGGACTGCAGGCTTGGGATTACTGGCTCTCTGCATTTGCTCGCTCTGCCAATGGACCCTGTCATCAGAGCAAATGTCTCTCTCTCGCTCTCTCTCTCTCTCTCTCTCTCTCTCTCTTTTCCCCTCCATGCACCCAGGCCCCGCAGTGGTGCAGGCGTCCTCGTAAAACGGCCGCTTTATGAAGACAGAAGGAGAGGGTTTGTGTTTTACTGTTGTGTAAACCATTGTTTTAATGTCCCACGTTTAATATTTCTCAGCTTTCTGGCTCGCCGTCAAGCCTCAAACAATAAAGCCATTGAGCTCGGCCTGTACCTCCGGCTCACTTCACGCTAAGCGCCGCTTTTAACGCCTTTTCCCTTTCCTTCTTCCCTTTCTCTCTCTTTCTCTCTCTCTCTCTCTCTCTCTCTCGTGCTAGGACCTCAAACTCCAGTCCCTCCCTCGCTCGGTGACCGATGGTGGCATTTTAAACAGCTGTAAAACGAGTACTTTTATTGTATTTCGATTTATTATTTATTTTTAATTATTTTACACTGATTTATTATCCTACATTTTTAGTAAGGGATGCCTATTTTTTGTTCCTAAGCTCTGATGTATCATGTTTCAGCTGACTGCATCAATTAGTGCTGTTTTATATGTTGTTGATAATGCACACCTCAGGTAGCTAACTGAGCCCTTCCAGTGAAACCATAACATATCAACCATTTCTCCTTTTTTAATTAGATTTCTATACATTACAAATCAGTTAATATGTGCTTTATTTAGACTTATATTTATTTTATTAAATATATCAGTATATGAAATCATGTAAAATCTTAATTTCTACTGTTTTTCAGTAGAATAATATAAATAATAAATAATTCTTTTTTACATTGTGATGAACAGACCAATAGAAATGTTCCCAAAATTAAGGGTTTATCTGTTAACATTTTGTTTCTTTTTTTCTATTTTATGGGACCTAATTTTAGTTCATGTTACAGTAATAATACAGTAATAATATGTATATGTTTATTTAAATATTAAATAATACATGTACATTTGTTTGTATTGCTCAAAATGCATTTTTTCATGGCAATAATGTTACATAAGATTAATAAAACTCACAGTTGACTTAATGGATCACTTCTCTTTTACTTTTACTGTCAGGTCAGTTGGCCAAACTCTTTGTACTCTATCATGCACTCTGTACTATCTGACAGCAGTGCCACCGTTACTGTGAGCTGTTAAGAACCGCAGACCAACAGCACCCTATAAAACATCTGTACAAACATCAAATAAAGCATGGAGTTATAATTCTAAAGGAAACCAATGGAAGATACAAAGAAAATAAAGTGAAGTATAATAGCGTAAATAGGTAGAATAAATATAAATGCATTCCGCTAATTTAAGTTGCACCCATTGCTGAAAAGATAAATATTGCTAATAGAACAGGACCATCTAGAGCAAATAAAAACACAAACCTGGACACCTAATGTCCAGAGTAGACTAAAAGGCTATAAAGCTGTGGAGCAGTGGAACTGTGTTCTCTGGAATGATGAATGGTGCTCCATCCAGTACATTTGGGATGTGTTGGGGAGATTTAGTAGAGTGGTGGTCATCCCACATGAACATTCTTGTAGTTTCTTTACTAGAGTACTCAACAAAAAAGTGGAGACAATTACTACAACAAAATCAGAAAAAAACTCTTTTTAATACCATTGATTTAAGAAGAAACAACAGACAAGCATGTGTCCTAATATTTTTGCCCATATACAGCTCTGGAAAGCTCTACCAAACTGAAAACCTCTGGAATATAATTAAGAGGACGATGAATGGAACTGCTTGAATTTTTGCACCAGCAGTGGAATAAAGTTATCCAAAAGCAGTGTGTAAGACTGGTGGAGGAGAACATGCTAATTCAACCCCTCGGTCTACAATAGATCATTGCAGAAGAAGGTGGGGTTGAGAGATGTTTACGGCTACTGTTGGCCTTGGCTTCTCAGCACCTTCCGGCTGTAACATTGACCCCCCTCTACACACACACTTCGCGGCGGCATGACGGATTCTCAGGGACGAACGGTCAGCGAGGGGTCCTCCATATATCTGACAGGCCTTTTAATTAAGCCACACGTCTAATCGAGCACGGTGGCCATTGGCTCAGTGTTTAACCCGGTATGGAGAGCATGTCAGTCAAGCCCCGGGACGCACATTAATCCGCCCCCCATGTACCGCAAGGAATGGGTGGTCGGCAGGGGTTATGGGGATTAATGTATGGACGCTGCAGCGGCGGGCTTGACAGTAATGGCCGACGCTCGTACATTAGGGTGATTGCGAGGCTCAGGCTCTTTCAGGCAGAGAGCGCCACAAAGAGATGCAGCGATCACATGATCGGGCTCTTAGATCCATTAGGGCCAGCAGGAGAGCCAGGCTCACTAATCAATGGGTGCGTGGAGCGGAGGATGGGGGGAGACAGTCATCCTAGTTCAACATCGAAGCAATGAGCAAAAAAAGGTGAGGTTTACAACAATTGTTTTTGTTATAATTACATTTAAAATGTATTATATATAAGGTGAATAGAGTAATTGACTGTCACTTAATACTGTGCAAAGTATGAAACACCTTTTCTTGAATATTTTACATTTTTAAGAGATGATTTGCAATAGTAGGTTCCAGGTTAGGTCTAGATTTTAGCTGTACGATCCACTTGCATAAGAAATAAAAATGTAGAAGGAAACCCGGTGGTAAAAACAAGAGTTTCCTAATTCCTGAGACAATTAGGCTCCACTCTCGCTTTAGCACTCAACAAATCCACAGGTGTTTCTGTCCAACCTTTTACTGTGAGAAGACATGCTGATTTCAATAGAAACACTGTAACAAAAGCACAAACCGGTGGAAGAATGTGTCATATTTAGTTGATAAGGAAGAATATAAAAATATTTTTTAACACATTATATCAGGATTTGTCCATTTTCAGCCAAAATATGTGACCAGCGATCAGTCGCTATTTTTCTAATCAGCCAATCCAGAGAGCTGATCTGGTCATATTCACAAATTAAGCATTACAGCACCACTACTTAAGCTCCTTGTTCACAAGATGCTTTTTTTATAAATTAAACTCAGATATTTGCAAATAATATATAAGAAGCACAGTCTTTTGGGTAAATCAGAGTGAAAACCTTACAAAATATCACTAACTGGTTACCCCTCTCAAGAGTATTAAAACACAGCAGAGCTAACAAACACCACTAACCTCCAAAAACAGCAAATGGTGCTAAACACATATAGAGAAATGAATAGAAAATGTAGCCTTGCAGAACGATGTAATCTCCAGTTTGATGTAAAAGATTAATAAAGCATTCAGCCCTGCTCTTAATCGGTATTTAACGATAAACCATTCATGCTGAAAGATGACCGTTGATCAGAATTGGCCCCATAAACACTATTCGGCCCATCTCTTTCTAAAAAAGCCCTGTAGAATAACTTCAATCTCCTTTTTAAAGCAGTAAGCTTATACAAGAGGATAAAAAGCCTTAACTTTCAATGTATAAAAATAAGAGTGATGAACTAAATCACCAAAACCTGGCATCTTCCAGCCCATGAACGCTGTATCACAGTTCACTGTGTTCAGTCTTTGTGTAGACTGAAGACACTGAGTGAAAAACAGAAAGAGAGAGTGAGAAAGAGAGAGAGAAGTGTATCTTGTTAGGTATTTGAAGGATGAGACAGATGTGACACACTCCAGTGCGTCTCTGAATGCTTACACTGGGGCAAAGTGTGAACAGCTTCTCAGCCCTGCAACTGACAACAGATAACCCAGACACGGATGTTTAGGCAGCGGCCCATCAATCAAATACCTACTCCCTCACACATAAAGCTCTGTATTTCTGTCTTTCGGAGGTTATATTTGCAACGCCTTCTACAAGGAGCAGCAAGATTAAAACCTAACCCTTTTACTGTTAGCCACCTTAAGCAAATCATGGGCTAATTATGTTACAAAATATGCCAGCCTTAGGTCACAACAAAGCTCTAAAGCTCTATGTTCTCTGAATTTGAGATTCCCCATAAAATTTGGCTTATGATAAATATTGCTTATGAACAACATCAGCATATCAATTTGTATGCACCTCATACATGCCATGGTAGGATGCACCATTTCATTATTTTTATCTTTTTATTGCTTGACATAACTATTGTTATGCCTACACTTAACATTTTGTTTTTTTTTTACTTTTCCTCACTATACTTTGCGACCAGCACGTATAAAAAGCAATAGTGATCCTCTTATAAGTTCACTAGTGAATACAAACACAACTGCATCTAAAGATCTATAGATCATCTATAGGTCCAGTCCTCTAAAATAAACGGATCTGTACAACTCTTCCAGAACTGTCTGGTGTGTTTGTGCTCCCAGATACGTGGAAGGCTTCATCAGGATTGCTTAGATTTTTAGATTTCAGCCCTTATTAGGTGTTCTTGATGGCATTGAGGTGTTCTTTAAAAAAGGTTGCGAATGATTGTAAAGATGATTCCACTAAAAAAAGCAATGATTGAGTTAAATCTCTCTATTCTGTTTGTGCTTGTTTTAATATTATTCCTATTTAGAGCTTATTAGATTTTCTGCCTAAACCTATGCTTGGCCTATGCTTCTTCAGTGTTGCAATGTAAATTAACCTCATTCTGAACAGATTTCGCTTCTTCAAACAGCCTGAAAATGTTTTTCAAGGCTCAGTTTTAATGCTCTAATTACTAAAAAAATGTGGGGTTTAAATCGGGCTCGGGCTCATAAAGACTTCTAATAATTTTTGGGCCTGATCTAAGCTCTACTCCTACTCCTACTTTTCTTTTTCAAATAATTGTTTGCATTTAATTTTAACCATATTTTGTATCATTTGCATGGAAAAAAACTGGCTACAGAAAATCACAGCGTTACAGATACCTACAGTGGATGCTCACACCTGACGCAGGCCTGAGCCTCCTGCCTGACAGTGAGCTACTGAACAGTGGCCACTCTATGTGTACTCTATGAGGTTTAAGACTGAACAGAGGTACATTCAGCTGAAGCTATTATCATTTATCTCCTGGGCAGAGCGATTGACCATAAACGAACCACCAGAGACCCTTAATCACGGCAGACCTTCTCATATCTCTGGCGTCTCGGAATAATCTTCCTTGATAAAAGCTTGTTTTTCTAGTAAAAGTGCAGGCGACCTCTCTGATTCTCCGATTCCGATTCACATCCTTCTCTAAAACGAAGTGGAGTTGCACGCTAGTTCAGCTTAACTGCTGCGGGCAGGGGGGAAAAAAAAAAAGAGAGCAGCGTGTCAGTTTTATTTCATAATTAACTCAGCGGGGAGATGCTGGTTAGCCTCTGGTCGCCGCGCGTCCTCGGGGCGAGGGGGAGAGCCGGCCATTAAAGCCAGCATCCGCTGATGACTCTTATAAAGAACAAGCAGTGCATTTAAGCCCGTTAGATAAGCGGAGCGACGCTAACTACGTTTAACAGCCTTGGCATGCTCCCGTGCTCCTGTGTTCGATTTAGGCTTGATTTAAGAGTAGTGGGGGGGAAAGAAAAAGAAGCATTTAAGTGTGCTCCAGATCGCTATTCTACATAAACGCACCTGGCACCGGGCTGCGCGTTAATGGAGGGTGTTTTTTCGGCGTCGTTGTTGTTTCCTGGCAGGAGCGTGTATGACTCTCTCTCTCTCTTTCTCTGTGTGTGTGTGTGTGTTTGTGTTTGTGTGGGTACGTGTTTACGGGTATGTAGACCTTTTAGTGCACAATGCTGACTGGGCGGTTATAATTTTTCAGTGGTGTGGAAACCACGGGTTTTTGCTTCTTGAGAGAGAAGAAAAGCGGTACGTGGGCACTGCTGGGCCCTTTTCCAGGACGTGATGTACCTGCAGATAGCAAATATAGGCTTAAAGTTGGAGGATGACTTAGTTTGGCCATTGAAACTTGGCTTAAAGTTGCTGAGAAATTTGCACGTCAAATGAATTTGATTAAGCTGCACATGTTAAATTTCTGAAGTTTGGTTCTTTATGTTTGACTTTTCGACTGATCAGTGACAAGAGATCACGAAATAAGTAGTCTTTCATCAGGAGGAACTCATACTGAGTCTGTCTGCTCTCCAAAAACATGTGTTTTTGTCATGAAATCGTATGTGTGAGAAAGTTTGAATGACTTCTTAAACTGTGGACTGGTGCAGGCATTAAACCTGCTAGACTTTTTTGGGGGCTTTCAAGGCATCAATGATCAATCTTCAATCTTTTTTTGGACTGTGAATAATAAGGTTTTAGCAATATAGCAGAATTTTAAATAATTTATACAGAGCTTTGAACATTGGTTATTCACTTAAATTTAAATGGAAAAAAAAAACATCTTGGTAAGGAAAAAATTAAGCTGAGGACCATTACTATAGCTTTAAGAATAGAAAGTGTGTACCAAACCACACACAAAATGTTTATGTATCTGGATCAATACATATAAAATAATACAAATAAAATATTTAGGCAACTACTGTTTTTTTTTATACTGCTAAGACAGTTTAATTCTAAGGCATGGTGTGACATCATGGCCGATTTTCTTTCACTGTGAACGGCTGCTTTAACGTTCAACAGAAGACCGTTAGAGAAAAAAAGGAAAGAGAGGACAAGAGGGAGCAGGCGGAAGAGAAAAGGGAACAACAAGCGCACTGACGTACATGCAGATGAAAGGAAAGAAAAGGAGAAAGCGGAGGAGAGGGCGAGAGGGGTACGGACCCCCCACCAGGCCTGCTTGGACGCAGAGTTCACAGGTTATCAGTCAGCCTTGACTCGCGCTAACCTCATTACCTAATGTGGCTGCATCAACACCCTGCCCGCCTGCTTATCGGCCCTTTCTGAGTGCAGGCGAGCGGTGTGTGTGCGTGTGTGTGTGCACGTGAGCGAGCGAGTGTGGTGTGTATTGTGAGTTGTGACAAAAGCACCTTCTCAAGAGTGACCAGTGGTCATAGGTTGAATAAAGAACAGAAACTCTAACTGCAGCGAGAATCCAGTTCACACTTTAGACTGCTTGTGTGTAGTGGTGGTGAGGGAAGGTGTGTCTGAGTGTGTGTGTGTGTGTGTTTGTGTTGTACGAGTGGTAGTTTTTGTAAAAAAAATAAATAAATAGTTTTTAATAGTTGAATAGTTGAGTTTAATGTAAAATGGTCACTTGTAGAGAAAGTGAATCAAAATGAATTAGATTTCTTTACACTGGTGTTAAACAGAATCAGAGGTCACAGTTTGAATGTTTAAAATACTGTAAACACATGATCTGAGATAAATATATCATTCTAAAAACAAAAAGTTCAATAAAACAGCTTTTTTGTTTGACAAATATTGTGCCTTACAGAGCCATTATGCATTATGCAATAAGCAATAATCGATATGGTTCTTAAAACATGAAAAAAAGAAGCTGTCAAGTTTTTTAGCAGCTCCTACAACATTTTTTGTCAACTGCTTTTAAATTTATTGAATATGATTTTTTTCATGTGGTATCCAAATAATTCTTTTAAATGTATTAACAGTGTAAATTCAGAAAATGTTTAATTCACTGTGCCATAGAGGGTTAAAAATGCTGTAATGCTAAATATTATGTTACGCCTTTTCACATGTTATTGTTACACAATTTTGGTAATGTTGCACACTTACAGGAACTTTGATAAAACTTGTAAAAGCATTGCTTAATGCTCCTATGATGTTCTCTGTTAGTTCGGATGTTACAATTAGGAGTGAAATGATTTGACTACTTTTCGATCACACAAAATACAAGAAAAATTTAAACAGCAAAAGAATCACCAACAGCTTTTTTTTTACACTAAAAGCTTTATCTAAAAAACAGTTCATTTGAAATTATTTCACACAATAACTCGACACACTACACGCTACAGGAAGCAGCTTTCAGAAAAAGATGACGAACATATGCCACAGCCTGAATGAAGGTTACAACAGTTTACACAGTTTTCATACATCTTTGCATGGTCTCCTCCACCAGTCTCACACACTGCTTTTGCATAACTTTATGCCTTTACTCCTGGTGCAAAAATTCAAGCAGTTCAGCTTGATTTGATGATTTGTAATCATCCATCTTCCTCTTCATAATATTCTAGAAGTTTTCAATTTGGTTTTTAAGTGCTCTTTTACTTTTTTTTTCAGAGCTGTACACGTAAAAATGTAAGCAAGATCATTCTGACGGTTCACTGCAGACTACTTGTGTATGCTCAGATAAAGTTGGAAGTGTGTGTGTGTCTGTGTGTGTGTGTTTAAAGCCCTCCCGTACACATGCATGCACTCTTTTCTCCGAACCGGTTGGTAGCGTGTGTGTAAGGATCATGTTTGTATGTTTGTTCTGCACTTTTCTGTATTTGTTCACTGGTGCGTGTTTGTGTGTTAGGATAATTACCCTTGCAAACAAAGGCCATGTTTATTGCCCCCTGGGCTCCAGCTCCGACCCCGCCGCCAGTAGCAAGCTGGAGGGCATGTTTCAGATAAACACCGGAGTCACTCACTCACACACTCTCATGAAACACACACACACACACACACACACCTACACACACTTTCACCAAGCCATTTTCCCCCATAGTGAGAACAATTAATCAGAGCTAATTTGGGCCTAACGTGCTTATATGTAAATGAGTCACAAAGCAAGGTGATTAATGCAGGAAACGCACTCACACACACACACACACACACACACACACACACTCACTTTCACACACACACACCCACACACAGAATTACAGCACAGAGAGTTCACACGGGACTCGTTACTAAACAACACTAATTAAAAAAGCATAATAAGAGGATGACTTATGACAGAGCTCCTGCTGTATGAGTGTATGAGTGTGTGTGTGTTTATATATGTGTCTGTGTGTGTGTGCTTGTGGATGTTTAGGGGGTGTTGGGGGGGGGGGGCAAAACCCTCTGGCTCTCATTTGTTCTGCAAGTTTCCATATAGACACATTAGCCTTCACCCATCAGGAGCACAAGGTCATTATGAAAGGCCATAAGGGCACTTTGGGAGCCAACAACCCCCCAAATGTCAGGCTTCATTAATATACAATAAGGTAAACAACAAAGTTCTCAGAACAACCAATTAAAGGACAAGTTTGGCACAAAAATAAAGCTCACCAGTTCCCCCTCATCCCAAACGTAGTCAATCAGCCAGGACGTGATCGGAGTCAAAGACAAGTTTGCTTCATAGTTTTTGCACTGGAGATTTTTGAACTAATGCAAGATTATACCCTACTAATTATACTCTACTAAACATCTTAGATACATACACATACCTCAAAACTTAAACCAGGTCTACACGGTTGTGAGCCATGGTCAGATGGGCTTGTTTAAGTATCTTCAGACACTGAAAGTTAGCTGTTTTCTACACAAATAGACCAAAAAAAGCAAGGGTCCAGAGTGGCCCAACCGTGCTGGATCTATTATTATAATTATAGAAAATCAGTTTGAGAGAGTTTGATCCCACTGAAGTCTCTTCTGTCTTCTGTAGTCATTTGTAGTTTGAGTATCCAGGAGAGCATAACTGTGGGATCTTCTATCTCTGTCTCTGGGTAGGGAGCATGACCTTTTCCATTTTTCTCCATCAAATAACTTATGTTTATGGAAGGAAGTATGATTCTTCTATAGCTCTGCTTAGTGAATCAAGTGAAGCACATAACACATGAATGAATGAATTAATAAACAAAATTTCTTATAGAACTTATATAATGCTCTTCTAGAAACCCAAGGGTGCTTTATGATCACGTTCCACACACAATCATTCTCCACTCAGCACTCATCCATAAACACTGGTGAGAAGCAGCAGCCAATTAGACACAGCGTACTCTCAACCAAACAGCACTGTCCAACTGGAGGACTGCATCCAGCACTGAGGAACTAACCCAGCACAGCAATGCCAATCCATTATACCCTGCGCGAGGTGTGTTGCGATGTTCACTGCTACCTTACACCTCGTCAAAAGTCTATTTTCACATCTTGTGTCGTTTCGCATCAATTAAATAGCAAAGGCCTTGTGAATATGTCTACACTGATTGACGTGGTGGTCTGGAAGTGAGGCGTGTTCAGGTCATTTTTGGCATTTTGCTATCTTGGCGGCGTAAAACACAGGTGCGCCACTGACTGATTTGAACCCTGACAGATTGAACAGTCATCTCAAAAAATAGCATAAAAAATAAAATAACATTGCTGTTTTCATAAATTCAAAAAGCAGCATGAACAGGTCAGGTAAGAGTGCACCTGGCTTCTAAAAGTAATGGCATGTGACACACTGATTTTTGGTTTATTGCACGTTATGCCCGAAAACAGACATGATTAATTAAGGAAAAAAAATAGGTGCATCCTTTTATGCATTTTGAGTTGTGCAAGGAATACTTTTCCCGTTGTTACGATAGCAAAGACACACTAATGTTGAGCATAAATAAGAATAAATAGGCCTTTAGAAGGAAACGTTACACACCTGACTGGCCTATGACATTTATGATAAGGTTTAAAATGCATTTTCCTTTTTTTTTATCTTATTTTTAGAGCTATCACTTTCAGAAACTGCGGCATCATATCACTGAACAATAAAAAATATTGGTTGACTAGAGCTGGACAGTGTTGGGGAATCGATCGTCACAGCATAACAGTAGAGACAGGGACTCTTCCCCGCCAGGTTAAAACCCCGGCACAGAGGGGAAGCCTCTCCAAACTGTCCGATGGCAGCACGCCAAGTCTGTGGCCTAATAGAGTCTGGTCCATTAGTGTCTGTTTCAGCGCGCCGCTCTCCTCTGGCTATTCATCTCATGAGCCGCGATGGAGCCGTGTATCCCCGCTGCTCTTTACAAAACACACACGCGACCTTAGCGTGTTTACACACACGCACACAAACACACACACACACACAGATTAAAGCCCCGCCGCACACTCACACATCCCCAGCATCTGCTAACATTTACTTAATAATTTAACACCATGCCACCATCAATAACATTTCCATAAGGGAGAGAGGGCGAGGACGAGAAGAAAGAGAGAGAAAGAGGGTGAGAGGGAAAAAAAAAACACGTGGAGAGGAATAAAACAATTGTAGGATCGATGGTGCAAAAAATTGGTTTTATCGAGTTGCTCTATCTCACATTTCCCCCCAGACACAGACAAGAGAATGGGAAGGCGAGCGGCCGCCACTGTAGGAGGCGCGGAGGTGGGCGGAGGGGGGAGGGGAAAGAAAATAAATGAGATTATTGATGTTACACGTCAAAAATAATTGCTCAGATTTCTGCTCAGAGGAAAGGAAAAGATGCTGATGGATTTGTTGATCCATGAAAAGGCTTCATTTCGCAGGTGGACCAAGGAGACGGAACCCCGTGCGTTGTTTTCTTATTTATTTATTTACTCTGCCTGACCCCCCCGGAGAGCGGCGGGAAGAAGGATGTGTGCTACCTCGATTCATCTCCAGGCTAAAATCATTATGGAGGGGGAAAAAAAGGCCAAGGATTCAATCCATAGTTAACTTCCATAACAACAATAAAACAACAACAACAAAAATACAAAAACTAACATTTACTTCCATTCACATCCATTCACAGGACCAGAGCAACTTGTTTATTTATTTATTAGATTTTTGTGTATATAACCACCAGCTGTGTTCTTGTTCGATTCCTATGTTTACTTTGATATTTCTTCTTCACATTATTTTTTTTTCTTGATTCTTCACATCATAACACTTAGAGGTAGAGGAAGATTGAGCAGCCTTTAGAGTTTTGGCGCACTATTCTACTGTGCAGCATCAACTTTTGTTTTGCATTGCCCTTCAAAAAAAGCTAATTGTTTTTATACATCACAATGTAATCAGTTGTGTTGAGTTGAAGAGGTAGAGTTGGTATACATCAAAAAGACCTTTTTGAGTAATGTTCTAAGTATGTTGAGTAATGTAGAAAGTATCCTCAAGTGCAGTCGCAAAGACCATCAAAAACGCTATGATAAAACTGGCACTCATCAGGATCTCACCAGGAAAGGAAGATCAATCAGGAGTTCATCAGAGCCTCAAGAGTTACCAGCCTCAGAAACCCCAATTTAACAGCACCCCAGATAAGAGCCAACTTAATGCTTCACAGAGTATTTTGGTTTGTGTAACACCTTTAAGTTACTATATGATTCCTTATGTGTTCCTTCATAATCTGGATGACTTTGAATTGGAAGATAATATAAATATTAATATAATAGTGTGATTGATATCTTGGTACTATTCTAGACTGTGCCCTACATTGTTAAAGAGGAATAGCTACAGTATATCAATAATCATTAAATAAAAGAAGACTTAGACTTAGTCGTTAGGATTGGGAGGTTAATTAATTTAATGTTATAAATCGAATTACTGTTTTAATACAATATCTGAGATTTTCTTTCTTTACATCTTTACATCTTTAGACGCTGCCAGATGGAGTCTGGAGTCTGGAGATAGATGTGTTTCTGTCTGAAACCTGTAAGGAACTCTTTTATGTGGCAGTGATTAAATTATTTTACATTTTTCTGAAAGTGAAATATAGGGAGGTTATGTAATTGAGAATCACTCATATATTTGAAGAATATCAAGATTATTTTTTTTTACAATGTCGCCCAGCCCTAATAGTCACTGTTACTGTACGAGCTGTATCACAGCATATTAATTTAACAGTTACATTTAATAGTAAGGTCAGGAGGTTAAGGGCGTTTCGCTTTTCCACATTCAAGTTCTTCAAAAAAAGTTGAAGTACAAACTCTAAGAATCCTCATCCACCCATTCCTGCCCCCCGTTCTGCAGTAAAGTGGTCAGTAACAGCACAACCTTACAAACACTAACCTGATCAGTCCCTTCACACAGCGGATTAAGAGATGGCTATGGGGAGGACATGAAAAGGAGAGAACAGAAGGACTGTTTTGTCTGGGACATTTTTTTGATCTTGCGCGTCTCAAAACTGTCGGCTTAGCCGCTCTGATCGCGGTGGTCCGGTGTAGAGTCCCTGGACGAGTCCCCCACTCCCCATCCCATCGCCCCCCCCACACACACCCCACTCACTTTCTAGGCAGAGGGTATATCTGGAGGTCCTTGCCAAGCGCTAGTGTACAATAGGCAGTGTTGGGTGATTGAAATTCACTCCGGCTTGTCCCCGCTCTGTCCTGAAAGCGATCTGGGCTGAGGGGGAAGATAGGCACTGACCCGCTGGCCCCAGCGCCTCCTCTGAGCTGGCCATTCGAGCGCCGCCTGAATGAAGACGGGCCTACGTCACACACACACTCACGCACCCGCCAAAACACACACACACACACACACACACACACAGGCCTCATCAGATAGCATTTCTGTGGACTGAATGGCTCAGATGCTGAGCCACTGTGTGTGGCATCAACCGCCACTTTTTATTCCGCCGCCGCTTCAAACACACACTCGACCCGCTCTCCTCGATCCTTCCTCTCCTCACTGCACACAAGAGCCGCTTTAAAGTGATAGTTTAGCAAAATATCAAATTTACACACTTTCCCCCTCATCCCCGCGAATGTAAGCAAGCCAGTGCAGTGCAGACAAGCTTGATATCCAGCTTAATGGCTTAGCTTTGCACTGGAGTTGTGACGCTAATGCGCTAGCAATAAAAAAAAAATGCCACTTGCGTCTAAAAAAAAATAACCAAATTCTCTTGATAAAAAATATATATGTAAAAAAACACATATATTATTTAATATACATCGAAAATAGGGAAATGTATTGGCAAGAACTTGGTGATGCAGTACGTATGACGATACAGTTGTTACGATTCAATGTATCACAATATATATTGCGATATTGTTTTCAAGGCGATATACTGGGATTGTTTCAATTAAATAAAAAACATATATATATATCATAGTATAAAAACACCTATCATATTCATAAAATTGAAAATCGATAAAATACTGTAAAACTAATATATTCTAACAAACAACAGCTGAAATAAATCACCAAATCCTCTTGATAAAGAATATGTTAATATATATATTAAGATTATTTAAATATACATCGGAAATAGGGCTGTGTATTGGCAAGAACATGGCTATGCAGTTTTTCTATAACAATACAGGTGTAACAATTCAATATACTGCATTATATAGCAATAATATAAGCAAGGCAATATTTTGCCATTTTTTCAATTTAACAAAAAAAAAACTTTCATAGTATAAAAACACTTATATATTCATAGAATGGATACTGTGTTTCTAAAAAACGATACATTATTTAAAAATGAATTATCGGGATACGATTTCAGTATTTTCTAACACCCCTAATTTGCTTGCTTAAAATGATACTCAAGGAGGAAGTGACATCATTGGACCATTATGGTCTCAGCCGAAACACCCTGTCACACAAAATTTGAGGACCAAATTGACCAACTTGTCACCTTTAAATAAAATAAAGAGTGCAATTCTGAGAAGAAAAATTATGTTATTTGGCGCATGAACATATCTTCTGATGCAAATAAAATATCAAACCTCTGTGCTCATTTAGTAAAATCATGAATTAAACTGTATTTATTCCCCCAATCTGTCACTTTAACCAAAACAACAGGACAATACAGCAATAAACTGTGAACGTTTAGCCACAGCTCTAGTTTATTAGGCCTCACAGCCTTTGGTTTGATGCTCTTCATTTTGAAGTCTATTGCGACTTCGCCGAACACAATCAAATCCTTGGGTTCGCTTTTAGTCTGGATCGAAGTGGCTTTCACCGGCGGTATGTATCTGATGGATTGAATGTGCGAGCCTCGCTGACAGACGCTCAGGCCGGCCAGCGTGGAGCCGTGCAACAGAAAAGCAGCCGCAGATCAAATAATCAAAAGGTTGCGTCGGGCTCTGAGCACCAGGAGCCGAGCGTAAACACAATCAGGAGCGGCTACTGGAGGAAAACCTCGGCAGAATAAAGGCACTGGCAGCGAGAGATGGAAAACAGGAGTGTGTGATAAACACCTGAGAATGCCTCAATGGGAGTGTGGTCACACACACACACACACACACACATACTCAGTGACAGACACACACACACATACACACAGTGAGACACACACTCACGCAGTGAAATAGAGTAAATGTGCACACTGCAACATGCTACAAATATATTGATCAACCAGTAATTAATATTTTGAAATGGATTCAATACTAAAATACTGGATTGAGGATTAACAAAAAACCTTATTAGGACCTTATTATACTTTTACAACAACTTTTGAATTCCCGCAGTATCTACAACACATGATTCAGTATCTGCTATAAATGATTCAGTATCAACAATAAAATATTTGGTTTGTATAATTCATAATTTAATGTAGAATACTAATTACAGGCATCTAAATATGTGCTCTCAGTATCTACAATAAATGATTCAGTATACAAAATAAAAGATTCAGTATCTACAACCAATGATTTATCATACAAAATAAAAGATTCAGTATCTAAAATAAAAGATTCAGTGTCAACAATAAAAGATTCAGTCTCTACAATAAAGGATTCAGTATACAAAATAAAAGATTCAGTGTCTACAATAAAAGATTCAGTATCTACAATAAACAATTCAGTATCCAAACTAAATAACTGAGTACCTACAATAAACTGTTCAGTATAAAAAATAAATGATTCTGCATTTACAATAAATTATTCAGTTTACAAAATAACCGATTAAGTATCTACAATAAATGATTCAGTATCCAAAATAAATGATTCAGCATCTACAATAAATGATTCAGTATCCAAAATAAATGATTCAGTATTTATAGTGAAACTTTTGATTTTAACAATAGATGATTCAACATCTACAATAAATGGTTCAGTATTCAAAATTGATTATTTTGTATCTCCTAAAGCATATGATGTATGTTTTGTTTTAAATATACATTATTCACTTTGCAATTCTATGTGATATCTGTGATGAATTATGCAAATTTCACATGTACTATAAATGATTCATTATAATAAATAACTGTGTCTACTACAGATTGTTCAGTATAGTTCTATCAACTACTACCAATAATACAGCAATAACTGTAAACCTAATACAGAACTTTTTTGATGGTAGTTTGATGCTAAGGAACTGAAGTAAAGGCCTCTAGGAATTAAAGAGGTGCCTAGCTTAAGAGTCCGGGTATTGAACCCACATCCTTGTGATCCTTGTGAAATCTAATGTTGATGTCAGTTTGTGATTGCTTTGATTAAGCTAACTAGCATTCATAAACTTCTATCTCTTATTTGCTGATGAACTTCATACTTTTCCCAGCCGTGCATATTCCCATAAAGCCCGCAGCCGTGGACAGTTCTAGCGTGTCCGTGCAGTGTGCGAGCGCGTGTGGCGAGGAGATAACTTTACGAGCCTCATCTCGATAGCCAAATGTTTCCAGGCCTCGTGTTCTGCTCCCGGGGGCACTTCCTGGCCCTCTCAGCTTACACGTGAAGGGGGCAAGGCGTAATCAGATCGCAGTGGTCGGCCATTGTCTCCCGTGGTGAATCTCATCTTTTCAAGCTGACCGTTTTACTGTGGAATCTGTAAAATAATTCGGCCGGGCCCACCTCTCTGCCCTGGTGTCAGTAAATACCTGTCATCAAAGTGTCTTAGCGCGGTAATGCTCCACAGATGGAGATGAGCTTCTCGTTTCTTCCCCTTCTCACTAGAGAGAGAGAGCAGTCTGAGCTCTCCGGGCCCGACAACTTAATTAAGATGTGGATGGATATGTTACATATTTAAAGGGCCCATATCCCACATTCGTCTTTTTTTGTTGTCTTTATTTTGTCCCCCTGATTTCTGCTTATATTTTTTTTTTATAACATTATATAGATTTATATAAAAACTGTCAGCATGCATTTTTACAAGGCCAATTTACAACCTTTCTTTATTCTCATCTTAGAATAAAACTGACTGCAGATCCTCTGACAACTGACAACTTTTATGGAGTTGTGGATTTTATTTTCCAGCAGGACTTGGCACACTGCCCACAATGCCAAAAGTACCAATTGGTCTTATATAATATTCACATTTTTCTGAGATACTGACTTTTGGGTTTTTAATGGCTGTAATATATTGTGCGAGAAATAATTGCGATAAACGGAATTATTGTAATTTTTATTTATTTATTTTATTGCACGGAAATGATAATTAAGAATTAAGAGTAATTAAGAATTATCCAATTTAAACTGCAATCAAAAATATTTTAAACTATCCAAATTTTTTTATTAAATATATTTTTTAATTAATTTTTAAAGTCAACATTTTGGGTATTATTATATTTATTATTTTTAAAGTGCTCTTTACTAAGAAAAACAAAATGGGGCATAATTACTATGCACAAATCTTTATATTGCACAATAGGTCAATAATGTTATTAATGTGACAGGCTTATACCTTATATAAATAAAATTAAATAAAACAAAACCAGTGTTTTATTGCTGACATACCGACTCATACCGATTTTTGGGCCTTCTTTAAAAAGTAAAATAATTTACTTTCTGCACATATATTGTACAATAAGACAATAATGTAATTATAAATAAGTTTGATTGTTTTGTTGTTTTTTTCTTCTATCAGCCACTGGAGGCACTATACCTAAATTCTCTGGGTCCTACAAGAGTTCGGCCGCTTAGAGAAAACACCCTAAAACAAACAGTAATGACCACAGACAGCCCTGATGCATTGATCCACTCCTATGGGGAGTGAAATCGATGCCATTGACAAGCACCTAGAGTTTTCCTCCAGTTCATTTGTCATAACCAGTCAATATGCCAATGAGAAGTGAACACATGTACACGCTTCCAATGACAAAACTATGCCTCAAAAAAAAAGATTATAAAAAAGCACAAGAAGAAGAAAACAGGCCGGTTCTGACCCCTCTCGCTCGGCCCTTCTCTCTCCGTCTTCTCTCTCATGGCCGTTATTGACATTTTGCCGCTAACCTTCTCTTTTACGCTAACTTTAATGCGGGTTCTGTTATCAGATGCGGTGGAGGTGTGGAGTTTCAGCCACCCTCCTCCTCCTTTTCTCTGGGTTATTCATCCCCTCTTCCTGTGCTCTGAAAGTCAAGCTTCCCTTTACAAAACCCCCGCGCCCTTATCTTCCTGACCCCCCCCACCTCACCTCATCCAGTACGGTTGCCGCGCTCCATGCTTGATAGCCAGCAGGCCGGCATCCCGCGTCTCCCGGGACTGGCGGCAGGCACAGGGGCAAGGCACTCTGCCGCTTCTGAGGAGCGGGATCAATGATCAAACCGCCGGGCCAGACCCCCCAGGGGACACCGTGTTTACTGCAGTACTGTCCCAACATGGCTGATAACGCAGCGGGGAAAACACCACCGCTAACTGTGTCACTGCTTAGCTCTTTCTCAGCTGCAAAGTCAGGAAAGTCCAGTTATAGGTGTGCAATACAAAGTGCAGTAGCTAAAGGTTTCACACGTCATAAGGCCTCTTTCCACAGAGCACTTAGTGGCCATTCCACTAGTTGTTTTCGCTGGTTTAGACCTGTCAAGTTGCAGAAGATACAGCACTATCTAGTTGTGTTAACATGCCAGGCAGCCAGCAACATCCTTGCTATCCATCTTCAATGCATGTTCAGAGCCCACTTCTCACAGACTATTGAACCTTTCAGGAAAAGGGGGCAGGTAATGGGCTGCAGAGTTGCATGTTACACTTTTTGCAGCATCAATCTACAACAGGGTAGCTTTCCAAAGTTCTCAGTGGTAGGTCTAACTGAACTGAGCTAGCTAGCACTGACATCCAGCACAGTTCACTGGAGAAGTACAAAACTGGTGTAGTTGGACAGGGTTTATCCAAAACTTCATTTTGGCAGGAAGCTACAGAATGTCATACAGGCCCATACTGCAAACTGAGGTGGTATCATGTAGCTTTGGGGGCAGTCATTTCTCCGAGTGAGGCAATGAGGCAATGGAATGGGCCAACGGGGAAAGGTCCGCGGTCTGAGTGGGTGGTCAGGAGTGTTGGGCAGATATCACTCATCCTGCCTGGCTCAGAATTCAATCTGGTTCTGTCTGCAGGACTCTTACATCGTCACCCCAGCGATAGGGATCATGGGCAGGGCGAGCAGGGGGGAATCGCTAAGCTCTTAAAGGGGCCTGGATCCCCTGACTATGGCCCCTCAGTCAAGAGATGCCTTCCAGAGTCTATATCATATATACAGCAGCTTTTGCTTTGGACCTTGCAGTCGTTTGTCAAATGAACCACAGAGATACCCAATTCTAGTCATGGAATTTGGGCACCTTCCATATTGCAGTGTTTATTGCTTCCCTAACACACTCTCTTTGGCTCAAGAAAGGCTGCTTGCTAATGAACCGATTAGTTGGGTCAGGTGTGTCAAAGACCAAAGTTAGCAGGACATGAGTTCTTCAAGACTCTCAAGTCTCTCCATTGGGAAGCCCTTGCTAAATTTCAAGTTTATGCTTATTTCATTTTCTTTCAAGACCTTTTAAAAGCCTGGAAACAGGCAGTAGAACAGTGTATCGTCATATCATCTGGGAGCATGCATGAGTGCTTTTAAGCGACTAGGCTGCTGAGAAAAAGAACCCATACCAAGAAAACAAGGCATGGGAGAGTATTTGTATTTGTCAGAAAGGGAAGGGGGCTCCTCTCTCTTCCATATTACTGAGAGGATGCACGTCGGAACGTATCCGCTGAAGTAGGATTGCCTTTCCTGTTCTTTTTTTTCCTCCCCCCCCCTTTCCCTCCATGGCCTTTTGTCCGGGGGGTCTGCAGGTGCTCGAGAGGGCACAATATCCCCATATTCATATCCTGATTCTATTCTGATGCCAAAGCCTGGGTCCCAGTGGACAACACCTGCTCTGACGGGCCCTCTGAGCACTGCACAATGCCTGTTGTTCTGGCTTGTGCATTCTCATCCATCTCCACATAGGCAATCACTGTCTGAGCCATGTCGAAGAGAGACGGCCCTTTCACTCAAACCCTCCACTCTCCCCCCGACGTTCACTCCTTCAACTCTGTTCCCATACACACTGACCAGAGACGGCGGAGGAGGCATGGCACACCTGATCACGAATCTTAAGGCATGCACCTTAAAACCGCAAAAAAAACAAGCAAGCAGAATGTTCAAGCAATCTTTCATGGTTGACCAAGACAAATCTTAGGATAGAGGAAGAAATTATATGAAGAGTAGATCAAAATTAGAGAACTGAAGGTAGCCTGTATATTTTCACAGCAGGCATTATTAAAAATTGACCAAGGCAGGCACTTATCTTTCACAATTAACCTTTATGCAAGTCCACGTCCTGAGAGCACAACCTTCAACCTTGTACGCAAGTGTCAACTACATCAATCTGCCTCTTGATTTTTATCTCAGTGTGCAAAATTGCACCTGCTTGACCCCTGACCTAAGCCATCTCGCCATCTGCAAACTTGCTGAACGAAAGAAAGAAGTACTTTTAGTGTGAAAAAGAAAAAAATATATATATCTCTATATATATAGCGATGGTAATAACAGGTTAAGGAGAGTGGAGCGAGGCGTTCACCACTCATCTGCGGCCCTGACTGTAATTGTGACGATTTCACATCCTATCGCGCGGCCCTCCGCCTTTGTGCCTCTCTCCATGGTGACGAGGAGTGTAGGATCAGGCATGTGGCGGCAGGAGACGCCATTACCTATAAATAAGGTACAATTTGGTTGTCACAAGGTTGCCTATAATCTAGCGGTGGATCTGGGGGGCTTGGGCCGCTCGGCTAAGCTGCAAGGGGCCACAGGCCGGGCCTCCGGTGAGAGGGAGGTTAGAATGGATGGGGGGGCGAGAGCTAATTGAAAGCTGATTCCTGTCAGGAGCTCCTTTCTGTGGGAGACAGAGGGGACATTGTGTCCCTCCTAGCTCGAGTGTGGCCTCGGCTGCTGCCAGAAACCCACCTTTTTATCCCTGAGACAAAACAGAGACCCTCACCCTCCCTCCTGCTCTCTCTCTTTCGCTCTCTCTTGCTCTCTCTCTCCCTCTCTTCCTTGCTCTCCCTGTTGGAGCTCTGTCCTGGCCGATGAAAGGGGATATATTAGGAGGGTAATTCCGAGAGGGAGATAACTGTCAGACAGGATGAAAAATGCTGCCTATCTCCAAGACTAGGGACTCAGAGCATGTCAAAACTACAACTTTAGGGCTCAACGGGCCTTGGCAAGCCTGTCGGAGATAGCCAGCCTCCAGTTCCTTCATTCTGCTTTGTTCGCTTTCTCTCGGTCACTCTCTTGTTTCTCCTTCCTCTACCTCCTATTTTTCTTTCTCTTGTTCTGGATGATGGTTCTGCTGATGGTTTCCTCTGAAGTTCCTCTAAAGGTCATAAGTCCAAAAAGACAGTGGTGGTTTTCAACATCAGCAAATGGTAAAGAGAACAGTTCTGTTTTCTCACCATCTCAAGTGTAAGGCTGTCAGAAGGTGGAACGGAGATGCTTTAGTTTTGGCTTCAGCGAGGACTGTGACTTCGGTTTGAATGTTGTGAATGGGGGAAGGTGAGGTGGTCCTGCAGACGGGTTATCTGCTGGGTTTGGAGAGACAGGCTAATTTTTTCCAGCTGCTGCACAGGGAGGAAGAAATGACAGATTTACCCCCTTCTTAAACACACAGGACAGCCTCCGTCTCCGTGAATTGTCAGAGGGGCCTTGTTAGAAAGTTTCCTGTGGCTACTCGCGCATATCTGTCTCTTTCTCTCCCTCTCTTCCTTTTTCTCTCTCTCTTTAAAAAAAAACTGATATTAATACCATAAGCATTTATCTTTTTTATATTCTATCACTGTGGTGTGTCCATTTTATCGTCTCTCTGTTGTCCTCTCATACGTTCACTCTTGATCTCTTTCAGCATCGTCTTGTAGCTTATACTACTTGCAATCTTCAGAGCATTTCAAGGACCAA
Source organism: Astyanax mexicanus (assembly GCF_023375975.1). Classification (NCBI taxonomy): domain Eukaryota; kingdom Metazoa; phylum Chordata; class Actinopteri; order Characiformes; family Acestrorhamphidae; genus Astyanax; species Astyanax mexicanus. The sequence continues at coordinate 19,676,763 of NC_064419.1, read as the reverse complement.
CACAGACTATAACAAGCCTCTTTAGTGTATGCTTTAATACACAGCTTTAATATATAGTTCTTTAACCTTCAGCACCCTAGGTTATTAGGTAATTAATAGTTATTTATTCCTATCATACAATTTCTCATGAATATGCATACATTTAGTAACCATATTTTGTGGTAATATAAAATTAAAACAATATGTGAGAGTATTGCAGTTATGAGGTTGAAGAACTGAATAAAGTGTAAACCTCCTGTACATGGTTTTAAAGCTTTAAGGAACTGAAAATGGTTCTATAGCTTTTATTGTTACAGTTATAAGAAAAATATCATATTGCTGATCTTATTAATGATAGCACTTTTTTAGCAAATCTTAATAGGGTAGTTGCAAACAATTTTCCACTTTGCTGCTTTAACGAGCCCTCTGATTAGGTTAAGAACATTGTCTTTGATTTGATGCAAAAAAAGCACAAAAAGTTATAAGATGTTTTATGGATGCCTAATTGAGACTACAGTGTATTTGCTCCTGAAAAAAGTTGTGAAATATCCTCAGCACCTCAGGTGTACTCAGGGTCTGCAGATTCTGAAAGACCTTCCAATAGAAGTGTTCTGTTTTCGCGTGAGGAGCTCTGTAGCAGACCTTTGCCACATTTATTTGGACAACCGAATAAAATCACATAGCAAAACAAGCCCGGTTGGCACAGATAACACCTACGTTTAGACTGGAGAGAGCGTCAAAGTGGGGTCAAACAAACAGCAGCTAAAGCACGTCTGTGTTTCTCACTTTCGCCGTCCAGACAAGCTCTAAAGTGCCTGCAGGCAGAAAGCAAAACCTCAGTGATGCTTAATGGCTCGCCAAGCTTTCTAAATAAATATGAGCTGTATCAATGATCAATAGCATTGTCGTCACATAAAAAACGTTTATCTCACCTCTATTTTTTTTTTGCAGTTTTTTTACTTCCTAACTTGATGTGAGCCAATATGACCTGATAGACAATAAACCAAAATGATTTGGAATGAAAATCTTTTTTTTTATTGACTTAAGTTAAGTAGGTAAGCTTTTTTTTTTTACTTTTATTATAAAGTCAACATTTTTCAGAGTTAGTAGTTAATTCTTTAGCTACTCAGTCCAATTTTGTGTCCCTAGTTAGATACATGATACTTAAAAAACATGTTAGGGTTGTTAAAAAACTGATTTATATTTTTCATATTTTAATAATTAAACCTTTGTGAGACATCCATTAAGTTTGTTTCAATATTTGTTTTTAAATAAGTTTTACAGTATTTCAAGGCTCATAGAAGTGCTCATCCCCAGAGTCATGTGTGAAAGATAACATAATAATTTTTACCGTGTCACTGGTGTTCCCACAGAGCAAGAAATCTCTTGATTTAAAATTATAACCACCCTGATGGCACTACTTCTATTTGGCAAAGACTTCCATTTATCTATTTATCAAATTTCTGAAGATATATGAAGTGAATCACATTGTAAGTTTACTGGCTCTTTTTAGTTATCTGAGATATTTTTTCTCATGATTTCATATGAAGCTTTTAATTGACACCACTGGTGTGACCCACGACTAGAATAATTAACCTATTTTAAACTATTTTAGCAGATATATTATGACTGACAACTTGACTGTGGTCAGTTTCTGACATTTTTGCTCTAATACTCTACACTAAAAACATTGAGTTCAGAGCTTGAATTAGGACCATAGCTGCTTGTTTGGTGTGTTTAGACTGAACAGAGGTCTATAGAGACTATAAGGGTGAGTGTATGTATCTGTGAGTCTCTCTGTGTGTGTGTGTGTGTGTGTGTGTGTGAGTGTGTGTGTGTCCTTGTGAGTGTGATAAGGAGAGGATGGCTAATAGCAGTGATTAAAGACAAAGAGGGGTTTGAGAGCCAAGATTACTGAAGGTCTGGATGCTTACTGTAAAGGTCAGTGAGACAAGACACACACACATACAGACACACCACCAACTAATGAACTCATCCATGGCAGCACACACACATACAGTACACTACGCTGACATGTACTCAGACGATTTAACCCTTAGAAGTGACTGTATTTGCTGGCATGATTTTTTAAGCCAGGAGTATGACAGATAAGAATATGCCAGTGCATCACTTGATTTGTATATGTTAGATATTTTATTATCATGATTATAAAGAATTACTATACTTTTCACACTATTAGGTGCACTTTAATCCTTTAATCCTTTAATTTTCCCCCCCAAAAAGTGTGCCCTATAATCAGGTGTGCCTTATGTAGGAATTCTTGTTCTCAGCACCAAATAAAGCTTTGGTATTTTAATCTCTGGGTCTTCATGAGGGAGAGTCACCTGGAATAGTTTTCATAGCATCTTGAAGGAGTTCCTGGAAGTGCTGAACAATAGTTGCTGCTTTTCCTTCACGCTGTGAAGCTCCAGCTCATCCCAAATCACCATCTCAGTTGGGGATTGTGGAGGAAAAACACTTCTTTGTTTACCATGTAAATGTGTCCCTTAATTGTTTCCATGTCTTTCATATTAATCTTCAATGTAGTAAAAAAGAAAGAAAAGGTGTGTCCAAACTTTTGATGGGTACAGTTTTACAGTTTTTAGTTTTCATCACTTATTATTATTATTTTTTTTAACTTTTTGACATAATGTGAACCTGGCAGTTGTTCTTCACCTTGTGTCGAAATCTCATGCTCCACAATGTCTTGGAAAAAAAATGTATATATCATGTCTTGATTTCCACTGAAAGTTAACAATATATTTATATCTACTATAAAATTGACATTGTGGAAATATTGTGGAATTTTTGACTGACCCTAAATCTGCAAACAATTTCCTCTGAAAAAAAGTCATATCCACACTTCTGAACAGTAGAGTAAATAAAATGTAATTTATGTAATGTAATTAATAGCACCATTCTTTTATGACCTTACCAGAGTCTAAAAAATGACAGTCCCAGCTCCTGAACATCATAACATTATATTAGCCATAGCAGTTTAAGAAGGCTGTAACTGGTGTAAATCATAAGGACATTGATGGCCAGCTTGAGGAGATAAAACCCAGGCCGAGTCTACCGAGTTTCCCATTTCCCATTCTGTGGCTTAAGTTTTCAGCAGCGAGTGATGAGTTCTTTATTACTCCAGCATGCTGTTTTGATCACCCCAGCCACACAGACCCTAAGCCCTTCCGCTCAACCACACGGCCTATCATCAATACAAGCAGAGACAAAACAACAAACCCCCGCTATATAAAAACACGCTCGCAGAGAGACCAGGAGAGGAGGAAAGTGGGGAAGCCGTTTAGAGGAAGAAAAAAAAAAGTACAAAGGTATAATTTTCCACTACATCGGCCACTACTTAAAACAGCAATTACACCAGTGTGTATCAAAGCCCCCAACTTACCCCTAGGCTGGGACTGGTGGGTGGCATATGTGTGTGAGTGTTTGTGTTTATGTGTGTGTGTGTGTGTGTGTGTGTGTGTGCATGTATATTGGGTTTGCATTGAAATAAATGTTTGTAGAACATGATTCTCGGTGCCTGTGTGTTCTGTTGCTCAGATGTCTCATCAGATATTCCTCACTTAGAGTACCAATGCTTCAATGTGTGGACTGCAGTAGGTGAGGAAAAATTTATATATTTTTCCAAAAAATTACTAATTAAAAAATAGTTGGGTTTGAATTATGAGTTATGCTTTTCTATTATCATTATGTCAGTGGAATTTAATTGTCTTAAAATGCCAATAATATCGTTTATTGCAATAGTTTCTAAGACGATATATCATCCCCAAATAATTATTATCATGGCAGCGCTAGTTTAAAGTGGGATATTAAATTTCATATTTACATTTTAACAATTTAAAAAGGCTATCATATCTCTCAGTGCAAGAGGAGGGCAAAAAGGCAGATGGGAGATAGACAACTACATAAATAGACTATAATACACTTGGATTGAACATACAGTGTAGAGCTGTCAGCATTACTCCTATATATAGACTATATTAAATCAGAAAATAAAGATATAAAGACATTCCAAAAGTTTTAAAAATCAACATTTTTAATTCACCCTCCTGCTATCCTCCAGTTTAGTAACACCCTTTATTCTCTGGGTCAATATGATCTCAGCATTTTAAAAATGATTATAATTCCAGATCAATAAATTTGCTAACATGTTTTTGTTTATTTGACAAATTGTCAGTGGTTCAAGTGTTATTTTACGTGTTTTATTAGTACTAAAGAAGTATTATAAATATTGTGTTGTTAAGTCAAGGCCTAGAGTAAGGGGACCTTTAGAGAAAGATTCTAAAATTGAATGCTATAGTGAACTCAACATTATTACTACACAAATATGTGTAAAATATGGAGATTTCTTATGTTTTACGCCAATAAAATAGCCTAATAAAACAGAAATTATAATGAATATTTTTGATACATCTTATTTTTTACTGATTGTCTTCATCAAATGAAGATAAGACAGTAAATATGAATCACAAAACTAATGTCTACCATTTCTTCAGAGGCTTTAAACATTGAACAGGGTCAAATTGACCCCAAAGATAATAGGAGGGTTAAATACATTTTGGTAGCAGATAAATTATTATATGACTTTAAAACATTTAAATGGTCATTTGAAATACAGTTTGAGACATGTAATTGAGTAAAGTTACACACACACACACACACACACACACACACACACACACACATCTCATCTTCAAGCCTCTCCGGTTTAGCGAAACGCAATGCTTTATTCTGAGGTGGAGCTCCCTAGTGGAAATTCCTAAGACACGGCAGAGAGAGAGAGAGAGAGAGAGAGAGAGAGGGATAGTGAGAGAGAGGGATAGTGAGAGAGAGAGAGAGAGAGAGAGAGAGAGGTCTTTATCTGTGTGGTCCAGCTCGCCTTTCTGTCGCTGCTATGCTGCTCAAAGCCGAGGCTTGTTCTCCGCCCGGCGGACAAAAGCAGACCTGAAGCCTGATCTCCTCCCCAGAGTCCCCATTTACAGCCACCGTCCCACTCCTCATCCCTCCTTCATTCTACCACTCTCTCTCATCCCTCCATCAATCTCTGTCCAACTCTCCATCTCCTCTATCTACCTTTTACACTCTCATCACTACATCATTCTCTCCATCGCTCTCTTTTGTACCAATATACCTCTACCACTCCCTCACCCATTCAACTCTGCTTTTTTTCCACCATATCTTTCTGTATCACTCTCTCTCATCCCTCCATAAATCTCTGTCCAACTCGTTATCTCCTCTATCTACCTTTCACCTCTCATTCTTTTCATCGCTCTCTAAGGTACCACCATACCTCTATCACTCTCTCACCCCTCTATTTCCCACTCTTCATCCCATCATCTCTCTCATCCCTCCATCTCTTTCTGAGTCACCCAGCCTCTCTCTGTCCAACTCGCCATCTCCTCTATCTAACTTTCAAGCCCTCATCACTCCATCATTCTTTTCATCGCTCCCTATTGTACCTCCATACCTCCATACCACTCTCTCACCCCTTCATCTCTCTATTTCCCACTTCTCATCCCACCATCTTTCTCTGAATCACCCTGTCTCATCCCTCCATCTCTTTTTGTCCCACTTGCACTCTCTCTAGTATTCATTGTGCCATCTCTCTCAATCACTCTCTCATGCCACCATCTCTCTCAATCACTCTTATCCCAACATCTCTCTCTCTCACGCTATCATCCCTTCATCATTCTTTTTATTACTCTCTCACATCCCTTCATATCTCTAACACTCTCTTTCTGCCATCTCTCTCAATCACAGTCTCATCCCACCATCTCTCTCAACCATACTCTCATCCCTCCATCATTCTGTTTATCACTCTCTCACCCCTTCATCTCTTTAGGTCCCATGCTGTCCATCCATCTCTCTTTATCAACCTCTCTCATTCTTTCATATCAATCTGTCCCACTTGCCCTCTCCTCCATATCTCTCACTCTCTCATCCCACCAGCTCTCATTCTATCCCTCTCCTTCATATCTCTCCCTCTCTCATCCCACCAGCTCTCATTCTATCCCTCTCTCATCCCTCCATCACTCGCTCATTCTGCCATCTCTGTCTCAATCACTCTCGTATCTTCTTGCATCCATTACTCTGTCTCATCCTCCCATCTCCTCTATCACTCTCTCATCACTTCATCTCTTTCACTAATGTATCTGTCCATCTCTTTATCACTCTCATACCTTCGTCGTTCTTCCACTGTATGTCTCACTTGCCCTCCCTCTACCTCTCTATCACTCTCTTATCCCACCATCACTTGCTCATCCCAATCCATCTGTCTATCAAGCACTCATCCCTTCATCTCTTTATCATGCTCATCTCTTGATCCTTCTGTTATCTCTACCACTATTTCACTCCTCTCTCCAACTATAACTCTCTCATCTCTCCATTCTACTATCACTCCCTACTTAATGCCTTTTTTCTTACTCACTCATCCCTCCATCTCCCAACTGCTCTCATTCCATCCATCCTTCCCATCTTCTGTTAACAACTAATTAATTATTTTAATCCTCCACTCTATTGCTCCACTTTTCTACCACTTCCTCTATTCCTCCATGACATGAATGAAAGTAAAAACTCAATTATGTCATCAAACATGTGATTCATACTGCTGCTCTTGTTGCACATGGGTCCCTGACAAACCGTTTCTATTGGGATAAAAAGCTGTCTACCAAAACAGGACATGTCTGAGGTCCTATCGCCTTTCATCTTGTCTGCATTAATGATGTCGAGGCCTGTTTTCAGAGCAAGCAAGTCCCTCACCCCCCCTCACCCCTCACATTTCCATTCAAAGACAAATATACTGTGTGAAATAGCGCTGAGTTAGAAACGTGTACAGACGAGGGCTTTGTTTATTTTATTGCGGGACTCCTTTGCCGTGTGTGTGTCTGCCTGCGCTTAATCCACTCTACGTCCACTGCGGGTTATCTCCCGGGTGGGTAAAGACAAGACAACAAGCAGGTCTGTGCGAGGAAGAGGGCTCTGGTCTGGGCTTCTCTGAAGATGAATAACAAAGGCATGCTGAGAAAGCGGCACTTGTCCGGCGAGAGAAAGCAACAGGTGTTTGCAGAGATTTAGGACGGCGCTTAGAGAAGAGAGGAGGAATTCCACATGCTTCGTCTGGGAGAGAATCGCTGCGGTGGGAGATTGCGGCTGAGGGAAAATGTAAAGCTGAAATATTTTCCAGTGTTTTTTCTACTTTAGAGTTCCTTCAGGAAATCCTTAGACCTGAACAGCATCTTAAATGGCTGGGTTACTTCTGTTCTGATGAGAGTTGGACAGAATACTGAATTACTGGGACAGAGTATCTGCAAAACATGAGGCAGCTCTTATAGGATGCTGCTGGTGTAAGGTAATCATTACCTACCAAAAGTGGATAAAGGAAGACTACTGAATGAAAAGCTTTCAGTATGATTCTTATATATAATGATCATTTAATGGTTGGACCCACAAACAGGTTTCTGAATGTTTATGAGATAACTATAATAAGTTTCAAAGACACTTACACTGACAAAGGATGTCAAAAGCCATCAGACAGAAGTAGAATGCCCAGGTTGTGGTGATATCTTGTGAGGCTGAACACTTGGCGAGGTATATTGAATTATCAGAGTTTAAGTTCAAGCGAGGTCTGACATGACTAAGTGTCAGATGGACGGAATACACAGTGTCATGTGTGCACTGGGTAACATACCACATAACAGAAAGCATTACCATCCACAGTGGACATAGCATAGTGGATAATAATGATTGTGTGCAGTTTGGCATCTTGCTAGAATTGTCCATGCAAGTGACTGCCAAGGACATTGGCAAAAGTTATGGGACACTAGTGATGTAGCGGTATAGTTACTGGACAGTCTGGCTGCACAATATTGGAATATCACGATATTAAACAGTGCAGGGCCCATGATGTCACCAGCCCCGCACACTCGCGTCCGGACCGATCGAGAGCTGAGTCAGTGGTGAGCACTCAAAACCCAAGAAAAACAGCAAAACAACAATATTCGGCCCTTTAATCAAGCATTTAAATGGCTTGTTTTTCTGCGATTAAAAGTGTGAATTCAGCTGTAACTGGAAATATCTGCGCAAAACTGTGCCGGACAGATATGCACAGCTTTCGATATGTGTGTTTACAAGCACGTGCCCAGCCACGTGGATGGAGGCCATGTGGTTACCTCGTGTTCACTTACACAGACACAGAGACAATGCTGTGTATCTACTTTTTTGTGTCAAGAAATCAAAACGTTGCAACATGACGTGTTTCATTTTATTGCCTTAAGTGACATGTTGCATCCTGCAATGTGACTATTGTGCATGTGCACATCGTGATGACGATGCTTAAACAATATATCGTGCAGCCCTATTGTACAGTATGCTTTTACTTGTCTACTTCGCCAAATGTATCTACCTGGTCATCTAAACACCTTTTCCACACCACTATGTTTTCTCCACAGCAACTTCCAGTGACCTGCAGTCCTGGCACCATGGCAACCCCCGCTGCTGTGGAAGCCCCTGCCATGCTAGAGGAGATGGGAAACACGAGAACCCCCCAAAATAAAGTTGGACTTTTCGCTCGCAGCGTCAGAGTGACTCGGAGACTTTAAAAACAGAAACAGTCTAAAAATATAATGCAGGGCTCCAGAGAGCAGAGAGAAGGAGAAAGAGAGAGAGAGAGAGAAAGAGAGAGAGAGAGAGAGAGAGAGAGAGAGAACCTGCATGCTTTTCTCCTTTCTTGCTTTAGCCAAGGCTAGGCTGGGCAGGCTAACCAACACAGCCACACCACTGGAATGTGTCGGCCTACCACTTCGCTTCCTCTCTACGTTTATGGAGAATCGGGCACTGGCACCTGCCACTGAGCTCACTGTGCAGGTCTGCCCTTTCCTCTTTCCGTTCACACACACACACAGTTTTTCTCTCTCAGGATGTCTCAATAATGTGGAAACATTTTCAAACTGTTCAAACGAATTTAGATACATAAAGAGGACAGCTGTTTTTGTTCCGTTATTTGTTTGTGTTGTCTTGGTCGACCAGAGGAGGATGGGATCCTCTTATTAAAAAATTTGATTGAGTTGAACTAAACCGAAGAGTGACATGTTTCAAAATTTTTATGTATTGAAAGGAAAATAATATATATGTATTTTCAGTTATATATATATATAGCATAAAAAAATGTTTTCTCACTGGGCGAGAGGGGTGAGGTTAGACTAACTTTCTGTTCAGACGGGCCAAATAAAACATCCACCCAGGTTTACCTTGGCCCACAGACCACAGCCTGACCTTAAACTTACTTTTATAATGCATGTTCTTTACATTAGAAACAATATGTCCAAACATATTTATACACCCTTTATAACCAGTAATATTTACTGCTTTATGGTAACATTACTCTATTTACAAACAAATAAAAGTGTTTGCAATAGAATAGGTGGATCTGGAGCAGCCACACATGATCATGCAATCACCATAACCAGTACCAAGCATGGGCTAGAGGGGTATAAAGCCCCCCAACATGGTGCTCCATCCAAAACCTTTGTAAAGAAGAAGCTGGTGTGGCAGAACTAGAGTAATCATCCAGCATCAGCACCTGAGATAGCCAAAGCTCTTCTGGCTAAAACCTAAAATCAAAAATCTAGTGTAAAGCAAGTAAAGTATGTTCTAGAGCTTCTGTAAATACTATACTAATACTCTTGTTTTCTAAGGAATCCTTGAATGAGCAGGTGTCTGCAAACTTTTTGGCATACAGTGAGTACAGTATTTAAAAGTTAAAAATAGGCTTACACTACATTTTTATATTTATAAGTTTTTTAGTTTAGCCAGCCAGGACTATACAACCCAAGACGCTGTCTCTATCAGTAATGTAAATGTGTGTGTGTGTGTGTGCATGTTGGGAGGGTGTAACAATGTGAAGGGGGAAGATCTGCTAAACACGCCAGATAAAACAGAGCAGCTTGTTTTCTTTGGCAGCGCAGACAGAGCAACACCACGGTATTCTGATGATACAGACCCTGTTTTCTCTTTTCCCTTCCTTTTTTTGGCCACATGGACGAGCGAACGTGATCAAGAGAGGGATAGAGACAGAGATAAAGAGAGAGAGAGAGCAAGAGAGAAAGAGAGAGCGGAGAAGGGAACGGCTCCAGCGGCGGCCGCTGTCAGCACTCGGGGCAGCGTCCAGACTGAACGCATTACAAGTGTTCCCGCTGTAAGATTATATTTGGATTCTCTAGGCCCGCGTCCAATTATTACTGGCACTTAATACATTTCGCACCATTCACAGCTCCCCTTACCCCCAGACTGTGCCGCTTTTTTGGCTGCGATCAGCACTTTTTTCGCCCGCCGGTCGAGAAGAGAAAGAGGGAGGGGAGGAGAAGAGAGGAGAGAAGTACGAAATGGGACTGAAGAAATTTAAGAGAGAGGGGGATGAATAGAGGAAAAAGGAGGGGAGGGGAAGAAAAAAAAAAGCGATTCAGCTTCTGAGCAGCAATGAGTCGAGGCCGAGCAAATAAAGGAGTGAAGCATGATGTTTTGGCTGGCGCTAGGCTAATGAGGCCATTAGCATTGAAAAATAAAAACAGGCAGGCCGCGCTGCTCTCGCCACAATTCACTGTCCGAGCCGTCATTAAAGCGCTGGCTTCGGCCAAAGAGGCGCATTTAGATGGAGTTTGATGTTGGGCACCATGTTAAGACCCTAAGGTACAGCCTGAGGTGGGTGAACAGAGCAGAATTTGAATATAGTTTAGCTTTTCTTACCTTAAATGCATTTTTTGATCTGCAAAATTGAAGCTATGAAGTCCTGAAGTCTTAGAACGTAGCCTATATGTACTTGGACCTGCACTAGTACACTCCCATTAACAATATATTACTGTTCGTGGCCCTACAGCTTTTTACAGGGCTCAGCCTATGTGGGTTACCAGAAAATATAGTGAATTTTGTTCTGATTGGCTTGTTTTTGGCTAGAAATTTGAGTAACTACAATAAATGATAGAGGAATCAGTTGCATTTGTCATTGTGGCATTGTTATTTTAACAAATTGACAATCTCTGGAATATAATCAAGAGGAAGATGGATGATAACAAGCCATCAAATCAAGCTGAACTGCTTGACATTTAGCACCAGGAGTGGCATAAAGTTATCCAAAAGCAGTGTGTAAGACTGGTGGAGGAAAACATGCTAAAATGCATAAAAACGATGATTAAAAAACAGCGTTATTCCACCAAATAATGATTTCTGAACTTTTAAAACTTTATGAATATTTATGAACTTGTTTTTTTTTATTATTTGAGGTCTTTTTTGTTATTTAAGCCATTTTTAATTTTCTGCAAATAACAGCTTTAAATGACAATAATTTTATTTGAAATTTAGGTAATATGTTGTTCGTAGTTCATAAAATAAAAGCGAACCGATTCAGTCAATGAGCCGACTCTACACTTAACCCATTAATAGTGTAAGTTCCTCAAAGTGACCAAACATTGCACAGACCACACAATTGGTTTCATGACAACAGTGTTTGTTGCAGTTTGTTGCAGTGCACAATGTGAATTTAAGAAATAATATATAAATATATAAATATAATATAATATAATATAAAAATATATAAAATAACTGTTATCTAAAAAAGGAACCCAATATGCTTGGTGTACTAAAAAAAAAAAATTGGGTAAAACTGAGACAGTGGTGGGCACCGAGACACATGAGTCGGATGAGGTGTGTGCTAGTCTTTACCCTCCTTGTGTTGTGGCATTACCTGTGATGGGGGATATACAGCTGACTAGCAGCTGAATGGGTGGGATGAAATGGGAAAATCTTTTAAAATAAATAAATAAAAAAAGAAACTGTGTCAGTGGATTAGGTTGGTTGATAAAAAGACCATAAAGACCATTTAAGGCAATTTAAAAAAGGAGCTTTTTTTTCGTATTTTAAACTATGAAACCAGTACAATACATTGTCATTAATTTCCCATTCAGAAACTCTATTTATTTATGCACAGAGTATAATCAGTTCATAGAGAAAGAGAGAAAAAGAAAGAGAGAGGGGAAGAGGGAGGTAAGCAGACAGACAGATTGAGATGGACAGACAGACAGCCCATGAGAGCAGTGAGTGACAGTCAGTAACAGAGCGGGGATTGTTTGGCTGGTGCTCTGGTTTTCATTAGCGAGCTGCAGAGATGGGTCCAGTTTGTGGTGGTGAGCACTGGCCTCCTCCTACCTCCACTGCTCCTTCAAACATTTCCTCTTTTAAGCTCACTCAAACACGCGTTCTTCTAGAATTTCCCAGCAGTATTCTTCATCTGCTTTTCCCTCTCTCACTCTCTTTCTCCTGGTGTGTAAGAAACGTGTGAGGAAAGTGCTGAAGCTGCATGGCTTCATTGTTGGGCTGGATGAGTGAAAGGACTGACACTTTTATTGACTGCGTCGGAACGACTCGTAAAGCTCTTTATGCAAGTAGTGCGATTTCTTTGTGCTGTTAATTGGGACGTCAACTGAAACGTGAGCGTGACTGATGATATCCGGAACATATAATTATCTCGCCCATAATGATAATATTATTTTATTCAGCTAATGCTTTATTTTTGAGAAATTCGGAAAGGCATCATGAACTCAATCGACCAATCATGGTTGCCACTGGCACTGGTAGGCTTTCAACCAGGATCTACTTGGCATAGAGTGTTTTAATGGGTGTAACTGTTTGCGCAGCGATCTTCATCCTTGTTCCTGGGGAACTGCGCTTCACAAACTTTGGGTGCAACCTTAATTTACTCCTCTGATTACGAAATGAGGTTTGTTAGACTTGGGTTGAAGGGACAAAAAATTGAGCACCTTAATTGATATGGCCAGCATCAAGAGAGAATCAATTTTTATTTTTTATCCAATTTTCTCCCCAACTAACAAGGCCAATTATCCAACCAACTAATTAGGACTCCCCCTATCACTAGTTATGCCCCAACACCAGAACGATGAAGATGATGTAGCACTGCTGAGTATCCAGCGTGCTTGGAGGAAAGCGCAATGACTCAGTTCCGATACATCTGCTCACAGATGCATTGTGCTGAGCGACATTACCCTTTGGAGTGATGTGGAGAGAGAGTGCCAACCCTCTACCAACCCAGAGAGAGCAAGGCCAATTGTGCTCTCTCAGGGCTCCACCAACGGGATCCAAACCAGCGACCTCCTTATCATGGTGGCAGCACCAGAAAGGTTCCCTGTGCTGTCTGCTTGTACTGAGTACTGATTTGGATTGCCAATCTCAAAATGTAGCTCTACCATTTCATAAACATACACACACTCCCACAGTATTCATTCCACTTAATACACTTCATTATATTGGACAGCATGATTATTGCTTATTTTTTTAACATCCATCAAGAGATTTGATCTAATTTTTGGGAAAAGCCAAAAAAAAAAAAATAAGGAGAAGAAGAAGCTAATTCATACTATTTCAAGTCCTCTAGCTCTTACACATTCACACACACACACACATACACACACAGACACACACACACATATGCTCACACCCAGGGTCCATCTCTGGTCACTGCCTGCAGGCGACTGAGGTTGGTTAGGAAAACAGCCAATCTGCACCCAACTTCCTCCAGTGAGTCAGGGGTGAGTGAGCTCGGCCTTCTTGTGTGTGTTAACGCATAAATTTAGGCCTCTGTTCACACAAGTTCAGAGGAAAAAAACGCAGCAGGTTTCGGTCCAACGCTGACCGAATGACGTCAACAGAAGTCAAAAGAAGTGAAAGGACTTTTTACTGCTTTAAAATCAAGTTGAAATTTGGGATTTTGTAAAAAAAAAATAAATAAATAAATAAAAAGATTCAGATTATGCTACACTGTTTCATGAAGCTGTTTTACATAACTACTCCTTCATTTCTAAAAGCACATTTAAAGCTATTATAATACTTAAAAATGTAATAACTACTTTTAAGTAATTTAAGTTAATTGCTGGAAATTGCTGGATGTAAAAATGAAACAGATAATATACAATATACAGTATCCAAAAACGAATAAGCGATCTTCCATGTACTGAAATTTCAAAAGAGAAATAGAAAAAAATAATGTAAAGGTTTCAAGATAAATAAAAAGATAATCAAACCCCTCCAAGACCCCCACCTGGCCTAAAAGCCATTGAAAGGAAACAACAACATCATTTTCCCGCTCTGCTCCGGGGGCTGGTTCCCCCGGGAGTGGCAGCAGCCCGTGCCCCAGCGCACCTTGCAGCTTCCTGAGCCGGGAGGAAATAATGGAATTATATTTACCGGCAACGCATCAAAGTTCAGTGGGCCTGATGAGCCGGCTGGTACAGCAGCTCTCGCCCCGGGGCCATACAGTCTTTCCTATTACTGCCGTGTCCTGTTTCATAGATGGATGGATCTCGACAGAGGCATCCATGCGACATTCAGCCACATATTATTACCAGAATCAATGTCCATGTCTGCCGAGATTTATGATGCCGGTGTGGGAAGCTTTGCGTTGTAAATGGAGCCCGTATTGAGGGAGGCAGAGGAGGGAAGGGAGAGGGGAAAGGAGTAGGGGGAGGAAGGCCCACGTTACGAATTATTCGGCGGTGATATGCGCTAATGAATGGCTCTATTTTGTAAAATATTCTGTTAGGGAGGGGGGACTGCATTGAGTTACATTATAAACATGTTTGTATTTCGTATTAAACTTGAAGTGTGTAGAAAATGACTAAAAAAAAAAAGACTCAACCCAACTTGTAGGAAAGAGTGTGAGGCTTTTTATGATGCTACTGTGTAAATTCTAAAAAGATAAATTATCTTAAAGCTGTTGGCTAATTCTTGTCTGTTAGTCTGTAGTAGTTTATATAGCAGGTTTGCTAGCTTGCAAGCTAATTTAACAGCTACATTTACTCATTTGAGCTAGATTAGGCCACAACTTTTTAAGTTAAATTAGTGTATGTGCTTGTTAAAATACCTGCAATGAATAAGAACAAATATACAAATATAAGTGTTTTTTTTTACATCATTGGAATATCTTCAAAATTTTCCTCAAAAAAGACTACGTGCCCTATTTTATCCACCTATAGGCGGAGCCCTCAAGTCTTCGCTATTGTAACGATAGGAAAAGTACACCTTGCGTAGCTCAAAACGTGCAAAAGTTATGTAAAAATAATCTTAATTAATCACAGGTGTGTCTTGAGCGTATCGTGAAATAAACCAATTAGCGTGTTGCACTTGCAACATTCTCTTAAAGATTCACGTGCGCTCTCACTTTGGCGGATTGGTATTTTAATGGCGCAGCGCTTCTGCACTTCTCAGCAGAGCATTTATGGGAACAGCACGTTTTTTTTTTTGGTTTTGTATTCTGTTTATTGTTGATGTAAAAGTTAAGTTTGTGCACTGCTGCATGTCCTTGTGTGTTTGTGTGTAATGAATGGGGGTGTATGTGCGTTAAGGGTGCGTGAAGTGCCTTTGTTGCCAGGATTTACGTAAACAGAAAAACAGAAATTTACTTGAACACACCTCACTTTCAGACCACTACGCCCATCGGTGTAGATATATTCACAAGCACTGTTGCTATTTAAATGATGCAGGTGCAAGGCATGAAAATTGACTGTTTGTAAGGTGAAAGGTAGAACTGAGCATCATGACACGTCTTTGTACAGGGTTATGACAGAGCCCCAAGTAAAGCAGTAAATACTCTTATACTGCTAAGATAAATGATTTAAAATAATGCACTTTCTTGGCTTTAATCTTTACACAGCACAGCATCTTAGTTTTATATATAATAAAATAAGTATTGGGACACCTTCTGATTCATTGATTCAAAAAAAGATTTCATGCTGCTTATGTTTGAGTAACTGTCTCTAAGCCTTCTACAAGATTTTGGAGCTTTGTTATGAGGATTTAATAGCATGATGCTAGATAATCAGCAAATTATGTTATCTCCAACTCTCAACTCATCCCAAAAGTTTTAATTGGAGATAAATTATTTTATTGCTTCACAACTCAACAATTCGTTTTATGCTGTACACCCATCAATCCCAGCATAAATGCCTAGCCAATGGGTTCCTGTTCACCTGCTCCAGGAAGATCTATTCTGTTGGCAATACAGACAATCTGAGTCACCGTTAAAAAGGCAACTGGTGCAACTTAATGTACAGTAGCTAAGTGCATTCATAATGGGGGATGCTCACACTGTAAGCTTACTGTATGTTAAGCCCAGCATTCACAAGTTCAAAAGTCAGTGAGTGTGCGACGTCTGTGTGTGTGTGTGTGTAAGTTCAACCGTGTGAGAGAGAGGGATGCTTACTCTTCACAGCTGGCAGAGCAAGGGAAGCGCCTGGGAGCTCACCGGGCCGGGAGCTTCGCCCGCCCCTCATAACCTCACAAAGACACTTAATAAGCCCCCCGACGAGTGATGCTTATGGATTTCTGCGCCGCTAATTTCCGTAACTATCACTGTTTGAAAGATAGCCCCGAGGATTTGGAGCAGCAGAAGGGCCCTTGTCTTATCCAGACACAAGAGCTGCATTATGCTATATAAAAAAAAACACCAACGTCCCTTTCCCCCTGCTAAGCTCTGTTTTAGCTGTGGCAGTGCTGTGCTCCAGTCATTCAAAACCATTATATCAGAAGTCTCAGCAGCATTAAAAAAAAAAAAAAAACATTCATAAGAATTCAGTGGATCTGAACTGAGCGTGATGGGGGGAAAATGAACTGCTGCCCATACATACGCAGGTATAATGTTCTTTCGGGTCGACTGATTGGCTAATATTACTTTCGCAAAACTAATCTAGACGAGGAAAAAAAAAAAAACCCAAAATGAATTACGGACTGAACGGGAGTGAGAAAACGTGTGATAAAAGCGTTTCATTCCTTCCACATAATGGGTCTGCCTTGCTAGGCTGCTGCCCAAAAATCCTGTAATTATCTCGTAAAGACACATGCAGGCAACCTGATCCCAAACAGCTGAACCAGGCTGAAGAGATCAGACCGGGGCGATAAAGGCCTTCTGCTCTCCTCCGCTCTGCGGACGCATGCTCCTCTAGCTCTCTTCAGCTTCTCAGCAGGAAGCTTCCTCGGATCTTCATCCGAGTCTCAACACTGATCCACAGTGACTTACAGCCGACTGCAGGAGTGAATGAAAGTGAAAGCGGAGCAAAATCGCTACTAAGAGAGAGAGAGATGGCGAAAACTGTTTGTAACAGAAGGTCAGCTGCACCTCGCTGACTGACCAATCACAACTCAACACTTGTTGAGCGAATTGACACCAGTAATAATTATAATAAAGTTATACTGAGAGCATTAACTAATACAATAACACTACACAATAATATACTAAAGCACCTTTAGATCATATATGGAGGACACCAGATACTATATTAAAGAATAACAAATATTAAGAGCATTAAATAATACAAATAGACTCCACGATAATATGCTGACGAAACTATAGATTATATATAGGGGCCACAAGACAAAATATTAAAAAAAAAACACAAAAAAATGATTGTTGCCGCAATATAATATATATTAAGCAACACAAAAATACACAATGTGGCCACAAGATGATATATATATATATATATAAGCTATAAAATCATATACTGAGGGATAAAATAATATATTGAAACCAAAAGACAATAAATGGAAGTGTCCATTTATTTTATATACAAAAGCTGTGAAATAGCTAATACAATAACTCCACAAAATACGATATTAAAGCCAAGAGACAATACATTGAAGCCACAAGATTTTTTAAAATTATTATTATTTAATTATTATAATATTTAATTATTATAATATATTGAAGTCACAATATAATACGTTGAGGCCGAATAATATAGAATTGTGAGGACATCAAAAGAAGCTGAACTGTTTGAATTTTTACACCAGGAGTGGCATAAACTTATCCAAAAGCAGTGTGTAAGGCTGGTGGAGGAGAACATGCCAAGATGCATGAAAACTGTAAATAAAATCCAGGGTTATCTTACCAATTACTGATTTCTGAACTCTTAAAACTTTATAAATATGAACTTTATGTTTTGTTATGAAATATGTTTTTTTTTTTTTGCATTATTTGAGATCTGAAAGTTTCTTTGAAAGTATCTTTTTGTTATTTCAGCCATTTCTAATTTTCTTCAAATACATTTTTGTTTGGAATTTGGGAGAAATGTTGTCAGTAGTTTATAGAAAAAAAAATAACAATGTTCATTTTATTAACATATACCTATAAATAGCAAAATCAGAGAAACTGATTCAGAAACTGAAGTTTTTTTTCCAGAGCTGTATATTTTATGAGCAAGTCTAAGTTTAAGGTTCCACCAAAGGATTCACTTGGAAGTGAAAAAATGCTGGTAGTCCCATCTTTTCCTCTTTTCTTATCAGTACAATAGTTCATCTCCTGTCTTGTCCTCTTTTCCTCTCCTCTTCCCCTGATGTGTCCTCACTCCCTCTGGTGTGTTAATGAGTTTGTCACATCCTTGCCCAGCCTCTCTCTCTCTCTCTCTCTCTCTCTCTCTTCCCTCAGGGGAGCGGGATGCTCTCAGGATGCCAGAGTACCTGGGCCGTCGCTGCGGCTGCTGCCAACTTTCTGTCAGTCAGGAATGTAATTAGTAAGAATTAAGTTTTGGCCAGCTAAAGGAGGGGGTCAGCCAGAGCTGGCAGGGTCGCGGCGGGTCATTACCGAGCATTTTCTTCTCGGCCGAGGTGAAAAGGTGTCATGTTTACCTAGCACCATGGTGGGATTAGCCCCTGACTTTTATTCTCTTTCTCTGTGTCGGTACCGACCCCTCCTCTTTCTACCCCTTACTCTGGCTCGATGCATGTGCCTAAAAGGCCTATCATTTACTTCCATCATCCATGTGTGCTTTTATTGTCTATGCACTGTACACATACTGGATTTACACTCTCCCTCAGTTGGACTGTGGCTGTGCTTCTGGCCTAGCTTTCTGCCATTGTTGGGAAATGTTAAATATTCATTGGAAGTCTCTTTTGTACTTTTGTACTCTGAATAGTTTGTTGATTCATTCAGTGTTTTAGCAGTGGAACAGCATGCCAGATATGGATGCCAGAGAGTAGAATCCTACTCCCATAATGAAACACTACCACAGAAAAGCTATCTGAAACTATAGTCTGAATGATGCAATTTACAGTTATAACGGATTAGACAACATATAAAAACCTATTAGATCAGATCAAGTTTAGATGAATTCATGCTCAATGATAAAAAGAGCCAATCACATCGTTAGAAAAAGGTGATTTTCCAAGTTTTATTAATGCTTGAATGTTAAAAAATTAGCTTGACTATGGGCCTGTTCACACCTGGTCACTTCATTTGTCTGAAGTATCAGGATTATATCTGGATAGGTCCAAGCCAGATAAACAAGGAAGTGTGAAGGAAAAAAAAACACACTCAAGATATATTTAAAACAGAGACAATCCCAATGCCACAAACCACTTAAGCATAGGCCTGTCATGATAATTACATTAACGATTTATCATAACCCAGATGGGGAATTGAACCCCAGTCTACCACATGATGTGGTAGTTCACTAGCCGGTAGTGATGTTATCCAATGTGCCACACCAACCATGTAAGTTGTGAGGTGGAGCCGCCATGGACTTGGGTCTTCAGCAATGGGTCTTCAGCAATGGGTCCTTAGCAACTGTTGCATACAACCCTGTCGCCAGTTCACCAGTTGATCTTAGACTTGGTCTAAGTCTCAGATTCTTATGCAAGCCCAACACACCAATTTCCAAAACTGACTGTTCACTTACTGCCTAATATCTATACTCCACCTCTTGACAAGCGCCACTGTAACCAGATAATCAATCAAATTTTATTTATTCACTTGACCTTTAAAAGGTAACTTTTGGGCCACGATGGAAGTTGCCTGTATCTCATCAACAGTCCGTAGTGAAAATACTATGAATGACATGGTGTAGTCAGACTTATACAAAGAGAAAAGAGAGCTAAAGAGACAGAAAGAGGGAGAGAAATAGAGAAAGAGAGAGAGAAAGAGTCACAGAAAGCCAGCCAGCCATCCAACATACTCCAGGGGGAGTAGAAGGCAAACTAGACTACGTTTTACTTTACTGTCTCAGTTACTGTGCTGCAGCTGGGCTTTTATTGAGGGGACGTGGAGGGGAATTTCCCCTGCTGCTCCAAGAGCCATCAGTGTCAGCTCCTCTCCGACCTCCACTCACGGGAAGAGCGAGGGAGCGAAGGAGGGATACTGACGAGCTGCGGCTTCGACTAGGAATGCCAGAGTGAGCTAATGAGGGATTTACAGTGGCGCTGTGAAAACAAATACGCCTCTTCCTCCGTCGTCTCATCCCTCTGTTTAAACTGAGGACAGGCTAAAGAGTTTAGAGCAGTACAGTAACTGAATTATCGTTAATGAATACCTGACCTAAACGTTGCAAAATAACAGCCTTCCAAGCTCTAATTACAAGTGGGAGCTTCCAAAAGTAATGTTAATACTTGAGTTTCCAACTTGTTGTGTCCATGAATTATGAATGCAAATTTTTACTAGCATATTAGCTTAGCAAATGACTCTTTCATTGTAGTAAAAGAGAAAATTTGTTATTTGAAACTGGCTGACTGTAGAAATTGTGAAATTCTGCATTGACATGTGGAGTATGTGTGTTGGGTCAATCCTAGCCAGATGCCACCAGTCACGATCATTTACTGCTCTGTTCACTGTGGATGGTAATGTTTTATACAACTTATTTCCACTACACAAACATACACACTGTGAAAAACAGCTTTTAAGAACTAGCATTAGCATTAGCTGCTAACCACAGCGCTAGATCTTTCTGTAGACTGTAATCTGCGTGTTTGCAAAGTTAAAACAAGCTACGTGGGACGAATCACTAGCTAATAGCACCCTGGGTTACCAGAACATTCAGGGTTCCTCAGTCTAGCGCTATCGAGCGACATTTATGTTGCGCTAGCACTGCGGTTAGCAGCTATTGCTAATGCTGCTGCACCCAGCCTTAGTGCTGGAGAAACTTCACTGAAAACTTAACCTTAGACACAATATTGGACACTTAAGCTAGCTTAACTGTAAATAAATGGAAGAATTTTACTCACCAAAATAAACAGTTTTCAGGAGAGAAATCTGTGTAGGTTAACATCCACCTCTCGTTTGACTTTAAAATATTTTATTTTTTTTTAATTAAGAATTGCAGTTTTGTTTACTTAGGCGCTTCTCCAGCTTCCCCATTAGTAGGGAACCATGACGACATGGAAACATTGCTCACTTCGATGTAGGCATTCTTACTAGTGTTGCTGAATGCACCTTATAATTTGGTGTGCCTCATAATCCAAAAAATACGGTACTCACTTTTACATTACTGCACAGGGCACTGACCCAGAGCATGCTGCGGGGGAATGTGTGTGGTTTAGTATCCAGGGGGCGGAAAGGAGAAAAAAAATGACAAAAAGCTGGATGGAAGAGGTGTGAGAGAGAAGGATGAGGATGCCCCCTGAAAGAGAGAGAGGGAGAGGAGGGAGGTTCTGGGTTCTAAGAAAGACAGACAGAAAGCAAAACATCTGTATGCTTAGGATCAGTTAACAACAGGTTAGCATGAAGCTTAACTAGGCCATAGATACAAATAATGGACTTAGCCTAATGTGTTGCACATGGCGAGGCAAATACAGAGATGTTCCCATCACACAATTTCCCGGCCTCCGGAGCGAGCAGGCGGGCAGGCGAGCGAGCGAGCGTGAGGCACATTAAGGGATGTCATCTCTGATCATGAAGCTTTGCTGATGATCCTTCTGTGGCAAGCATGAGCTCATCAATTTCTAGCGCCGGTTGGGTGACTCATTCATTTATTGCCCTCCCATTAAAGAAATAAAACAACGTTTTTATTTTCCACTAAACACTGTGTTTCAGGGAAATTCTGTCAGGTCCAGTTGTTGTTCTTAATAAAGAACAAAGGAAACAGTGTTTCACGGGGCTCCACGTCTCGGGCTTAGCAGATTAATGGAGGTGGTTTGGATTCCCGGTACTATGAATGAAAAATGATGAGTTGTGATTCTCCAAAATTCTGATATTTCCTCTCTCTCTCTTTCTTTTCTCTCTCTCTCTCTCACTCTGTATCTCTCTCTCTCATAACCGAAAGTGCCCAGTCGGCAGTCTGCTAGCTCAGGTATGTCTGCGTCCCTGTCCACATCTGTTGGTAGCCCCCAACACCCCCTAGCACCACCTTTCCCCCATTCCTCACTCTCCGTGTTTCATTAAAGGATGGGTGTGGGGATGGCGCACTTTTTAATGAGCGCCGCCGGATTGGATCCAGACCCGCCAAGCTGCCAGAAGCAGGATGGGTGTCAGCCCAGTCCTGCCGTTCATAAAACAAGCATACGCGTGCACACACACACACACACACACTCACTATAACACACTATAACACACACACACACATGCCAGCACACGTGTGACTTGATTCCCACTGCCGGGGTAATGGTCGTCCCGTCTCCTCAATGAAGATATATCCTTTGTCAGAATGATACTGCACCTTTAAGACGTCCCCCTGGTACGCAGGCCACCAGCTCTAAACATCTGGCCCTCATTACCGCCAGACTTTAGTTTTTTCTTCTTCTTTTCTTTAACTTTTTTTTTTTTTTGAAAAAAAAAAAAAAAGGGTGGGGTAGTAGTGGTGGTGGTGGTGGTGCTGATGGTTGTTGGTACTGGATGGAGGGGGTGTGTCTGGTGTAGGAGTATCTGTATTGACTTGATTCAATTACAGCTAGCACCACTGCGAGGGAACATTACCCCAGGGGGAGCGGGGAAAGGAAACGCATCGCTGCCTCTAAGTCGGTCCATCTATTAGCATAAAGTCTGCTGACTTTATCACTTCAGCCAAAAAAAAAAAAAAGAGAAAAAAAAATGCAATAATTGTCCTCTTCATTTTTTTTTTACACCCCGCCCTTCCAAAAAAATATGACATTTACATTTTAATAGTGTGGCACTGATAAAGGTGGAGGGAGGTCAAGCACACGTACGAGATGAGCGAAGGATTTCTCTTTTTCTCCTTCTGCCCTGAGGTGATTTCACCTTTAATGCTTTGTTTTTTTTGCTCTTTTATATTCTCACATTTCTTTCTGCAGGTGGGGGTGGTGGTGGGGAGGGGTACACAGAATTCACTCATTCACTCAGTCAATCAGTCAGTCTGCTTCATCCCTATGCATGCCCATGTGAAGCTCATGTTATGTTTAAAACATTCGGGGGGCATGGGGCGCTTCCTTCTCAGTCTGACTGAGCAGTAATATGCAGTGACATTTACCATCAAGGGAGAAAAGTCCAGGTAGATGCAAGGGTCCCATATAAATGGGGTGTGTGTGTAAGTGTGTGTGTGTCTGTGGGGGGAGGGCTAGACTGGCACATGCAAAAAAACTGAAAAAAAGAAGTAAAAAAAAAAAAAGCAAAATAAAGAAAAACACTCAACTAAACCTACTAAAACTTTTTTTTTTATTGAAACTTTCGTTCAAAATAAAACTTCCAAAAAAATATTTTGTCCATTTAAACTGAAGTTTGTTTTGACAGGTATAAAGAAAATGAAAAATTATTAATTAAATATGCTAGAAGGGAACCTTTTAGATATATAAAGAACTATTGTTGTAAAAGAGCTGCAAGTGTAAAAAATAGTTTGAACTGGTCAACATCCACTTCTTTAAATCTTTAAGTGTTTTTAACATTCACATCTCTCTTCTATATAGAATTCTAAAGTGTTGAGTTTCATACATTCAGTAGAAAAAAAAAATCTATAAACATATTTCTATATCCTAAACAGTAACATTAAGACCCTCAATTTATTAAACTATTAATAGTAATATAAAAAATGTAATAAAATAAAGTAATGCAACAACATTAATCTACCAAAGTACTTAAGTGCATGTAAACTGCAAATAAACAAAATAGACTGCTTTCAAGAGTATCGCGATATCACAATATGGCAGGGTTTTATGTGTTTATGTGTTATTTATTTGTTTATGTGTTATGTTTTGTGGCTGTATGATACAATATTGCACTCCTATAGCATAAATTTTGCAGGGCTAAACTGCAACAAGTTTTGTGACATCACAAAGTTCATTTTAATTAAGAAAGAAATCTTTTCTCTTTTTTGTGAATGGGTTCAAAATTGCAGAATTCGGGCCTTTTTAAAATAATTTTGATAACTACATAACTTACAAATCAGATTAATAAAAACTACTAAATTATTTTAAGAGGGAACACTCTCAAAAATTGGGTCCTGTGGTCATGAGAAACCGCAAAACCATCAAACAAAAAATAAAACAATAAAACACTGAATCAGACTCATTTCACTTTCCTATTCCTTTAGAATATTTTGGTTGATTTTCTAACTCCATTACATCCTATAGGATTGTGAGAATCATGTAACTATGAGAATGAATTATCTATATATTTATACTGTATGTAAATGTGTTTTATTGTAATGTTTTCAACCTTTGTCAATTATAAAAACAAGTTGTATATAGAGGTTTCCACATATGGACTGGGGTGTCTGAGGTTTATAAACAGCATGCTTACAAACTAAATTAAACTGATATATATATAAAAAAAAAGTAAAAATAGGAATAAAACAGAAAGGGACTCTTTCAAAGCCCCTGATAACCCTGATGACTGCGTTGTGAATGAAGACACATTTTTGGCAGCAGGTTTTACTGATGAAGAGAGCTGAGCTCTGCTCTGTTCAGTTCAGTGTGAACAGCGTGAGATAACAGCCCATTTCACTGCCTTTGATTTACTCCACTCAGACAGCCGCGGCTGCTGTTAGGCTGCTCAGATACGCTGTACTGCTTACTGTATGTAACACAGATGCAGATGCTTTCCTACAGGCCCTCTCTCTCTCTCTGTCTCTCTCTCTCTCTCTTCTTGGCCGCAGATCTGTGGTGCATCTTCAATAAATCATGGGCAATATCCGTCAGGCTCATCACAGGGCTGGAGGCTCGTATCTAATTTTACTAGCCGCTTAATGAGTTACACGTGTCAAAACGCTCCCGCTGACATCACACGCCCATAAATAATGAATTCCTCTGTCTAACAGCAAACATCTCAATTGGAGTGTGAAGGAGTCCTTCTCCCTGTGATCTAAAGGGGAGACGCCTTGCGAATACAGATGTTCAAAACTGTTTATCTTGTTCTAAAGGGTGTTTCTGTCTGTAGGAACAATATGGAATGTTAAAACAATTGGAAATAAGCATAAAATATATGACAGTGACTTTAAAAACATGTTGCGAAATCACAAATATTTAACTGCTAGATTCTTTATTTGTTCAGTATTTTATCAGCAGCTCACCAGATTTACTTTTATAAAAGGTTGATTGATTGTGTTTTTTCCAATATATATATATATATATATATATATATATATATATATATATATATATATATATATATATATATATATATATATATATATATATAGTATGAGAACCAAATGTATGTTAAGTTTAAGTTAATTATTTATATTGTTACTTACTATTGCTTAATTATTCATGTTATTTTCCATTACCATATTTTTCGCACTATAAGGCGCACTTAAAATACTTAAATTTTCCCAAAAATCTTCAGTGTGCCTTATTTATGCATTTTACCAGTCAGGTTGTACAGATCTGTAAAGCCACTCTGCTGAAGTACAGTGTAATACAATTTATTTATTTTCTCCAGCACTGGGGCTGCAGCAGTATTAGCATTAGCCGCTAACTGCACTAAGCTTTAGCTCTTTCTTCATTCAGATAAGAATACTATCACCCTGTAGCCTCAGGAGCAGCATTAGCATTGGCCACTAACCGCTATGCTAAAACAAGCTATGTGGGACGAACCGCTAGCTAATATCACCCTGGCTTACCGGAACACACAGAGTTTCTTTGCAGCTAATGCTATTGCTGCTGCACCAAGTTTTAGTAGAATTATGGAAATCTAAGTTTACGGTAAACAAACAGAAGTGCTTTAGTCACCCAAATAAACAGTTTTCAGGAGAGAAATCTGTGTAGATTAACATTCAGCACTCGTTTTACTTGTTTTTTTTTTACTTAGCTTAGATTTACTTAACTTAGTTAGCCCCCCACCACCACCCAGTGGCAAGACCTGTAATGTGAGTTCATAGACATGTATTAAGCTGTTAATTAGGACCAATTGATAAATGCCCCTAACATTATGTTCATCTACATCTTTTTTTTTTTTTTTTTTTTTGGCCCAACCACCACCCCCCCTCTTCGGAGGACAATTAATACTTTATTTTTATTTATTAATTTATTCATCTACATCTTTAACATAATTTAAATTTCCCCTGTCATGAAAAGACAATTGTGTCCTGAAAAATTTACATTGCATGAAACATTTACATTGCTTCTATCATTATTAAAAAAAACTACTGCCAGATTCACACCATGCAAACAAGTGAAAAATGTCTAAAAATGTAGATACAAGATACTTTAACAGGACACTTTAACCTGGCATGCTCTTACTGTCTTACTGATTGATTTTTATGCTTTTAGAAATGAAATTAGATTATGGCACCTAGATTATGATTTAAATAATAATACAGTGATCACAACCACTTACTACTAAGATGCAAAACCAGTCAGCACAAATTTCAAAAAGTAAAAAAAATTAAATGGCAAAAATTTGTATGTGTAACAGAACAACATTCATCTTCAGTCATTTAGACATCAACATGGAAATACCCCACGAACATAGGAATACAAACTGGTGTGTGTGTGTATGTGTGCACAGGCAGTGAGCCCTGGTAGTAGGCCGTCTGGTTCCTCCCCTTCCTCTGAACGCAACCACAAGCCAAATGACTCCGTCTGCAGTTTGTATTGGAATCAATTCGCTAGTTTGTGGACACGCGCTGCTGTGGTTAAGGGGTTAACAAAACCTTCAATGAAAACACCCCCAAAACTCTTTCCTCCACTAAACCCCCTCCTCCTCCTCCTCCTCCTTCTACTCTTTCTCTCTTTCTCCCCTCCCTCCCTTCTTCTATCCAATCTAAGAAGAACCATCTTGCGTCGACCACAAATTCGGAACATGCCTCACTGTTCAAAATCGCAGAGCTGGACATGGCCTGTCCCAAAAAAAAAAAAGAAAAAGGGAAGACTTGATTCTCCTCCAGCGCTTCAGCAGCAGCATGAAAAGCGGAAAAGGGCACAAGCAAGCAACCTAAGTGCAGCACAACATAGGAGGGCATAGAGCGGTGCTCCAAGAGATACGGACTCAGCCAACCGGAGCCCAGCTTTAAAAACACTGAGAGAAAGAGAGAGAGAGAAAGAGAGAGAGAGAGAGAGAGAGGGTTTGGCAGGGACAGCGTGTGCCACAGAGAAAACGCTGAAATATCAGCAGCAGGTTTGCTGTTCGGAAGCACCAGGCAGGGCCGATAAAAGAGAGGTGCTTTTAGAGAGCTGGGTGGAGGGGAGGGGGGTGGCAAGGGTGGGAATGGGCGGGTGGGGGGGCTGAGCAGAAATTCACACAGCTTTCTCACGCCTCTCATTCGCACAAACAGAGACCTGCATCTCGGAATCCAACCCCGCTCCAGGACGGATGAAGAAAACCAATCCAACCACGATTTAAACTCTCCATTTCCTCCTCGCGCCGAGAGCGCTCCAGTACGGCATTTAAAGACGGGCTGAGCACGGAATTACGTGACTGTCGCTGTTTTATGTGGAATTCCAGTGCAAATAATAGTGTAAAAAATTTGTATTTTAAAAATAACCTTAATCTATCCAGAAAAAAAATTAAAAACTAATTTGGATAATATTTTTGGAAGAAAGATCAGCACAATGTTTACCAGATCTACAGTACCAGTCAAAATTTGGACACACCTTCTTATTCAATGTTTTTTTTTATTTAATTTTTTTATTGTCTTTTCTACATTGTAGATGAATATTGAAGACATAAAAAAACAATTAAGGTACACATATGCAATTACGTAGTAAACAAAAGAAAAGTGTTTGTCCTCCACAATCCCCTGATCTAAATTTGATCAACTGAGACTGTGATTTGAGGTAATTTGACATGAGCTGGAGCTTCACAGCGTGAAGGAAAAGCATCAACTATTGTTCAGCACCTTCAGGAACTCCTTCACGATGCTAAGAAAACTATTCCAGGTGATTCTTCCTCAGTATAGTATAGAAGTATAAAACATATTCTTGTTTGTTTGACACTTTTTGTTAAACAATGTGTTCCTCTGTAGCTTTAATGTATCCAATATTACATTTACAATGGAAAAAACTGTTTGAGAAGATGTGTGCCCAAATTTTAACTGGTACTGTATGTAAGGATTACTAATGGAGAATGTGCAAATAAAAAAATATATATATATTATTTTAAAAATAAATAAAGTAACGGTAGCTAGTCAGCTCACAGACGCCTTGTGCTTATCGACATCACCCTGGAAGTGATGAGGAGAAAGAGTGCCATCCACCCACTCAGAGAGAGCAATGTCAACTGTGCTCTCTCAGGGCTCCAGCAGCTGACAGCAAGCTGCATGATGTGGATTCGCACCAGCAATCTCCCGATCATAGTGGCAGCACTTTAGACCACTGGACCACTCTGTGCCCTTGTAAATTATTTTAATTGTTTTTCAATTTTTCCACTTTCCACATTGATGCGAAAATACAGTGATTCAATAATTATTTTATAACTGCTTAAAGTTTTACATCTAGTACATGAATAAAAATATTGATCGGAAATTTGTAGTAAAAGGTAGCTATGACAGGTTACTGATTATCAGTGAGGTATAATGATGTCATGATGTGCACTATTTTGCAGAATGATGAATATAAATATTATTGAGATATTAAGAGAAGTAGGGTTAAATTTATTTAATTAGGGTGCACACACAAAAACCTGTTTCGAATAAATTATACATTTTCAGTCATTAGGTGTGTGTAATCGACTAACTAAACAAAACAAATAATTAAATTAATTTCAATTGTAGCCCTACAAAGATCTATTTGATGCAGCTATATTTATTTTTTTAAATATAAAGAGAACATATAAAGCTATGGCATCATTAAGAGATCACGTTCACCATGCGATAACCTTTGCAAACCTGCTTTTTTTGTGCTTTCGTGGCGGGTGGGTTGTCGGGCAGACTTGGTTGGGGTAAGACAAAGTGCTGAATGGTAGCTGAGGGGGCTAATTTGTAAGAGCTACATTCACTGTATCGTTTTCGAGGCACAGCAGGGGAAAGCCAAACATTCGGCAGTTGTCCAAACAGATTCCTTGTCTGACGGTGTGGACGCACTGGACTATTAGTTCATGATGCTCTTTTTTTACTCCTTATCTTTTGCCCTCTTTCACCTCGCTCCGCACTCATCCACCCAACATTAAAAAACAGGAGTCTCTGTGATTGGCTGCTGACTGCTTTGTATTGCTTGTATTTGGCAACAGCTTAAAAGCATCTCTTATTTGTAGAATGAATGAAATTTAACAGGAAATAGAAAGAGCCTATTTTGTTTTATTATATTATTTTGAAATAGCATCTGCTCAGCGGTGACTGTTACATATAGACTAATGTTCCAGCTGAGAAAGAGAGAGAAAAAAAGAGAAAAAAAAGAGAGCAAGAGTGAGAGAGTGAGTAGTATGTGCTTTGTTTACTCAATAAGACCCTCCAACTTCAGAATGGCTCATTTGGCTTTTATGGGACATTGCTTTAGTATAGTGCCTGTATTAGGTGGGTACGTGTGTGTGTATGTGTGTTGAAAGTCTCGTGACACACAGCCGCACCCCCCTCACAACACAAGCAGGCAATAGAGGGCGCCTGTACACAGCAGGATCTCTGGAACGTCCCAGCTCCTAGTGAGAGGACCACACATACACACACACCCGTACACATTTTTACACTCACACACACAGAGTGTAGAAAGCAAAAACAAAGGGTTAAGTCCCCAAACTCGACAAAATTCACAAATAAACCCAGCGGAGGATTCCGGGGTCAGAGAAGCATTTATCTACGGTGTCAGCAATCGCACTCGGCGAGCCACCGGAGAGAAACAAAGCGTTCAAAAGGCATTATATAGAACACAAACTCAACCGCGCACCATCGACGAGGGAACTGACACCATCAGCTGTGTGTAAATAGACTGCACATTGACTTGTCGCCTCCTCCGCCCCGCCGGCCAGGCCGTGAAAGCAGAGCACCGGGACCCCTGAGCCCCAGGCTTCGTCTGCCCTCCGTTCTGCTGTCTGTTTACGCTGCTGCTGCTGCTGCTGCTGCTGTTCAACTTGAACGGTAAAGCGTTAGATGATCCTTGGCAGCTCGAAACATCATAAAACTGCGTGATGTGTTCATAAAAATGATTGTGTAACACCTGCATAAGTCTCTATGACAATTGAAATAAACTGTTCAGAACAACTTATTCAAACTAGCATCATATTGTCCTAACAATAAATCAGAACTAAACAAATTTTATTATAAAACATTCTTTTACGACCCTGCTTCTGCAACCATTACCCATTTTTTTTCGGCTTAGGAGCAGTTTGTAGTTCTACACTTTATTATTATCTTCCTTTCACCCTGCTCTTCAATGGTCAGGACCCCACAGAACCACCTCAGAACAGGAATTATTAGGGTGGTGGGTCATTCATTCTCAGAACTGCACAAATAAGGCTAATTCTCTTAATTAATTGAGGGTGTGTTTTGGTTGTAACATGAAATAAACCAATCAGCTTGTCACTTGCCAATTCCCTTTAAGAGTCAGGTAAACTCTGACACCACTTCTCAGGAGGAAACTGACCTGCGCATTAACACTGCGAAGAAGTGCGAACAGGTCATTTACAGGCACAGCAATGTTCATTCATTTGCATTCTATTTATTTATGGTGTAAAAGGTGGGTTTGTTTACTGCTGTATGACTGCATTGGCTGCGTTGTGTGTGTGGAACAAGCGGGGGTTCATCTGTGAAGCCAAGATAGGAATGGACGTCTGATTGCTGAATGTTGTCCCGGTTTTAACCAGTCAGTGGCGCACCTGGGTTTTCCGCCACCAAGATAGCAATATGCAATGAAATGAACCTGAACACACCTTACTTCCAGACCACCACAGTCATTGGTGTAGATATATTTCTAAACTTAGTCACTATTATAAAGGTGCAGGCACATTGAAGGAGTGAAACTAGACTGCTGGCAGGGTGTAAGATAGCAATGAGCATTGTAACATGATGTCACTCGACATGCACAGGGTGTAGGATAGGGCCCAAAGTCTTGTAAATCTTGTAATAACTTGCTTGCAGCTTAAAACTTCGATAGCAGTTCAACTGAAACTCCACCGAACTTACACTTCACTGTCTGAACGTGGCAGAAATGAAGCGACGCCCATAACTCTTCAAGTCGCCTCGCCACGCCTTATCACACTACACAAACTAATTGTAGCCTCCTGCAATTGTTCCAGACGTAGCTAGTTCAGAGTTACCCGCTCGCTCTCTCTCTCCTACGAGTACGGAGAACTTTTTCCCTCTCTTTTGTTTTGTTTGGGTTTTGTTTTTCGAAAGAGAGACGAGCAGAGAAGGAGACGGAGGGCCCGGCTCCTTTCAGCATGTCTCCGTGGCAACACAAACAGACCTTTCCTCCCGGTGAGACCACAGGAAGTGCAGAGAGAATGGGCCGAATGCCTCCGAGCGCTGGGAAAGACCCCTCGGCTCTTGCCGACAGGCTGGGTGCTCTGACCGCAAAACAAGCTCCGGGAGAGCAGAACGTGACCGGAATTCATCCATTAGTACATGCATTAATTGTACAGTATGGTGCACATGACAATACATATATAACATCAGTGTGGGAAAACACAGCCTTGTGTGGGTTTTTGTGATTTTTTTTAAATACAAAATTACATTGTGTCACAATTTTACGATGAATGCACCAACAGAAATGCTTAAAAATGACTTGGAATAATAATAAAATCTTTTAACATCGAGTTCAACTGTGAGTTAAGAACATTTTCTCCATCTACTAAAAAGTTACCATTTAGGAGATATGAGGTTTTTCTCTGACAGCAACGTTATCCTAACATAAGCACAGTAATGTTCTTTTGTGTAATACCTTAAACACAGAACATGCTGAATACATTTAAATACTGTTAATTACGTTTTATTATTTTCACAATTTGTGAGAGGTAACTCTTGGTCTTCCTTTTCTGGGGTGTTCCTGATGAGAGCCAGTTTCATCATAACGTTTTTGCTGGTCTTTGCTGAACTTGAGGATACTTTTAAAGTTCTTAAAATGTTTCACATTGACAGACCTTTATTCCTTGAAGTAATTTTTGATTTACTTAGTTGAGTAGTTTTTGCCATAATATAGATTAGAAAATTACTGAAATAAAACTATTCACTGTATGCTAACTCTACCTCTTCACAACTTTACAACTGATGCTCTCAAACACATTAAGAGACAAGAAATTCTGATCATTATCCAGGCCATTTTAGTTGACTACCTATCATAAATCCAACCAAGAGGTGTAAAGCTGTCATCTAAGAAAGAAGTGCCTACTTTGAAGAATCTAAAATATAAAACATATTCTGGTTTGTTCAACACTTTTTTGTATACTAAATCATTTCATATGTTTTGTTTTCATAGTTTGGACGTCCTTAGTATTAATCTACAATGCAGAACATTTTAAAACAAGGAATTTAACTACTTAAATGGTAAAACTTTGGTTCTGTATGTAGCAGGCACGATGTTATGATATTGTCATTTTGATGTCTGGTATAAAACAGTTTTAAATATAATGATACTTACAATATACTGCCCAGATCTAATGCCTTATTTATATTTTGTGTATGTGCATGTGTGTGTGTGTGTGTGTGTGTGTGTGTGTGTGTGCGTGTGTTTTTGCATCTTCTGCAAAGACACAAAGAGCATACCATGCACCCCACACTACACAGCTGATACGAACAAAACATACAGACATCAAGAACAAACAAACAGCAAAGCATACACACACATAGAGTTTGCCTCATATTCCTGGATTAATACACCATTCAGAGGAATACTAACAAAGTATAACCATACAAACAACACACTGACTAACCTATAAAACAACAATCACTCAATATGCAAACATACAGCATGTTTACTGTTAGCATAACCTTCCACACCACCATCCCTGATCTGTGTGGCTAACACTTCAATGGAGTCAGACTAGCGGGACTCAATAGGCAGGCCATCCAGGATAACCCCCATATCCTGAATGTGCACATAAAGCGCCCTCTGTTACTGAACTCGGAAATGGAGGACAAGGCCGTTTTCAGTGGATCATGCCTGGACAGCGTCGGCCTACGCCCATGCTCTAGCGTTATCTGCAGACATGCTCAGACGCCATGCTGTTTCTGCTTTCACTAGCTTGTTTATGTTTTGTTTTATTTTTTTTTGAATACAATATGTATTATGGTAATCAAAATATAATAACTTGCACACATTTAAAACTATTTTTGTATTCAGGTAGCACACTAAGGTTTAGATTCCTAAAGGTTGGCTACAACTGCTGAACAATGTTTTAAGATGGTGTAGGTTGACAAGTAAGATTTTGCTAGCATGTTGTGCACTAGCATGTTAGCCTATAGCTTTTGCTAGACTGGCTAATATATGTATATATGCAGATGTAAGTTCAGAGACAGAAGCTCTGAATCTGTTGTCACACAGTTTGTTTGGATCATTCTCTAGTTTTTCTATGCTGTTGTTGGACTATTCTCAGTTTAGTATGGAAAAGGAGGTGTTTAAAAACTCCAGCAGCACTGCTGAGTCTGATCCACTAGTACTACTAAGACCCCACCACCATGCCAGAGTCACTGCAGTGCTGAGAATGAATGACCCTCCACCCAAATAATACCTGCTCTGAGGTGGTCATGTGGGGTTCTTCTTGACTATTGAAGAACAAGGCGAAACAAGGATAATAAACTATGGAGAGAAACAAACTATAAAAAGACTATAGTCTGTAATTACAGAACTACAAAGAGCTCTTACATACTCAGTGAAAGGTGAGGTCATAATGTTATGCTAATGATATGCGTGTATGTAGTGCACATGAAAAATAGTAGTTCAAAAGCTTTGTAACTTGGGTTTACTATTACTGTTACTTTTAACTCGCAACTTTATGCATTATTTGGTTTGGACTGGTGAGAATTGGTAATTGCACCGAGCATGTGGAAGAATCATTTTAAACTAGACGGGAGTGATGCGGCCTCCTTTCAGAGAGGATGAATCCGATTCCAGGTTATGTTTAGTCAGAGAGAGCTCAGTCAACAATGTTACTCCTTTGTTTCTTTGTTTTTACTATAAGTGAATGAGCTACTGAGCTCTGAGTTTCCCCTTCTGAAGTCTCCATCGCTCCACCAGCCGCTCGCGTTCAGTAAAACTGAGCTGAATCCTCTTTTAGAGGCTGTATGTGTGACGTAAGTACGTAAAGTTGCGTGACGTGGCCAGAAGAACTCCCTCGAAAAGCGACCAGGCACCCCAGTTTTTAGAATGAATATATCAGGCTCAGCAGGGATGGTGGTTCCAGCACACTGGTACCATTAAACACAATATTTTGTCCTTTTTGTGCTCAGAAATGCTTTTCCTTTTCAGTTTAGAAACAAAATAAAACGGACTGCCACATATAGAATATAGATAACTTCTTAACATGTGTTATATTCACTTGTTCCAGTGAAATAAGTAAAACTCATAAATGCAGCAAATAGTAACTTGCTCTTAAAGCCATCAACAGAATATACAAGAGAGTTCAGCCTGTGGGGCATGACTACACACTGACGTGATACACCCACTATGCAAAACAATGATTCAAGGATCCAATGGGAAAGCTAATGGGTGAGATATCACTAAAATATATTCTGATGAGTGAAGATTAATTTAAAAAGCTCAAATGTTGCTAAACTATTATGCTTAGATTAAGACTAAGCATAAAAGGAACTGAGTTAACTAACTGTATGTGAACTGTTGGCTTATCCTGGCTAGCTAGGCTAATGTTACTCAACAAGGCTTTAAGTAGGCTTTTTCTCTTTTGTTTCCCAGCATGCTAAGCATGCTAACCCTTAGCATTAGGTGATGCTAATGAATGGGGCTGTTAACTGGCATGGGCTGAGGAGCTCATTAGTCTTGGCCTGAAGAGGAATGACTGCATTTGACGGGGTTTACTGACCAGGTCAGCGAGAGGCTCTTTTGTCTTGACTATGGGCCCCTAAGTGTACAGGCGCTGGCAGATTCATGGGCTCCCCGAGTGCCCGGGATGAGATGTCTTCTAAATAACTAGATGATATGCCACGGAGAGAGAGAGAGAGAGGGAGGGAGAGAGAAGGAGAGAGAGAGAGAGAGGAGGGCAAGCAAGAGGGAGAACTCTATGTCCATGAATATCTCTTTTATTATTGCTATTGACCCGTGTGCCATAAAACACAGAGGAGCCTGGTGAGCGCTGGCATTCTTTAACTCTCTGGACGCTCTCGGAAAAGCAAGAGCGCTCGCGCTTTCCTTCTCTTTCATGCTGACACTGTATGCTCAATTGCCATTCTTCTTCTTCTTCTCCCATCTCTTTTTTTCCCCTCTGTATTTTTTCCATTCACTCTTATACCTCTCCTATTTTTCTTTCCCCTTTATGTATTATTTGTCTCGTTCTCTCAGAGCCTTCCTTCGTTCTCTCACAGACACGGGAGGCTTCTATGCACACTTTAGGACCTATTTTCTAGCAGTACTTTCTCAATAGCTTTGCAGGCCGTCATCGGTCGCCCTTCCCTTGAGCTCTGTATTTAACAGTGTATGTGCATGTGTGTGCGTGTCTATGTGTCTGTGTGCATGTGTGTGTGTGTGTGTGTAAGTAATAGAGGTCTGATAAATGCTTTATTATCGCGACCTCTGTGTGTGTGGATATCACATTAGAGCCATCATTCATCTTCTGTCTCTATTCAGTCAATATTGCTTTAGGGGCTGATCCGTTTTGTTAAGCAGCAGCAGCAGCAGCAGCACTGGTGCCTGAACAAGGCAGAACGAGATCGCTGGTGAAATAGTGCAGTAGTGAATAGTGTAGACTAATGCTTTTCACACACCACTTGAGCTGATGTTTAGCTCAAAAGATGCTTCGGCTCAGAGGATACTAAGCAATGAAGAGATTCAGGTCTTATTTTATCCCATTTTTCCTAGAAACATACAGCTTTGGAAAAAATTAAATAAAAGTCTGCTTTCTTAGAAAAAAATTAACATTGTTGTTTTATTCTATAAACTACAGACATCTCTCCCAAATTCCAAATACAAATATTGTTATTTAGAGCATTTATCTGCAGAAAACGAGAAATGGCTGAAATACCAAAAAAATTGCAGAGCTTTTAAACCTCAACTAATGAAAAGAAAACAAGTTTATATTCATAAACTTTTACGAGTTCAGAAATCAATATTTGGTCGAATAACCCACAGTTTTTATAAAATAAATAATAACTGAATAAATCACAGTTTTTATAAAATAAATAATAACTGAATAAATCACAGTTTTTATGCATCTTGGCATGTTCTCCTCCACCAGTCTTACACACTGCTTTTGGAAACTTTATGCCACTCCTGGTGCAAAAATTCAAGCAGTTCAGCTTGGTTTGATGGCTTGTGATCATCCAGCTTCCTCTTGATTATATTCCACAGGTTTTCAATTTGATTAAATCAAGGAAACTCATTTTTTAAGTGGTCTTTATTTTTTTTCCAGAGCTGTATCTCATGGTACACTAAACTACAGGGTTTACAAATGTCTCATTTTTCGTTTCTTATTTATCAACACGTTCTCTTTATTGGAAAGCTCAGGATTGCAAGAAGGGCAAGCAGCCATGCCTTTGTAATTTGTGTGCAGCATGTGGTTTTACATTGTCTTGTAGGAAAACGCATGGACATCCCTCGAAAAAAGTGGCATTTGTGAATGCTGTGAACTTTCTCAAATCATTGAATTACCATTACAGGACAGCCAGTCAGTGCACAGCTCCTTTGCACACATATTAAAGGTCTTGAAGCTACAATAACACATCTGCACAATTTTTTGTATCAGCTCAACAGTCTAACAGTCTCAATAGTTTGTTACTGTTACTGTTCTACAAAATCACCACCTGGATGTAAGTAAGCAAATGATCTGGTGATACTGCAGTTGGTCAGGTATAGGTACAGCAACAGTATGTGCTGAAAGAATGAGGTCAGCTGACTACCTGAACATACTTATTATATAGACCAGGTTATTCCATAAATTGATTTTTTTCCCTGATAGAAAACACGGGCATATTCCAAGATGATAAAGTCAGGATTCATGGGGCTGGAATTGTGAAAGAGGGATTCAGGGAGCATGAGATGGGTTGTTCACCACAGAGTCCAGACCTTAACCTCATTGAGAATCTTTGGGATGTGCTGGAGAAAGCTTTGTGCAGTGGTCAGACTCTACCATCATCCATGCTGCTACAAGATCTTGGTGAAAAATTAATGCAAGACTGAATTGAAATAAATCTTGTGACATAACAGAAGCTTATTAAAACAATGCTACAGTGAATGAGTTCCGCAATCAAAGCTAAAGGCGGTCGAATTAAATATTAGAGAATGTCCATATGAAAACCGAAAAGTTTATTCGGTATGTAGCTATGAGGGTGAGGAAGTGAGGTCTAAAAGGTCAAGCGCTTGTGTAGTTTTTTTTTTTCAGAGTAAATAAACACTTGCTGCCCTGATAAATAGCTTTAGCTGGTTTTTTCTCAGGTGGCCTAAGACTTTTGCACACTATTGTATAACACGTCCAAACAAACACAGCCAGGTTTGGAAAGCGGTGGCGGATGCGAGGTGGCCCCGGGGCAGGGCCGATGTCCAGGAGGGGGACACTTTGATGAATGGCCGGTTTATGGCGCTGTCAGGCCCAGTGCGTCTGTGGGGAAATCGCGGCGGTCTGGACAGGCCGGCTGATTGCCCAGCCTGTGGCCTCGCTGATGATCAATCAAACTGATTGGCTATGGCAAATATGGTTACCAATAGAAGAGCGAAAAATAGATTATAGCGAAGCATGGGGGTCTGGAGCAATAGGGGCTGAGGGTCAAACAAATGAAACACGAAAGAATGAAGGAGGTCAGAGTGTGCTGACAGAGGGGGGATGAACGGCTGATCTCTCTCACACGCACATACATACATACATAAACACACACACACACACACGCATATACACACAAGAAACATAAACATACACACATTTTTAAAAAACTAAATTAAGCAACAAAACTGGGCTGATCCTTATTGACTGATCTTTTTTTCCAGCTTGTTTTTGGTTAATCATTTGCGTTGTTTTTAACTAATCATTTATTAATTGGTCATTTTGACTAATCATTTTTTAAATAGACATGTTTGACTCATCATTTTGTAATTGATCATTTTTCACTGATCATTCCTGACTGATTATTTTTTAAATAATTATATAATGTTTATTCACTTATTATTTTTGATTGTGGATTTCCGACTAATTATTTTTACAATAAGCACCAATTTTATAAGCAACTATATTAGCAAGTATTTTTACAATTTATCTATTTTGAAAAAGGAGTTAAACAGTAATCTGGAATAAATAGACTTAAGTACTTTGAATTATTTTAAATTATCACAATTTTATTATTTTGTATTCAATAATAATTCAAAAATATTTTTTTATTAATTTATTTATCAAACTGTGTTACTTGAACATGGTTTCTTAATACTGCAAGATGTTTTTTATTATATGTTTACTTTTTATTAAAATGTCACCTTAGTCTTCTTCTTCCTCTTCCTCTTCTTCTTCTTCTTCTTATTATTATATTATTATTATTATATGGTGTACTTATATAATCATGTCTTTTTGCTATCTGCCATCTACTTCTGAAATATAAGGAATTTTGGATATTTCTTAAATATTTATGCATTTATATTTAGTTAAATGTTCATAGTTACTACTATATAATATTAAAACATCAGAAAGGACTATTATATCAGCATATTGTTTAATTTCATGTCTCTGCAGCCAAATAAATACTGAAATACTTTAGGGGAATTTAAAATATCTTCAATAAATATCATGCTGTAATTTGTAGCAACTAATCACTTCCGTTTGTTGTGAAAGTATCATAGGGACAGCACTATTTATCTGACTTAGTAATCAGTACTTCAGATTAAGTTGGAGGAAAATTCCTGTAAGTTTTTTTTTTTTTTCCGGATGTGTGTGTTTGATTGTGTGTGTGTGTGTGTGTGTGTGTGTGTGTGTGTGTGTGTGTGTGTGTGTGTGAGAGTATGTGAGTATATGTGTGTGTGCCTGTTTGCACCTGCTTTTTGATCAGCGCTCTTGACACGGAGGTCATCTTTAATACGCTTTGATCTGGTGTCCAGCAGAGCGTGCTCCACCAAGCACATCTTGTTGTGGAACAGCCGACATGGTGTGTGCACTATCAAATTGTCCTTTAATAGCCCTATTCTCTTCATCTCATTATCTCTCGCTCTCACTCTCTTTCTTCACTTAAGGCAAGAGAGCAACTGCCAGAGGGGAAGAGGGGAAGAGAGGGAGGGAGGGGAGGGAGTTTGAGGGAGAGAGAGTCATTTTTTAAGGCTAACGATGGTCGAGCAGCTCAGCGTCCAGAGAAACCTGCTTCTTTCCTTCAATGGCGTCTCGTTTTTTTCATTCAAACCCAACATTTGTGCTTCTATTGAACCAAGTGTTCAGCTCTAAATCACACAGCTGTTATTATTATATAACCCTGCTTCCCTCAGCTCGCTCTCACAACTCTCACAACATACGAGAGAGGGAGAGAGGGGAATAATTTAATCAACGCTCCCTATTCCTCTTTCTCTCTCTAGCTTCCCTTTTTTCTCTTTATCTCACACTTCCTCACTCTCTTTTTTACACTTCTCACAGTTTCTCACTCTCTTTCAATCAATCTCTCCCCTTTTTCGTCTCACTCTTTCTCTACTCTCTCTCTTTCTTGTTCTCCCATTATCCGCTACACTTGCTCTCTCTCGCTCTCCTTCTTCGTTTATCTTTCTCTCTGGTAGAACACTCTTACTCCTCTCCCTCTTTCTCAAACTCTCCCAATCTTTAACTCTTTTTCTCATCTCTCTCTCTTTTACTACCAAATCCCTCTTCCCATATTCTGCTTTCTTTCTCTCTGTCTCACATCCACACACTTGTTCATACCTTCTCTCTCTCTTTCCTCCATCCTTTACTCTCTTCCTATTTATTTTCCCTTTCCTTTTCTTCATCCCTCTTACCCTTTCACTCTTTCTATTCACTTATCTCCACCCCACCATCCCTCACTTACTCCCTACTTCTTCATTCCATCCTTTTTATGGTTCTCTATCCTTTTCGATCTTTTCTTTATTTTCTCTCTCACTCTCTTTCGTTCTCCACATTTCTCAGTCCCTGACTCACTTATCTTCCTTCCTTTTCTCCATCCCTCTCACTGTTTCTCTCTCTCTCTGCCTCTCTCATTTTCTGTCTTTGCCTTCTATTCTAAATTCTCTCTTGGT
The DNA here is from genome assembly GCF_023375975.1 of Astyanax mexicanus. Taxonomy (NCBI): domain Eukaryota; kingdom Metazoa; phylum Chordata; class Actinopteri; order Characiformes; family Acestrorhamphidae; genus Astyanax; species Astyanax mexicanus. The sequence goes on along the minus strand of NC_064419.1, from coordinate 19,636,314 downwards.
CTTTCTTTCCCCTTCTCCACTTTTCTCTATATCTCCTTGATTCACGCTCTTTATCACATTCTCCCTCTCAGATTCTTTCTCTCTCCACCTCCTGCACTGTCCTTCCTCTCACTTGTTCTCTCCATCACTCTTGTCCTCTCTAACCCTTTCTGCTTTTTTCTTTCTGTGCTCTGTTTCTCTCCATCTCTCCATCTCCATCTCTCTCTCTGGATGAAGTTGAGGGCTGAGATGTATAATTTCTCCAAACACAAGAGATGGAATCAAAGTCGTCGTGCTCGTTTCTTTTTTTTCCCTTTTTTCCAGCCCCTGTCCTTCACTGTCAATCACGGGCGAGCGTAAGTGGAGAGCAGCCGAGGCCATGCGGCGCATCCCCCGGAGTTTTATATATTCCAGGGAAAGATGCGGGCGCTCCACATCCCTCATTAACAACGATCCACCCCGACACCCGTGGGCAGGTGCAACTGTAATTAACTATTGTTTGAATATCAAAAAAGAGAGAGAGGAAAAAAATGGGCGGCTGATTAAATGCACTAAATGCAGAGGAGCACTCGGCCCCCCCGCCACCCCCCCACCTTTCTCCCCTCGCTGTAATTTCCAGTGCTTCGGCGTGCACGCTGGGACCTTTTCAACTCGGCCACGGCCTCCAACCCGAGCTAAGAGCCTGTTGCCAGCGGTAATCAAAACTCAGACCCTGCAGAAAAAAAAAGAAAAAGGAGGAGGGGAAAAAAAAAAAGCTTCTGGGGTCTTCGGCTCAAGCAGAGCACCTTCCATTAGAAACGTGTTACTTTATGAAATCCGCTGGCCAGTGGAAAAAAAAAGAAAGAAAGAAAAAGAAAGAAAGCGCCTTCTTGAAGCAATTGAATGGCATCTCTTTAGTGATTAGAACTGCAATAATGGGCACCCCTGCTATTAGGGCCTAAGTCCATTTTATTGCTAATTCATTTATGTGCTGGTTCAGAAATACTTGACGCAAAGCTCCCGCTAAGAAGTCATGTTTGTCAAAGTATTGCCTTTACGAGCAAGATCTTAAATCAAATCCACAGTAATGATCCCCCCACCCTGCAAAAAAAAAAAAAAAAAACAGAGAAAGGAACCGGTGGTAAAGTCCCTGTTTGAGCCAGATAACTCCAAGGAAGCATTATTGTGATCAGGGATGGAAATTTACCAACTAATCATATTTCGAGCTGCAGGCCTTTTCAATTAAGACCCTTTTTTCCAGTGGTTGCAGGTCACGTAAACATTTTTCTGTAGCAGCAGCAACAACAAGCACAATAAAGGTACACAAGAAAAACGTGTATGAATTTATAGGAAATTCTGAGAAGCATCTATGTCGTTGCTTTCCTCAAAATTCATATTTTAATAATTTTTTTTCAATGTTTCAAACGTTCCTTACAATGTGTTCAAATTTAATAACGAATGGAGAAAAACAGATAAATGCCCTAAAATGATAAAATGACTGTCACGATGTACAGGATATGCATATAAACATGAAAGGCTTACAATGAGAATACAGAACACACAGTATTGTGTTTAATGGGTATTAGAATAGAATTATACAAAGTTGATATCTGCAGAAGGGACATCGTTTTTTGGGGGCAAGGTTTATTGAAGCATTTCAATCAAAATAAATGGCAGTGCTTTTGGCCGCTGCGTTGTTCTGTATTGTGAATTATTGCACGCCGCTCTTCCTGATTCCCTGCCTAATGTTCTGCATCACATCCTGATAGCACATTTTATATGATAATGTCCTGTTGGAGCGGGACCACGCACCTTCCCGACACCATTCCAAGCTTCAGGAGAAGGTTTCTTTCTGAGGGGCGGATCTGAAGGAGGAGGGTAACAGTAACGACCAAAAACAACACATCTGCAGCGATTAGAAATGGAAAATGGTCAGAGCAAGCAAGAATAGATTAAGTATTTAATTTTTTTTTATTTTGCTTTCTTCACTGATTGCACACAGGGCAGGGAACACTCCAACAAGAGCTAAATAATGAGAGTAACCACTTAAAGTACCGCCAGTGAATAGTAGATCATTTTTTACTAGTAAAAAAAAAAAAAAAATTCCTAGTACAAATTCTAGGTCTAATTCCCAAAACTAGATACTTACTTGTAGTAATATCAAATCTACAGATGAGATTATTACAAATAATTTTACCAGGAACAGACTAGTCATATGTTTCCACTGATGTAATGTATATGAAAGCTCATTCTGATACATAATTTTATGATTTACTAGCAAAAAGCTCAACTGAATATATCAACAGTTAACTTACACATGTCAACTTTGTAATTCTAAATAGTTCTGAAATTCTTGTTTTTAGAAATCTACAACGATTAGTTAATATAATATAATTTTGTAAATTTGAAAATTTGTCAAGTACGAATTTCATGGTTACATTTCTGTTTACAGAAAGTGCTGCGAACAGAAACACATAGGGAGATAGGTACACTCACAAAGTTTAAATTCAACCTAGTCTGTGTCTCCAAAAGTGCCCAAATACAACAGATAACATATTTACCCACTAGTTATAAAGTACTTTCCATGTTTAAACAATATCTTAACATTTTTTTTTTTTCACGTTCAGCTGTTATTATCATTTTTAGAGACGGAGGACATGGCAGAAATAATCGTTGACCAAATGAGTAATCGAATAATCATCAGATTAGTCGACTACCAAAATAATCATTAGTTGCAGCCTAACTACTCACTAGTCAAAACCTATATTTTCCATATTAATTAAAACTATACTTTAGAGATCTGAAACTCTCTTCATATCTTAAAAACAAACAAACAAAAACCTTAATAAACTAGCCAAAACTGAAACTGGTCAGAATTCATTCATATTTTATGTGGATCTGAACTTGTTATTACTTGTTATCTACCGAGTAAAACATATAAAATCATTTATATGAATTCCTACTCTATGCTGGTCAAAATTAGAGTAATTTAGAAAACAGTAATTCAGAACTATAATTTCTAAATTTTAAAGAAAAAAATATGTTAGTCAGAATTACAACGTAGTAACACAGAAATACAATTTTACCATTTCTACTCGTACAAATAACTGTAGATAAATAGACAAATATAAATGTATTGATATAAAAGAGAGAACGACATTCTGTTTATATTAATAATAATATATGACTAATTCAAAATTATATCAAGGATTTGTGGTCCTGGTAATATGACTAATCAGAATGTTTTTACAGATCTGCAGATCTGATATTATTACTATTATTTCATAGCTGTAATCTGATATCTAAAATCTAATATTTGCTACTAGTAAATTTGAATTTTTGCTGGTTGTATCACTTGGTGGCATTTCAGTCTAATGTGACTTACCATCCATGCATTACTTTACCTCAGATTGTAGTGCCTAAGCCTGATTTCACAGAATGATCTTGGATGAATGTGGGGCACTAATTGGCGTTGGTTGGGATGAGAGCGAGGGCTCCTTCTCTTCCTCCTCTCTCTTCGGCCCCCCTGCTTCTCCTAATCATTGTTTCTCAATCAGATAATTCCTGCGTGGTGCGCTCTTCCCCACCAGCGGCCGTTAATTAACACGCCACCCTGTGCCCTATGTCTCCTTAATGGCTTAATTAGGGGTGACAGGCTAACGACCCTGTTTACTCAATTGCCTTTCCTCTTTAATTATCCTAATGACTGGCGGATATTCAGATCGTCCTCTTCGGCCCTTCTCGCGCGCATTAGCATACTAAATGAAGCCGCAGACTTCCGCAGACGTCCGCGATAGAGACTGCAACCTGAGGACCGAGTGACTGAGCGACTGAGTGACTGAATGGCTGAGGCCGCAGCGACGGGCCCGGCTCGCCCTGAGAGCCGCGAGGTCACGGCGTTAATCTGTAACCGACCCCGGTCCTTATGTCCTGATTAACATTAGCACGGAGCGGTAACAGAACAGTTCATTAGCATAAGTGAATGCTTGTGTCCTTGGGGGAAAGTTACGTGGGCTTTAATGGGATTAATTAGATAAACATGAGCTCTTCACCCGAGCGGACTGTTTTAAAGGGATCTTACAATGGCTGAGGTTCTTCAAAACCATTCAGAGGGTTAGCGAGCCTAGCAGTACCAGTAACAGGCTCATATACAGTAGCCTCTCTCTCTCGCTCTCTCTCTCTTTATCACATGCACTCGCGCTCTCTCTCTCTCTCTTTCCATGCTTGCCTTGCAAGATTCTTTAGAGATTGTCCTAAGCTGCCCACCATCCCCGGCGCGCATAATTAATGATAAATCTCTAAAGCCCGAGAGCTTGATTGATGGAAGAAAAATGGATGTTCCAAGCACCTATTGTTTCAGGGCCTCGGGATTAGGTGGAGTTATTTAACAGTTCATTTGAGCGGGTGAGGTCGATGTGTGCGTGCATGAGTGTGTGTTTATGTGTACGTGTGTGTATGAGTGTGTGTGTGTGCGTGTGTACCGGCTCAGTGGTGCCAGGCCGGACCAGAAACCTCGCAGTGGGGTAATGCTCCATAATGAAGATTAAACCCTCAAAGCCTGAGACGCTGGTCGGCCAGTGGAGGGGGGTGAATCCTTGTTTTATTAACTTGTCTGAATCGGGCTGCAATTTGCAAAAGCTTAGCGGGGACTCAGGCTTTAGCCCTCCCCAAGGTCTTATTTACTAATTCCATCCACACCTCTTTTGTTTTTATGCATTTCCATCTTTCTTTCGCCCCCCCCTACTTTTTTTTTTATCCTCATCCGGAACAGAGGCTCCCTTACAAAGTCTTTCTTCATCCCTTGAATGAAAAGACCAGAGCTCAACACATCAAGCACATTACATTGTGAATTCATCAAAGTGGAACGAAACAGTACTGTGAACCTGTGAAAGAGGGGCTTTTTAAAGGCTTTTAGACACATAATTACTCGCGAACGTAAATCAATAACGACTCCTTTGGGACATTTTGCGTAGCGTAACTAAGAGTGTTATAATGGTCTAATAAGCTCTTGCCTTCGCACACAAGATTCTAATGAGGCTTTGGAATGTATATTATATACAGTACTGTAAACTGTGCAAAAGCCAGAGACCACACCTTGTTTACTGCTTGCATTCTAGAAACAAACGTCAACGTCTTAGAGATTTCTAAGAGTAGACGACGTTAAATACAAGCAAATATGTACAGAAAATATATAAATAAGCATAAAAACTATAAGAAATAGGACTTTTGATAACCATGCAACAGCAGGTAGACAACCAACATTTCCTTCAATAGGCTACAACAATTATCAATAAAAAAAATCATTTGTTGACTACAAATTTTATTGTCAAGTAATCGTTAATTTGCAACAGTAACGCATAACGCAAGGTCCAGTGATATGATGGTAGAGTCCTACAATTCACACTCAACTTGGTCCATGTCTCCAAAAGTGCCTAAACACAACAGATTACATATTTACTCAGTAAACATCTTTACACTTAAATGACATTTCCTCCAATAAAAATAAAACAGCACTTAAATCTTTCATTGTGCAAAATCAAGCTTCAATCTTGCTCTAAATCTACCAGATCTGAAAACATTACAGGTGTTTCTGTCCATCCTTTTTAACAGTGAAAATACAACTCAATGCTGCTGAATAATCCGAATAAATAATGACCCACCTCACTTCTCAGACTCCAGACACATTCTAATTGAAAGAGATACTAATAGAATTACTGAAATGCCAAAAGTCATGGCAAATAGTAAGTAAATGAATCTCCTTACGTTTAAGCTCAGCGGATGACTTGGGAACAGCCCACGCCTGTGTAAGTTGTGAGGTGTTATCTTGTGTGAGTGAGTTTGTACACTGACCAGAGCACTCACAGTAAAGTTATATGAATTATTATATTATCAAGTTGGAGCAAGGTCTGATAGTGAGTGAACGATAAATGGGTCATTTCATTTCTAAAGTTGTGCAGGCATTTATTACATTCCTTAATTAATCCACAGTGTCTACCAGAAATCTGTCATAGAATCCACTCATATTGGACAGCACAGTGAGTGGTAATGACTGTGACCTGCAGCGTCTGGCGAGAATTGTCCACGTAAAAAGACAAGCAACCCTGTTTAATGCGCAATATGGCAAAAGTGATGGGACAAAATACTAGTGATTGTTTAAATTTGCCATGTCTGTGTTATTAAATTGTAAGCATTTTTGGCATAATTTTAACCTGACTTAAAATAAATGAAGTCTGGTCTCTGACTTTTGCACAGTACTATGTCTGTGTGTATGTGTGTACATATGTGTGTGTGTTGGCGCCTCTGTCTGTGTCTGTGTGTGTGTGTGTGTGTCTGTGTTCAGCCTGGCCCATTTTTAGCAGAGAAGCTGCAAAGTATCAGGGAGTAAGTCTGCGAGTGACCCCTGAATTATTCCAACTACTACAGAATGTATCCCATGTGTGCCACAGATGGAGGCATGTTACAACACACACACACACACACACACACATACACAAACACACAGACACACGCACACATCTGGACCCCACACCGGTATCAGATTCAAGAGGGACTTTATCTCTTCACATCAGGTTGTGTGTGCGACCCTAAAAACACTACACGACCCAACACACAGCCAGCACACAAAAGCAAAATGAGTACAAGTCAATATACAGCAGAGTGTGCTTGTTTATTTCTATTGTGTAATCATTTGGCTTACCAGATTTTGGGTAGTTCCACAGGGTTATAATGTAGGGCCTGTAGAATTTCTTTAAATTATAACAGTAATGAAGTTTGGGCTTGCATAAAAATGTTAAAAAAGTGTTTAAAGGTGAAACATATGAAGAAGTTTTGTCCTATAGTATTTTATTTTATTTTCAATCAAACAAATAATGAGTATTTAATCTTAATTAATTTTTAGTATGAGATATTTGTGAGCTTCAACAGCATTGTCTATGCATTTTAACACCAAATAGAAACTTATGGTGTCTCTTTTAAGATTAGAGCAGGGCGCTATGAGCTAGCGGTTGGTCCCACACAGCTTGTTATAACACAGTAACACAGTATACAGTCTGATATACTCACATGTGGACAGCGAAAGAGTTAGCGCTGCAGTTAGCGGCCAATGCTAATAGTGCTCCAGCCTCGGTGCTGATAAAAATTCTCTGAAACTCCTGTATAACTCTTCACTTCATCAAATAAAATTGATAACAGGGGGCACTGTCAATTTTTGGGAAAATTCAAGCATTTTAGGTGCGTCTTTTATAGTGCATAAAATGTTTGATTCTAAAGTCTCACTATTTGGATGTTGTTTTTTCCTTAAACTTTGATTAATTTGATTCTGTTTTGTCCAGAAGATTCCTTGAATAAAGTTACTGCTATTTTTGGCTATTTTTAAAAGACTATAAATGTTTGAAAGGGTTAATTGCTGGGGTAAGATTGGTGCATATATTACTTTATTGTCTATAACAGGGACATTATTGTATCTTATGCCTCATGTCTCTATATTTGTATATTACTGTAAATGTGTTTAATGTTTAATATGTTTATTGATGTGCCTAACGCAATGTCAAACCTCTGTATGTCCTGTGCATACAGATTTTGACTTTTGACTTTTGTTAGTGTAGCAGTGTAATTCCCAGTTTTTATATAATCTCAGTGGTGCTGAATGGCCTTCTGGGGTGTTTTCTTGGTCTTTATTTAAGATAGAACTTTGCAGAAGGGATAAGTCCATCTTTTATTCACTTAAAAAGAAATACAGTACAAGACCTTCATCTAATGTAAAAGCTCCACTTACAACAATGAACAGCTTTTCCTTGAACCGTTCAAAACATCCAATCAACAAACCTTAATTTGTATCAGTTTATCCATCAATCCTGAGCCACTCTTTTCCTCAAATGCGAGCATAAAGCGCAGAAACCCTCACAATACTCTAAACTACTAAACTACCGAGTTCCTCTGCACTCGTCACTTTCTCTGAGTAACAGCTCCGAACCACCTGAGGGCTGATTTATGTGGAAATGCAGACATGCAGTCATATGAGGTTCAATTATTCTCCTGTAAACAAGCTTTTCTCAAGAGGCACGGTCAGCGATAGCGCCAGGCTTCTGAGTGCAACCCGGGGTCAGCCATCTTAGAGCCCGGCGCTTCAGCATCTGCCACCTGATCCGCTAAACAAACCAGGGATTTGCTTCTCTTTTCTGTGGGCCAAGGTTTAGGCGACATGTGCCACAAAAAGGAAAGAGAAATGAGAGCTTCACTGGTACTTCAGTTTAGGCTCTTTTGAAATAACGTGATCATGCTGTGAAAGCATAGGTGAGCCTTTTAGCACCTAGCTTTTAGCAACACTAAAAGAGAAAGAAAGAGGTCAGTAGAAAGAATCGGGAGAAATTTGACTGAAAGAAACTCCAACTCAGCTCTAGTAAGAGTTAACGTCTCTTAGGGGTAAAGAGCAGAACTCTACAAGGATTGGGAAACCTTTTTTATGGTTAGAAATCAAATAAGTACTGACGAATAAATCAACCTCTCACAGCAGATACAATATACTTTTAGACTGAAAGTATGAGAAGTAGAAGAGTCCATGAAAGGTTATTTTTTTTTACTTTAATTTTAACTCTGGCAACTCTGACAACTGATAGCTAAGTGGTGTTTATGATCAAATGAGTCAAATAAGCATTTTCAAAAGTAAAAAGATTCTAATTTTTAACAAACAAGAATCCTCTTTTATAAACTGCAGACTTTCTTTGTGCAATGAAGGACGCTGACTTCTGATTTCATCAGTGTAAAATATTCAAAATGTTCTGGGGGGGTTGGTGGGTTAGCATGTGTGAGCTGAGATGTCGGAGAGGCGGAGGAGCAGGAGGGGGCTGCGTTCACATGACCTCCGCATGGTTGGGCACGGCCTCCAGACGAGGCTGGTCAGACAGCGGCCGGCTGGCAGAGCTTCTCTCATGGGCATTCAGGCATCCGCGGCCCTCGGTGGCACGGGACTCTCTGCCTACCTCTTCCCTCTCTTAGTCTGGCCTGTCAGTCTAGCTTGTCAGCCCAGTTACAGATCGAGCTACGGCCCGACAGAATACATGTCTGTGACAAAATAAGAGTCCTTGGACCACCCAAATTGTAAGAGTTTATTAAATAAATGTATTTCAGTGGCAACAGCAGCTTGTCCACATACTATACATGAGTAGAGGGGATTCATTCATACTACAGAATTAATGAACTCCCACTCTATTGGCTCGGGGCCAGCAGAGAGAGAGAGAGAGAGAGCGAGACCCAGAGAAAGAAAGAGAGTGAGAGAGTATGATAGAGAGCAAAAGAGCGAGAGAGAGAAAGAAAGAATAAAGAAGTAGGAGAAGAAAGAAGAAGATTTGACTTTCACTCATGCCACTTCCTGTAGCAGTAGCAATGGTGGAAGGAGGATAGTACTGTGAAAAAAGCGCGAGAGGAAGAAAGAACGAGAATGAGGGGATGAGGAGGGAGCGCGAAAGCTACCTCAGTACAGGGGAGTGTATGAAAGATAATATTTTCTCCTTTCAGCAGTCTTCCATTTCCCCTTTGGCCTTCTCTCTGTCCTCCCCTCATCTTTCTTTCTCCTTCCCTCTCTCTCTGTCTCTTTTTCTTGCTCTCTCTCTCTCTCTCTCTCTCTCCCTTTTTCTCTCTCTCTCTCTTTCTGTGTCTGTCACTCTCTCTCTCTCTCTCTCTCTCTCTCCATCTATCCTCATCTCTCTCTCCCACTTGAATTCCAGTGCAGCAGGGCAGAGGAGTGTGTGCAGTTATAGACATGCTTCTGTCCACAGCAAACTCCATACTCTCTCTCTCTCTCGTTCCCTCGTTCCTTCTCTCTCTTTCTCACACACACACTCACACTCTCACACTCTGCCCTTTACTTGCTCACACTGTACTCATGCCACCAAGGCTGCAAATGCTAAGAAGATCAAGAATAATGACAGCCTTCTGTCCAGTGAGGGACAGTTCCCACAGATAAGGCAAAAAGGGATGTTTGTTTTCTGCTCATGTCCAAAATAAAAAGACCCTCAGTAGGACAGGAAGCCTGTGGGAATAAAATAATGCCCACTGTCCACCCACATATCTGACCTCCAACATATTTTGTAGTAACTTGTAATACACACCAATGCATTATTGCTGTACATTATAACAGGAACTGGGTATTATACATAAACGTGTTAATGGGTATAACATTTAAACCATTTACCAAAACTGACTGACAGTCAAAGAGTCAAAGAGATTTTTATTATGAACATTGATTATATTTACGTACATTGACTTTACAAGGAGTGGGGTCTATACATTAGGCAGCAATTGAACTGTTGGTTTTTGACATTTTTTCAGGCACGCATTCGCTCAGTAACCACGGAAAGTGCTCCAAGAAAGGGTAACACAAGGTCATTACAGGACCTAAAAGATATATAGACAGGTATCAGGATGTCTAGAGAGCTCAGCACTGATGCTGATTCATTTTAACACAAGAAAATTCATCAAGACATTTATTTGGACATTATTGGACAGTTCGTCAAAAAAGACCATATTTCTCAAGAAAAGTGAGAGAGCTATAGTCACGGATCCATTTATCGCAACAGAGCTGGGCCTAGTGCTCAGCCTACACATGGTTCAAAAGGGTCAAACCAGGATAATGTGTTATAACAATATCCGTCATATTGCACTTTATAGGAGAACTCATAGCATTACCCATGCAAAGAAATGGCTCTTTTTACTCTATTAGAATTTTGAGGGCCCTGATATGTAAAACAAGGCACTGAGAACTTTCAAAAGAACACAGGTAGTTTATTTTGTTCAGAAATGTATGTTTATAACCATAAATGTTTGTATTTTGTTAAGTCACTGTTTATAAACACAGTGCCGTCAGGTAGTTCTATGAGTTCTGCCATTTTCAAATTAGGTCATGATAAGTCAACTAAAGAGCATGAATGAGTAGGTAGGATCATTTCAAGACGGCAGCCCCTGGAGAACTACCTGAAAAAACTACCTGTGTGTATAAACATTTTTTTTTTATAAACTATCTGTGCTTTTACAAAGTTCTGAGTGCCTCATTTTAAAAGTCAGGGCCTCTGAATTCTACCAATGAAGTGTTGAACTTGTTAATGGTGTGAATTTAGCTATTTCTCTTGCATGGGCAATGCTATGCACCTATCTCTAGCATTGTAAGCCTATGGGGTGCATTGGCTAAAAGCGCTGTATTTCAGCATTCTCCATTTTACAGAAGTCCATTCCACACAGAATTTATCCTTTAAGTTAATAATTTATTTATTAACCCTAAAGTAAAAACTATACTATACTATAATATACTGCCACTGGGTTCATTTGATTGGTTAGTGCATTTGAAAATGACTCTTTCAGTAAATTCTAAATACTAATAGAGATAAAGTGTGTGCCTACTACTGGGTTTAAAGAGTGTGAAGAGTTTAAATGGTTGATATACACATTATTGTAGATATAAATGTTGTTTGATATTATTTGATGGATTTGGAAAACACCGATTTGGCCACAGCTTAGACGGCCAGATCTACTATTGCATCAGCAAACCATCATTCTGTCATTCTGGCTCTTTTCTAACAAATGAAACAAGGCATATGACTTCATATCATATCATTCTGTCCATATGTGTGTGTTTGTGTGTGTGTGTGTGCACTTGTGCATATGTGTGCAAGCCATTTACTATGTTAAACACGCAAGCGTGTCTGCCTTAACAGAGACACACGGGCGAACACACACACACACACAGACACACACACACACACCACAACTGAGTGCTTCCTTCAAGTAAGCAGACGGTCCGTGTATACACCCTGCACTTCAACGAGCTCCAGAGGAGAAAAAAAGGAGGCTGTCAGTTAGGAGCCATTAAAATGTAACCGAGCCAGGAGAAGAAAGAAGGGATATTATCATTAAGTCATCTCATAGTCCTACTAAAAACCACAAATATTATTCCTACAGAGCCCTCCTCCCCTCGTAGTGACAGAAGCAGCCAAACGGCATCAAATCGCACCGTGTTTTTTCTGACAGTCCGCCGCTAAAGTGCACGAGAAAGGCTTTTCATTTTAATTGAATAGGCATGTTCTTCCACGGAATTGTGTTCCCCAGAACGAGGGTCTCGGCTAGCGCTTGAAACCAGGGGCTGCTAAGGCGTATGAGCGCTCACGGAACTATGCTGATGTGTTAAAGTAGCAGTTTGGCTTTTGCACAGGTTTTCCCGTTAGCTCAAATGCAGCTGATCACGCAAAAACATGTTCAATATACAGTAAAAGGTATGATTCTTTAACCCTTAAGGGCTGACAGAAAAGCCTGGCTTTTTTCTAGAAAATTTATCTACTCTGTTCTGTTAATAATGTGATGCCTCAATTCTCAATGGTGTTGAGATATATATTGAGTTTATCCAATAGATAACAAAAAGAGGTTCAAAAAAGACATTGGTTTAAAGAGCCACTAAGAGACATTAATAGCTGAAATGTGTTCATTTGAAGTAATGAAACATACAGTCTTGCTTTAAATTTTTATAAACATTTCCTATCCTAAAAACAATTTTATTGTGTTAATTACTGCCTCTGCAGTGGCTCCTCAGGTTCAACTGTGCTATTGGTGTTGATGATGTGTCCTTGTATTGTGATTTGGTACACAGACACATCACAATATGCAGATCAGTCAATCAATAATTCCGCCCCCTGCTGACTAACGTCCAACCATCTGCGTCTCACCACTGTCAGCCAATCAGCTCTCCCTCCTGCCCTGCCTCTAAACCCATACATCGCCCAGTGCCCTTCCCAAACTACCCCTTCCAGCTGAGGGTGAAGTCAGCAAAATTCAGGGTGTTTAGTGCCCCTTTAAAAAGGGTTCAAGTTGTGTTGCATGAAAATACATCATTAAATTTAGTTAGCAATTTTTGTTTTAGAAAATGTATTTAGATTTATTGGATTTATTTTCTGTAAAGATTTTATAGTAGAATGTTACAGTCATTGTTTCTGTGCATTACAGACAGAAAACCTCTTACTTTTCTTTTATCACTGGAGACAATTCAGGTCTGAAAGGGTTAACCATTTAAGGTTCAGTGCAATTCCGCAATTTTCTTGTTTTTTCTTTTGTTTGAACAAGGAAAAGTTTCCCTGAGCAAAAACACAATGTCTATCAGCTCTTCCTCTCTCTTCCCACCTCTTTTTTAGACCTATGTGTGTGTGTGTTTGTTGGGTGGTCAAGATCTCAAGCCTCCTGCATTCTTCAGTGCGAGCCACTGCCCCGGGGGCTGTATAATTGCCCTCTGCTACAGATAGTTACCAGCCTTCCCCCTGTCTTTCTCTCTCCTCCTCTTCTTCCCCCCCCCCCTGTTTATTCTCCTCTGATTTCAGCCTCCTCTGGGTCATCATTCATCAACGGGCCCCCCCCCCCGGCCCCTGGGGACCGGACCGGGAGGCCCCTGTTTCTATCCCCTCCATAACCGGAGGCCATTTCTGATGGCCCTGCATTATGAGGGGGCAAAATGGAGAGAGAAAGAGAGAGAGAGGGAGAGAAAGAGAAACGGGGGCGGCGTTGGGGGAGGGGGGCGGTAGCTCAGCAAGTGATTATTGTATCCAGATAATCATTTCAAACAAATTATCATAATTATCAATCAATCATCACATTTGGAGGGAGCTGCCCTCGGGGCAGAAAAAGCGCTCCCCGTGACCTGTAATGCGTTTCTTGGGCATAATAAGCTATCATAAATTTGAGGGGTCGTTGGAGATGAAATCTCGTACAGGAGGGAAATCTCCTGGCTTGATAAAGCAAACATTAAAGACCTATTTACAGCCCCCCTCCTTCTTCTCGCCCCCCCTATGACCCCGTCTGCTAATATTGCTGACTCTAGTCCAACATCTCCATCCGCTGCCCTCGGCTCCCATTGTTTCTTATAGCATCGCTGTCATAAGAAAACGTGGGGACTGCAGTTCTAGACCGTTTGACAGCGCCATCTGCCCTTTACATGGGTTGAACGTTTCATGATGAATGGACCAGAAACATTTCCATCAGCTATGCCATTCCATTTTCTGCAGTTATTATACTATTATTATACTATTATATTATTATTGACTGAGGCCAACAGTTACGACTATGATTTTGCCATGATATATAAATGTTATTTATATGTACCCTATTATGTTACATAAGCTAGGAACATCGTTATTAAAATTTGCATTAAAATGACATGCTGTAGTATTTCTCCACTTATACACTATATACTACTGGTCAAAAGTTTTAAAACAACCCCAATCTTTAGCTCCACTGAATAACCGGACATGATATAAAATCAAACGTACAAAATGTTGCAGTAAAAGTACAAGTATATTGTCTAAGTGCATTAAAAACACCCTAAAAAAGTCATTTTTTGTTTAAAATAGTAAGTAGCAATGGAAATAAACTGAGCATTGGAAACTAATTTTAAGAAATGTCAATTTAAAACATTAGAAGTATTTGTCTGTAGTAAAGCAATGCAGATTGTGTTACTGCTCTCTCTATATTGTAGGCAGCATTTACACACACACACAGCACATTCACACTTTCATAACAACTAAAAAAAAGACACACAAACACAGAGAACTAATAATTGTATATAATGAGTAATAAGTCTTTTCCTTACAGAAATTTCAGATGAAGCCAGAGAGTCGTGACTACTATAGTTTCCTATACCTTTAAAAGACTCTTGTATACTGGAGAAAACTGGTACAAGAAGAGTCAGGTTTGGATGATCCACATGGCAACAGCTCAATTTAACATTAGACTAAGACTTAAGCAGTTTAAGCAGTTAAGAGGAGAATTAGAGGTCTGACAGGTAAAGCGCATTAATAAAGTCATTGCTAAGATGTGAAAATATGGTCCATACAGCACTGCTTCTGGATTACTAAACAATCTAGAGGGTCACCTTTAAAAGAAAGGTGCTTCAAATGGTTTTATAAGTGATGGCATAAATTAATCTCTTTTATAAAACCATTTGAAGCACCTTTCTTTTAAAGGTGACCCTCTATGGACTCTATGTAGACGTGCACACTATCGGTAAAAAAGTTTTAAAACATAGTTTTATAAGTGATGGCTTAAAATAATCACTTGTTTACGAATCATGTTCCTTTTTAAAGCCTTCTTTTTTTCTCAAAACGTTTTAGAAAAAATCTTTAGACTGAATTGCAGCTTTTAATCAACATTCTATGATTGCTTTGTTATATGATTAAGTAAAAAAAATGTACAATGTAAAATGTAGATACAATTTTCAAGAAGGATACTTTGTATCATAAGCACCAGTCTGAGTGCTGAGTTTTAAATCACGTATGCAGTTTAATGACAGCCTTTTTTTAAACACAAACACTACAAGATAAGATAGGACTGCCCTGTTGTTTTTATCCTGGATAGAAGAAGAAAAGGAAGCGAGGCACTGCGGGACTGATGGAAAAAAAAAAAAAAAACACACTAATGCGATCTAGGAGAGCTTGTCAAAAGAGTCATTAATCTCTTTCCCATTAAAGCATCACAGGCCTGCTTTAGCCTCCCTGCGTTTACAAAGCGGCCCGAATGGATAGGAAACGTTTTCATTTCCAGCCGGGCTCCAGACGGGGGGACCGCGCTGGAGGGGATCTGCCCCGGGGGTGGGGTGGTGGAGGGGGTGCTCTTTTGGATGTGTTCCAAATGCAATTACAACACATTGATTTTCTATAATGAATCTATGCCTGCGAGAGCTATCACCACCAAATCAGTGGGAGCTTACACACAAACATACATAAATACATGTATTCACACATACACACACACTTCAGACAAAGTGTCGGCAGTTCAATTGCGTTTAGCGGCTTCGTGGAAGTATGTGTGTATACGTGTGTGTGTCTGTGTGTGTGCGGTGTGTGTGTGAGTGAGTACCCCAGTGATAAGGCGGCCCGATACATCCATGGCGGCTGCGGCAGATCCTATCTCCAGCCGCCGCTGATAGGCATCTCCAGCATCTAGAGCGAGTGTTTGTGTTGGTAAAGGAGGATAAATAAATGAAAGAAGAGCTGAGCCTTCTCACTCTCCTCATCCCTCTCACCTTCTCCCTCTCCTTCCATCTCTCCCATCCTGCAGGATTGGGGTTAAGCAGGCTTTTCAGTGCGGGGAATAAAAGCCGCTTCTTTGCGGTTGTTGTCTTTAGGTGGGCTGTCTGAGACAGGGGGAAAATGGCTGAGGGAGAGGCCGATGATGTTATAGATTATGGGCTGCTGATGTTTTCATTGCAGGAGCTTCAGGGCTTCACACACACAAACAGACACACACCATAGACCATACACACAAATACACTTTAACATCCAAACAAACCAAACTGGTACTTTAGCAACTACAACAGTTTCCGTATGTAAGATCGTGAATCGTGAATTTGGCAGTGTGGAAAGTCTGAACACACACACAGTGTTGGTTTAACACTTTGCCAAATTAGCAAACTGTTGTGTGTGTGTGTGTGTGTGTGTGGATGAAGCCCAACTATAGTGCTTAAAAAAAAAAAAAAGTGTGTTCCAGCTGTGTTCAAAAATAATGTATGCATACAAGCTATAACTGCTGCTAATGTGTTTAATATATAATAAAGAACCATACAAAATGAGAGGTACCGTCCCAGGGGGAACAAACAAGACTACAGTTACCATAGCAATACGCCTAAAACTAAACATGACAAAGTACCAGGCAACTCCATTTACTCGATTTACACTCTAAAGGTTTCAGACTGTCATGTGTGACTTGATGACACATCGAACCATGACCTACATTTCATTATGATTTGTAAATAGTTTTTTGTGAATAAATAAATGTTCTTTTTTTTTCAACATGGGCAGCACAAAATTAGCAAAAAGATATTAATTTTGTTTTTATTTGCACAAAAAAATAAAACTTCTTATGAGAACATTTAGAACTTACTTTAAATACTATAACAAAAGGAAAGGCTATTTAAAAGACTATTCTAATAACATTTCCATTAAAATTCAGATTATTTGTTTGCTTTAAAGTATTTAGAAGCCCCTCCTCCCAACTAACATTCTATACACAGCATACATTCCTTATTTATGTGTCTATATTAAAGAGTACATGCCAATGTACTACAGTGTGAATTTTAGTATTACTAAATAGTTTTTAAATATGAAGTATATATAAGACTAAATTAAGTAAATGTTGAAAACACTCAAATATGTTTTTTTATATATATGTACATATTCTTTTTAAGACTCTTTTTTAAGTTCTATGATTCAAATGTTTAAAATACATTAAGGTTTATTCGAATTGATGTTGCTTTATTGAAGGTATTGATTCTAAGATCATAAACTGTAGTCTATATTAGATATATTAGATATATATATGTAGAATATATAGTTTTGTGATTAAATGAAAGAACACAAAATAGTTTTCATATGTATTTTGGACATTAAAACAAATCTGAATTTATGCCTTTTTTTAAAGGCTGTAAATGTGAATGTAAGTCTCGTTCAATACAGAGCTAATTATTGAAGTAATTAATTTAATGTAAATAATGTAAAATAAATGTGAGTATCTGCATTAACAAACTCCACAGGCTAGCGAGAGTGAGACGTAATGCAGCTGCTAAGTAAAGCCGCACGCTTCAGCAGACTTGTTCTGCTTCTCCAAGCAGGTGTCTGGCCATTGTTCTTTCATGCTCCATTGGTTTTACACTTGAACTCTTTTCTCTCCCCTCCTCGACCTTCTTGCACCGGCCATAAAAGAGAGACGTAGCTGCCCACCCCTTCAATAAATTTATCACCTCTTAAACCCAACCCACGCTTTCAGTGGAACGTATCTTGGAAGAGAGATTCTTTATTATCCTCAGTGAAGTCGGCCGTGTTGAATTAACACCTATTGCGTTCACCGAAGTCTGGCTGAACCCATGCCGTGAGATTGGGACTAATTCAAGATTACAGTATATGTAGCTGAGGTGCTGCTGAAGTATCTTCATTGTAGCTGTGGTGTTGATCTGATGCATCATTATTAGAACGATGAATACATTTTGTTTGATAGCGGGCAAGATTAAATGTTAGAGACTAACCACCAATGCACATATAAAAGACTTAAAAAATGGTTCTAGGTGTTTTTAAACTGGGACTTGGCGCTCTAGTTAGTCTAGCAATGACACAAGTAATAGTTGTTTTTCAGTGTTTAGGTGCCTACATAAAAAAAAAAACTCCTGCATCTGCTCTACTGTTCCTATTTACTGTTCCTTAGATCGGAATCTGAAGATCTAGTGATGTGTGGTGATCACTTTTGGTTTCCTGAGGTTTTAAACTTGTGAAACATTTAGGGACAGACTGACATTCAGTCCTACCTTTTTGATGCAGCTGTCCTGAGACGAAGCTTCGTGATCATTTAGCATTTGCTGTGAAAAGAAGAAACAAAGCCAATTACAATACAATCAGGCTCTCTTGATTGGAGAATCATATTGCAGCACAACAAATAATTTAGCCTATAAAATTGATTGACATAGTGCTGGGCGGTATGACCAAAAAAGGATATCACTGTATTTTTCAAGATTTTGATGGTTTTATGGCACATCACAGTATTTTTATTATTAGATTTTTTTTTTTTTTTTGCGTGACTTGGCTTTTATATAGGTTTGTGATTTATTGTACTGTTTGAAGTACATATAATCTAAAACACAAAGACTTTAAATAAAGGCTTCGATTAATATTGGGTTTACTTTTTCCCTCAAAATGACACAATGTATGAAGAAATCAGACTTTATTAGCAGAAAAACAGCTGAAGAATGTAAACAATAGAACGTAAAACGAGCTACGACTTTAATACTTTAACATGGCTTCCTTTACAAAGCTAAATATTTTAAATTATAGTGTTCCATGAACACTATAAATGGACAGAAATACTCAATGTTTAAGTATTAAAAAGATATTTCCCAAAATCTCAATTGTGCAAGTAACACATAAGTTTAATATCAATTTACAACATGTTATTGCAAAAGCCATTAGAGGCATTACACTATGAAAATCATTCACAATTCTCCTCTTTCTCCAGTTAAAAATACATTCGGTTAAGTGTGCATTTATATTATCCTTCAAACTACAGTATACATGTATTTAAAATGGTCTCTTTTCTGAGTGAATAATTGCTGTTTGCTGTTGTTTTTTCTATTTTACTCAGATTCAAACACTCATATTGCAGAGAACAGCAGCAGGAGCTCCTCAGATAAAGTGCTATTCTCATTTCTCTCCACGCAGGACAGATGAGGATGAGGGTTTGACTCCAGAGAGCTGAGCTTCATGTGTGTTAGCTTGTTATGCTAACTGGCTAGTGTTAGCTAGCGAGCTCCGCCAGTGTGCTTCTTTGGTGGTGCTGTTCTACATAGAATTCCGCAGCGCCCCTAGCACTAATTGACATGCTTTGTTGTTTTGGACCTTTTAAAAAAGACCTCAGTTGCACTTTTTATTGCTATACTAGCTTTGCTTTAACTGGACAAATTGGTTATCTAGTGGAATAAATCTCCTATACTTGTTAACTGAAAGCTCAATGAAGGCAGTCTGAGAAGCAAGCTTGCTCTGCATCAAAGGTGTATTAAATTATTTGAAAAGGCTACCTTTCCCTCTGGTCTTTACTGTGACAACATGGCTTAATTTCTGTAGAATGGAATGGGCAATAGAACTATGGTGTTCATGTTTTCTACATTAATTTTAATGGTTCAACTGCCATCTAAGTACATTCTAGCCAACGTTTTGATAAGTATCCTTCCTAAGCTTCATGCAGTGCTTTGTTATGTCTAAAGCACTTCAGTATTATTCTAGTAAGCTTCAATATAACGAAATGAAAGCATTTACCACATTAAGACAGTGGCAGTATTATTATACGCTCAGCCTGTCTTTTTAAGTGTCAAGAAAATCTGTGAGTCAGTCAACATGAAACTCAAATGCAACTTAAGTCTGTTTGCCACATTCGATCGAGCACGTCTTGCCTCATTTAGACAGAGTGAAAAAATAAATATTTTTGAAACTGTGATTTTGAAACTGTAATCAGTTTAAAATAAATAGAGGTTTGAATGCCTCATGAAATTTGATGGCTGTTAAAACAGCCAACAAGAAATATTAAATAAATATTTCTAGGCTGAGCAAAAACAGTGAAAGTGTGTCACCTTGGTGGCAGGCTTAGATTTAAAGTGGGTCTGAAACCTGACAAGCGCGGAGCATAAAGCAGGCACTGATTGATGGGACAGGAGTCCATCGTTTGACCCATGCCCCCCCCGACCACACTTCCCTGCCTGGCCCGTGGAGGCTGAAGCCCCTTCTTTGTGTGATGAAATGAAAGACTCATAGATTTGACATTAACTCACGGGAGCAGGAAATTTTGGTGAGCGCAGACAGTCAGAGGAGGAGATGTGGAATTAGGGGCCTTGGGGAATATTTATCTAGAGACGGGCCGGGCCAGAATGCGGCCAGTGTCTTCCAGGGCTGTGATGAGAGGCCGGCCTGTTTCCAGGTCGGGGAGATAATGGCTGCTCGTGTGAGCGCAGCACTCTCTCCGCGTTGTTCATTCATTCGTGGCAGGGGAGGAGAGGAAGAGGCTTGCGCT
Organism: Astyanax mexicanus; assembly: GCF_023375975.1. Taxonomy (NCBI): domain Eukaryota; kingdom Metazoa; phylum Chordata; class Actinopteri; order Characiformes; family Acestrorhamphidae; genus Astyanax; species Astyanax mexicanus. Next base: position 19,615,788 of record NC_064419.1, on the reverse strand, counting down.
TTGGGATTATTGGGCTGCATTACAGGGGCACACTCTGATCCCCTCAGCCCGAACCCACCTCCCTTTCCCGTCTCATCTTCTGAATGGAAGATGTGTGAGGGTGGAGACGGGCTCGGTGGCCGGCGATGTCATCACTTATTGAACCTGACTTGGTAAGATTTCATAGTGCTGTTTTTGAAACACACAATCTAACACTAGCCAACATGGGTTTGGCTGGAACAAAAGCTCCCAAAGTCTGAGAGCATGTTGGCAAAACCTGTCAGCAGGTTAACCCAGAAAAGTAGCAGCTATAACTTCTACCACTATTAGCATTTCTCACTTATAGTCTGAAAGAAAAAAAAAGTGAAGAAATTGTGTCGTAAGTGAAGCTTAGTGTTGACAAAAATGGCAACTTTAAAGCAGAAGGAAAAAAAGTTACATTTCAACAGAAGTCAGTGTTAAGAGATTTTGGAGCATTTGCACTGGAAACTAGGGCTGCACAATATGACGAAAAAATACCATGCAATATACTTAGTTATTTATTTCAAAATATATGAAGATATTAACAAATACAGGACTTTCACGTAAAGGATTTTACATAAACCAGAAGTCCATGATCTAACATGTTATAATAATAATAAACAATATATGTATGCAACTGTGTAAACAAAGCATGCAATTTTTCTCCTTAGTGTGATTAAGTCAGCTGAATAAAAAATATTGAATTCCACATAGGAACTATAGGAAACAAACTGAATCAACTAACATTATTAAGTTTCTAGTTAAAAGTTGGTCTAACTAAATAAGCTTTTGTTGACAGTGTTAAAAAAACAGTAGTTGAACCCTAAAGGTGCTTTTACATAGCCTGTGGTATGCCGCGTTGCTATCTGCGCTGCTCGCCACTCTGCCAACCAGTTGTAATTGTGTTGTGTATACGTTTTTAGACCTGGATCTGTTTCAACATAAGAATAAAGCTCTGATTCTGGTCCTTTTATATCTCTATATGAGTGTAGGGAACTGAGGTACAGCTGAGGATGTACACTATTTATTAATATCACTCTCTTGCTGGGTTTTTTGTTGTGTATGCTTGCAGTTCCCTGGTTGTACTAGTTCACGTCACACATTTTTGCCAGTGTACCACTTGAATCAAGTAGAACTTTGGCCGCGGTAAGCATTAGGGTTAGGATTAGGGTTAGCTCCATGGCAGCGCCAAACTTCTGTGTCGCTGGAGAAACAGTTGAATCCAATGGGGCTCAGCGAACAGCGGTGCGGCTACCGTGTGCAGTGAGAAAGCACCTTAATTGAGGCCAAGCCAACTACACAGCACATGCTCATTTTGACTTTTGAATTTAGTTGGCTGGTGTCTACTGAGCAATTGATCACATAGCTTGTTTTGTGTGCATTACAGCCATTGGCCTTTGGTAATTTTTTATTTGCATATTAGTCCACCCATATTTTACTATCCATCATGATGTAGTCATTCTTCACAGGTTGCTGCTTCTCTTGTATATATATATATATATATATATATATATATATATATATATATATATTAGCTAAGGCTATTTCTGCCTCAATGAAAAAGTGAATCCCAAACGAGCTCGTGCAATCAATTTGATTAAACAGGACACGTTGATTTAACGTTCATCAAATCCCCACAAACTAAAGGAAAAAGCAAAAACAACAATAAAGTAACAGCAAGTGTGTGTGAATGCACTCTTTTACAGCTCTCCCAGCACCTCCTTTATCAGCCTGCTATGATTGGCAGCCGTGCACGCTGCCCGAACGCTGTGGTTCCCTAAATTAGGCCGTCAACCTATCCAAGCCGACCGAGTGGAAGCAATTACATCACAAATACTCAAACAAGTCTACTTAAACTACTTACATACATAATTCAATCCTGTAGCCATGTCAGAGCCGCACAAATCCAAAACAGCGTTACGATGCCGGCGCATTCAAATGACACATTTTAAACAAGCGTGGCGCAGAATCCCAGCCGAATAACTGCTTTTTCTTTCCTTTTTCTTTTTTTTTTTTTGCTTTCTTTCATTCTCTACACCGCACCATATGCAAGCTATTCTCCCAGTGCTCACTGGCTGCTCCACGCACTTACGCGCACACACATACACACAGACACACACTTAGTGCATGTTTATAAATGTGTGTAGTGTAATTACACTGCAGTCTGCTGCCAGTACTGCCAGCTTCCAGATCTCCCTATACCAGAGAAAGAGAGAGAGAGAAAAAGAAAGAGAGAGAGAGAGAATACTCAGACAGCTGCAACAGTTTACAAACTTTGTTTAGACGGCGAACGCCCCCAAACACTCTCAGGTAGACCCCCCTTCTCTCTCTGTATAGTAGACCAAGCATAAACGTGTGTATCGAACTATGCAAGAGTGACTAGAAATACTAGAGTGGTCTGATACTAAATATCAGACCACTGAAAACCTAAAAAGCCTCGCTGATGCCTTAATGTCTTTCAGACTGGAGTTCTGTGGCGTCTTTGGCTAATCTCTCCTCCATTCCCAGATTTGACACCATTCCTAGTCAAGCTGGCTTTGGGATTTGTTTGTGTCTCAGTTTGCGCTAGTATTTAATTATGGGGTCACATTTGATTCACTCTCAAAAGAAGGAACAAGACCTGGAAAATGGAGTGAAAATAACATCCAAACTAAAATAAACCAGTGTGAAAAAGTAGCGAATGGAATTAGAGGCAATTTCAACAACGTGAGGCCAGCGTTCGTTTGAAAATCACTTAGAATGTTTTTACATCTGCCTTGTTTGGTCTGGACTTTTGGGTTTGCACTTTGATCCACACAAAAACAGCAGGCGTTAAAGCTTCTGTGATACCAAGGTCTGGACCAAAAGACCAAAACTGGTTGCAACCACAAAAATGTGGTCTTGTTCTAGATCAGACGGACCAGGATTTGACTAATTTGAAGTATAAAAACACTCTTTTTTAATTATATTTGGACAAATTCTCCTCAACACCCCAATTCTCCACCTTCATATTCTAAAAACCCATTACTCAACAACTCATCTCTTCATTACTCCACCACAATTTCCTTAAAGTCCCAGTACTCCACCACAATCTTCTCAATGTCCAAGTACTGGACTCCAATGTCCTCAATGCCGCAATACTTCATCTCACCTCCTTACTGTCCTATTCAACCCTATCTCCTCAATGTCCCATTACACCACCCCAATCTCCCCAATGTCTAATTACTCCACCACAATCTCCAGAAGGTGCCATTACTCCACCCAATCTCTTCAATGCCCCATTACTTCCCCTAAATCTCCTCAATGCCCCATTACTGTACCCCAATCTCCTCAATGCTCCATTATTCTACCACAATCTCAACATCTCAATACTCTACCACATATACTCTACTTAACACCTCAATACTCTACCACAATCTCAACACCTCAATACCCTACCACAATCTCAACACCTCAATACTCTACCACTCTCTTCTCAATGTCCCATTACCCCAACAAAATCTCCTCAAAGTCCTATTACTCCACCCCATTTTTTTCAACGTCCTGTAACTTCACCCCAATCTCATTATTGTCCTATTAATCCACCAAATTTCCTCAATGCCACATTACTTCACCAGAATCTCTTTATCTCTTTTTTTACCACCTTAATGTCCTATTATTCCACCTAATCCCCAAAATGCATCACTTACATCACTCAGTGCCGCATTAACTCAACTGTATCCCCTCAACACACAATCACTCCACCCTAGTTGCTCGAAACTCTACCCCAACTCCTTAAGATCTAGTTATTCCACCTTATCTATATAATACCTGCTTACTTCCCCCCATCTCCTCAAAGCCCAATTAGGAACAGTTTGAACATTAATTCTCAGAGGACTGCTTTGTGTCCATGGCTAAAAATGAAACGGAAAAAATGGTTACGGCCCCCTAAAGCACCTTCTTAATGCTGTAATTCCGTACTTAATTGCAAAATCTTGGATGTGGAGTGATGAGGTTCTGAATATGAAGAGGTGTGTTTGTATTTGCGTGCATATATGTATGTGTGTGTGTGTGCTTACCTGTACTTGCCCCACACAACCAGCTGGATAAATGACCTCCCGTCAGAGAACGAGAGTGTATGTGTGTGTTCAATGTCGAGCAAATAAATAATGTATTAATTAGATGGTTGGAAAGAATGATTTGCCACGAGCATTGGTATGATTTATGGCATGTCAAAATCATTTCAAAGTGACTTTTCAGATTTTTTTTTTCTCCACGCTTTTCTTTTCCATGACAGCACAATTTGCGCCAATGGGACAGTCCGCCGGGAACGGCGATGGTTTTCCCAAACAGACGCAAAACGCACAATCGAAGCTCTCAGACAGCCCCTCGCGCAGTTTGCTTACACAAGCTTGTCACTGCTTCTTATGTAAATGAAAAACTGCGACACTCGGGCGATTAGCATGTCTGCACTGACGCTGCTGGAGAGGGTCTGAAAACAGAGGTGCTACGGTGGAAAGCTTTGAAAACAAATAAGGGGGCCAAGCACTGTTGATGAAAGCGCAGCCACCTGTGGCGTGATTCAGCCCAACTGTCTGAACCTCATTACCTGCAGTGAGTTTGTATGAGTGGAAAAGAGTAAGAGAGAGAGAGAGAGAAATAGAAGACAGACAAATACAATATGTGTGTATGTGTGTTCACCCTAAGAACAAAAAAATCACTGTTATTAGCGTTATAAGCGCACCTTTGTTAGCAGGCACCATCAGGAGTTCCTCATCTCTCCTTGGTCTCTATTCATACTGACACACAGTGATGACCAATAGACAAAAGAAAACAACCTCACCCCTCGGACACACGCGAACCAGCCGAGCTTTTTCCATCTCAGTCACTCAACTGCCTTAATAGACATACGACAGGCAAAGAAAAACACTCCTCTGCTTTGCAGAATGGCTTTTTCCTTCGACTTTTTTTTTTCACCCTTCGACTGAACCAGCGCCTGAGCCAAGTTAAAGACGGCCTCAATCAAGCCAGCGACAACGCCTCCTCGTCACCGCCTAATCGAGGCCCATTCTAATTGCAATTAGCCAGGAACTGGGAACATAGCTCTCCAACAAAAAAATAGTGAGTGTCTCTCAGCTGGACGCCGGGGGGTAAGGAGTAAAACAAGCACATTCTGAGAGCTTTCTGCAGTGGGAAAGTTTCGCAGTGCTTTGCCAAAAACAATTCTCCTCAAGTCTGGATAATATGAGGCAATATAGAAGCGCGGCCAATAGATGGTTATGGATGTCAAAAGCCGCAAGTTTCCAAAAAGAAACACCAGAAAACAAACCTCAAGGCCTTTTGAACCGACTGAGTGACATCCCCTTGGCTCGCTCGACCACACCAAGCAAAACCACAAATTGAAAGTTTTGCTTCGCAGTTATTGAGAGCATTTTCTTGTTTTGGCGAAGGGCGCAGCATTTAGATATGTAAATGCAGCAGCGTTATTGATCTCCTGACATATAGATTAGTGAGGAGGAAGCTCGGCCTGTTGCTCAGCCTGGGATGAAAATAAACAGATGAACTAAACAGAGAACGATGAGGAGGGTTTCTAGGAACCGGTGTCTGTGCATTTTGGTTCTCATGGGTCCAAAAGTACATATGCGGTCCGCTCAATGATGATAAATGAAATGTATGGAAAGCACAGAAAGCAAACCTTATTTCACCAGGCCCAGTTTGTCATTTCATGTCAAAAGGTTGATTGTCATATTGTATTTAAAGTGAAGTACTCATAAAATAGCTAGCTGTGCTAACCCAACATTCCAACAGGCTATTCAGCCCAACAGTATTTATAGCATATTTTACTTGCTAGCTTTTAGACTACTGACTTTTCTGATGGCCTCACAAGCATCCAATGCCTCTGCTTCATCAGAGCCTCAGAATTGAGGAGCCATTTCTCTAGGTAAGGATGTATTCATATTATACTACAACACCTATACCTTATTTAAATTTTTATCATTAGATCAACTGCTGCATTGTGCCCAAAAAATAATGGACACCCAAAAAAAGTGCTACAAGAGGATCTAAGAGGATCTAAGACTTGAGGAAGGCTTAAAGAACCTTCATGCTTTGATGAAATGATGCAAGGCGTATGCCAAACTAGGTTATATTGATGACATCGTGATGTTAATCCAGTTATACATTTCTAAACAGCCAAGGAGTGTCGAGTATCCAAATATAGCAACAATTTTGGTGATGTTCACAAATCAATCACGTCAAGATGGGTACAAAAAAACAACAGGCTACGTAATTTTTCTGTCAACCAGAAAAATGGGGGATGCGGTGATAATTGGGTCATAATTGGTTACAATTCTTATCCATTCTATTATTTAGCAATTTGTTGCTCATTTTGATAATTGCTTGGAAAAAAAGGGTTTTGAAAGCAATTGTTTTTAGGCTTCTGGAGTTCACAGAAGGACTACGCTCTGATTTATGGGTGATTTGAAACACTGTGTATGTGTCCTCTATCTAGAGCCAGCTTTGTTTCAGCAATAGGTTATACCATCAACAGCCATCATGCTGTTGAGGAGCTTTTTCAAGCTTTTTTTTGGTGACATCATTGACAACTTTGGTAGTGCAATAATTCAATAATTCAACGTTGTAACTCCGGTAGACAGCGTATATATATACAGCAGGTTTTGGGCTGGTAAGTAAATTCTTGCTCAAGGTCCTGAGAAGGCTAGGACCAGAACTGGAATGATTCCATCCTACTATGGCCAATCTAAGCTATTTAAGCAACACTGCAAGGGGTGTCTCTACTGTTGCTGTAATTTTATCGGTATCTACATCATCATGAACACGTTTGAATCAGAGGATGTTGCAGGACTGTAAAGCAGCTGGTTGTTAAAAATGCAAAATCATTCTGGACACCAACCATCATTCTGGACATTCTGGAAAACTACTGGCCAGTGCTCTCCAAGTATCTTCAACGAATATATCAACAAGGAGCACATCAACACATCAAAACTCGAAAGAAAAGGAGAGGGAGAAAAAGGGAAACGAGTTCTTGGTAAATACCAGGAAGAGAGTGACAATCTGATATTCATGTTCATGATGACTTTAATAAGTTGAGGACTTAGCAGCATTTTTGGGCCAAGGCAAACATCAAGGGAGCACTGATAGTGAACGCTCCACTGTGGGTAATTAAATATAATCGCTCCCAGCTTAGCATTGTTTGATTCTCTATTATATTCTTATCAGCATCTCCTGTCCTGTCAGGGAGGGTGAGAGAGACGTGGCGGGCGGTGAAACGGATGGCTAAAGGAATGCTGAATTCCTATTGTGCGAACACAAAGGAGAGAGGAGAGACAGCCCCGTACGGCGAGTTTGTTTAACACTTATCACTGCGGCTAAAGCTAACAGTGGCTTTTGCTTTCGGTCAGGATGAGGTGGGTGTGGGAGAGATAGAGGGCGAAACACAATGACAGATTTAATGGACAAACACTTCAAGCCTTTGTGCGGAAGGTCACGCCAGCGTTCCTTCTGTGAACGATGCACATTTCTACACAGTGTTAAACTGGGTCATGAGTTCTGCTGGCCAAGATATGAGATTAAAACAGGACATGTGTATGTATGTGCTTTGCTTGTCTTACATATGATACCTGGTACAGTTTGCAGCTCCACTCACGGCACAGCAATTGACCATGGTGGATAATATACAGCACAGCACAGCATAGCACAGCAGTGAGCAGCGCCGCTGAAATGGTAGTGGTAGTGCTGCTTTTACACATGTCAGTGTCACTGTTGGGTTAAAAGAGAGAGATCCTCCACCCAAAAATATCTAGCCAAGAGCGACTCTGTGGTCAGAAACTGACCACTGATGAAGGGCTAGAGCAGGGCTGCCCGTAGTGTGGCCTGTGGACCATAGTTGGCCCATGAGTACGCTTGATTTGGCTCGCAAGAAGGTTATCCTAACTCCACCTACCTCACTCTGTGAGAGATTAAAAATATTTTTGTACTATATATATTATGTCATTTATAAAAGGTTGCATTCCTTTGTTTTTTCATTCATTTCAAAATGTCTAGTTGTGGTCTCAAGAATGAATGAATGCCATGTGAGCTGTTTTTTGTGAAAAAAATACATTTTTACACTAATAACAGTCTTTGCAATGTCATATTTTACTTTACAACATGTGTAATGCCCTGCTAAGTGCAGTTCAGCCACTGATCTTGTCTTAGAGTCTTAGAGTGTAAAATGAGAAATCCACTGGAGATCCTATGCAAACCTAGTTACTTGCTAGCAGAGCCGCCCAGGCAGTTGAAACAAAACCCCAGATTGGACTTTTACTTTAAACTAGTGTAAACAGAACTGTACTAAGCATACAACTACCTATCTCAATTGTACTTCGCTGGTGGTGTTCCATAGACAAATTCTAACCATGTGTTCCTTAGCTCTGAATTACTGGGCAAAAAATATAACACTGATGTGTTATTTGCACAAATAATACAGGAACAAACTACCAGGTTGTTCCTAGTGCTGTTAGCTCATATATGGCGAGACGGTGTCGCTGCCTGGCTTCAGCTCTGCCTGTGGGCAGTTACGAGCCAAGGTGGGTGAAACCATGAATACTAATTCACAGATTGAGGAAGACACGGGTGGTTTTCCTGATCGACTCTTTTTTCGGAATAGTTTTTATTTACTAGCTACTGCAGACAATGCAGATGGATGAAGAGTTTTATGTGCAGCATGCATATACAACTCAGAGAGACCTATTGTATTTCACAAAGAACAGGACACCTTTAAGTTTTTATTTTTGGTATTACACTAAAACATTTTTGCAGACATTTTGTCTTTTTTAGGGCTTGGAAGAAAATAACATTTTGCTAAAGAAAGGCTAATATGAACAGATTATCTTAAGTTTTTTTTTAATATAGGCTACACCAGTAGAGTAAAGTAGATGAATAAGATTTTTTATAACACTGCCACTCGGATATTTCTGGTTGTTGGACTAATCTCTTTCTTTTAAAAACTACAATAGCACTGCTGTATTGTTTAATATATCTGCCAGCACAACACACACTAACTCCTAACACCTAATCACCACCATGTCAGTTGACTTAGATATTCTGTATATATAGCATTTAAACATCCGAACTATAATTCATTTTAAATATGTTCACTCTTCAAGCCCTGACACTTCTCCATTCAGTACATGACAGGGGTCGCTTACTCAGCACCTGCACCTTTGCAGCACTACTTAACTTTATGAAGCTGGACGCTGGAAAAATCGACACAACCCTTTATGTAACAAGCTGTCTCAAATTTATTAAAAGGGGTCATATTCTTATTCATGCCGTTATCATCCATCATCTTTAGCCTGCTGTGGCCTTTTAGCCGGGACTCTGGACTCCATATTGGCAAAGCAATATAGATAAATCAAGGAGTGAACAGAGTTTATTGATAAGTCATTTAGGAGGATGATCAGTAATAATCATACGGGAATAAAGAGCAGTCCATGGATCTTGACAGTGCTGAGTCTGAGCTACGGTACCTGGCTTTTAAATGAATATGTATGGTTCCTGGAAGGCAGGGCTTGGATGTTTGTGAACTGTATATCTCAGATTTTTGGCCAAATTATAATGCAAAATAATATATGAGCAAGTACAGTTGTATACAATTGGCCAATAAATCTAAATGCTGCTGGATGGTATCTTAACACTTCCAGACTTGTTTAGGGAAGCTGCATCCTGTGTGCCTGGCACTTATCTACCTCATTATCTGAATACCTTCATCATGACACTCTCCTACCTCTATGATTGACTGTTTGAAAACCAATACTGCTTTATCAATACCTGCTTCTTTGCAGCATGTTTCAAGCACAGGCTGAAAGTGCTGTCTATTGACAATCAATACAGGCTTTTATTCAAAACAGGACATCTTGTATGGTATGCAAATGCCAAGAGAAACCTATGTATGTATGTGCAAGATGAGATGAGATTATTTGTTATAATTTGGAGCCGGAAAAAAAACATAATTCTGTTCTGTTATACATAATTCTACTTTATTTATTTTATTTGCTAAACGTAATCATTACCTCGTCCAACAGCTTTTGAAAATATGTAGGGTCGAAACTTTACCCGATTATGTTGCGTGTGCTTTTTGAAGGGATACTTCGTTCAGTTTTCGCACAGTGGGAGTTTTTCAGTTGAGATTTTTCCCATAGGGATCAATTCAAAAGTGTCCGTAAACTTGTCAAAAATTTCAAATAGCTCACAATGTTTTACCTAGAAACACAAATTTCAGTACATACAAAGAACTAGCAAAGACGTAACAGGCGGTATTCTATTTGATCTGATTTTCTGTTTTCGTTACATTTTTGGACAAGTTTCCCCATAGGAACGAATGAGTGGAATGTTGAAATGTAAATATACTGTCCCATGCACCTGCTGAATCAATTCATGGCACCCCTTCTCTGTATCTGTACTGTCTGTGTGTGTGAAGGAGCTTGTAGACTAACCAGCTTATGTTATGCTATATATTTTTAGACACTGCCAAGTGTCTAACTACCTAGCAATACCTAAGCAACCGCTTAAAATATGCCTAGAAACCACTTAGCAAAACCTTAGTAACTGCCTAACAACTAATTGGCAACCACCTAGCAACCATCTAGCAACACCTAAACACCTGCAACCATCTGAATTATCTTAGCAATTGCCTAGCAACACTTTTACAACCACTTTAGACATAAGAGCAACTGCCTACCAACCATTTAACATCACCTTACCAGCTAGAATACCTTATCACCTGTCTAGCTATACCTTAGCAACCACTTTAGATATGGCAGCACTTGGGATACCTTAGCAACCATTTCGATTTTTCAACGCTATTAGCTCACTTTTCCAAGCCAACTTATAGTTAGATCCATAAAGTACCTGAAATCCAGTATCAAAAAATGAACTTTTTACTCTATTCTTTATAACTGTTGTCAGCTTTCTTCACCTGAACATCTTCAATACAGACAAATCAACTGATACAGAGCACTCTGCCTGGTTATTTTAGGCAGTGTGATCTCTGTGTTGAGAGCTTAAATTGCTTCTCTGTGCTTCTCTATGAGTTCATTGCAGAACAGAGGGTATAGTAACTGTTTAGGTAAGGTTTACTGTATAGAGGTCAACACCTATGATACAGTCTGTTCCTGTTATCTGTTTTATTTTATTTTATTCGGAAAGCTTTAAGCACCTGGTTGTGGAAGTATGCTCTCAGACATCAGAGCAGACCTCTTTCTACCTCTTCCCTGCAGAACGTATGAGGTACTGAACTGAGGCCGAGGAGGAGGGAGGAAAGGAGGTTTAAAAGGAGTTCATGTGGTATCCAGACTGTGGCTTTGCAAATATCAGCGTGGAGGGAAGACTGGGCCCAGCCAAGCATTAAAGTGAAAAGTCTCTTGTGAGTTGGCTTAAGTGTGCATGTATATATGTATATATGCAGAACGCAGAGGCACAAGCGCTGGCTTTCTTCGGCCGAGGTTGAGGCGAAGGTCAGTCGGAGTGTCAGTCACTGATGAGAGGTCTTTCCAAAATATATTAATACTTGAACTGTGTTTGCTGCCTGCACATGTGAAGATGGGAAGGTGATGCAGAGGGAGTGAAGCAGCAAGTTTAGCAGATATGATTATATTATTGTGTAATATATAATTGATATCAGGTGATAATATTGCATCTCCATTGCTTTTACTTTATGGCATTATTTGTTTTTCATTATAATCATGAATGGACCAATAGAAATGTTGCAAATTGACAAAATGAACAAACACGCTAATGTTGACATGCATGGCGATTCAAGGCATGATATTTTTTGCATGACAGTGGCTAAATACAATTCTTATTTTGTAAATATAAAAGTTTCAGTTAAAAAAACAAAAACATGTTTTATACATTAGCCACATTTATCTTTGAGGACAGATCTGCACACTCTTGGTATTTTAATCTCATTGTCCTCATGAGGGAGAGTCACCTGGAATAGTTTTCTCAGCATCTTGAAGGAGTTCCTGGAGGTGCTGAACAATAGTTGCTGCTTTTCCTTCACGCTGTGAAGCTCCAGCTCATCCCAAATCACCATCTCAACTGATCAGGTTTAGATCAGGCGAATGTGAAGGACAAACACTAGTGTTTATTATGTTATTTCTTACAGGGGCCCTTAATTGTTTTCATGTCTTTAAATAAAAAATAAAGAAAAACATTAAAAGAGACGATGTGTCTAAATCATTTAACATATACATGGAATGTAGGCTTCGTTTACATTACCAGGCTGAAGTGACTCAAATCCGATTTTTTGCTCAATGTGGCTCAGATCAGATTTTTTCATGGCTGTGTGAACGGGCCAAATTCGTTATTTTTTTTTCAAATCAGATTTGAGTCACTTTCATACGTGGTCCTAAATCGCATACGTATCTGATCCATGGACATGCGCCATGAATATGAACGGTCAAACCGGAATTATTGCGTCTTTTTACTTTTACGCTTACGCTGCGTGCTTATCTCTCATAGCTACAAAAACAGAAAATGCATCTGGCCATCTGGCTTTTTTTCTCCTCCTTGACCTGAACATGTACTTCAGACCAGCTGTTTGCTCTCCACTCCAGCAAAAGATGCTCCACATATGAGCTGCTAACAAACGCATCCATTTCCCTTTATAAAGTTACAGCGTTTATATTAATGTGCGCATGTGAGACGTTTCTGGGACAGATTCATCCACATTACACACAGATACAGATCACTTACATTTGTGAATATAAACCGTCAAGACAGCCAAATCCGGATTTGAACAATGTGGCTTGTAATGTGAACGTAGCCTTATACACATTCACTAGAGGAGATGCACATTTTTGTGTTTATTTGCTTTTTTTGTGTGTTTATTTGCAACATAATGAAAAGTACAACATTTTATGTTTTACACTTTCCAATATGTTCAACAACTAAATTAAGAATTTGCAGAAAACAAAAAAAAAGAATTTGTTTACAAACGTGTCTCAACTTTTGTTAACAACAAGATAAAAGCATGTATGTATTTATTTATGTATTTATAAAGGTGAATGTATGCCGGCAAGAAAAGCAAGGCAAGGCGAATGTGCGCATCACAGCTGTACAGGGGGTCTCTAAATCTGTCTCATCGAATGGAAAAGAATAATTGCTGCAATAACTCCGCCAAGGAAAACACAGCGCTCCTGAGCCAGCCTTTGTCCCTGAACACGCGCTGCACTTGAGCAGCTCTCTTTGGTGCAGAGGACTCTCCTTCATTAAACTCATATATTTGGGCAGTCTAATTCATTGCTGCCACTGGTGGGCCATAAACTATGAAGGGAAACCAAAGAGAACTGTTTTCCAAAGAGACAGTGAATCTTTTTACAACTTTAAAATAAAACACTAGCCCAAAAATATGTAGTATCATTGTCTGATGTGTTATTCTAAAAATGTTGGTGATCTGTTTCTTTGGCACGTTTTAGATGTCGTAATGAAAACATTTTTTCATTTTAAAGTCAAGAAGCTGAATTAATTGCTGTTGTTAGACTGTAATTATATTGAAGAGCCTTTGCTAAAGCTTGAAGGCAATTTTTTTGGACTGGAATCAAGCTTGTTTTTGATAAAGAATCTGATTAGCTTTGATTTCAAAGCTGTTGTATTGATTTACACTGCTCTGGAATTTAAGAGAAGGAATTTAGAATATGAGTGAAACACACTTTCCTGCAATTTTTAAACTGAAGCAGGGCTTACTGCAATATAAAACACCACATACTGGTTGTTTTCGTATGTATATTTTTCATGCTTTGAAAGCTTTTTTTGCTCTTATCCAGCTTTACTTCTAATTGAAACACTTTTTTTTTTTACATCAAATTATTTTAATCATCTTCTAATGAGGCTAATTCTCTTTTATTTCTTTGTGCTTGCTGTTATAAAGTCAACTGTATAGATTAAAATGTTATGAAAAAGTTTGGGCACTCCTGATAATGTTCAAGATTATCCTTTATAAATGATTGGTTGTTCAGATCAGCAAGTTCAGTTAAATATATCATATAGCAGAGAAACACAGTAGTATATGAGTAAAGTAAAATTAAATTCATAGGATTGACAGAAAGTGTGCAACAATTCTTTAAACAAAATTAGGAACTGAAAATTGAGAAAATATACATCAATATTTGGTAGATTCTGCTTTTGCAAAAATAACATTCTCTAAACGCTTCCTATAGATTCCAATAAGAGCCTGGCTTCCGGTTGAAGGTATTTTGGTCCATTCTTCTCTACAAAACATCTCCAGTTCAGTCAGGTTTAATGGTTTCTGAACATAAACAGCCTGCTTTAAATCACACCACAGATTTTCAATAATATTTAGGTCTGGGGACTGAGATGAGATGATCATTCCAGAACGTTGTACTTGTTCCTCTGCATGAATGCTTTAGTAGATTTTGAGCAGTGTTTAGGGTCGTTGTCTTGTTGAAGTACCCAGCCCCAGTGCAACTTCAATTTTCTGATCTTGAACATTGTTCTCAAGAATTTGCTTTCTCATTTTTTTTATTCCCAGTACCTGCACTGGCCACATAGCCCCACAAAATGCTTGTCTTGGAATGCTGTGTTTTTTTCTACCGTGCATACTGCCCTCCGAATAACTAAATTTTATTTTCTATCAGTCCACAGCACCTTATTTTAAAAATGAAGCTGGCTTGCAGCTGCCTAATTTTGTTTAAGGAGTTATTGCACACCTTCTGTAAATCCTGTAAAACTTCATTCCACTTCTCAGAAATCACTGTGTCCATCTGCCATTTGATATATTTAAATGAAAATGCTGATCCATGTCATTTCATGTCTGATTTAAAACTACACTGCAGTTTTAATAAATACTTACTTCCTCTGGTGAGAGACGTGTTGAAAAAAAAAAAAAACATATAATTCTGTGTCTGGATGTACAATGTGGACTTTTAATAGTTTAAGGTTAGCACAAAGAGCTAAGGCACTGAATGTAATTTTGGTTGGAAATTATTGTTTTTAAACCTGTTTCTTGTCAGTCAATCATTAGTAAAGCACTATATATTGTTTGGATTTGTCTGAAAATGTAATAAAATTTTATTTGTTCACTGATTTTTCCTTTGACTTCTTGTTCTCAGTCTACCAGTCTAGATTATGACTATTTTCAATTAAAAATAAGAAAAATGTCCACAAGGTCAGAAATGTGACCCCAAATTAGGACAGAGCATTATGTACGGGGATGTGCATGTGAGGGTTTCCAGGATGTTGTAGCTGTCTGAGAATGCCTGGGCTTGTTTGTGCATTTCACTGACAGTGGGGTGGCATTTTAATCTATCGCTCACATTCTCATCCCCCAGAACGATGACAGCGAGGCAACACACTTGCCAGGATGTTGACAGAAGGGGAGCAAAGGCCTTGTTAGACACCCACCCAACCCCCACCCCCTTCCACACACATGGCCCTCATCACCAAGTGAGTTATGTCAGATGGACACTTGAGGGAAAGAAATCGCACATAAAGTTTTAGCATTAATATTGGCAAAAGCTTATAGTTTTGCTGTTACAAAAAAAACCTTTGAAAGCAACTCAATAAAAACACTCTATGCAATCATAGATATCCCTGCAATCATAGATATCAAACAGTTCAGCTGCATACTCTGCCCATCAGTTTATGTTAAATGGAAGGCAATTACCGCTGATGATAATTGAAGCAGCACTCCGTTGAGGAAACACACCAACAATAACAGGCGTAATGGTTCTAATGGCGGGACAAGAATTTGTATCATTTCTGCCCTCCAGTTCAGCGCAGACAACACAGAACACGCTTGTGTGCGTGAAATGAACTGTAGCTGGAGAACCGTTTACCCTTCTGGCTTGAGAGGCGTCCAGATCAGATTAGTCCTCGCATTGACCACTAAAAAATTCAAAGAGTGAAATTGAAAGCTGCAGCCAAGAGATACCGTCTGGTGATACAGGGGGGACAGATCACAAACAGGATATTTCCTCCACTGGTGTGGCTGATGAAGGCCAAAGTTCACACTGCGTTTTATGTTTTATTTATCCGCTGCCAGCGACTTCAGCAGAGGGAAATGTTTCTGTCGTTATTGACCGGGATGAACGTGATGAAACAGTGTATTTTCACAATGTGAGGCTTTCAAAGTTGACAAAAAACATTAGTTTAACTGGAGGATTCGTTTAGTTACTCTGCAGACTCTTTCAACGGGCTTCCCTGTAACTCAAAAGCCTGTTAACCACAACTGGGTTCGCTGCGATAGGACTGCCCGTACAGCAAAAATAAACATATTCCTGGAAGCTCCCAAGCTTTTGAGGACAGGCAGCAGTTCAAAAAAAGAAACAAACCGTAGTTTCACAGATGCTCTTGTGGAATCCAAAGAAATGTGCTAGATATTTAAGGCAACGTTAAATTGATCTTGTTTAAGATACTAGAACTGAACGGGCATTGAGTTACCTCTTTGAAAGAGGCCCTCTGAGTTTGGGTTAGACTTGGAGGCTTCAATGTCATGGAAGTAATTTTCATTTTCAGGGAAAAACTGGAGATGCGGTATTACAGCTCAGACATGCATTGTTTATGGTCCTTATTACATATTGTAAGGTCCTTTTGCAAAAGAGCTTCTAGTAAAACGCTTAGTCTTCTCTCAGAGTGGTTTGTATTCATCTGCAGTGATAAGTGATTTATACAGAGAACACTCTCCAATTGTTTCCATTAAAAAATATTGATAAAGGTTTAAAAATAAAGAATAAATATCCCAAACGAAACTTTAAACCCATAAGAACCTAAACCTAAGTTATTTCAAATTATGTGATTCTGCCTCCCCAGGTGCCATCTAAAAGTGTGCCAGGTCTACGTCAGCATACCTCTGGCTAAAAACAATGTTAACATAGCCCAGCCCTTCCCTAGATTGTGAGTACAGACTGGTTTTAGTTCTGGTTCCAGTATACGCATTACCTGACCTGTGCCGTAGCCTACGCAAGTGCCCTATGCAGTGCAGTGCATTTATACTTCGCATCACGCAACGCAGTTACAATATTCGAGAGGTACACATTGGGCTATGGCATAGCCGACAAAATAGAGTCCACGTCTACATGCAGGGAGGCATAGGCAACAAATTTTAATTGGCCTTAACCTGCCAAGCTAATGCTGTAGATCAGGGGTGTCCAAACTTTTTTTGTTGGGGGCCAGAAGAAGAAATATATTTAAAGTCACGGGCCACACTCTGTAATAAAAGAAATAACGAAATATACCACTTATAATAATAATACTTTTTCCTTGATTATTTCATTTACACACCATTTTACTGGACTTATTATCTTTATCTTTGACAGTGTTGTGTTTTTCTGCGCTAGACATGCACATTCTCTTCGCTTTTAGACTCTTTGCCCCATTTTTCTGCGCTAGAAATGCGCACCCTCTCTGCTTTTAGACTCTTTGCTCCGTTTTTCTGAACTACAAATGCGCACCCTCTCCTCTTTTAGACTCTTTGCCCTGTTTTTCTGCGCTAGAAATGCACACTCTCTCCGCTTTTAGACTCTTTGCCCCGTTTTTCTGTGCTAGAAATGCACACTCTCTCCGCTTTTAGACTCTTTGCCCCGTTTTTCTGTGCTAGAAATGTGCACCCTCTCCGCTTTTAGACTCTTTTGCTCGTTTCTGACACCTAGCGTTTAAATCTCACATTATAAAAACCTGCTTAACAGCAGGCCAACTTTCATTCTATTTCTAAAATACCTCACGGGGCGCTCCAAAAAAGGAAACGGGCCGCAAATGGCCCGCGGGCCGTAGTTTGGACACCCCTGCTGTAGATAAAGCTAAACTGGGAGAGTTAAAATTCAAGCCACAACTGAGGGAGTGGTTGATCCACAGCCCTGATTTCCCTTCACAGCGTATCGTGGTCTCTCCATTTTTGTAAGGGCACACGGGAGGTCCCGACACAGCACTGTAGCTGGGAAGATCCACAGCTCATCGCCCACGTGTACTCCACACCACTAAAGACAACATTCTTTTCTTCTTTGCCGGTTCCTACTAAATTAATCACAAAAACTATTGACAATAGTTAATCTGATAAGATGTGGAGATGATCCAGAAATCATTGTTGGGAATACTATCTATACAGAAAATAAAAACATTCCCTTAACCAAATGGCTGGAGCTGCTGTTCTCACAACAATGCACTGATCTGACCCAGACTCCCAATGGACTGACCCTTATGAGTCCAGGCCTCAACATTTCTAAATATGTTAACAATTACTTGGATGGTGTGAAGCAGAAAACGCTCCAATTGTGAACTTATGAGGTGTGGACAAACTCAAATGACTGATGTTGTATTTAGTTATTATTAAGGCTTCTGTTCATTTTCTGTTAGATATATATTTTTAAGTATTTTTCATGCACTGATAAATTAAAAATGTTGACAGTTTTGACTGAAAACAACATTTAAACATAAACACAGGGTGGTCTTTTCACAGCACTTTATCATTTACTCTGCAAGTGAGCTACAGCCCTGATCCATTGCACAAACTCTTTGATTTGCTGCCATTTGAAAGAACGCAGCAAAACACATAGCATTCCAGTGAAGTCCAAAAACAAGGCACTTCATTTTGAAGACTGATCATCTTTTCTCATTGATTGATTGATTTTTTCCCCATTCGACTGCATGGAAACGCTGAAGAGCTATGATGGGATTGATCTATGCTCTGTAACCTTTTTCCCCTCTGCCTGCCATATTTCTGCCTGACTCTCCCACAGAAGACCAGAGGCCTCTATTTATTTCTTCTCTCTGGAGATAGCAGCATTTATCACTGAAGCCGTCTGTCCCCAAGTCCACGAGATCAACCCATCACCACCACAATAAACGTCAGCCGGTGATGATTGATGCAGCTAATGAAATTGATTAGCCTGTCCCAGCACATTGCACTCCCATGAATCACAGTGCTGTGTTTACTCTAACTGAAAAAGATTAGCTTAAGGATGAGCTGTCCAAGGCCTAACATGCATTCGGAGGAACATCTTTGGACACTATTTATGACTGACCTTTATTATTATTATTATCTATTCTTTTACACAGTGACACAAGATAACTTCCGAAGGCTTCCAAAGGTAAATAGCATTTTCACATTTCTAGGTTTTGGATACCTTGTGGATTCTAGATATCCAACATCCTTTTTAGGAAAGTGCCATGTTCTCAAAGTTTCACATAAAAAAAAATTATATCTATGCCTTGAAAGACTCCAAATACTGTCATTACTATTGGCCCACATTATTTTTTATAGGTGGTCTATCTTCTCCGGAGCATAAACCTCAATGAACAGCAATCCAAGCCAGACAGACAGGAGTCAGCTCTATCAGGCTGGACTTTGCAGGTGGGCTTCTGCAAGATGACAGTGATGTGAGGAAAAGGGTAAGGGATAAGGAGATTCTGGCATCTTAGAAGCATGGGTTTGAGATCAGTTTTGCTCTTCACTACATGGTTACTGCACATAGCAGAAATAGGGAAAGACCTGATCACAGATCAGCGTATCTACACAGAGATACGCGAACAAAGGCCTAGGTGACAGGTGCCGTCCGCAGACGCCTCTGCAGATGAACTTCGGGCTCATCACAAATGAGTTTATTAGCCGGCAGATAACGTTTTACGACCTCGTCAGCCGCCAGGGACGAACCACTGCAAGGCGGAATGATTGATGTGGTGCTTTTTTTTATCCGTCCCTATCATGAAGAACCCTCCAACAGATACTGTGAAGACATGCTAGCTGTCCAAGAGGAAGCAAACATCATCGCCTTCAGAGTCACTCACTAATCTAATGCTGCAGGTTAACGTGAGTTCCTGTTGGTGGTGTGTTCGTTTTTGTTGTCAGAGCTAGTCAAAGTCAAGGCCTCCTTCCTCCGAGTCCAGCGCACCACAGAGCCATCTGTCTGAACTCTGGTTTATAACGGTCTCATCATCATTTATGCTGATGGATCGCTTTATGATGGCGCAAATTGTCTTGACTTCACTGGAACTTTCCATTAGTCATGTAAGTAGAGCAATCAGTAGAGAAAATGTTTATGAAAGGGACAGAAAACCTATTTTTTTCTTGCACTGTTTTCACATCGCCGCCTACGCTCAACCAAAAACATCAAAAAGGGAGTGGAGGAACGAAAAAAGGAGCACAACGAAAAAGGTTTCGCATGGCTTTTACGTCCGTGTTTCTTCAGCGCCGCGGTGGCTTAATGGATGTGGCCGGCCGCTGGGACGCGGGGAGCTGGCGGCGCTGAGTGAGAACTCATCCGTACCTCATACGAGAAAACACAAGACCAGCTTTATCCACCCCACGGCTGCAAGTTAAGCAATGATGACACACTCCTCTGGCCTGCATTAATCTTTCCTGCATGATTTTTAAAATAACAAGAGGCTTTTCCCTCAAGGCAGCAAAAGACGAGTGAGCGGGAGGAGAAAAGAAAAACAGGAAAGGTCCCAAGAAGTCTTTTTTGACTTCCTTTCTTGTTAACACAGAGTAAGCATATCCTAATGCCAGAGAAAGACACAGGCACAGGATGGCATGAGACTTGTGATTGAATTGTGATTGCATGTGATGCATGAGCTGAAGTAGTGGACAGGCGGTCATTGGCTGAAGGGGTTCAGAGTGAGATGTCAAAGCCCTCGATCGTTCGTTCTTGTCATGACGGCAGCTCCGTGGCCCAGCCACACATTACTGTTGTTAACAGTGTTATCACTGCCCTCTGGCTGGAGATAAGTGGGGCGGTGATGAAGGGAGGGAGACCATCCAGTCCTTCGCCAAAGCTGGACAAAGGAATCTGCTTCTGCTTTATGCCAGTGGGCAGAGGGGTGCGGGAGAATGAGGGGGTTGGAGTGGGGGTAAGCAGTGTGGCTGCTAATGTTGTTTGGGTTTGAGTCCAGACAGGAATTCTGCTTTATCAGGGCCTGGGGACCTATCAGGGCAGTCCATCCCCTCGAAAGTGTCCATTACAGACCCGATAGGGCATGAGCTCAGTGTTTCCCATGGACGTGGCCTCACAATGATGAGTGACACTGGGTCCTTCTCTCTTTCTCTCTCTCTCTCTCTCCTTCTCTCTGTCTCTCTATTTCTCTCGCTCTCTCTCACCCACACACACATACACAGTCCAACTTTTCCCTGCCAGGGTCTGTTCACAGCCAAGAACAAGCATATGCGTTTTTATGAACCCAGGGCACTCCTTCCGAGAATACTCCGAACTAGTTTTCCCTCTTCAGCTGACCATAAAGCCCTGCGCAGACTAATTACTCAGGTAGCTCCATGTTTTCTCAGCCCTCTTGTAAACGGACGCATTCAACAAACTATCAATAACGTCCGCCTAACGCAATCGAACCCTGTTGACGCGTGAAGCCAGACCGTTTATATGGCTTTGAAGCGGTTGGAACCATGTGAGCTGCGGCTGGTGAAATGGCCATATTAACGTTTTTCGCTCTTTGTCCCATCCAAATGCTACACACTGTCCGCACGCCCACCAGCCAAGGCTAACAAGTCCCAGTAATCTGCTCGGCTCTGAAGCTCTGCGGCGGGTCCAAGTAGACAATGCGCGTGTTGTTGCTATCTGCCGCTTTCATGCAGCATAGACAGTCGGGGCCGGTGTTGGGCCCGCTGCCCTGACCCTCTTCAGAGCCGTGTGGCTTTCTTGGGGCTCTGTTGGACGCTGTGAAACACTGTCAAATGCCTCCTTTCATGGCTCTGACGTGCCGCAGATTGAGACATCAAGGCCCACTGGCCAGCGGGAAATTCACAATTCTTCTCGGGGTTAATTGCAAATCAAAATGTTTTCGAAGGAATGGGGGAGGATGTGGGAATGGATATATGCTGACGATGTAGGCAGCACAAAAACTCTATCTCTTGGCAGGTGACTTTAAAAATTATGCCTTTAACATGTACATTAACTTTTTAGGTGAAACTATAGTGAAGGAAAGTTTCTGGCAAAAACAAAAAAAAACAAAAAAAAAAAAAAACAATGAAATTAGAAAATGAAGTCATGGTTATGCACAGATTTACAACTTGGTCAACTAATCAAGTCAAGTCAAGTAGTTTTTATTGTCAATACTGCATATGTACAGGACATACAGAGAATTGAAATTAGTCAGGGTGAAGAACTAGCTTGGTCAACAAACAGCCCAACTGTGTGGATTGGTGTAGTCTGAAAGAAAATACGCTGGTTGAACATATGGTTAGCTAGGATTTAGTTCCCCAGCCCCACTGCTGTACTGCTATAGAGCAGGTCTTGTTGTATGACCCTTTAAGTAAGCTTTAGTCTTGGACTATCACATATACAAGCTACAATGCTAAAGAGTAGACAGTTGAGACTACGGAAGCAATGGTAACTATTTCAACCTAAGACCTAAGTTTCCTTACACTCCACTGAGGACATGCGTTACAGCTACAGCAACCATTCCGTTCACCCATAGAGCCACACCGCACTCTCGAGGTCACCACATTCTCTTCTCAACAACACAGTAAAACCATATGAATAGCTTAGTTCGAACCTCTACTATACATTTACACACTCCGGATTGATTTTTTCCCCCTCTTTTCTATATAAGTTTTTGTCGCAAGGTGTTTTTTTATGCTCTCCCTTTTTTAGCTACTTTTAAAAAAAATGAATAAAGCGACAAGCTTCTGATCCAAGCTTTTAGCCATGCTGTTTATTTATCTATTTCTTTTTTCTCCTCTCCCTTCTTTTTCTTACTACACTTTGGATGAAAAGTAGCCAAAGAATGGCGGTGACAGCCATGCCTAATATCTCTTTCTGCCAATTTTGGCTTCCCCCCCTTCCTCCTCACTTGATGTCTTTATATTCTCTTGAGAGTGCGGCGGAGCGAATGAAAGGAGCCAGGCCTAGCTAGTGACCTCCACGGGAGGAGAGCATTAAAAAGACGCGGAGCGTTGGAGAGAGAGTGAGCGAGGGAGCGGGAGAGAGGGCGGAGGACGGGGAGAAAGAGACGGAGGGGCGAGAAAGAGAGTGGCTTCCCTGCCGAGAGCAGGCCATCTCGGGCTGGCAGACTAAAGCTGGCCTTCAGACGCCTTTTGTCAAAAGGGCTGGACGAGAAAGAGAGACTCCTCTTCACTGGAGCTGAGACAATGACGGGTTTTGTCATTCCCCAAGGGGTCTCCCGGTGAGAGAGAGAAGGGCCCGAGCCTTTGGGCCTTGCAGATGTTGAAATAGGGATGATTTATTAGACAGAGTGTCCTTGGTGGCACTTGGCCATCGTCCCAGACAAGAGGCAGAGGGACAAGGAGGGGAGAGCAGCGGGCCACTGTGGATCAGAGACATCTTAATACCGTGTATGGGCATGGAGAAATTTGTCCTGCGACCGTCATGGTATTTTTGCCCTCTTTTGAGCTGAGAAAATAGCTTCAGAGTCAGTCTGCATCACTGAGCCTGGGGCCCACTGTGCTCTCTCATTCTCTCTCACTATCTCTGTCATTCTTTGCTCTTTCTCACCCTTTTACATTTTTTAATTCCCAATACGCATATATACATAAAAAACTATATCAATTTATGACAGTAGTATTATGACCAATTATAGCAATTGCAAGGTTTAAATCATTATCATCACCATCATCATTATTATCATCATCATCACAATACAAGTTACTAGTGGCACCTGATCAATGCAGTCTATAAACCCTTACTGAATATAATATTTAATCATTTATTCAATATTGTACCCTCTTGTGCAGCATGTGTTCTTGCACTGTCTATTTAAAAATGCATGAAATATGTTCTGTTGAAGGCAGTACTTTTATGAATAAATGCTGTCATAACATAAGTATATTCACACAACCCCAGACTATAACAACAAACCCTGGCTTTTAAATTTGTTGCTGATAACAGTCTGGATGGTCCTTTTATCTTTGGTCTGGAGCACAAAGCTTTTATTCCAATTTGCCCAATGACAATTTCCACTATGATGGTCCATTCCAGATATATCTGAGCTCAAATATATCTGAGTTGACTTCACATAAGGCTTCTGGTTTTGCACAATAAAGTAAGTTTTAAGTGATATTTGTAAATTCAATAATGTAGTGCTCAGCAATCGTTTGGGTTTGTCAACGTGATCCTTCTACCCTTCTTTGCTCCTGAAAGCCTTGTACGGTTCCTGCTCAAATCATACAAATCATAATTATAACCTGTTGGCATCACTTGTTTGAAATTACCTTAATTGCTCCAAATTCTCCCATTTAAACGTTAAACATTTGAATGATTTGCAGTTCTGAAATGCAGGAATGGAAGTATATTGACAAATGAAAATAAATATTGTGGATTGATACTACCTGCAAAGAAGTAAAAATGTAGTTAAATGTATTTTTGTTTGTTGTATTTGTCATACTGTTCCAAGAAGTAATTTTAGGAAGGCAGACCCCAAATACAACAGTTTCTTAATTTACTTTTTATCATGTACTTTACAGTCTAAAAATAATCAGTTACTAAAAATAAACAGTCACTGTCAAAAGCCTGATTTACAGTTCGATCAATTTCCCATTAAATCAAGTCCTAAAATGGCCAAAGCTGCCTGTGGAGGTTTGTGGCTCCACCAGTGCTAAAAAAATAAAACAAACTTCCTTTCCTGAAAAGCTAGATTTCCCCAAATATCGCCAACACCATTGCTCCCCCCACCACCTCGCTCTGTGACCCAGCCCCTCTTTAGACCCCACCAACGGAATCAACCGGCTTTTAATCTGCTCCATTGTTTGTCCGCTTTATGTTCAGCATTTTAATAGACCTCTGAGGGTTAGTTAAGGAGCAAAAGTTTGGACGGCTTTCGTCGTGATGCTGAGAGAAGATTGATTGGCAATGTAATTTACCACCCCCCCCCTCCCTCCACCTCTCTCCCCGCACGCCCTAGCGTCCGGCCCGCCAGCGCCCGAAGGAACTGTACGAGGGTGTGTGAAAGCAAAAGCTCGCAGATGAAAAGACTGATTGCCTCTCTGTGCTGAAGACAGAGGTCTATTGGCAAACAGTGGCACACAATGTGGCATGTGACTGGGCCAAGCAAGAGGGCTGACGTGAACAGGAGAAGGGGTCATCAGTCATTCAGGCCCGGGTCACGCCGTGCCATATCTTTCTTTCTTTCTTCTTTCTTTCTCTCCCTCCTTTTTCTCACTTTCTCTGTCTATCAACTTGCAGTTTCCCATTTTGACACAAACAAGAAAAAGAAAACAATGCGACAGCAATACGCACCAGCACACACATACCAGCCTTATACAATCAGACACAGAGGGAACATTGAGGAGTGTTGCAAATATACCCATAAAGACGAATGACAAATGTTGCCATTGCAGAGATCTCACAGAATTTTATAAATATACAGTTTTCTAAGTACTCAATACTTACCAAACTACAACTCTGGAAAACAATAAGAGACCAGTTTTAATTTGGTAAAATCAAAGAGATGAGTTTCTTTGATTTTAGCAATTTGAAAACCTCTGAAATATAATAAAGAGGAAGATGATAACAACTGCTTGATTTTTTGCACCAGGAGTAAAGGAATAAAGTTATTCAAAAGCAGTGTGTAAGACTGGTGGAGGAGAACATGCCAAGATGCATGAAAACTGTGATTAAAAACCAGGGTTATTCCACCAAATATTTGATTCCTTTGCATTATTTGAGGTCTGAAAGCTCTGCATTTGTTTTTTTTATTTCAGTCATTTCTCATTGTCTGCAAATAAATGCTCTAAATGACAATATTTTTATTTGGAATTTGGGAGAAATATTATCTGTAGTTTATAGAATAAAACAACAATGTTCATTATACTCAAACATAAACCTATAAATAGCAAAATCAGAGAAACTAATTCAGAAACTGAAGTAGTCTCTTAATTTTTTCCAAAGCTGTATACTTCTTAAGACACTGAACAACCATGTGTTAAGAAAAAATAGAGACTTTTACCAGTCACAAAGAGTCTACAGACAGCAATTTAAACTAATCACCATTACAATAAGTGTATAATTGCAAGAATAAATAAATGCAGTATTTTGAACATGTACCTTCCTCTTAAACAGCCATGCCATTGTAACATGTGCAGCATGTGGTTTTGCATCGTCTTGTCGAAAATGAATGAACTTCTTTGAAAAATAGGTTCGCTTGAAGGCAGTACTTTTCTGTATAATGAATGATACTGTTACATAAGTATATTCACACAATATGAAGACATGAATTTGCAGATATAACCACAAAAATGAATGACGAATAAATAATTTTACAAGTATACAGTTCTCTGAGTATCTTATACTTACCAAACTATACTTTAAGGACAATGAACAACAATTTCTTTAGAAAAACGGAGACTTCCACCAGTTACAGTATAGTTTTTACTTTTATTTCGAGTCCTCCTTTCAATGTTTCTTCTTTAATTGCACATAACATGGGAAATCTCCTACAACAGTGTCCTGTTGTATATAAACATACTCCCTAAAGTTCCAAAGTCTATGTACTATTAATCTTCTGCCCATACATTCAAATTAAGTTGCAAAAATAGCACCTTTTGAATTCGTTTTTTTTTTGATGTCATAAAATCCAACACCTTAATTCAGTGTTTATTTAGCACTAAATCCCAGTCCAGTTCATTTACACTGAAGTTAAAAGCAGAAGTGTTTTAGCCTGTACTGCACAGAGCATATATACACATAAACAGCATTAAACAATAACCTTCCCTCGAAACAATCAATGAGATGTAAAACTTTTCATTACCTTTCAATATATGTTTTCATGCATAAAAAAATCTATTGTACTCAAAATCACAATTTTTTAAATAGTAGTATTTCTTTGTTCGTACATTTGCAATTATTTGATTTAGACATTTTTTGACTTGGGCCGTATTGTTCAAATTAGACTGATGGTTTAAAATGAGTCGCACTGAAAGAGTGGAAAGCTCTATTATGCAATTAGAAGCATTTGGTCACTGATGACAGCAAGCAACTGCTGCAGAGGGAAGAGAGAGAGAGAGAGAGAGAAAGCGAGACAGAGAGAGCGAGAGAGAGAAAAAAGACAGAAAGACATACTGTCAACCCGCCCTCTCGTCTGAAATGCTTTTCCATTTCACTTATGCAAACCACCAACAGTGTCAGCCCCGGCTCTGTGTAAATGACTCAATCTTTGCTCTCTGTTGTCTGTCAAAACTTTCTGCATCAGCATAAAACCCTTCAAAAATGTGTTAGTTTTCTCCCTCCAGACGTGATTAAACGTTTTCTTTTTTTTTCCTCCTTCTCCTGGCGGAAAAAAGTGCTGTCTTTGTACAAAAAAGTGGCAGCTCCATCCGGGAGTTACAGCAAAGGTTAATGACGAACAAGGGACAATGAACACAGGACAAAGAGTGGCATACAAGTCACTACCTCTCTCCCTCTCTCTCTTTCTCTCTTTTTTAGGGGTCCTTCCCTCGTTTAATGACTGCAGATTAAGTATTATTATTTTAAGTCATCATGTCTTCAGCTGCTGTATTATATTTATGAGTTTAGAAATCAATATTTGGTGGAATAACCCTGGTTTTTAATCACAGTTTTTATGCATCTTGGCATGTTCTCCTCCACCAGTCTTACACACTGCTTTTGGATAACTTTATGCCACTCCTGGTGCAAAAATTCGAGCAGTTCAGCTTAGTTTGATGGCTTGTGATCATCCATCTTCCTCTTGATTATATTACAGAGCTTTTCAATTTGGTAAAAACAAAGAAACTCATCATTTTTAAGTGGTCTCTTATTTTTTACCAGAGCTCTATTTTAGAAAATATTATGTTTTTTTTTTTACTTTAAATTTGTATGTCATACAACAACAGAAACCACACAGCTGGTGAGGCTGAAGCTTCTATAGGATTTCAATATTTTCATTGACCTTTGTGGGAAAATAAAGAAGCAAACGTTGGACAACAAATATATCTAGACTACAATGGAGGTCCATTTGTATTTCAGTGGTGGTACATTTGTATTTTGTAGAGCAATTTGATTTTGTAGAGCAACCACTAAAATGCCTGGTGGTTCTAGATTCCGAGTACACCATTCAGTCTATACATATTCTTTCTCCAACTTTCTCCAGACCTCCCTCTGTCTGCCCATAGAGCAAGTTCTAGCACTGGAGGAGTTTTGCATCAGTCCAACAGCACTGCCTTATGCCTCCTCTTCACTCGTTTTCAAGTCTCATCCCTTTCATGTCGGACTCCCAGCCCCTCTCTCTCTCTTGCCCATGTGAATCGGGCAGAGGAACAATGAGATGTATGAGTGTTCGAGGGGGCAGAGTGGAGAATACTGGCCTTGTTGTTGTGGCCGGGGCTCTGGGCTTGACGTTGATTAATGAGAGCGAGGACATGGGCAGAATGTTGAGGAAGGCTCCGGAAGACCTCAGGGGTGCGGAGGGAGGAAGAGGGTGAAGGCACTGACGAGAAACATGGACAAAGTGCCTTGGGAGAAGAGTGGAGAGGTGAGGGCTGGCGGCCAGCACACGAATCATTACTGACCAACACGCTGGCTGGCTACCACATGTGTGTGGTAAACACATACACACACACACAAAGTTGGACAAAATCTTTGAGAGGAAGTCTGCAGCATGGGAGCTCATTAATATTCATTACTGTGGTAAATATTCATCCGTCCGATTTCAGTGCAAGTTCTCCCTGAAAATCACACTGGCTGGGTGAGTCAGTAGATGGTGCTCTGCCATCTGAAGTACAGTTTACTTACTTGCGGCATTGGTGGGTTGACAAAAAAAAAAAAGGCAAAAGAAAGGTCATAGAAAAGTCTTGCTTGCCAGAAAACAAGCAAATAGAAACCAGAACCTGCTGCTGGACACGCTTTTAGCTCAAAGACACAGACATAGGCAAGATAATTGGCTAACAATTGGCTAACAGTTGTCATTAATATTTTCCCACTTGACATATTTTTTATTCTGAGTCAGTATCACTTTAAAGTGGAGTATAATCAGTATAATCCACACAACACATCCTCTAATTACAGATTTTGTTGAGACACATCCTTGTTAACTTTAGCATCTTGGTTAATTATTCCTTCAAAAATCCTAATTTAGAAACTATAGTAAAGGATTTCATAATCATTTGATTTAGCACAATAACCATAGAAAATATAGATGTTAGTGTTTCATTTTCCATTCCCTTTGTTGTATTGATATCTTAACAGTGCAGTGCATCTGCACTTCTCAGCAGAGGAAAGTGACCTGTTTGCTCATGCTGTGAAGGTGCGCGAGCAGGTCATTTAGCAAAAACAGGTATGATATTTTATTTAGTTTTCTGTTTATTGTTGATGAAAAGTTAAGTTTGTACACTGAAGCGTATCTGTGCAGGGATGTACATGAGCAATCGCTATGAACGTCTGACTTGACTGTTGTCAGGGTTCAAATCAGTCAGTGGCACACCTGTGCAACAAGATAGCAATACGTGCATAGATATATTCCTAACAGCAGGAAAAAGAGGTGAAAACAGACTATTTGCCGGGTGTAAGATAGCAATGAGCATCACAACGCGCCTTGAACAGGGCGTAAGATAGGGCACAAGCGTTTCAGACTGCTAGTACACTTACTTGGTACACAGCTCAGCTTGAATAGAACTCAGCTACTTCATGTAATGCAAATGGCCTCTTCCAGACAAGGGTGTAAATCTTTCCTTTTCTTTGTGTATATCTTTCTTTGCCTTCTTTTACAAACTAATTTCTGCTGAATTATGTAAAATGTGCCAATATTAGCACAGTGAAACTGCTGGGAGTAGAGAACGAAGATGGAAAGACAAATTAGAGGAGAAAAACAGTATATTCTGTCACTGAAACACATAGGGAAGGACAGAGATACACATCACACTGCAACCAGACAGGCAGAAGTGCTAAACCAGAAGCTGGTTGCTTTTGAGAGATGCTGCACAGTCCATGCTATTTTACAGTCTAGTTCCACTGCGTTCTATTTTAGGTTCTATGAAGTTGTCAGAAAGGGAAATGTGCGGGCTTACATACAGGATCTAAGGGGTTAAAGCAAAGTTGTTTTATTTGTTTGCAGAACTAAAAAAATGGGCAATAAAAAATAGGCCTTTTACAATAAATGGACATGGCCTCAATAATTTTTGATAATTTTGATATATATTGTCTATTGTGTTTATTTGTATATTTGTTCACATATATAACAGTATGTGGACTGTAGTATGTGAAAAAAGTATATATTTCCTACACTTTGATTCATTATTTTTATTTCTATTAATTGCTTTGCTATGTTATTATATTATCATTGTCAGTGGCATTCACTGGTCTGAAAATGACATTAACATCGTTTATCGTAATCATTTCTGGGACCATATATAGTCCATAAAAAAACTGTTGACCATAAAACTCATATAACTGCAGCAAAAAAAAAACTGCCCTCAGTGTCACTTTCCCTGCTGCCAGAAGACCCAAAACCTGACTTCTCCTATGCCAACTCACGGACACGGAGACGAGAAAGAGACAGGATAAAAAGAGAGAGGAAGAAAGACAGAGAATAGCAGAGATTTGCATCCAATTGGTTGGCTTTGTGAGGCACAGCCAGGCTGGCTCTTTTCCCAGCGTATGGCTGCTCATCTGAAAAAGGTCAACTGGTGAACGGCGAGGCCTTCGTCTACTCCTGCTTTCACCAGGAAGCCTAGACTGTGTTCAAATTAGCCTGGAGTCTCAATGCAAGTTCCTCTGTCTGCTATGTGCAAAGAACAACAGTTTTGAAAAATAGCACAAAGGGAAGATTCAACAGCAAGTTTGTTTGCAAGTAAATAAGCACCCTAATTTCTCAGGATTTTGAAGATAACCACTTACAGGCACATGTATATTCAAGCTGTCTGACCACAAATAATTCGGAATTGATTAATCAGGCTTGTAATGTGAACATTACCTATAAGGTTACCTTTATAGTGGGTCACACTAAAGTTTTTAAAGTTCTTTTACATGAAGTTCTCAGTCAGGTAACCCTAAACCTTGTGTTCAATGCTGCTTTTCTAATGCTGCTTTTAAGCAAAAACTCATCTCTAACCAAGTTGAGGCTATTATGGCATGTTTAGCACCATCATTTCCTTTAATGCCGGAGGCTAGCAGACAGCAGCCACCATTTCTAAACTGCCCTTTTTCACCCTAGACAGTCTATCTGTCGACCCTGGCCATGCTGCTCCATTGTCTCAGCTTTCATCTGTAGGTAAGCACCTCGCTAAACCCCCAGCCACTTCAAAACACATGACAATAGCCAGATTTCCTCCCAATTTGCTTGCGGAGAAAGAGCCCAGAAGCTTTTCAGGGGTTCTGAATAGTCTGGCTAATTCAGGCACAATCCAGGCCTGACCCCCCATTTCCCCTTGGCTTCTTGGGCCCTATTTAGGTACCCCTGACTTTGCCTAATTCGAGAACAATCCCTGCTGGTTTTCATAAGCCAGGCCCGCCACCGCAAATATGTCCACTTATGAGCGTGTGAGCGCCCATACATGTGTGTGTGTGTGTGTGTGTGTGTATGTGTGTGTGTTTTGAGTGTGAATAAGAAGAAACAGACTTTGCGGAAGCATATGTGCAGGTAAATAAGTGTGTGTATGTGTGTGTGTGTGTGTGTGTGTGTGTGTGCATGTCTCTTCTCTGTAATTATCCTCTGACACTACCACTACCACTAGCACTACCAGTCTATTTTTAGCCCCATATATTTGTATAAGATTTTTTTTTACTGCTTGACACTCCAGAATGCCCCTAATCAACCTGCCCAGTGGCAGGCAGTAGATTTCCCCCCTTTGCATGTTAATAGTCTCCTCTTTAGGGCCACTTCCCAGGCCACTGTATTGCTATTAAAGCAATCAAGACCTTTCCTTAGCAGGTCAAGTGCTGAGCATTCACAGAGAAACAGATTTTACTGAATTGTACTGTAAAGACTTAAGAGGCAAAGTAGGAATATAGGAGTATTTAACCATATAAAGAGCAAATGTAAACTGTAAAATATAGAAAATAAATCTCTTTTTTTTCATTGTTTGGCTTTGTCAGGGAATCACAAAGCTTTTTAACCCCTTACGTTTTGTGGCTTTTATCACACCCTATGGACTATTACTATGTGGTAATTGCATGCAAGGCAATGTAAACTGACTGAGCTGTTCCTACATTATTATAAGGAGTTTAATAGGTTGACTTGATTTGACTTTTGTTTAGTATCTCCTCAAAAAGATTTCTTCACTACTACAAATTATTATAATTTATATATATATATATATATATATATATATATATATATATATATATATATATATATATAGTTAGTAGAGCAAATACATTGAAGTGTGAGCCCACAAGCAGACCTCTGCAGCTTAAGGGTTTAAAAAAGAGCAAAAAGGAATGTGAAGGATAAAGAAATGAGAGGCACGGGAAGAAAGAGAGGAAAGAGAGAGAAGGAGAAGAGCATTTTATCATTCGCCGAAAGCCTCAGCTTTGCCTTACCAGGCCACATTGCCTTACGAGAAGATCGGCTTTCCGATGCCCATTCAGGAGTTGTGCATGGCCGCCCTGCATGGGATAAAGTGACCGGACGGAAGAGTGAGGAAGGTTTATCTTGAAATGTGATGGCTGGAGGGGGAGAAGACTAGGAAAGGTGTGCTGAGTATGTTGGTCAAACGTAGTAACTGTAGAGTCTCCAGAATCGTAGGGATTTTACCGGATTTTGGCAGAATCCAACCTGCATGGTAATCTAAGAATTCCCACAACGGCTAGACGAGGAAGAACCTTTTTTTCTGAACCCTCCCTCGAAGTGATGCGACTAAGAAATTTAATATTACTTCATACAACAAGAGTCAATTGAAACAACATGAATCAATTTCAAAATCAGATTTATTTATTGAAATTTCATTTTAGAAGTTAAGGAATTGCTTATTTGTAGCTATTTTTTTGTTCATATCAATAAGGTTTGTATTCTTTGTATTGCTGCTTTACTTCTTATACATTACACATTATACATATACAGTTCTACCTTTTTGTCATGCTCTTTAATTTCTATATTTTTAAATGTTTAATTTTGTATTTTCTTCACTTTGGGCGGCAATTTAATTCATGTATTCAGTGTTTGACAGATGCTTTTAAAACAATGTGTCTTCTACTTATTATAAATATTATTGTTATTAATTTAAATAATGTGTGTAACTCTCTATGGCAACACATTTTTTATTACACAATTCCACATGATACCATACCTATATTAATTATTATTTCTTTCCCTTTAAATATAATGTTACAAGTGCTAGCAATTGACAAGCTAAACATACATGTTTTAAATGTATAAATTGAAGATATAAATATATATTTTTTGTTTAATTACTAAAACCTTTTTATGTGGTGCCTCAGGGCAACATTATGCACTTATGACTATTCCGGCTAAAACAGTGGTTATTAACTCTGGTCCTGCAGACCCCCTGCCTGCATGTTTTTTTTAGGTGTTTGTGAAAATGTTTTCTCTACTTTTACACAACTGAATTAAATTACCAACTTATTGTGAAAAGTAAGATTTATGTTTGATAGACCAACAAGGAGTCAAAATGCACAAATGCTGTATAGCAACAAGTTCTGTGTTTGAGTCTGTAATTAAAGTGATTTAAGTGGTACAACAAAGCACTACATTCTCTTCTCTATTTAAAGCAACTGTGAATCTAAACCAGTAAAAATGTACATATTTTTAACTGGAATCTGAGCGCTCTGGTGGAAAGCATTGGAGGATCTTTGGTACGGAAGTACACACTCAGTCAAGTGTGAATTCACTCAGCCAGTGGTGCAACAGAATGACTCCAGGTTCCTGTTTAAGCACTGTGTATATTATGTAGAGTGCAGAACAATGGCAGCTTAAGTTTGCGGGCTAAGGCAGTGAAAGGATATGCCCTACTAACTACATCGACCCCTCTGTCCTCAGTCTGGCTACGCGCCACGTCAAGTGCTCGCCTTAAACAGACTTGATTTCCTGATGCACTATGATCACAATTCCTCAATGAAAGACCCTTACAGAATCCAATATTGAAATAAATCATTGAAAAAAATAAAAATGTCATTGTACTGTATCAAAATGAGAGACGGGATCCAATTATATTCGGGACAGAATTAAGGATTTAAGAAAATGCTTGTATGAAATCCCCTCAGGTGATATAATGGTATAATGTAATGGTTTAATTTCCTTTGATAGCTATAAGAAAAAATCTAATAATTATCACTTTGTCTGTTTCAGTATATAGAGATGATTCTATATTCTATACATATGTAATATATGATTCATTATTTTGCATCCTCAAAAAAGACAAAAAAACCTTTTCAGGTGTATTCTATCCAATCAGTAGAGCTGACAGTTTTCCCTAAATGCTCTCACAATTTTTACCTAGTTAACTGATAATCAGCTTCAGGAATCTAACTCAGCTGTCCAGGAAAGAGGGATAAGAAAGTCGAAGAGAGACAATTTGGTCATTCAGTTCAAAAGAGGGTCTTCCCGAAAAAAAGAGAAAGAAAGAAAGAGAGAGAGAGAGAGAGAGAGAGAGAGAGGGTGAAAAGAAAAGAAAAGCAAAGCAAGCAAAAGAGGCAAAAAAGGAGAGAAAGAAGAAAAAGCTCAGGGACACTCTATATCCAAAATCCTCTCTCAGGGCCATCATGTGAAGAATTCCCTCTCTCCTCCCCTCCCCTCCTTCCCTCCCTCCCGCCCTCCACTCCCTCTCTTCTTCTCTCTGTTTTTTAATAAAGCTGTTTGGTTGTCAGGTTCTTTTCAGGATCGGACCCCCAGCCATGTGAAAAGTTAATCCCTGTGTGTCTGTGCGCGGGCTCCCATCTCCCTGGGAACCCCCCGCACTCGGCCCGGGCTCAAGGACGACCCTGACAAGGCAGGAGTGGGCGGCCCAAGCCTGGGCCGGGCCACTTGAGCCCGGGGGCCTCTTTGAGCCACTTCTGGACCCTGTCTCCCTCCTTTCACTGGTGCTCTTTCGATGGGACAGCCTGATGGACAGTGGGATTTTGGATTTACATCTTCGAGTGCTCATCAACTTGAAGGATGACAGAGGCAAAAAATGGAGCTTTTAGTTCCGCCCCGCACCACCCCCTGCCTCCTCATCCCACCCCGTCCTACCTTCCGCTCTTCTCTAAGTTTCCTTTGCTTGTTTGTGGCATAATGCGGGGGAGTTCCACCGACAGAGCTGATGATAACAAATGGAGAAACTGTAAATGTTGAAATGTGGTGGACAAAGGTACGAAACAAAATGCAGCGACGAGTGTTGAAATTCACACAAGCAAAAATGTTCTTATTGTTATTCTGTCATTATATTATGTAACATTTATAATACATTAGTATTTAGCTTGATTTAAGCAATAGTTAATAATCTAGTACCAAGACAGATTAAATGTTTTTTTCTGTTTTAAATGCAGCTTTCATGAAGCTATGTGACACCAACAAAAGGCTTTCACAACAAATACATGCACAGCCATATCCAGTGGCATTCAAAGTTTAGGGTACGCTGATCAAACTGATTGTTTATTGCTGTTAATAGACAATAAAGCAGAGGATGATTATGCCAAGTTTTATAAAGTTATAATAAAGATAAAATATTTTCAACACTGTAAGCAAGATAAGTATTAGTAGTTAAGAAGTAGACACAAAATTTGACAACTGATTTAAACTGTTAAGGCCTGGAAGACTAAGAACAGCAAATCAAAACAATGTTTGACTGCAAAAAAAGTTGTGGTGCACTATTCTACTGGTGCACTAATTAGACCTGAATGGAAGAGTCATCAGAATAAGACCTTTTCTGCATCCTTACTAGAAAATAGGTCTTAACAATCCTGACGCCTGAAAACTAATGAAGCAAATGTATGTACAGATTGAAAATGACCCTCACAATCTTTTACGCCTTTTGCAGATCAGGACATGTTTAATCTATGTAGCTATTTACAGTAATTTCTTGCAATTTTTAAGAAAAGATATTTTGTTTGGGTCGTGCAAACTTTGATATGTAGGTCAGTGCTGTGTGATTAACACATTATAACTTTTGTAATTTAATTTACACCACAGTGTAAATTGTTACTCTGCTATATTGTGATTATCATGCCGTAGCATTACCGTATTTCTCAGACTATAAGGCACACTTAAAATTCTTTAATGTTCTCAAAAATCAACAGTGCACCTTATGTAGGAATTCTGGTTCTGGAATTTTATGTGGTATACAGTGCTCTGTTGTGCCAAATTCCTCACTTCTGTGAGGAAAAGCACCTCCTCTCACTTACATGAAACGAAAGCTGAAATAATTCGCTGACATTAGTTTGTTTATTTTAACCAAATAAACATATAAAGAAATGTCACCTGCACCAACTCCAGAGAGAGGGTGCTTTTCATGGCGGGGGTGCGGCTTTCTGCACAATAGGTTATCGTAGTCAGGAGCTTCACTGAGTACTACTTATTGTGCTTCAACATAATATTATGGTGTGCCTGAGCATTACAGAATTATGGCCACCTTCTGGGGGTGCTTAATGCGCCTTATAATCCAGTGCACCTTATAATCCGATGCGTTTTACGTTGAAAATTGACTGAATATAGACCGTTCACTGATGCGGGGGTGCGCCTTAAAATCTGGTGAGCCTTATAGTCCGAAAAAATGAATTATAAAAAAAAAAAAGCATTAAAAAGGTAGGGCTATGTCACAGACCATTGTCTTAAACCTGGCCCGACAGGGCCTGAGGAAAGTGGTAGAAAAATCTCAGGCCGAGATTGGGTTAAGCATCGAGTCAGGTTTGGGTTCGGGCAGAGAATCTTAACTGTAATACAGGTGTGAGTCTACACTCCCAATGGCCAATTTAAATACTGATGCCCTACCACTTTTCCAGGACTTCATAAATGTTTGTGCAGACTTGTGCAACTTTGTGTAAATTGTCATCAAAGCAGGTGTTGCACAGCCTAATAAATCCTGTCCTTCAGAAAAGTGCAGCCCAGTTCGCTTAGCTGAGAGATTTGCAGAGTACTGCCTAAAAAAGCTATGGAATTCAGTGATTGGAGCCAGTTTCATTGAATCTGTGAGAGGCATGAAAGGTTGCCTCCTTTATGAAAAGTAATGGATTCCTCTGCTGTGCTCTCTTGCTTGGATGGCCTGTTAGCTTGTCAGAGCACAGTGTCTAGAGCTGTGAGTGGCACTGCAGACTCAGCCAGGGGCAGCCAAGCATCTAAATCCTCTCTCTCTTGCTTTCCCTCTCTCTCTCTCTCTCTCTCTCTTTGTCTCACTCTTTCTCTCTCCTCTTCCTTCTTCTTTTTTTAATGCTGTCTTTCTCTCAGAGGCTCTTCTTCTGTCTCTCTCTCCCTCTCTCTTCCTCTCATCCCTGCTCACTCATCCTGCCTCTAACGCCCTCCCAGGCCAGCCAGCCACAGAAATTAGTTTTGGGGGAAACAAGTGCGATTGGTTCTGTAAAGGTCAGGGCAGACTTTGTTCCGTCTGAGGGTTTATCTAAACTACAGCTGCGTGGGACAATGAGCCGGTGGTGGCCGACAGAAACCCAAGCTGTGCAGACTAAATTACTGCGCTGATAAGGCCGAATTAGAAGGAGTGAGGTCCAAGAGCTCAAGAGGGGAGAAGTGGAAGAGGAGAAGAGGAGGAGGAGGAGGAGGAGGAAAGAAGAGGTTCACCTCCTGACAAAGAAGAAGGACTTAAAAAAGAAAGAGAAAAAATGTGTAATCTTCCCTGCATGAGTATTTCCCAGTTCAAACTGCTGTGAGTTATTTCATTATTTATAAACAAAATGAATTTATGTAGTTAAGTGATGAGTAGACCCACACACAACTACTTATTTAAAGCTTTCTGCTCTGTTAAATAGTTATATGCATATTTTGCTTTTTCGCAAGAATAAAGAATGTCCTTGGATGTTTAAAATCTGTTTAAACTGAGTCAGAATGAGCAGAATGTTATGAACGTCAGTGAAAGACCTAAAAATGTCCACCGGGTGACTAAATCCTGTTTTTGAAAGATTGTCAGGAAGTTGTTTCCATCCTGTCCATTTTTGGATGTTTCCAAAAGAAATCACATTCATAAAAAGATTACTTTGTAATTATTTATTTAAAGCATTGTAGTATAGATGCACACTTTATTGCAGTAAGGTCTGATTTCAGATCCAAAGATGTTTATTCAGTTTGGCTAAAAGCAATAAACATTACCAAATAAATAAATACATAATTAATTCTAAAAAATTAAGTTTTTTTTTTTAAAAATATGCAATTACTCATGTCTGATGTTTCCCATTATCTCACTTTGTAAATGTCTGCACATTTTAATGAGAATGCTTGTTTTCCATGGAAATATGTAATTTGTGGAGTAATGTAATTTCTTTTAAAGATTTAAATGGGAACTGTAAAGTTTAAAGTTTAATGAAGTTAAATGAGACTATTGTAACTGGCAAATGGACAGCAAATAGCCTATGGAACTTAATGGAAAAATTATTAAGAATGAATTCTACCATCTCAAATAAAAATGTCGTGAGATAAGTTATTATTTAATATTTTAGATGTTTTTATTATGGACTAATAAATTTAAACTACATGTACAAATTGTATTAAAATGCAAATTTAATTCTTAAGTAAAGTAATACATACAGTAAATTCTAAAGTTCAAGATTGAATGTTAAAATTTAGTTTTAAATATTATTTTTTTTATTAAGAATTAAATATGAAAAGTAAATTTTGTAAATTACCTTTTTGTTAAAAATAATAAAATGTGCCTAAATCTATAGTAAATTACACACATTTAGCAGGTAAAGAATACATTGGGAGAACTTATTTTATTTTGTTTATTGTCTTTTTATCTGCTACATTTGGAAAATGTTAATAATATCCATCGGAATTTGCAGTCACATAAATCTTTTTAAATGGAAAAATCTTACTGTAGTGTAGAATATGTGGCATACATCTACTCAGTGTGTGCGTATATGTGTGCAGGAGACAGGATTAGCATATCTGCCCTGTCCAGTAGAGGGTTCTACACCGCCAAATCCCTCTGAACTTCCTCTAAGTTCACTGCTCAACACAATGACTTCTCTCACTCCTTTGTGCGCACAGCTCAGTTCATATCTTTACACAGCCATTAACGGGCGTCTCTCCATGTCCTCCAAAGAAGGCAGTTTATCAAGGATGGGGTGTCATTGGCTTATCAAATCCCATGACGCATTGTGTATTTACCGTCTGTGGATCTTACTGAAGTTGTCCACCTGCTTGAAGAGAATGGAACAAAGCCGATAAGGCGTATCTGGCTGGATCTGCGTATCAGCGCCTCGGTCACCTCGGGTGACCGTCACAGCTTGGATCCGGTACGCGAGCACATGGACGACGGGGCCGAATCCCGTGGCACCGAGTGGTACGAAGAACCCGCTCTGGAGGCGGCTTTGCCGTGCCACTTCCTCGTGCAGTGTGAGAAAGCACTTGAGCATTAGACAACTTGTCAAGACGGAATGATTGAGGGCTTGAACATTGCCATGAAGACAAAGAGTCAAAGCACATGGTACTGAAACGGTTCTCAAACCTCATCCTTTCTCACACACACACACTCAGACGCTGTACATTTGCCTGATAACATAGAGTGTGTGTGTGTGTGTGCGCATGAGTAACTAGAAAAAAGCAAAAGAGCAAGAAACAGAGAGAGAGAAAGAAAGAGATTCTGTCCTATCTTGTGATCCTATTAGCAAACACAGGATTGCTAAGTACATGGTACCACCAGGCACTCGCTCATGCTTACCGAAAGAACAATTTTAATACCCTGAACAGTCTCAGCTCTGACACGTTTGCAAGTCTGATATGAAAAAAAAAAAAAAAACGTTTGGCAACACTTTCTCAAAAACACAACCAGACCCGTGTCACCGGATCAGAACGTAATTCCAGTTTTATTCCCAAAAAGAACGATTTTGATTTCCATTCTCAAGGCGGACATTCAACAAAAAAAGTGACAGATAATGCGTCCCGCCGGCGAACTATATATTTCAGCGTGTCATAACACACACACACGAGCATGATATCACCCGACGTGGAGACAAATTTGTGGCCCATCTTTAAATAGAGTCCTTTTCAAAAGCAAGCAGTGTCACACACGGAAATTAGCATGAAAAACGTGCCCTGAGGAGAGGGACGAGAGATTTACAAAGACAGGTTAAGCTGAAGAGAAAGACGGAACGAAAGCAGAGATGATTCAGAAATAGAACCTCCTTTCTCCTACATTACATGCGTAACTAAGAGGAAAAGAAAGAAAGAAAGAAAGAAAGAAAGAAAGACACTCATTACTTGTTTGCACCACAACTTCTTTTCTAGGAATATTCTTCTA
The DNA here is from genome assembly GCF_023375975.1 of Astyanax mexicanus. Classification (NCBI taxonomy): domain Eukaryota; kingdom Metazoa; phylum Chordata; class Actinopteri; order Characiformes; family Acestrorhamphidae; genus Astyanax; species Astyanax mexicanus. The sequence continues at coordinate 19,575,521 of NC_064419.1, read as the reverse complement.
GGAAAATTCTACACTTCAGCACTTTTTCTAACACAATAACTTCATTGTCTTTCGCCTTGAAAGTTTGTGTCGCTCTTTTGTGCCGTCATCTCAAGAATAACACTGAAAATCTGTGGAATAATAGAAAAAAAAGATCTTTTCCAAAGAGTGACACACAAAAGGAGAAAGAGAGAGACAGACTTTATGAGACACCAGGGGCATCGCAGTGTTGCTCTAGCAAAAATAAAGAGCTTGAACTTGAAGAACTCAAGAAATATTTCCTCCTTACTGGATTTTGGATCCGATGTCCAACGTGATGGATTCATTGTATTCTGCCTTATTATCAAAGCTGGCGATCAACTCAGCCTCACATGTAATAATTGTGCTTGTGGCCCCTGTTATTGGCCTTTAAAATGCCTGAGATATAATGAAGGCAGTGCCTTATTTCCTTCCTTTGCTTTCTTACAAAATGCATAAACTACGAGCACACTACTGCAATACATTTAAAAAAGATGATGGTTCATTTTGCTGCATTCTTTTATAATGTGGTTATATATTGGTCTGTTACAGATGTATTGTTCTTGTTGGATGAAATAAAGCCATAACATACAAATAAAGTAAGTACTTTTTAAAACCTTTAATTATTTATAGTGGAGGGACAGTTATCAACGTTGAGCAAGCTCTTATTTATAGTGAGGGTTTGTGAGACATGCAGCAAAACATAAAATTTAATGTGAAAATAAAATATCTTTTGTTTAAATTCAAACTAAAGGAAAGCTGGAAAAGCAACAATGCAGATATAGACACAATACAAGTAAAATGTTTAATACAATTCATGTCAAGAAAAAACAGGCAAGCATAGATTTAAGAGGCCGCCGTTGGCTGCACTGAATCATTGATGGGGAGTTTGGGACCAAAGTATAGGCACTTATTTCGAATACTAAAAAATATGACATCTATTAAAATATGACATCTATGTTTCATTTGATGTGACCCTGCCTCTGCCTCTACAGGTTGTAATCAGAGGTTTTTAATAAGCTTCTTGTGTAGTTAAGTTAAAGTTATTAATGCCTCGTTTGAAATGTCAGGGCTCTCTGGATTCTACCAATGAAGTGTGAAGCTACTTTGAGCATTGATAACGGTGTAAAAAGCGGTGTACAAATATGCCCCATTAAAACCCATTCTAGTCTGTTTTGACAAACTGCACATAATTGCTGGATCTCGAAAAGTTGCGTAAGAGCGGAGGTGAGCTACTCAACAAAGGTTAGTACTCTTTATTATGTTTTACTACACACAAAGTCAATTTCAGACGGAGTTCTACTTTAAGAGAATTAGTACATGCACGCTTTGAGCTGCACAAGGCATATTTTTTGTGCCCTCACGATACCAAAGACACACCGGCGTGCCTTAAATCCAGATGTGCATTGCACAATTTAAGTCTCGCCTATAGAGTTCTAAAACAGGGCCACATGTCTTCTCAAACTCCCGCTAACGCAAAGTCATTGGACAGTGCTCCACACTTGCAGGAGAACATCCTTCAATCCTGCCAACCCTGCTACATCAGCCAACATCCGGCTGAGAAAAACGGTGTGGAGGGGAATGATCATCCAAATAGATCTCCACATTGAGAAAACAATTATGCTGTCTTAATTGCAAAATCTAGCTTTAACAACTTTTTTTCAACATGTAAAAACAAATAAACATTATTTTCTTAAAAAAAGCAAAAAACACCTCATCTCACTAATGTAATCTAAATTTTGATACATTTTTAGCTATTTTTAGTATCGCTGGTAAATGTACATTTTTTACAATATTGATTACCAAAGAAAATATTGTTACAAAGTACAACTGTAGGGTGCATTAGCACAAACGCAGAAACACATAAAAAAGGAGGCTTATCTAACATAACTTAATGCAGCCCCTACATGCCTCCAGGACATATCAGAGAGATGTAGGACCTTTCGCACCGTGGCGAGCGTCTAAAGCTCGCATGTGCTGCTAGACTCCGGAAAGGGAATTTGATTTACTTCAGTGAAGGGAGGCAAAGAGCACGGCAGTGAGACAAATGCGTATTTCCAGCGTGAAAATATAACTGTAATTAGCAATGTAAACAAGGCTGGCAAACGCCATCATTCAGTGCGCCGGAGAGCAGAGGCAGCGTCTGCCGTGCCCTCGGGCCAAAAGAGCTCCTGATGGACCTATTCATCAACACGCTCCTGAATGATGGGTGTTCATGGAGGGGGGAAGAGAGAGAGAGAGAAAGAGAGAAAGGGAGAGAAAGAGCACATTCTGAGCTCCAGTTACCTGCTTCTTCCAAGAGAGAGTAATGTTTGGCTAGTATGGAAGTTCAGAATGTGCACATTGAAAAATGGACAGACAAAAACTTGGAATGTCTGCATTCATCTCCGGCTGCCACGAAAGAGAAAAAAAAGAAAAAAGAACAACAAAAAAAAAAAAACAACAAAGCCAGATCAGCTGAATTAAGAGCCCTTAATTGCCCTGTACTCTATATAACTTTCATTAAGGTCCGAGATTAATTAACAGATGGGGGTAATTGGTTATTAACAAATGATAAGGCATCAGCGTGGTAATCAATCCTGACATTTAATTTGCAGCCTGCTTCCCCTGCTATCAATTACCATGTTCATGGGAATAATTGACAATGTTCGCTGGGGGGACGTGATGCGAAACAGCCAGTTTTCTTTTCCTTTTTTTTCACAGCTCTGAAAAACATCGCTTCTATGTTTCTACAGCAACCGAGATCATATGTTTAATATTAGACATAATCTGTTCTAGTCAAGTGCCCCGAAAACGGGGAAAATTGGATTAAATTGGTTAATGGCATGTTTAAAACCTACATAAAATGAATGTGAATGGAAGATTTTACAGGGCTGAGCGAGAGCAGTGGTGTTTTTACGCATTCCGCTTTTTTTTTGTGTAAACCCAGGTCCCCCTTAAATGATGCAAAACCACACAGCCCTGGTCAACGGAGCAGAGAAAGACCACAGTAAAGATATAAGTTTACGCTATGTGGGAAAGAGAGCGAGAATATTTACACAACGGGTGCCATGTGATCACATAAGCAGCCATGATATTTTATTCCCTATTTGGCCATATTTTGGGCATGATAGGAAGTTATTCTTAAGGCAAAATCTACCATAAAATAACCACAAAAAAGTTTGGGGTTTCTCTTTCAGAAAAGCAGTTAATTAAACCTTATTTACGGGTTTCTGACACTTCTAATGTCTAAATGCATCACATGACAAAAATGAGGGTAAATTTATTACACTATAAACTGAAAGTTCAAATTTTAGATTTTGGGTAATTTAAGAAAATAAGTCAAATGTGATTGGAGACTTAGATCCAATCAATGGTATGGAAATATTGGGCTATCATTAACTTCTTTAAAATGTTCCTTTTTCTTAGGTAAAATGAGTGATAACATGCACCTTATAAATATGGTGTACAAAATGTAATACTTTAGGTATTTACAGGATTATATTTTTACATATGAACAGGGTCAAAAACAGGGTCAGAAACAAACCAAGAACCAGACACAGACATACCATAAATTAGAAGCTGAATAATGTAAAACAGAATAAAGTTTCAAATCATTATGGACTGAGAAGCTGCTGTCCAAAAATATGCCCCTGCTTCAAAATCAACACCAACAAGCCCAGGAGTAAAGCTGTATAGTCAGAACAGACAAACATTAAGGTGTATGGCCATAATAACCTGAGGTAAATTTTAAGGAATACTGAAGAATACTGTATCAACTGTTAAACATGGTGGTGGGAACATCAAATTATAGGTCTGTTTTTCTACTAGTTAAACTGGTACACAGAATGAAGTAGAAGGAACAGTAACAAAGAGGACTATCTTTAAATTCCTCTGTATAACCTCATTCCATCAGGTTGATGTTCAGACACAACTGGGTGTTCCAACAGGACAATGACTCACAAACAAAATAAATCAGGTCCAATACTGCCATGACATCAATATTCTTGAGAAGTATATGTACACTTCTAACATCAACCTAAAATACATACGTAATCTTATGTTCGGTTATTAATCAGGTTAACAATGACTTCACACCGTGGAAAAGTCTCTTTAACGTAAATCAGCAAAAATCCTTTTTGTTATTTCAGACTTGTAAGTACCAGTGTTTGCATGCATGCATGCTGTCTGCACTCATTTGTGGCATGACAGGATTCAGACCTTAAGAAGAATTTAAGAAGAACCTCGTACACAAGATGAATAGATCAATACATGAATCAATCGTCCACTTCTATCGCCAATCTTTGTCCACCTTAAGTCTCTTTTTCACCCCTTCCCTATTGATCATCACCAGTGTTCGTCTCTATCAGAATCTCTCAATACGTTCTTTGGTCCATTTCGAGATAAAAGCCACCCAGCCTTGCAAACAGACCAGACAACCTGCTAACCGCGGCCCATCGAATGCTATCTACACGTGTGCTTGGCGGCTAAGCAATTCCACACAAAGGCGGACAAACAGAGAGGTGAAAGGTAAGGTCAGGACAGATAGCGGCGAGGCGTGGCGCAAACGCTGTGAGGGACGTTAGCAAGAGGACAAACAAAAGTCAACCGCGGGCATGAAAGCGGGCTGTCAAGGAGGGATCAGGACACAAAGGAATTCAGGCAGACCTAAGAGGAACAACCATGGAGAATAGAGCATCTGTCACGTATACCAAAGGCGCAAAGCGAAGACGTCCAATCCGGAGTATCGCTAAGTCAACACCACAGCAAATACAAGAAAATGGCAGGCAATGGGCCCTGTTTTTTTAGGTGGGATGAATAATGCTGATATGGAAAAGTACCCAACGCCATGAAGGCAAACAGAAAGTTTGCATTGCAGCAAAGTCATCACTAGGTCAAAGCCCTTTGAAGTTGAGAGTTAAGGAGATAGGTGACATGGGCCTGCACAATAGAGAATGGGCCAGGCCATCAATAGCAAAGGTCAAATAAATCATATCTGGCAACTGGAGGAAAGAACATCCGGTCGAAGAGCCAAGGTAACGCACACAACAAACAGAAAACCTGCAACTGCAATGACCACTTCTGTGTTTTAAAAAATGGCCTTGCTTTTAAGAAACTCTCTAAAACGGCATGACTGTGCAGTAGAGTTGCTTACTACTGCTACTTTTTTCCCGACAGGATAAAGCTCTGCCAGGCGTCTTATCTTACACTGTGTGAGATTTGCCATGATGCGAATTTGAGCAATGTAATTAATCTAGCTAAGCAGGATTCAGCGATGGGTAGGCGAGTGCTTACGAACGATGACGGTTAGAGTCATCTCACGAGGTGAGAGAAGCTTTAAATCAAAACTCCGCCATGCCTCGTCACACTCTGAGGGCATGGTGTGTGTACACACCATTAATCTGGCTTTTGAAGAAATGCCACTGCAGAGCTTGTTCACATCGAGAGTCCCCGCTGATTCACCCTGATACATTGGCTCCTTTGTTTCACTGGCGAACGCGAGCGTGATGAATAAAAGAGCCTCTATCTGACTGCCCCGGTGAAATGGGTTGAATAAAGAAGCAACAGTGGCAGTGCTTCTGCTACACTCGCACTCTAAATTAGATTACCACTAAAAACAAGCCTAATCACAGCAAGGCCATTGCAACCATGTGGGCTGCTACCAAATGGAGATTGTTCAGCTGGGTTATAGATACCTGTTGGTTTGTTTTGAATCACTACAGACCAGTGTGAGTGATTTTATCTGATAGGCACAAATCAAGAGTGTTATATGGATTATTTGTTATTTTTTTCATTATTTGTATCGTTTAATTGCTTTTAAGCTGTCTTTTTTTGCTTCTCAGTTTAAAAGTGGTCATACATCTTCTACTGCTTTTAAATGTAGAATTATTTGGAATTCTGCAATTCCAAAAGATACATTTCATTTATGACAATCAAGAAGAGCTGCTTGAGATGGTCAGCAGTATCAACACTCCTTGCGACTTCAGCTTAAACAAAAATAAAGGTTAAACTGCTGTATACTGAAATTCTAAGATTTTTTTTTTTTAGCTCTAGGAGCATCTTCAGCTCATACTATATTAATATATGCATTTAAAAATGAACTAATATGGTTTTTAACTACAGTTTCAAACCTGTAATATTGAATGTTCTTAAGAAGAAAAAAAGTCAACATCAGTGTCATGACGTCTATTTCAACTGCAGAATAAACACTTTTGACGAGTGGATCCAAACTTTTAAAGCATAACGTATGCAAGCTTCATGACCGTGCCCACTTAAAAATCGTCCAATCAGAATTCAAGGTATCTAAAAAAAGTGGAGCCTATAGTTTGGCATCCTAAAATGCCAACAGCTATTGCTGTTCCCACTCTTGTATCGGTTAAGCCTCGGATAAGTCTCAGTCAACGGCAAGTGGAGGGAGGTTGCCTAATACAAAGATGCCATTCTGTCATCATGAACTCACCCCATCACTAGACACATTCCCAAATTGACATTGTCTCAGGATAAGGGGATAGTACACACACACACACATATCCATTATGGTGCCCCCTCTAGATATATCTGACAGCATCTGATGCTAGATGGACACATCCAGGAACAGCAGTCCCCTACGGAGGCTATCTGACAGTATTTCAGAGTTGACTGTCAGCGTCAGGTGATGTCAGTCCACTCGACATCCCACAACGTTTCTGTCAATACCATATCCAGCGCCAATCTGCCCGCTCATAATAGAGCATCGTGCTACCGGGTCCCTAAACCGACAGGGCCACCGGCTACAGCCCTTCCTCTTGGGGCCCTTCGAGGAGACTGAAGAACAGGCCTGATTGAAACAGTCTGTGGCAGGGGCCAGTGTTATATTATGTTGTGATAAAGGGAAGCATAATGGCTTTTAAATAGACGCGCTCTGTCTCTTGTTGGCTGGCGAAGGCACTCTGCAGGGAGAGAGGCTGTGCGGAAGCCCCCGGGGCTGAGCGTGCCGCAGATTGAGCTGTCCGTCTTGCTGAAATGAATCTGAGTTAACACCTCTTCAATCGGGACAGAGGCAGAGCCTGAGGGACAGATGGAGGAAAGCGCCGCCATCCTCCTCCTCCTCCACCTGTGTGGAGCAGCCGCCGCGCTCATTAACCCACACCTGTGTTCTGGGGTGCAGGACTGAAACAGCACACACACACACACACACCTTATAAGACAAAAGAAAAGCTCTAGATCAAGAATGCTTGCGTACATGTATTTGTGTGTGAGTGTGTTTAATTACACTATGTTGGCAAAATAGCTAAAGGATTTAATTCTCCTGAAATCAAGATAATTTTAAATCAGTGTATCCAGCTTTTGTTGGAGATATTGTCCAAGGAAGGCTTCACTGCCAAAAATATACTGTATATTTAGAAGCATTCAGTGACAGAAATGATACCATTCCACCTCATTATCCCCAACTCCTTAACTCATCCCATAAGTACTGCATAGAGCACCATATATCATTACAGAGGACACAGTTCCATTTCTCCAGAGCTCAACGCTGGGGGCTTTATACCCCTCCAGCCTTCCTTTTGTGAGCATTGGCACACTGGGTGCAACCAAAAGCATTATAAGGGGCGTCAACAAGCATGCAGGCATACAATGTATGTAATTAACAAGAATGTACTGATTCAACCTATTGAAATGAACTGTATTATAGTGTATCACCTTTTTTTTGTTTTGTATTGTAGCTAGTCTTAGCTTGAGAACACTTTGCTAGCTTGTGCCTACAGTGTTAGTTTGTGGCTAATATGTTTGCTTGTGTCTAATGTATTAAGCTGTGTCTGTCATCAGCATTGTGACCACAGTGTGCACTTGTTGCTAGAGAGTTAGCTTTAGCTTGTGGCTAGTGTGTTATCTTATGTCTATAACATATTAACTTGCTGTTAGCGTCAGTATTGTGGCTGATGTTTCTATTACATCAGTTTAAGACGCTACTAAGCAAAACTAAGCTTTTGTTGCAAATATTGTACTTTTAGAAAAGAGGATTGCTCTAATAAAGTCAAAACTAAAATATTTAACACATTCCTGTTATTTTAATCCACTCTTTATATCCATTTTTGCTGTTTTCAACTGCTACAATGCTATTCTACTCATAAAACTATTTAGTGGATTGAAAAATATGTGTAGAAAATGTGTAGAAAAAGAAAAATTCTAATACTTCGGGCAAAATGCATCAGTAACAATTCTATTCTCAGGTTTAGAAAGGTTAATGATCTGTTCATCTCATGCATGATATTTAATGCGTTTCTATTTTTTCCTTTTTTCACTTGGCAGCTCTCAAATCTCCCTCTGGTGAAACAGTAAAACCGGACACTGCTGTTGATATTCACACTGACGCTAAGCCACATTAGCATCAGCAGACAAGAAACTAAAGCAATACCCAAAATCTACAGAGTCCTCCTCGTCGTATTCCAAATTCATTACAACTATAACTCTCCCTGCAGCGCAACCCAACACCAGCTCTCCTCACTGTGCAAGTATCTGTCTGTGTTTGGCCCGCTGTGGCTCTGCTGTAATCCGGTTCTATTAACACCTCTGACCCTGTGCTGTTAGCCCCACTCCTCTCTCCACACTGTCTATTTGTCTTTGTGCAGGGGCAGTGCACTGACGTAGTCCAGTTCAGCTCCTCTGGGAGTCCAGTGATGGCTATCCATGCCTGACTGTTATGACTATCCTCGATAAGAGCTCTGGCCCCTCTGGCCAAAGCCAGCGATGGAGGCAGACAGGATGTTTCAGAAAGAATCCCAGAGATTTTTTTAAGGATTTTTTTGTTGTTGTTGCTGTTATTGTTGTTTGAAATTAGTGAGTATTTCTGAGACTCAGTTTTTTTGTGTGTGTTATCTTGTGGCTAACATATTAACTTGTTGCTAGCACATCAGTATTGTAACTAGAGTGAAGAGTAAAGAATGACTAGAGCGTGTAGATAGGGTTTAGCTTGTAACTAATATAATAATGCTGCATTCAAATGGTATCAGGTTTATTGTAAAAGAAAATATCCTACTAGGATGCAGAACATGCACACTGTACAAAGTGAGGACCCAAAGTCAGGCACATCAAAATGTTTAAAGTTGCTGAAATTGACCATGTTGTGACATTAAAGCTTTCCAGTGAAGTAGAGCATGTAAGATATCTTAAATAAAAATGTACATTGTATCAGTTACTTATAATAGTTGCATATATCTTGTAACATTTACATTAAAAAATGTTATTTAACATAAAAGAAATAAAAATACAAAAAATGTTCCACACAAAACACAGAAACACAACTGGACCACAAACAAATAAAAATTGGGTCTTGCATGTGTTTTAGTTCTGTGACTAGACTGTTAGCTTGTTGCAAGCAAGGAATTACAAATATTGTGTTACGTTACTTAAGTAAAAATATTGGTTGCCTTTATTTTACTGAAGTAAATCTTTTTTAGACAACTTTTCCTTTTCCAATTATTTCTACTTTCTACTCCCTACCTTTTAAAAATAACTATATTACTCCTATTTAATTTCAGCTTGTTCTCAATCCTGCTTCTCATCGTTCAATAAAACCCTCTATCCAGATAAATCTCTCAACACCCTGTTGGGTTATACATGATCCATTGCACCTGCACATCTCACAGTGTTACGTCACACTCCAGTAAGGATATAGCAGACGTATCCTGTAGCCTGAAGATGATCTGTGTGATCTGTGTAGTATGAAGATGATCTGTGGCAGAGACTCAAGAGAACTTGAGCAAAATGTCCAAAAAAAGGTTTACTCTTTAATTCATATTTGCATTGTACTAAAATGCATAATTTTTAATGAATATATATGCAGTTGAAAAAGGGAGCCACAATTTAGTAAATCACTTTTTTTTTTAAACCTTAACACTTTAATATAACATTATAGTCATTACAGCTTTTGGAAAAATATTTTTTGAGGAGGGGGTGGTGCACTATAGATTCCTGTGTTATGTTACTTTTACTGTTATACTTGAAGTAGTTTTAAAACCAGTACTTTTACAATTTTTACTTGTGTAAAAAGCTTGAGCTGATCTTTTAACTTCTACAGCTTCTATTTTTAAATCATAGTATATATACTTCTACCTCAGTAAAGAATAAGAATACTTTTAACACCTTTGCTAGCGAATGTGTCAGCTTTTTGTTGCTATTGTTGTTTTAATGGGGCAATCTTTTTGAGGCACTCTCTTTTATTTCTCTTTTAGAAGAACTTCCTCAAAACCCAACCGCCAGCGTTCCTACAGCCGTTCCAGAGATGAGCTTTTATAGTAAGCTACCACACAGCTTCCATAAACTCTGGAAGAACAGGAAAAAAGGCTAAATAACAGACTTAAAATCAAATACGACTCGTAAAAAGAGGTGACAGGATTTTACACAGTGTCCTCGCCCAGTTTCCGGCAGCTGCCGGCGAGTATCACTTTTATAGATGGTTTGTCACAGATGGTCCAACAGATGTCTCTGTGGTCTTCAGCAAGTCTGTAAGTGTGTGTGTGTGGGTGCATACATGTATCTATGTGTGTGTGTGCGCAAACGTGGGCAGGATCTCCTAGATGTGCTCCTCGTCAATCGTTACGCTGTCAAGTGGAGCCTTGAGAGCGCTCCTTATAAAAAGTAAAGCGAAAGTACTTGAGCGCATAAATTGGCGGCTGAAATCTGAGCATTGTGTCAGGCAGACACACAGACAGGCTTTTTCCTGAGGCCGGATCCTGATGAGCACCATTAGCGGCGAATCTAAGCCAGCGCGGCCTCAGAGGGAGAGTGTAGCTTTTGGAGACGAGCCCTGGGCGTGTCGGGAGTCTAGTCAAAATATGAACCCATACTGAGGAAAAAATTAAAATAAAAAAAGAAAGCTGCTCACAGTGTGTGCCTACTAAATGTCATATATGTTTCACTGAGAATAATCTCAGCAGATGAATGTTGGCTTGGGAAGGGGAAAGAAGGTGAATTAAGCATGGTAAGAGAAGAGGAACTATATGTCCTGAGTAATTTGGAGGGAAGAGTAGTGCAGACAGCTTTGTTGGCATACCTGTCACTTTTAAGCTGACAAAATTAGGTGTGATCTTGTATTTAGACATAACACTTACCTAACTAGAGACTGTATTACAAAAAAAATGTTTACAGCACATTAATCTTTCAGGCCCTATTTTATTGATATTTAGGCTTGATTTAGAGCATGTCAGTCTTTGCTATCGTAACAACAGAAAAAGTAAACCTTGTGAAACTTACATGCACAAATAAGCATGTAATAATTATCTTAAATATTCATGGGTTTGTTTTAGGCATAACATAAAATAAACCAATGAGTGTGTCACTTTCTGTTCCCATTAAGTGCAAGGTGCCCTTTGACTGGCGTATTGCTATTGTAACAGTGCAACTACCTGGAAGTGTCCAACGCATCTCAGCAGATGAAACTGACATGTTTGTTCAGGCTGCGAAGGTGCACAAGCATGGCATTTACAGGAACAGCAATGTTATTTTATGTTTTATCCTTTTTATTGTTTATGTAAAAGCTGGGTCTGTGTATTGCTGCATGTTCATGTGTGCGGTGTGCCAAGATAGCAATGAACGCCTGAGTGTGGATGCTTGTTTAGGTTCCATTTAGTCAGTGGCACACCTGTGTTTTCCATTATTATGATAGCAATATGCCAGAAATTTACCTGAACGCACCTCATTTCGAGACCCTGCCCATCCATTGCTATTTAAATTACGCAGGTGGAAGGTGTAATGACAAACTGTTGGTGTAAGATTGCAATGAACATTGTAATGCATCTTGCGTAGGGTATAAGATATATGTATATATCTACAATATGTCATTTCTGTAGTTTAAATGCAAATACATTATTTCTAGACAAATAACATCAGAACATCATAAAAACATCAGGCAGGTCTTGCAAGGTGTTTCTGGTATGTAGTGGTCAGTACATAAAAAATTATTCAAGGAAAGACAAAAAATTAATCTGCAAGAGACTCATGGACACCCAAGGCTAGTGTGTAAGTATGTAGGGAGTGATGGCGAGTGTGTCTGGTTCAAACACACAGAAAAGCTACTGAGGCACAAGTTGCTGTAAATGTTAATGCTGGCTATGTTTTGTGTAGTTCAAGCCCTGATGGCTCAAGGCTAATTTATCACAAAGACAATGCAGGTGGTTTTAATGTAACGGCTGATCAGTGTATATTGCCTATGTACATTATTGCCAAGATATCATTTTTACAGCATATGCAGAAAACCATGCTAGTTTCCTTCCCTACTAAACTTGATTTGAAATTCAGGTTAGTATGAGCTCGTATCCATGTACATGACTAAAACAGCCTGCCAGTCTAATATATAATTACAGTATCTGAGTGTAATGGATACACTGTACGTACTGTCCAATGTGAGTGTATATGTGTGTGTGTGTGGGTGGGTGTGTGTGATGGAGAGAGAAAAATACAGACAGTCGGAGAAGGGGCTTTAGATCTGTTTTGGCCATGCGGGCGCTAACAAGCTTACTGAAGCAACTTCAATATCCTTCAATGTCATAGTGAAATGAAAATGAATAGTTCAATACAGCTCCATGCTAATGCTACGCCTCTCCCATTCCCAGTATCGTGTGGCGTGACCAAACGAGTGCACTCGAATGCATTAAGGGGGAAAAGCTGATATCTTCAGTAATCAGGATTTTGTAAATGGGCATCAAAAGAAGCTGAGGAATAGACTGAAAAAGGACAGGGAAAAAAAGGATGCTCGAATGTGCAATCATGCCTATGTGTGTTGCGTGGAATATGCGTATGGCACGGGTATCTTTATTGCACTCTGTGTCTCCATCTCTCACTCACAGACTATGAGCTAATCATAACAAGATTCACTTACCTCAGTCCCCGGTCCAGGAGTGCCAAGCGAGCCTGTCCAGCCCCACCTCCCACCTCATGTATTGTATCTTATTGCTGTGTGTCTCCATGAACACATTTTATCATGGCTAACTCCAACCCTATTCTTACTTGGTCCACTTTATTTAAAATTGTTTAAAAGCTGAAATCCCGTTTTAATAATTTAAATTAGACTGAGATATTCTGAATGAGATTAAAGCTATGGTCTATGTTTAAGGATGTAACGAATCATAAAATGTATTTTTTTTTTTGTTTTAGAGAGAATGGCATCTCTGTCATTGCCTCTGCGGTCTCAGTGCATGAGCTACTGCACTGTAATTTTGGTGCAGCATGCATAAGACCTCATGAAGGAACTACAGAAGATTATGCATGTAATTTTACCTTGTCAGTCCAAGTTCTTCTTTAACTTCATATGTCGGTTCTACAGTACCATTAAAAAAGTTTGGACACACCTCAAATCAGTGGTTTTTCACAATTTTTCTATTTTATGTATTGTAGATTAATACACCGTATGAAGAATAATTAGGATATTAGAATATGTTTAATTTTTTTAAAGTAGCCACTTGCAAAGATGATATAATGTTCAGTTAACAGCTGTGCTGAATTTATCAGGAGTTAATCACTTAAATTTCTTGCCCTCTTAATGTGTTTGAGAGCATCAGTTGTGTTGTGACAAGGTAGGGTTGATATTTATTTCAAGAAATAAAGGTCAGTCAAAGTATTCTCAACTGCACTTGAGTGCAAAGACTATCAAAAAGGCTATGATGAAACTGGCTCTCATCAGGACCACCCCAGGAAAGAAACATTCAAGAATTTTGGTTTGTTTAACACTTCAGCCCTAAGTTTAATACATGATTACTTATGTGCTCCACTATAGTTTTAATGGATGACTTCAGTATTAATTTACAATGTAGAAAAAAAAAACAATGAATGAGAAAGTTTGTCCAAACTTTTGACTGGTACTATATATCTCAGAGCTTGTCAACAATTGCACATTTATAGCTGCCCATATAAAATAGTGTATAGTAATTTGTATATACAGCAGTAGTGTAAAAGTGATTACATAATGATAACATAATAGTTCTTCATTTGAGCTTCCTCTAAATAATGGTGTACTAATATGTTATAATTGATACAATTTTAAATGAATCTTTAACAAATTTTGAAGCATTGCTAAAAAACTTTGAAATTAACTCATGAACTCATGTCGCTGGAAAATTTTAAATAGTGGTGTATTCTACTGAACGTACCTCCCATCCATAAGTGGTTTCTTTGACCGTGGCACTCTGCAGTCCGTTGTATGGTCCGAAACGTTCGCCCATCCCGATTCTGGATTTGGCCCAGATTCCTAGGCCGGCCCCTGGTACAGAGGACTCACGCAGCTCCAGGTTGGAGGGGATAGGAATGTCATCAGGAATGTAGACAGGGACCTCGTAGGGTGAGCCCTCTTTCGGGGTGAAGTCCTCGTTGTTGGGCTGGGGGGAGGCAGGCCCCACGGCGATCGGTGACATGATGCTGTCTTCCGTCTCCTCTTCGGCGCTCTCGCCGGCCGCTGGGTTGAGCTCTGTGTCGTACATGTTTTCTACTGCCTCGCTGTCATCTGAAAAAACAATACAACAGGAGGATTAGTCTACCACTTACATGTTATTTTGACTTTCATCTTTATAGTTCTAATATTTTCGCATATGTTTACCGAAAGAGACTGTTACATAACTTCTGGGAAGATAACCATCAGTCACTTCACACTTTTGAAACAGCTTCCCCACGCTAGTCATCAGGCAGATGCTTGTCATGCGGGTCATATCTCGACTGGCCTCCTTCAACCTCTGAAGATGGAAAACCTGAGCCCTTTGAAATGACTCTCGGTTACCACGCCATTCCAGACCGCTCCAGCCTAACGAGACTGCTGCTGGGTTTGTTCCATTCACTCACAGCCTCTACCATTTCCTGTCTGATCATCTTACAGATAATAAGACCCAATGACCCTGTGGTCTGACGCCATCGCCAGCCATCCTCAACCTCTCCCATAGTCACCTATGTTTATTGTCATTCCACGCCTGACAGAGTAATTGTGGTGCTTAGCCACTGCGGTTAAAGACGGTAAGAGGCTGTCGGCTGAGAGCAGGGGCTGAGCAGATGTGATACCCAAGCGTTCCTTGTAGGGCTGTACTTCAGATATCAGTGATACAAAAACAAGGAACATTCAGAAGGAGCATGAAGTTACTGAGTGATTCACCAATACCTCAAATAACTGTAGTGCACAAGAACAGTACGTCACCACACCACACCACTTATTCACAACAGCTACATGACTTCTTTATATATTAGGGCTAGGGAGCACTAGGTGGGGGTGTAGGTGGGGTGGTGATGGTAATGCAATGCAATAGCCACTTTCCCTAGTCTCCATGACAACAACCATGCCACCGCACACGCATAGACTCAGTGTAATTTGTAGAAGCACCACTGCAGTTTGCTATCCAAACACAGGACCAGCAATCAGAGCTAACTAGGCCGCAATTACGCCAGGAGTGCTTCCAATCAGCCAGACTCAGCCCCCTGTGAGCACTGCCAAGAACACAACTTTATGGCTCCAAACAGTTTCCTTTCAAATTGAAATGCTATTTATTTGTAAGCAACATAAACCAAGCTGTGAAAAGGGGGGAATTAAACATGGTCATTCCTGAGCATGACTAAGGTGAGTGATTTTCACTTTTTTAAGCTTTTCTGGTCAATTTCACACACAGACAAACGCTGCTGTAAACAAAAGGAAAGTAGCGTGACGCATGTACAGTGAAGCGAGAAAGAATTTATTTCTTTCTAACTCCGCTCTGGGAAAACTTGGCGAACTGAGCTGATAGAATCAAATATTCAAAGCGTTCTATTAGACTGAATCCTCATACAGTTCCCTGTGGATTTTCACTCGTAAAAGAAAAAGCCGGTCTAGGAATTAGCTGACGGATGTAACTGTAGATGTAAATGTGAAATATGAACACTGGTGACAAAGCCTCTCGAACCCAACAATCCTGAGAGATCCAGGAAATTTATCTTATAAAAAAAAGGCCAGTAAAAAAATGGGAACACAAACGCTTTTAAAACAGATCCTGCGTCATCCTGCGATTTTGAGGGCGAAGAAACGTTTTCCCAATTTCTTTAATGATCAGACTTCACTGGAGCCTCAGACCAGCCAGGCAATTAACTGAAGAACATGTGGCCCAGTAGTAGCTTCCCCTTTTCACAGATCAATTAAAGTTTTACGGCCACAGCCTATCTGGTGGTGTTTGCAGGAATCAAAAGTGTTTTCAAAACCATTAAAACTTTTTCACCCACCCCCTATACCCCCATACCCCCACTTCCCACCACCTCCTCCTCCTCCATCCTTCTTTTTGGCATCTGACCCGTCAAGTAGAGTTTTCAACAAGCAAAGACAGGGTTGGAAAATCTATTAAATACTCCAGTAAAAGTGGCCTGCAGAAACACACACATATAAGTAAGTGATGTAAATCACGTATATATTCAAGAGGCCTGACTGTAATGTGCAAAACACTATGTGAGACGGGGCAACCGTTGACACCGCAGGGCTGAAAAAACCCAATGCCATTTACAAGCTCTTACGGCTGAGCATTAAGAACATGTGTGTGAGATTTGCCTGTTCGTAATATGGTGACATCACACCACTAGTACGAGGACGGACGTGAGAGAGTATAACAGCAGCTTTCTACTGTGCGGCAATTCTGAAGTCATGACTTTTAATCATTTACGTGAGACCTTCTGTAGAATGATATACCAAAAGTCATAGGATAGCATTTACATTGATTTTATAGCATGATTTTATTGCACAGGCTGATCAGACCTGTATAAGTTATGAGATTTTGACATTTTGATTTTGATGAGAGGACAGAGCAGTGCGTGGTAATGATCATGACCGGTGGCATCTGTCTAAAATTGTCCATGCGAACAGATTCTACAAGATCTCTACACACATATCCTTACAGGCCAGTGGGGCATCTTTTACCTTACATGGTACATGATACTAGATTATGTTCCATAATATATTGCTGCAGTAGCGTGACAAACCCTTGTATCTCTGAAACTGGAACATTACAGGAAAGGCCTGATTCTTCCAGGACTTGCCTGCTTCTAATTAATCTTCCTCGTAAACTCTTCAAACCTTCTCGTTTAACAACTTTACTATCTGCCGCCGCCAAGAGACAGACTGACATTTGACATTTCAGGCATTTGGCTGATGGTCTTATCCAGAGTGACTTACACCTGAATCATATCATACAGGTAGGAGCATACAATGTAAAGTTATTCACAGTTAACAAGTCTTGCCCAGGCTTTCTTATTGGTTTAAAGTGGTGTGCTTGCCCAGGAAGAGAACTGAGGATATTGAACCCTAGTCTGCCGCAGAGAAGGCCATATTCTCCATCACTACATGTGTGGGAGAGTCTTCCTGTTACTTTACTAGTGGCACCCTTTTTTATGCGAGCATCAGCTGCTATTCCTGTCCATTCCTGTACATACAAATCTACTTTTCACTCAACCTTCTCATTAGGGGTCTGACCCACAACTCCATAAAGCTGCTGCAAAAATAAAACAGTATAAAACTGAACTCAAAGGATCCCAAGCCAAAAAGGAAAAGAACAGAACTTTTTTTGAGGAAAGCGAGGGAGAAAATAAAGCTGACATTTTGAACTCGGCTGAGCTGCTGTGGTAGGGGTCTGTGTGTGAACTAGCGATGTTAGCACTGTCTCCCAGGGGCCTTTTGAACGAAGAGGCGGAGAAGCCAGGGACAGATAGTGCCTTCCTCTGTGCCTCTCCATGTTTTCTCTCTTGCTCATACTGAACTATTTATCCTGATTACACCGGGCCGCCATCATTAATTCGCACCTTGGGGGTCCTGCTCTCCTCCAAGCTTGGCCCACAATGAGACGCTTGTTCGGCTTTGTTATTCCACAGGAAAACTACTGTGCGGCCTGGGCCGGGACATGAAGGCATCAGATTTATTTGATAAATCGTAAAAGCATCGCTTTAAAACAGGGGGCTTTGTTATTGTGGGCCACACCAGAAGGCAGGGGAGATACTGACGCATGTTTGAACACTTACACTCTCACACACACAGCTCTTCTCCCTTCCTGAGGTGGTCTTTAACCGCTCTAAGTGGGAAAAGGTTCTGCTTCAAATATCTCCCTAATGTACTGGGAGTTCCACTGATATGTGAATGCTAGAAAAATGAGAACTGTGTTCTATAAGATGGATAAAAAACAACCATCTATATTCTATAACTTTTTAAACTGTTTGAATCCTAAAGGCTTGTAAAGAGGCACACACACACCCCACACAATATTAATAGTTAAGTTTAGACTTAGATGCAAACTAGTTGAAGAGTTGTGTTCAAGAGAAACTTACTTTTAATTTTGGTAGGATTCTCTTTTAACAATAATTTAACAAGCCTAACTGCGAAACGGTAAAGTTTCAAATAAGAAAAATAAAAAAAGCGACTCTGAAGATCCACTTCATTCACATTTCACATTCACAGCTTGGTGTTCACCCGCATATTTTCCTCTCAGCATGTCTGACTGAAGCCATCCCTGTTCTCTTGTGTTTGTGGATGCCCTGCGCTAAATGGAATGTGAAGTGAAGGGATCTTGCACTCAAATAAACAACCATTTTCTCAGGAGATCATGCTGCCAGTAATATGTCTGGTTCAGAACAGCACTGAACATTTACCTGGGTATTTACTGGTAATTAGATGGGAAAGGGTTCGGTATGACCGCAAGCTAATGTCTAAATTCCCATAAAGCATACACAGATAAACAGCAGGAGAAATCAAGTGGGAACAAAAGCAGATAAATTGCTGGGATGTGCAGTTATATTTACATTATGGGCTTAAAAGTTTCTGGAACACTGCTATAGGTTAACAGTTAATTTATGAATTAGTTTTAGTAAAGGAATGCAATACAGAGCAATTGTGGATCACAAAGAAGTGCAAGATGGAGATTGATTGGTATTATATAATTGATGGCTGCAACAAAGAAGGTGGGAAAGGACAGATTTTTAGATAGCAGTTGCATAATTATGTTGTGGTTATCTTGTTTGAAACAAAACAGTGTTACCTAGGTTTTCTCTTGCTTTACAAGTAGCAAGAACTGTCATGGTCCAGGACTTTCAGGGCAAGTATGAATTCATGCATCCCAATAAAACAGTTTAAGGGCTGCGTGTGTGAATAACATAAAGCCACTGCTGGTTAAAGATAAATTTGAGAAATTTGAGAGTAAAACGCAACAAATTGTACACATAATTCTATTGATGTGATGGTAGATAGGCACCTGGTAAACATCACAATCCATCACAAGCTCAAACTAACCCTTCCCTATTTGTATTCTCAAGTTAAAAACATACTCGCCCAATGGCTCTTCCTCCTTTTCTCTTTTAGGCTGGTATGTCAACACTGAGCAATGATAAGAGGTATGTGTTCAACAAAAAAAAAGCAAAGATATTAAAAATAAACCAACTTGAATGTCCAAATAAGGAAAAAAGCAGCTCTGGTTCTGTTAAAAGAGGCTCTTATGACAGAAATGAAAAATGAGCCGAAGTTTGAGCAATAGCTTCAAAACAGTTGTGGTAGCAACAGAAGCAGCGCTGACCATTAAGGATTTCAAAGGTGCCATGTAACCATATGTGGTGCTCACGCCCTTAATAATCCAGAAATATGGTCCCACTTACAGAATTATTGCCGTCATTAGAACCACAAAGGAAAAGCCTTTACCTGTTGCGCTTTAATCAAAGCTTTGATGATTTGATCTGGACCAAGAACCGGACTCTGTGTTTAATGCGGGGGAGAAAAAGAAAAGATGTCTGGCAGTAAAAATCAAACACGCATATATACGAGAAGAGGAGGGGATAAAAAAAAAAGTGTGATCTTTTCCATGGCACCAGGACTTTTTCGTTGACGCAAGAAACGTGTGTGAAAAAGGGGGCGCGAGGGACGGTCCGCGAGGTTGCCGAATATGCGTTCCAGAAAACCTGCGCTTGTTTCCCCTTGTAAAAGCAGCGGGAATTGTTTCCAAGCAACACTTAAAGTAGCAATATTGCCTTTCTGCTGAGGTGAGTGCCATGGGGCAGATTTAAACTAGGGGTGTTCCCCTTATGCCTGCTTGAGAGGTGCTTGGGTCCAAGCTCAGAAATGTCTTTAGTGCTGGTGACTTCTTTAAGAGCGAGGCTAAAATGAATAAGGTGGGAGAACATTTATTACATTTATATATAAAGCCCATCAGTGTGTACAGTGCACAAACCTAGATATAATCCAATGAATAGCCCAAGCTTAGCCAAATAATTGCTAACTAGACTCTAGCTGATGAATTTAAGCCCCAGCCTGCACAAATGTTACTCAACTAGATCTTAGGTTAAGAATTTTTTCACACATTTAACTCGATTGCTTGGATTGGCTTGGTTTTACTTCAGGAAATATCCAAGTGCACCAAAATGTGTCACAACAACAAAAGTGTGTTCAATTTATTGGCCAAACCTAATCTGTGAAATTTAACACAGTTAACTCCTGAAGTTTAACCAGTTATGTGTTTACCTGCCCTGCTGCATCCCATAATCCAAAGCGCATGTGTCTATTGAAGCTGTTTAGCTCAAACTTGCACCTGATGTGTACACAAAATAGTTGGGTCAGATCAAGGTCAATTCACGTTCTCAACACAAACAAACTGATTCAGAGTTTGTTTTGGAGCGGACCGATACAACCACCTCTGAAGGGTCTTGGAGCGTTTTGTTTTGGTCTGCATCTGAGTGCGATTACTGTATTCATACCTGCCTACACAAATCGCACCAAGGGTAAATGTGAACCCAATTCTGATTTAACAATCTGATTTAAGCGCAGCCTTAAAAAATCCCCATAGACCTATCTTTTTCTTTTACTTTTGTCAGCAGCCAACAAGAATTAAATGTCAGTTCAGTGCTTGAGATTCTACTTTTGGAGCGAGGCTAAAAAAAAAAGTGGGAGAATAGACATAGACCCTTAAACACTTAAAAGTTAATAAACACTGTCCGTCTGACAGTGTGTACACTGCCCAAGCCAGAGCAAACTGAAAAGCGTGTGCGGCCTCTTTCCACCTCATGTGCTGAAGGAAGACAAACTGGCTGAAGAAAGTGCTAAAGGAACTGACCTTGACCACTGCGGCTGCCCGAACATTCAATACACAATGGCTGCTAAAAGGCTGAGTGGTCTGTGAGCTAGCCCACAGCGCTGGACGGCATGCCAGGAACTATGCAAGCTTCATTTGAGCTGAAAATGAAATTTGGAGCCTCAACAATGACCCAGAGCAGCTAATTTGTTATTGCATATTGCAACGCCTTTTCCTGTGATATAGTATCAAGGGACGGCGGGAGGAAGGGGTTGTCGATATTAACAATAGTAACTGTGGTTACATGATTCATTTCCCTATTGATTAGCGGCGTCCACTTAAACAAATGGAAATGGTTTCAGCTCATATGCCATAGTACGGTAATATGATAACGGTTTTAAACAACAGTGCGCAGCGTGAAAGAATATGGTGGCAGACATATTCCGCTAAAAGCTAGCTGCCAGATAGCTCTGCTCAAGGTGCTGTGATCCATGGCAGCGTTTGTAACACCTTTTGCATTTAATAGAGGAACGTAATTAGAAGGCTTAAAGAGTCCCCACACCTGGCTTTACGAGGCCTAATCAGTTACCACGCTCATATTAGGGCCTGCAGGAGTGAGACTAAGTGTGTGTGTGTGTGTGTGTGTGTGTGTGCATACACTGGTGTGTGTGCCTGTGCGAGAGAAAGAGAGAGAAAGAGAGAGCATGTGCTGCTCCTGTCAGGCTCCTGATTGCCATTCTAGTCCACCGCTCTCCCTGGGGAGTAGCACAGGGCCTTCCACAGACATTTATTAACACGACAGATTAATAGCTCTGGGGGAAAGACATTTTCAGAAACATGATAAATATTAATAATAATCAATACTAACTTACATTTGCCAAATTGAGTCGCAAACATCACCCAGGGAAAGGGGGTGGGGGATTGGGGTGGGGGGCAGAAAGGCTGGTGGGAGATAGAAAGAGAAAAAGAGCAAACGAGAGATCAAGAGCAGCAGCAGCAGCAGCGGCAGCAGCAGAGGGTTAGTTTGCTAATAAGTGCCAGAAGGCTTCAGTCTGGCCAATGACAGGATAGCATATGCTCCACATACACGGAAAGGGTGGCTGCTATTAATAAAATAATGCCACAGATTTTTTCAATCAAAGAGGGGAAATGTCATTTTACAATCTCTTTTTTTCCCTCAGCAAAGAAACGCAAACCCCCAAAGTCTTTCCGCAACAATTCAATAGTGCTGTATTCGTACGCAGTTCTTTAGAATACGCTGTAGAGGAGCAGCTTTACAGAATGCCCCAGGCAGGGCAAAGCCTCGACATTGGAAGCTGGCACTTAGGGTGGAGGTTAGACCACCAACTGAAAAGCTTCCTACACTATAAGTCCAAAGGTTTGCGGACACCGCTTCTAATGAATTCAGCATTTAGCTACTTGCACTCACTGCTGGCAGACATCTGAAAAATGCACACTATCATACAAAAGGAGGAAAATACTGCCAAAAGAATAAAACTCCCTGAAGTAGAAACACATGAACCTACTGCCTACTGGCACCATGCCTAATGCTCTTTTTGATACTCTTGACTCTAGAGAAATAATTAATTAGCAGGTCTTATAATACTAGCAGTAACTTTAGCAGTAACTTAATATTTCTATAAGGCAAATATATTGCTTTAGTTTTTTAAGTTTAAACAATTGCTTGTTTGAAAGTTTAAAATTCAGCTAATATTAAAAAAAATTGTTTTGCATATTTTACATGTGATTATACACAATTACTTAAAGTAATGTTCTATAATGTAATGTTTCTGTTAGCTAGCTTGCATTACATGCTTGGAGCTAAATTTAACATTTAAGCACCTTAATCTGCCATATTAATATTTTCAGTTCAATAGAGAATTATTTTTTTTTGTTATTGTTATTTATATAACCTGACAATGGAAAATATTGCATTATTAAAGATAAAGGAGTGCTCATTTCTCCATTGCTTTCGATTCTGAAGATTTATTTGGCTAACATGTACATATGCTAAGGCAAAACAGGGTCTTCTTGTACCCAAAAAATGGGTTTGCCAGCTGAATACTACTGAGAACATTTGGAATAGAAACCCCAAGAAGCAAAAGCAAATCTTACTAAAACCCTTTAATGGAAAAGTCAATTCAACTAATATTTTATAATAGTACAAAAAACTAGGAATGTACAGAATTTTCAGCAAACAAAATTATTCAGTGAAAAATGTCAAAAGAAAGGAAACCTTAATACTAAATAATTATTACAGAGTATTCATTTTGTGATTTGTTGGAATGTTTGCTGAGATATTTAAAATGTTTAGCGATCAACAAATATTTTAAAGTGTAGTTTATTTTTGACAAAAACACATTCAGGCTATTTAATTTATGCAACAGTAGAAAAAGTGACATTATTTATGACATTTTTATTTTGTCCAGTTTCAACTTAAAATTTTCACTTCTGTGCATCCACACCAAAAACACTCATTTATATTATAAAGCACTTTCTATCAGATTAAAAAACCTTTATATGAAATACAAGCCAAGTCCTACTGAGTGTAAGCACTAGCAGGGTACGTTTTATTCAGTCCCACCTTCTGCACCGTTTAGCTGTGTAAGGAAAACTCACTGAAGTGACTGATTCACTTCATCACTACTCCATCGTGAAAAAAAAGTCTCTCTATTTTAGCCATGACCAGGTTTCACCTCTTTTCCTTCCTCTCTCTCTTTCTCCCCCACTCTCCCCTTTTTTCACGTCTCCACCGTTCCTGTGTTTCAGCGGGCACATTACCATTTTTGCCTCAGGCTGCAGGCTTGGCCACAGCGCAGCCGGACCAGTGACAGCTTATTCGGGAACGAATTCAACCTTTCCCCCCTTTTCTCCCTTTCCGCAGCTCGCCGGCCTCCCTCCATAAGAATTCAAATTTGTTTGCACTTCCCGAACGCGCTTGGAGGAAACACTGGCCCTTGGATTTAATTGCAGGGCCTACACAGCCCTCTCTCTGTGGAAAAGGAGTCAGGGGTGGAAGAGGACTGCCCAGAACTGTAACTGAACACTTGTCTAAGCGAGCACTTCACTGAAGTTACTAAAGGAGCTATAGCCGGGTCTCTACATCAAACTAACTGAGAAACACCAGGCATTTATCATAGAAATCTGGCCTACCTCGGTATTTGTCCACAAATACTCATCCAAGAAACGATGCACGAAAGGATGTTGGAAAGCAGTGTAAAGGAATAGTTTGGTAATAAATCACATTTTAACTGTTTTTCAATTCCACCAAATGTAGTCAATCAGTCAAGACATATTCGGCATGTAAATGCTGCTTCAGAGCTATAAGGATAATGTAGCCAACAGGTAACGAATGCTTATGCTTAGCTAAAAGAGCTGGATCAGCTTTTCCAATGCCTGTATTTTGTAGGTAATTAAATGAAGTAATTCTAAAAAACATCATTAAAAACTCATTTGACATTAATGAACAATGAGGTAGTTTAAGGCAAGTTGTCATTATTTTTTTTAGCTACATACATTATCTTTATAGATCCAGAACCAAACTTAAGACATTAGATTCAATAAATTGACTAAATTTGCTGCAGATCATCTCTATTTTGATTGTTCTTAATAAATTATCTACAGACACTCAAATTTTCGGCAAAACCTAAAGAACAAACTTGGTCTAGATTTAATGATTTTATGAGTTTTAACATTTAGATATATTTGATATTTAGATATTTAATGTGTTGTTTAATATTCAATGTTAGCTAACACATTAAAATATATATATAAATATATATTTAGGTTATATAAATATATATTTATATATTTAGGTCTAATGTGATAATGAAACAATTATGAATGAATTGGTAGCTGTTTAGTTTAACAAATCGTGTGGATGTGTCCCTATATACATGGTTTAAGGGGTATAAGACAAGACTAAACATTTACAGCATCTACAGTGGACTCTCTTCATTAAGTACTACGAATAAAAAGTACTGCACATCTGATTAACACGCACAACTTCTCATCTGATTTCTTTTTATCTGAGTAACTGGCAACATGGAGACGGCTCCCATATTAAAACAGCTTCATTTAGCGAACCACTGGGAATTACAGTGCGAGCGAAAGAGAGGAGAAGTGGAAAAAAATGCATTCGTTTTTATTAGCAGGAAAAGCCATTGGTTTGGCCTGCAACGGTATCTGAGTGGGGGAAATGATTTTCACCTCTGGCATGGGGAGCACTCCCTGGCTATACATCACCCGATTACTCCTCGACTGGCCCCGGTCTTAGTCATTAGCCAGTGAATTAACGACAATCCACCATGCTATTAATCACACTGACAAAAGTGTTAGCATGCCACTGACCTGCTGCCACACAGGGACGCGAGGAAAGGGGGGTTGTTAGAGAGAAGGAGCGAGAGGGAGGGAGGGATATAGAGAGAGAAAGAGAGAGAGAGAAAGGGACAGAGTAAATTGGGGTAGTGACTGGGGGAGGCAAAGGTACAGTGTGGAAGAGCTGATAAACAGCATGACTTCAGCAGTGCTGAGGCAAAGCAGCGTCTATAGTTTGGGGGGGGGGGGGCAAAAAAGACAGAATGAAATGATGGAGATGGATGAAGGAGCAGACTTTGCGCCAGGATCACCTGAGCACTTGCACATGGCTGCTTTTCACAATCCTGTGACCGCTAAACAAAGAATTTTTTTACCGACTTGTTTGTTGAGCACTTTTTTTTTGTATGGGTAGCACAAGCCACTCAAGGGCATACTACAATGCAACTGTTTTCAATTTCAATGTTTGCTCATTTTCTGATATAAATTGACACTTGCAGATATGGGGCCTACAATTGGATGTCGCCTCACTTACTGAATGATTTTCACTGAAGAATGGATGGTTGAAAACATTCTTCAGAATATATTGATTTTATTAAGACTGTCACAGTAATCAATTTATTTTGACAATATTTTTTACTTTTTAAAAATTAAGTTAGATAAGATAAATTAAGATTAGATATCATTCTATAAACATTGACTTTCATTGACATGCAATCAAGATATGCCAAAAATAGCCTAAATTTGGGCTGGCAATCTGAATATACTTTACTGATGTGTGATTTTATGTGGATGCATGATTATATCTGAATCGTATTATCATCAAATAATTGCAAACCCAAAAATTGCATAATTGGACAAATGGTTAAATTTGACATACAGCTCTGAAAAAAAGAGACCACTTTTTCTTTGATTTTACCAAATTGAAAACCTCTGGAATATACTCAGGGAGATGGATAACCACAAGCCATCAAACCAAGCTGAACTGCTTGAATTTGTGCATCAGGAGTGGCATAAAGTTATCCAAAAGCAGTGTGTAAGACTGGTGGAGGAGAACATGCCAAGATGCATGAAAACTGTGATTAAAAAACATTGTTAGTCCACCAAATATTGATTTCTAAACTCTTAAAACATTTTGAATATGAATTGTTTTCTTTGCATTACTTAAGGTCTGAAAGCTCTGCATCTTTTTGTTTTTTCAGCCCTTTCTCATTTTCTGCAAATAAATGCTCTAAATGACAATATTTTCTTTGGAGATACTTGGGAGAAATGTTGTCGATAGTTTATAGAATAGAACAGTATTGTTAATTTTACTCAAACATATACCTATAAAAAGGAAAATCAGAGAAACTGACTCAGAAACTGAAGTGGTCTCTTAATTTCTTCCAGAGCTATATATTTTAAAGCAATATTTGATGACATATTTGTAGTACTTTAGAAAAGCAGCGTGCTTTTTATTTATACATCCACATGACACAAGAAATATTAAATCAGGGAATATTAAAGGGCCGCATAAATTTGAATGTTTTGTTCATCTGGCACCCACTGTTAGGCTTCATTAAAACTCAGTAAATCATATCGCCTAGCCAGGTGTTTACTCACAAGACAACACTTAATGTCTCTTGATGTACAATTTTATGATAAACTTACACACTGATATCCCAAGCAATAAAAAATATAAAACTATTTTCCTCTTCAGATATCTGTTTCATTTCACTATAACTGACCTGACCTTTTATTACCATGTTGCTAATTTGCAATGAGCATATTTCTCTAAACCAAATTTAAATGGAATCAACCAATATTGTCCAACACACATTTCCAATGGACAAACTACTTGTTTGACGTACAGCACCTCTTTTACACTACCATCTATTTAATTTAGCTGTGAACAGTGAAGTCCCCTTTAGTCTGCATTTGCTATGGTATTCTATGCTAAAGTCTGTGGAGGCCTTAAGTGTTCTAATATGATCTCTTCTAATGTCTTCATTCAGACTGTGTCAGTAAGGCTTCTCCTTTTTTATGTGTGTGGACTCGGGCGAGCAGGTCAAGTGAATTAGGCGAGGTCACTCAATAAGCTGGCCGCAGCACTGGGCTGGCTAATCACGCTGTTCTGGCTCATTGAGCAGTCAGGCCCAAGCTAAAAGAGCGCAGGCTGGGGGCTGAATGCAGATGCCGGTAGCAGGAGAGCCATGCTAAAGGCACAGACTCTTGGTGAATTCCTTTTTTCCCCCCTACCTTAGTGCAATTTCATCTCATCTCTCTTTCTCTTTCTTTCTTTCTCTTCCTAGCTCAGTATTGGCTCTCTGCCTTGCCTACTCTCCTCACCTCTGTATTCCTCTCTCCCTCATTCCTTAAAGCAGCCGATCCTGGCATTCATAAATCACTAATCCAGCTGAGGATGACATTTATGGACAAGTGACCACTCTATGGAAGGCAGCTACATGAAATGTCACACGAGGGGAGAGTCTTATAGCTGAGAGATAGGAAACCTGTTTTATTCATTACACTCGTCTGCTCACTGCAGGCCAGGGAAGAAAATAAATTAATAGAACAAATGGGGCAGGGATTTTAAGGTGCGGGAGAAACTAAATTCAGTAGTCAGAAACCAGAGATAATAAGTTGGACTACAGTTACGTTACTGTTAACCCTAGGTTAATGTTTCAGTTTTAAATTCCCAAGTGAACACTATTCTATAGTGTTTTAGCTTACCAGCTGTGTTTTAGTTGTTAAGTCCCACAGGGTTCTATTTTAGGGCCTATTAAACTGATGTAAATTATTACAGTAATGAAGTGTAGGCTTACATACATTGGTTCATGGCTTAAGGGGTTAAGCTGCTGCAATTAAATCACTGGAGAAAACAAAAAAAGTAAAAGCTATAATAATAATTTGGCAAATGTGCTGGCTGATAAATAAAGCTTATTGTCAGAGGAACTACCTTTCTACCAGCATAAACCTCTTGTGATAGAAAAAGTAAAAAGAAAAATTAACTGGCGTGCAGAAAGGTTCAAATCAAGATGCATGGCCAAATTTCTGTGCTGTGCATTGATTAACTGAACCAACCAATAACATCCAACACCTCTAACATCATTAAATCTTTAAATAAATAACTTGCTTTTATTCACAGTATCTCTCTCTCCACCATCTATTCAATTTTCCCTGCACAGTAAATATTTCTTGCAATGAAAAAAGAAAATGTAGACATTCCAGGCACTACCAAATTAAGCAAATGTCAGCATTTATTAGACTGCTGTTAAGTGCATTTATTTTCTTCTGTTTCGAGCACAGTTAATCCACTTACGATCAAGCTCAGTTAAGCTTAATCCAGTCCACGTTCTCTCAGTGTCAGAACTCACTATGGTAAATATGATACTCTACTTTAGCTAAAAGGCCTACCCAATCACTGGAGGTGAATGGTGCTGGACTACTGAAGTACTGTGTTCTTTATTATTTTTTTATTTTTATTCAGTAAAAGGTAGAAAAATGCATTTCCTGAAGTAAAGGTAGACCAAGTAGGTGGCTCCCCAATTAATACATGGTGACTATTTTTTTTTCAGATGCCTGCTACAGTATACGAGGTGGCTGATATATGGATGCTGGGTGGTTTCTATGGCGTTACTATGGTGTCAATACCAAAAAAATGTAGGAAAGGTTAACCATCCAAATTTCACAAGACGCAAAATAATAAAACATAGATTACAGTATAGTTGCCCATTGCTTTCATTTCCCATTGTCGGATATTATTTTCTATATATATACATATATATATATATATATATATATATATATATATATATATATATATATATATATATATATATAATTATTATTTTCTCTTTCACGTTTTCACTCTCAATGAAATTAGTAAAGAAAAAACTGTAAAAACACTGATCCTACAGTCCAGCTGCATTGTTTTTCTTACTACTCAGCATTTCTTTGTGAAGAGCAACAATTGCAAAGTCAATAAATCTATCAATCGATACAGATTTTCACTGCTGTCCACCGACAGGGCAAAGCTCTTGGCATTAAGACATGCTCGGCAGAGGAAGCCATCTTGTTGTACAGGGGGAAGGAAGCAGGGAAACAGATGCCTCGGCACGGTGAATGGTAACAAGTGCATTCGGGAACAATGTGGCCGGTTCTCCAGCAGAACAGACCTGAGAACCAGTCCGAGCAACAATCAGTGACCACACAATGCTGTATACACTCCCGCCAAACAATGGGTCTGGCCCAAAGAATTCTGGGAAAGGGGGTCTGGCCTGCTTCTCCGACTAGAGGCCGGCCTGATGGGCTGCCCACGCTGTCAGCCGCCTGAGACTGCATGGTGCCACAGGACTACTGAGGATCAAAACAGAGTGCTAACCATTTCAGAGAGGTCTGTGCAGGTCTACCTTATGAATGCAGACAGACCAAAAGCTAGAAGGTGTTTAAAAAATGGCAGATCATTCATAAAGGTTAAATTCCAACAGCTGGCCCAAGTTTATAGTCTAGTTAGCAGAAACAGACAGCATTCTATAGAAATTTCATCAATTGAGTATCATTTGCAGATGTGGCTTCTAAGCTAACATGTTTCTATGAATCTAAGTGCATCCTATTATCAAGATAAATGAAAAATAATAATTTTATCTAATGATCTAGTGTTTTAATCCCATTGGCAGATACTCTCTGCTGCTTAAAGTGCTTTTATTTCTTTAAAACTGTCACAAGTGTAAGAGTGTAACTTTAGTGATGATAAATCATTTAATTAATCTTAAATATCCCTACAGCAATCTAATGGTAAGAAGTTTTAGCTAGGTAATTATTACATATCAGAACATGAGACTACAATTAAGCTTATTTCACTCTTTATGATATTTTATGCACTACAGCCTACTAGCTTTATTTTAATAGATACCACTATTTTATTCATTTTAATGTTATTTGTTTGATTTTAAATGAACAATAATTTTAAGAAAGAGTTAACCTGGCTAACTAATGTGCCTATGTCCCTCACAAAAACCAAGTGTTTAGGTTACTTTATGCAGCTTAGATTTATTAATTTGATGTAATTTCATTTTTCCATCTATTTATTCACACATGAAAAAATCTCAGTATGTACATAATCAATTTGACTAAATAAATCAACTAGCCACTAGCTGTTGACCCTTATTATGGTGATCATTTCCATGTTATTATCAGTTTGTTTAAGTTTATATTTATATTTTCTGACCAATTTAAACAAGTTAGACAGCTTACCTGCGAAAACTGCATGAAGTTTAAGACAAAACACTTTTAAAAAGTCTGTTTTGTTGTATTCTGTTTATGTTTTTGAAGCTAGAAACATGCTAGCGCTGATTAAATTAACTAGATTTCTAGTCCTTCATACAGGACATTACTTCAGGCTTTTAAACACAAATACAGCATTTTACATCTATAAAAAGCTGTGTGCACTATTGCTGAAATTTAATTAGCTGTAAGATGTATATTCTGTACATTATTTGAGGTCTAGATGTCGTTATATCATTAGTAAACTAGCTACGTGGCTAGCTATCTAAGGTAAGAACTAGGTGAGGAGTTTGGTTAGCACAATGCTAACAGGACCTAATAACAAGGCGGTGGCGCGCCGCGTCATTTTCCCGCCTCAAGTACCTGAACTTCCCACAGTTAAAACAGCAGCCGGATCACTGTATGAGAGGATATGAACGACTAAACACACAAACCTGCCGCTGTTCTGTCTTTAAAGCTTAATGAAGCAACATATCCCTGCGCTTAATTACCACGCAGGGGCTGCAGGATGTGACTCTATTAGCTGCGAGGCTCCCGGGTTGTTGGTGCGGCTCTTCGCTCCCTGACATAAATAAAGTGTCTGTGTGAACCTGAGGGAGATGAACAGCCCGGAGAGGAGCGGAGCGGTGGGCTGGTTTTGGTCAGGGGGGAGGAGAGAGGAGGGAGGGGGTGGGGGGGTGGGGGGGTATTGGTGGTGCTCGGGGTGGAGAGACAGGCAATTTTCCCGTTTAAAACGGCGGCGAATTGAGGCGAATTCCAGATAATTGGCTAGTAATTAGGGAGGTCGTCAGGTCGATTTGGGAACAAATGGCGCTGTTTAACGGAGGTGGTCTCCTCCGTAATCTGAGCCGACCCCCCTCTTTTGTCTCCGTTATCTGTGGCTCTGCTCGCCGTGTGACATCCCGAATAACGGGCTCTGTCTCCAGGGACAAACACCACCGAGTGAGACATTAGTCATGGAAGTAGAGACACACACACACACACACACACACACTCTCTCTCTCTCTCTCTCTCTCTCTCTCTCTATGTCTGTCTTAAGATTCAAAGTAACTATATTATTGGCATGACTGTAATAAGTACATTTTGCCGAAGCAAAATACAACAGTTACAACAACACAAAATTAATACTAAAAATAATACTAAATATATATATAATAATAATAATAATAATAATAATAATAATAATAATAATAACTTTATGCACCAGGAGTGATGAATGCAGGGTTATTCCACCAAGTATTCTTGATAAATAAATCTACTTGATAAATATAAACTTGTTTGGTCTGAAAGCTCTGCATCTTTTTGTTATTTCAGCCACTTCTCATTTTCTGCAAATAAATGCTCTAAAAGACAAAAATTTTATTTCGAATTTAGGAGAAATGTTGTCAGTAGTTTACAGAATAAAACAACAATGTTCATTTTAATCAAACATATTTCTATAAAGAACAAAATCAGAGAAACTGATTCAGAAACTCTTATTTTTTTCCAGAGCTATATATCAAGTACCAGTCACAACAGTAAACACAAAAAAATATATATAAAAAAGTTTTTTTATTGTCTGCATTGTCAATTGATACTAAACTAGAGGAATGTTTTATGTTTTAAAATCTTCAAAGTAGTAACTTTTGCTTAGATGAAACATTTTATTACATTAAAACATTAAGTATTCTTAAGTGCATTCACAAAGAAAAAAAATTATAATGAAACTGGCACAGAATAAGTTCATCAGGGTTAACAGCACCCCAGATATGATCCCACCCAAATGCTTAGCAGAATATTTGGTTACTGTTGTTACTGTTCCCTTATCCCAGAATTATCTGTAATTATCTGTAATCTGTAGGTATGTGTTTCCTAATGTGGGGTCTTTGTATTACACACTCTATAGGTAGAACTCAGTAAGTAACTCAGCAAATATCTCATTTTCCCTCAATTTCTTTTCTTTCTCTCTCTTTTTTTCTATAATGAATCTCCCTATCAATCTTCCATTTATCTCTTTATTCTTACTGTCCCTTAAGTTTTGTTCTCTTTCTTTTCTCTTTTTTCTTATCCTTGTATTATTCTAAGTCTGCATGTCTCATTCGCTTTCTTTAACTATATTTCTCTCTCCTTATTCTCTGTATAAGCCTGTGTCTCTTGCTTTTTCTGCTTTCTGTCCTCTCTCTCTCTCTCTCTCTCTCTCTCTCTGTGTGAGGTGTGAGGTTCAGAGGGGGTCACCAGGTAACCATTGCCTTGGAGCCACAGCAGAAGAGTAGAGAAGGAGTGAAGAAGTAAGGAAAGTAGCTCAGGCCCTCAGTGTGAGCCATTAACAAAAGCTAGATATGTGGTGGGAGCTCCAACATCTGCACATAGCTCCACTTCTTCTTACACTTTTAAGGTGGAAAAAGTGTGTTTCCCAATGTCTTCCTGTGGTTCTGT
Source organism: Astyanax mexicanus (assembly GCF_023375975.1). Lineage (NCBI taxonomy): Eukaryota > Metazoa > Chordata > Actinopteri > Characiformes > Acestrorhamphidae > Astyanax > Astyanax mexicanus. The sequence goes on along the minus strand of NC_064419.1, from coordinate 19,542,546 downwards.
GTTTGATGCCTCATCCAGAATGCTGTATGTATAGATAAAAAGGGATTAAATGTAATATCCCAAATCTTAATATATGAACATTTCTGCCAGCTGGTGCACGTAGTTACTTAAGAATATAATGGTCACCTATTATCATCTATCTATCCATCATGCAGACTAATATTCCCTCCCTTTACTCTGTCTGGCTCTGTGTATGTAAACTCTGTCTATTCATTAGACCCCCCCCCCCACCCCTTTCTGCTTCCTGCTGCTTTTGTGTGTTTGGGTCAGACACAGATTCCTATTTGATCATCTGCTTCCCATCTAATTAAGTTGTTTTGTCTCTGCTTAATAGATTGGAGGACAGTGCCACAGATGAGCCGCTTGAGTCTCGGAGGAAAAGGGCCGAACAGGACGGGGTGGCGGACGGACGGACAAATAAAGCCTATCACAACATTCCACAGCACAAACAAACAAGACAAGCGCTTATAATCACAGACAACAAGAGCAGCTACCTCTTACACGCTGTACAGCAGAGAGAGCTTGCAAGCTCTTGTTCGGTAAGCCTTCTGCATGTTAAAAGCAAAGGAAAAAGCCTTCAGAGTAGGCAGAAAAGACAGCGATAAGAGGGAAAGCTCTTTTCCAATGTGTCATGATAATGATCCTGCTGAGCACACAGTGTTTATATGGAGAAATTGAAGTATGGAAAACATAATGAGGGTGGCTATCAATGTTTCAAGCACCCGCTTTTTTAACAATCATTAAAAAAGTCTAAACAGTGTTATTGTAACGTCCTGAAACAGAGAAAACACACGCATGAACGACCTCGATGAAAGTTCCCAGTGGTTTTGACTCGGTGTTTAATGGCACTGAAGAAAACTGCAAATGTTCAGGCCCGCACTGGCCGAAACACACACTTATGGCATATTTGTGTCAAAACATCTGCTGTTATTGCTGGTTAGTCAGCTGACTGTTGAAAGGGGTTGAGTGTGGTCATTGTGGTAATTGTATAATGTACATATTAGTACCATACTCAATTAGTAACTAAAAAATACATCGACATATCAAAACGCATGGTATTGTATTGCAATGTGTAAATTGATTGTAAAATGTTACCTCAGAGAATGGCTTGGGAATGCCCACTACAGTATAGGGTGCTAGGTGTTATAATGTGAGTAAGGCTCTGCCATGATCAGCATGCTCATGGCAAGACGACATGAATTATCGAGAGATAATTAGGTCAGGAGAGGTTTAATAGAGGATGCCAGGTGGTTGTGCAGACATTTACCATTCTCAAGGATTCTCAAGGATTCTTTACAAAAAGTAATGCTTCTATACAGAGCTATTATGATTCATAGCACCATGTAAATGCTTAACATGATTTTGCCTAGTCAAATGTTCTTTAAATGATGGAAAGCATCTAAACCATGTCCTTCAGCATGCATTATTTACTGTTAATACTGGGACAGTCTGCATGTACTGTATCAGTAAACAGTGAGATGAGAGGCACAGTAACCTCTCGGTGGCCCAGCATTTCCTGAAACAGGAAAAAACAGCCGTGCTAAAAAGGATGCAATGCGCGACACAAAAGAGGCAGGAGTAGTGGCCCATCAAACAGCGGTATGGGAACGGGCTCAGGAAAGGCACATTTCAATGACACAATGTCTCTGGTGTGACATTATCTGCCTCAATCTGCCTCAGATGAGCCGACGGGCTGAGAATAGAGAGCAGAGGAGGTGAGACATGGGAGTGAGAGAGTATGAGAGAAAGAGAAAAAGAGAGAGAGAAAGAGACAGAATGTAAAGTGACGGCAGACCCAAAAGAGAAGAGGAAGAGATCAAAGGCCACGTCTGACTTCCCCCCCAAGATAACGTGCGGTGCAATTAGACGGCCTCGACAACTTCCATTACGCCTGATCAAATATTTATCGTGCTTTGGAGATGATGTCGCCCCCTCTGCCGGCCCCATTTGCATAACAAATGGGGGAGACAATTAACAAGCAAGTGGAAGAGCGAGGGAAGCGAGAGCGAGGGACGACGGTGGAAAGAGGGAGTGGAGGTGTCAAGAGTTCCGTTCAGGCTCCCTCCGTTTCATTTGCAAAACGGCGTAAGAAAAAGCCTCTGTCATCAATTCCCAAGCAAAGGCCCGGGCCAGACAAGGATAGCTAGCTGATGCTTCCTCATGCAGCTATTAATCATCTCGCAGAAGGAGAACCGCCACCAAATTGAGCTCATCAGTCTCTATATTAAGCAGGAATCAAGGTACAAGGGCAGGGAAGAAAGGGACAGGGAAACCAGGGAAATGACGGCTGGCCTCTCTTCCCCTCTCCCTCTCTCTCTCTCTCTCTCTCTCTCTCTCTCTGTCTCTTTATTCATCTCCCCTCTCTTACCTCCCCTGCTCTTCTTTTTTTTTTCTTTTTTTTCATCTTTCGTTCTAGTTTTGCGATGCCCCAGACCTTGCAATGGGGTCCATCTGAGACTCAATCGAAAATGTGAAATATGTAAGATATGAAAATGGTAAGAAGTAGGTTACTTTGGAGGTACACTGTTCGATTCATCAATCAATTCTGATCTGTTTTACTTTATATGTCCACATTTTTGTGGACACCCTTTCTAATGAATACATAAAGCATAGCACTTTATGTTGCACCCATTGCCTACATGAACAGGGACATACTGTAGCTTCTCTAGTCCCTAGAGAAGAAAAAATAATTGCCAGAGATGTTTTCCCAATAGAACTACAATAAAAGGAGCCTCCGAAACAGATAAACATGAACCAATTGCCATTATGCCTAATGTCGGGTGTGGTCCTGGCTAGAGGGATGTAAAGCTTTACAGCACTGAGCTTGAGCTCTATAGCAGTGGAATTGTGTTCTCTAAAATGATAAATGGGACTGCATTCAATACTCTGGGTACTTTGAGTTGAGTTAGGAAGTTGAGGATGATGAGGTGGGGTGGTGATTATCCTACATTCTGACCTCACTGAAGCTGTTGTCGTTAAATGCGGTACATCCTCCTAGCAGTGCTTTAAAATCTACCATGGACAGCTGATTTAGTAGATATCCCATTACTTTTGTCTATATAGTGTATTTGTCATTATTGTGACAATTACTAACACTTGAACTGTGACTTCCCTTAACCTGCAGCTTTGCAAACAGTGCTTCAGCTTGTTCCCCTCGCCACTTCATACGTGTCATGTGAACACAGTCAGAGGCTTCAGCTTACTTACCTCGGCTCGTGCTGCTCTGTCTGACCTGCTCGGGGCTGTGGAGAAAGTGGGAGAAATCAGGAACAGGGGAAAGGGGTTAAAGGTGAGCATCCAGCCTGTCGGGACGGAGGGAGAGGAGGACAGACGTAACGAGAGGATGAAGAATGATCACCTCCGCTCAGCTCTGACAGCCTCACAGATGGAAAATGAATGACCCTCCAAAGCACAGTGACAAGCAGCTACCGATATAGATAAAACCAACTAAGGCGTAGGAGTGGAGGGTAATAGTGACCACAGTTTTGTTATTTATCCTGGCAGTAGGCGTTTTTTTTTTTCATTCACCATACACACACACACACACACACTCACACACCTTCACACACACACAAACTATATGGAGCATTGTTTCCTTTCAAATCAAGCATGTTTAAAAAAGAGTTAATCTTATTTTTTTGGCAATACTTTGCTACAGGGGCTTGACAAGCTGTCCAAAATTGACTCTGATGGTCTCTGAGGGTGTTCTCTGGTATCCAGCACCAATATTTATATATATATATATTAATAATCTCTGGCCTATAAATATGAATTCAGGGGTAGTGTAGTTGGTTTTAATTTTCTTGCCTGCCCAAATTTCAAATGTTCACTTACAAAACAAAACATTCAACAAAACGAGGGACAAACTACCTGAAACAGAGAGGAAAAAAAAAATACATTTCTTGGCCTCCCCGTCTTACATTCATTTAGCTGTCAGGGGGAGGACAAGCAGTAGATGACTCAGAACTGATTATACTGCAGTAATCCTCTTTTGGTTCGACTTGCTGAGAACTAAATTAAAGACCTCTGAGTGTGCAAGCAAATTAATTCACTTTGGCATTGGACAAGAGGACGCTGAACAACTTTAGCGGATGTGTTGAAAGAAACAGGAAGAAATGGAGCACACACACCCAAATACACATTATGCACAAATAACCTATATGAACTACACACACCTCTACAAATCACAGACCAATTCAGTTTCTGAATCAGTTTCTCTGATTTTGTTATTTATAGGTTTATGTTTGAGTAAAATGAACATTGTTGTTTTATTCTATAAACTGCAGGAAAAAAATCCAAATTCCAAATTAAAATATTGTCATTTAAAGCATTCATTTGCGGAAAATGAGAAACGGTTGAAATAACAAAAAAAGATGCAGAGCTTTCAGACCTTAAATAATGCAAATAAAACAAGTTCATATTCATAAAGTTTTCAGTTCAGAAATTAATATTTGGTGAAATAACCCTGGCTTTTATTCACAGTTTAGGCATCTAGGCATGTTCTCCTCCACCAGTCTTACACACTGCTTTTGGATAAATTTATTCCACTCCTGGCTTGTGATCATCCATCTTTCTCTTGATTATATTCCAGAGGTTTTCAGTCAAAGAAACTCATCATTTTTAAGTGGTCTCTTATTTGTTTCCAGATAGACGCCTCTACTCAGTGCTGGCATTCTAATCTGCTCAAATTTGTCTACGCAGTACAATTCAAATCAACTCAGCTCAGCTTGACAATGGAAAATGACAAACTTACCGAACGCAGACATGATCTTTTACAATCCTGCTCTTCCAGTTCACATGAACTCTGTCGGTCAATTAACCCAGCTAGTGTCTCTGATAGCTACTCTCTTCTCCTCTCTCTCTCTCTCTCTCTCTACTCTCATTCTTTCTTTCTCTCACTCACATACTCTCTCTCACACACACACATTCTCAGATAGTGGCCGGGTTGGTGAGGAGGACCTATCTGGCCAGCCGATGCTGCTAACGTGAAAGAATGTCAGTGTCAGTGCGGCAGAGATAGGCCAAGTGCAGGAGGACGATGGGCTGAAGGAAAGGACACTTCAGAGGTCAAGCAGAGAGAGGCTCCAGAGTCAAGCATGCCATCAGATCTGGGTGAGAAAGGCCCGGAGGAGTGTGAAAAAGAGAAAAGAAATCTAAACCAAGAAATCAGAAAATCTATACCAAGTATTTACTACATGAGGTTAAATGGTAATATAGTGTAGCTAAACACATGTGTTTAATGGAATTTATTGTGGTTAAATTGGTGCTGTATCTGTATCTGCGTGTCTGTGTGGTAGTTTAACCATTTCCTGAGTGTTCCTGGTGGCTAGGGCTGTATATAGACAAAAATCTGAGGATCTGATAAACATTGGTTATGATTTAATATACTGCAAAATATTGTAATACCATAATAAAGACGATAGATCTCCATTTGTTTTTTTGGTTTTTTATTTTTAAAAAGGTTATTTCTATCCAATCAGAATAGTAGGATCTGAAGATTAAAGAGTACAAACTGCTATCTAGCACTCAAGAGTTTAAACACAAAATGTTAAAAACTAAACTACCTACAACCAGACTCTGCTTAAATCATATCAGTACATATACAGCTATGGAAAAAAATAAGAGACCTCTTAAAAAAAAAGAGTTTTTTACCAAATTGAAAATCTCTGGAATATAATCAAGAGGAAGATGGGTGATCACAAGTCATTAAACCAAGCTGAACTGCTTGAATTTCTGCACCAGGCGTGGCATAAAATTATCTAAAAGCAGTGTGTAAGACTGGTGGAGGAGAACAAGCCAAGATGCATCAAAATTGTAATTAAAAAACAGGGTTATTCACCCAAATATTGATTTCTAAACTCTTAAAAATTTTTATGCATTATTTGAGGTCTGAAAGTTGTGCACCTATTTTGTAATTTCAGCCATTTCTCATATTCTGCAAATAAATGCTCTAAACGACAGTATTTTTATCTGGAATTTAATTGTTATATACTTGCAAAATACAATATTGTGATACTTTGATATATCCATTATTTTTACACCACTACTGAAGGCCTAAACCTTTTTGGTGTGGGAGGTCACATGGCAATGACTGTGACGGGCTAAGCGAAGCTGAAGACGAAACCACCCAATGGGCAGCTCAGACCATCAGTTACCAGCCAACAATACTTGGGTGGGCTAATTAGTACCTATTACAAGAATTGCTAGAGCTAAATGTGCTAATGTAGCCAACAATACATGGAAGCTGGCGGCCAATGAGGAGTGCTTTAATGCTCTGTTAGCAGTGGTGGCTCAGTGGTTAGAGCACTGTGTTATTGATTACAGTGATGCGGGTTTGGTACCAGGATTTAAGAAGCTGCCAGTGTTGGGGACTGTTGGGCCCTTGAGTGAGGCCCCTAACATTCCCTGCTGCCCAGGCAACAGAATGATAGCATGTGTGATCAATGTATATTTCCATGTGGGTTTGCATGCTAGTGTGTATAGTTAGTTATAGTGTTCACTGCACAGATGCAGATGTCCCAAAAACACAATTACTTTAAATATCCTGGTCTTGTCTTGTCATGTCTTTTTGAACATTTTATTCCCATATAGGTGTGTACTGTACTGTAGTTGTATACCAGTCTACCAGTGCAATGTCCTGTAGCTTCCGAGGCCAAAGTTCACAGAAAGTTTAAGCAGTTAATGGGCAGTGAATGAGTTTAGAAGCTGGGGCAATTCCTGTTTAAAGATACCCCCCACACAATCGGAGGATCTGTGTGTATGTGTGTGTCTCTGTCTGTGTGTGTGTGTGTGCGCACGTTTGTGCGTAGGAGGCTGGCACAGTCGCAGTGTCCCCTCTGCCCCCGTGTACTGGCACACATGAGGCAGCTTTGTGGGCCTCTCCAGCCAGCATTCCTTTGATAGGATGATACTGGGGTTGGGGACTAAAGCTGTTCCATATGACACTCCTCACATGGCTCTGTCTGACCACCTCTCTCTCTCTCTCTCTCTCTCTTTCTCTCTCTCTCTCTTGCACTCTCTCACTCTATCTCTCTGTGGGGGTGGAGTGAGGATTTCACAGGCACAACGAGGGGTTTGTGATGACAGGGGCCAGGCCTCGTCACACACCAAAGGATCTGTGTGTCTTTATCTCCTTTTGCTCGCCCACCTTGGAGTGAGGGACGAGGGAGAGAGATAGATAGAGAAAGAGAGACAGAGAGAGAGAAAGAGAGAGAGAGAGAGGAACTAGAACAGTTAGAATGAAGACAGGAACTTCTTTCAGGAAGATTTTGTTTGACATATGATGATAATTACTATACTGTACATACACTGCAAAATATTGGTGCAGCCATGAAGTGCAAACGGTAAAAAAAAGGTGATTCTATCAATGTCCTATTCCCACTCATTGGTAAGGACCCCCATATCCCACAATGCTACCAGTGCTGGGGGGGTGAGGGCCAGCAGCTTCCACCAAGCCACTGATTATATTATAAACTGATTATACAAATGCAAAATCATTGGACAGCTAAACACGCTTGCAGGAGAGCATTAACTGGCAGACCCCTTATGGCAGCGAACATACGTACACCTATGCTGGGTGGGTAAGAAAGCTGTGAAATGGTGATAAGACTATTGGTGATAATGCAAACACTTAGACAGTTGCGCCACTCAGTAGCCCAATTAAGTTTATTTGAAGTATTGGGTATAAGGGGTTGAAAAAGGTGAGAAATCTTCTATATACAACCCTGACATCTTTTTGACAGTTTTTTGAAAGACCTGACATAGATGTAAAGTTATGGGATGATAAATGTAGATTTAAAATGGTACAAAATTAAACAAAATTTGCCTAATTTAGAGTCTACATGAAAAACTCTTTACAATATTTGAACCTAAACATTAATTGGTAGATCAGTTCCAAAAATTTCCTCCTGTCCTCTCATCCTCTCCTGACCTCCTGGGTGGGCTGCACATTTTTTTCCTCCTCCTCCTCCTACTCTTTCCCTTCTTCTATTTTTTCAAGTGCTGCGCTGGTTGGTAGGAGTTTAATCCCTCACTAATTCCCGGAGCTGATTGGGTTTACAGGGGCAGGGATCAGCCGTGTATTCCCGTCCCGCACACAGTGGTGTGGAGCCAGGGCCCCGGCCGGCACTGCCCCGGCCCCTCCGCGGGGAACAAAAGAGTGCCTGTTCACTCGCCCCTCGCACTCAAGAGGCTTAGGGACATTTTTCTCATTTTTGAACAGCTAATGTCTTGCAAAAGTTGTCTAATCTCTTTAAGTTTAAGTTGAGCTTTTGTAAAAGCCCGGGCTAGCCGCGCTTATGACTTGACTGTTATCCAGCAACGTTTAATTAGGTCAGGGTGGGCCGGCCTGATGAGAGCGTCACCCGTGGGGAGTGGACGCAGACATGCAAATGGGAAAGGTCAGGCCTGGCTTGTCTGACGCGTTTGATTGGATTGATGGATGTAAAAGACAATCAATACTTGCAAAGTTTCATAAATTGGATATAAAAAAGAGATGAAATACAACATATCTGATTAATTAAAATAGTCCAACTTTAGCTCAAACAATCTTTGAGGCAGAAAGAGTTGTCGTATTGATAAGACTGACAGTGGGGGTCCCCTGACTGAACCATATACAATCAAAAACATCTGTCCAATCTTTATACTATATGTTCGTCCAGATTATTTGGGTAGTGATCCATTCTCTTCACTACAGTGACACTAACTACTATAACTTCCAACTAAGATCAGAGAGAGCATAGTGCTTTTGACCTCTTACTTGGTCCATTTGACTATCATGCAAAAACCTGGCAAACCAATCAGTCAAGGCTTTTATTTTTTTCCTATATTGTAAAGGATTACTGAAGTCATCCAGACTATAAAGGAATACATAAGGAATCATGTAGTAACCTAAAAGTGTTAAACAAAACAAAATATTCTGTGAAGCTTTAAGGTGCTCTTATCTGGGGTGCTGTTAACTTGCAGTTTCTGAGGCTGGTAACTTTGATGAACTTCTTCTGTGCAACAGAGGTAACTCTTGGTCCTTGGTTCCTTTTCTGGGGCGGTCCTGATGATTTTAATGGGATTTTCACCAATCAGCCATCAACCATATCGAATCAGAACAGTTCTGAGGCCAGTAGCTGACCACTGATAATACAAATTATAGATAATACAGATACAAATCGCCTGATGCGGGTGCACTTAGCAAGGGGAAACTGAAGGTTAGAGAAACATATTTTGCATCACTGATAAAATCTTTGCGTTTTCTTCAATTGATTTACTTTTTTTCTTCAATTTATTTAGAACTTTTTTTAAACTTCTGCTGATGCTGCACTGCTGAGTAGCATCACAGCGGCTCGGTTCCAATACATCAGCTCACAGCCTTGTGTTGACCGACATTATCACGCTCTCAGGGCTCCGGTCAAGCTGATCAAGCTGCATGATCAGGATTCAAACCAGCGATCTCCTGATCACAGTGGCAGCGCTTTAGCCCACTGGACCACTCGGCACGTGATCACTGATAAAATCTGATACACACCTCATGAACAGTTTATAGCTTTTTAATCAAAAGTGCACAACATTTTTTGATTTTTAAATTTGAATAGGCTACTGCACTTGTGCAGATCTCCATATTAAGAGGGGGCTTCCTGCCAAGCATGCAACCCTCCACCACTCTTCACTCTCAGGACACCAACCAGCAAGCTGGTTGGCTTTTCTTCTTAAAGTACAGGATTTAAACAGTAAATATATGTAAATGCCATGATTAGCATTAGCAGCAATTCAGTCCCATTAATTTTGCATTCAGTGGCTGGTCTCTAGGAAGGTCTTGACATTTGAGTTCTAGATCTAGATTTTACTTAAACTTTTGTAATCGACAGTATATAGAGTTTACTTTATCTCTGGTTCAGATCTGCTGGTTTGTCCAAACTTCACAAACAACAAAACAACACCGATATGTGAACGAGCATGTCTTATGAGCTAGCGTACAGGTGAAACTTCTTCAGTGACACACACACGATCCTCCCCTGCTACCGCATCGGCCTCAGCACGAGTTATAAAAGCCCAGCTAATCACATAATTACATGCAATAAAGGGCTGAATGGAGAGGGGAAGGACATGACATCAGTGTGAGCTGAAGCAGGAATGCTTGGATTACAGTTTTGTCCTCTCCTTATTTACCTTTGTAATGGGATAGAGACACAGGACACCGCTTTTCAACAATAGCCTTCGCGTCCAGCGCAAGTACATACTAATTCTTTTCCTCCCCCTCCTCTTGCTGGATGAGGACGGGCTTGAGTTACAGGAAGCTAAAACCCGAGCTTCGGATCCAGCTCCCTCAGACGTGAATCTTTAAAGTAGACAAGGGCACCGATGGGCGCACCTGGACCCACTATTGAAAGGACGGGGTCAACGTGATCCCAAATGGTTGCTACAATCCGCACCAGTTTGCGTGGGCAGGAGTGCATGGGTTGGCACTTAAGGGTCATTTAGAGATAGCGCTGTTTGACGAGCGCACTGTTGGTTTTGACATACCTGCCTATTAAACCACACAAAGAGATTAAATCACTTCTCCGGCTGAGGTGTCTCAGAGCTCGCACAATGCTGAGTGGCAGGTTTTACAGACAATAGCAGATCATGGGCCAAACGAGTTCTCTGATGACAAGTACAGTGTGCTCTTTCTCTTCAGATGTCCAGGTGTTTTCTCATCTATAGAAACTCTATGTGCATTTTGATTTTCCCAGGTTTTTCCATAATATCAATTACGATTCCCACACAATAGCCATAGGATTCATTTAAAACTAAAATGCTACAGGAGTTGAATGACAAGAATGACAACCAGCTAAACTAAAACCAACAGAAATTCCTCAATCACATAAAGCCTGCAATCGACTGCTTCTTTTCAACTTCTTTTGAATTAATGCACCAGCTCAACACGCTTGGAGGAGAACACTAATTGCCACTTCTGTCTTCTGTTACATCAGAAATCAGATTGTTAGAAGTCAGAAGTCAGTTTGCTAGCTAGCAGTGGGGATATTGTGGTGGGTAACAACACTGCCCACCTTTTGGCAGTATAGGGTTCAGTTTTTTGACTGAGCAAACACATCATGTTACACCCATAAGAGTCCTTGGATAAGAGTGTTAATTAAATGCTCTAAAAGTTATGTGGGAAATTGTAAATGGTCCTTCCTAAATTCTACCCAACCAAAGAGAGTGAGGACAATTACCCTTTTTGGACATTGCTGGGGATTGATGGAGATTGGACATGCAGTCTTGGGATCCATCCTCTTGGGATTGCCTCTTTTATGAACATTTGAATACAAATCAAGTAAAAAAAAAGAGTACAATGATAAGACAAAAAGTCTGCGCTTAAGTGGAAGATGATATTGCGTATTGGTTATTATAAACAACATGCAACAAAATACAACATTAATTCATTCATTCATTCATTCATTCATCTGCTAATCTTTTTTTTTTTTTAGTGGTCAAGATTGTGGAGAGTCCAGAGTCTAGTTGGGGGCACATGGCAGGAATGCCCTATGAAAAGGGTAGCCATCCATTGTAAGATGTGATGCAAACAGATTCCTAAAAAATAATACGTGATCCAACCATAGTTGATTGATAAAAAAAAAAAGGGATTTATTAACATTTTATAGTGTAGCGTAGCGGATAACTACACTACTTTTTCTCTAGGAGACCAGGACACTACATACCACACCAATTAAGATCCTTAACACTCATCAAGACATGATTTAAAAGTAAGTTACTCTTCAGGTAATTGACAAACCCATCCATGTAAATTTCCTTTTACAGACTTTTCCAGTTATATTTGCTCATAATTGTCCGAAAGGTTTGAGACTAGGGAAAACTAGTCTCAGGTGTTTCTGAAAGCCAACACACCACTGTCTTTATCAACTGGGCCCCCGGGGGCTACCAGACCCATAACCTTAACCTTTGCCATCTGGGGGTCACCTCACTTCAAATTATAGAGTGTGAGAAAAAGACCAAGAAGCGTCTCGTTTTCCCCAATTCTCTCTCCCTGTTTCTATATAGCTCCCCTTCCCTCCTTCCTTCCCTTCCTCCCTCCCTCCTTCCATCAGTTCATTTATCTTCATGTCTCTGTGTCCAGCCATCTCCATCCCTGCTCTCTGACTCTCTCTCTCTCTCTTTCTTTATGTCTCTCGCCCTGCAGAGACAGATGTGGCAGCTTTGGGAAGCCGTGGGCTCGGCGCGTTGGCACAGAGCAAGAGCTACAAAGAGCGTCTGATTGGAAGCAGCGGGTGAGGACCTTTAACGAGAGCGGTTGAATAGAGGGCCAGCAGTGGGCCTGGGCTGCCTCTGCTTTCCCCTGCTCCTTCACACACACGTCCAGCTGCCTCGCTCCATCAAAAGCCACCCGCGACAGGCGGCATCGCTCGGCCTGCCCTTACCTTTTGACTCACGCACACACTCGCGCACACACATCCAGGGCCTGCTCTTAACACGTGTGGGCGACGCAGGGGCCCAGGGCCTACACACTTTACAGAGACACACACACACACACACACATGCACACAAAAGTACTTTATGTGTGTGTATATTGGGCCTGGTCTTTCTTTCTTTCTCTTTCTCGCTCCCAAAGACCCTTCCTGAATTTCCTGATGCCACCCGCGGTCGATATATTTACACATGACCTACAGCTTAGCATGAGCTGGAACCTCATCATCAGAGTCACCACAAGCTCCAGCAGAACAAGCTCTAGTTAAGGGAAGAGAAAGAAAGAAAGAAAAAAGAAAAAAAAAACCCTCCCATTATTTCCATCTCCTCTCCTACTGGATAACAGAAAGGGCTCATGTGCTTTCTGAGACTTCGCAATTAAAACTCTTTCCGCCTTAATTCGGAACACGCCGCCCGACAATGAGTTGTACAGCCAGGCAGTTAATCTGTCCGACCCGGAGTCGCAACACATATTTCACCAGTGACATTTCATACTCGCGGAGCCACCGGCCTTTTAGTGGAGTGACCTTTGGTATCGATCCCGACCCTCTGCCTCCGCACGGGCCGCACGCTGGGCAGAGGCTTATTTTCTTCCGAGGTGGACAAGTGAGAAGGGAATGGGGGGTGATGGTGGTGGTGGAGGAGGTGGTGGGGGTGGTGGTTGTGATGGGGCGGGGTGGGGGGTGCACTGAAACAGAAACATAGTAGAAACATGTAGGATATTGGTGGTAAAGAAAAAAAGGGTACCACTTTAAAATAAGACTACCTCTATAAAGGGTTTATAAATGGTTTACAATTAGTTTATTAATGGTTACTAATTAGGTTGTAAATGCCTTAAAAATCATTAATAATCAGTTATAACACATACGTATGAAGGGAAACAATGACCTGTTGTTTGCTAAATAGTGAACCCACTGCCATCTATATTGTTGTTATTTCTACGTATGTGTTATAACTGATTATTAATGATTTTAAGGCATTTACAACCTAATTAGTAACCAATAATAAACTAATTGTAAACCATTTACAAACCCTTTATAAAGGTAGTCTTATTTTAAAGTGGGACCGGAAAAAGTATAGGCTATTGCTAGCTAGGTGTAAACAATTAGAGTGTAATGTTGTAAATGAGTAAATCCGACAGCTACTTTAAAGACACTATACAGATGAATTGATGTAGTTAAAGCAGTTGAAATACTATTTAAAATATTCTTCACCTTTTAGCATTCTCTGTTCCAGATATCTTAAGGATGACACTACACTATAGCTGTTTTCTTTATATAATAATTTTAAATGATTAATTTAATTGAATTCCTGGGTTCTAATCTGTCAACTGATGTAAATGTTACAGTTTTAAACATGTAAATGATGACAGAAAAAGAAAAAGACCTATTAACAGACTGATGCAATTAATAACAGAAAAGAAGCTGTACTTCGCCTAAACACTTTCATCATTTTGCAGCATTTTTATTGGTTCATTCACCATGTACTATTTTCACAATGTATAGAAAGGCTCCTGTGTTGTTTTTTTCATGTAGTAACAAGCATGCATGCAATAGTTTAAGCAGTTGTTGACTTTCTAAGAAAAAAGAACATATCTTACTGGCAAATTTAATTTATAATCCTTGGTTTCAATTTATTATACATATCTTTTAATTTTTACATTTTCTAAAATGTGCCAAACATGCCAATTTATATTACTTGTCCAACAAATGTTCCTTTTTTAAGGAAAACCAAATTAAATTAGTTACCTATAGTTAAGTCAAAGAAAGGTAGGAAAATTTACAGAAAACATAAACAAAATACTCAATTGTGTTCACAATTAACTATGCACCACAGTTCACAACATGCACCACAATTATCATTGACTGGTCATAGAACACACTGTAAAAATGATAAAAAGAAGTTGAGAAAACGCAAACATTAATTTCAAGGCAACATACTGCACTAGATTTTTAAGTTTTAACTTTTTAGTATAGTATAGTAAGTTTTTTATAGCCTTATATATTTTCTATTCTTTTTTGTTTTAATTTATGTTTGAATCTGTTTCTTATTGTATTGTGTTGTTGCTGCTGGATGCCTAAATTTCCTTCGGGATAAATAAAGTATCTATCTATCTATCTATCTATCTATCTATCTATCTATCTATCTATCTATCTATCTATCTATCTATCTATCTATCTATCTATCTATCTATCTATTTTTTTTACTTCAGATGAAAATCACAACCAGCTGTGCCAAGTTGTGTATAAATTAGTTATGTATAAAAGCTTCCAATATTAAGTCTCACCAACTTAAAAAATTTACTTAATGTTTTTAGTTGGCATAATTTAAGTTATATGAAATGTGTATTGTAAGGTCTGCCGTCTATCTTTTAGGATCAACCAAAAACATGTGGTTGTCAATCACACGTTTTACATTAATCAAATTCATGTTGTGGGCTCAACACCATATCTCAACTTTATTATTAACTTTTTGCTCATTTAAATGAGCAACTAAGAAGTGGTTATTTATGATTATTACATATCTTATCATATATTACATATATTTCTCTTTTTGAAGAAAGATCCTTGTGAGCTAGTTTGAAGACGCTCTAAAGCTTTATATGTGTCCTGCATACTAGTTAATACATGGATGTGATCAATTCCGTTATCAGCTCACTTAAATTGTTAAGCACTGAGTTAACAAACCGAGTGCTGATATAGTCCTGAGTGCTAAATATGTTTTAATGAACACAGCACTGTAAAACCACTGATTTCTCTGTTAATGTTTTTGTGATTTATATGGATAATAATGCATATATTCTGCTTATAATATTTTGGCAAGTACACTTACTGTCCAAATAAGAAGCTATTTTTTTTACCGTAATTCTAATTTTCACAGTTGCCTAAAACCTTTGCACAGTACCATATATGTGTACACAGTCAAATTTATTTATATGTGTATATTATTGTATATATTTCAATTTCTATTGCTTTCCAGTGACTGTTACACAAAGCATCGCAACTAGCATTAGACAAGCCTTTAGCCATAAGTCGTCTGAAACTGACAAAGAAAAAAACAACTGTGCTGCACATTTTCACTATAATTTTGATATAATACCTTACAACAGCCTCACATCAAATACCCATACGCATTAAAAGTA
This sequence comes from Astyanax mexicanus, assembly GCF_023375975.1. NCBI lineage: Eukaryota > Metazoa > Chordata > Actinopteri > Characiformes > Acestrorhamphidae > Astyanax > Astyanax mexicanus. The sequence goes on along the minus strand of NC_064419.1, from coordinate 19,526,951 downwards.
TGCTTCTAATATTAACCTGATGAAAAGGCTTAGTGGTTCAACCACAAAACAAAAGCTAATAATTTACGCTTTAAGCTTTATTTAAAGTGCCGCATTACCCCGGCTGAAATACAGGCACATAAGCACATAAGGTAGACCCTGCTGTATAATAATAATCAGAACTGAGTAATGACATCACTGCTCCGCGTTCCAAAAATAATCGCCTGTTATGCTGCTGAGACAAGCCAAATTTCTTAAGTTGGGAATTTGGCATGGACCTGCTCAGACATTCTGTTGCTTCTGCCTCATGTTTTTGGATCAGGACTGGAAGAAAAAAAAAGAGCTGGAGACTCTGCTGCCCTGGTGATGTTAAATAAAAGTATCTGCTGCTATTTTAGGTGCAGTTATGCTACGCTTGTCTTCAGTTCCAGGATGGAGAGAGCCAGCAACAGAAGAAACAGCAGACAGCAGAGACAGAGAAAAGCTGAAGGAAATCAAATGCAATCAAAACTGCCTGTTATCCCGTCTCTCGTCTGTCGTGACTTCACTGTGCCGAAAATGAAGATGTCTGTGATTTTGGCTTTCCTAATTAAGGTCTTAATTACTGTAGCTGCTAAATGAGGAGCTCGATGATTGGAGGGTAATTGGCAGCTCTTGGAAGCCGTGAAAACAACAAACAAATTGAGACCTGCACTCTCTCTGTGAGTGTGTGTGTGTGTGTGTGTGTGCTAAATTAGCGACGTTGCCGGAGTGCATAGATCAATGTATAATCAGATAGCCGAGAAGTCTTTTGAAGGCCTCGAAGCCAAGATCAGCCACTCAGCTCCCCATTCAGCTGTAATTAAGGCCTGTTAATTGCCACAAAAGGCCATTTGCAAAGAGATCTGCGCATTACTCTCCTGCTCGGAAATGGAGTCTTTGACAGGCTTTGATAGCTTAGCTCCAGACAGCCCCCACAGCACCTACATGAATACGTGCCTCGCTTTGAGTGCAAAACAGGTCCGTCTGTGTCTTTGTACAGTATTGATTCCGTTTGATTTTCACGCCCGACTACGGCTGCGAGGCCGAGCTGCGGCTGGAAAGCGATCTTTATCTCAGAGTCCGCTGGACTTAACCCGGCGCGGCGGTAATATCCTGTCAGTGCTATCGGTAGGTAGGACACTATATAAAAGGTTCATCTGCTCATTCATTCTTTCTGTGGGGATAAACAAGATAAACAATGGGAGACTTTGACGCAAATGATATCAATTGACCTGACAGGACTAGACTGCTCGGAAAACAGTCCTTATTGTTAGCCTCCTTTGTCCAAGTGTTCTAAGGGAGGCAGCAATTGTGAATCTGATGAATCTGCCAGTTTGGTCATCAAGTGTCCTTGGACTTTATCAATCAAACCCCACAACCTTCTACTTTCTTTCTGGATAGGTCACATACTATTCATACAGACAGAACACCCTAAGTGTACTATAAATGTACTATAAATTATGAGGACCCCAAAGCCTACAAACCCCTGCATCACTTTAAAGCCCACAGGTCAGCTATTGACTAACACTCCAGGCCTTTGGCACATTCATATTGACTCCTATCGGCCCTGGCTAATTGTGCTTAAGCGCTAAGTAATCGGCGGTCCATTGTCGCTTTGCAAATTACTAATCAACTCGAGCAGACCGCCACAATTACTGCTCTCATTGTGCCGTGCTCAAGGAGCTGTTTGAACAGCAGCATAAATACGCCCGTCAGCGGCGCAGGAAATACTTTCGCTCTCGCCGGCTCGAGGCAAAAACAATGAAGCGGAGGCCCGAGCAAGGCCTGCAGGGATAGCCCGCATGTAGGCATTTCTTTATGGATCAAACATGCGATAAAGAGTCTCAGTTAATGCAGTATGGGCACAGTAAGAGTACCTCCAGTTAAATCAGAGGAAGGAACACTCGTAAGGAACACCTTGCTCAAACAGAGCACTGGGAAGGCCTGCATTAATCAATTCTGAGATATTACTGGTATTATATCTTATGCCATAGCAAAAATCTAACTAAAAATAAATTCTTAAACGGCAGCTTGTGTATATCTTGCAATAACATAACCATTTTCAGGGACTGCATTATGATCGGATCACTTACATCACATCAGATTTAGTCGCACAGACATCGACCACATTTAACACTGTTGTTTAATTTACATTTAACTTCTGTTTCCAGGAAAAAAAGGAAATGTATTTGTCAAAAAAGTTAACATTTATCATGTCCTGCTTATTTTTTAACAGAAGATGATCGTCCACAGCATTCAGTATTCCACAGCGTGTTCCTTTGTGGTTTAAATATTCTTTCACATTTTCTATTAGAGCAGTTACAGGAATGTGAGCCATGTATTGGTCCAGCGCATTGTGAAACAATGGAAACCCCACTGTTCCCAAAAACAGTCAGGATCTTCCAGACCTGAACCACATTGAAGCGAAACCATTGGTTACAAGATGTAATATGGAAAATTAGTATGTGTCAAATGTGCGGATGTGCGGATGTCATCTGGGCTCTTTGTCAAATGTATAAAAATAATGCAGCCAATGTTATCTTACATCTCAAAGATGGTGACTTCACAGAAGGCAAAAATGATCTTAACTTGAAAGTTTAATTATAGATCGACCGGTCGTTGGCCCAGCCAGATTTAGGGCCTGTCGCTGTGTCTTTGGTAGGTCTCGAAATGCACAAAAGGCATGTACTAATTCTCGTAATTAATCATGGGTGTATTTTGGGCGTAACATGAAACAAACCAATGAGTATGTCACTTGCCATTACCTTTAAGATTCAGGTGCACTCTGATTTTGGCACATTCATATCTTAACAGCAAGGCTCTTTGTGTGTCTTAGCTAAGAATACTAATCTGCACATTCACTCTGTGAAGATACGCCATGTTGAAGACTCCCAGTCTAAAACCAATGGTGTGATTGCCAATGATGACAGACAAGAACTGTCCCTATCGTCTTTGTAAAACTAGAACCATCAAGACAAGGCTTCTGTCAATCACATCAGTGTTCTCATATTTACCTTCTATACCCCTGTGGACTAGCAGGCTGCGTTTGAAAGAGGTTACTAAGCGGTCATCTTGCATCTTGCTTTATCACAAGGGCCAGCATTGAGATGGAACAAGGCCGGCTCAGAAAGAGTAGAGAAGGATCTCGCGGCTTTCTGTGAGAGGCCTGCTTCCTCTCCGCCGATTACATCTAAAGGGGAGAGTATCTGAATGTGAACAGTTTGGCGGCGCACTTCCTGTAATAACTCCCTCATACGATGTCGCTGGCCTGGGTAAATACCTGCATTGTACTGGGCTTTTTTCGCCGCAGATGTGCGCTGTTTGCGTTTTTAAGCCCTCGTAATGGCACGTTGTTTTTGCGAACTCTGTGCGTGTTTTGTTGATTCTCGCTAAGCCTTTAGCTAACAGAGAAAAGAACCTCTCCTATCCAGCGTATATGTGTGTGTATTTGTGTGTATACGAAGAGCGAGGGCAGGAGGAGATCACACTGGCGCACCTTGTTGTAACAGCAAGAGTTCAGATCCTGGTCACTGGTCCTTGGTAGTCTTGGTACAGATTTGTGCAGCGTCTCCGCAATCTCTCAATCCCTCAATCCCTGGCTAATCAGTTGAAGATTATAAATCATACACTATTTATTGAGGCTAGCATTGTCCCTGTATGCGTGTGTGTATTGGATAAGCTGCAGAATTAAAATAGCTACGCTCATACACATTCACGAACTGGCAGGAAAAAAACAAAAGATAGGCCCGCTCTCGCTGGTTTTGAAATGCCGTATGAGGTCATAGCCTGTTTCTGGCTGGCGGCACGTCAATAGCATGCAGTAACTCTTTTTAAAAGAGCATGCATCACTCTCTCACTCTCTCTCTTCTTCTCTCCCTCTTTCTCTCTTTCTCATTTATCAGAGTTGGCCTAAAGCTAGCCTCTTGGACAGAAGGTATCAGGGTTTAAGTGCTATCCAAACCAAATACGAGCAAACTCTGCGGATCCTTTCCGTGTTAAAGCCTAATTTGCTGTTCTCTCCGCAGCACAGCCGGATAGTGCTCCAAGTCTGCAACGCAGGCCAGGCCAGTGGGCTTCTTTGTTTTTAACGGCCTGTGAGGAGTGAGAGAAGGTTAGGATAAGGGGATGAGGAAGATGGGGACGGAGAGGCAGGACCTGAAACAATAAGGCCTCTTTCCTGAGCGGCCTGAACAAACACGGCGATCTCGCTCGCTATTTACCTCCCTTTATACCTTTCCTTCGCCAAAACCCCTGCGCAGACACAAAAAGCATTAAAGTATTATGTGCTTATGTTTTTGGAAGTGTACGATAGCAGGGAGGTAGCGCCTAGCGGCCTCTTAAACGTGGAGAAGGCAGCACATGGCAACCATTAGCGCAAGGCCCTCTGTAATGCTGCTAAAGCTGCCTGAGGCTCGCCTGCTGCCTCCCAACCTCTCGCTGCAGCCTGCAGAGACACCGGGACAGTGTGTGTGTGTGTGTGTATATACATATGTGTGTGTGCATGTGTGAGAACGGTGTGGGACCCTGTGTCAGAGGTCCACGGGGGCAGCCTGTTCACACACACTCCTCAAGCCCCAGGGATGACACCCTGATCGCTGCGGGTACGACGAGAGCACGGCGCAAAGTGATTTGTTTTGACGTTTTTCATTAAGGACACATATGTGTGATATTGCCGGCGGCTGAAGGAGCCCCACTGATTCTGACTGGGGTCTCTGGAAGGAGCATTCAGAATTCAGTTCATCAGCAGAGAATTGGCCTGCTCTTATTTACCGGTAGATCGTTTGGCGACTGTTTCTTCTTCTATAAGATGGAAGACAATCTGAAGGTTCTATCTAAAGGCTCGGTCCATCCTGAAACATTGGACACTTTTTACTGCACCTTCTGAACCGGGTGGTCACGTCACATGGCTTGGAATTGTTTGCTTGTTTGCGCTTTTATATGCATCGCCAGCGCTAAGAGGCTGACGGTGGAGCTGCCAGCTCTGCATTTATGTGCTTTTGGCAGCGGCCGCACTTCGAGGCCCCATAAAGCCGGCAGTGACAGTAATGAGAGAGCTCAGTCCTGCTGCTTTATAGATCTGCTCCACACCCACTGCTGGAGAGAGCCAGGGATGCAGCAGCGGCACCGGGCATGCGAGCTAGCTGGGCCTCCTGGAGGCGGGGGGAGAGTTAGACGGGGATGGAAGGGGGCGAGATGAAGGCAACGCTCCACAGGAAAAAGCCCTCCCATGCTCCATAGGTGCTTAAACACCAAGAAGGCCGGAAAAGAATGTAAATGTCGGGCAAACGTGGGTGACAGATCGTACGAATCAGATCTTTCAGTGCGCTCCGTTTATTTTGAGAAGCGTTCCCAAACTAAAATGTTTGACAGGCGGGGTGATGCTCTCAGCGAATGAGTGCCGGATCAGATGTATTATTTTACTCAGAGTAAGCAAGCCTTCAGGCTTATGTCTATAGCAGCAAACCGATACAACTTCCAAAGAAAAAAAAAAAAGATACGCAAAAAGCTAAGCTAAGCTAAGCTATGCAAGGCTTTTATAGTATGTAGAAGTTCGTAGCACAGACACACACACACACACACACACACACATCGCTCCCACACCTGAACGCCTAAGGTAAGCCAGCGGCACGGGGCCGAGCTGTGTACGGACCACACGCAAACACACAGACTCGCTCACACACACTCTCTGTCGAGTAAACACCACATCAAAAAGGGCAGCACTCATTTGGGCTCACATCGTCTGTGGCGTAATTGGTAAAATGTGGCCCTCATTAAAACTTGCTGACATCACTTAGCGATGAACTAAGCCATCAAGCGCTAACAAGGCCGGCTCGATCGGCCGGACCCGTCTGGATTTCCCACATACAGACGCCACATGAACGCCTCTCCATTTGGATCCTAGCAACGGGCTGCCTTATCGGCCCAACTCCGGTAAACAAAGGCTACATCCCAAGCTAGGCTGACATGTTCGACGTTTAGCATGCTATTTTGGGCATCTGCCATGTAGTAGGGGCTCCAAAAACATAGGGGAGAATTCCCAGTGCGCTGGGAGCTATAAATCCTACAGTGCCAAGCCATATGTTGTGCAGTATTTAGTGTGCAATGCATGCAGTAATACATGCACTGTAGCTGAGTATCCATCCATATGTTTTTAAATGTTTATTTAGCGTATGTTTTGCATATCAATAGGATAAATATGATTTTTGATCCTATTAAGTATTGTATATTGTAAACTCAGTAGCTGCTGTGCTTATGTACAGTATGATGTAGTCTGTATGTCATAGCATGTAACGTAACATTTCTGCATCTTATCATCACCAAGCATGTTTAGATTGTACTGTGGCAGTACTGCACTGCCCTGTCTGTTGAATTATCCCATATCATATGCAGTAAAAGACAGAACAGTATGCAAGCACTGCAAGTGGTTTCACCCTAAACCTAGCAAGTCTCTCCTGTATGATCTCACATGTGATCGTGATCGGCATTGACCGATATAGGAGCGCAAGATTCCGATATTTACATAATGTATATTGGCAGTGCAGTGGGCGGCTCCAATATTCTGGCTGTTGGAGTGCCCCTTGCATCCATTTTGCCACATTACAGGCATCAGTGAACTCACAAGTATCCACTCTTATCACATTGTGATCACACTTTGATCAAGATAATTTATATATGGACAAATATAGCAGTGTATACTTGCAATTACACATGACCTATCTTTTGGAGTTTTGGTTGGTTTGTTGGTTTTACTCATCATATATATTTGTGTTTTAATCATTTCAGATGGCTGGATAGACATCAAACTTCTTTTGCGTGCTACTGTCTTCACTAAGAGTTTTATGTTTTTTTATGAATGTTTCATTCTCAGAAATGTAGTGATGATGCTATCTGCTTGTGTGTGTTAAGTGCAGTGAAATTTTGTATTTTTTGATATTGCTCTTTGTTTTTAGTAAACTGCAACAAAAGAAGAGTAGACTGTGTTAAATAAATGTTTAAGTTCAGTAGTTTTGTGTCTTGTTTATTATTATTATTATTATTATTATTGTTGTATTTTTTTTGTTGCAAAAAAAGGGAATATTGGCTTTACATATCCACCATCGGCCACTACTGCTCTCTAAATATCGGCACTGGCTTCGACCATCGAAAAACCCATGCTGGTCAATCACTACTTCAGACTAAAACTAACTAACCACACGATGTGGGGGCCGTACTTTAACCATGACTAGCTCTGAATATTTATATGCTTGAAAATGGTGCTATTAAACAGTAAACAAATTCTGTGGAGACTCAAATCTTTATTTTTCAGTATTTATTTGAACAGAACTCTGTAACCACTGTCGCAGGTTGATGAGGTAACCTGTAAAGGTAACGGTAACGGTGGTGTGCGACACTGCTAGCGTTCTAAACGCTCAAAAATGCCCAGCGTAAGCTTTTGTGATTAGGGGCCCGTTTGTTTCAAACACGCAGAAACAAAATACAAATGTCAGACTGGACATGAACAATGAACATGTTAAAGAATGTGTTGAAGGCGCTGTGGACTCAAATCAGTTGCACATGTGAGAAAGACGCTAGAGCTGGCGGTGTCGACTCATGCCATGCCCACATACTGTAAACAGCATGCGAGAGGCTCTCCAGTTTCGCCTGCAGTTTGTGTGTGTGTGTGTGTGTGTGTGTGTGTGTATGACAGTATGTTTGCATGTACATGTATGTGTGTGTGTGTGTGTGTGTTTTAGAAGAGAGGGGTCCCAAGTGCTTAAACGAAACCCTATTATAGAGACAATATGGTTTTGTAAATTCACTTGCCCTTGCCTCTCTTTCTCTCTCTCTCTCTCTCTCTCTCGCTCCACTCTCTCTCTCTTTCTCCAGGCTATTCACTTCACCTAAAGAGGGTGGAGAGGAGAAATGCAGGGTTTCATTTCGGAGCGAAATCTAATTAAAACATGGTTAAGTTCACTCAGAAAGCTCCATTACAAGCGCAGTGTTTGAGATTCAGTCTACAGCCGCCCGGCTTTCTCCATTAACACCTGCTTCTTTTCCAATTAGCCTGCGCAATAAAGACAAATGATCCAAGGGGGCCCAATTAATTCACTTCTGTCAAAGACTCCGCAACCAAACTGTGTCACTGTGCTCACACAACACACCGCCAGTCCGGATGCCTGGACGAATGCACACACACACACACACACACACACACACACACACAAACACATGCATGCAAACAATTCCTCAGACCTGCACAAATACAGGAGATGCCCATTTAACCATTGCAGCAAGAAACACAACAAATATCCCACAGTATCCATAAATGTTCATTCATTTCCCACAATTTCTAAAATTACTAGAAACAAGCAATAAGCTAAAGACAACAAACAGACGAGTGTGAGTCAGTATAGCTGGCAAATATACCTATACCAGAACCTCTATAGCTTAGGCATGTGCGAAAACGAACAGGACTCAATATAAGTAAAGAAGGATGAAGATAAAACCACAAATAAATAAGTGCAGGTCAAAAATAAATAAAAAATACTGAATTTGTTCTCAGTGGCTGGCCCTGAGACACTATGTCTGAAACAAGGTGTATCGATTGTAACGCTGTGTGAAGGACGGGACGAGGAGAGCGGACGCTAATGCAAGTATCATTTATTATAGAACAGAAAACAAAACATAAACCAAACAGAAACTCAGAAACAGGAGACGAACTAACAGGCAGGATTTAACACAGCCGTGACAGACGTATACACGCACAAGAACCGACAGAAACACTAATGACTGAGATGCTTAAATATACACACAAGGCGGGAAGGAGAACAGGTAACACCTGGGGACTGATTAATGAGGGGCGGAGCTACAAATGGACACAGGTGAGTGGAAAAACACTGACAGAACACAGGGACACGGGTCACGTGGGACAACACAGGCACGAGGACAGACAGGAAACAGGGCCAGGCGTGACAGAAGCCTCCCCCTAAACGCGCAGCTCCCGAGGCGCGTAAAAACGAACCCCGGGGGCTGGCGGCGGGGAGAGGCCGGGGAAAACACGAGACGAAACCGGGGACTGAAACGGACACAGGACAGAGGACAGAGACTGGACGAAAGACTGAGACTGGACGGGAGCCTGAGACTGGACGGGGAACTGGACGGGTGACGGAGACTGGACGGGGAACTGGACAGGAGACTGAGACTGGACGGGGAACTGGACAGGAGACTGAGACTGGACGGGGAACTGGACGGGTGACGGAGACTGGACGGGACACTGGACAGGAGACTGGACACTAGACAGGGATGCAGACAGGACAGGACTGGACAGGGGAACAGGGACAAAAACATTTACTGGGACAGAAACTAGCACAGTGACGGGGACAGGAACTGAGACATTACTGGAAACGAGTACTGGGATGCAGACAGAAACTGGAACTAAAACAGGAACAGACACAGGTACAAATACAAACATAGACGGAAGCCCAGGGCTGGGAAAAGTCAATGTCTGAGGGGCCAGCCTGGGCAGAGTTCGAGGGGCTGGAGCAGGAGACCTCGCTGGCTTAGGGACACAGGGCCTAGGGCCAAACTTTGGTCTCGGAGCAGGTACAGAGTCAGAGGCGGACGGAGCCGCGGGTACAGGGTCAGGGACAGTGGGTACCACATTGGTGGCAGGCACTGCTGGTGCTGGAGCAGACACGGAGACTTGAGGAGCCTGAGCAGGCGCGGCGGGTGCAGCTTGAGCAGGCGCGGCGGGTGCAGCTTGAGCAGGCGCGGCGGGTGCAGCTTGAGCAGGCGCGGCGGGTGCAGCTTGAGCAGGCGCGGCGGGTGCAGCTTGAGCAGGCGCGGCGGGTGCAGCTTGAGCAGGCGCGGTGGAGCTAGCAGGCTAGCTAGCTTAGCCGGAGCTTCAGAGAACGGCTTCTCGGAGCGCGGATGAGCCACGGGAATCACACAGCGTAGCGTCCCATCCGCTGGCTTCACGGAGTACGCCGTCTCAGCCGGGAGAGTCGAGGAGCGCGGATGAGCCACGGGAGTCACGGAGCGTGGCGTCCCATCCACGGGCCTCACGGAGCGCGGCGTGGAAACAGGAGGCGGCCAGTAAACAGGTGCGGGATCAGGCAGCGGAAGGCGGGTTGGTGCGGGGAAAGGCTCCTCGTCCTCGGAGCTGCTGGGAGCACAGCCAAGAAAGTCCCACGGCTCCCGGGTAGCCTGGCCTCCTCTGTAAAGAGTACCGAGGCTAACCGCACCAACCCGTATCGCCCCCCCAAAATTTTCTCCGCTCCGGAAATCTTCCACCGGAGAAAGGGAGCGCTGAGAGCGCCGCCGCCCACCTCTTCTCCTCCGGCGCCGGGAAGTGGAGGAGTTTTCAGCCGCATACTCCTCCTGAACGCCGCGAGAGAAGGGAGTGGGTCGGATAGCCAGCCTGGATCCAAAAAAAGGATTACTTGCAGCGTCCATATTTTTGGTCGGTTCTTCTGTAACGCTGTGTGAAGGACGGGACGAGGAGAGCGGACGCTAATGCAAGTATCATTTATTATAGAACAGAAAACAAAACATAAACCAAACAGAAACTCAGAAACAGGAGACGAACTAACAGGCAGGATTTAACACAGCCGTGACAGACGTATACACGCACAAGAACCGACAGAAACACTAATGACTGAGATGCTTAAATATACACACAAGGCGGGAAGGAGAACAGGTAACACCTGGGGACTGACTAATGAGGGGCGGAGCTACAAATGGACACAGGTGAGTGGAAAAACACTGACAGAACACAGGGACACGGGTCACGTGGGACAACACAGGCACGAGGACAGACAGGAAACAGGGCCAGGCGTGACATCGATTGAGAAGAAGTACAGTGGATGAGCAAGTAGTTTTGCTCCTCTTTAATATATATATATATATATATATATATATATATATATATATATTTTTTTTTTTTTTTTCTTTTTAGATTTGGATTTAAGTTTAAACAAAAACAGGTCCATATACTATTATCAACCAATCTGAAGTTGGAGCAATTTGAAATTTGATATCTAATAGAAAAAAAATACATTAAAGTACATTCAGAATTTCCAAAAAACAACTTTATAACCTTTTAAACATTTAAATAGAATTTAATTTGATTAATTTAAGAGAATTTCTATTGGTTCATTCATCAATACATTTTGACACAGTGTAAAGGATAGTTTGTGTTTTTAAATGATGTAGTAAACCAAAAATCAACTAAATTGGAGATCTTTGTTTTTTTTATTAGACATGTTAATTGGAGATATATTGCATTTGCATTTATATAACTATAATAAAGTCATATCATGCTTTTAAACATTGCTATAAAACGTAACAAACAGTTGAAATTCTGCAGTCTCTACATGTCTCTCAGAGAATGAGTTAACACTCTGAGACTGATTCACACTCCATTAGCACTGATGCTTTTTTCACTGCACTCAGTAACAATGGACACATAGATTTGAGCCCCTCAAGGCTGATTAGAAACACAGGCGTACAAACCTTTATTTATGCAAATACTGTACACGAATAAGAATGGAATGTGATTACACTACAGTGCTACACATTGTTCTTCAAGGAAAACAGCATCGCATCACGGAAAATCACACAAAGGGTTGACAACTTAGACAGTTGCAAGCATCCTGACATCATTTGAATTTGACCTTTAAAACGTGACCAAATTTCATGAAGATTGGGAAAATAGAAATGCTCCAAAGTTGGACAAAATGTGCAATCTAAAAAAAGACCACTTCAGTTTCTGAGTCAGTTTCTCTGATTTTGCTATTTATAGGTAAATTTTTGAGTAAAATGAACATTGTTGTTTTATTCTATAAACTACAGACAACATTTCTCCCAAATTTCACATAAAAATATTATAATTTAGAGCATTTATTTGCAGAAAATGAGAAATGGCTGAAATAGCAAAAAAACTCAAATAATGCAAAGAAAACAAGTTCATATTCATAGAGTTTTAAGAGTTCAGAAATCAATATTTGGTGGAATAACCCTGGTTTTTGATAACAGTTTTCATGCATCTTGGCATGTTCTCCTCCACCAGTCTTACACACTGCTTTTGGATAACTTTATGCCACTCCTGGTGCAAAAATTCAAGCAGTCCAGCTTGGTTTGATGGCTTGTGATCATCCATCTTCCTCTTGATTAAATTACAGAGGTTTTCAATTTGGTAAAATCAAAGAAACTCATCATTTTTAAGTCTCTTATTTTTTTTCCAAAGCTGTATATTTCACATACACAATTGCCCTTTATATCAGTTATTTGTTGAACTGTTGATAAATCATTAATTATAAATATGAAAAACAACTTTATTTAACAAAATTATTTAAAAAACATTCAATCTAAAAGGTTGGTCATTTCTGACTTTCTGACCCGTATATGTGAATATACCAATAGAAATGCTCCAAAAAAATCAATCAATTTTAAAAACCATTTTGGAAATGAATAAATTGATAAATATCTAACAAACTCTGATTTCAGTAGACATTGGTTTACTATTTTCTACTATCTCTTACTATGTGCAATAAAACCCTTCACTTATTACTACTTCACTTATTAGTGCTTTAGTACTATGTGCAAAAGCTATATTCACCATGGTCAGCATAATCTGTTTACTGACAATATGTGCAGATTACCACTATTTATTTACTATGTATTTGCTGTTTATTTACTGTTATGTAAATAATACATAATACATATTAGAGAACCATGATCTAGATATATATGCTGTATTATTGTTATGTTTTTTTTTTTGTATTTCTTGTACATATAGATTTTTATTTTAGCTTACAATCATGCTTTTTTTATTTTGATTAAAACATCACCATCACCAGCACTCCTGATTTAACTTAATTGAGCTGTGATTAGCCAAATCATGTGCGGCATATGGAAAACGAATGGCACAAAGGGAAGCTTTGGGAATTAGCAGTTAGTATTAAAGAAAAACAATGAAGATTCTGTATTTGCACAGTTCTGTGTACAGTATACTGTAAATATATCATTTTTTACAGCTGATTCATAGTTTAAGACTAAGTTGACTGCTTTCAAACATGTAAAATAAAAAAAATCAAAATAATAATAAAAGTAATGATGTATTTCAGTATATTAGGACCTTGTTTTTATCATTATGTGGATGTAAGGAAGACCCCCTCCCTTTTTCTCTTTCTCTCTTTCTCTCTCCTGCTTTCTTTCTCTCTGTCTCTATCTCTGAATTCCTCTGATTTCCCTGGAGTTGCTCCTGTTTGCCGGCTGCACCACTCCCATCATTCATCACGCGCTCCTGTCCTCCTCTGTTTGTACAGCAGACCACTCTGTTTGTTCTACCTGTGCGTTCCTACACTCCATCACAGCAGCACCCAACAACGGCCGCTCATCCACAACATCCCCGTATCAGCCAGAGGGACAGGTGGCAGCATGTCGGAAAAGCTGCTTCCTTCTTCCATATCCGTACAAGCATCACTGTTTTCACAATATTTGGATCCGACGCTAATCTTAGATCGGTGATGTCGGACATTGCTCCAAATGGAAAAATCCATTTGGACAGGATAATGAACGTCCTTGAGTGTGTAGTGATCCACCTTTTGCTTATCTGCTGGCCTTTCCCACCCAGCCGGGGGTGACTTTTCACCTATATAGGTAGAGTGTAGTTCTTTCGACCTTTATTTTTCACTCTTGGTTACACACAGACAAATGAAGCTGTCACGATTACTTATAACTGCATAAAATGCCTGCCATAACATGCTTATGGCATAAAGTTTAGTCAGTGTTATGTAATAGGTGTTGCCAGTTATTGATGTGTTGGTTAGAAGAAGAAGAACCATAGAAAAACAAAATGTTTAAAACGTGAAATTTCGGTGCTCTCCAGACACTCTTCAGACACTGTCGATGGCGAAGTGTTATTTACCCTACTGTGTTATCTTTACCTTTAGTTAACTCATAGAAACCTCGATTTACTATTATTATTATATTACTCCTAATTCAGAATTCAGAAACCACAGTAGATTTCTTTTTGGGGGCCATTCAGTTCGGTGCATTTTTAGGGGTCCCACAGGGCTCTGTTTTAGGGTTTTTTTAAGTTGTTGGTAATTGTTGCAGGAACACTGTAGTTATATTATAAGATTAAATAACCAAAGTGTGGGTCTGCACACACAGTTTAAAGGCTGAATGAATGTACTGTAACAGTGAGATCTTAAGGATCAATGGCACTGGCCTTTATCAAGGGAAGAGTGTCAAAGATGTTTAAAATAACAAAGTTCTCAGCTGAATATTCCATTTGTTTTATATTTGGTAATTACAGCTGAACTAGTCAGAAACCTCTGTAGATTATTTTGGGGATCGTTCCGTTCAGTGTATTTTGTGGGGTCCCACAGGGCTCTGTTTTAGGGTTTGTTAAGTTGTTGGTAATTGTTGCAGGAACAATGTAGTAATATTGTAAAGAATAAACTGTAACTGTACTACATTCCTTTGCTTATTTGCTTAATTAGAGTTGTTTTCCTGTTTGTATTCTTATTATGCATTTCTACACAATTCCAAATAGAAATGGCTCGTTTTCCCAAAATGGTTCGCTTACACCAGAATGTGCTGAGCTGTTTAAATACGCACATCCTTAAGGGCTCGTCTTGAACGAAGTGAACTTTAATAAAAAAGACTCGGCCACTTAAGATCACCTGCGCAGTCCCTTGATCGCAAACTGGCCGCTTTTGTCTTTCCGGCGCCTCCTCGGGAGCCTCGCTTTTTGGGCGCGTTCGTTCCTTTGAGCCGGAGAAGAATGGCAGGGACCCGAGTGGGGCCAATTTAAGTGTGGGGGGTGGGTTTGGGGGGGAGGTGGGCTCATGCACGGCTAACGTGGAAGAACCCTGTGCAGCTTTTTCTTATTAACTCTTTTCTATTAACTTCCTGCCTCGATAAGATCTTAATCAGAGGCCCTCAAATTATCCGCCTTGACATTTATCAAGTCGAGTCGCCCGCTCGTCCAGCCTCGTCTCTAGGACCGCCCCGTTCTCTTCCCCCCCAGTCGCTCTGAATGGAAGTTAATTTGGAGTGCATGATTTATCTTGCCGGGCCCGAGCTCGACGAGGCCCGGCCACCTTTTCTTATTTTGTTTTTCAAAGGGAGGTCAGGCGGGGAGCGCGTTATTGCGGGGCTGTCCGGTGATTGCGTTCGGCGGGGGTGAGTGAATAGAGAGCCGGCGTGTCGCCGGGGCCTTTTCAGAGAGCCAGTGAAAGGCCAGATTAGGCGCCTGACTGCGGGGGGAAGACAGGCGGATGGACGGATGGACGGACAGACGGAGGGAGCAGCCGTTGTACGCTCCGACAATGGCGTGAATACCTGACAGGATCAAGACTGCTGTGACTAGTCCTGTTATCCACATTCTCTCACTTTTTTTACCCCCCACTTCCACCCCCACCCTCCCCCCACACACACACCTTCTTCTTTTTTTCTTTTTTCGTTCCAGTTGAGTTAACGCTTCCTCTGCCGTGACTACGGCTGCCTATCACGCATCACGGTGATCCGCTAAGAGAGGCGTGTAAAGCGCATTAGGACGATCGACGTTAATATTCAAGCCTGTGTGGCCTTTCTACAGGCTTCTTTACTCACTTTTTTCAGGTACATCTGAAGGACTGATGGGCGCCATTGACCTTACATCACTCCACTGTGTGTGTCTGTGCAAGTGTGTGTGTCTGTGTATGTGTGTGTGTATACCCATCCCATAGGTGACACCAGACAGGTGACAGCTGCCATGATAGTGAAGGCCAAAGTGTCTTACAGCTGCAAATGTTCACACACCCAGACACACACACACACAGCCTGAACATAACCTTGGCAAACATCAAAAGTGTCCAGCAGTTTACAGGCCACAGCACAACAGCAACAGTGTGGTCAAGCCAAGCAAAGCAGCCTATAAAAGCAGTACCTTGTCTGTTTATATGAAAGTTGCCAATAACTAAAAAAAGGGTTGACTTAAATACAGTACATGACCTAAAAGAAATAGCTCAAACAGGCATTCTAGCAATGCTAAATGGAAGCGCAATTGAAATTTAGGAAGTAACAATTAGTATGATTAAATTTGTGTAATGCTAATATGTATTTTTTTATGCATAGTTTTAACAACACCAGCTAGATAATTAAGTCTAACAGCATAATAACTAAATAAAAGCAAGATTCTAACCATCTTAGATTCAGTGTCCAATCAAAACAAATTAGAATTCATACATTTACTAGAAAATGGCACTAAAATATAGCAAATAAAAAAATAATCCACATTATTTTCAGGGGATTTCACGATCACATTCATTTTTAGTTTTTTAGGAGGGAGATTCTTTTTTAACCCTTTCAAAGTTTATAGTCTATTAACTACAGGAACACTATTGTCATGGATTGTCACCATCCATGTATCCTCGATCACGTTGGGGTCATAAATCAAGTTTTCTAATCATCTTCATGTTCATCTTTACAGATCCACAAGAAATCCACAGAAACACCTGTGGATGGTATACAGTCAGATATAAAGTGAGAGTGTTCTTCTGCTTCTCAGACTAAAAACATGTCAAGCTGCTTGATATTTTAGGGGCAGGTAAATTGGTCTTTCAGGTATTGCATTGTTGTAATGAATCCCATTTTCTTTGTATCCTTTTGAACATTTTGATGTACCATCCATTTAGGCAATTTTCTATGTAATCTATAGATTAAAAATTAAAATAATGTGCACAAACAACTATGATTCAACTCAAACAATTAATACATTATGTACCATCCAATTCTTCTGCACTATATTCATAGACTGAGGGTCATCTCAACACAATTTTCTAATAAATCTGAGGTTGCTACATGACTGAAAAGTAATCAAATTAAGGATGATCTGTGAAGTTTGTACTTTACTGGAAATCATTTAGTAATTACGCAAGTAATTGCAGAATAAGCAGAATGCATGAGTTGAAAGAAATACAGTAAATTCTAGACAATCGTCATCATGAACAGATGCTCTTATTATGTTGCTTACATAGTTGGGTTAAAGCTGATGTCTGTAAGTTTTGGGATTTGGGGCCCTCTCTGGTGAGAAAGGGTAATTGCACTGAGCATGCGGAAGAATCATTTTAAACTGGGAGGGTGTGATGTGGTCTCCTTTCAGAGTGGATGAATCCGATTTCAGGTTATGTTCAGTCAGAGAGAGAGAAAGAGAGAGAGAGAGAGAGAGAGAGAGAGAGAGAGAGAGCACTCAGTCAGAAACTTCACTTCAACTACACACTTTGGTTTTACTATGAGTAAATTAGCTACTGAGCTCTGAGTTTCTCCTTCTGAAGTCTCCACTGCTCCACCAGCCGCTCGCGTTAAGTAAAACTGAGCCGGATCCTCTTTTAGAGGCTGTATGTGTGACGTAAGTACGTAAAGACACACTGTGACCATTAAACACAATATTTTATCCCTTCTCCACTTAGAAATGCTTCTGCTTTCAGTTTAGAAACTAAATAATACAGACTGCCACTTTAAAAATGCGCTAAGCCACAGAAAGATTGCTCTGCTAGGCTGTGGGGTTACCACCAGAGTCTCAGTCTCAGAAAGCTTATTGTCCACGTTGCACTAATCACTGTCATATGCAAGGGATTGCACTGCCACTCACTACAGCCTACAAGCTGCTGACCATGAGGTTCCCAATCTCTTCGGTCACTATAGATCAAATGATTTGCGTCAACATTTACCTTGTAAAAAATGACAGAAATAATATGCTATGTGAATGAAGCCTAAGTAAATACGTTTTAGAGTTCTGAGAGATAGGAATTGAAGTGTGGGCCCTTTTAGTTTCAATCTTTCAATCAAAAAATAATCAGTAATAAATGCGAGCGATTGTGTTGGATACAGTTTTCTAACACACCTGCTTCTCCCAAGATGTAAGACTCACACATGTTGCAAGATTGACATTTAATTTTTAGCTAATCAGTAAATAAACAGCTCTGGAAAAATAATGAGACCATATAAAATGATGAGTTTCTTTTTTAATTTTACCAAATTAAAAAATTCTGGAATATAATCAAGAGGAAGATGGATGAGCACAAGCCATCAAATTAAGCTGAAGCGCATAAAGTTATCCAAAAGCAGTGTGTAAGACTGGTGGAGGAGAACTTGCCAAGATGCATGAAAACTGTGATTATGAACCAGGGTTATTTCACCAAATATTGATTTTTTTGAACACTAAAACTTCATGAATATGAGCTTGATTTCTTTGCATTATTTAAGGTCTGAAAGCTCTGCATCTTTTTTTGTTATTTCAGTCATTTCTCATTTTCTACAAACAATTGCTCTAAATGACAATATTTTTTTTTTGGAATTTGGGAGAAATGTGGTCCGTAGTTTATAGAATAAAACAACAGTGTTCATTTTACTCAAACATCTACCTATAAATAGCAAATTCAGATTTTTCCATATTTGTATATGTTCAATGCCTATGTTCAAATCTCTACTACACTTGTGGTGGTTAAATTACCTAGCTATGGTAAGCAACCTAACTGAAGCTCAGGGATTACCTGTTTAAGAGACTAATAGTTTAACAGATTTCACATTGCCATGGCTGCAACACACTTTTTGCATGCTGCTCTCTATACCTGACAACCCTGAGTGTGGAAATGGTAATGGGGACATTTCTGAGAAACTTCATGTTTGATGTTGGTTACAAACTGAAAAAAACATTATATTAATGATTTTAGGAACTGTTTGACAACAAACTATAGCTCGATTGCTCATAATTGAATCACAAACAGGTTATTTTGAATCACTATATGAAAAATGCACCCACTGTCTGCACCTCCCTGCAGTATGATCAGGGTGTAAACATAGCCAAGCAACCTAATAGCCAGTCACTGAGGAGTGGCCAGTAAGAGTGGTGCTGGAGGATCAGCTTTCTGTCTGAGCCCACACTGATCAAAGCCATGAATGATTACATCATCAACTGGTCCAGAAACAAGTCCTGTGAATACAAATTAACAGACACCTTTTAAAATATGAACAGAATATACTTGATGTATATATATACAAACATCCTTGTTTACTAGACCTCTACTCTCTATACCTGTGTTGTCTACCTTAAAAAAGGAAATTCCGACCACATGCCATCAGTATTTTCTGTTAACAACAACGTCCATTGTTAGCCACAGTGTGAGCATTGTCTTGTTGAATTGCCTCGTTAAATCCTGTCTTTACAAGCATTACAGGAGGGAAAAGTGAACTCGTCTGGGATCAGCTGTTAGAGGCAGACACCGACAACAGCATGGTTATCTGCACTGGCTGGCAGGTCAAGTGGCTCCGTGTCAGGTCCTTCTCGAGTGATCTGTCTCAGTGTCTCTCTGTGTGAGTCCCTGTCTCTCTCTCTCTCTCTTTCTTTCTTTCGCTCGCTCACTCACTCTCTCAGACACACACACACACACACACACACAAACACACACACACACACACGCACACAGCCTACATCTAAGTAGACGGACATGCACTCTGGAGAATCGAATGACCCTCAAAGTCATGTGAACATCTATGGCTGTGACCTGACCCGGGTTAAGGGACCATGCGACACATGGTGAGAAGATCTTAGTAGTAATAAAGACATGCAGAGCTATTAAAAAAAATTAAAAAGGAATGAAAAAGGAATAAGAGAAAAGCCTGAAATGTGCTTACTGTACACCGAATTATAAGGCGCACTATGAATGAGCATCTATTTTCTGGTCTATTTTCATCCATAAAATGCACCGGATTATAAGATGCATTTTACGCAACACTAGTAAGGCCGCTACATTAAAATGAGCAAGAGTGTCGCCATGTTCCCTTCTAATGTGGAAGCTGGGGGAAGCACTTTAGGGAAGAACACTGTAATTCTTGAAAAAAACAATGAGTGCTGGATGTTAATTGACACAGATTTCTCTTCTGAAAACTGTTTATTTATATAAAGTAAGCTTAGATTTCCAATATTTTATCTAAGCAAGTTGTAAATGCTGTAAATGCTGATAGCACTAGACTGAGGAACCTTAAGTGTTTCAGTAACCCAGAGTGCTTTTAGTTAGTGGTTCGTCCCACGTAGCTTGTTTGCTTGTTTTAACATGGCAAACGAGTCCAATATACTTGCCTCGAAATGGCAAAAGAACTTGCTCTGCGGCTAATGCTAATGCTGCTGCACCTAGCCTTCAGCAGAGTGGCTTTACTGTGCCTTAATACCCGACTGGTAGAATTTGTACATAGGATGCGCCAGATTAAAAGGCGCATTGTTGATTTTGGGGAAAATGTAAGGAATTTAAGTTTGAAGTAATATAAAAAGAAGGTCAATTATATACACTCATCAAAAAACAAAATAGTTGCATCTGGGAGGAAATGTCCAGAAATGTCAGACTACAAAACTACTAGGAATGAAGATAAAACGTACCAGGAACAATATATCACAAAAAAAAAATATCGTAAAGACGTATTGTTTAATGCATGTGTGATGCAACATGCCAGACGTGTTAACACGGAGTCGTAGAGGTTCTTAATGGTGTCCTGTGGCTGGTAGGGGATTTCAGGGAATCTCATATCCACCAAGACAACTTTTTTCGTTGTTCTAAAACATTCATTCATTCAACGTTTTTCTTATGAACGGACCAATAGAAATGCTCCATTGTGACACGAGTGTTTTGAGATCTAGCTAGGACTGTCAATAGCTGTCAATGTTTATTACAAGATTGTAAGAGGGTATAAAACCTCACTCTCCAGAACATCCTCCACACCTTATACAAGCCAGTCGTTTTCCAGAGCCGCTGACTAATTTGTGATGCAACATTTTGCTGAGATGAGTAACGTGGCTAGAAAGACCCTAATTATTCACCACATCCTCTTATTTACATTTCGCTTCATACATCCCCTTACATTCACAAAAACTGCACGACTGCTTTGGTTACATCGTCATGATCATGTAATTGACACAGGGCAGGGCCTTGTGAGTTTATTCACAGGACCCACCGTGTTTCCCAGCAGTGTGGTCAGTGGAGGGCCTGAAGAATGTGGAGGTTGTGACTAAACGCATGGCAAGGGTATGGTCTATACATCTGCAAGCACTTACAGAGGTGGAACTGACGATTCTGCCCACTGTTATTCTAACATCCCTCTGACATCACTGTGAATGAACATAAACGACTCCTCAGTATATAAAGATGGACGCAGATGTGGGCAGGCCGTGGTCAGTGAGACTTGGCTGGTGCGTGGAGGAAGAGCGTCCTCACGCTGAAGAAGGAGTTACCTGCTTCAACTTTAATAAGAAGCCTCCATAGACATACTTCAACCTTCAAAAATCCATAATTCTAAAATGATCCATAATTCTAAACAAAAATGTTGGATTAAGACCTCCCACTGTGATATAATCTCACATTTGTAATTATCCACATCTAATATGAGTATCAGTTTCAGAATGGTTGGTATAGTTTATACTTTTATATTTCTTTTATATTCTTGAGTTTGTGTGTCTGTGATTTTGGGTCAGAGGCGTGTGGATGGTGTGGGCGGGACCATGAGGCTTCGTGGACCAATCACAGCTACTGCAGTCTGCATAGCACAATGTATAGTTACATTTCTGAGGAGGTGTATGTCACAAAGCTGTGGAAATGGATCTTGAGGTCCTGATTTTCTAATGAACTAATTAATTTGGACAGTCATTGATTAATATTAGGCTCTTTAAAACTTATAAACTTAAAAAAAATCACGTTGTCAATAACTGATTTTGAATTCCTTTAATTCCACAGAAATCACATTTCTTCCTGCTTAATCACTTTATTATTATTAAATACATTTTTATGTTCTACATCTTTAGAAAAAAATAAGATACCACTTAAAAATGATGAGTTTCTTTGATTTTACCAAATTGAAAACCTCCGAAATATAATTAAACCATCAAACCAAGCTGAACTGCTTGAAAAGTTAAAAAAAAGTTTTCCAAAAAATGATCCAAAAGCAGTGTGTAAGACTGGTGGAAGAGAACATGCCAAGATAAATGAAATCCAGGGTTATTACAACAAATATTGATTTCTGAATTCTTAAAACTTTATGAATATGGACTTGTTTTCTTTGTATTATTTGAGGTCTGAAAGCTCTGCATTTTTTTTTTCAGCTATTTTTTTTTCTGCAAACAAATGCTCTTTATGACAATATTTTTATTTGGAATTTGGCAGAAATGTTGTCTGTAGTTTATAGAATAAAACAACAATGCTCATTTTACTCAAACATATATCTATAAATAGCAAAATCTAAGAAACTGATTCAGAAACTGAAGTGGTCTCTTCATTTTTTCCAGAGCTGTATTATGCATTTTGATACAAATTGGTATTGGATGAAAACGTTATTAAACTTTAGTTGCAAGCTTTACGAAATGTTCATGGTGACCTTAATCTGTGTCAAAGTTACATTTTGATTTTCTAAAAATATTACTTAAATTAAAATAATTACTGAAATTATATTTTACAACCACAACATGCTGGACAGCTTAAGCTTTACCTAAGCTAAGTATGGAGACAATATGATAAATATAATGAGAAAGTATCAGTGTAAAGATTGTGATGTCATTGATGTCTAAGGTTACTTTCTTATTGTGTTATCCCAAGATGACAGGGTGGACAGGAAGGACAGGGATTTATTGTACATGTTTAAGTAGCTTGACATCATGTTACACAGTGTTTATATTCATTTTTTATATTGATCCAGTCCATTTTAGCCCTTTATACCATGACATAAAAACTGCAGGACGAATGTTAGTACATATTAGTACAAATAAATGAAAAAACCCAAAGGGTTCCTCTATCCCATCACCCACAGAACCCCCCACATTGTTAAAGAGCCCAGGAAACCCCTCAGCGTCTGCACCCAGCCTAACATCACCCTGACCGTCCCCTCACTGGCGTCCGGAGCCCACACACCCAAACAAACCAGTCCACTGCTTTTGTCCACCACTTCGTCCTTCCAGCTTCCGTCTGCACTTAATAAACACACACACACACACATACATACACACACACTAACTCACACTCACACTGTGCATCCGCTCCGGAGGATACCATGACTGGGCAACAATGGAGTTGTTGGTTCATTGTGCTAAATCCCCCTCACCCTCCACACACACACACACACACACACACACACACCCCTCTTTCCAATCTCTGTTTCGTGCTAATTAATTTAATCCTGTAAGCAGGTGTAAGCCTGCTTGTTAAGGAGCCAAGTCCAGTCTGCCCAGAGCAAAGTTCGCGCGAACACAGCCCGGCGATTGTGAAAGGAGAGAATTAGAAGTGGGCATAAACAACAACACTGAATTGACCAAACGGCAAGCGGAAAAATCCTGTTTAGGGACCAGACAGCGGGGGGTGAAGAATAGGCTTGTTTTTTTTTCTCTCTCTCTCCTTCTTCTTTTTCCTCTCTCACTCTCTTTTACTTTTTCACTCTCGCTTTTTCTTTCTCTTTAACTGACTCACTTACTCACTCACTCCCCTTTTCTTGGTTTTGTCCACATGACTCATCAATATCTCCCCTCGTTCAGGATTCAGAAAAGGGGGCAAAGAAAAGAACGGGACACCCACTATTTCTTTTTCCTTTTCTCCTTAATTCTTTATTCTTTTTTTGGACACTTGGGTGAGAAGAAGCTGTGTCTGCACTAGTTCTTTTTCTCACCGCTCTATTTTTTCTTTCCTCTGCCTGCATTTCTTTTCGCAGCCTTTTTTCCTTTCCTCTCTTGAACCATCGTGTTCTGTTTTAAATGTGCACGGTGCACGAGGATCCGTCCATGGCCCCGGTGTGTGTGTGTGTGTGTGAGGGATCAGTATTTGGCAGGGTGGGCCTGCTGGAGAGAGGATAAAGGGGCGGTGTGAAGGAGCAGGATTTGGCGAGGGCCGCCCGCTGGAGGACAGATAAAGTGAGGCGGCCGAAGGGCCTTTTAAAACGCTGCCACCGCGTCCAGCGGCAGCCGTGCCAGGGACGGATCTCTTTTCCGGCAGGCACCGTGCTTCCAAAAGGCTTTTGGCAGTGGCAGGAGAGGCCTGGGTGATGGGTGGGTGGGGGTGAGGGGGTGAACGAGGGCAGGAAAAAAGAGGGGGACGAAGTGGGAGACGGCAAAGTCATGCTTTTCTAGGATTATCTTAAATATTTTACAGTGGATTTTCAACTATAGAGCATTATATTATAATAATTATCGTCTTGTTTCTGTACCAATTATCTTATTATTTTTATGGGAAGTTATATTATAATTACAGACTGTAGTCTTGTATCTGTTTCTCTGTATACGTTCTTTAATATCCAGGACCCCACAGGATAGACCATCACAGAGCAGCTATTATTTGGTGGTGGGTCATTCATTCTCAGCACTGCGTTGACACCCACACTTGTACAAGTGGATCAGACACAGCAGTGCTGCTGGAGTTTTTAAACACTGTGCCAACTCACTGTCCACTCTTGTAGATGTAAAATCAGAGACAGAAGCTCTGAATCTGTTCCTGCACAGTTTATATTGGCCATCTTGTAGTCTTGTATCAGTGGTCGCAGGACTCTGCCCACAGGATACTGTTGGTAGACTTTTTTTAGGTGTTTAAAAACAAAAACTCCAGCAGCACTGCTTAATGCCACAGTAATGAGCAGCTGATTTGGATGTCAGCTCATTATGTTATTATTTACCAACTTTGTTGTCATTATACTTGTTCCTGTACATCAAAATCATCAATTTGCATATTCCAGCATAAAAAGCTGCTTGAAGAAGCCGAAGAATGAGCTAATTTTGCTAATTATAGGAATATGTTTGAGAAAATAAAAATATTGTAATTTTTGGCATTTATTTTCAGGAAAATGAAAAATTCAGAGCTTTCAGAAATCATATAATGCAAAGAAAACAGGTTCATATTCATAAAGTTTTAAGAGTTCCAAAATCAATATTTGGTGGAATAACCCTGGATTGTTAATCATAGTTTGCATGCATCTTGACATGTTCTCCTCCACCAGTCTTACACAATGCTTTTGGATAACTTTATGCCTTTACTCCTGGTGGAAAAACTCAAGTAGTTTAGCTTGGTTTGAGGGCTTGGGATCATCCATCTTCCTCTTGATTATATTACAGAGGTTTTCAATTTGGTAAAATCAATGAAACCCATCATTTATAAGTGGTCTCTTATTTTGATGCCTTGCATATGCAGTTCCTTGGGTGTCAGAGCTGGGATTTATATCTCACCCTAGTGTACTGCATTCCTGTGAAACATTGAGTGCAAAATCTATCATTGTTAGAATTGTTCCAGGTTAGCATTGCTTACAATGCCAGTTTATAACAATGCCATGTCCAAACAGCAAGGAGACATGTCCACAGACAGAAGTTAGGCAGTACTGTGAGTATGACTGATTTAATGAGACACAAATAGAGAGAAGTGCTAATTAATTATATAAAACTACTGCTAATATTACTACTGCCTACTACTCTTGATGTGTGGGGCAGCCATCTTTGATTCCAAACATCTGAGGCCTTAAATTTAAGCAACATGGGGCCGGCATTATTCTTTTTGTGCATCAGTGTGGACTCACAATCAGTAGTGTCGGACAACTACTTGTGTCAGATCACTACAACATCACATTCAACATGTGACCAGAGATAAATGTAATAAACGTCAATTAACACCGACAAGTCTTTTGTTCTCTGAGACTGAGATTGAGCCTGGTAGAGAAGTGCGGCACGGACCCCTGCTCCAAAGTCTGGTGACAGTCGATCATCTTGCAATGAGCTTTTTCTTTTTTTCACCCCCCTCTCTTTCTCCGCTGAGCTAATGTGATCCCAATCTGCCCAAAAGCACATCCTCTTTCAGGCCCTGAGCTGGACAGCACTTTGCTTTTCTGCTCTTCTTTTTCTGCTCCTTAGGTCCCTTTTTCCCCCGCTTTTTGTTCTTCATAAGGTGTCAGCAACACAAGTTCACCCAATACATTCCTTTCTGCTTGTAGCGCAACAAGCTATTGAGCAGAGATAAGCCCCTTTTAGAAACGAAGGAGAATTTAATTCAGCTTTGAGTGACAGCAGGAAGATTTATCCCCTGCGCAGACAATGCAGGCTTTTCGGGGACTTTAATCTCCTCCAGACAATGGCGTGTTTTTCGCCCCTCGTCCTGGGCTTTTCCCACGATGCACGCTGATTAGCGCCGGCCGATTGGACGCTGGCCATTATCTCTCATTTTCAGTGAATCGTCCACGTTTGTGCCGAGAATGGCAAAGGCGGACCGGGGCGGAAAGAGAGAAAGAGAGAGAGAGAGAGAACGAGAGAAAGAGAGAGAGAGGGCAAAGAAGGAAAATAAAGAAGGAGAGGATGAGAGCGGCGAAGAAAGAAGAAGTTTTCTGTGCCAAGTTCATTCAGAGTCCGGGACGTGTGGATGCTGAGCGAGGTCAGGAGACACTATCGTAGACACACACACACACAGACAGAAAGAGAGAGAGACTGAGAGAGAGAGAGAGAGAGAGAGAGAGAGAGAGAGAGAGACAGAAAAGAAGTAGATCAAGACATGGAAGAAAGACAGGGAGACTGAAAGTGAGATAGAGAGATAGAGAAGTAAAAAGGAAAGGAGAGAAAAAGGCAAAAACACCTGAGAGACATGAAAAAGAGAAGGAGATAGAGGAAGGAAAGAAGTAAAAGAAAGAAAAAAGAAAGCAAATAAAGAGAGAGCCAAAACAGAAGGATACAGATCGAGACTAAGAGAGAGAGAGATGTTACACTCAATAAAAAAGCAGTAGGAACAGTCAGGAATGAAACGTGTAGGGTCAGCTTCAGTGATGAGCCCAACTTTTGTCTTGGTGAAGATGACCAACTAATTTGTGCCCAGATCACCTTTGGTCTTCATCACAGCCACTTTGACAGCAGCTCATTGTTGCATTAATGAGGTCATGCAACCAGTGGCTCTGCCTTTTCTGAACACACACTCATCCACACACTGCTCACTGTTGTCTCAAAAGCTTTCCTCGAAAACATAAATGCAATGCAGTACACATTAACTGCATTGCCAGACCTATTCCCGATTGAAAATAATACAGTATATGGGATGCTATTGGACATGTTATCAACACTCCAGCACTACTACAACATATGCAGTGTAAGAAAATTCAAGCTGCATAAGATGGATTATCATAAGGCGTCATTAAGAACCTCTACAATGAAAGTAATAAAGAAAGAGCAGAAGCAGGAGGATCGAAGGAGGAGGTTCGACACAGCCAGCCTGATGCTTCCAGGGCGATTCTTTTCTCCTCTTTGAAAGTCTGTCTCTCTGTCTCTCTCTCTCTCTCTCTTTCTTTCTCTCTTTCTCTTTTATCGCCCGCTGAGCTCCAATCAGAGCCATTGCTTAGGCCAGCGTCTCGCAGGCCCTGTCAGGACAGTTCAAAGTCACCATTGCCAAAGCCAATCAAAACCTATTCCATTTACATTCTGATTTATTCCAGCCAGCCGGGCCAGTGCCTATATATCACAGCTCGTCTGAAGGCAACTCTGGACTGAGTGCCTCGCCAATCCAGAGATGGAGAATATGCTTAATGAATATTGAAAAAATAAATAAATAAATAAAAAAGCCTGATCTCGGTTATTGAGGGATATTGATCGAAGACTTGGTGAGTAAGTGAGTATGTCGCCGTATAGTAAGCGTATAGATTATGTCATTTGGATATATATTCTGAGGAATTCCGTTCCAAAGCTCTCGGCCTGGAGATTAAAGCGGCAAATAAACACTTTGCATTATTTGTGTACATACAGAAAACAAACGCCCAAATGCCCAAGTCCCAAAACGACGGACTACAATGGAATTCATAAGAGCCTGCACTCAAATTCAATTTCGCTGCTCTCAAATCACGCTAAACCTCCCTTACTTTGACTAATTCCTCTGTTTGTCAATCTAGAAAGGAAAAAAGCAAACCAACAAATCCTAACTTCTCCCGCCGGAGCATTTCCTAGGCCTCCTCCCGTCCAAAAAAGCCAACCCACATGATGTAGCGTAGTCCCAGCTTGGAAGCAAAGGAAAATAAATATTCCACTAATTACAGAAGGGGGAGAAGACATAGGCAGATGTCGAGGATGACAAACCCCAGATGGATATCTCTGCCTGGGCCGCGGATGCATCCTGACCACGAGGCCGGACAGAGACCCACAGCGCTGGAGCTACGGGGGCGCTCTGCGGCCGCTCGAATGCCTTCGCTGCAAAAATGACAGCATCCCTGTGATTTGGTAGAATAAATATTTGTCTCAGAGCTTGGCAGTGGCGTCTCCATTGACCTTTGGCTGCTACGCGTGTATGTTGGCACGCAAATGGCAGCGAATGTCAAATTGGTT
The DNA here is from genome assembly GCF_023375975.1 of Astyanax mexicanus. Taxonomy (NCBI): domain Eukaryota; kingdom Metazoa; phylum Chordata; class Actinopteri; order Characiformes; family Acestrorhamphidae; genus Astyanax; species Astyanax mexicanus. The sequence goes on along the minus strand of NC_064419.1, from coordinate 19,498,627 downwards.
GTTTTTCTACCCAAATAAGATCTGCTAATTAACACCGTGTGCTAGATTTACTAGCTCGACTATGATTAGAATGGAATAGGATGGGTCCAGTTTAGAGGTTGTCGGTATTATTTAGTCAGTTGTATGTGATGTAGTACATGATGAAGTATAGGCGGGGAATATGGTAACAATGGAAGCGATGACTAAATAATATATTATAGCTTTTGTGCAAAAAAGGTTGGACAGTGTCTTTAAATAGGCAACAATTCACATAAGTAGGAAAAAAAAAGTTTTTTTTATGTTTTAATGTATGAAATTCACTTTGAAATAACCACCTTTATTATTACTTTTTGGTAACACTGTCTTTCTAAATAAAGTAGAGTAGGAGAATAACATAATTCCTCATATATATGTTGAAAATAAATATTTTGGAAGTATTTGCATACCATACAGATTCACAAGGAACTGTTTACAGATATCACTGAAAATAAAATTTAAATAGAATTCAATGGAAGTTAAAAAATAAAGTAAAAAAAATTAAAAAGCAGATATTTCTATGAAAATTTAGATGTTCTATAGTAACTGTATGTGAAATTTGTGGTTTCCAAGGTTGGTAACTCTTATCTTGATTAACTTATCCTGTGCAACAGAGGTAACTCTTGGTCTTCCTTTTCTGGGTCGGTCCTGATGAGAGCCAGTTTCATCATAAAGTTTTTCATGGTCTTTGTGACTACACTTAAGAATATTTTCAAAGTACTTGGAATGTTTCGGATTGGCTGACCTTCATTTCTTAAAGTATTTTTTTCTTTACTTATTTGAGTAGTTATTGGATTAGTATGAATTAGAATATTACTCAATTAGGGCTTTTCACTGTGTACCTGTAACTCTACCTCTTCACAATTTTACAACTGATGCTCTCAAACACATTAAGAAAAAAGAAATTCAAATAATTAACTCTTGACAAGTTGAGCACAGCTATTAACTGAAAGCTAGCCCAGGTGACTCTACCTATAGCTACTAAAGCTGACTGAGAAAATCTAGCCAAGATGTGCATCTAAGCAAGAGATTCTTACTTTGAAGTATCTAAAATGAATAAAATCTAAAACATATTCTGGTTTTTGTGACACATTTTTTGTTTTTTCTTCATAATTTAGATGCCTTAAAATGTAGAACATTTAAAATGTATGAACAAACACTACATTTAAGGTATGGCCAAACATTTGACTGGTATTGAATGGTGTATGTGCATGTTTTCATTCATAAATGACAGTTGCTACATTTTCATATCAAAATCACATTTCTATTCATCCTTAGAAGAATTTAAATCTAAATTTGATTAAAAAAAAATTTACTCTGACTTAATGAACATTATGAATTTTTGCATTTTTGGTATGTTTCAGTCGTTTCTCCACATCAGAATAAGCATCAAACATTCTGAAAGTGAAGACAAATGATACAGCTAATTAGGTAGCTAATTACGTCATTATATTTAAGTAGCATAGCAACATTAGCAGCCCTAGACGTGTAACAGGTTCATTAATCATATCTTACGGTACAGTCTGCCGGGATTAGCCTACGCCGAGCCGCGGCAGCGTTCAGTGCTGAGACTCAGGTGAATGGAGTCTAACTAAGGACTAGATGCGATGGTGAACAGGAAATGCTCCGGCATTGTTCCTTCAGGAAATCCCTGCCTGCATTCATACCTGCTGGTGTCTCACCACAAATCGCACCCCCTTCAAATCTATTCACCCCCGGCTCTCAGAAAACGCCTTCTAAGAGAAAGGGTCAAGAACCTATTAAATACCAGCTTTGATAACAATGACCCCCAGCCTTGCTCCCCCACACCCCTCCTCCTCCTCCCAACTTCACTTTTAAACCTCCCCTCCTCCTCCTCCTCCTTCTCCTCCCTCCATCCACCTTCCTCTTCCTCTTCCTCTCTGTGTAGCATCATGTTCATCAAGGCCTGCAAGGTTTACCTTGTTTAGCCAAACACATTTACTTTATGTAAATGAATCCAGTAAAGTTGCTGCAAGCCAGAGTTGCAGTATCCTTTCCATTTAAAACATCTTTGCAGAAAAAAAACATTGTTACACTTTCTATGAATGTCATCTCTATTAGACTCTATAAACACATTTATAACTTTTAGAATGCATCCGTAAGTCATTACAAGCATGACTATAAATATTATATACTAACATGGTTATATATATACAGTATTATTACAAAATCATTACCCCTTATAGCCACGTTTATTATGCATTATAACTTGTGATCATAGTACATTATTAGCTGTGCTTATAATACAGCTCTGTAAAAAAAATGAGAGCACTTCAGTTTCTGAATCAGTTTTTCTGATTTTGCTATTTATAGCAAAATCATAAGAGCATTTATTTGCAGAAAATGAGAAATGGCTGAAATATGGCTCAAATAATCCAAAGAAAACAAGTTCATATTCATAAAGTTTTAGAGTTCAAAAATCAGTATTTGGTGGAATAACCCTGTTTTTAATCACAGTTTTCATGCATCTTGACATGTTCTCCTCCACCAGTCTTACACACTGCTTTTAGATAACTTTATGCTTTTCCTGGTGCAAAAGTTCAAGCAGTTTATCTTGTTTGATGGCTTGTGATCATCAATCTTTCTCTTGATTATATTCCAGAGGTTTTCAATTTGGTAAAATAAAAAAAAAACTCATCATTTTTAGTGGTCTCTTATTTTTTTAGGAGCTGTATAGGGGTTAAAATAGTACATATACATATATATATATATATATATATATATATATATATATATATATATATATATATATATATGAATAAAACATTATTAAGTCATTGTTCATGACTTTGCACATAAATTAATGTTTGAAATCGCTTTTTACATGAAGATCCCAGACCCATTTCTAAGTATTGATGCCAAATTTAAAATACAATCAGATAAATTAATTTATGTTTTATTTCTGTTGAGGGAACATGACTGTAAATATTGTAAGGTCAAACTCCTGATGTAACATACATGACAACACAACAATTCCTAACTCATATTTAACTTTTTTTTTTGTTTGTTTTAAGCAATTTAATAGTTAAACTGTTTGGAACAGAGCTATAAAAGTGAAAAAAAAAGTCCCACTTTTCTAGTTTGTATGAATCTACATAGGTTTGGTAGTAGTCTTTTGTTTTTCGAAACATTTTAAGTCCACATAAGTTTGATTCCACACTTTTCCATTTATTTTAAAACCTAAATCGGTTTGAGTCACCATTGGTTTGAATCCCCTTTTTTCAATTTATGGGATTCCCCACTGATGTACTCAAGGACTAACATATATATATATATATATATATATATATATATATATATATATATATATATATATATATATTGTTTTGAGAATACTACATGTACTAACATACATTTATTGAGATCATTGCTGTTTTTAGGATGTTTTTTTTTTTTTGGTTGGCTTTGGAAGTTTCTTTCTTTACCATTTTCTGTTCTTGCTTTTTTCACTATTGACACTATTTTCCATGTCTTATTGCATGTTCTATTTTTTCCCCTCTCATTATTGGCCGCCTATGAGCACAGTGTGTTTCATCAACTTGCTGCGGCGCAACCGGTTTGGAGCAGCACTCGCATGGCCATTTTTATCAGGATGACTATTTTCGTGACGCTACTCTCTTTCTCTCTCTCTCTCTCTCTCTCTCTCTCTCTCTCTCTCTCTCTCTCTCTTTCTCTCGTTCACTGCGCCCCTTCTTCTCCCATCTGAAAAAAGCCATGCGCCTTAACGAGCCCTCGGCCGTCCCGTTTCCCAGCTATAAAAACACGGGTCTGCGCTGAAGATGCTTGGAGGATGTGGTTATTATTGCACTGCGGCCCGGGCCACTTTCAGTAAATGATGCTCCAAACATAGCCCGAAAGGAATGACTTGGGCTTCTGCTCATCATTCCTCATTTGCACAAGCCCATGAGTCAGCCCTAGTGATATTATTTGTTCCAGAGAAAACACCAACTCTCTCTTTCGTTCTGTGTCTCTCTCTCTTTCTCTCTTTTTCTGTGTGTCTCTCTCTCTCTTTCTCTCTCGCCCGGCCTGCGCGCAATACTCATCCCAGGCAAGTAATTCAAAAAACATGGCCATAATTTGCTATGACATGTTTCATTTTGGAGCTCCGATCAGATAGGCATCTCTATTGCATTCATCCTCTGGACAGACGAAAAGTGGGGCTATTTGGGCAGAATGGGAAATGGGTTTAGCATGGGCCAGAAACACGGCTGGGACAGTCTGAACGCTAACGCTCTGTTTATACTCCGTTTACGTGTGCCAAGCTCAAACGAGCCATAGACTCTCATGTAGATGTCAGAGGTGAACTGATTGTAGGCAATACTGAGAAGAACACTTTCAAAACTGGAAAATTCTTACAGGCAAATTGTTTCTGACGTAATTACCAAAAAGTACGAGTGTTTTAAAGCTGGATACCATTTTTTAAACATAGCAAAAAAAAAGTTTTACTATAAGAGGGTAAAAAGAACATGTTTTCGATCTAGTCGGAGCCGGAGTCAGCGGTTGAATTCTGTGTTTTACTAGGCTACTAGAGTGCTGCCAACCTAAGCCACAAATATGAGCATTTTCCCTGAAAAGTCAGGCAGGGGGGAAACAAAGCACTTGAGGAAAGAGAGAGAGAGAGAGAGAGAGAGAGGGGAATAGAGAGAGAGAGAGAGAGAGAGAGAGAGAGAGAGAGAGGTGGGTGTAAAAACTGGCCAGTGACCCACTGAGGTTTAATTTGGGTGAGAGTTGAGCGGGAAGCCAGAGGCAAGCCTATATAGACGCATGCGCACACACACACACACACACACACACACTGGTGAAATATCTCTTTGCCCTTCCACCACCTTTGGTAAGGCCCATTACTTCCACCCACCGTTGCCCCTGATGGAACTCATGTCAAAAAAATACCCCCCAAAACTCACACTGAACTCACACACTCACACACTTAAACGCCTGCTCGACCAGAACTCGGATGATGAAGAGATACACTCTAGAAGTCATGAAAACATGAAAAATGAAGATGAAATCAATCCACTGCACTATAATGTATGGAGGATGTTTTTTTTTTAGGTCCACCATTGATAATCGTTTTGATGTTACTGGCTCAAAACCCAGTTTTGGTTATGTAATGAAATCAATAATATTTAAGATACTTTTTTTATAAACAGGTTCTTTTGTTTGAATCCTCATATGTTTTTCCATCAGTTTGAAGTCCCCACTTTTCTGTATGTTTAAGTCCCCATTTTATTATTTGTTTAAAGTCCTCATTTGTTTGAATTACCAGTTACCACTTTGTTTCAAATCCCTAATTTCAATTTCTTTGAGTACCCATTTTCATTAGTTCCCTGTTGTTTTTTAAATCCAACTAACTCAAAACACACTTATGAGTGCATATAACCAACAGATATAGGCATTAGAGCCAATTGAAAAATACAGTAGTTTTTATTAGTGATGATTACGACCATTATAATCTACAAACTGCAACTTTTTTAATTGCAGCATCACCAGAATTCAAACGTAATGTTTAATACTCCAATAAATAAGAAAAAAGAAAGCAAACATTCACTATGATCTCTCTCTCTCTTTCTCTCTCACACAGCCTCTGCACAAAAACTGGTCCCAGGCAAGTAATTCAACAAATATGGCTATAATTTGCTATGACATGTTTCCTTTCAGAGCTCTGATCAGATAGGCATCTATATTGCATTCGTCCTCTGGAAAGAAGAAACGTGGAGCCACTGATGACTCCCAGTTTTATTGATAATAACTATCAAAGGAACACAGCACACAACATGTAGCATTTTTGCTTAAAAAATAAAAGCTTTAGAATCATGTTGATGCACCACTGGCTGCAATAGTAGTGTTAATTTGCAATCTTTGCTACTGTGGGTTCAGGATGCTGCTAACTGCACTATGTTACTTTTGTGAAGCAAGCTTTTCAGCTCATCCAGAAAAGTGTGTCCTTTATTGTTGGCTCAACTTGTATTGTTACCCTTAAGGGTCAATATTCTTGATTGCAACACAAACAAAAAGTGTTATTTCAGCCTAATTCAAGTTTTATTTAAAAAAAAAAAACTGCAAAATCAAATATCCTACAAAACATTAATGCTAATCTATATAGGAAGTTATAATTGGTTTCATTTCATTTTTTAAAACCTTGCTATCAATATTAGTAGCCACACATTGTTCATATCAGATGGGCCCTAACAGAGAACAGGTGGAAAAGCTGGAGTTTATCTTTTAAAAACCTAATACCCTTTTTTCATGACTTTCCCTCTATTATATTCAGCTTCTTCATTCTACACTCTTCTTGAACACACACACAAAGTATGCTTGATATGTTCATTTAAACGGTTGGATTACCTTAGAAAGACACATTTTATGGTCACCTTTATTCTACGCTACATAAAAATGCACGTTTGTGACTTTCCATGCAAAGTCTGCCAATCAGTAGTCGACAGAGGAGGCAATGGGGATTCGGTGGTCACTTGTGAATTGACTATTGTTGCTGGCAGGATGCGGCACTATTACACATCCACGCGCTAAAGCCGAGATGCCACGAGCTCTCTCCAAACTTACAATTTACTGCCTCGTCCTTACACAGTGTTTCCACACACTTTCACAAGAATGATTTTTTTTAGTTCAGTACGCTTTAGAAAAAAAACATTTTTCATATTTCATAGTACTGGAGGACAGCTGACATCTAGAAGGAAACTGGATGTACACAAACGTAAAAAACGTATGTGTCAGACAGCGCAAGAACGTACTTAAGCGGGCTCAAGCTACCTTAGACAGATGCTATCAAAAAGATAAACAAACGGCTAATCCTCCACTGAAAGATGTCCAAGCAGCCTGAATCCCCCCTCGAAAAAAAAAAAACTCTGAAAGGAAAAAAGGAAAAAAAAAAAAACGGTTCCAAAGACAGCCAGAAGAAGCCCTCCCGAATCAACAGTGGTAAACGGGTGATAATTGCCCTCACTGCTTCAACAGCTGTACAAGCTGATGTTGCTCACTGAGGGAAGAATAGTCCCTTTCAGATGGACTCGCTGTCCCCCGGGCACCCCCTTCAGTCCCCCTCCCGATCCCGTCCTGTCAATTGTAAACACATTGCAGCGCGTCCCTCATGTCTTCGTTGCTCAGAGCGTAGAGTTTTTCTTGGCCGAGTGCGGGGCAAGCCCAATCGGACGAGAATCGACTGTTTATTATGATGTCTCGCAGCACATCGTATTCATTCGCATGACGCTGGCTCTGTTTTTTTTTAAAGCTTTAGCAGGACAATCCCTGAAAGTATAGGGAATTTTCCAGAAGCCAACTCATGTAACCCCAGACCGACCCAAGCCAGAAGGCCTTGGGGCCATATCCGAGGTCAATCGCAAGTGTGGCCAAATTAGATTTGCCTCTACCTGCCTCTTACCCCAATGAAAAGGGTAATTAACAGTGTCTGGCTGATTGAAACAATAGCCTCCTCGTGCGACAGATAAGGAACTCCAGCCGGGGGGTGACCAGACGGAGTTCCTCCACTTCAAAGCCTTTCCCGAAGACCCTGGATGCTATCGGACACTAACCTGATTGGGGATCCAGTTTAGGAAGGCTCAGTCGCATAATCGAAAGGGCAGAAACAAAACCAGTTGTGGCCCCCACCCCCGTCGCCGTACCTCTCAACCCCAAGAACTGATTAGTTCAGAGGGTCTGTCATGACATGGCAAAATGCGAAGCATGACCTTCCCCGATTGGAAACGGACCCGAGATCTGAGGGCAGCAGTAATTGAATAAAGCTTTGCGGGCGCATCGGAAAAGTTTCAGGGGAAAAAAAAAAAAAAACGAGCAAATCTCGTTATTGATTCTCGACTGAGGAAGTTGGCAAGGTCACTTCCATTAATGGTCTTCTTGCGTGCTGCTAGCTGTTAGCGCCTGTCCGCTGCGGGGCTGGAGTGCCCCGTCGCTGACGTTGGAGGCCACGGAGCAACGAGGGATTTGTCTTCGGAAAGGAAACAACTTACACGCACTTGAATTATCCCGATGACAGGTAACGATCCGCAGTCGCAGCCCACCAGTAAGACGATGAGCTCATCCCAATAGCTTGATACTATCATTGCCTCGTGGACAGAGGAGCGAATTCCCTTATCCTGCTTTACTAAACACAGGAAAAGACAGGAACTTTACAAAGAATCACTTCACAAAGAATCTACTGTAAAATAGTAAAATAGCATTCCAGTTTTTGAGAAACATCCAGTGTTCTTTCATTAAGATTTTATTAAGTATTATTATAAACTGCTATTTTTTTTTTTAATTCAGTAGTCGTTCTGTTTGGCCCAGACTTATAAATTTTCTCATCTTAGCAATGACTTTATCACAGTCTTCCTGTACCAGTTTTTTTCCAGTTTCCAAGAGTCTTTTGAATGTGTTTTATCCATTTTCAAAGATCAGTTTATTTCAATTTCTACTTGAATTGAACTGTTTTCTAATATAACCCTCTCTTTTTTACAATATTTTATTGGCTGGATCTGAAGAGCTTAAATGGCAGAAACAAAGGAAAACAAATGAAGGTGTTCTAAAACTTTTGACCAGTCGTATACATGTTTGTTATTTGAAATCATCAACCTGAACTTGATCCAGGTCTACGTTTGGAAAAAAAAAGTACATTAAAGCTGTATTGAACAAACTATCCAGAGTTCAAGCTCGCTGATTAATGGCGTGGATATATTCCAAACGTCTCACATAAATTAAGAAACATATGTTTCATTTGGTTTTTCATTTGGTGTGTACACACTTCCTCTGGAGAACACACACACAGATGTGCCCCTCTGACATAAGTTGGCAGCTGCTAGGCTGGAAGTGAGGTCGTCATTCTAAACCAATAAGCCATTAGCAGACACCTGCAGGCCTGAAAATAAACAGGTCGTATTAGCACGTTCTCTCTCTCCACTGAAACACTTGACTGGAGGCCTGACACTCACAGCTAGAAAAAACAATCCTATTTATGTACTTTCATAGTGTGAATACCCCGTTTCAGCACCACACAGGGCGGACAAACACACAGGAGCTGGTAATCCTGACCTTGTGGGCTTTTTACTTTGTACTTTCTATGGATGTGGCTGAACACCATAAAACCACTCGTATTGGAATCATTTTGTGACTTTTCACAGTCCTAACTTTAAAAAATGACCTTATTTAACTTAATTTTTAATTATTTTGACAATTCATCTTCATATTTATAAGAAATCATATTTTTTCCCAGTATAATCATTGTTTATTTTCATGTTTCATGCCTTGTATTCATCCATGATGGACAATTTTAGGTTGACCCACAGCTGTAAATATGTTGAAATGTTCATGGTGACCATATTCTCATTATAAATATATATATTTTCATTTTCTAAAATTATTATTATTACTATATTACCCTAATATTTCACCATGACAGGGTGGACAGCTAAGCTTTACCTCATCTTACAATATAATAAATATTGCTGATAACTCTGATTAACTTATTCTGTGCAACAGAGGTAACGCTTGGCCTTCATTTCCTGGGGCGATCCTGATGAGAGCCAGTTTCATCCTAACATTTTTGATGGTCTTTGAAAATGCACTTAAGGACACTTTCAAAGTTTTTCATTTTTAATTTCTGATTGACTGACTTTCATTTATTATTTTTTTTTTCTTTATTAAGTTGGGTAGTTTTTTTTTTTGCCACAATAGAACATATTAGAACATTAATTAAATACTGTATTTTTACTGTATATAACTCTACCTCTTCACAACACAAGGTGTGCAAAGCTGTTGTTTAAGTAAGAGGTGCTTACTTTGAAAATTCTAAAATAATAAAATAACATAATAAACCAGAATATATAAAACATATTCTGGTTTGTTTAACACTTTTTTGTTTACTAAATAATTCCATAAATGACTTTCTTTATTGTCTGGATGACTTTAGTATTAATATACAATGCAGAATATTTTATAATAATAAAACAAATCTGTGAATTTGAGGTTTGACCAAACTTTTGACTGGTACTGTATATTTTATACATTTTATAAATTGTGCTATTAAAACCACCAGATTTATTCAACTTGTGGACAAGAAAATATATTTTGTATAAAATATACAAAAAAATACTATAGTATTACAGTGAAGGTTGACATTCCTCTGTATGTGTAATAGTGAGTTTATTCCTGGTAAATCTTGAAAATATATTTAAATATTGTTACACAGTGTTTTTATGACATTTTAGTAACTATCATGCAAACCCAAAAGCCACATTAATTTATATTGGCACAGATATTTACAGATTTCCTCCATTAAAATTTAAGCAATAATCACATTTTTGCAGGAAATGTGAAATGGAACTATTGTGCAACTCTTTTATACTGGACAAAAATGGGATACTCCTGTAATTCAACCTCTCTCTCTCTCTCTACTACACACACACACACACACACACTCCTGCTGAGTACACATCCCCACACTGAGCGCTCCTTTGATCTGGAAACACCTCATCATTGTACTGGCCGGGAGGATCAAACGTCCAATGAAATGTTTGGAAGTGTTTGAGAGAGACAGAGCCGCCATGACAGGTGAAAATGTAATCGCCCACACTTCCACACCTCTACAGCCGTTTCTCACTCTCACTCTCATCTTCTCTCTCTCCTTCTCTCTCTCTCTCTCTTTACCTCACTCACTCACGCACTCACTCACGCACTCTCTCGCTCACACATTCTCTCATTCACACACACTCACACACACACACACACACACACTGTCCTTCTTTCCAAAGTCCTTTTCAGATTTTCCAGCACTAGACCAGGGACTCCCAGAGTGAGTTGTGAGGATCCCCACACTACGCAGTTCCAGTGTAACTATGTTTCTTTAAAATACACAGTACTTAGACCACATAAGATATATTGTACACTATATTGGCAAAAGTATACGCTCGCCTGGAGCTGCTCATCCATGGAAACCCATTCCATTAAGCTCTTCACTTAAGAACACTACTGTTATTGGTCTAATCTGAAGCTACATGAAGTTTGGAGTTCCGTAGTGATTCACTTCTTCTGCAGAACGTTGGTGAACTCCATGGTGTGCACCATGATCCTCAGCATCCACTGATCCCACTATGTTATTTTAAACTGACAGAGTGAGTTGCTTTCACCCTCAGTCGCTTCTAATTTGTTGTACTATCACTGACAGTTGACTGTGGAAAAGGTGTATTTAGTAGTGAGGAAAAAAACATATATGTCTATTGTTGTATTTTTTGGTTTTATTTCCTGACTAACAGACCAAAATAAATGTTCCAGAAATTGACTTATAATCATAAAATGAAATATAATCCATTACTATCTATTTATATTCAAAGTTAAAAAGGTTTTCATGTAATTGTAATTTTATAGTTTATAAAATTGCACATGCATTTAAAAAATCAGGTTGACACAGTGGATCAACACCAGCAGATGACATGTCTCTCAAAACTATTACTGATTGTGGAAACTTCACACTAGACCTCAAGCAGCTTGAACTGTGTGTCTCTCCACTCTTCCTCCAGACTCTGCTCCCTTGATTTACAAATAAAATGCAACATTTTATGATTGTGACTTCACAATTAGGGAGCATCCAAATGACCTATAGAATCATATGATTCCTGACATCAAACTCTTTCAACTGACTCAAATGGTTTATTGGGGCAGTTGAGACCCAAGTGGAATTACAATAAATACATCTGCAAACTAATTATAATACATCTATTTAATAAAATATTTAAAAGATTGAGGTGTGTACTATTGGATTATGCTCAAGTAAGGCTTTTAGTTTTTTTTCTTTTTCAAACTAATATTAAAAAACACTTATTGAGAATCTTTTGACCCATCTGGAAGGTCTAAGTTGATTTCAGTAGTGCTGACATCACATCAAAGGAATACAATACATATATAGGATATTAGGCAGTATTAGCAAGCTGGAGCATCATGAACCTGTAAGCTGATAAATGATAAACCTGGTTAGTTAATAATATTTCATTAATATTATTAATAGTAGTTTTTACACAGCTAGAACATCTTTATGACCTGTGAAAAAACACTTTACCCTTTCTTGGGCAGCAGGAAGTATTAACCTCATCATGTGCTGGTTTTCTAGGAATGAGGTATCAGGCTGCACTTTCCAGGGATGCTGCTTTAAATTCTGCTATTACTGTACATGAAAGGGAAAGTCCAGCTAATTCTAAACTCTGAGTTCCACTGAGTTCCACTGAGTTATTTTTCGTCTCAGTTTTTTTTTTGTTTGTTTGTTTGTTGATACTATAAATGTATCTCCCATTCCGCCCCCCTGCCGGTGTCACACTACCCCACACACTCACTCTCTTAAACACACTCTCGCCGAGACACGCACACACACCCTTGACCTTTACCAGCAGGACTCTTATTTGTCAATGATCTACACTCCACCTTGGGAGGGGGGCCTCTGATCATATTAGCCACGAGTTACTTCCTATAAAAAAATTGTATTTCATTATATTGTCTAACCTCATAATCACAATGCGAACGAGTAAAAGTTCACCGGCTCGGCAGCAGCGGATGCAGAGAAAGCCGTGGGGGTCTGCTCCTAATTTCCCGCCTCGAGCTGTGTAATCTATGGCCGAGATTAAGGTAAAGGAGTTATTCTTGAGTATTTTATTAAGAGGCGCTTTAGGCACTGGAAGAAGGGCTTTATTGCTTCTCAAACAGCGAGCCATACAATACAAGACAAACATTTGCTGTTATTTCAGCAAACTCGAGTCAGATGTGGCGGCAGGTTTTTTTTTTTTGTTTCTCCGTACGCTGGAGGAACAGAGCATCAAAGGAAAAATCTCTCAAAACAAAACTCTTCCCTCCTGCACAGGTCTTGCCCTGAGTCGGGTCCGGTAGATAAATAGTGAGGTGTCAAAAGAACGCACTGGGAATCCGCCACCTACTTTTAATTAAAGAACCAAGTGCTGACATGCGCGTGTTGGGAAGCTGTGAAAAGTGTTACCTTTCCCAGTTCATTCAGTGTTAGGACTTATGGAATAAATTAAGTCATTGAGAAATCCTTCGGAGAAAGCTGTCATCTTACCAAATATTGATGAACGTCATCAATCACTCGTTTTTGGAGATTTTGGCGTTGTAGAAAATATGTTGATAGATTTTTTACTGAATCAAACTCAGTAACCAGGATCTTGGATAAGCCACATTCTGTTAATGCATGCATTCAGTGAAAAATACAGAAACACATTTATGGTCAATATGAAAGTGAACAACAGTAAAACCATGAATAAAAAGTGGTCTAAATCACATTTTCGATAAACACACACTGTACACCCCCCCCCCCCTACACATTTATATTACATACAGTATGTTTGGCCAAGGGCTAATAAACATTGCTTCATTTGTATCTTCAGTTTAATTCATTTTCTTTTACATTTTATTTAAAAAATAATAAAAAAAAAAAGAGTAGCACTTTTTGAAAGAAATGTACAAAGTAAACGAGTAACAAAAATATGAACACCACACAAGGGTTAAATAGTATTATGTGCCACAAAACATAAAAATAAAAAAAATATATGATGTCCATGGCAGTTAATGCAGGGTCTGAAAGAGCTAAAGCACCTTCATTTTGAGGAAAAGAATTGAAGTCAATGTAAAGAATTGTGTTTAAAGTCATTTTGAAGCATTGTATTCATCCATTAATCATGAGATTTTAACAAATGTAAAGTGTAAAGTCAAAAGTAAAAATTTAGATTGAAATAATTTGTTTATGAAAAACTATTGTAGGGAAGTATTTATTAGACCTCATGACCCATAAGATCATATATTTTTCATTGTAATGTTTTGCTTTTTGAAGATGCTTCCAATGATTCTTTTGAGCAATGCCACTGAAGAACAATTAAGGGTTTCATCTATGAGATTACTCAAAGAAGCATTTAATGCACCTTCATTTTAGTAGTAGTGGAGGAGAATGTAAGTCAACATTAAATACATCATTTTGAAGCATTTTATTCATCCACTCATCATAAAAGTTTTAGAAAGCATGTAAATCCAGATGATTGTAGGGAAAATATATTATTGTTTTAGACCTAACAACCATGTTTTTTTTTTTTTTTTGCTTTTCCAAGATGCTTTCAATGATTTTCTGAGCAAAACCATTGGAGAAAAAACATTTTGTCTAGTAAAGAACTTCCAATTAAGTTAATCAAATGGTTCAACTACTGTAAGGCATCACTCAAAGAATCTGAATTTGAAGCACTTTCATATTTTTTTGGGTTTAGAGCTCGGAGTGAACAGTGTGGAACAGTGGTTGTTAGCCCTGGTCCTAGAGGACCCCTTACCCTTCACAGTCTAGCCTGTACCCTCCTCCCAACAGACCTAATCCAGCTAATCAGCTCATTAACAAGTCCTTCCTAAGCAAACTACTAAAATGTGAAGGACAGGAGGTCGTCCAAGAGCAGGGTTGGGAACCACTGGTCTGATAAAAAAGGAAAAAAAAAAACAGATGCAGCACCTTCCGCTGACCAATAGTTTTTAGTTTTACTTTTGCTTTTGAGGAATTATCCATTCCTCAATAACTTAAGCTGTAATAAAGATAGTGGCAAACAGATTCCACCAATCTTATGACAATCTGACAGAGAGATTTTTTTAATGCAGCTTCGCTCCCCTTTAGAACCTCGCTGAGGAAAATTAACCCGCTCATCTGTCAAACACATACCTGAAGCTGATCCCCGCTACAGATGCAGGAAAGTGAGCAGAGCAACCTGGGCTCTAAAACAAACCCAAAACCAAGCCCACTGACCTCAGTGACATTCCAAATATGTCAGTCAAACACCAAAGAATAACAAACAAACGCTCACTAAACGACCTCAGGTGGCACAGGGACAGAGAAAAAAGAACATGTGACCACGACGCCATGTCGACCCACGCTTTACTAAAATCTATTACTATAAGTGGTGTTCGGCCTTTGACGTCACAATAAAGCAAACATTTGCTGAGCATTCGGTTCTATTATAAGATTTGATCCATTGCTGCCTTTAATGCTTTTAATAATTAGGTTGTACAAGTTGTGCATGAATGTACATTAAGTACTGCAAGTGTGTGCAAGCAGGCAGACATATTTTTTTTATATGCTGACAAAAAAATACAAGGCAGGTTGAGAGCGACAATATACTGTATGCTAGTGGCTGTTATAGCTGCTATTATTGTTTCAAAACTGGATTGAAATGACCTTCTTCAGAGGTTGCGTTCATAAATTGTAAAAACTTGACAGGAGAGAGGAAATCCTCAATTTTTTTAACAATGGAAGTCAATGTAGAATGTTTTTATTACAATATTATAAGTCAGCTCCAAAAAAAAAACATAAGTTCATCAACTGTCATGTTCTCATCCTGTTCTGTGTCTCTCCTGTCTATATGTGTGTCTTTCCTGCCCTCCTGTTGGTTAATGTACCTTTTTAAGTACATGGTCCTCTCTGTGCTCTCCTGTGTTCATTTGTAGCCCCGCCCCCTCATTACCTGCCCTCAGGTGTTTCCTGTTTCCTGCTCCCTCCATGTGTATTTAAGCCCCTGTGTTTTCAGTGTTAGTACATTTTCACTCGGTTAGGTTGCTTTATCTTGTCTTAGTTAATTTCTTGTTTTTGTTAGTTAATCCTGTTTGTATATTCATCCTGTTTTTGCGTTTGTGTCCGTTCTCCGTGTCCTTTCTTTGCTGCAACTGACAGCAACAGAGATAACTCTTGGTCTTCTCTGCTTGGGACATCATCTCTGCTGATGAGAGCCATTTTCATCATAATGTTTTTATATCAAATTCAGCACAGCTGTTAACTGAAAGCCATTCTAGGTGACTCTACTTCATAAAGATGACTGAGAAAATATGCGGAGATGTGCAAAGCTGAGGTGCTTACTTTAAAAGAATCTAAAATCTAAAACTATATATATATATATATATATATATATATATTCTGGTTTATCTTTTCTTTTATGTGTTTCTTCATAGTTTGGAAGACTTTAGTATTAATCTACAACGTACAACAATTTTTTCGATTTACGATGTGTCCAGACTTTTGACTAGTAATGTAATTGTAAAAGACTATTAAAGAGATGCATATATAGAGGTATAGAGATACATTTTTTAAGAAATATCAGTTGCCTTCAAAAATCCTGAGGTAAAATGTCATCAAAATCTGGCAAAAATATTATTTCTGATGACTTTTATTCCAACACTAGTTAGAATAACACTTTATACATGATGTTTATGAAGGGTGATGTCGATTAATTCACTTGTAGTCATCGAATATAGTGTTCAAAGTTTTTATGATTTCTCCGATTTTGGAGGATATATGTCTCAATATTTCCAACACCGATTTTTTTTTTAGAATTGTTATACAGAATTGAATTGCTCTACACTAAAATTAAAAAATTCTGTACACATTTCCCATGATTTATTTTAGAACTGTGCCTAATAGGCTGTGAAACACTACACGCAGTGTCTGAGAGGTTGACTGACAGAGCCTTCTTCAGGAGGAAAACATTTGTTTCGCATAACTTATCCCCAATTAAAACTTTAATTGACGTCTTCAAAAAAACCTCAGCGACATTTGCGAATGGTCAACTCAGGAGCGGACGAAAACCCACACAGGCTGGCATTCTAACCGCTCATAAAACACAACTCCGAAACCAGATCTTCATTTTATGTTTAGCTGTAGGATGTGGCTTGACTTGATGGAGGCATGAAGAGAGAGAGAGAGAGAAAGAGGGAGAGAGAGAGAGAGAACACAAAAGTCACAAAGTACTCCACTGTGTGAGTGTGTGTCTCTGTGTGTGTATGTATGTGAATGACAGCCCTGCCAGGCCTCAATTACAACAATCTGCCATGCACTGGGCCATCGCATTAAGGAGCTGATGCACAAGGCTTCATTGATGAGAAAGCAAAAAAGAGAGAGTACATCATATAGGTTCACTGCTTATGATTTACAGCTAAGCTTACCTGAGTTGTGCTATGTGATTTCTGTCTCACTTTAAAACAGTGTTCTTATAGAGAAAGTTGAAGGAACTGCCTCAACTGCAGCCTATTTCTGGGAAAGTCCTTAGTGGCCACCCATTCTGCTGAAATGTGACAGTTTTTACTTGGCTAATAAACCATCTTGAATATGTGTAGTATATCCATTCACTCTTGATTCACACATCCAAAAGACCTTCATTACAAACTTCATGCCAGTCCCACAACCAGGGGTCCTACCTTTTCTAAATGCACACTTCAGTGCGCTACTCCAAAAAGACAATTCTCTCCACAAACTGCTGATATAAAGATACAGGTGCATTGTCATGGCTAGCTACTTCAGGAAGACCTATTCCAGATTGAAAATGTGTAGCATGTTATTGGAAATGCTATCAAAACTCTACTTCTACCGCAAGAACTGCAGAAACTGTGTGAATATTTGAGCTGCATGGGAAAGATTATCATAGGACACCATTAGGAACCTCTACATCTCCATGCCGAGACAACATCTGGTAAGTTAAGTTACACACGTTTTACACATTGCTTCTGTTGCAGAGACAGGCAGATGCAATCTATACTTTACTAAATAAAGTATAAGACAAAGGGATGGTCAGACAAAGCAAGGTCAATACCAGTAAACAGCAGCAACAACGATATAACATAGCAAAGTAGATTAATAGTCCAGAGGTCAAAACACAGCAAGGCAACATCAGACGGCTTGCAAAAATCAAGAAAATTCGAATCCTGTTAATGCAGTTTCCTTCAGCTACTGGAGCTCTAAAAGAGCACAATTGGTCTTGCTCTCTCTGGGTGGGTAGATGGTGCTCTCTTCCCACATCACTCCAAAGGGTGATGTCGATCAGCACAAGGCATCTGTGAGCCGATGTATCAGAACCGAGTCACTGCGCTTTCCTCCGAGAGTGCTGTGAAGCTGAGGTTGTTGTATCCTGGGCAATGTAGTCTGGAGATTGTAGATCACAGGCAGAGCTGACTAACAGAAGGTGAGAGATTAGGTGTAGCTAGTTTTATATTTTTGGGTCTGGATCATTCCTGGAACCATTAAGTGCAAGACAGAAGTATTCCCCATTTGTTATGTCATATATGCCAACAAAATTTCAGTTGCTTTCATATCAATTTATTGTCAGGGATAATAATTTAATCAAAAAAATACCAAAATATGGATACATTTCCTGCAATCCCCAGCAAACCCAGTGCCCCTGCAAAGTGTGGCAGTCAAATTCAGGTGCCCTTCCTGCTTTACAAGCCACATGCCTCCTGACTAACTGAGGAGTCTGACAAGGCTGACCAGCCATGCCCTCTGCAGTCCACTCAAGCAGGGCAAACAGTGGCACTTTGGGAAGCATCTTTGTGAACAGGAGTTAATGATTCTCTCCAGAGCCACGACGGGCAGCCGGCACAGCGCTAAGGCATCCCTTTCTCCTTTGTGGAGGACACTAATCTTCCTTGCGCTAGGCTCTCCTCAGGAGACCTCCCAGCTGATAATGTCATGAAGTCAGAGTGTGTAACAGAGCAATTTGTTTTGCTCCCAAAGCTCTGGCTAACTCTGTCTCTTTCCCTCGCTCTCGCTCTCTTGTGCACACTCTGGACTGCTGGAGAGGACTGAGGACTGGGTATTGATTAGTGGCTTTTGAGAGGCTTGTGCAGAGACAACCAATGGATAAAAGGATTTTAGGCTCTAGCTTGTTTAAAAAATGATGGGTTTTTAAACTGGACATGGAAGATTGAGGTTGGATAGGTTGGACTACTCTGTATTTACAGGGGTAGATGTAACAACATAAAGATGTAGAGTAACTTGTATCTAGAGAGGGTTTAGCCATCCCAAGTTTATTTCCAATTTTTCCCATTTTCTCCCCAATTTACACGCCCAATCACCCAACCCACTCAATAGGATTCC
Organism: Astyanax mexicanus; assembly: GCF_023375975.1. Classification (NCBI taxonomy): domain Eukaryota; kingdom Metazoa; phylum Chordata; class Actinopteri; order Characiformes; family Acestrorhamphidae; genus Astyanax; species Astyanax mexicanus. The sequence continues at coordinate 19,479,702 of NC_064419.1, read as the reverse complement.
CCCTATCACTAGTGATGCCCCATAACCAGGGGTGAAGACTACCATATGCCTCCTCGGATACATGTGAAGTCAGCGCTCTCAGAGAAAAAGAACCCAGCGACTTGGTTCTGACACCTCAGCTCACAGATGGGGAGAAAGAACGCCCCCTACCAACCCAGAGAGAGCAAAGCCAATTGTTCTTTCTCAGGACTCTAAATGTTCTGCATGAACAGGATTCGAAGCGGCGAACTCCTGGAGGTACATTCTGACCAGAGCACTTTCCATTGATGGATGGTGTGTAGAGGGTGGCTAACAAATTGCGCATGGTACCTTACAGTATATATAACCCATATTCTAGACTTATAAGGTAGGTAACCTCATAAAGTGTCCAGCGACAGAAAGTACAAGGTCGGCATTTCCAATAAAATGCACAACGATGTGCACATGCTCAAGTGCTGCAGAAAGAAAGTATCTCCATCCATTATATAAGTACATAAGGACAACGACTAAAACAGACAGTAGAGGGTCTGAGAAATGAAACTAGTCAGTGATTCGACTCCGGCCTACTTGCACCAGCATACGGATAGGTTTTCCAAGTAGAGAACAAAGGACTTCTGTGAGCCGCTGAGGATAAGAGCGCCAAATGCCGTAAATGTAAATGTAAATGGTTTACCAAGTCTATCACAACTTCACTTCCGTCCGGCACTTAGGAGGGGCTTGGCTTCTCTGAATGAAAGTGTGAGGCTGGGGGAGCCCAGGGTCAGGTTAGTAGTCAAAGTCGTTCCGCTGTGCTCTTTTGTTGCAGTGCTTCGATCTGTCTACCTTTGGGGATGACACTGAAGTAAGGAACAAACAGTTGGTGTTGGGTGGGTTGGAGGGGGGTAGCAGGGGTGTGGGTCGGGTTCACTGGAGGCCTAAAAGACTAAGAAACAACAATAATAGACTTCGGCTACATACTTCCACAAGCTCACCGTGTGACCATAACCCCCGCCCCCTCCATTCTTGCCCACCCCCCCAACCTTGTCCTCCCTCCTCCTCCTCTTCCTCCTCCTCCTCCACCTCTTTTCCATTCCTTCACCCACCTACTCCCCCCCACCCCACCCTTCTCCAGTCTTCCTCTCATCTCCTTTTCAACAAGAGCAGTTTGTCAGGGTCAGAAAGCAATTCAAAACCCCTATTAATGAGCAAGGGAGAGAAAAGTGAGGTATGGGAGGGGGGGAAAGGAGGAGGGGAGGAGAAGAAGGAGGAGGAGGAGGAGAAGAAGAGGGGGTGGGAGGTGGGATGGAGGGGTGGCGGGGATGTCTGCCATCAAAGCCGACGAGAAAAGAAGGCCAGGTGGTTGTGGGAAATCGCCGCTTTTTTCGGCGGGGACGGAATCTTCGGCCGTAATTAGCAGGCTGGATTGGGGCCCTGGAGGATAGCCCCTCGGAGGCTAACAATTTGCACTTCTACAGGAGCCGCTGGAGGGACGAGAGAAAGGAGAGGAAAAGGGAAACTATGGCATCTTTTATCGGCGAGGACAAAGCTGCCGCATCCTTTCAAAGGCCTCCGCCGAGGCTTCCAGAGCGGAGGAAGAGCGAGTGAAATAAGGGGGTTTGGGGGAAGAAAGAAAGCAGGAAAAAAAACAAGAAAAGGGATTGAAGAAGTGGACAGCAGTCGGAAAAGGGGCACGGATGCCAACATGCAGTTCACAGAGCGAAAGCAAGGAGGGGGAAGCAACAGTGGAGTGAGAGAAAGAGTGTGTGTGTGTGTGTGTGTATGGGTTGTAGAAGTAGAAGGGTTCTGACATACAGCCAACCTACAGACACCCCTAGAATTCAACAGGCCTTTTTAGCTAATGCCACCAGTCACAAGCTCTAAAGCCGCTACTTTGAAGTGGGAAAAAGGCAGCAGTGGTGGCACAACCTTCACTTGTCTTAAACACAATCTGTTCGTCTGTTTGCATTTTATTAGATGCGATATCATGATGCCATCAAATGAATCAGAAAGACAATTGATTTTTACTGCTTTTTTTAGTATGTGTTGAAAACTGATTGTCTAGTAACTATTAAGGACTAATTAAAACCCAAAAAGGTGTGTAGACTTTTTGACAAAAAGAAAATAATGCAACCCAGATTGCTCCAAACTCAGTTCTGCCCAAAGGCTTGTATGTAAACGATTACATGTGTGCTCTGACTGCCACAAAAAAGTGTCAAAGTGCTTCCTCAGTTGGTCAATAAAAAGGCTTTCAAGAGCTTCATTTGGGTAGTGTACCTCTTGGTAAGAGATTTTTGACTATAAGACATGCTTATACAATGCACTCAAAAAGATTTTGGCCAGTTGATAGACTTGCCAGAAAAGGGAGGAAAAGGGCACATGAAACATAACTGTTTCAACAAATTTAGCGCCATCTAGGCCTTGCTTTAAAAAACAATGATCCCACCACCTTCGATTCACAGCGGGTTCGGTCTGGGATCTGGGGCAATGGACTAGATGGATTTGAGTATGAAGGCCTCATGGTGTGAGCTTCAATTCAGATTTTGTTGTAGCATTTTTCAGCAGGATAATGCTCACCCATAGCTTTTTTCAGGAATGTCTCAGACAGATAAAAAATTCTTAACCTGCTTGGTCACCAGATTTATCGCCAAGTAAGTATTTATGAGACCTAGAGCTAAGATGCTTGCTTCAGCAACTTACTAGTATGCAGGATCTACAGGCCCAGTTGCAATATCTATGGGCACATGCATATCAGGGTTCCATACAGAACCTGATTACCTTTATGTCCAACTTACTTACTTTCACATTCAAACATAAAGTTTCTTACGATTCAACAACTCATCCTTTGTGTGTGTGTTTTTGGGGGGTTTATGAGGTTAAACACAAGAGCATCTATACGGATCCACTCTTTAAGTTCTTATTCTCATTACTTGTACAGCTCTGGATGAAAATAAGGGACCACTTAAAAATTATGATTGTTTTTTTTTGTTTTTGTTTTTTTTACCACATTGAAAACCTCTGGAATATAACCAAGAGGAAGATAGATGATCACAAGTCATTAAACCAAGCTGAACTGCTTGAATTTTTGCACCAGGAGTGCAGGCATAAAGTTATCCAAAAGCAGTGTGTAAGACTGGTGGAGGAGAACATGCCAAGATGCATGAAAACTGTGATTACAAAATCAGGGTTGTTCCACCAAATATTGATTTCTGAACTCTTAAAACTTTACAAAGATGAACTTTTTTTTGCATCTCTGCATCTTTTTTGGGAGAAAATTATGTTTATTTTACTCAAAGCAAATACATCTAAATAGCAAAATCTGAGAAACTGATTCAGAAACTGAAGTGGTCTCTTAACTTTTAAAAAACATGCAAAAACATTGCAATTCCATGTTTTGCTAGGTTTATTAATTTTATTTTTTTGTTTACTTAATTGTAATATGTGATGAATAAACAAATAGAAATACTTTGCAATAACTGAAATGGGTTCTCTTTCTCCTGTAAAGTGACCATTGTGGCTGTTTTTGTGGTGTAATGACATAGTAATAACATAAGTATTTTGACAGTACTTACTAAATAATTACTGAAAATGATCTCTCACGATTAATAAATGAACAGGATTAGAATATAAGCAGACGAAATCATTATGCTGGGCACAAATGCTAGTCAGTTTGCACCCCCGGGCCGGACGGGCAGCTGAGGTGGTGAAACATCCAGAGGTCAGATGGATCACAGATAAGAGCTCCTCGGCCCGAGTGGCCTGATGGGCTGAAGAGCCCGCCCCGGCACAGAATGCCATTTGTTGTCCATCACTCAGAAGCTCAGGCCTGAGCGCTGGTGCTGCGCTGAAAGGCGCATTCACACGGGATTGTACCCTGGATGTTTTTGCAATTCAATATTTTCACGCGCAGCCTCATCATTATCGTGGAACCGGAGCCTTGCTCCTTTCATTGGACGGGCAAATCGCACAGTGAGACTGAAGCTAATAGCCCCATCTTGAAATGTTTTGCTGACATCCTAAAAAAAGAAAAAGAAAAGAAAAACCTTCTCAGTGTTTCAGTGTTTCAATTCGAACAATCTTTACTAGAAGTTTGTTTTTACTTCTATATAAAACACCCACACGCCACAGTGTATCATATAAGTTAAAATATACTGAGATGTATGTAAAAAATGTATTCCAAGAAGTTGTAACGTATTTATTTCTATTGGTCCATTCATCATGGAATATATGTAACATTGGCAGTAAACTAATGGTTCAATCAAATACAGAATATTTCTGTAAATATGGTACCACATATAAGATTGTACTTATTTCTGTTACTATCTGCAAGTAGCAAGTAGAATTTTATTTTACTCGTAACATTTTAGAGTACTTCACACAAAAAAGTCTGTCCTTCTTATTGGCACCTGCCATGTTTTTTTTTTTTTTTATAAAGAGCATGTCCCCCAACCCTTGCTCTCCATCAGTGTGTAGTCTTAGCCACTAAGGCTACCTTCCCTTGGGTTTTCAGTTATATTTGAAAAGTTTTAGTATTACATATATAATATTTGACTGCCAGGCCACAGTTTTGTAGGTCATAAGAACAAGTTACCATTTTCTTTACAGGTAAGTGCTTATAAGGGCCCTGTCCCAACTTACTAGTCAGGGCAGCAGTAGTGTACTGGACCACAACCCTTTTCCTTTCTTCTTGGGTTTTCCTGCTTTGAGATCAACTGTTCTGTAAATGGGTTCAACAACCCTCTGGGCTAGAGAGCTACTGCACTTCAATTTCCAACATTTTTTAATTTTTTTTTACTCTGCAACGTAATGGCTTGGAAAATATCTGGCCTGCGAACAAACTTAATTGTTGACCCCTGCAATATGAAATCTACTTTAAATAAATAAAGTGCAAACTTTTGCTTCAGGTATTTTGAATATTATATATTCTATAGGCTTTTGTTTTACCAACACGCATTTTAGCACATCTGATTTCTAGCCATTCTAGCTGGAACAGTTAAAAACAGTATTATTTACAGTAGAAGCACTATGCTATTACAGCAACATGCTGGAATTCAATGTAGAGTAAAGTATTGTAGAAAAAAGTCCAGTTGATGCACTTTAGTAAGTAAGTAACAGTACATTGCTGTCAAATCAGTTGATGCTTAAATACCATAATATGTGCTGAAAGAATAGGGTCAGCTGACTACCTGAATATACTGAATAAAGACCAGGTTATTCCATCAATGGATTTTTTCTTCCTGATGGTATGGGAATATTCCAAGATGAACAATGCCAGGATTCATTGGGCTGGAATTGTGAAATAGTGATTCAGGGAGCATGAGATCATCATTTTCACACATGGATTGAAAGTTCACCACAGAGTCCAGACCTTAACCGGATTGAGAATCTTTGGGATGTGCTGGAGAAGGCTTTGTGCAGTGGTCAGACTCTACCATCATCAATGCTGCTGCAAGATCTTGATGAAAAATTAATGCAACACTGGATTGAAGTAAATGCATCAAAGCTTTTTTTTTGTAGTGCTCTTATTTTGGCCAGGCAATGTATAATACAGTGCATATGAGAATTAAATCAATATTAAATAAATAATGATCTATATTGATGATCTCATCAGCCTGGGCTGAGATTTATGGTGGTAATGAATTGTTGAGCATATCAGTGGTTGAAGCGGTTGAAGAAAATGCCGGCAGCTTGAGGTTTTCAGTATTTTTTTTTCCACTAAGCCACACTGTAGTTAATGAAATTTAACACACCAATAGAGCCGGCCCCTCTCGGGAGAGCCGGGCGCTTCATAATCAACGTGCCACTGCCTTCAATTTTGCATGAAAATAAATTGCAGTCGTGGAGATGGGCTAATTGTGCTGCAACGTGGCAAAAGAGAAACAGCCATTGCCATAATTAAGCCAATTTTCACAGACAGCACTAGTTGAAGAGGCGGTGAAATAAGCGGGAGCATTCATGGGGGAACGGTTCCCCTCAGCCCCTTTAAACTACGCCCCCCCCCCCCTCTTGTTTCTTCATTTATATTTTTTTTTTTAGAAAAAGAAAAGTGCAGCATTGAGCAAACAGAGGCTGGCTGGGCCTGCCAAAGTCAGTGGATAATGATGGGTCAATTACTGTGAATCTCAACAAATCCTGACCGCACTGTCCGCTTGCGAAATAATGCCGACTGGGCTGACAGTCAACATGAAAGACACCTTCATCAAAGTCCAATCGACACTCCATCTCTGAAGTAGAAAACATTTTGACTTTGGGTAAACCACACACACACACACACCAATACACACAGACCGACACACAGACAGACACACACACCCTTGGCCTGTGCTGTTGTGATATTTCGGCCTGTTCCGGGATGGTACGCGCACGTCTTTCTCTTAATGACAAAAGATAGAGGAGAGTAGATGAGAGGAGGAGATAAACGAGTGAGTCGGGCCCTTTGAAAGCGCAATCTGTGAGGGACTTTAAAGCGCTTTCTCCGGAGATGCTGTCCCTGCTGGGACTGAATTTCACTCTCTTATCACCAAAGGATGCAACATCAAAGCCTGAAGAAGCCGTGTCTGTCCAAGCAGCCCATGGGCCGGGGAGGATACTGACCCACTCAGAGGGGAATTACTGTACAGCCCTATGTGTGTGTGAGTGTGTGAATGTGTGAATTTTTTTAAGTTTCTACAGTTTTTACAGTTACAAAACTTCAAATTAAGATTATTGAAGCTTTTGAAGTTCTAATTATGTTTAGGCTCAGACTTGTTTTCACTTTCCTATGTAACTACCTGGGACACAGGGACTTTATAACATATGTATAAGCACTTAATAACACGTCCAGAAAAAGTCCAGGCAATGCTTGAGAATTCCTACTATAAGTTCCATTATTTAATTTGAAAATTCTAACAACTTATCAAGACAAAAGTCCATCATTTTTACGTAAGAGCACATTACGTCATTTATTTACAATAAACAATAGATTTAACTGAGTCAGCTGTTTATTACAACTCAAGTACTGCTTTATAAATATGTAATTCACTGCTTATAAATGTGTTATAAAGTCTCTTTTTAGTTTGCCTTCAAAATATGCCTTCAAAATAGTGATGGTGTTAAACTAAATATATATTTATACAGCTCTGGAAAACAATAGGAGGCCACTTTAGTTTCTGAATCAGTTTCTATTTTTTTTACTATTTATAGGTATAGGTTTGAGTAAAATGAACATTGTTGTTTTATTCTATAAACTACAGATAACATTTCTCCCAAATTCCAAATAAAAATATTGTCATTTAAAGCATTTATTTGCAGAAAATTTGAAATAGCTGAAATAACAAAAAAAATGCAGAGCTTTCAGACCTCAAACAATGCAAAGAAAACAAGTTCATATTCATAAAGTTTTAGGAGTTCAGAAATCAATATTTGGTGTAATAATCACAGTTTTAAATCACAGTTTTCATGTATCTTGTCATGTTCTCCTCCAACAGTCTTGCACACTGCTTTTGGATAAATGTATGCCAATCCTGGAGCAACAATTTAAGCAGTTCAGCTTGGATTGATGGCTTGTGATCATCCATCTTCCTCTTGATTATATTCCAGAGGTTTTTAATTAGGTAAAATCAAGAAACATGCATATATATATATATATACAGCAGCAATGCTGTTTCTGATACACTCATGCCAGCACAACACATTCTAACACACCATAATGTGTAACAGATATAAGAATCACAGTTATCTGTTTTTGCAAAACACTTAATATGTTTTACACTTAATAAGCTTTTTAGTGTAAAAAGGCCAAATAAGTAATCTTTTCCTGTAATACTGAAGATGCTCATTTTCATTCTGTGGTTTTGCAGCACATCTAGAGCTCAGCAAAAATGTTTATAAAAAGTATAAACCTTGTAAAGCTAAATTGTCCTTTAATTCACCCTTTATATTCAGACACATTCAAGAATGTGTGTGTGTGTGTGTGCTGTGTGTGTGTGTGTGTGCTGTGTGTGTGCTGTGTCCAGGCTAAACAGCAGCTGTAAACATCCCAGCAGATGCCAAAACCACCAGCCTAGACGGTTGCCTTGTGGCAAGTGTGCTCGCCTGCCCGCAAGAGGGGCACTGCTATTGGATGCCATACGTCCACATGCACAGGGAGCTGCAGAGCATTTCAGAGGCTGCTATGTGGACAGAGGTTGAGGGAGTGGTGCGCACCAACGTAAAGCTGCCCTGACATCAAATGAATGAGTACAGTCTCTTCACATGCATGTAAACAAATCAGCTGGGCCAGCATTTTTGCATGAACTCTTGACTTCAGTCACCAGATGGACGACTACAAGCTACTTGCTAGAAGCTTTTCTTGTTACCGAGACAGATCGAAAACTTACTGTTGATTTTCAAACTGTTCATGGAGTCTAACTGTAATCATTCAGCCTAGAAACCGTGAAAGACAGCAAGAACGAGACGCTAACCTGAGAGTCTGTAATTAAAGTGGGTTAACGTTTATCATAAGCCTATTCAGAACAATGAGAAGTCCGTTTATAAGAGCTTCTTGTGTTCATTTTAAAAAAAAAGTTGTTATAAATGACTGAAAGCAAACTACTGTTAATGTACTGTAAAAAAAATCTAAGAACTAACTTACCATGACTCTCAATAAATAAAAAATAAAAAAACATCTTTTGTTTCAAGCTTGTTTTAAGTTTTGAATAGCGAAAGAAGAAGAAATGTCGACCAACACCACATTAAATCACAGGATGTTTGATCACAGTGGTGCATTAAAAAAACCCATAGCAGGTAAAGGTAGTAAAGAAATAATAAGTAAGAAAAAAAAAATCTAAAACACAATAGGTTTAGTTTTTCTTAAATACTACAAACCTAAAGAATATTTAATATATTCAAATACTAATTGACAATAATTCTGTATTACATAGCAATTCAATGCAAATGCTCTTTTTATTTGTATTTATTTGCATAATAAAAGTTTTTTTTTTTTAATTTAGTGAATTCAAAAATCTGCTGCTATTAGTTTGCTATAAAGAAATGACAAAGTCATGCTGTCAGAAAGGTCAATAAAAAAAGGTTCATATGACTGCCAAGAACAAAAATGAGCTAAGTTAGGCTGGGTCAACAGGGTGGTGCACTGTTTCACTGTGCAGCATTGCTTGCACACTTAACTTAATCTTCACAAGAAGCAAACCTTAAAGGCAAGTTTTTTTTTTTTTTTTTTTACAAAACTTAGTATTTAAAGTACCTGAGCACAAGGATTTGCACAATATTCTCTTGGTCAAAGTATGAATGTAAGCTTTCATTTTCTAAGAGAAAATAAAAGGACATAATCTCCAGAAAATGCATCTTCAAAATCATAATTTTACTTGAAATGCAAATACTGTACATTTTTACTATTTTAACTATTACATATTAATATTAATATTAAATTGTACTTCATTTAAGAGCATTACTATTAGTCCATTAACCAACCTTTTTTTTCACAATGTAAAGAGCAGTTTAAAAATCAAGTGCTTTTATTTTGACAAGCAACAATATTCAAGTATTAGAAATGATTAAAATGTAATATAGTATAAATGCAATGGCATAAAGTTCATTGTCAGATTAAACATTTACTTACTAGAAGGTAGAATAAAAAAAAACAAAAATGAAATGTGTAGAGAAATGTGTAACCCTTCACCACTTACTAACCCTTACACATACATATTAATGTGTGCTCACGTTTCCTTAACATTTACCTTGGGTTTATTATATCCACCCTTAAAATACACCTATTTCTTTGAACTTAAATTGCGTCACATCCATCTAAAGGACTCGAGCACTCTCGCTTGTCTTCAACAATGTTCATTAGGGCTCGAGAATGTGAGCGCTGCCAAGCTGAGGTGCCTGCAGACGCTGGATGGAAAGTTTACTTGCACTTTTCTAGGGCTGGAGTTACGACACCGAGACGTTTTACGGCCTAAAATTAGAAGCACTGAACACATGATTCTGGGTTAATTATTTCTCTGTGTGTCCCAACTACAGTTAGTCAAGTTCTACCCTGTGGGCACACGCTGCCTGCTCTTTTTTTTTTTCCACACGAAAAGGTTGACGTCACAAAGTGCAGCCAATGGGATTTGCTCCTGGAGGTGTGAATGAAGGCTTGTGAAACTTGGCCTCCACTTACTGATCTGAAGGCCCTTCTGTTCTGTAGTAAATATCTGAAGATAAAGAATTAAGATATATATGTTTTAGAGCAGTGTTACAGCAGAAGGTGATAAGTGTTGGATTGGGGGTGTTATTAGTGGCCCACATATTGTTTATATACATGAATGACATGCTTAATATTAATAATAAGTAAAAGCTCACTTTCTGGCAGGGCTTTTTGCTGGAGGAGCATCGCACACATAAAAAGGAAATGATACATCTCAAGAGTCCTAGAAAATGTAGGCTGAGCAGAGCCGAAAAACAAACAAACCAAAACCCTGTCAACTGCAACCAGGGAGTAAAGTAGCTCACGTTACAAGAGGTCAATAACCATATTGGGACGTTCATCAACAATCATTGCATTATATTTTTTTCTTTCTTTCTTTTTTTAACTTACTGTCTGGATTTTTATGTGAGCTTATGTGAGCTGCAGATACTGTAAATGCTGTTTGCTGAAGCACCTTTGGAAGAAGTAAACCAAAAAAAAAAAAAAAAAAGAAAAAAAAAAAAAAAGCACGGAGCCCGACCCCCTTCCATGGCCGAGGAGCTGCAGACAGCGTACGCTGTAACATGATAAGCTCCTCTTGCTCTCAGACATGGCTTTAACTGTTTTGTAATGGCTGTCTTCCCTCGGCTGCCTTCGGCACCCTGCTCCGCTCTGCAGCACGGGGCCATGTCTATATGAATTCCCTTAATCTCTTTATTAAAATAAATATTTATTTTTATATTAGAACCTAATATAAATCTGTCCTCCTTTGTGAAGAGAGGCGGGAGTGTATTGGTGGTGGCAGTGGGAAAGTTAGTGACATTATTCAGTTAAGCTTTTAGGCATGTACATACATATATCTATATATATATATATCTATATATATATATATATATATATATATATATATATATATATATATATATATATATATATATATATATATATATGTGACCACTTCAGTTTCTGAATCAGATTATCTGATTTTGATATTTAAAGGTATATGTTTAAGTAAAATGACCACAGTTTTTTTTATTCTACAAACTACAGACAACATTTTTCCCAAATTTCAAATAAAAATATTCTCATGTAGAGCATTTATTTGCAGAAAATGAGAAATGGCCGAAATAACAAAAAAAAAAAGAGATGCAGAGCTTTCAGACCTCAAATAATGTAAAGAAAATAAGTTCATATTTATAAAGTTTTAAGAGTTCAGACATCAATATTTGGTGGAATAACCCTGGTTTTTAATCACAGTTTCCATGCATCTTGACATGTTCTCCTCCACCAGTCTTACACACTGCTTTTGGATAACTTTATGCCTGCACTCCTGGCATAAACAAATCCTGGTTTGATGGCTTGTGATCATCCATCTTCCTCTTGATTATGTTCCAGATGTTTTTAATTTGGTAAAATCAAAGAAACTCATCATTTTTAAGTTTTCTTTTTCCAGAGCTGTATATATGTTATATCACTGCTTTACCTTTATTCTTTAAACTGGGTCATTAAAGTATAGGCCCATAATTCAGTTCTGCACTCCACACAAAATCCATAGTCATAAAACTCATAATGCATAAGATCACAGCTTTGACAAAACTTCACAGGATAAGAAATCTTATGATCTTTTGAACTTTAATCTGCTTTAATGTAAGAAAGATTATTTTCTTTTTATTTTGTTTTCTGATTTTTTTTTTTTGAGTTTGAGATTTTTATCATAACAAAATAAACATGCAGCTAATGTATCTAAAAGATACAAAGTTTTTGCTATATAAATGCAAAGCTGTTATTTAACATATAATTATAGGAGCCTATAATTTATAATCTGAGTAATAAAGTTAAAAGGTTATCAATTGCAGCTGTAAGTATATACTTATATACTATGTATATAAGTACTATAAGTATAAGTACTGTATTTTAACCTCTTCAATTCCAAAATGTTTATATAATATAGTAGCTACTAAATCACTAAGCAGATTTTGATCATTTCTACAAATATATATGTATATATTTTCTGTTTTAAGTATAAATCAAGTATAAACTAATAAGAGTGAGCAAGAACAGTTCTGATAATGTGTTGAGGGGTCTTACGGAGCACGCTGCCCACAGAAAATGAGAAGCTGAAGCCTTCCTCTAGCTTGTGATTTTGTGAAAAGGTAGGTCAAGCCGAGCACAGCGAGGGCAGTGGAGGCGTCAAGTGAAGTGGTAAAGGAGTGGAGGGAGAGAGGAGCGTGGGCGAGGGCAGGTTTGTGGTGTTTTTCTCTCCTGAAACTACCTGGTGAGGTGGGCCATGCTCAGGTGGGCAAGCTTTGCCTCGCTCTGTGGCACCCTGATCCCCCAGCCTGTTCTTAAAATTCATATTGGGGCTTAACCGCAGAGATTTAATTCCTGTCTCTCATAAATAACGACCAAACGAATCTTGTACATACTTTTTGCTGTTTTCAATCTTTTTTTCTTGATTTATGATTCATCTGGTGGTTGTTCATTGTATCACCAATAGAAATTGTACACCAATGGAATTTCAACAAAATTACTGAATAAAATCCTTTTATTATTGGACGTTAATACAGTATTGTTGCACCGTTCCACTGTGCAGCATTGCTTACACACTTAACTTCACAAGACAAGAAGGACAAGAAGGACACCTTAACTGTGACCTTTTCACAAAACTTAGTATTTAAAGTACATGAGCACCAGGATTTGCAGAATATTCTCCTGGTCAAATTATTAATGTAAAATAAATGCAGATGGTCTCTAGAAAACGCACCTACAAATTACGAATTTTACACGAAGAGCAAATATTTTTTTCCTTTAACTTTTACATGTATTAAATTGTACTTCTTTTGAGAAGTATTGCTGAATAAATTACTGAATAAAATCCTTTTACCATTGAAAGTTAGTACAGTATTAAGCCTCTATTAACTCTCTAGTTTCATAGCAGCCTTGGTGTTTTTACTTTACTAAATAATAAGGCTTGAGTTTAAAGGTTTAGCTTAAAAAACCTATAAGTCAGTCGAGACTTCATTAGCCTAATATTTGTCTACCCTAAAAATTAGTGTTGTAGATACATACAGAATAATCCATATACTTTTTAACTAGTGTTTAAGGGGTTAACCAAGTACATTGCATGGTCAAAACGTCTGCAAGCCCCATAACTTCTCTTTCTGATGTATAGGGATGCATGTGTGCATGCAGTATGTTCGTATTCTGTATGTGTGTGTGTAATAAATTTCCCACAGGCTGCACTGCTGCTTATTACAGTATCAAAAACAAATTAAAATGATTCTTTTCCTCTTTTCAGTTCCTCGGTTCCTCGTTTTTTTTGCTGGCACACAGAAAACCCTCCCACTCCCACCTGCATATGTTAGAAACCATTTTCAAGGGCTTGTAGTCACACACATTCACTCATATATACACACACACACACACATACATATATATATATATATATATATATATATATATATATATATGATCCCCCCACCACACATACACACACACATGCAGACGGTCATTAGACCGGTTTATCACCTTCCTGGTCGATCATACAAAAGTGGCACTTAGACTGCTTTTGACAGTATCTTCTTATCAAAGACAAACCTACACCTCTGAGATTATCTGAGGTGAGATGGTGGGGGAGTTATACAGCCCCTAATGACCTGCGAGCCATTAGCCCGTCCCAGGTCCCTCGAGGCAGACGACGAGAAAAAAAAAAGGAAAAAAAAAAAGAAGAAATACATTCTCAACATACAAACCCAGCCGCCATGACCATGGAAGCCCAAACGTCAGCCATTTTGATTGTGTAAATCCAGTTGCCGGTGGTGACGGCCCTAAGCCTTCTAGCAGGCCCCTGCACACGGTTCCCATCACTGTTTTACAGTGTTATGGCTTGATTTTATTACATCTGTCAAAACATCATAGGCTGCACAAGAACCTTGTGATTTGTGATCCATATTTCTCTCTTCAAAGAGGGCATCAAAATGAAAACAGCTCTGTCGGAGCGGTAATCCAGAAATGTCTCATTAGAAAAAAAAACTAATATACCTAATATTACTACTGTAATGAGAGTGACAATGCTTTGAATTCTCTTAGAATTATGACAGGGAGGCTTCGGGAGGCTTACAGTGCTTAGTGCTTGCAGTGTGCGGATATCTTAACGTCTTAACGTGGCTCCATTCCTGGAAATTTGCTGATCTGCAGATCCCAGGCTGATACACAACAGCATATTGATATGCAAACCCTGTATTGATATCAAGATTGAGGCAACACACAACAGGGGGCTGATACCATAATAACACATGCAATACAAGACAACACAACACAGGGCAACACTTACTTTTTTATAACTTACAGTTATTTTTTAATATGTAGTTAACTAATGAAGTAAAAATATAATTGGTAAAGTAAAAAATGATCTACAGGCCAGTAACTTTTAGTAGTCAAACTATTTTATTCCAGTTCATTGGAATCATGTGAAAAGCAACAGCCATGTTCACATTATGACAAAAAGTAAAACAACAAAAAATGAAGAAAAAAAAGTGCCATCAACCAAATACTGTATACATAACCTCACCCCAGTGTACAGTAGCTCTGCTATGACTTAAACCACTCTTATCCCTACCTAGGAAAGTGGCCTTTTCCTCTCCAGCTAAGCTACACACTACTACTACTACTACTACTACTACACACTGCAGCTCCTTCACAGGCTGCACACACAGCAAAAAAAATCCCACAGCGCTCAGCTGGACACAAATGAACCCAGTAAGAGTTAATTCAGCACTGGGTGATTTTTTGCCATGTATCTGCAGGCCACTGGATTCTGCACAGTTCCACTGTCAGTGCTTATCGATGACTTCATGAAATGAACATTGTGGTGCAGACGGCTGGGTTTGAGTCCTTTGCCCGCGTTGCCTATATTTGGAATTATTTCACAGTTGCCTTCAGTCATTTCTCGACGTTAAATGATTTTAGCGAGATAAGACGTTAATCTGAGCAAAAACAAAAACATTAGAAAGGAATTGTAGGAATTAAATCTGTGTGAAATTTAAGGCGAAAGGCGTCTCCTCAGCCGTATTCTTACACTGTTATTCCTCTGATTTATGATTTTATGATGCAGACTGGCAGCTTTTTCTACTTTCAAACAAAAAAAGAAAAAGCACAAAACCGAGCGACGCTGTTAAACCGACAGACTCGAGTTTAGTGTAGTTTCGAGTTTACAGGCCTGGCTTTATCAGTGTTTTCACTCTGTATTATGACTGCCAGAGCGTGTGAAGAATTAATCGATAGAGATTATTAATCAATAGAGATTATTAATCAATATGCGTCACAGATATCGCCCAACAGGCCGCTGTTTCCGAGTTAATGTGGGATAAGGCGGTGTGGACTGTCCGCTTCAACGGGCATTTATCTCATTTATTTCAGTTCAAATCAACCTTTAACACACACACTGCGATCTGTCGGATATACAGGGAAGGAAGTGAGGGACCGGGGCTGCGGTTAGTAACCATAATAATAATAATAATAATAATAATAATAATAATAATAATAATAATAATAATAATAATAATAATAATAATAATAATAATAATAAATGTTAGCATTTCCGTTTTTATTTAATTGTTTCCGCTTTGATTATTCAGATACGGAAGTCGTACAAATTGTTAAACTCGATTTTTAGAGTTCTCATACTGCATACTACTACAACTTTAGACTACTGGGTATTACTTATAATTAAAATGGCCATTATAATTATAATGGTAAACGTGTTTGGATATGTTGCGATAGTTTGTATTGTTTTGTAATAATAATAATAATAATAATAATAATAATAATAATAATAATAATAATAATAATAATAATAATAATAATAATAATTATGGAACAGCAACAATAATAATTGCTTTTATTATTATTATTATTATTTTTATTATTATTATTAGTAGTAGTAGTAGTAGTAGTAGTATTTTTTGTATATTTATTATTATTATTATATTGTTGTTTGGTAATAGTATTATTACTGGTGTTATTATATTTAAGACTTTCTTGAATTAATTACTATTGTTATTTCATAATTGCATTATATTAGATTAACAAAATAATAATAATAATAATAATAATAATAATAATAATAATAATAGTAATCTGTGTCACCTTTACTTTAAAAGAAATAAACACTACAGAATCTTTAAGTCACATATTTAAACTTGTGTGCAAATTGTACAGTTTTAAAAAAAAAATCATATCTCGTTTTATAATTATTCTCTTTTTTTTAAAGCTGTTTTTAAGTCCGTCTGGAATAAATTAGGCTTTTTCAAGAGACGCTGTTCTTCCGCCTCGGCTAATCTGCTGCTGAACTTTTTTCCCTGTAGAGATGCTGGGAGAGCGGCAGGTAAACAGCAGGAGAACCGCGCTCTGCTCTCCAGCAGGCCTGAGCTTCAGCTCCCAGGCGCGGGAAGAGCTGGCAGAGACTCGGGCAGGAATTTCTCACAGGTGTGTGTCCGGTGGGAACAGCCGCAACTGGCCGAGAGGAAAGCAGGCAGAATTGCATGCAGGCTGCAGCTCCTTCAGTCTCACCGCACGCGCTAAAGCAAGGAGGCCCAAAGCGTTCATCTGAACCAGACACACTGAAAACAGCGCGAGCTGCCTCCTGAACACTCGCTAAATGCGCACTACTGGACTGAGGCCTGGGTGAGCAGGGTAGTAGTGCAGCACGCGAACATGGATCAACAGGTAATTACTATAGACACTATTCGGACTGCATTCAGTAATTACACAGGTAATAAAATAAAATACACACTCACAGCTATGAGAAAAAATATTTATGATTATTTTATTGATATTCAAAAACATCTGGTAGAGCAGGACACATTACGAATTAAATTATTATTAAATAAGTAAATTTAAATATGCACTTATATTAAAAATATAGACTCTAACAGATTAAATATTACAGACATTAGTGTAGCAAATTATCAGGCCACAATTAAATACTAAAATGTATGGTTGTTATTATTATTGTTGTTGTTATTACAAGTGCAAATACACAGTTGAACGCCTGTCAATAAACATGCATAGCAATAACATAAAAACCACTGAATAAAAATAACTATCGATACCAGTCTTTAATCTCACTAACTGCACCATAAATGATACTGTGGTGTATTTCAAATATAAGGCTGTGTACATGAACAGACCAAACGCTTAGCAATGCAGTATGCTACGTCAAACCCTCTCTGAAATGTACATTCTACCAAAGACACAGAACTAAAGTATGTTCTTTTTAGCACGCGGGGTGTTTTAGTTGTTAAAACTACATTCATTTTACATGAACAAAAATACGTGATTTATAATCGTGTAAATTAGCCTATGAAGAACAACCACACGACACAGTGAACGCAGCATGCAAAACAATAATCAAAGTGCAGCAATTGAACAACTACAGCAGATTCAGCAGACTCTTTTGAATCAATTATGCTACACAAGCAACGACTCACAAAACAGGGTGTTAAACACACAATGTCCAAAATAGACCAAGAGACGATTTACACAGCTTCTCTCTTTCCCACTGCCTCTCTTCCAAAACTGTCCAGGAAAAAAACGAGGTTATTTTTCTTGCATGCATTATTGATCGCCACAGACGCAGGAATAGCCAAACGGAGCCTCGCGAGGTCCTAAAATGAGCGAAACGTCCAACGCAAAAATAAAAAGAAAGCAGAATAAAGCAGCGCCGCTCGCGAATTCGCTCGGATCCTGTCGGTTTGAGGTAGAGCTGCTGTGCCCCCTCAGTGCTGGGCTCCCCTCCTGCATGACCATGCGCAGTGCTAGAGCGCCCACTATTTCAGCACCATGGAATACAGTTTCACAAGACCTGGAAGAGCTCAATACAAAAAAAGAGTCGACAACTTTTCGGCTAACTTTTGCTGTAACGATTCCCGGCGACAAAAGGCTGGAGCCCCAGCGCCGTGCAGGCATTGAGCAGCGGTGTTTCCTTCTGTTTCCTCTCCCAAACATTCTCTCTCTCTTTTTCTCCCTCTCTCTCTCTATGTCCCTGCTTATCATGACACCCAAGCAGCCCGCCGTGTTCTTCCATCACGCGTGAAACTTCTGACGTTGAGAAGAAATAAAAAGCGTAGCAAAAAAAGTTGCGAAAGATCGAAACTCCGACGCTCGTGTTTGGAAAGTGTGCGACTGAGGAGAGCGACTGAAAATAATATCTCAAAAAATACAAACACACAACAAAGATGGGTCCCGACCAGGAACTAAGTGAACTAAGTGATCAATGAAAATGACCCATTGGCGATGATCCGCGCGAGGGGAGTGCGGAGAGACGCGAGCGAAAGGGGGGCAGAAAGCGAAAGAGTGAAGGTCTAGAGAAGAGGGGGACCTACTTTTGGCCAGTTTTCTCGCCCTCGCCTTGGACCTCATCTCGTCGTCGGCTCGTAGATTCCTCTCGTCCTCCTCGAGCTCAGAAGCAGCACCAGCACTGTCTTCATCTCACGAGCATTGTCAGTTCGGACACCTTCGCACATGCGCACAGGCCATTCAATCTGACACCCTCGTCAGGGCCCAAAAAACTTTCCAATGTATTCATCATCATCACTTTTTTTTGTCCTATCGTCTCTCCTTTAGATCACTTATCTCTTTCCCTCCTCCCCTCCTCCCTCCCTCGGTCCGCACCATCTCGGATCGGACCCCCACCACCCCACCACCACCACCAACAACCCTCCAACACACACATACACACACACACCTCCCCTCCACCACCCCCACCCCTCGGCTCCTTCTCCTCCTCTCGGTTGCTTTAAGAGGAATACGGAGTGTGTTTGAGCGCAGCGGCGCTGGACGGAGAAAGCTCGGCCGGGGTCAAGGTCGCATCCCTCAGTGAGGGGACTGGAGCACTGCCCTTCAGTCAGCAGGACAGCGAGGTAGGCTATTGCTCCTACAACTTTTATTATTATTATTATTATTATTATTATTATTATTATTATTATTATTATTATTATTATTATTATTATTGATAAGATATTATTAGTAGTAGCATGATTGTTTTTTATAGAAAGTAATAATTGTATGATAATAATATTTTTAAAATGCAATGTTAATAAACATTTTTTTATTATTGTGGTTACTGGTGGCTATTTTGCTATTGATTTTGTTATTAATATTTGTATTAATGTTGTTATAATTTTTGCCATTGTTTTATATGTAGTGCTGTTATTAATATTCGTAATATTGGTATTATTTTGTTTTTTATTTTTTTATCTTAAAAAAATGTTTTGCTTGGTCTACTTCAATATTTGTTTCTCATGAGCATGAGCTTGTGTGTGTGTGTGTGTGTGTGTGTGTGTGTGTGTGTGTGTGTGTGTGTGTGTGTGTGTGTGTGTGTGTGTGTGTGTGTGTGTACAGTTGCCCGCTGCGGCTGTGGAGCATGCAGTAGCTCGAGCGTCAATGCTTGTGTAGCCTATACGTGTGTGTTTGAGAGAGAGTGAAGAGAGGGAGGGAGTGTGTGGGAGTGTGTAAGCAAGTGTGTGTGTGTGTGTTTGAGATGGTGTGTGTGTTTGAGAGTGTGTGTGTGTGTGTGTGTGTGTGTGTGTGTGTGTGTGTGTGTGTGTGTGTGTGTGTGTGTGTGTGTGTGTGTGTGTGTGTGTTTGTGTAGGACCGTACAGGAGAAGGTGAGGACGCAGTACAGTTGCTGTGTGGATGTGAATTCTGCAGAGCGCGGGGACCATCGTTCGCCTTCGTGTCCAGCCCGTGCGAAGGATCACAGGTAGAAGAATGACACACAGCTATGATGTAAGTACCCTACAGTTCTGCATGTTAAATGTGCACGAGTCGATTTTCATACTTAGGGAAGATTCTCACACACATTTGATAGAAACCGCCACCGACTTCATACTGAACCTTCCTTTTCGAACACAGCTGCTGTCATTCACTGTGCGCGCGCGGCTGCAGCTCGGGGCTGATGGCGGGGTTCAGTGTTGAGAGTTTCTCAGAACTCAGTCTGACACATGTGACTGCAGTCAGAAGGAAAAAGAGAACGTCTCACGCTCATGCACACACACGCTTCATTTACTGAACAATCTGTGTGCGCATGTTTCCAGCTGCACGTAAACCCATGCCACTCTTTTTGTATTTATATATTTTTTGTTTGCATTAAATCAGTGCTCACAACTGCACGACTTGTTATAGTAAAACATGTGTGAGATAAATCAAGTATTCCTGTGTGGCGCAATGACATTAACGCATTATTAATACTATTTTGATTATTACTGTTGTTCGTAATTTAAACATAATAATATAATTTTATTTTGCGCGTTTTGATGTTCATATTGTCGATGAAAAAAATAACAAAAATAAGTAATTATACAAAAGAAATAAATAAAACAGTACTTACATAGTTATGTCAAGGATTTGTGGTTACGTGCTGATTTCACGCACTTGCTGAAATCATGTTTTTAATTTACTAGTGTTACTTTATCTGGAATAAACGCTAAAATATTTACATTACATATAGTAAGTAATTAATGAATTCTAATATAATTATATGAATAATAAATAAATGATAACTCTCTGAAGTGTGTATTGATCTCCTACGATTAAACATATTTCAACGCACAATATGCGGTCAGCAATGCATGCCCTTTATTGCACAAGTGTTTTTCAGTTAGTCAGACTGGCCAATATTTTTTATCTGTAATCTTTTTAATTAATCTTGAACAGAAACATTTTAATAATATCACAGACTCGTGTCTGATAATAAATAGAAAATGATATACATATCATAAAAGTGTGTTTAGGTTTATATAAATAACTTGATTTGTTTTTCTTTTAGGCTGCAGATGATCTGCCGGACTCCTGACTGCTGAAGTAGAAGAATGATTCAAGCAGTGAAGCCCTGATCATAAGAGCATAAAGTAAGATCTTGTCACCATGCCAAACATTTACAAACCCCATTTATTAATCGGAGATTCCAAACACACAATCACACAATACTCCCTAATAAACTGATAAAGCTACATTACAACTGAGATCATATATACACTACCTCACCCCCTACTGCTACTGGAGGCCAGGATGAATTACTTTATCCAACCTGCAAAACTTACTAAAGGAAAATAAATAGAATAAAAGCAACACACACACACATACACACTCAGTAGATATTTATGTATTTTCCCACATACACTAATATAATATATGTTGTTAATATACTATTGTAGTGTATATGGTTAATTTAACCTTTAAATCCAGTGACTGAACTAACCCAGTGATTATAATGCGCTAATGAAACCCGACTGAAATAATGGGAACCAAAACAACAGCACAAAAAGCACAGCCCTGTTGTTTCTTCGGACAGCCTGTTTGCCCCCCAAACCCCCCATTTAAAGAAAGCGAGTTTTTTGGGGCGGGTCAGATGATTTTATAGTGAGCAACACCTCTTTTAAAGAGCAATTAACTCTAATTAGACGTGTAAAGAAAGCGCGCTGCTCTTCAGCGCTCCTTCATTGGGGAATCGTTTTCTGCGCCTTAAACGTCTGGCTTTTTTTACGAGCTCCTGGAAACGGGATGGCCAGGCGAGCGCGCATTTAGAGGCTTTTCTTTTGCCACTTTTCTGCACTTTTAGGGAGGGATGCTGGCCTGGAACACTGAGAGTTCTGGGTAACATCCGCTCTGAGCCTTAATGTTAGGGGCACAGTTACCACCCCCCCAAAACACCACAACCCTCTTTTATCTGTGGTAGGAGAGAGCATGTAGACATGGGATCTTGTCGGGATAAGGATGGGAAAAAAGAGCTGAGATTGTGCATCATATTTGCATGCCATATTAACATATTAACAACACGTTTTTTCTCATTGTTTTATTTATTTTTTATTTATTTTACGAAAATTGATTTTATTCTAAATAAAGATTTCAAATATAAGCCTCGTTGTTTTTGTGCTGAATTTTACCACACATGCGAACGCGAATGGGAAGATGCTAAAGATGTACAATTTTGTATATGAATTTTGCAAATTACGTTTTCGTTCGGTTTTATTTTTATTATTATATATCCATCTTCATTTTCACATCTCTATCTATGTTTTGCCTTTTTTCGTTGTTTGACATGAAAAGCAACGGAAATCTGGCCTATTTATTGTGTCACAATGCCAGGACGAATATACCGATGGAAATGCTGAAAATGTATATATGTTCGTTCAACTATTGAAGCCATAAAATCGACCACGAAAATGTAACAGTTTTGTGATTGTTTGTCTTTGTTTATCTAACCTAAAATGTTTTTTCTTCTAATTCCGATTTTCATCATTTTATTCAAAGCAACAACTGAAGTTCAGTAAACCCAGTTAAATCGCTTGTTACCACATGAATTGCAGTTTTAAGTTGATCTGTCCAACCATATTTTAAGTACTGCTGGATTCAGAAGTCAGACTCCTCCTTGCTTCAGTTGCGAAAAACGCCAAATAACGAGGCAATTTTGCTGTCAAATTCTATTCCTCAAACAACGCCATTATTCACTAATATTTACTGAACTTCAAAATAATTCCAGCGTCCATCGTTTGCCCTAACCACAGTTTGAATGGTCGGCCTTGATTGTGCAACTTCACAAAATACACAAAATCCCAGCTCTTTTGGTGTCCAAACCAGCAGCGGGGTGAGGTGGCACAGTCCAGTTTGCATTTGTTATAACTCCGATGTTCTCCATAGACGTTTAGTGATGTTGAGAAACGATCCCCATTGGTCTTCATGCGTTTTTGCATTTTAGTCAAATGACTAAATGATGAAATAAATGCAGTTCCATTGTATTTGAGTGCCTGGTGGATTAACTGTATGTGTGGGGTACATTTTTGAAATGTAAAAACTGCTACAAGGGTTTTTTTTTTAATGATAGCCTAGAAGAACCATAGAAAACAATTCTGTAATATAAGATTGGAAAACATTTGAATTTCTAAAGAACCTTGATATTGGCTTATTTAACTAATTAAAACTCATTATTCAAATATATGTATCTTCCTTCTAAGAATCCATTGTAACACTTGTAATTTTTAAGAGTGATACAGATAATATGAAAAAGTAAAGGGATCCTAGTAGCAACACAGTATGAGTAGTGTGGTGGTCATAATTAGCTCTAGGTGGGCTGATGACACTCCCTTAAGCTCCAGCAGGTAGAGCTCGCTCTCTTCCACACGGGCTGAAACCCAAAACTCATCCACAGCCACAGCCACCCACAGATAACATCTCGGCCCGCTCTATATGACACCCACCCAGACGTGGCTCTGGCTGGAAGAGTTAAAACGCACCAGAGCACGGAGCTGTTTGGACATGGACCCCAGCTTTCTGGCCCCCTCATGCTAATGCAGTTTGTGTAGGCTAATGACTGAGTAAATACAGTAACGCCAAGGTGGGGCTATAGCTCCACGCGCTGGTCTCTCTACCACATGCACGCGTACACGCGCACACACTCCCACACACATACAGCAGCATGTTCAGTGAGTGCATGACATTAGGAACCAACGGTGCAAAATAAAATATAGGAAGGTGCAGCAAGAAGGTGAAATGTCTATCTATGAAGTTTTAATGCAGTTTAATACAGTGGCAAGTATACACAAGCTTCAGCAGAAGTTTAGATAAAACATTTATTCCAGTAAAAGCCTACTGAAGTGCTGAAACAGTGCTGAAGCGTGTTCTGGCGCTTAGTAAGCGCAGAAGCGTGGAAGAAGCGCTGCCTCCTGCAGTCGGCCGTCACGTTAAAGCTACCTGGGTAATTATTAGCCATTAATTGAGTTCAAGACCTTGGGAGTCTATGGGAAATGGGAAATGTGACCACTAATGCCAGACACTCTCCCCCCACCTCGTCTCTCGTTCAAAGTGTGAAAAAGTGAGACAGGAGCCGTTCCTTAAGCACACATAACCTACTAAACTATCAAAAAGAGTCAGTAACGACTACCGGAACGGGTCAAGGTGAGCCCATCTGACCTGGATTCATTTTTTATTGTATTTTGTATCCATGTACTTTAATTTAATTATTTACTTATATTTATATTTAGTTTAATTATTTATTATGTATTTGTTTTTTGCGAATGTTAATTATTTGATTATTGGATCTCTCTCATCTACAGTATGTACTGAGCTTTGATGTCTTTTTTAAACAAAAGGTTTGTATGTGTCGTCATGCAAAAAAAAATCTCCTAATATTTTTTATTTTTATTTCCATACATTTGGTATAATTTCACACTGTGCCGCTAACAGATTCACATTATTAAATAGATAAACATTTTTTTTACCGTTTACTATTAATAAAGTGCACCTTTTCTCCATGGGCTAATTTTCACAATCATATATACAAATACATTAAACACGTTTTCCCACTCCTATATATCCCACGTTTATTTACTTTGTACCATCATGATTAAGATTAAAAAGAGAATAAAGAATTATATCATCATCCCCGTCTTCATCATTTGTCTGGTTTATCTTGTGACTTTTCTCCCTCATTCTTTCTTTATTTCGTGCTTGATTGCATTTTGATACGAAATCATGAGTCACAAAACCCTGAAATTCGTAGAAGAATAAAAACGCAGAAAACATTTGCGTACAGTGAGTTATTTTGAAGTCGCGGCGATGGACCCCGCTGCAGTGTGTGTTTTTGTCTGAGGGGTTTGCTGGATTTTTGTTGTGTATGAGTACGTATGTGTGTGTGTGTGTGTTAGCTTGTGTGTGTGTAAGCTTGTGTGTGTGTGCTGTGTGTCCAGCGCTGCGCTCCGGCTGCTGCCCGCCCAAGGCAAGAAACCGGCCCACATGCAGAGACCACCTTCATATGATGTGATCAATCACACGGTGGGCTGCACTGGGAGGGGAAACTCTTTCAGACGTTACACACCCAGAAATACAGTAACGACAGAAAAGGACCCGATCATGTATTACATTATATTCGATTAATACGGTATGTAGAAATATGAAAAAACGATAAAAGCGCCATTGAAGGTTTAACGTAAAAAATAAAGAGCAAAAAAAGAAAGTACTTGTACTACTAATCCTAAGAATTGATGTAAATCACTTTGAGTTGCAATAAAATACAATGCTGTTGCTATTCTTCTTCTTCTTCTTCTTCTTATTATTATTATTATTATTATTATTATTATTATATATATATATATATAATATTAATTTTATTATCGAATACAACAACATTAAAAAAGAACAGTATTATCACTAAAACGAAAAAAAAATCTTATTCGTTTTTACGTTTTTTTTTTTTACCTTTTAACGCAATAAAAATATTTTAATTGTTTCTGTGACAAATAATGTATAAATTAATAAATTGAAAAATGCTCCGCACATTTATAATGATTTTTTTTACTTGATTTATGTGTGAGTCAAGTAAAAGCTTTTCTCCTGTAAAGTTGCCATTTTGGAGTTACAGCGCCGTTATCAACAGTAAAAACATGATAACGGCGGCAGAAACAACAACAGTATGACAACGAAAATACAGATTTGCGTAAACACATATTTTATAAACGTTGCTTAAATATAGTTTAAATTGTATCTAAACTCAATTCGCGGCAAAATAAGTAAATGTAACAATAGCTATAATTAATAGTGTACCGTATTTTCGTTGTTAACTATTAGTCGTTTTATTGGTTTATTATCGCTGACCTACGCGCTAAAAAAACAACAAACCAAATTAATAATAATAATAATAATAATAATAATAATAATAATAATAATAATAATAACGATAATAACAATGATAATAATGATAATAATAATAATAATAATAATAACAATAGCATTACATTTTATTGCAACTTTCACCCTTTAAAAATGCAGCTCAAAGTGCTTTACAATACAAAGTCAATTATTTTATTTGACTATTAACTGAAATGAAACATTTTAAATTCTTTATAGAAATTTGAAATGAAAGAGTCATATTCATATCCATTCAAAGCCTGACTGGTCCTGTGTTGCCTTGAGCTCAGCTCTTCTGTAATACGGTGTGACATCTCTGGTAGTTTGATTTCATCACCTTTGACTATAAGAAATAGACACAAACAAAATTCTGCAGGGTGCAGGTTAAATTGTGCGGTTGAGCGTAGAACAAAAAACCCTTTTATTCCGACATTACTTTAGTTAACGTCGTTGCTTCTCGTCAACGTATTTACTTAAATGCATTGACATTATTTACAGCGTGAGAGCATGTTTTACATGTAAGCCTGGCAGGTTCAGCACCATGTGGTTTGGTTTGTGTTGTATACCAGCCTTGAGAATCTGCAACTGCTTGAATGGATTCATGGATCATGAGCTGCACGGGAGAACGTGGCAACTGGCATAATAATGCTTGCAGCTGCTTTCAAAATCTCCACCAAAATGAAATGTCATGTACCTGTACATAAACAGGATTCGAAAGCCGCTGAAAGACTGACATTAGCAAGTTTTTAAGAGTTTCATCCAAAAAGAACTTGGTTCTTTGGTGCCAGCCAAGAGTCTAACATGGCAAAGAGAGCATCAATTGAACACTTTCTCTAATACCAGGGTTTAAAAGATGCTGTTATTTAGGTGGAAACGTGATCATATGTTGGAGCATTCAGGTAGTTCCTGGGCCAGCTTACGTCTTCACCATGTTGCAATGTTGTTTCAGGTAATACAAACCAAATGCCATGCTTCCAGTACATGTAGAGCCGCACTTGTGGGTTGTCTCCTTTAATCAGAAAGTAAAACAAGAGCTTGAGATTTATGATAAAGTAAGTGAATTGATGGCATTAATGTTTTTAATTGGTTCTCACCACCCGCAACACCTCAGCAAACATGTTAAGATCACACCAGGCAGGAGGTCGCACATATTTACAATATAGTTTAATAGCAATTAAACAGTGATAACACAACATCCAAATGTTGGCCCACAGAAGATGTCGGGGCCTGGGGAACGAGCCCTGTAAAACCAGCATGAATGGCAGTATTAACTAATTTGAGAGCTCAAGAAAAAAAATCAAAGGCATCTTAATTAATTCATTCCTAGGGTTCAGCAGTTCTGACTTTGACTTGGATATGGGACTGCCTCTGTGGCTCATAAACAGAGGGGAGTAGGTCTCTCTGAAAGGCCTCTCACACACTCCACCTTCCTCAGGCCAACCTGGCAGGCCCTTCCCAGAGTGACTACGCATAGTTTCCTTTCGATTAGGGCCATCTCCTTAACCAGACTCCTCAGCAAAACCAACACATTTGTTTCCAAACACATCCAGGTGGGAGCCGCAACAGGGTCTGGAACGCTGTGGGGTCGCCAGCCATGTACGGTAACATTTGTTTCACAGGCACAAGCAGCTTTTGTGCAACAGGAGCCACTTCCAACAGGCCCTGCCTTTCTCAGAGTGAGTGCGAACTTGTGAAAAGGGTTTGGTCGACAGCACCGTCACTAAAAGTTACAAAGTTGCAGTGTTAATAAATGTATGCTAGAAAACGAAAGCAAGCAAAATGAACTGGGACCAAGGAGCTTTTTCACTTAATCACAACTAAACACAACTAAATTCTTGATTATAGTTTTATGTAAAATAAAATTAACATGTTTTAGGGTTTAGTATTCAGTATTTAAAAATTTGGAAATCCTTTTTACAACCCTGTTATTTTGCCTTATAGTTAAACACACTGACCCCAGTTTCCCAAAAGCATCTTAACAATAAGAACATCTTATTGTGAAAAGAGAGAGAGACAGTGCTCAATATAAAGCTTGCTTAACCATTCTAACCATCTTAGTGCTAATAACATATTAGGGAAACACACCCCTGTTTTACATTTGTATGGTGGACTTGTTAAAAACAAGTTTACATCTTTAGATCATTTATAATAGCTTAGCTTTGTTTTTAATACAGTATCAAAAACAGTGGGTGTGTCCCAATTGTGTACTACTGTAGTTACAAATACCAACTCATTTGTGAGTATAAGTTATGATCTACGATAACATTTCCAGTAAAATATCCAAAATATATATATTTAGAAATGGTAGGCTTTTAAGTGTGGTTACTATGGACACTATAACCCCGCAATGCAATGCAGAAAGAAAAGGAAGGAGATACTCATGTCTGGAACAATACTACAAAAAAAAATTGCAGACAAGCATGCAGCAGTAAATTGCAATTTAGTGCAGCAGACACTGGACATTTTTTTATTGCAGTTTTGGCAACATGAACATACATAATGTAATGCAATATTGTCATCATAAATAAAAGAGAGAGGATACAGGGAGGAAAATATATGAATACAAATTAAATAAAAGGACAATATATGGAGATTAATTCCTGTTGGTACACAGGAAATTTGGCAGTGTTAAATCAACACTTTTAGTGTTAAATTAACACTGAGAGTGTAAAGTTTAACACTAATAAGTGTTAATTTAACACTAACAGTGTTGATTTAACACTGCCAAATTTCCTGTGTATAATTTGGATTACAATGTTAATATTTCGTGTATAACATGCCCAATCTGCACTGTTTAAATTAGTGCATAGTATATACCTTATATAAGTCTGTTTTGATCTAACTAAAGTGGATTAGCTTTTAGCATTGCAGCTGCAGTGAACCCACTGACTTCACCAGCCTCTGAGTGTGGATCGCTACAGTGGTGCTTCTTTCAGTTAGACCTTTTTGGTGGTGCTTCACCTGTTTGGCTAGTGTTAGCTTTTAACACTTTCAACCTTGCTTCCATATTCTCCCAAAGAAGCAGTTTCAATTAATTTGAAAATACTTTTTGATAGTGGGCTGAGTGTATGTATGGGGGGGCCTTGCTTTTCACTTTGTGTTAGAACAGTGGATCCACTGATACATATTAAACCACAGAAACAAGCAATAAACATACAAATTGAGCAGTATAATCTACAGCTCTGGAAAAAATAAGAGACCAATTAAGAGTATGAGTGTCTTTGATTTGACCAAATTGAAAACTTCTGAAATATAATCAAGAGGAAGATAGATGATCACAAGCCATTAAACCAACTGAACTGCTTATTTTTTTTTGCACCAGGAGTAAAGGCATAAAGTTATCTAAAAGCAGTGTGTATGACTGGTGGAGGAGAACATGCCAAGATGCATGAAAACTGGGTCGTAAAAAACAGGGTTATTTCACCAAATATTGATTTCAGATCTTTTCAAATTTTCTGAATTTGCATTTTTGAGGTCTAAAAGCTCTGCAACTTTTTTTTATTTCAGCCCTTTCTCATTTTCTGCAAATAAATGACAATAGTTCTATTTGGAATTTGGAAAACATGTTTTTAGAAATCCATAAGTTTATAGAATAAAACAACAATGATGAACAAAATCTTTCCTTATTCAAACATAAACCTATAAATAGCTAAATCAGAGAAACTGATTCAGAAATTGAAGTGGTGTCTTATTTCTTTCCAGAGCTGTATATAATCAGGAGAACTATGCTTAAACAACAGCAAAAAAAAACACAACACCAGAGTATTGTGGGCCACTGTATAATTTTACATATATCCACCACCATACAGTCATATGAAAAAGTTTGGGCACCCCTATTAATCTTAATCATTTTTAGTTCTAAATATTTGGGTGTTTGCAACAGCCATTTCAGTTTGATATATCTAATAACTGATGGACACAGTAATATTTCAGGATTGAAATGAGGTTTATTGTACAGAAAATGTGCAATATGCATGAAACCAAAATTTGACCGGTGCAAAAGTATGGGCACCCTTATCATTTTATTGATTTGAATACTCATAACTACTTTTTACTGAAAAAAATTTGTTTGTTAACCTCATTGAGCTTCATGAACTTCATAGCCAGGTGTATCCAATCATGAGAAAAGGTATTTAAGGTGGCCAATTGCAAGTTGGTCTCCTATTTGAATCTCCTCTGAAGAGTGGCATCATGGGCTCATCAAAACAACTCTCAAATGAGCAAAAAACAAAGATTTTTCAACATAGTTGTTCAGGGGAAGGATACAAAAAGTTGTCTCAGAGATTTAACCTGTCAGTTTCCACTGTGAGGAACATAGTAAGGAAATGGAAGACCACAGGGACAGTTCTTGTTAAGCCCAGAAGTGGCAGGCCAAGAAAAATATCAGAAAGGCAGAGAAGAAGAATGGTGAGAACAGTCAAGGAAAATCCACAGACCACCTCCAAAGAGCTGCAGCATCATCTTGCTGCAGATAGTGTCACTGTGCATCGGTCAGCAATACAGCGCACTTTGCACAAGGATAAGCTGTATGGGAGAGTGATGCCAAAGAAGCCACAAACGCCACAAACAGAGTTGCACAAAAGTCAAAAGCACACCTCAGGCGACTCTGTTTGTGGCGTGCTAAAATGGCTTCTTTCGCCATTCTTCTTCTCTGCCTTTCTGATATTTTTCTTGGCCTGCCACTTCTGGGCTTGACAAGAACTGTCCCTGTGGTCTTCCATTTCCTTACTATGTTCCTCACAGTGGAAACTGACAGGTTAAATCTCTGAGACAACTTTTTGTATCCTTCCCCTGAACAACTATGTTGAACAATCTTTGTTTTTAGATCATTTGAGAGTTGTTTTGATGAGCCCATGATGCCATGCTTCAGAGGAGATTCAAAGAGGAGAACAACTTGCAATTGGCCACCTTAAATACCTTTTCTCATGATTGGATACACCTGGCTATGAAGTTCAAAGCTCAATGAGGTCAACAAACCAAATTTGTGCTTCAGTAAGTCAGTAAAAAGTAGTTGTAAAATGATAAGGGTGCCCATACTTTTGCACCGGTCAAATTTTAGTTTAATGCACATTGCACATTTTCTGTTAGTACAATAAACCTCATTTCAATCCTGAAATATTACTGTGTCCATCAGTTATTAGATATATCAAACTGAAATGGCTGTTGCAAACACCCAAATATTTAGAACTAAAAATGATTAAGATTAATAGGGGTGCCCAAACTTTTTCTTGACTGTAGTCATATTGAGTCTCAGTTGCTAATTAAGAAAAAAATGTGGTGTTGTGCCCATTATGTGAGTTGTATTAATGTAAAACATGTCAATTGTTTTAGTTGATCTTAAAGGATAGTCAGCAGAATTAAAAAAAAAAACACACATTTCATAGAACCAAAAATGCAGTAAGTTGCCTTGAATGTTTTTCTCAACCTTTTCATTTTTACAGTGTGTTGATTTTTTTTTTTTCAAATTTGTATCTTAAAAAATAAATAGTTAAATTATGTCAAAAATCTACCAATTTCCTCAAAATATTTTAATAAATGTAACTTATCCAGGTTTGAAGTGTATGGAACTAAAGAGTCTACTTTCCCAGTGTAATTTCAAAAGGCACCTTTTTTACCTTTAGAGTGAGAGTGCGGAGTTTATAGGGTTAAGAAGATGCGGTCTGAGTCTGTGGAAAAGAGTTTCCGTGTGGAAAGCGTCGGATGGTGGCGGGCTTTCGTACGTGTAATGAGAGTAAACAAATACGAAACAGCCTAATCCGCGCCGGAGTGTTTGGTTCATTCGCTCACACCTTCACTCACACACAGCCACACAGCCCAGTAGCAATAAATCATTCAAACTGCGGCTTGTTTAGGCTGAGGATTGCCTCTCCTTGCTTATTCACTGCTGGGATTAAGTCCCAAGCAGGGCTGCTTATTTACCTGTTTATGAGTTTCATTAGGCAGTCCATCAGAGGCAGTCCGTCTGTGACAGCAAGATTAATCAGCCTCCTGCTCCTCACAAACACACACACACATAATAGTTACTATATAGATACATTTATTTATTGTCCTCACAGGAATAATTAAGCCCTCTCTTCTTTTCTGGACGCACAAGTTCTATAAAAAATCCTGGATGAAGGAGTCACTGAAACAGAAAGCTCTCTTTGTTTTTAAAGTCACATAAAGAGAAACAAGACTACTGGGGAATCTGATTCATAGTTAGCGCGGCTATTGATTTTCGGTACCCCTGTTGTCTTGGATGACTAAATTCCTTCATCTCCACATCCGAAAGCCAGTCAGTAAAAGTGACGTGGTCGGCTACAGAAAATGACACCACGATTCAAGACCAGCCAAAGCTCCTGGATTTGATAGAAAACCATTCCGAGATTGTCAAACATCTCCAGTTAGGTCACAGCGTTGGACGCGAACGCGCTTCAGAAATTTAAAGCAGATTTCCATCTTCAAAAGGAGCGTGAAGGACTCCTGAAATCTCGACATGTACTTGTATTAACACACATGAATTTTACAGTTCAACACAATTTTCATACCGCAACATCTGTCAAATTCACCAACCATCTCACGACAAACTGCTCCACTGCTGCTACCAGGAAGAGCTGCACTAAGCTGCACTGTAATTTATTTTTCATTGGCTCAACTTAACTCAGTCAAGTCATATATCATTTTGCTTTGACTGAGTTAAGGTGTAAATATACACAGTAAAATGAGCAGTGCTGGATCAACACCTAAAGAGTTAACTTTAACACTCCTTTGGAGCATTTATGGTCCCACTCTACAGACAGTAAAAATTAGACTGATAGCAGTGTTAAATGTTTAGTGTTAATATGACACTGTGCAGTGTAGGCTACTATTTACTTATGCTAGTGTTGTTCATTAGTGTTATAGCAACATCTAAAGTGTTAATTTTACACCATTTGGATTATGTACACAGCAAAAAGGCAATTGTTAAATTAACTCCCACAGAGTTGATTTTAACTCTTTTTCAGGGAGTTAAACCAACACTTTCAAAATAATTAAACATTTAACACTTTGCCAGAGTTCCTTTTTAACTCCCATTTGTGTTTCTTTAACTTCCTAAATTGTGACACTAACACTGGAAAGAGTTAAAAAAACTATGAATGAGAAAAAGATTAGTCAATTGATATGACTTTTTATTAATTTATTGTTTTTCAGGACAGGTTAGCGTGTAATTTTCCATTGTATTTCTTAGTGCATTACCAACACTTTATTACAATTTACTGTACAAAGGATGGTAACTTGCTCTTATAGCCTACAAAATATTTGGTAAACAAACAACTATTAAACAAAATATAACACAATACCCAGTGGAAGGTAGCCCTGGTGGGTAAGATTTCACACTGATGGTAAGTTAGGATGTGGGGGACACACCCATTATGCAAATAACGTGTTTAACTGGGCGGAGTTTAATTAAATCTTTGTGGAATTGCCCAGTATTTATTGGGTTTAGCGGGATTAACATTGAAATATTCAACTCTGTCAAATAACTCCAACACTGAACACCATTTAACTCTCAATGATTTAAAATTACACTTTGAGAGTGAAAATCAACTCTTAGCTGTTTAACTCTGAAATTTCAACTCTCCTGTTTTTGCTGTGTATAGGCCTAACATTTTAAGTTCGTTCAACCTAACTCAGTCAAGTCATCATTTAGATTTGACTCAGTAAATTTGTAAATACATGCAATTTTAAGTTTAATTTTAAAGTTAAGGTATGTATTCCTAAAGGAAACCAAGGTATAGGAAGCTAAAATGTGCCCTACTAACTTATACTTACTTATCACATAAGCAATAAACTGGACTGATCAATCATTTACACAAATAAGGAATGTGTTTGGCATGCTTCTAGACTGATGCATGAAAGGTTAATTATGTGGCTATTTATAGGTTTGATATGTGATAAGTGGGAAGCGCAAGTGAAATGTTTTTAATGCTAATAACTTGAAATACTTACAGGTTATACATTTTTATAATAATTTTTTTGCGTAATGATAATTAAACTACATTCTGAGAGAATATATCTAAATTGTGTTTATCTAAACAGTTAGCATTTTTGCAAAATCCTATTATACTAATCTACCAAATCAGTTCACATGCTTTTGTTAACTATTTTTCACATACAGAAATGTATGTGAAAAGTGTGCGGTTTGGGTGTGGTATAAAACGTGTAAAACACATTCAAAGGAGAACTCTGGTGTAAAATAGACTTTTGGTGAAGTAAAACATGATAAAAAAGTATGTACCTTTGACGAATAGCGCACCTCCGTTCTCCCACAACATTCAGAGATCCAGAAATGGTAACACTTTGTCCAAACACCCTTCAGACTGGGTGTTTTGCCCTGATAAACTTTTTTCTTTTCTTCACAGTTATCCAGGCTTAACGAAGTTCCACACCTTTATTCTCCAGATTGCTAGAATCTGGAGAGCCCTGACATTTAAAACAAAGTATTTATAACTTAAAAGTGCACAATAAACTTAATAAAACCACTGCTAACAACCCATAACGCAAGCTTCAGCTCTGGGTGCCGCCACCATTTTACTGATAATAACAGACATAGATATAGATATATATATATATATATATATATATATATATATATATATATATAAACACAAGGGTGTTTCGACAAACTGTTAAAATTTCTGGATCTCGGAACGCTGCAGGAGAACCGAGGTGTGCTATTCATCAGAGGTAAGAACGTTTTATCATTGTTTTTACTACACCAAAAGTCCATTTTACACCAGAGTTATCCTTTAAGGTAAACAAAAAAAACTAAAGTGTTTCTAAAAACCTGATCATGTGGACAGTAGGCCAAAAAATCTTCATTTATTTTTTCTTTTTTAATGATTGTACATGTGCAAAGTTTGACAATAATAAACTTACATTGGTTAAAAAAACTGTTTCTTTTGTGAAAAAAAAGGGAAAAAAGAAAGATAGAGAGAGAGAGACAGAGAGAAATAGAGAAAGAGAGAGAGAGAGAGAGAGAGAGAGAGAGAGAGAGAGAGAAAGACATAGGTGTTTAAAGACTGCCCTCCTGTGTCTCAAATACACACACTGTCCCAGCATGTCCCCCAACTGACCCAAGTCCAGAATCCCTTCTTTTAACTGTAGACTCATTCACATGCCAAAGCCTGGAACATGAAACATCCTCGAGCGCCAATCTGGGGCTGAATCTAGATGGTTCAGCATTTCATCCAATCTGAATGAGGCTACGTCCAGCTGAACATCTAGAACTGACCCAAAAATGGTAGAAGAGCTCCTGCTAGATGTTTCTTGTGGAGTGTATATACTGTAGGTCTACAGGAATAGGAGAAATACTTAGTAAAGAAAAAATACATTGTGGAGGCTTATTATAATATCTCTAGAATTATTATTTAAAGGGATATTCACTCTCTTTTCTCTTATTTTCTTTATGAAGGTAAAGATTGAAGTAAAGATATTTAGAGTGGATTGATGGGAAATGTGTTCTGAAGAAACTTACAGAATCAGAATGGTTCACAGTGGCAGTAATAGGAGCCAGACGTCCAAAGTTCAAAGTTTAATGTCTCTAAAAGTCACATAACTGAAGGATATTACATAAAAGGGTGTAAAAATGTGATAAGGTTGTAATTCATACCATTTTTTTATTTAAATAATTTAAATTTACTGAAGGTATTTGGTTGATGCTCTTACCCACAGTGACTTACATTTAAATCATGTTACTCATGTAGGTGAATGTAATGTTAGGAGTTGTGCCCTATGACTTAAAGTTGGGGTACTGAACTCTTGTTTGCAATGAGGAAGAGAAGGTGTTATCCACTACGCTACACCAATCACATACAGTCATGGCTAGTATTTAATTACTCCAGGGTTTTTTTTTATGTTTTAATGTCTTTGTTCAGGTTTACTACTATTTTACCATGATCAACATAACATATTAAACTTAACTTTAGGTTTAACTTTAAAAATCAACTTTAGGTTCATTGATCATTTTGCACTGGCCAGAGTAATTATAATTAAACAATATATTTACAATTTATCTCATTAAAAAAAAAGAAATACCTGCCTGCATGTTTGAAGAGTTCATTCCCAAAAACATATACAGTAGGTGTTATTCTTTAAACACAGCTTTATCTGTTTTTGCAAATGAACTCTGAAAATCCATTATTTTCAGTAAGTTTTTATACATTGCACCATTTTATACAAAGTCAATTCAACAATCAACCAGTTATTCATCTAAAGAACTTGAAAAGTCAGTAAAATTTCCATCTTTGAGCTACTAGTTTTTTTTGTTTGTTTTTTATTGTAGATTTTTTTTTGTAGAAATGTTTCATGAAGCTTCATAAGCAAATCAGATTATAACATAGACACCAATTATCTTATAGATGGCAAATTTACATTTTACACATGTGAATTAAGTTTAATAATCATAAACAAAATTTCACGTCTCCAAAAAAGGAAAATTATATTTTCATTATTAAAATAATCTTAACACTTTAACATCTGCGTCAAAGAAAAAAGCAATTACATATTTATTTTTTTTTACATTTTTCTATATAGTTAAGGTCAATATTAAAAAATATAAATGTTTTTTTTTTTATTGTAAAGACCTTTAAGATCTTTAAGTCCTTGAAATGTGCACCTCTGTTTGAGACAACAAGTGTTAATCACAAATTCTAAATATTAATAATATAGAAATAATATAGGACATGTTACACAAAGTTCAGTGATTCCATTCTTAAGACCCTTGAAACTACAATATGCTTTATAGAGTGATTTACATATACAAATTAAAAATCATATTACTAACAGACACAATAAGCTATAGGCCTAGTTCATTTCATTAGAATACTAAAATACTCATGCTGACTAGTAGAGATGGCACAATGAGGTTTGGTTAAGCTCAATATCTTCTTTAATAGAATATAGTGACTTAAATTTGCCCTACCAAACAGTTTTGCAGAATTTAAAGGGTTAAATTTTTGAAAAGGTTAGGAAAAGGAACTTGTATGGAGGTAATAATAAAATAATGACATAAAACAAAACTACTATTTATTATGTAGTTTCAACTGCTGCACTTAAAATGTACAGCTCTGAAAAAAAGAGAGCATTTAATAATGATGAGTTTCTTTAATTTTACAAAAGTGAAAATCTCTGGAATATAATCAAGAGGAAGATGGATGATCACAAGCCATCAAACCAAGCTGAACTGCTTGAAATTATTGCACCAGGAGTGGCATGAAGTTATCCAAAAGCAGTGTGTAAAACTGGTGGAGGAGAACATGCCAAGATACGGCATAAAACTGATTAAAATCAGGGTTATTCCACTAAATATTGATGTCTGAAGTCTTAAAACTTTATGAATATGAACTTGTTTTCTTTACATTGTTATATTTTTATTTGGAATTTGGGAGGAATGTTGTCTGTAGTTTATATAATAAAACAACAATGTTCATTTTACTCAAACACATACCTATAAATAGCGAAATCAGAAAACTTAACACAGTCACCACATTACTTTATATTAAAATACTGCTGTGTTTGCATGAAGAATCACTACATTCCTTTACAAGCCGGTGTTATAGCTGTATATAACAGCTGGGCTTAGATCTAAAGGTACAACAAGGGATGCAGAAAGCAAATGGCTGGGTTTGACAGAGAGCTGTGTGTGTGTGTGTGAGGGGGGGGGGTGGCTCTGGAAATTAACAGCTTGTCATCTTTTGCTCTGCAGTGAGTGGACACCAGATCCCTGAGCATATTCAACAATTCAGCTGCTCTCAGAACAGAAGATCAGAACACCCACAGCTTCGAGCTTTGAAGCGGCCGTGTTGGGAAGTTAGCGACACGAGTTTCAGACCTTTAGTACTCTCCTCTCTTCCTTCTCCAGCCTGAGAGAGAATAATGACGCTTTTCTCTGGCAGATGTGGTCCGCCTCAGGGTATCATTTTGAGAGAGAGAGAGTGTGTGTGTATGTGTATGAGTGTGTATTTCCTGTCTCCATAGCCTTTAATGTGTCACTATTTGATGTCAGGTCCACATCACTAAACAGCCACAATATAAGTACGAAGAGGAGAGAAATCAATTTCAAACTCATAATAAAACCAGGCTCTGCTGTACCTCAGGGTAAATAGAAAATCAGTTCACAACAACATCCAAAAAGAAGCATCGCAGAGAGAAATATAATGTTATCAGATATTGGTGACTTGCTTGATTTTCTTTTATTAATATTAGTATATTTCAATGACAGGATTAAAAGTCATTTATTCTTTATTCATTAATACAATATACAACTCTAGAAAAAAAATAGAGAACACTTAAGAATTATGAATTTCTTTGACTTTGATACCAAATTAAACCTCTGGAAAATATAATCAAGAAGAGGATGGAAGATCACAAGCCAACCAACCAAGCTGAACTGCTTGAATTTTTACACCAAGAGTGACATAAAGTTATTCAAAAGCAGTGTGTAAGACTGTGGAGGAGAACATGCAAAGATGCATTAAAACTCACCAAATAATGGTTTCTGAACTCTATTCTTAAAACTTTATGAATATAAACTTGTTTTCTCTGCATTGTTTGAGGTCTGAAAGCTGTGTCTTTTTTTATTATTTCAGCCATTTCTCATTTTCTGCAAATAAATGCTCTAAATGAAACAATATAGCAGTTCAGCTTAGTGTGATGGCTTGTGATCATCCATCTGCCTCTTGATTATATTCCAGAGGTTTTTTTTTTTATTATTTCATCATTTTTAAGTGGTCTCTTATTGTTTTCCAGAGCTGTATGAGGAAGTAATAAAAAAGTGATAGTTTTTTTGCACCTATTTTATTTAGCAAAGAAAACTTGATGTTAACCTCTTGTTTTCTATATTTATGTGTTGCAATATGCCTATATTACAGTCTAATTCTCTCCTTCTTTTATCTTATTGCAATGATTTTTAAAACATATGTTTATACAGGTGTTTTTACTAGATGCATTGAGCATTTTTTAATTAAATTAAATTCTGTTGTAGTTCTGTTGTACTACAGTGTATAGAATTAAATAGACTAGAATAGAATAATAGCCCACATTACAATATTACCCTAACTGAGCAGGTAAAACAGCTTTTTGACTTAAGTATCTGCTTTCTAAATAAAAAATGTAAAAGTATACTATAATAGTATAAGTATATTTGAATAGTATAATAATTAATCCAATTATTTTAAAAACGGTAAATTTTTTTCAAATATATATATATATATATTTTGTGTAACTGTTTAAGAGTTAAAGCTAAGAGGTTCTAAGCTTTCCTTTACAGTGGCAGTGAATTACCCCAGGAGTCCCTGACCTTCCATGTAGCAACAAGCAGAATAAAAGTGTTGGAAAAAAGGGAGAGAGTCTTTCTTCCATCAGCTCAGAGCCTCTCTATGAGGCTGTGGGGGGAGAAGGATGTGGAAAGGCAGTGAGTTTGCGTGTTCACGTTCAGTCGTGGTGTGAGTTTATCCAGACTCTCTGGGAGGGGAGATGTGCAGGCTGCTGAGGAATGCGATGGTCCTGCAGAGCTTCCCTCCACGTCTCCACATCTCCACCACACAGCACGACAACCCTCCACAGCGTCCACACACAGGCTCCAGGAGTCGGCCTCCGCTCGGCTGCTGTGCTGTTCTTTGTGATAAATGCTGAAAGATATCGTGGCAAGCTTGGGCTCACTTGGAGCGGTGATTTTTAGTTAGATCTGGTTTTGTAGAATGTGAGCTACAGGAGCAGAGACAGGAACAGAAAAAACGATAAAAAGAGAGAGAGAGAGAGAGAGATCAAATAATTCATTAAAGATCAAATATATACAAGTTTTCATAATAGTGATGCTGATGACGATGATATTGATTATGATTATTATTAGTTATAATGGAAGTAGCAGCAGTAGCAGCAGTAGTACTACAGCCCTATTTGTTCGTCATTGTAGTTTAATGCTAAAGTCACCCAGACGATGAAAAAAAAAAGAAAATTTCAAAAAAACAGAATATGTTTTTATATTTTAGATTATTCAAAGTAGCACCTCTTGCTTAGATGACAGTTTTGCACATCTTGCCATTTTCTCAGCTTCATGAGGTAGAGTCACCTGTAATGGCTTTCAGTTAACAGCTGTGCTGAACTTGTCAAACGGGGTAATTACTTGAATTTATTGCCCTCTTAAGGTGTTTAAAAGCATCAGTTGTGTTTGAGTAATGTTCTAAAGAACTGCTAAACTAAGCAAAGAAAAAAAATAGAAATTAATTTAGTAGAGTACAGTCACACAAGACCATCAAAAACATTATGATGAAACTGGCTCTCATCAATGCCACCCCAGATAAGAGCCATTTTGGTTTATTTGGTATTTTTTTTTATTTGGTATTTATTTAACACTATTTAGTTTACTAAATTATTCCTTATGTGTGGGTGACTTCATTATTCAAAATCATAAAAACATTGAATGAGAAGTTGAGTCTAATTTGTTTTAGACTGGTACTGTATACATGCCAATATCAATTGTATCAGATATATTGGTCTTTGATGAATCTACTGATTAATTAATGATTGCATTTTATTGCAAGGTGACGCAATTAAATTAAAATATTACAATTTAAACTGCTAGCTGATTATCCAGTCGAACTGCTTAGAATGTGAATTTTATTAAGTTCACATTCACATTCTTATTAAGTTTCTAATATTTTACAGAAGTCAATGGAGATGATGTAAATAGTGGTTATAAAAGTACAGTGTGAGTTCTACTATGGACTCCAGTGCTATGTCACCTTATTACCTATACAATCAGCTGCTACTTTTTGCCTTTAAATAATGAACACTCATTCAGTACCTTTGCTGCTTTCCAGGCGCTCACGGCTCTTTTTCCCCCACCTTCTTTTCCACCACCTCCAGGTTGGTCCCGTTCGGATGCCCAGTGCCTCCCTATCCTCCATGTACGATCTGCAGAATCCAAAAGTATCAAGACCTGGGCTGATGACGGGGCCTATGCCAAAGATTTGATCTAAGTAACCTCTTTACAATACACATATTTTGGTTTTGTTAAAATTTTAACATTTATTTCAACATTACACACAGTATTGTGCAAAAGTTTTAGGCACCTGTGGAAATTTCAGTAAAGAATAAGTGTCTTATCTGTGAAGTAAGTCTTTATTAGCTCAGTAAAACACCAGCATTACAATAAATACAAACAGAAATTTTACAAAAAGCAGAGCTTTTACTGCCCTGTTTTCTGAGTTTAATAATATAGTTATTTCTAGTTCTCATCATATCAACACCTGCTTTGGTAAATTGGTAAGTTTGGTAATTCAGGTGAGCTGCTGACGGAACTGAACATATACACATGCTGGCTGAGGAGCATCCAGGAGAAATCTGGAACTGTTACACTTTGCTCTTTAGCTTGGCTCACAGGATATAATGTAGTTAAAAATGAGAATTCATGTATGCCTATTATGTATATGTCTATTTGCATCTGTTCAAATCATAGGTGGTCCTTTTTTTTAGGCCAAAACACTCATGTTGCTGACATAAATGGATTAGAATAATTTGCTTTGGTGCCTGAAACTTTTGCACAGTACTGTTTTTCAACTAACTAATTTGCTTTCAGAGTCGTAATAGTAGAAATTGTTTATTGTTTATTCTGTCTTGTTTAACCACTTGCTTAACACTAGAGAAAGAGAGAGTGGGAAAGAGAGAGTGAGAGAGAGAAAGAGAGAAGCAGAGGGAAAGGGGAGAGAGGTGAGAGGGGGAAAATGAAGTGTGAACGAAGAATAAAGCTTTCTGCAAACACACGTGTGTATTTATTCGCTGCTTTTCCTGGACAGAGTCATGCTTAGTTTTAATTAAAACGTGTTGAGCCTCCAAGGCATGTTCCCTGACCGGCCGATGCCAACCTGTCATGCCCTTTATTTAGACCAATACTGCTTATGAATGACACCAGTATACCATCATTAATCAGGGCTCCTGCCATGCTTTCCTCTTCTGCATTTTTCCAGCATATTTACGCTTTCCTGCGTGGCAGAGGGTCTGTCCAAGAAGGGCAGCCAGCAGTGCCTGAATCAACAACACCTCCTAGAACAGGGCCGAGCTTCAGCTTTGAGAAGCTGCCTCCCTCCTTCTTTCTCTCTTTCTTCCTTTCTTTCTTTCTGTCTGTCTCTTTTTTTTGCTTTCTTTCGTTCTCAGAATCAGAAGCGCTCAAATTCGATATGGGATTTGAGGTGTCTGGTGACAAGGTGACTACTTAACCCATTAATAGGCGGATTTCACCATGGCTTCTTCTCGACCACAAACTGTACCTGGGCCGTCTGGGACCACACACTGAGAGTAATGTGTACAACGCTGAGGATTTGCTCAGCGAAGCCTTCAAAGCTGTGCCTGGCCCGGGCTGCCGGGAGCGCGGGATTGTGGGTAATGGGGGCAGCTCACGGGCCGGGTCAGCCTTGCCGGACACACGTCTGAGTGAGCAGACACAGGGCTGGGTCTGTGTGTCTGGACGAGCGATTATTCCCTCGCTCCCTCTTTCTCTCTCTCTTTCTCTCTCTCTCTCTCTGAAAGCTCTGAGCACCTGCTGACAGACAGATCTCTGACTTTCCTCCTCGGTGCAGCTTCTATCTCTCTTTCCCTCGCTCCCGACAGATCGACTGACCCGATGCCGAGGATCCTATCCCCTCTTCCTCTTCTCTTTTCCCTCAGGCGTGTGAGCACTGCGGTAGGTTCCTCCATCAGCCAGCAGGAGTAAAAGGACACTCTTATGACTATTATTACAGATGAGTGGTTCCTAAGCCACCTCTGTCTGACAGTGATCCCCCCCTCCTTACCCCAAATGTAAGTCCATCAGACAAGACCTGCTTGGAGCTTGGAGGCTCTGTAGTTTTGGGTTCTCGGGTTCTGCTGTGGACACACAGGTATGAGTGGTGGTTGGGATTCTGTGGTGTGAAAGACTTCACGTAGGCCAAACTCTGTAAGTTAAAGGGCAGTGGCAGTATGTAGTGTGTGAGGGTAGGAGGGTGTTACATATATCTAAAATAATGAAACTATGTTACTGAACTGAATTAATAGATAAATAATTACTCTTTTACTAAAAGTAAACAAATATCCAAGGGGCCAAGGTCAAAGTGATTGGTTTATTGAATGTTACACCCAAAACACACCCATGACTAAGTAAGAGATTTAGAACATGCCATTTAAGCGCATAACGGAGAAAGTTGGTTATACAACTTTTTATTTAAATGGGGAAGTGTTCTAGGGTCACGATCTAATCAAATTCAGTATCATAATCAGACACTAAATATCCGACTAAAACAGTAAACATACCTGACTGTCTGTCCACATTATGACCCTCGTTATGACCTATGCCCTCCAAATGCATCTCTCTCTCTTTTTCTCTCATACTATCCCCCTCTCTCCTTTTCTCTCTCTCTCCATCCTTCTATTCTTCTTGCTCCAGGTACTTGGTACTGTATAATGTATGTCGTAGCTGTCCAATGAAAACACGCATCTCTGAAATAACAACTGTACAGCAGAGAGAAAAAACCCTTCTTAAGTTTCATTGGACGTCAATGAAAAAATAGTTTTTCTTTGGATCATTTCTATTGGTCCATGCATCTAAAAAGTTTGGCACAGTGCAAGGGACGATTTGTGTGTTCAAATTATGAAGCAAATTAAAAATGGTAAAAAAATGGACAATGGTCAATGGGAGGAATGTGAACAGCAGAAAGTGCATAATGGAGAAAGTTGGTTATACAGCTTGTGATTGGATGGGGAAGTCTTCTAGGGTTAGAATTTAAATAGATAAAGTATCATAATCAGACAGTTATTAAAAATCTAAACATTAGGGGTGTACTATACCGTATCG
The DNA here is from genome assembly GCF_023375975.1 of Astyanax mexicanus. Lineage (NCBI taxonomy): Eukaryota > Metazoa > Chordata > Actinopteri > Characiformes > Acestrorhamphidae > Astyanax > Astyanax mexicanus. Next base: position 19,436,074 of record NC_064419.1, on the reverse strand, counting down.
TTCACGATAATACCGGTATAATTTTTAAAACGGTACAAAAAAATAAATATCGCGATATTAGCGGTATTCTGCGTTGTTTACGTATGTACGTCATACAGTTACGCGTGTGGCGTACGTTCATTACGTGGGCCATTTGGACACAGCAACAAGTATGTCAGAAAGCGGCTCTGCTGTGGAGAAGCCCGTTCGGAATAGGAGAGCCAGTTAAGTAGTGTGGCAGTGATTTGGTGACAAAATATCTGATACACACTGTAATATGTAAGGTATGTCCGAAGCGCATAATATCAAAACAGAAACACCCAGTTCAGTACGAGGAAAGCCAAAAAAGTCGCGGAGTGACTGCAGTGGCCAGTGTGAGTAACGCTACTCCAAGCAGACAAGTCTACGCTGATTCAGCACAACATCGCCACAGCTTTGGAAATATACACTCCCTATGACAGAAAGAGCAAACGCTGGAAATAAATTACTGAATTATCGCATTTTGTTTAGCTATAGGATATGATTTGTTTAGGATATGATGCCAATTTAAACTGTTGAGAAGAAAGGCTTTACCAAACGCAGCCAAACACAAAGGTACCGAGCAAGTAATGAAAAATAGTAGACATATTACTTCAGCGATGTGAAATTCGTAATCCTACCGTTTCTAAAAACTGCAGAGTCATCGCTGTGCGGTTAGATATATTGTTAAACAATAATGTGCGCTTCTGTTTCCTTCACGTTTGAACTTTAGAGTCCTTATTTCAGTCAGAAACTCGCGTTTAAGTTTAATCCACTGTCTGAGTTTCTCCGTGGCTCTGCGGCTATCAACGCTTGAGCTTGTAAACAATGTTTTGAATCACGGATCATTGACTTGTGAATAGATTCACTCAGTGAGTCGACTCCTCACTCAACCCAAAGCGTCTGAAAATCAAACAGATCACATGATAATTCCCTATATCCGTGGAGTTAAATGTTCAAAATTTCTTGCATATATATATATATATATATATATATATATATATATATATATATATATATATATATATATATATATATATATATTTGTCATCTGTATGTTTAGTTTATATTTGTTCTTCTGTTGACTTTGAAGCTTTAGAATATTTTAGTATAATTTGTTGCATGTAAAATTTTAAATCATGCAAATTTTTTTTAAGGAGTTTGTGATATTTGTTACATTAGAGTCTTGAAAAGGCAAAAAAAGTAATATTTAAGTGTGAAATGCATTTATACTAAATAAAGCTTAGACATAATTTTTTTTTCTGCAATACTGTTTTCTTGAAATTAATAAAATATCTTTGTTATATCGTCAAAAATATCGTTATCGCGATATTTCCCTGAAATATCGTGATATTATTTTAGGGCCATATCGCCCACCCCTACTAAACATATCAGACTAAAACATCAAGAATACCTGACTGTCTGTCTACATTATGACCCTTGTTATGACCTATGCCCTCCACCCTCAGCTCTCTCTCTCTTTCTCTCTCTCTCTCTCTGGTAGCCTACTGTATAATGTATATCATCGCTGTCCAATGAATGGCATGCATTTCCAAAACTGCAACGTTACCTTTACATGAGAGAGATAAAACTTCAATGGAGGCCAATGTAAAAACAGTTCAGTTGATTTTAGACCATTTTGGTTCATTTCTACTGCTTCGTTCATCAAGAAACTTGGACATGATGTAAGGGACAGGTTGTGTGTTGTGTGTACCTTGGCACATTGGGTTGTGTGAACAGCGAAAGGCATTCAATAGAGTGCATAATGGAGAATGTTGGTTGTACGGCTCAATATTTAATCAGATAAAAAAAGCATACCCGACTGTCTGTCCACGTTATGACCCTTGTTATGACCTCCTTCCTTCGTATCCATCTCCCCTTCTCTCTCTCTCTCTCTCTCTCTCTCTCACTCTCTCCCTGTCCTTTCTTTCTTTTTGCTCCTGAAAGAGCATCTCTGGCCACACAATGAGGGGCAGAGCGGGGGGAAAAGGCTGTCTTTGCCAGGGCCGTGAGTGCACCTGGATGGCCAGAGAGGCCAGGCCCGCTGTGAGGACCTATTGTTCGGCATGTCAGCGGCTTCCCTGTTTTAATGGCCCTGTATATCATCATTGTTATTATGGCAGATGACTGGGGTGGCCCCTGCACTGGGGAGGGCTTAAATGTGGACCCCAAATCCCACTGGATGAAATACTAGCACTTAACCCCAGCTATGAGCATTGTGTACCATAGGAGGACTTTCTCTCTCTCTCTCTTTCTCTCTCTCTCCTTCTGTGTGTGTGTGTGTGTTTCTCTCTCTGTTGCTTTTTCTCTCTCTCTCATTTCTTCTCTCCCAGCCTTCTGGGTTTTTCACCTCCTCTTATTCTTTTTAATGGCCTTCTTCTCCACACTCTTCTTTACCTTCATTCATTCTCTCTTGTGAGCTCAATTTGGTGATTTTTCTTTTTTTTTTTTATCCTCCGCTGTTCCGAGTGGGAGAGGGAAGTCAAGCAGAGCGGCCGTCGCTTCAGGTTCCTTCTTATCTTACCGAGCTGGACAAAGGTCACGCCGCCGTGTCAAAAAAGAAGAAGAAAAAAGTGTGTTTTAAAAATAACGACAAATAATTGAATTGCAAAACATTTGAAAATTTTTAAATCTTTAGAAAGGGTCAAAATATAAAATGAAAAATGCTTTTAAAGGTATATAAGGTAACACACTTTGCTACTGTAGTTTTATGGCTTCACTTAACCCTTCCAGACCTGAATTATGTTCCAGTAATAGAAAAATTTAAGAATGCAGTTTTCTGTCTGTAATGCAAGCAAAATAAGACTCTACTATCCTAATTTAAAATCTGTATAAAAATAAATTCAATTACTATTATTTTTTTTAAATCCTAAACATGATAAAATCACAAATATGTAGTAAATAGATCTTGTATTAGCTTGTATTGCCTCATTTGTTCTGTAATGTGGGCATGCTCTAATGAGTTTGAGCTAAGTTACTACTGTTTTATCGGCTGATTTATGTATTTATCTATTCTGATGGACAATTAGTGTTTTGTGCAACAAAACATTTGAAAAAAGAAACTACATGAAGACCAATGTAATTGATGCAGGGTCTAAAAAGGTTAAAGGATGTCAGAATTCAAAAACATCTTTATTTGTATTATGTTTATTTTATTTTTATTAACACTGATTTTTTGCCTTTTTTTAAGCAACATCAACTAAAGTCTGCTTCAATATTAATATAAAAATGCCTTTCGTGACAACAGCACACCTGTTTAGACAATACAATTGTATAACAATATATTTATCAGGATTTACTATAAATAAACAAAAAAATATAGAAAAATATACATCGTCACTTTAAAGTACTTAATGTACATTTTATATAAGTTTAAAAATTTAGCTATGTCTGCAGTGCAATTACATTAGTTAAGCTGAATAATTATAGTAATATTAAATTATTCAATAATGCATTATTATATTTAACTGATTAAATAACAGTTTAAAAATACATTGTACAGTATACAGTTTGTTATGATGAAACTTATAACAGGACTCTCATCAGGACCGCTCTAGGAAAGGATGACCAAGACATATGTTGTACAGGATAAGTTCATCAGAGTTACCAGCCTCAGTAACAGCACCCCAGATAAGAGCCACCCAAATGCTTCACATTTAGTATTTTGGTTTTCTTAACACTTTGAAGTTAATACATTCCTTATGTGTTCCTTCATATTCTGAATCAAATTTTTACACGAATGAATTTAAAATGTAGGAAAAAAAAGGAAACCTTTGGATCAGAAGGTGTGTCCAAATATTTAACTGGTGCTGTATATTTTGGGTATAAAATAAAACAAAAAGAATTACAGGTTCGTTTACCTACCACTTCCCACATTAAAAGGGAAACATGGCAACACCCTGGCTCACTTCAATGTAGGCGTCCTTACTAGTGTCGCTTAAAATGCACCTTATAATCTGGTGCACCTTATGTATGAAAACAGACGTTCATTGGTAGCACGCCTTATAATACGGTGCACCTTATAGTCAGAAAACTACAGTATATTTCAACGTGTAGAAACATTACAATGGAAGGTAAGTTTTTTTTTTTAAATGGCTACTGTTGGTTGTTCATCCTAAATTAGGACAAATGAAATTTCTTCCCTTTTGACCAGACATTCTCACTGACTGTAGCTCCAACCCTAACTGACCCCAGCAGATTCCTCTAATGACTGCGCTCAGAAGTGCTTCATTAGCTGAATGAGGTGTGGTAAACGTGTAGCTCTGCAGAGAGGGAGGAGGGTTTTTGGCCGCTGCTTCAAACCAATCAGAGCAGGTTTTGTAATATTTTTCTTCATCATGCTAAATTTAGTTTTTGGACACGACTGAGTGCAACAATGTTTAAAACAACTCTCTGGATTTGGGTTTCACGCTGTTCAGACATGGCAAATCGCTGAGTTGCAAACTGCTAAAGTTAACTGGAGAGTGATTTAGGCCAACCTAACGCTAACCTGTAAACGAGGTTTTACGCTGGAATCATGGTGATGTTTTATTTATTCTGTAGAAAGGTCATAAATCACCTCGCCGGATTTTCTGCACGTACTTCAAACCTAGACATAACATTTTCGACTGCCACTAAAGTGTCAAGGAATATTACGATTATGATATTATTTCAGTCGTGTATATTGAGCAACCTCAGGACTCCAGCGCGAGTGTTGATGTCAGGTGGAAGAAAAGTTGGAGGGGTTACATCAGTTCAGTAAATTCAGTCTGACATTCCTTAGCAGTGTGAAGTAAAGGTGTAAGGTGCTTTTACTTTCAGCATAGTATATATAAAGCTCTGTAAAAATTTAAGAGATCACTTCAGTTTCTGAATCAGTTTCTCTGATTTAGCTATTTATAGTTATATGTTTGAGTAAAATGAACATTGTTGTTGTATTCTATAAATTGCAGACAACATTTCTCCCAAATTCCAAAAAAAAAAGTAATTTAGAGCATTTATTTTATTTGTAGAAAATGAGAAATGTCTGAAATAACAAAAAAAAAAAATGCAGAGCTTTCAGACCTCAAATAATGCAAAGAAAACAAGTCCATATTCATGTTGTTTTAAGTTTTTGGTTGAATAACCCTGGTTTTTAAGCACAGTTTTCATGCATCTTGGCATGTTCTCCTCCACCAGTCTTACACACTGCTTTTGGATAATTTTATGCCACTCCAGGTTCAAAAGATTCAAGCAGTTTAGCTTGGTTTGATTGCTTGTGATCATCCATCTTCCTCATGATTATATTCCAGAGGTTATCAATTTGGTAAAATCAAAGAAACTCATCATCTTTAACTAGAAACTAAACACATTTTCCTTGGCTGTTGATGATCTTTTTTTTCCAAAATAGAAAAATATGTGGTTAAATTTGCGTAAGATACTGTAGATGGTTTGACGCTGATATAAGTAGATAACTCAGTTGAAAAATAAAAGATTACAACCAATATTTCTACAGAAATAAAAGGTAAACCTGTAGTGCATTAAGTAATTAAGCTATTTTAATGGAAGAAAATATATCAGCATCATTTAAACAGATTACATCAAAAACATCATTGAATAGGCATATTGTATATTGTCACTATAAGGCGCACATAAAATCCCAAAAATTGACAGTGAGGTTGTAGTCAGGTTGTAAGGTGCGGTAAAGCTACTCTCCTGAAGTACAGCATTATACAAGGGTTTCAGTGAAGTTTCTCCAGCACAAAGGCTGAAGCAGGATTAGCTTTAGCCCCTAACTGCTAAAACTAATACTGCTTTAAAGCGCTAGCCCTTTTTCTGTGTTTAGAGGGGAGTATATAGGACTATAGTCTTTGTGTTTACCTATGTGGGAAGAACCGCTAGCTGATAGCGTCCTGGCTTACTGCAACACTTAGGGTTCATCAATGCAGCACTGTCTGTAGGTAGTGCTGTCTTACTAGCGCTAAGTGCTGCTCGCTGCTGCTAAGCACGGCTAGTGCTGCTGTTAACTGCACAAATATTGGAAATCTAAGCTTACTGTAAATAAATGGAAAAGCTTTACTCACCCAAATAAAGAGTTTTCAGGAGAGATATCTGTGTATATTAATATCTAACGCTAGTTTGACTTTAAAAGAAAATGTTTTTCAAGAATTACAGTTTTGTTTACCTGGTGACACCCTTGTTCTTTACCTTTGTTGCTTAAAATGCACCTTATAATCTGATGCCCCGGCCCTTATGTATGAAAATAGACCAGAAAATAGACGTTCATCGATAGTGCACCTTATAATCCGATGTGCCTTTTAGTCTGTGTGAACAGTGAAAAAAATCTTTGGTTGCTTTTTATTTCACTACATAATTTGAATAAAATCTAAATATCTTGATGAACGGACCAATAGAAATTCTCAAAAAATCACCTGAAATAAACTGTTTTTACATTGACGTCCATTCAAAATGAAAAAGCTTTTATATTTCTCCTGTCAAGTAGATATTTTGGAGATACATGTTTCTTTTTTATTGGATAGCGATGATAAGCTAATACAAGCTCTCATAGCAAAAATTTATATCTGATATCATCGTCCTTCCATATTAAAAACTAAACTGATATTTCAGAAACTAAGAGCCAAAAACTAATATTGCATCCCATGATTTTTGCCATGTCCCACTGAACCACAGAACTAAAGAATGTTGCACTGACCTATAGGATATGTGTGTGTGGTCTCCTGGACTGAATGTGTTTCAATGTGATATCTGCCATAGTTTCTTCTCTGTTCACAAATGGTCAGTTTTAGCCAAATGCCGCAGGTCACGATCATTACAACCCACTGTGCTGTCCACTGTGGGTGGTAATAAATTCTCTGTGTATTCTTTGTACACAAGTGTTGCTGTGCTTCAAGGAACGTTAAATTCTTGCACAACATTGGAAATGAAATGTCACTTCCATCAGCCACCCAATATCAGACATCGCTAATTCACATTGCCTTGCCATGAGCACATTGGCAACCCATACAGATGCGGGTGTTCCAACGCCAGGTGTTCCTGAGGTAACACTTCATGATCAATTTACATACTGCTATCCCATTAATTTTTGGCTTGTCAGTGTATTAACAGTGCCATAGATGGTTTACTGGGTTACTTGGAGAAGGAACTCCATCCTCCGTGAATCTATAAGGTCTTGTAACTCCAACAACTCCAGCAATCATTTTCTCCACAACCATCACATTATGTCAGAACCTTATGTGGAAACATGGAAACAGAGGGGCTTATGTAGTAAAGATTTTACTGTCAAGTTGCCAATAATTAAACACTTGATACTCTTGTACATGTAGATTCAGGCTGGTATATTCATTCTAATCAGCACTGGAGTAGATATATAGTTATAGTTTTACAGTTAATAAAAAGCAAATCTTATGGATATTATACAGGTTAATTGTGAATGATTCCTGTGAAGTCATTGCAGCTTATCATTCTATCTGGCTATGGACACAGAGGAAACAGAAAAAAAAGAAGAAAGAATATCTAGGAAATCCTTGGGTTTCAGAGTCTGAAAGGGAGGACTCCATGGTATAAAACATATCCTGTAATAATGTTGCTCTTTTGTGCACCAGTTAAGCTATAAAGCACTTACTGTTGGGCAACACACATTTTTCCAACACTCTTCATGAGTGAACACCAGCCACTGCACTATAAAGATGACATAATCCATCCTATAATGGGAAAGTAACTGGTTACAGCACATTTTTAAGTTCACTCAACTTAGTTCACTCAAGCTCTCCTAACGTACATACTGCACTTTAGTTCTGAATTCCAGTTTGGTCAACAATATATTAGCAACTCTGCTGTGCCTCTCTAATGCTCAGAAACTAGTTCTAAATAATTAAATGTAAGTTTATGTTCTCTCTTTAGACACAGAAATGTACACAGATTTACAGCTCTAAAGTAGTGCAACTCTTTGTCCCACTTCATAGTAAGTGTTTCTAATAACTGTGTAGTTACACATTAACAATCCACCTTTGCCGTCTGGTGCATTACTTAAGGTGGAAAAGGTAAGTTAGCTAGTTAGCCAGCTTTTTACTATTAGTTATTTTTGTTATATTATTCTTGTTTTGAAGAAAATGGGCATAAAACATTGATACTCATATTTGTGGGTTTCGTTTTTTGCTTTTGCCGCCATCTTTCCAGTGATTCTTAAAGCCTCTGTTTTGAGTGTGCCTCTGAAAAATCTCAGTTTGAAGGGCCATGTAACCCTAACACTTCCCCCCTACCCCTCCAGCCTAAGAAGAAGGTCTAAAGGGGTGAAATGGGATTGGGCCCAAATATCACTCTAACTCAAACTCTGTTTATTTACAGTACGCTTAGATTTCCACAATTTTGAGTGGAATGGCCGATAATGCAGAGCTTACAGCGCAGCTACAAGCACAGCAACTATGGAACTATTTTAACTAGCGGAGTGTTTATAACCAAACTGATCCTATTCAACTCAAAATCTTTTAATAAACAGCGACAATGGAACTGTGGTATAATCGCAATAATGGAGTTGTGGTAAAATCGCAATAATACACTCGAGGTTCGTGCTATAATGTGTAATATTGGCACTGCTGCGAATATCAGCACCTCAGTGCCATTATTACACAATACAGCACTCCCTCTCATGTATTATGTGAAAAATTTTGACCAATATATCTTGAATTAACTCATACAAATCTTGGTAACAAGTTACTTTATGTTTTTTAATTGACCTGAACTTTACTTAATTTTAGTGTTTACTCAAAAACACTCCATAATCAATTAACTCAATTCTTTTTTTTTTTTTTTTCATAGTGTGATTGTCATACATCCTTATTTATGAATGTTTTATAGCCTTCCATTCAATAAAAATCAATATACTGACTGATTGTTTGTGGACGATTTAAGACAAGCAGACTTGCAAACTACTGACTGTGCAAATGTGAGAAGCTGGACGGCAAGCTCACAGGAGAAAACGAATGCTCAATTCTTCAAGCGCTACAACATAAAAACGTCTGTCCGTGTCAAAGGTGAGCGAACAGGACTCAGAGGTGAGGGCCTGGCTCTTTTGATCTTGCGCGCCGCCATTTCCTGTGGCTGGAGAGCGGTGCGGCGTGACGTCAGGAGCGAAGATTTACGGAGTGTGAACAATGTCGGAGTATTTCTTACACGGAGTAGCTGCTCCAGCCAGCTAATTAAGTCTCGGGGGAGGTGTAGCATTCTGAGAAATATATAATACCCATGTTTGTCTCTTTTAAAGAGGCGTTTCTAAACACTGGGACTGGTTTTACTTGCCCTCCGTGAGGTGGACGAGAAAAAAAAAAAGAATGGCAAATGTGTCATTAGCTAATAGGCTAAATAAAAAGCCTATATTTAGAAGGGCCTCCAAATATCCGCCACGCTTAAACTTATATGGGGTTTCCCCGACCAATCAGCGTTAAAGAGAGAAGCCCCGCTTCATATGGAAACGTGTAACGGTGCTCATTTGGCAACAGCCGGGTTAGAGTTTGGAAGAGAGCATGACATCAGGGTGCTGCCGAGCTCCGCCCGCCCATAAACGCCGCAGGGCCCCCATAGCATCTGCAGGTGTGGTGCCCCCCCCGCTTCAGCACAGAGGAGAGCCACCAGGCTGTTTCATTAGTGCGTAGACACAGTGTCACAGGCAGGCAGCCACGGGAGACAACGAGTCTCAGACGGCGGCGTGTGCTGCTTTTGATTATATCCAGACGTGCTGCTCCTGATAGGGCACAGCCGTATCGTGCAGTTATGAGGCGAGCTTTAAGCGCTCTGATGACGTTTATGTGCTGGCCCCATAAAATGCGTAACGGAGAAACGGCCTAGTCTGCATTCAGTAATACACTGACCCTCAAACGCCGCGTATGAAACATGACAGCAAGGATATAGAACAGCAACGTACGCAAATCCACTGTACGCTGCCCCAGCACGGCCGACAAGAACAACTAGTCAAAACACATTTACCTCTAATACCCTTGCAGAATAGATACAGCATGGGTGTAGTCTACATTACCAGCCTCTGGCCTACAGGAACAGGCCTGTAAAAGCCTTTGTGAATCAGCACCAAATGTAATTTAGAAGACTATAGAGAAGCAGCCAAATCTTAGAAAGCTTTTTGTTTTTATTTTTGAATTTTTTTTATCAAACAAACCAAAAACACTCTGTGAGGCATTAAGGTGGCTCTTATCTAGGGTGCTGTTTACTCCCTGGTTGGTCTCCCTTTCCTAGGGCAGTCCTGATGAGAGCCAGTTCCATCATAATGTTTTAGACGCTTTTTGCAACTGCACTTGGGGATACTTTAAGATTTCCTGAAATTCTTCAAATTGAGTGATCTTCTTTTTTTCTTTACTTAGTTGAGGATTTTATTATTATTGCCATAATATGGATTAGAACATTACTCAAATAGAGCTATTCACTGTATACCTGTAACTCTACCTCTTCACAACTTTACAACTGATGCTTTTAAACACATTAAGAGGCAAGAAATTCACGTAATTAACTCTTGAATAGTTCAGCACAGCTGTTAACTGAAAGCCATTCCTGGTGACTCTACCTCATAAAGCTGACTAAGAAAATCCCAAGCCAAGATGTGCAAAACTGTTATCTAAGAAAGCGGTGCCTAAACAAAAAATTATTCGGTATTCACTTTTTAATGATCAACTGATACAATAACTTTTTCTTTTTTTTTTTTTTTTACATTTTTAGGCTTATGATTGTGCAAACCAGGGTCGATTCAAAGATCAGACCACTGCACCCCTCTTATAAAAAGCTGTAATTAATTAATTTCATTTAAAAAAAAATCAGCAGAGAGAGAAGATAAAGTATATGTACATTTTTAATATTTTTTAATCAAAATACCTTCCATAGCTGTATTATCGCATCATTACCTAGTCTAATTTAAGCGGCTAAAAGCAGAAAAACACTCAAAACTCAGTAAAAATAACATTAACTATTTGAAACACACTCAGACAGTACTAGTCTAGCACCTCACCTTTAATATAATAAACAACCACCATTTTTTTTATTCCTCAAATTCTGTTAAAGATATATTTTGCTAGATTTAAACATTTTAGCTCAACAGAGACAAAAAAACAACTTTATGGTTTAACTTTTAGTGATACTTGAGCCTCTCTAAAAAAGGGCTAGTGATGCCCCTGGTGCAAACCCATTTTTAATCAAAAACTAAATGCAGTCTTATAAATTCTGCTAGCCTATGGTTAGAGATGGGCACTAAATTAGCTGTAGGAAAACAAGCATTAAAATCTCAAATTTAAAATGAGTAAAATATGTTTTTAACGATAAAATATCCTAATCTATTGATTTGTTTTAATCAGTGATATTTCCTTCTGATACATTAAGTAGAATGAAGCCATCTGTCTATGTAATCTGCGAGCTGTGGGTAGTGTTTAGCTTCCCACTGTCTTATCTCCTAATGGACATGCATTAGCATTAGCTCTTCCCCACGTAGCATTAGCTCTGGCTCTGCACTGGCCGTAAAATCAACAACACATTCATAACGTCCCTGGGTCTTTGTATGGGGCGCCACAGTAAGGTGGCGATCCGCCGTGTCCACCTCATTAAGTGGCTCAAATTGACATTCAGGCCACATATTAGAGCAGTAATGACCAAAGGAAGGAAGGCAGGCTAGCTACTCACACAAGAGTCACATGAAGAGGTACATGCTAGATTCACTAGATAAACATTATTAATGCATGTATTACAGACCATTAAGGGCGTGATAAGTTTCATATTGGTAAAGGAAGGCCTGCTCTCAGTGCAGATTTCTCTTTATACCTCAGCAACAAATGTGTGTAACTAACAAGAAGGCTTTCTTTAAGACTTGCTGCACTAAATAATGTCATAAACAAATTTTTAATGTGTGTCCAATGTCCGGTTCTGTTGTTGTGTTGTTGTTGGTTACCTTTTATAACATACCTAGAAGGCTTGCAAATATCCAAATTAAAGACGTACTTGATATATTTCTGTACAATCTTATAAGGACATCAATCACCTGAATATTGACTGACCCATGTATACACACCTTCACTACACACACAGTGCTGAGGTATTGTTGGTTTACCATGTACAACGTGTTTATCCTATTGCCTGCATTACCCTCTTTTATGTATATTCTTGTTTCGTTTTTTTGACTACAGTTTTTGCCTATCCTCCTTATATTTCCTGCTTGTGTATGAGGTCTGGACTGAATCTTATTTATGGTATGTTTGCTCTATGTTGCTGCTGTATAATGGTGTTGACCCTGAACGTTTGACTGCCCCCTGTACCAATACTTTCATTAATAAACCATCCTACTGGTATCTGCATGTATCTAAATCCTGTCTAGCCATGACACTTATGTTGTTATCTCTCTACTTCTGTTTATGCAAAGTACCAGTGAAAAGTTTGAACACGAACTCATCCAACTTAACTCATCCAAACCATGAAGAAAAAAACATATGTAATTATTTAGTAAACAAAAAAGTGATAACAAACCAGAATGTGTTTTATATTTTAGATTCTTCAAAGGAGCATCTCTTGATGACAGCTTTTCACATTTTGGCTAGAATTTCTCAGTCAGATTTATGAGGTAGAGTCACCTGGAATGTCTTTCAGTTAACGAAAAGTAAAGAAAAAAATACATAAAAATGTTTTAAATGCAAAAATAAATAAACACATTGAATGAGAAGGTGTTTCCAGATTTTAAACGGTACTGCATTACAAAAATCTTTTGTAAAATTATTTTTGTAGTAATAAAAAAAAAAATGTGTGGGTAGCTTTCACATTTTATGGCAACAATATTATGTGCTCGAAGGAAAGTGGAGCTAGGGAATCCAGCAGCTAAAGGCAAGCTGCATGACCGGGATTCGAACCAGAGACCTCCCGATCATAGTGGCAGCACTTTAGACTGCTGGACAACTCAGCACGCAAAGAACAGAACGGCTTCAGCTCTGTTGGAAGTCTTTTAGTGTTTATGTTATTTTTCACTGTAACACTTTAAAATACAGTAAGCATTACATTAATGAACAGTATTTACAACAGAATGAATGAACAAATTAATAATTGACACTGGTTAACACCTTATCTATCATTACAACATTTTTTAAGGAGCCACTAAACCCAAAACCATATTTTTTTCCATTAATAGCTGAATTTGTTCTTTATAAGTAATCAAACGTATCAGTCCTGCTTAAAATTTTTATTAACATTTTCTAACCTTTACAAAAAGGCATTTTTTTTTTTAGTATTTTCTGCCTCTGCAGCACCCTCTCAGGTTCATTGTGTATTATAGGTGAGGATGATGTTTCTGTGTTCTTGGTATGCAGACACATAACAATATGCAGACCAGTCAATCAACAATACAATAATAATAATACTGCTGAGGTCCAAACATCTGCGTCTCACCACTTTCAGCCAATCAGCTCTCCCTCCTGCCCTGCCTCTAAACCCATACATCACCCAGTGCCCCTCCCAAACTACCCCTCACATTTTTTTTTTTTTTTTTTGTCTTTTTCAAACTTGAGCTGATGGTGGAGTCAGCTAAAATCAGAGGGTTTAGTAATATATTGTTTAGTAACAAATTAATTAGTGTCAATTAATAATTAGTAGCAAAATTACAAGTACTTCAGCATTCAACAATGTTTATTACTGTTGTAAGTAATTAGTTGTTAATTTTGACCTTTATAGTGAAGTGTTACCTTTTTCACGGTAAGGTTTCTTTTAACTAGAATTCTTAAATTGTCTAAATAACTAAAACATATATACAAAATCTGGATCTCAGGAGAATATATAGCTTTTAATTTAATTGTTTTTGTTTGTTTAACTGTTTGTCTGTTTTTTATTAAGTTGTTTGCTGTTTTTTTAACTAAATTATAAAGGTTCTAAAATTATTTATATTAACTTTTGCTGTAATTTTGCTGTAAAAACAGAAAGGAAAGACATAATGAACATTTGGGATAGAGGGAACAAAAAAATATTTTATTATAATGTGCAGTAAATAAAACAAAATAACATTAGACTGGGAAATGTGGACCCACTTACTTGGTCTGCACAAATTCCAACAAGGCTGTTTTTTATTAATAACAGATCTATTAAAAAACACTAGTTCTGAATATTGAGAAGAAATCATACATTTTTATTCTGTCTTTTAAAAGGTTCCAATTTGAAGCAATACTAAAAACTGGAGATATAACAGTTAGAAGTGGACATATTTACAGCATATTTAGCCCTTTGTTTGTCCTTTTTGAAGGTGAACTTTATTTTTGCATGGTGTTCAGAGTGTCAGCAGGGGGAGTAAGTTTGGTTGTGAGTCAGTCAGACCCCTGTAATTAAACTAAGAGTTACTGTGTGTAGAGTGTGTCCTGGTACTGTGATCCTCAATCAGCTTCCACATCAACCGCAGAGCTGATCCCAGAGCAGCATAAGAGTAGAAGATGAGGGAATTATCAGCATCTGTGATCTGTTAAGTGTACTTTCATTTGAGGTCATTTTAGTTAGTCTCTTTAATGTGTCCATCAGACAATGAAAGCTGGAAAAATGACTTGGAAAAAGGTAATTATTATTAATACAAAATATATATATACTAATAAACTAATAAACACAACTTAAAGACTAGCTAAGAACCCTGGATTATTAAAGATGAAGAGTTTTTTGAACATAGCAATATACAGATCTGGAAAAAAAATAAGAGACCACTTAAAATTTGATTTTAACAAATTAAAAAACCTCTAGAATATAATCAAGGAAGATGGATGATCAAAGGCCTTCAAGTCAAGCTGAACTGCTTAAATTTTTGCACCAGGAGTTGCATAAAGTTATCCAAAAGCAGTGTGTAAAAATGGTGGAGGAGAACATGCCAAGATGCATGAAAACTGTGATTTAAAAAAACAGGGTTATTCCACCAAATATTGATTTCAGAATTTTTTAAATTGTATGACTATGAACTTGTTTCTTTGCATTATTTGAGGTCTTCATTATTTCTCAATATGTTTATTTGAAATTTGATAGAAATGTTGTCAGTAGTTTATAGAATAAAACAACAATTTTACTCAAACATATACCTATAATTAGCAAAATCAGAGAAACTGATTCAGAAACTGAAGCATTCTCTTAATTTTCCCAAATTCCAAATAAAAATAGTCATTTAGAGCATTTATTTGCAGAAAATGCGAAATGGCTGAAATAAGAAAAAAGATGCAGAGCTTTCAGACCTCAACGAATTCAAGAAAAACAAGTTCATATTCATAAAGTTTTAAGAAGTTCAGAAACCAATATTTGGTGGAGTATTCCTGTGTTTTTGGCATGTTCTCCTCCACCAATCTTACACACTGCTTTTGGATAACTTCATGCCACTCCTGGTCAAAAAAAAATTCAGGCAGCTTAGCTTGATTTGTTCTCTTGATTATATTCTAGAGGTTTTTACTTTTTTAAAATCAAAGAAACTCATTATTTTTAGGTGGTCTATTGTTTTTTTTAGAGCTGTATTTATCAGCAAGGCTGACCTACTCTTGATTCCAAAGCTTCAGAAGTAGGTTAAACTTTAATGGTGTTAAACTGCCAATAGGTTAATTCGAGTCAAGAACTAAAGTAAAACAAAGAATAATAATAAAAAAAAACTAAAACTTAATGGACATACCACTCCATGTTAAAGTATTGTGCAACACAGTAAACAAATAATAAATCAATAAATGAGTTGTGAATTTTGTAAACTGTAGTCCGAGTCCTCAGCCTGAGCCCACACGGCTTCATTTATTTATTTAAGATGCGAGTGGCATTGATCACCACGCTGTCAAACTTTAAAAGATACCACACAAACCTAAAATATTCCCCCCCCCCCCCCCCGAGCCATTAAGCTTAATTAATCTTTCACTCACGCACCATTACATAGCATAAAACAAATATTTGACTACTGATTACTTTAGTGTGGAAAGCGATGTTCCTGCTATACTGTTACACGCATCGCCTGCTTCAAAAGGGACGGAGACGCAGAAGAAACCGGCCGCTCATTTGTCACTGAGAGTCCGGTGCCTTAAAAGCAGCGCGATGGTCATTGTAATTTGTGTTTGTTGACTCTTGACAAAGCTCACCTGTGGGTATTTACTTAAAACGTAATTCTGTTCATTTGTCACTAATGGGAAACACAACACATGTGGGCCGGAGTTGCGTTGCTGAATTTGCGCCAATTAATGAAAAGTATATTCTCATTTCTCAAAGTCGCAACAAAACATCAGTGCTTTAGAACAGTCGTGTGACAGGAAAGTACTTTTAGTATGAAGTGGCTAATCCAGCCATTATGTATTAAACTTAAAAAAAATATATTACTTGTGTGTTCAGGATAAACACTCTTATGCTTTTTAAAAGCTAATCATTAGAAACCATTAATACTGGTATGAGGACATACTGTATCAGTCACAAAATTAGTCATTTCTCTGTACTTCTTATGTACCTTATTTTTGAACTTTAAACTGTGCCAGATTATAAGGGGCACTACCAATGAACCGCTATTTTCTGGTGTATTTTCATACATAAAGTGCACCGCGTTATAAGGCACATTAAGTAACACTAGTAAGGATGCCTACATTGAATTGAGTAAGGGCATAGCCATGTTTCCCTTCTAAACAAAACTGTAATTCTTAAAAAAATAAAAAATTCTAAGTAAAACCAGCGCTGGATGTTAATCTACACAGATTTCTCTCCTGAAATCCATTTATTTGGGTGAGTAAAGCGCTTCCATTTATTTACAGTGAGCTTAGATTTCCATTGTTTTTATCGAAGGATGAGTTTTTATTGAAGTTTCTCCAGTACTAAGGCTGGGTGCAGCAGCATTAGCATTAGCCGCTAACCGCAGCGCTAGCAGGACGTAAATGCCGCCCGATAGGGCTAGACCGAGGAACCTTGAGTGTTCTGGTAACCCAGGATGCTATCAGCTTGTGGTTTATCCCACATAATTTGTTTTAACAAGGTTAGCACACAGACTACAGTTTAATATACTCGCCTCTGAATGGTAAAAGGGCTAGCGCTGCAGTTAGCGCCTAATGCTAACGCTGCAGCACGCAGCCTTAGCGCTGGAGAAACTTCACTGAAAACTCACCCTTATTAGTGTGCCGTATAGTCAGAAAAGTAAGGTACATGCTTTATTAGGACATGAGTTACTTCTGAGAATATAAAAAAAATCTAAAAATAATCATTTATTTTTAGTAAAGATACCCAGATATCAGTAAATGTTCCGAAAATGTTAGCTAATGAGGTCTATAAAATCTTAGCAAAGATTGTATTAGTGCACTTAATACACATTTATAAATTGACATTTTTTTTAATCTATTTCCAAAGCTCAGTTTATTTCCATTTCTACTTATCAACTCTAAGCTGATCATCCAAAAACAATACACATTTACATTATGCAATTGTTTACATACCAAAATGACTTTTTCTTAAGTTTTTAGTTCATTTGTTTTCCTTAAAGACCCTTGCCGTTTAATGAAAAAAATAGTACTTATGGATTTTGCACCATTTGTAGTTATTGACTGGACCTGAAA
Source organism: Astyanax mexicanus (assembly GCF_023375975.1). Taxonomy (NCBI): domain Eukaryota; kingdom Metazoa; phylum Chordata; class Actinopteri; order Characiformes; family Acestrorhamphidae; genus Astyanax; species Astyanax mexicanus. The sequence goes on along the minus strand of NC_064419.1, from coordinate 19,418,552 downwards.
TGCCTAAATGGCAAAAATAAGGATAAAAACCCAAAGTGTAAGTTAACCAAAAAGTAAAAAAATAATAATACACAACCTTGTGCAAAGTTTGTCCAAAGCTAAGAGAAAACTTTCCCACTGTAATATAAATTGAATATAAATTCTCTATAAAAAAACTTCCAACAAAACATTATATAAAAAAAAAAAACTACACAACCTAGTTTTAAATTCCCTCAGTACGCATACCTGTCAAGTCTCCCGTTTTGGCCGGGAAACTACCGTATTTTACTCCTCTTTCCCGCCGTCCTCCCGTATTAGTATTTTCCCGTAAATTTCCCGTATTATACTAAGTAAAAAAATATATAGGCCATAGGCGACAATGCACTGACCGCTGTGTGTCTCTTAACCAATCGTGGTGCCGGTTCAAGGAGAAAGTCCCGCCTTTCAGGAGAAACAGCCAATCAGCTTACTGGTTTTGCGGAGAGCTGTTTAGTGTGGGGAAAGCCCCGCCCCTCCCCTCGCTGTGAATTCAGGCAGCTAGTCGGAGCAGCTGTCGTTAAAACTAATCTGGATATACGGAGATTTTTCTAAAAGAAAGGTAATTAACCATGGAAACTGTGATGAGATTGTTTCTGATAGCTGGTTAAAAAGACTCTTCTCTGAATCAAAACATAAATTAAACCCATTGTGTGTTTAATAAAATCCAGCTTGTAACTCAGTTAGCTTAACTTTAGAATTAGCTAGATAGATATTCAGGGTTTGAGAAAAATCTACATATATATATATATATATATATATATATATATATATATATATATATATATATATATATATATGCCCTTATGTGCCTGATCAGCCAATAACTATAATTTCCAAACTCTATTTGTTCAGGGCTAGTTTTAGGGTTTGTTATAATTTGTTTAAATCTCAAGTATTGTGGTGTAATGTATTATTTAGAAGGGGTAGAAGAGATGGTTGAGCTGGAGAGAGAGAGAGAAAATGTGGAGAGGGCTGAAATTAACTGAACTGATCAGGAGTGGACTGAACAATAGAAAGAAGTATTAATGAAAGATTAGTAATTGTGTAGGCCCCTTAGGACTATTATTTACTTATGGAATATATCTGATCCATGTCCTTCTTGTAAATTTGTGCACCCTTCAATTTCATATATATATATATATATATATATATATATATATATATATATATATATATATATATATATATATATATAAAGCACAAGCCCTCGGTTGGGCTGTTGGGGCGGCGGAAAAAATCCCTTATTTTTAAGTCCAAAACTTGACAGGTATGTCAGTACACCCAATGTTTGGCTAATGTAATATTATAAAAACATAATTTTTTGCAGAGTATGTTAACTTGCAGCATACCACTGGTCTTTAAATAGCCTGTAAATGCTGTAAAACATGGGGAAGGTAGATTTTAGTGAATGATTTAACTGCTGAGGAGCAAAACAATAAAAAATACCACCACAATGGTTGTGTATTACCTTTTTATTTTTCTTTTAAGTGTGCATTCTTGATGTTGTGTATTTTTATAAAATATATTTTTAAAACTAAAATAAAATTCCAGGGATTTCGGAACAGCACACTTAAGTAGAGATAAACTGGAAAATCTTCAGAAACACTATTTCTATAAATGACCATTGAGAGAAATGGAAAAAAAAATGCTTTCTTTCACCCACATGGCCAGTGAACTGTGTACTCATTGAGAAAATCTCAGTTTTTTATTTTTTACACTGGACAGCTTACATTTCATAACACTGCCAGTCGTTCTGCTTTCTAAAACTAGGAAAGCCCACCTGAGGAGCTCGAAATCTAAAACGCCACTCTAGTTCCTGCCCCCGCGCTCCAGCTCCAGCGGTGTTGTGAATGCTGCAAACATCTGTAACCCACTAACCCAGATGTATTTGACTGTGGCGAGGAATAACAGCTTATGGATAATATTTGCTGGCACAGTGTTTGTAGCTGCAGCAGTTGGAGGTGTGAGACACAAATGTGCAAGTGTGTTCAACAGTTTTTTTTTAATTGAATTAAAAGCTTTAACACCACAAAAACAATTATAAACAACAGTTTTTCCTAATTGTGTCTAAAATAATACATTTTTAATACTGTACGTTGCATGTGCTTGTAGCTGATATATATGTATGAATATATGGTATGCTATCGTTTCTAAATACAATAATAAACAATTACATACAACACAACAATGGAAATGCTTGTATGTAATTGAGATGTCTAAATGAGTGTGAACAACATGTTATCATGTAATCATTCTTTCATTTTTGATGATTTGTGACCATTGACTTTTCTCTTGATTATATTCCAGAGATTTTAACATTTATTTAAATATTTTAATTTGGAATCCGGGAGAAATTTAGTTTGTAGAAATGTAGTAGTTTTTTTTTTTTTTTTTTTTAGGATAAAACAACAATGTTAATTTTACTCAAAAATATACCTATACATAGTAAAATAAGAGAATCGGATAATTTTACAACGGTCATTTTTTTCTGCAGCTATATGTCTTAAATTCTCATTGAATAAATTATTCAGGAGGGCCTTCAAAATACCTATGTTGTAAAAAACTGATTTTATTTTGCCTTTTTTTGTAGAAATAGGTAAGCATGTCTAGGGGATAGTTTGTGTGTTTAAATTGCGTAAAATGAAAATAGTCAAAAACGAAGATATTGTTTTTCATTGGACAGCGATGATTTACTGTACATATTTCAATCTTTAAGATAAAAAATTACTAGAAACAAAATGGCTTGGAAATTATCAGTAAAAATAATTAAGTTAAGAGTGAAATAGTTTTATTGTCATTCCTGCATATGTACAGAACATACAGAGGATTTAAACTGTGTTACTCTCTGACCCAAAATTGTAGCAAATAAACATTAAAGGACCATTAAGTATTATATTTTTAATATTAAATAATAAAATGATCAGGATGTATCATTAGATAATAAGGAAACATGCTGAGAAGGAAAAAGAAAGAATAAAACAAGAGTAAATATTGGCAGTGAATTCGAAAATTTCTCTGCCTCTTCGCTGGCTTCACTTGACAGCAGTGGGGCGAGTCATGACTGAGATCTAGACCAGGATGCAACAAGGATACTTAAATATAGATGTATATGCTATCTGCTAAACTAAGCAGTATATTAGTAGGACCTGTAAAGTAGTAACTCCAACTGCTTGGCTATAACAGGCTTGGCTTAGGCTATAACGTTATAGCGCTATAGCGTTGCGTAAAGCTAGGTTAGTTAACTACGCATAAAGCTAAGTTCACATGAGCCGGTTTATAATGTGCAAACAATAAAAACACTCCGAAAATATTCATTAGCTGATTAACTTACAGAGTATAACTGCGTGCCATGATAGAAGTTATCAAACTCGTCTTGCACTGGATTGTGTAGATTCAGCCTCCTTAACTTGGCAACCTGAGTGAGCTTCGCTTCTGGTAAACGGTGGGCGGGGCAGACAACTCTCTGTGGTGTTTTTAAATTGGACTGCTATTTCACACGCTCGCTCTTATTTCCTATTGAATGCTCCTTTAAACGAGAAATAGACTAAATATAATGAAACTACATTTTATGAAAATATATGAATGTAGTAAACACTAAATATGGAATAGACAAATGTTTCCCCAACACCATGACGTTAAAGATGTTAAAAAACGTCCACGCTGTACGTACCATTTAGGTTGAAAGTGGTGAAAAAAATCTAGTGGTTAAAAAGACATTAGTTTGAACATGTATTTATGACGTCTCATTTAGGTTGAAAGTGAAAGGTGAAAAGACTGAATATTTTTGTAGTGGTTAAAACAGATGTTGGCTTAAATTAAGGTTAAAAAGATGAATATGGACACACATTATGTTTTGGTAAAATTAACAGTTAACACAATAAACATATTCAAAACATAAGTAGAAAAGTCAACTGTTTATTTCATATTTAGTGATCTTTAAAATTTAATTTAATGGCATATGACATATACAGGTATTTTGGTATAGACAAGGGGGTTAAAATAGTGCTAATATAAACAATAGTACAAATATAGAGGTATACAAGGTTGAGGGCTGGGTAAAATAAAAGATTGCATGCCAGTTTTTTGTTATATAATAGTGTTGAGTTGCAGTGATGTGTGGTTATTAAAAGTGTACAGTACAAACCTGGAGTGCAAAAAGCAACAGAGAGGAGTGTTGTGTATATGTTTGTTCTGAGTGAAAAAGAGAGAAAAAGGGCGATCTTTGCGTGCTTGTCTCTAATTGGCTGCAGCGGGGAGCTGTACACTGACATCTGCTGCTGATTTCTGGTGATAATAAATCAGGTTTGTTTCTCGACTGGCACTCTTTCACAGAGCTTTCATTCTCCGTCTCTCTTCTCTCCCTCTTCCTTCTTCCTTCTCTCCTTCTCCCCTTTTTCTGTCTCTTTTTCGCTTCAATCGCAGAAAGCGTCAGACCTGCAGTAGAAGTCTGGAAGCCTCTGGATGCTTTTTGTTTCTCGTATTGGGTGGCCGTAGAGCTTACATCCGTAAAGACGGCGCTGGAACTGAAAGAAATGAAGACGGGGCTATGAAAATGCTCTGATGATGGGTCTGGGGAAATCAGAAACATGCATTATGTACTCACACGTGAGCCGAGTGCAGCCCGGTTCCAACATCTCCATCAGGAAAGAGAGAGGGGGTGGTAAAAAAATAAAAAAAAAAGCGAGAGAATAGAGAAAATAGGTGGTCTTTACCGGGAACAGTCGAAATCACTGTCAGTGCCTAAACAAAACAATACAAATTCCACCTGTCCATGAAGCTTTTCCTGCCTCTCAGCTTTCCGCTCTTTGAATTCGCCTCAAGGTTTCGGATACTCGAAGCACTTACTGCCAGAAAGAAACGTCAAGGCATTAGCCCAAGTTTGGAGGAGGTAAAAGAAGAAAAAAAAGAGAGAGAAAAAGAGAAAAACTCCTCACACTCATCAAGAGCCAAGAATGAGAGTAGGAGAGAAAAAAAAGAGAGAGAGAGAGAATGTGTGTAATGATCCAAACTGATAAAATGTGATGTTCTACATGGCAGGCCAAGGTGTTTGTTTTCATCTCATCCGAGCTTGACTTGGGTTTCAGACAGCCACCAACGCTGGAGATGATAAGAAGAAAGCCTGGGAGACAGCTGGATTGGTGGCAGAAGCTTTGCCCATTGTCCAATCAAGTCTTGGCATCTACTTTCTTGAGTTTTTGAGAAGAAGCATAAAGATTAATCTAAAGCAAGAAACACAAAATCCCTCTAATTAAAGTCAAATGGAGCCCACTAGCGTCAATGTACACTCTTTAGATTGCTTCAGAACTTGGCATGTAGTTAAATATGTCTGAGGCAGATATGTAAATGATTACAGATATGATTTAGCCACAAGAGGGCAAAAAGTGCTAAAAGTGATTCCCCCACTGCTCTATAATAAAAAAAAAGTTTCCCAGAGGCAGCTTTTGGGTAGTGTACCTCTTGGTGAGAGATCGCTGGCTGATAAACATGTCTCGTCAATACACTGAAAAATATGATGTCCAGTTGACAGAGTTGATAAGGGGAGCATCGTTTACGGAGAGAGCCAAGATTGACATCTTTTTTGTCCACCAGTCAGTTGGTAGTTGTGTCATGTACAAAACTTGTGTAAGTTTTCGTAAGCTCTTATCTGGGGTGCTGTTAGCTTGCGATTTCTGAGGCTAGTAGAGGAGTCTCTGGAGCAGATAAACATGAACCAATGGCGGCATGCTTAATGCAATGTATAAACCCTTAAGAACTGACGTGTGGAGCAGTGAAACTATGTTCTGAGGAATGATGGCGCTTCTTCCAGCACATGGGACATTCCAGGATTTTGGTACATTTCCTGTCCCACCACTTAAATTTCAAATGTACATATCCAAAATATCTAAATGACTATTTTTTTTGTGAAAAATGTACTTGTTATAAGACAAACTGTAAAATATGATGGAAAAATAAGCTCCTTAGATATTATTCAAAAGTCTGAATACCTTTGGACCACCTCAAAAAATGGCCGTTTTCTCTTGTCCCACCCAATGTGTGACCAACTCCTTTGGCGAATTTAACAATTAAAATAAGCTCTAAATAAATGACTTCCTCTTGTATATTGTTGATATGCATCTCCTTTACTTATGAACTTCTTATGAACAACTTCTTTGGTCTACATTGTATTGCATGTTACAGTTTTTATGCTATTAAGTTGTGTCCCACAACATGCGCACCACCCTGTTACCATAAGGAATTTTTATCTGGCAGAGAAAGAGTTAAAAATATTTGTCTACTGGCACAAAGGAAGTGACATCACAAGGATATTTTCTGCCCACATGGCAAGACCAAAGGTAAGTGCTCTAACAATTTTCAAGTTTTTTTTCCAAATATGTTTGTCAAAGTTGTGTGTGTTACTCAGTGAACGCAACCCTGTTACTCATGTTGTAAGACTAATAATGAGTAGAGTCAAAATTTACTTTATATACTTATATAACCATGTTTGTCCTTGATCTTGTACACATAGCTAAATTTTACAGTTAGCATCTGTTCCTGGGGTAAACCACAACTTAGCCTAGATTTGCAACCCTGTTACTCGCAACCCTGTTACTGTAAGTTACCAAATATATTGCATAATCTAGAAGAAATTATAAATGAGCAGGTTTCCCAATAACTTTGTTCATATTGTGTGCTTCTAAAATACCTGTCAAACTCCATCTATTGTAGATATTTCGATACTAAAAATCTGTCACATGTTGGTTGAAGTTTCTAATTAATGTTATAAAAACAGTCATACAATACAAACAAATGCTAAATGACAGAGGTTATTTTTGACTCAGCTGTTCCAGTGTTAAACATCTTGGTGTAGATAACAGAAATTACTATAAAAGATGTGTGTCAGCACTGTGACGCTACACAAAAATCCCTAACCTCCAACTACAGCTCTTTTCTGGAGATCCTGTGTGTGTGTTCTCAAGAAATTACACATACATACATCCATCCACACACACACATTCATGAAGCCTCTTCCTTGGGGCAAAGCAGACCAGCAGGCCTCAGCTTTCAGCATCCTCGTGTTTAGACAACTGCACTAACCACCTCGTCTTTGTTCATCAGTTTGGCTGTTGTCTTTGGGCTCCTATCAAAACCAGAGGAACATCTGCAGCTGTAAGCTTCCCTCCAGCAACGCGTGCCCAAAATCTGCTTTAATTTAAGGGCCCTTTCAGCTAAAAGGAGAAGCCTTTTATTATCTCCATACTGCAATCTCTCATAGCTGCGCTAAAATGTAACAGAATACGAGTGTAGAACATTATCGGCTGTCGCTGCAGATCCCTGGGCTATTTTGATCTATTATTTTCGGGGACCGGCATTGTATACATTTGGGAATGCAATTATGGGGAACTTTTTTGTAATGACGATCGACTTGTCATGAGAGAGCCACAGTTCATATAAACAACACTGATTTCCTTAATTAATAACAACATGTAACTGCTTGTGCAGATGTACATTTATCTGCAAGCATAATAAGTGCAAAACCAGATGAAGCCAATGGTGCAGAGGCCTGCTTTCCAAGAAAATGTCTAGAGTACAGATCTAGAGTTACAGATAAAGTGTATAAAAATATTCAAACAACATTATTCCAGTGCAGCCACTTCCTCCAACCAAACAACCAACCAACCACCCAAACATCCAACCAAATATAACCTCCAATACGTGGAATAAACCTGTTCCCACCTGGTTTCTAAGCTAATTATGTTTTACCCCTATCTATATTTAGCCAGTGCAAGTTTAGCATGGGTTTTGAATAGGATCCAGTGAATGTTATAAAATGTAATATTATTATTAGGGGTGGCACAAAGCCAGTACTCATTTCCAACATGATACTTTTACTAAAACCCAAACTATCTGACAATTCATACTGAACACAGACAAATACCGTATTTTTCCCTCTCATAAACCAACCTCATAATAACACATTTGTCTGAATTTTGCTTAACACAGCCATTTACATAATATAATGCTAAATCTGTGAAACTAAACATTTTTGACTTCTTATAAAGCCTAGACTAATGGCATGTAGAATACATTGAATACATGTAGGATTGAGTTCTTGAGTTAAGAATGTATGTAAAAGTGTAAGATAGTGGATCATATTTAATCAGATTTTTAACCAGAATTTTCCCCAAAATTTCATTCAGTGACAGATACCAAGACAGATATAAGTGTAAGAAAGTTATCAGTACAGAGTACTGAATTGATTCCAATAAAGAGTGTTAGACAGATTCCAGTAATAAATAATACACAGATTCCAATATTGAGTATCAGACAGATACTAATACGGAGCATAGACAGATTCTGATACTGACTATCAGATAGATTCCAATACTGAGTATCAGACAGATTGCACAACAGTGAATAGTGAACAGATTTCAATAATAAGAATTGAGTGTCGGACTGATTCAAATATTAAGTATCGCACAGAAAGCAATACTGAGTAGTGAACAGATTTTAATAAGAAGAATTTAATACATTTAATAAATTCCAATAATTGGAATTGAATAGACTCCAAAATTGAGTTTCAAACAGATTCAAATACTGAGTACCAGACAGATTCCAATAATAAGTATTGAACATATTTAAAGTATCAGATTCCAAAATTGAGTATCTGACAGATTCCAGTACTGATCAGACTAACATTGAATATTAGATTCTAATACTGAGTGTCAGGTTGGCATACTCTTTATTATTTTATATGTGTAACAAACTCTAAACTTTGTCCTGCTTTTTACTTGGTTAACTTATACTAATATTGAAAGTTGTTTTTACATATAAACTCCAGAAAATGTCTGAAGAATCAGGTTTTTAACAAATAACTAAGTAATTACAAAAAAACAAGTTACGTCCCCTGGTGCTGTAAAAGTAAAAGTAATGTCTCAAGTAATTATTAATTGACACTAGTTATAAATATTATTAAACATTTTATTGCTTAAGAATGTTGTAATTATGCATTACCTAAAAAAAAGTTAATAATTAATAATTGCTAGTCTTCTTCCTCATCTTTTCGTGCCTTGAAGCTTGTTGGTTATATGACAGTTTAACATTTCTTTACACAATCTTTTTGCATTTTTGGGGGGTCAAGGTAGAAGCTTTTACGCTGCGACCCCTTTCAAGCAATATCGATATCACTTGCAAATTCTACCAAACACTTGAAGCCGAGCCGAAAGGCAAATGATGCTCAGAAGCCAAAAAAATTGGTAGTAGCCCATCTGCCCAAAATAATTGTCTTGTCTTTTCTTTTCTTAGAACCACAGTATAGATCCAACGACCACTATTTGGTCAGACCAAAGATCAAATAAACTATGATCTGGTTCATTTGAAGTGTGAACACACATTTTGAAACAATTACAAGAAGTTAAGGGAGACTGTCATCACCTATCAAACAATAGATAAAGAATTCATTGACTTGACATCTCACTGCCATCAGCATGTGGTCAAATCCTTATATTAATCTATCACAATGTCCAGTGTAGGGAGACATAGCCCACAATGGTAATGAGAGCAGGATGTAGCAAAGTTCTTCAAAGTTCTAGTTATACTATAAGCCATAAGCTAACATTAGAAACAGAAATAAAAATATTGTTGATTAACTGTAATTTTACCAAAAACCTTACTTACTTGCTGTTATTGCAAAATGAACATATGTGCTTTCCCAAATTTTCAATTCCCAAGTGTTCTGTTTACAGAACTTCAATAGTGAAAATACAGCTTTATTATAGTGCAGGTCTCCGCTGCTCGTATCTAAAGTTCCTTGTTCAGCTCACTGGATGATTGATGCGTTGTTTCTTTTTTCACCCCAACTCCCGGTCAACTCCACTTCCTCCTCTTTAATTTCTGCTTCCTCCGGGTCTTGTTTTTTTCCTCCAGCAGCCCATTGTTATTGATGGTGTCTGAGCGGTAGATTCTCATAAGACGCCTGAGACAATGATTTATGAATATGTGTGTTTTGCTCAGGACAAGAGGACCTTTCAAACACAAGACAGAAGAATGGATTTGACATTTAAGTCAAAGCCCTTCTATTTTCTTTAGTTTTAGATAAGGCATGCAGCTGCTTTTTACAAACACGTTACCAAACACGGAAAGCACAGAGTCGCAGGGTTTGTAAAAACGAAATTAATGAGAATAGATCACTTTCCAAAAGATTTGGTATTCTGTTAAAAGTAAGACACTTCAGAATTGGCCCTTAAAATTATTATTTTTTGTATGCAGCTATTATTCTGCTAAAATGACTTGTTGAAAGTGTATGTTGAGGAGTTATAGATATAGTTTTTGGTGTGTTTAAGTTTCATTTAATTAGGACCAGAACCAAAAAAATACATTTCGCTCACACAACTCATCAATAAATTCATATTCTACGATTCTTTCTATTCTAGCTTATTTTTATTACATGTGCCACTGATTAAAATGTTAAGATCAGCACCCCTAAAATTAAGCCATTTGTAAATAAAATGAGTTTTGAAAAGAAAATCCATTTTGCTGTAATGGTAGAAATTTTGCTTACACTTTATTTGATGGGTATTTACATAGGGGCTTCATAACACATTCATAAGCACTGAATAATGCATTTATAAAGCATCATTTCTATATTAATGAACAGCTTATGCCATTACTCACAAAAGACTTACAATATATAAGACGTGAAATAAAAAAATATATTTATTATATTGATACACGCAAGATTTTTGAATATTATCTCTTAAACTCCATAGATACTAAGGTTTATCGGGGGCAACAGTTACTTAAGGTTCTGCTTTATGAAGGTGTTATGAAAGTTAAATGTGATACCACATCAAAATAATTCATAGAACTAATGTAATGTTGCAAGTAATAGTAAAAACTATTGATAAATATTCATATAAATGCATTGTTTTATAAATGCATTATTATTCAATGCTTATGAATGCTTTATAAAGCCTCTATATAGGTAGCATTCAAATAAAGTGTAACGTATACTCAACTAGTATTTCAATAAAATAAATTGCCATTTAAAAGACTACAGAACACTTGCATAGTAAATACCACCAATTTAATTTCATTGAAAATTATTTCTGGAAGTCATTGCAAAATAGATTTCATTAATAAGTATCAAACAGATTAAAAAAACGAGTATCGGACGGATTCCAATAATGAGTATTGAATAGTTTCCAAAATTTAGTTTCTGACAGATTCTGATGCTGAGTGTCTGGTCGGCATACCCTTCATTATTTTATATGTAACAAACTTTGTCCTGCTTTTTTACTTGATTAATTTAAGATAAAATAAGATAAGATAAGACTTTATTGATCCCCCAATACAAGTAAACTTTTATTTAAAAAAAAGGAAAAGGGCAAATTGTGCAAGCAGAGGGCAACGCACCAATAACTAACATCATTTAAAACTCTTTCTGAATACTAATATAAATAAGAACCAAGTGGAAAATATAAATTTGAATGTATTACTGTAGGCTGTTATTGTACAGTCTCACTGCTGATGGCAGGAAAGACCCTCTTAAGTGTTGCTTCCTGCATTTATAATAATATTGAACGTTGTTTTTACATATAAACAGAAAATGTCTGAAGAATCAGATCCTTTACAAAAAGGGTAGCAAAAAACAGTACTTACAAAAAAACAAAGCCTTGTTAAATGTTTGAGTAATGTCTCAACTAATTATTAATTGACACTTATAAGACCATTATTAAACATTTTAAGGCTTAAAAATGTTGTAATTATGAATAAATTAAACATTATCATTACAAAAAAGGGTAATGATAAATAATGTCTAGTGTCTAGCAGCAATGAATAATTAGTTGAGACACTCTGTTAAAGCTCCACTAGGTAGGATTGAGATTTTGTGCTCGCAGGCTCCCCCTACAGTTGTAGAGTGTAATAAATGTTTCAGGCGAATTAGTTTCTCTTTCTCGTTTTCTGGCTTCCACAGACATATTCGGTCTCTTTCCAGCTTCTGCTAGAGTGTCTATATGTTAGTTTGTAAAGAATGAACCAGTAGTCCTTGTAGAACTGTTAGAACTAAAGGTCGGAAAGCAGGTCGCAGTTCTCTCGAGCGTTGGTCGCGGCCGCCTAGGAAAACTTGGTTTGAAAAGTCTGGTTTGAGCTCAGAGGAGTCCGGCACAGACACGAGAGCACCGCTATTCCTCCTATTACACCTCAATGGAGCACTGCAGTGAGTTTCAAGCTGTAATTTCACTTCTTTAAAAAGATCAAAAATCAAGGAAATCCTACCTAGTGCTGCTTTAAGTACTGTTAATTAATGTAACCATACTCCTGTTTTAGGCAAGGGGTGGTGTCTGTACAGCATGTTCATTTGATTGAAAATTATTTCTGGAGATCATTGCTGTCATACAAAAGCCTTATACCTTCATTTTTGGCTTTTGTTTAATGGGATTTGAAGGTATTACGTTTCTTAACATTGTTCCATAATTTCATTATGAATGGACCAAAATTCCTTTTTTTATTTTTACAAATTCTCTAATAAATAGATAATTATAATGTATAATTTTGTACAGGTGCTGGTCAACGAATTAGAATAATTTGAAATAGTGCAATCATGAAATTCTTTGAATGCATTTTTTGTGCAGAAAGCAAATCAGGTGTTCACCGCACCTGTCCTACTCGATAGACTAATCACAGAACTCGTTACCTGGAAAAAAATTGGCTCAGCTGAGCTTTCCAAAAGGCCCATTTAGGCCATTTAACTGTGACACTGTTGTTTTATTGAATTAGAATAATGGAGAAACCGTTTCATTGAATTAGAATAAATGCTCGAATTTTTGTTTTCTGTGAAGAGTGTTCACTGTGCAGTATAAAGTCAGGGTTGAGTAGAATTTCTAAGTTGTAAAATCAATCATGGGTAAGCAGCGCGACCTCTCAACCGGAATAGTGGCTCAAATTCAAGCCCTTCGCCAACAAGGCTTGACCCAAACTAAAATTGCTGAGCAGCTCGGCATCAGCCAGTCTTCCGTCTGCAAAGCTCTCAAGAAAAACTGCAGCAAGCGCACCAACTGTTCCGGCGTCCGAAAAACTTCTGCTCGCGACAACAAGCAGCTGAGAAAGATCGCAGTCAGCAACCGGTTCAAGTCCACTTCCGAGCTCGCCGACTTGTGGAACAAGCAGACCGGCGCTGACGTCTCCAGATCAACCACTTACCGTCGTCTGCGCGAACTCTGCTTCAAATCTCGCGTTGCAGCAGTAAAACCGATGCTGAACAAGAAACAAATGGAGAAACGGCTGAAGTGGGCCAAAGAACACGGCGAGTGGACTGCTGAAGACTGGCAGAAAGTGGTCTTCAGTAACGAATCACGCTTCTGCATCTCCTTCGGTGACCAAGGTCCTCGTGTCTGGCGTCGTGGTGGCGAAACCTACAACCACGAGTGCGTGAAAAGATCCGTCAAGTTTCCCCAGAGCGTTATGGTCTGGGGATGCATGTCCGCTCGAGGTGTAGGGAAACTCTGCTTCCTCAAGAAGACTGTCAATGCTGCCGTATATCAAGATGTTCTGGAAACATTCCTGATTCCGACTGTTGAGGAACAGTTCGGCGAAGAAGACTTCATATTTCAACAGGATCTTGCACCGGCTCATGCGGCAAAGTCGACCAAAGATTGGTTCACTAAATAACAGCTTGAAGTTTTGGCATGGCCGGCCAACTCGCCTGACCTCAATGTCATTGAAAACCTCTGGGCCATCGTCAAGCGGAAAATTCGCGACAGAAAGCCTACTACGCTGGACCAACTGAAGCAGAACATCGCCACTGCCTGGGAAGCTGTGAGTGCGGAAACTTGCGACAAGCTGGTCAAATCGATGCCGCGGAGACTTCAGGCAGTCATACAAGCCAAGGGGGCAGCCACAAAATACTGAGAAAGTGATGATTGTAATTATAATAAAAATTATTCTAATTCAATGAAACGGTTTCTCCATTATTCTAATTCAATAAAACAACAGTGTCACAGTTAAATGGCCTAAATGGGCCTTTTGGAAAGCTCAGCTGAGCAATTTTTTTTACAGGTAACGAGTTCTGTGATTAGTCTAACGAGTAGGACAGGTGCGGTGAACACCTGATTTGCTTTCTGCACAAAAAATGCATTCAAAGAATTTCATGATTGCACTATTTCAAATTATTCTAATTCGTTGACCAGCACCTACATACACGCTTTTCGTGTGACAGTGACGAAATGCTTAGGCAGGTTAATGTCAGTGTTCATGAAACACTAACGTAGACTAATAAACGCTGCCCTTACGAATGCTGCGTTACTAAAACCTCTGACCGATTTCAAAGATCAGCTCATGTACCTGCAGTTCCAGCTCTCTGGGGAGTTCTGAGTGATGAGGTTTGGCCCCCCCGTCCATCTTTTCTGAACACGAGCTCTACGCGGACGTTCACTGCGCTGAAAAAAACACACACGCTGTCCAGCGTTATCCAAATATGAATCTGCACACATTAGAGAGAAATGTTTTAAAACGTATGGCCTTGTCCAGCGTATCATTAAAATATATGGAGCGTTACCCACACTGTGCACATGGCCTGCGCCGGCTTTATTGCACGTTTACAGCCTGGTGGAGGAGGAGTTGCTGCGTCTCTGCCGCGGAGAGGTCCTGCACGGTGGACACGGGCCCAGGTGGAATACTGACAGCACGGGACTGCAGCGACAGAACAAACATATCTGGCTGTCTGGCCTCCCTCGATCAACACAGCAGTCTGCTTTCAGCACCAGGGGACATAACCTTCAGCAGCACACTGAACACACTGTATGTAAAACAGCACTTCTCTCGCCCTCGCTGCGTTTGAAAGGCCCTCTGTGGTATCTCTGGATCCAGCTCGGGGCAAACGCTGGAGTGATCTACAGTGTAAACAAAGTTGGAGACATCTGTTGGACACTGACCAAGAGGTACCCTCAGGCCACGTTAAATGATAGTTATATAAATAGACGTGTTTTTTTTTTAGGAACTGGATTTGACGATACACTGAGTGAACCGGTGACTTTTTACCTTTAAATTCCAGAGTTTTCTTTTATTTCAAATGTTTTCCCCACATTTTCTTCACAGTTTACACAGCCAATTATCCAACCCACTCATTAGGACTCCCCCTATCACTAGTGATGCCCCAACACCATCAGGGTAAAGACTTTTTTCGAACTGCTGCTGATGAATCCTTGCCGAGTAGCATAACAGCACACTCGGAGGAAAGCGCAGCGACTCGGTTCCAATACATCAGCTCACAGATGCCTTGTGCTGATCGACATCACCCTTTGAAATGATGCTGTATCATGTGGAGAGAGCGCCATCTACCCACCCAAAGAGAACAAGGCCAACTGTGCTCTCTCAGGGCTTTGGCAGCTAATGGCAAGCTACATAACCAGGGTTCGAACCGGCAATCTCCTTCATTTATTTAAACTCTTATTAACTCTTGTGTTGTCATGCAGGTCAAAAGTGACCCACTACCATGTTTAGCTGTAGAAAAAATACCTTTAACTATCTAACTTTTTCCAACTTGAACCCCATTATTAGAAAGAGTGATACTTTGTAATGTTTATGTTTTTACATGCGGGCTGTACACCACTAGGGTACAAAAATTGTCTTATGGATCATTTTTTTACCCATGAATTATAAAAGCATTTAAACACTAGAAATAAATATGAAGGTCAAACACAAACTCTCTCTAAGACACACAGCATCAAACATCATAAGGATGACTCCGGGGCCAACAGTGTATTCAGCTGCCCATGTTCAGCACATTTCATCCCATCCCAAAAAAATCATCCTGGAGAAACACATTTGGAGGATTCTAAATTCAACAAGGCTGCTTTATTTGGGGGTTTTGGTAGGGCGGGTCATTTTTGACCTGTAGAACCAGGGGAGTAAACAGAATGTTAAGATCGCACAAGGGTTAAGTAACAGCACAAGTAATGTCATACCAGAGGTGGAAAGTAATGAATTACATTTACTCAAGTTACTGTAATTGAGTAGATTTTATGAGTAATTTGTAATTTCTAAAGTAGTTTTTAAAATAGGTCATTTTACTTTTACTGAAGTTCATTTTGACCCAAGTAATTTATTTTGCTACATTGGAAAACTCCCAATTACTGAGTAAAAAATAAAATGCACACAATTGTCTGATTAAAAAAAAAAAAATTGGCACGGATGCGCCGGCGCAAGGATGCTCGCCCATGGAATAATGAGGCAAAACGTCCTCATGCAATACAAAATGTTCCCTGCCGGACAGAGCTGTCAGCTTTCAAAACTTCCACATCAAACCTGAGAAAGCATTTGGTGGTAAGTATTTTTATCATTAAAAAAATTGCTTAAATGTAAAAAAAAACATGTAAATAGCAGTTAAAGCATAGCAATGACAAGTTAAAAAATAATAATGAACTATAAAACTATAAAAATACAGTTTATAGTTACATATATGACCATAACTTTTTAACAGTAAAGAAAAAAAATGGATCATAGAAACCTATGCCACTTGTTCTTTAAAATGTTTTATGGGGTGGTCTTAACAAATACTGCCTGACTGGTCCGAATTATTAGGTGGAATAGTAGTTCATTAAAAATGATTTAATTTATGATTTGTTTTTACTTTATTCCATCAATATATTTTAAATTAAGTACTTTTTTACTTTTACTCGAGTAGATTTTTAGATGGGTACTTTTAATTTTACTTGAGTAGAATTTTAGCAAAGTAAAGGTACTTTTACTTAATTGCAATTTTTCAGTATTTTTTCCACCTCTGTGTCATACCAAGGTACAGAACAAAATGAATGCAGTGTTAGGAATCTTCACAAGAACTCTACTTTAATTGAGTATTGTGGTGTGATGGAGGGCTTGCCTAAAAGGAAATCAAACTTTAGTCTGTTACAAGAAAGAAGACATGAAAAAGGTGTTGTTATCCACTACACCACCATCAAACAGCTGGTAATACAGTAAGTGAGTGAGTGAGTAGGTTAAGTGATGGTCTGGAGGCTGGAGAGCAGCAGTTGTGGGTTGGACATCTACATCCACTGAGCTGCTGCTGTTGGGTCCTTGAGGGGGGGGCATGTCCTTAAAATTAGGAACCCCTCACTCATCATCAGTGTGAAGTCTTGCCCACCAGGACTTCCTTCATTTGGATAGTCAGTTATCAGTTGTATTTTATATAATGATTGATTGCCTGGCCACAGTGTTGTAGGTCATAAGAGCAAGTTAGCTTTTTTTTTAACTGTTAAGTATAAGTTAGTGCAGTTTATTGATAACAGGAACTGGCACAAGGGTGGCAGGGTCATTTTTATCCAGTATAAAGAAACAGATACACAAGATAATAATACAAATCAAATAGATTGTGAAATGCCTATTGACACTCATGTTCCTTATTCCTCTTTTAAGTAAACTCTTTGCGTGTATTTTTTGTGTGTTTTAACTCTTTTATTTACATTTAACTCTTTTACATCCATTTTTCAGTCTTCTTACTGTCTGATTTTCCTTTGCCTTGACAGTTACGTAAGTTACGTAAATTCCAAACAGGATCAGATTTTGTTGTATAGCTCAGGTACAGTATAACGTAAATGAGGGTATATACCATTAATAGGAAGACAATAAGCCCAAACACACATTATATACTGTACAAGCCAAATCAAACATTATATCCACTATAGTGTATCTCTGGCTTATGTCCTGTATTAGTAACTTATTTATTTGGACTATTGCAACAGTGTATGTTAATGAGTATTTATCTCATGTTTTACTGTGTATAGAATGTGTAGAGACAATGCACTAAGCTTTAAGGTCTTGACAAGCCAATAAAAATGATTAGATTTGGTTTTGATCTTTTGTCCCTACAGTATACAGCTCTGGAAAAAAAAATAATAAGAGACCACATAAAAACGATGAGTTTCTTTGATTTTACCAAATTCAAAACATCTGAAATATAATCAAGAGGAAGATGTATGATCCTGAATTGACTGCTTAAAAATTTGCACCAGGAGTGGCATAAAGTTATCCAATATCAGTGTGTAAGACTGGTGGAGAAGAACATGTCCAGATATGGCATTAAAAACTGTGAATAAAAAACAAATATTGATTTATGAACTCTTAAAACTATATAATTATGAACTTGTTATTTTGCATTATTTGAGGTCTGAAAGAGCTGCATCTTTGTTATTTCAGACATTTCTTATTTTTTGCAAATAAATGCTTTAAATTACAATATTTTGGGGGGGAATTTGGGAGAAATGTCTGTAATTGAATGAAACAACAGTGTTTATTTTACATATACATAGTTCTAAGTTTAAATGTTCTATGGCAGCTCAGGTACAGTATAATGGCAATAAAGATACATAACTGTGACTCAAGAGTCTTATTAGCTCCAAGATCTTTATGCAGGCTTCAAAGTTGTTGTTTTTTTATTCATATGAAGAAGACGTCCAACTATTGTTGCCAACTCTTAGTAACAGCAGTGGCGGTAGAAACTCTGAACATCAGAACACAGGCCTGCGCAAATTTGCTCCAAGTCATGGTGATCTGCAGTCTGGCCTGACTCAGTTTTCCAGGAAGAGTGAAAGTTGGGGGAGTGGAGGCCGCGAGAAGAAACGATCAAAACTTCCTTTGGTCCGTCGCCTCTGACGTGACACTCAAGGCAACCGTGAAAACGGTTATTGTGCGAACTGCAAACGTTCACGGCATCTCCCACGACAGACCTTAAAGCCCAGGCTAAGCCCTGTGGTCAGAGCCCCCCTTCCCCAGAGTCCCCCCATGTGTTTTCCCCATCAGGCCCGCAACACTTACTGTGTGTCCTGCTCCGCCGCGTCATCCAACACCACCACGGTAAACTGTACGCAAAGCGTGAAGAATCGCAGATGCTCGAGCAGCAGCACGGTCGTAAAGCTAATTTATTCAATAATTCTTAACACCCCCACCAGCCCACACTCTCTGTGACAACCAATACTGACACAGCCAAAAAAACACTTGCAGAGGATTTATGCTGTAGCCTAATTCTTTTGGGATACGTAAATAAATATTGCAGTTTTATTATGTTATAATTAAGAGAGAATGAAGAAGTTTAACCCTCTATATCAACAAACCCATTTTTTTTGTTTAATACACCAAAGTATACCATACTTTTTAATGTATATACTCATTTATTTATTTATTTTATTTATGTATATTTAATATATTGTGTATATACATGGCATGTCTATATCCAAACTTACAAGTGGGTCATAAATAAAAATAGGTACAATGTGCAAGAATATGTAAATAAGTGTATTTGGGTGTTTATATTTTTACTTTATTCTCGTAATAAACTTACTAAAATGCTGTTTTTTTTTATTAGTTGCCTTTATAGGCAATGCTATGCAGGTAGATCACTCCTGCACTGCTGTAATTTATTATCAAATGTCAAAATACAATTTAATATTTGATATATCCACAGGGACTACAAAGCTTTCAGATATGATATTTTTCCTCCCATAAAATATAATTCATGCTATAAAAGATTAATAAGAATCATTGTACTTACCATATTTTTTAACACTATAAGGCGTACTTAAAATCCTTTAATTTTTCCAAAAATCGTCAGTCCACCTTATAATCTGGTGCACCTTATGTATAACTTGAGGTCGTAATAAGCAGTAAATTCACTCTGCTGAAGTACAGCGTAATACAGGAGTATTAGCATTAGCTGCTAACCACACTAAGCACTAGCTCTTTTGCCGTTCAGAGGTGAGTATTATCGGCCTGTAGCCTGTTGCTAATCCTGCATAGCACTGCTGCAGCAGTATTAGCATTAGCTGCTAACCGCACTAAGCCCTAGCTCTTTAACCGTTCAGAGATGAGTATTATCGGCCTGTAGCCTGTTGCTAACCCTGGCTAGCATTGCTGGAGCAGCATTAGCATTAGCCACGAGGCGCTATCTCTGTCGCCGTTCAGAGGTAAGTATTATCAACCTGTCAAGAAGATTTTATCTCTCTCCTGTAGTCGCTCATTTTATTGAACAATGATGATGTATTTTTTGTTTTAATTTGTGTATATCGTTGCTTTCAAAGAAAAACATGTATCTCCACAACAGCAACTTTACAGCAAACATTTGTACTATGTAATATTTGGAAAATATGGTTACTTTTAGCTCTTGAGACCCTGTGTCCTCATTTGGGGACGTTACATTTCTGCTTCTCTGCACCATGTTATTTTATTATTATTTTTTTATGTTTTATTTTTTGACTCATACAAGAAAAAACAAGATGGTGGGAATCTCAGTCAAACGTTTCTACAGCAAGTCCAGACAGAAACATGTAAAGGTAAAAAATTATTATCCAATTTTATGTTTGAAACTAGTTTAATTGGGCTCTTTGTATCCTTCTAAATAGCACAGACAATTTGTAAATGTTAAAATAAACTACTTTCTCTATATAAGGATATTGTTTTTTTTTTGTTTTTTTGCCAAAATGACGTCCTGTACAAAGACAAAGTTTAGCTTTTATCCTAATTTATTCTAACGCCAAAAAGCTATAAGATATTAAAAATGCACACCAAGCAAAATCCAAATGCTTATTTGGATAACACTAACAAAATTATCAATTTGAGAGTGACTTTGGTTCTAAAGATAAAACCAGCTTGTTACATGATTAGCTTTTCTCATTTAATTATTAGCTTTTTAAAAATTATTTTCCTATGATAGCACATCCACCAACATAACCTAAGCCCATGTTTCTGAGGTGCCTGTAAAGGAGCCGAGTGTGTGTCGTACAGCTGTTTAAAGATTAGTCTACGATATTGTGGGCCTTGAGGAAATAATGTCTCTATTTATTTATCCACAGCACCACTCTGCTTAGCGGGGTCTGTGCTGGCCGGACCCCAAAGACAATAAAGCAGAACCCAGGCCTTCCCCCAAACAACAACATATCAGCAAATAAAAAGCAGTGACCACAAGCTACCGGTCACTGCAAGCGTAAGCAGGGCTTATGGTGTAGCATGACTGTTCCTCCACAGATCCTGTGATGTTTCTCACCGGAGTCAGAGTTTATCTCGACATAAACGCTCTATAATGAAGCACACTGTGGAAATCAAAGCTCTCAGGTAACTAAACCAGATCAGGTTCAAATCATGCCCTCACACACTCTTATACTCACACACTCACACACACAAACCTGTGGACTCATATGGGCAGTTGTGAGTTTTCCTGCCCTCCTGCTCGTGTTGGTAAGGCCCTCATTGTGTTTCTGTAACTCCCACCAGCTCCCAAAAGCTGGAGGAACATTAAAACTGCTCACTTGTAAACTGAGCTGCTAAGTTTAATTGATCTAAAAGAATTTAATGTGGCGTAGTGAATCGGAGCCGACAGCGCAGATTTATCTGGTGGTCTCCGCAAGAACATAATATTGTGGACGCTCTGGACCTGGGGGAATATTTAATTGTGGCCACAAAAATGATTTACTCCATATTGACTTAAGTTACAATGCAGACGCACAGCCTGAATCAAGATTTTAATGGTCTTTATTCATGTATTTAAATTGGAAGTGAGCAAACAAGAGCCTAAAAATAAATATTGGCAAATTCCAAAAACATGGATCTCAAAACTGCTCTTTTTACATGAGAAGAGAAGAACGTTATTCATTTTTAATGTAAGTTGATGGTTTAACAGATTTTATTTGGAGTCATTTTGGAGCTCACAGTGTAAAGAACTGCTAATGTGTTCAAATGGAGATGAGAGAATAGAAAAAGAGGGAAACATCATTTTTATTGGAAGTCAAAAAATACATGTCATGGCAAAGTGACCCAACTTTTTTGGAATATGGTTGTAGAATATAACTATATATGGGCCATTCCACCG
This sequence comes from Astyanax mexicanus, assembly GCF_023375975.1. Lineage (NCBI taxonomy): Eukaryota > Metazoa > Chordata > Actinopteri > Characiformes > Acestrorhamphidae > Astyanax > Astyanax mexicanus. The sequence goes on along the minus strand of NC_064419.1, from coordinate 19,396,705 downwards.
AATAGGTGCCATTTCTGTCCCTAGAAAATAACATAAATATATGTGCCCTCAAAATAACTTTAAAATACATTTTATTATTAAGCATAGTGTCTTGTACATTGACCTACTTGCAAAAGTAAAATATTTAATTATAAACATTGATAAAAAATACTTAGAACACTGAAAAAATAGCATTTGTTACCTGTCCCCCACTCTCTACCTAAATTTTACCATGAAATATAATTATTACAATCCTTCAGAGATGTAATTATTTTGCATTGTTGTTGTGTGACTCCAAATCCCATCTATGCTCTATGTTTTAATACTATATTTTTTCATAATAAATCTATAATATTTAAGTTAAAAGACACATTTTAGTTGTGTCCCTGGGTTTCATTCAGTCCTGTTATTGTAACACATTACCCCATCTGAAACATCTGGAACTTTCTACAAGTCACATCTACAACAGGAAGTGACATTAAATTATCAGTTGGTTCTTCTGAAGATCATGGGAAGACCAAAATTAAGTTCCCTCTTTTGTTTTTCTGTATATTTGATCTTATTGTAACTATGACTGAGGAGGTCAATCTCCACACTCTGTCCTGTTACCTAAATTAGTTCTTAGATATTATTTGTTTATTTTTAAAATACACATTTTGGAAAAAAAACCCTAGAATATACTCAGTGTCCACCATTTAGCTATTTTCATGTTTTTGCTAATTCTATGCTAAAAACTCCTGTTACTTTCAGTCCTGTTACTCAAAACATAAAAGTAATAGGAGTGAGTGTCAGTAACAGGAGTGATTTCCAGTAACAGGAATGATGGCCATTAAGAGGAGTAATTTTTTTAGTCATAAATATCAATTATTTGAACATGCAGTCAATCATTTCTTTAAAATAAAAACTTTCTTGAGAAAAAATGCTTTTAAACATACTTAAACGTCTAATATCACGTAGACGTTTAAGTTTTGTAAACGTCTTTGGTTTAGAAATCTTGTAAAAAAATAAGTAAAGCTGCTTGAGTTTGACCAGGACATGCTTTGAATAGTTTCAGAGTTAAAAAAAGATTAAAAAAATAAGTTTAGTTTAGAAGAGTTACAACAAGAAAATGGCACCCATATTTAACAAACCAAAAATGAGGATTTTAACTCAAAGATTTTCACAAAAGACTAACATTTTTAAGGTGAATAAATGAACCAACCTAAAGACCATAAACATGTTGGTTCTTCTGAAGATCATGAGAAGACCAAAATTAAGTTCCCTCATTAGTTTTTCTGTATATTTGATCTTATTGTAACTATGACTGAGGAGCTCAATCTCAACACTCACTCTTGTTACCTACATTATTTCTTAGATGTTATTTGTTTATTTTTATAATACACATTTTTGGAAAATCACTAGAATGTGCTCAGTGTCCTCATGCTATTAGCATAGCCACAATTCTATGCTAAAAACTAATTTCTTTTACTTTCATTCCTGTTACTCAAAACATTAAAAGTAACAGGAATGAGTGCCAGTAACAGGAGTGATTTTTTTTTTTTTTGTCATATGTATCAATTATTTGAACATGCAGTCAAAAATAAAGTCTTCTAAACATGCTTTTTAAATGTTTCATGAGTTTTGTAACCACCTTCGGATTAGAAACCTTGTAAAAAAAAATAGATAAAGCTGCCTGAATTAGACCAGTACATGTTTTGAACAATTAAATATGTGTTATTAGATTCAGTTGAAAAAAGTAAAAAAAAAAAAAAAAGTTTAATTTGGAAGAGTTACAACAAGCAAATGGCAACCATTCGCTTGTATGGCCCATATATGTTTAACAAAGCAAAAATAGGGATTTTAATTTTCACACTGTATAAAAATCTGACTTGTGAGTGAAAAGATTAATAAATAAACCAACCTAAAGGCCATAAACATCTCCAGTATCCTCCCCCTGCTAATCAGAAAGCAGAGGAAAGGACCAGGGGGACAAGGGGGAAGTGGCACTGCCACCGTGAAAGTGGACACCCTTCTGGAAACACACTGAAGTTTTATGGAGCCGAAAGTTGCTTTGAGGCCAGATTAACGTCTAACCCAAACCCCTGTGATCTCTTACCTCATCCTCAGCTTTAACTAGCATGCCCTCAGGATACACTTGCTCTTAGAATAACTTATGCTTACACTGAAATAAATGCAGACACCCCCCTGAGCACTACCACCACCACCCACCACCATGCACCACACCTCCACAACCATGCTTCCTATGCAGGAATGCAACCACAGATTGGTGTCTAATGAGAAAAACTTAAATAAACACAAAACAGACATCACTAAAAGGCAAATTCATAATCATCTGCCATGGTTTTGGTTGGAATTAGGATCTGCTGCTCATGAAAGATCCACAGCAGTGGAGGTCTTTGGTCTCTGATGACCGCAGCTCTAAATGAACCAGAGCCGGTTCTAAATGACTCACCTCCTGAATGTGTCATACGTTCTCTCCACGGTGTGGCGGATCCAGCGCTGGTAACACCAGCTGCCCTCTCGCACTGTGCTGACACCAGGTTTGTGGGCTTTCTTAAAACAGCAAGCTCAAATCTTGGTGAGGAAGCAGGTTGGAGATCAGTAAAAAAAACTGAGCAAACAGAGCAGGACTTACTATCAACCACTGCCACTACAGTAACAGGCGGAAAAGAAAACAAGGTATAACTGTATACACAGTATATAGTAGGGTTTGCCAAAAGACTTTGTCTGCTGGAGGGATCTATACCTACTGTCTGATTTAAGTACTTTTAAATAATGAGTTTGTTTGTAGATAGATAGATAGATAGATAGATAGATAGATAGATAGATAGATAGATAGATAGATGGTGTGGCCAGAACAGGTGTGGCCAGAACAGGATTAGCCAGAAGACTTTGTCTGACTGAGGGCTCTATACCTACTGTCTGATTGGTGTAAGTACTTTCAAATAATGAGTAAGATAAGCATAAACTAGCTTGTTCGTGTTTGGCCATTTATATCAAGCTTGCACTAACATGTGGTAACCGCTATCCATTTACATGGCAAGGCCAGCAGCCTGCTTATTTGCATACAAGTGACAGAGCCTTTAAATGGCTCTTTCTTAAAGGGATGGAAACAGGCAGGTATAGTAAAGACAGCAGGATATACTGTAGTGTAAATAACTGCCACTAATAACTACAGTCATCAGCAGAAAGGCCAAAAAGGGATGACTGTGTACATTGTGTACATTATACTTTTATAAATGAAGATTGCTTAACAGTTCTAAGACAAAAAGAACTTTTATTGGTATATAACTTAACAATAAGGAAACATTTATAGAACCTCCCTGGCACCACTTCTCACCCATCAACCTCCACCAGAACCCAACACACTAGATTAATTGATGGTAGGCCAATTTGGTCATTTTTGTTGAGAATTTTATAGAGTACACATTTGGATTATCCAGCAGATTTAGTTTGAAGGAGGAATCTGTACCTACTGTCTGTGGTAAAAAATTCCAATATTTAGTGGAAGTCACTTTAGAACAGTAGTTTTCAAACTTTTTAGATCACATACCACAAATGACCGAACTAAAACTTCCAAGTACCACCTACAAGCCATTTCACAGGAACACATGTAACACATGCGTATTTATTTATTCACAGCAAACTAGACATGTAATTTACACATATACATGTCATCATATCTTTTGCCAATTGTTCTTCACTCTTCTGTTGTGTGGTTTTGTAATCTATGAGTAAGTACAGTAAGTTGTTTGATTGAATGTTTATAGTTCATACAATATTCCTAATTAGACTCTCAGAAGGATTTAGTCAGAGAAAATAAACAACACGAATGCTAAACAGTGAACTACAGTGTTTACTATTTTACTTATCTATTAATCGTAATGCAGAAACTGTAGCAAACTGTTGGTGACTGTTGGTTGATATAGCATATTTTGTGGCTTTCTACAGGGTTTTAGTCTAGGACCAATGAAACTGATGTTAATAATAATAAAAAATAATAAAATAATAAAAATATGTAGTTCTGAGAGTGAAGGTCTGAGGTGTGGGCTTACATGCAGGTTCTAATGTTGATAAAAATGTAATGTTATGAAAATTACAGGTGGAAACTTGTTGATTTCAGTCCTTTATATTTGAATGCAGGTCATGTAGTGTGTACTCATACCACAGTTTGAGAACCACTGTTTTACAGCATTTCTATGGACCCATGTACCAGGAAATGTAGACATACGTATGGAGCAACAGCCAGAATCAAATTACGACAAAAGTGAAAAACAGCGTTTTTGCACCACAGTGGCTGCACTGCAAAAAACGATATATATATATATAAAAAAAGCTTCTCTTATTTGCTTCTCTGATAAGACTTTTTTATCTTACTAAGTAAGTGTCAGATTATTTTGCTTATTTTAGGAATAGTTATCTTAATCAGTCTTACCTAGAATTTTCACATTGTTTTTATTAAGTCATTTGAACTCAAAATAAGCACAAAAAGCAAGCAATCATGTAATTCTGATTCTTGTGTCCAACTTTAATCAGACAATTAGTGATTTTTGCTTGATTAAAGTCTTACTTCACTTATTTTGAGAAAAAAAAGATGTGCACACCCCATTGGCAGATTATTATTTTTTTGCTTATAATAAGCATATATGTCTGAATCTACATATATTTTGTCTATTTTTTGCCAATGGATTTTTTTGCAGTGTATATCTTATTTTATATATATTTTTTATTTCATTCTTAGCATTTTGTTGCTCTATTATCAATTTATACAACATAAATCTCACCTGTGAATATTATTGGAGGAGACTGTCTAAAAACCTACCTGAAGTAATGATCAGAGAACACATCATTGTAATAACACTGCAGTACTATGAAGTGCTATAAATACTAAATACAGTAAACCCTTTTTATAATCTCTGTAGCTGATAACAGTTACTGTAAATACTGTAGCTCTGATCGCTACTTTTTTTTTTTTTGCTAAATGCAGAAAAGCCTCATGAGTGTTGGTTCTCTTACAGTGGTGACATGGTGACATGGCCGTGGTTAGAAAGCCGCTGCAGCGGTGAAATTAGTGGTTCATTTTGCAAGACTTAAGTCACATAACGAGCGCAAGTGTGAGGACTTCGGTGGCAGAGTGTGTTATGGGCTAGCGTTACCAGGCAACCATCTTAGATCTCAATCTCTCCTCCAGGCCTCGAATCTCCACCTCACTCGCTCTCTCTCTCTCAGGGGGGCTCGCGGCAGCGCTCGCTGGCCTCCTGCCCAACCAAGCAGAACAACAGCGCGACGTGCAATTAAATTAGGACTCCTCGCTCACTTCACCAAAAACGCAGAGAGGAGGAAATGCGTTTCAGGAGCTCAGGATGGCTGGATTACTGGAATGCATCAGACACTGGCCGCTGCCCAGCAAGCCTCGGAGCGCTCCTGCGATTAGAGATGCACTGCGCAGTGACCCCAGAGAGGAGATGAAGAAAGCATCGTTAAAAGGTGATGGATCAACCATTCAGCCGAGGGAGACCATTGTCATTGGCACCGGGGCAAGACCTTTGATGTTCCTTCGCTTTATTGACTCCGGTTTGGAATTCAGCGAGTCTTTTTTCTTTATGTACCAGTGATCCAGATCGCTTACTGGAACAGATAAATGGTCAACCTGGAAAGCAAGCCGGAGGCCAAGAAACACCAGACAGCAACACTCTCTTATACTAATGGAGGAAAAACACGATTCATTCAGAGCCAGACTAGAGCTTAATGATATTATTATTATTACAATAACAACAAAGAGATTCAGATGAACCCACGACTGAGACTAGTTTCAAAAGGAACAAATAAATTTTACTGTGTGTTCTTCATTGATAATACACTACAGTACCCGTCCAAGGTTTCGACATATTAAATTTAGTGTTTTTTTCATTATTTTACCATTTAATTTTTCACATCTTGCTTAGATGATTTTCTCAGTCAGATTTATGAGGTAGAGTCACCTGGAATTCAGGCTTTCAGTTAACAGCTGTGCTGAACCTTTCAAGAGTTTTCTTGAAATGTGTGTTTGGCTGACTCCAACATACACACCACTCATCAGACGCTCCAGACCAGTTCAGAAGCAGGTGAAAACCTGACCGGCAGGCTCCATCTCTGCCCTTCAGGACTGTTTTGAGTGCACTGCATGGGACATGTTTAGGGAGGCTGCTACTGAAGGCGATTCTGTTGATTTGGAGGAGTATGCAGCATCAGTCACTGGCTACATCAGCAAGTGTATTGATGATGTCACTGTCTCCAAGACCATCACCACACGCCCCCAAACCAGAAGCCTTGGATGACTGCTGAGGTACGTGTGCTGCTGAGGACCCGCGACTCCGCCTTCAGAGTGGGTGACAAGGTGGCCCTGAGGAAAGCGAGAGCCGACCTGTCACGAGCCATCAGAGAGGCAAAGCGCGCACACGCCCAGAGAATCCACAGCCACTTCAAGGACACGGGTGACGCGCGGCGCATGTGGCAGGGCATCCAGGCAATCACCAACTACAGGACAATGCCACCGTCCTGTGAACGTGATGCCTCCCTCCCTGATGCCCTGAACAACTTTTATGCATGAGGCACAAAACAACACGATGGTGAGAAAGACCATGCCCAAGCCGGACGAGCAGGTGTTGTGCCTGACTGCAGTGGACGTGAGGAACACTCTGCGCAGAGTCAACCCACGGAAAGCTGCAGGACCAGACAACATCCCCGGCAGAGTGCTCAGGGAGTGCGCAGACCAGCTGACAGATGTTCTCACGGACATCTTCAACATCTCCCTGTGCAGCGCCACTGTCCCAACGTGCCTCAAGTCCACCACCATCGTCCCCGTGCCGAAGAAGTCCACAGTGTCCTGCCTCAATGACTACCGTCCCGTTGCACTTACACCCATCATCATGAAGTGCTTCGAAAGGCTAGTCATGAGGAACATCAAGACACAACTGCCCTCTTCACTGTACCCCCTGCAGTTTGCGTATCGTCCCAATCGCTCCACGGACAATGCCATCACCACTACTCTTCATCTCTCCCTCACCCACCTGGAGAAGAAGGACACTTACGTCAGAATGCTGTTCATAGACTTCAGTTCAGCATTCAACACCATCATCCCACAGAACCTCATCAGGAAGCTAAGCTCGCTCGGCCTCAACACCCCCCTCTGCAACTGGATCCTGGACTTTCTGACGGGGAGACCCCAGTCAGTCCGGTTCGGGGGCAGCACCTCCAGCTCCATCACACTGAACACTGGGGCCCCCCAGGGCAGTGTCCTGAGTCCTCTGCTGTTCACCCTGCTGACTCATGACTATGCTGCAAAACACAGTTCTAACAGCTTTATCAAGTTCGCCGATGATACAACCGTGCTGGGTCTCATCACCAAAGGCGACGAGTCAGCATACAGAGAGGAGGTGCAGTGGCTGACAGACTGGTGTACAGTCAACAACCTTCACCTGAATGTGGACAAGACAAAGGAAATGGTTGTTGACTTCAGGAGAGCACAACACACCCACTCTCCACTCAACATTGACGGGTCCTCTGTGGAGATTGTTAAGAGCACCAAGTTCCTTGGTGTCCACTTAGCAGATAACCTCACCTGGACCCTGAACACCAGCTCTACAGCCAAGAAAGCCCAGCGGCGTCTCTACTTCCTCCAGAAGCTGAGAAAGGCCCGTCTTCCTCCACCCAACCTCACACTCTTCTATAGAGGGACCATTGAGAGCATCCTGAGCAGCTGCATCACTGCCTGGTTTGGGACCTGCACCGTCTCTGACCGCAAGACCCTCCAGCGTATTGTGAGGACAGCTGAGAGGATCATCGGCGTCTCTCTCCCCTCCATCACGGACATTTACACCACCCGCATTTGTCTGTATTGTGTTGTATTGTCTGTCTGCACTTTTGTACTGTTGCACTTATTGTTCTGTCTACACTGTGTTTATGTGCACCATGGTCCCTGGAGGAACGTTGTTTCGTTTCACTGTGTACTCTGTATATAGCTGAAATGACAATAAAAAACACTTTGACTTTGACTTTGAATTTCTTCAAGTTCTTGACTCTTTAATGTGTTTGAGAACTTTAGTTGTAAAGTTGTGAAGAGGTAGAGTTGATCTACAGTGAATAGTTCTGAGTAAATTTCTAATCCATATTATGGCAACTAAGTAAAGAAAGAACAATTTCAAGAGCTTTAAAAGTGTCCTCAAGTGCAGTTGCAAAGACTATGTTATGATGAAACTGGCTCTCATCAGAACCGCCTCAGAAAAGGTAACTCAGGATAAGTTGCACAGGATAAGTTCTTTAGAGTTACTGAACTACTCAACTAAATACAGAAAAAATACTTTAATTAATGAAGGTCAGTCAATCTGAAACATTTCAATTTGATTTTTGAGTATAGTTACCTCTGTTACACAGGATAAGTTCATCAGAGTTACCAGCTTCAGAAACCACAAGTTAACAGCACCCCAGAAAAAAAGTCACCTAAATGCTTCATAGAGTATTTTAAGTTTGTTTAACACAAGTTTAACTACATGATTAATTCCTACCTGTGTTCTTTCATAGTTTGGATGACTTACAAACTATGAATAAAAAGGCATGTCCAAACTTTTGACTAGAAAAAGAATGGGTAGATCCAAAGGTCTCAGCTGAAGTCCCCCAAATTAATGATCTACAACACTTTAACACTGTACGTATCAAATATTTACTAATTTTAGGAAAGATCATGAAATCACAATTACAAAACACTATAGAAATCTGTTCATTTGCAATGACAGATGCAAACACATCATGCCAACAATAGATAACAGCCAGCAGCCAGTGTTACCTGGGCTGGAGTGGATTAGCTGGGTTTAGCTTAGATGAGTTAAAAGACTTGTGCTAACAGATGTAGTAAGGTTGAAGCAGTTTATCTGCAGTGCTAACTGTTTTTCTGAGCTGGATTACTCACTGAAAGTTGACCTGTGTGTTTTTCTGTGGCTATTGTGAATAGCTGTCTGTTGATAGCTGTAAGCTAACTCTAATATTCTTTGGGGTCAGCCCTGTTTTTTGATGGAATCAAATAAAATGCTTCATCTGCTGTAAAAATCCTTGAGGAAATAGTATGATTTGAAATAAGATGATACCACAGTTAGTTCTGACCCTGCAATGGAATTGGCTGAGAGGTGTTCTGTGAGTGCCATTATCAGCCGGTAATACACTGTAACTGAAGCTCTCCATGTATTACTCCGCCACATACAGGTAACCTAGCAACGATGCAGCGCTTACAAGCCAAACAGCACAGCTACAAACAGAGCAGCAATGGAACATTCTTAACTCACAAGATTTTTTATAACCAAACAGATCATATTTAACTCTTTAACTCAAAATCTTTCAATAAACAGTGATAATAGACCTGTGGTATAATCGCAATAATACACTCGAGGTTTGTGCTAAAAAGTGTAATATTGTCACTGCTGTGCTGATCTATGACCGCAGCACAGCAGTGCCAATATTACATGTTATAGCACGAACCTCGAGTGTATTATTGCTTAATTGTGGAACAATGAAAATTCTTTAGTCCTAGATATGAAACAGATGTGAGTGATATATTAAATAGTGGCAACATTTTAGGAACCACCTTTAACACCATCATTGCACTATTTAGTAAGCTTTAAGTGTAGAAGTAGAAGTTGATTCACTCTTTTTAAATAAATGCACCAATACAGCTGCTTGAAAATTACTTTTTACATTCACTTTTATAGAAAGGTAAGAACATTTATTCATGTTCTGTAAAGTTTTTCATTTTTTTCATTACTTTAATCACCAAAAGGCTTCAAAACATAGTATATTTTGTTGACAAAAGTATCTAACACAAAAACCCTTAAAGACAGGAGCTTTTATGGTCATCCCGTCATAAATCAGTACACTCTAAAAAACAGAGGTACGATATGAGTACTTTTTTGTACTCGAAGGTACACTCTTTATAATTGTACCCTCAATGGTACAATATTGGTCTTTACAGGGTCAGATTTGTTCCCTCTGAAGTACAAAGTCATTTCTAACAGCAATAAGTACAAATTTGTACCATTTAACCAGCCAAAGGGTACATTCAGTATTCTGCATCACTGTACTAATGAACAATATATATTTAAATTGCACATTTTTTATTTGAAAGCCAGACAATTTTGTATCATCAAGTTTTTGAGCCATATTTAGTTGATGATAATGTTTATAATCTTTATAATCTTTACTGGCACAAAAACCATGGGTACAAAAAAGGACTTTCACTGAAAGGTACTTTTTTGTGCCTCAATAAAAGGTACAGCCCCAGCGACAAGCTTTGTACTCTTTTAAGTACAAATCTGTACTTATATTTCTTAGAGTGTAGGCATAGAGGAGTACAGTCTCCAATACTCTGAAGTCGGGGGGTGGAACCGACTTCACACTAATGCCTATGGATTTATTTATCACGGGATATCATAAAAGCTTCTGTGTGTTAAGGGTTGGTGTTGCAATCCTTTTGTCCACAATGTGTTTCACAATGTTCGATGTTTTAAATACTTTTGGCGATTTAGTTAAATATCGTCCAAACTGAGTTCAAGCTTTTTTTTCAGACATCGATCCTGTGGTTCTGGCTCTGGAAGCTGACTGCAATAATTGTGAGCATCTGAGGGAAAGATGTTTGGACGATTGTGCCATATACAGCTCTGCAAGAAAAATAAGAGACCACTTAAAAATGATGAGTTTTCTTGATTTTACCAAATTGAAAAACTCTGGAAAATAATCATGAAGATGAAGATGGATGATCACAAGCCATCAAACCAAGCTGAACTGCTTGAATTTTATGCACCAGAAGTGGCATAAAGTTATCCAAAAGCAGTGTGTAAGACTGGTGGAGGAGAACATGCCAAGGTGCATGAAAACTGTGATTAAAAACCAACCAAATATTGATTTCTGAAGTATTAAAATTTTTTAAATATGAACTTGCAGATTATTTGAGTTCTGAAAGCTTTGCATCTTTTTTTGTTATTTCAGTCATTCATCATTTTCTGCAAATAAATGCTCTAAATGACAATATGTTTATTTGGAATTTGGGAGAAATGTTGTTCGTAGTTTATAGAATAAAACAACAATGTTCATTTTACTCAAACGTATACCTATAAATAGCAAAATCAGAAACTGATTGATTCAGTAACTGAAGTGGTCTCTTAATTTTTTCCAGAGCTGTTTACTGAACTCCTTGGCATAGCCGAGGTGCAGGAGCTGAGGAGCTGAGCGGCGCAGTCGATGCTCCAGCACGTTCGGAGCAGTCTGCAGAAGTCAGGGCGGCCACAGAGGAGAGCAAGGGCTGTCAGTCCCACCTGAGGTGCGGTGGCACACCTTCCCCGCTCAAATCACAACCACATGGTGCCGGCTGACCACAGAGCAACCCGGCTCCCCCCACACACAGCCTGCGCCTGTTCCACTGGTAATCACCAATTATTCAAGAAAAGAGCTCTTTGTGTGCAGAGCTGCACTGGCTGCAGCAGCAGCAGCGCCTGCTCCCTCGTAATGATCCAGCTTAAACTGACCATTTACAATCTAACCAGAGCCTCTGCCAATGCAGATTTCACCGCAAGGCAAGTATAGAGGTTTGGAGCTGCCTTATCCCACCTACACCAGCTACCGCAATCGCATCCAGCCCAGACTCAAGGAGGTGCCTGGGGGATTTTATCGAGTTTGTGCGAGTTTTTGGTTTTTGCCAGAGTTGTTTCACTTGCTAATTGAAGGCAACGCAATACCTCAGTTCGACAACTTAGATCTGAAATGGATATGTTGAGGGATAGGTAGAGGGATCAAGCTTCTCACACCTCCCGGTGTTATCTGAGCACCGCCGATCTCTGATTAAACCGATAATTTGTCAAACATTGGCCTCTGTAATACAGTTCATGAGAAATGTCAATCAACATGTGTAGTAGCAGAGAACAAAATGTTGGGGGTGGAGGGAAAGCTGGTGATCATGTTTCGTGCAACTCTCCCTTTGAAATTAGACTCATAACACTGCCTTAAAAATAAAGCTTCCAAAAGGCTCTTTGACTTTGATTATATGATATAAATTTAGAGACACCTTCAGTTTCTGAATCAGTTTATCTGATTTTGCTATTTATAGGTAGATGTTTGAGTAAAATGAACATTGTTGATTTATTCTATAAACTACAGACAACATTTCTCCAAAATTCCAAATAAAAATATTTGTAGTCATTTCAAACATTTATTTGCAGAAAATGAGAAATGTCTAAAATTACAAAAAAAAAAAAAAAGATGCAGAGCTTTCAGGCCTCAAACAATGCAAAGAAAACAAGTTCATATTCATTAAGTTCAGAATTCATAAGTGTTCAGAAATCAGTATTTGGTGGAATAACCCTGGTTGGTTTTTAATGACAGTTTTCACACATCTTGGCATGTTCTTGTCCACCAGTCTTACACACTGCTTCTGGGTAAATTTATGCCACTCCTGGCAAAAATTCAAGCAGTTCAGATTGGTTTGATGGCTTGTGATCATCCATCTTCCTCTTGATTATATTCCAGAGTTTATTTCAATTTGGTAAAATCAAGGAAAAACATCATCATTAAGTGGTCTCTCATTTTTTTTTCAGAGCTGTATATATAAAGAACACAATGTACTTCTACACATAAAGGTTAATTAAACAGCAGTGAACAAAACAAAACAAACAAACAAAAAAGCTTTCCATCCAAAAGTTTGGCAAAAATTGTGCAGACAAAAATGTGAAATAAGTTTTGTTTGCATCCACTACAGTTATGCATATTAATATTTTAGTAGATTCCCAGCATAATATAATATGTTGTTTTTTATAAATAGGAGCAACATTAAAACAAGCAAAATGAAAAAATAAATAAAATAAATGCTATATTGATATATTTAAATCTTTATTTACCAAAGTTATGAGTAGGAAACATTTTTACTTTCACTATTTTTCCCTGCAATATTTAGGAATTCTTTTTATCTAGGTTATTTTATGCTCATTTTAAAAAATCTAACTTTGAGAACCCTCCACTAATGTGCAAAAACATTGTATCTCCAAAATGGAAACTGTACAGGACTAGAATAAATGTTCTAATCTTCCTGTGAAAGTTAATGTAAAACTATTTTTCAAGAATTTTTTAAGCATCTATATTTGTTAATTTCCTCATTCTTATCCAGTATATTTTACCTCATATTCTGTTCATCCCTAGAAACCAGTGTTGCAACAAGTCAGTCAGTGAAATTCTTCTCTCCAAGATATAAAGCAATCCTCAGTGAGTGATTTTAGGGGGACCGAGTCCACACTAATGCTTATGATTTTATCACAGGGAGTCATAAAAACTGCTGTCTGTAAAATGTCCACAAAGTCTATGTTTTAAAACCTTTTGGTGACTTAGAAAATTAAATGAAAAACTTTACTTATCTTTTAATGAAAGTGAATGTAAAAGTATTTTTACAAGTAGTTTTTAAGCACCTATATTGGTTTATTTATCTTAAAAGAAGGCAAATAACAAAACAATTAAGACAACATATTTCTACACATAAAGGTTACTAAACACATCTATGAAATAAAATTTGTCTTTTTCACACTCAAACATCTGTTCTACAAAAACAAATGTTTAAAGAAACAACCATTAAATATCTGAAAAATAAAAATGTGGCTTATATTCATTTTTAGAATGAACATAGATAAATCTTTACTAACTAACTAAATAAATTATGTCTGAATATCCCTTTTCTATAGAAGTTTATGCTCGTGAATATCTGTAATACAGTTTATGAGACATGTTAGTCAATGTATGTAAAATCTCATTTTAAACTTAGAAATATAAGTACTAGAAGGGCTCTTAAGTGGGAAGTATGATTACAAGAGAAATATTTTTATTAGTGTAGATTCATCTTTAATACAAGTGGTTTCTAGAAACTCCCATTCTATGAATAAGTATCAACAATTTTCCCCTTTTGGGAGAAATGTGGTTTTGAGGATATTCTTTCTTTTTTATAGTGGGACAATTTAATATAAAAATACAATGTGCTTAATTTTGACTTATATTTCTGAATAGATGAAGACACTTAATAAATAATAAAGAAAAAAACTTAAAATAACAATAGTAAAGAATTTAAAAGAAAATCTCCAAAGAGCGATAAATGGTTGCTATATGGTTATTTGTTGGAAAGGCTGAATTAAAAGGTGGTTAAATCTGTGGTATCACTACAATTAATTATTTTTATTCCCTTTATCCAATAAAGAAATGCCAATAGCCAACTGTAAGTAACACAACATGACACCAGCACACAATCTGATTCATTTAAAAATATATATTATTATTCCACTCATATTTACCCTCCTCCGCTCTCAGTCCTGCTCAGCCTGATTCCTCACCATACAGCCCAGGTCTTATTATTAACTAGCTCCATCTAGTGTAACTAAGTGTCCCTCCATAGGGGGAAAAAAGACCACTGCAGAGCTGAGCTGACCAGGCCAGACCACTGAGTCACACTGCATGCAGAGGGAATACTCCGGAAGTGCACATGTACAGTAAATCAGTACAGTGGATAAAGCAGGGAAAATACAGGCTATGATGGTGATGGTGGTGTTCTAAACCGCTGGAAATGATGCGTAGATGTAGATGGTTTCATTGCCACAACATCAGTCTGACGAGGCGGACCACGATCAACTTCACATGACTGACACAAGACAAGGACATGATCTGACATTGTCCTTCATAAACCCTAAGCTCTTAACTTGAGGGTAAGAGGTAAGTCTTACCATAAATACTGTACTGTACTGATAAGATGATAAGAGGTAACAATTTCAATAAATAACTACACTGTATATCAAACATGTCTCTGTTTTGGAAGATAATTCGATGTTTTCCTTTAGTGTTTTTTATTTTCATCAGTGAAAATCAGTATGCCTTCATCAGTGAATAATTGTTGAGTCTTGAGTCTTAATCAAGCACTTTTAATTTTTACATGTTAAAAAAAGAAAAAATTGCTGATTTCTGTAAACATTTTGATTTAAATAGTTAATACACGATTATTCTTTTGGAAGGGCTCAAATAAAGGTCACAAAACTGACCAAGAAAAAAAAACCTTGCTATAGAACCTTTACACTAGGATTGTATGAAAATGTATTGATATTGTATCATATCACAATATTTTGTTTTGCAATACTGTCCTTATTAGTTTATATGTAATGATTGGTGTCAGAAGTAGATAATTAGATAGATAATCAATGACTTCGTTGTTTTCTTATCTGAATTTCTTAATGTTTTCATAAATCATAATGTTTGGCTTTCTGCTAGCTGTTTATCTAGCTAGCTAGCTATTTATCTATCTATCTATCTAGCCATTTATCTGTCTAGCTATATATCTAGCTAGCTAGATACTTATCTATCTAGCTAGCTAGCTGTTTATCTAGCTAGCTAGCTAGCTATTTATCTATCTAGCTAGCTATTT
The DNA here is from genome assembly GCF_023375975.1 of Astyanax mexicanus. Lineage (NCBI taxonomy): Eukaryota > Metazoa > Chordata > Actinopteri > Characiformes > Acestrorhamphidae > Astyanax > Astyanax mexicanus. The sequence goes on along the minus strand of NC_064419.1, from coordinate 19,381,266 downwards.
ATCTGTCTAGCTATATATCTAGCTAGCTACTTATCTATCTAGCTAGCTAGCTTGCTAGCTATTTATCTATCTATCTAGCTATTTATCTGTCTAGCTATATATCTATCTAGCTAGCTAGCTGTTTATCTAGCTAGCTATTTATCTATCTATCTAGCTAGCTATTTATCTGTCTAGCTATATATCTATCTAGCTAGCTATTCAGTGCTTATTTAAAAAATGTCAGCATTGTAGATTAATACTAAAGTCTTCCAAACTATCTAGAAAACATATGGAATTATTCAGTAAACAAAAACGTGTTGAACAAAGCAGAATATGTTTTATATGTTTCTTTTATTTTAGATTCTGGATTCATGAGGTAGAGTCACTTGCAATGACTCTCAGTTAACAGCTGTGCTGAACTTGCCAAGAGTTCATTACCTGAATTTCTTGAATTTCTTTTTCTTAATGTGTTTGTGTTGTTAAGTATTAACAGAGTTTTGGCATATGGAGCGCGCCTCAATTACAAGCTCCTCCCCTTGGCCATACATATATATACCTCCCTGTTTCCCCTCACCTTTGTGACGTTCAACCTCGCGTGACTGCCAAGTTACCTGTTCGAAGTTCACGTCACTCGCTCACCATGGATCTGGATCTAGTTGCCTCGGACTCGGAGTTGTTTTCCGGCTCCTCGTCCGTTGCTTCATCCCGCCCCACTTCAAGGCTGCGATCCGTCGTCTCCGTGCCTGATGCCCCTGCTATTTCGGCGGTTACCGGCTCCCAGGTTCGGCGAGGCCGTTCCCCAGCCCAGCGTGATCTCTCCCCGTCCCGACACCACCGCTCCCAGGCTCGGCGTGGCCGCCCCCCAGCCCAGCGTGATATCTCCCCGGCCCGGCGCGGCCGCTCCGGCGTGGCCCACCCCGGCTCTGGACGTTCCCGCCGTTCATCTCAGGCCTCCCCTCCTCCCGCTCGGCGCTCCCAGCGTGTTTCTCGCCGCAGCAGCTCCCCCGTGGCCTCCACCTCCCGTGCGCTGCCTTCCCCTTCTCCGGCTCCAGCTCGCTCCATGTCCGAGTGGACCGTCGCTGGTTTGCAGAAGGTCCTCAGGGACCGCAGGATCCATTTCGCCCGTTCCGCTCCTAAGAGGACTCTCTTTTCTCTCTTACTCTCCTCAGACGCCGCCATTCGAAGATCCCCCGCGCGGCTTCCGCGAAGCCGCGATGACGTCACCTCTACTTCACCCAGGCGGCGCGGCCACCCCGCCCACACTCCCTTCAGCCGCTCCACCCCCCCCGCCGGTGAGGCGGGCCCCTTCCTTTCCACCCGGCCCATTACCACTCTTTCTTCTGTCTTTTCCCGCCTTTCTCCTCCCTTCGTTGCTCCTCTTCCTTCTCTCTCCTCTTTGCCCCCTCCTGAGTTTTCCACTCTTCCCGCCAGTGGCCTCGTTTCTTCTTTTTTCCCCCCCGTTTCTGTTTCCGCCCCCTTAGTTCCCGTTCCCGCCCACAACCCCCCCGTCCACCGAGTTCCTCGAGTTCCCCAAGCACCCCGAGTTCCCCAAACCCCCCGAGTTCCCCAAGCACCCCGAGTTCCCCAAACCCCCCGAGTTCCCCAAGCACCCCGAGTTCCCCAAGCCCCCCCTGTTCCCCCTGTTCCCGTTTCCTCTGACCCCCCCCAGGCCGTTCAGCAGCTAACATCACTTTCTCTTCCTTTCACTCTCTCCTCAGGCGCTCCGAGTGTTCAAGCCGCCCAGCCCCTCCTCCCCACTCCTCAGGTCCATGACGGCTCCTTCTCCCTCTCCACCGCAGCTCCCGCCCCGCCTCCAGCCGGTGCCCGCTCCTTCTGCCCTCCTCTGGTTCAGCCATCTCTACGCCAGCGAATCCTGCAAGGTGCGGATGTGGACCTTTCCGCTCTCCTCCGTCCATCAGCTGCCGCTGCGGCGCCCCGCCTTCTCGATGTCGGGGGCGTATCGCTCACGCTCGGATCTTCTGAATCCCGCGCCTCCAAGATCCTTACCGTGCCCGAGTTCGCTCTCGCGTTTTCCACCTTCCGCGACGTTATCTGCGCTGTTTTCCCTGCCCGCCGGCAGGAACTCGATGATTACCTGTCCATCATCCTTGATATGGCCGTGCGATACGGTGGCTCGGGATTTTATGAATACCATCGCCTTTTCTCCGCACAGGCAGCTGCGCGCCTGCAGCAATGGAATATCGCTACCTATTGGGGCTCCCTGAATCTCGAGCTTTATTGCCGTATTTTCGCCGGCCGTCCTTCCCTCTCCTGCGAACTGTGCGGTCAGCCGTCACACCCCGTCTCAGCCTGCTCACTGGTGATCTCTGCTCCTGTCACCGCTCCTTCTCCTGCCCCCCCCTCTCTCCTTTCACTCCCTTTTGCCGGCGCACCTTCAGCTGCACCGCGTCTCACTACCTGCAGTTCTCGCGATTCGCGCGGAAGGCGCCTTTATTTTCTTGGGAATCAGGCCGTGTGCAATAATTTTAACGCGAACGGGTGCCGCGCATCTTCGTGTCGTTTCCTGCACATCTGCTCTTATTGCGCTCAGGCTCACGCCCGCCCTTCCTGCCCCCACCATCCCCCCAAGTTCGGGCGGAGCTGACTGCTCCGCTATCTGTCAACCCCGGTAAACGTACCTGAACTCGCTGCTTGCCTGTCTTCTCACCCTGACCCTGTATCGGTACGCTACCTCCTCGATGGTTTCACTTTCGGTTTTTCTCCTGGGCTCGTTTCTTTGCCAGACTTTTCTTTCTCGGCTCCCAACCTCCTGTCAGCACAATCTGAACCCGACGTTGTCTCCTCTCTCCTCGCCAAGGAGGTTTCTGATGGTTTCATGGTCGGCCCCTTTTCCTCTCCCCCTTTTTCTACTTTTCGGATTAATCCCATCGGCATTGCCACGCGCAAATACTCGGGGAAGAAACGCCTCATCATTGACTTGTCCGCTCCCCATGGCTCTTCTGTTCCTTCTGTCAATAGCCTGGTGCCCAGCGACGAGTTTTCTTTGTGCTATGCCCGCGTCGATGATGCGATTTCCCTCATCAAACTCGTCGGGCGCGGCACTTGGATGGCCAAAGCTGATATCGTCTCAGCTTTTAAGGTCTTACCCATCCATCCTGACTTTTGGCACCTATTTTGCGTGCGCTGGAAGGGGCGTTACTACTTCGCCACCCGGCTCGTTTTCGGCTGTAAGAGCAGCCCCAAGATATTTGACTGTTTCGCCGAGGCACTGTCCTGGATCCTGCTCAACGTGTGTCACATTCCCTATGTCGTGCACCTGCTGGACGACTTTCTGGTCCTCGACGCCCCGTCTTCTCCACCCGCTCGTTGCATCACCTCCCTAGCATCAGTTTTTCACCGCCTGGGCGTTCCGCTGTCCGCCGAAAAGACCGTTGGTCCGTCTACATCGCTCGAATTTTTGGGGATTTTGCTGGACTCCGCCAACTTTCAGGCTTCTCTTCCCCGCGATAAGCAAACTCGCATCTCCCAAGTTCTCTCAGAATTTCTGCAACAGCCTCGTTGCACCAAGCAGCAGCTCCTGTCGCTTCTCGGGCATCTGAATTTCGCCATGCGCATCATCCCACAAGGTCGCGCGTTTATTTCCCATCTCCTCCTCCTCGCTTCTTCAGCTACATCCTACTTTCAGTTCGTCACCCTGGATGAGGCTTGTCTAGCAGAGATACGTTTCTGGCTCCTACTCCTCTCTCATTGGAATGGCATTTCATTTTTCTTTAACGACGCAGTATCCAATCCTGTTGATATTCATCTCTTCACGGACGCCGCACCTTCTACAGGCTTCGGCGGTTTCTACGACGGCAGATGGTTCGCCTCCCAATGGCCTGCCGAATTTTTTCAGCTCCCTTCGGATCTTCGTGATTCATCCGCGCTTCGTGAACTTTACCCCATCATCGTCGCTGCCCTGCTATGGGGACACGAATGGACGCGACGCGTCATTTTCACACACTCTGATAATCTAGCCGTAGTAAACGCAATCAACAAGGGTCGGTCAAATTCCCTGTCCTTAATGCCATTGCTCCAGAGGCTCACGTGGCACTCCATCATGCATCAGTTCATTCTCAAAGCTGTTCACATTCCTGGTTCATCTAACTCCATTGCTGATTCTCTGTCTCGTTTCCAATTTCAGAAATTCAGGACCTTGGCTCCACTCTCAGACCCACATCCAACCCCAGTTCCACCTTATTTGGACACCATCTTCCCGCTGCACACGCCTTCTACAATTTGACTCTCCAATCCCAGGACCTCATTCTTAACGCCGTTTCCCCCAACACTCTTTCTACTTACTGGACAGGATGGCAATGTTTTCGTCGGTTCCACGTTTTTCTTTCAATCCCCTTTCCCTCCTTTGATCTATTTAGCACGGCCAACTTCCTCACCTTTACCAGCTCCCGCCTCTTCATTCGATCATCCTCCCTCAAAGTTTACCTATCAGCTATCAACTTCTTTCATAAACTCCTCCATGGCTCACCTCATCCTTTCGTTAGTCATCCTCAGATCACTCTGCTTTTAAAAGGCATTAAAAGGAGCGAACCTCCTCTCACTCACAAACGTCTTCCCCTAACCTCTCACATTCTCTCCTGCTGCCTTTCCACTCTACGTTCCGGACAATATTCTCCCAACATTTCTCAAACCTTAGAAGCTATGTTTTTGCTAGCTTTCTTTGGTTTTCTCCGAGTTTCAGAATTTACCACTCCTTCCACCTCTCATCATCCCTCTCTCCACCCCTGTCTGTCTGATATCACCATCCTGGACACCGACACCCTCATTTTCAACATCAAGAGAAGCAAAACTAACCAATTTGGCATATATACTCCAGTCTACATTTTCAGACTTCATTCATCTCTCAGTCCTTACGAACCTCTCCAGCTCTACCTCCAGTTCCGTCTCTCCCAAAGTGCTCGTCCTCACGACCCCCTGTTTATCAATGAATCCGGTTCCCCTGCTACCAGTCATTGGTTTCATTTTCACCTCAAGAACGTACTCTCCCTCAGTGGATTTAACCCCGCACATTTCTCCGCCCATTCTTTCAGAATCGGAGCAGCCACTACAGCTTCTCACCAAGGCATACCTGACCACACCGTTCAGATCCTCGGCCGCTGGTCCTCCCATGTCTATCACAGCTACATCCGCACTCACGCCCGAGACCTGTTCACTGCCCACGAACTTCTAGCTTCTGTCTTTCCTTAATCCCATTAGTTGCCATACCTTCCATTGTTTTGGGGTTTACGCTTGAGACCCACTCAAGCAGTACAGAACTGTGCCCAAGCATACCTCATACAGTTCACGCCCCCCCGCGTCTTCTGGCGCGATCCATTATGGCAAAGTGTTGTTAAGTATTAACAGAGTTTTGGCATATGGAGCGCGCCTCAATTACAAGCTCCTCCCCTTGGCCATACATATATATACCTCCCTGTTTCCCCTCACCTTTGTGACGTTCAACCTCGCGCCCACCACCACCCCTTCACCTCCCTTATCTCCATCTTCAGCTTGCTGCGGGGGGGGGTTTACGCTTGAGACCCACTCAAGCAGTACAGAACTGTGCCCAAGCATACCTCATACAGTTCACGCCCCCCCGCGTCTTCTGGCGCGATCCATTATGGCAAAGAGAGCATTAGTTGTAAAGTTGTGAAGAGTTAGAGTTGATATTTCAGTGAATAGCTCTATTTAGGTAATGTTTAAATTCGTCTTATGGCAAAAATCATAAGGAAAAAGGTAAGGAAAAAAAATCTGGTAAAAAAAAAAATATTTGAAAAGAACTTTGACCGCCAAAAATGTTAGGATGAAACTGGCCCTCATCAGGAACACCCCAGGAACAGAAGACCAAGAGAAGACCTCTGTTGCACAGGATAAAATCCAGCCTCAGATATTTGGAGTTAACAGCACCCCAGATAAGATTTGTTTAACACTTTTTCTACAAGTTTCTACATGATTCCTTATGTGTTCCTTCATAGTCTGGTTGACTTTAGTCTCCAGACTTTTCCTTGGTATTGTCTAAGAGTTCAGACATTCTGAGGTTCTTTACAAAAAGTCATCTTAATTACAAAAGAATCATCATTAATGGAGAAAGAAAGAAAGCTTCTTAAGAAAAACAGAATGTATCTATATATTTCTACAGCATCAACCCAAACGTTTCCTTTTCACAGCATTTAAACCGTTAGCATTGCTAAATTTCAGCGATTACGGCTGCCCTGAACATCCCTTTCCCAGAGAAGTTTATGCCCATTTCTTCTCGTGTTCTGCCTCCCTTGATGCCACAGGGCCCATTAAAATACAGATTCCTCAGCGAGGCCGTCATTTTTCCACTGCCAAGATACACAGAAAAGGTTCCACGCGTCGAACACTGTCCCCCAGGCAGGCTGGCCTCCCATTGATGTCTCACATACGCCAAGGTGAAATATGCCTCCTGCCTAATAAAAAGAAAGCTTATGCTTAACTAGATTCAACATGGCATGGCAGAGATAAATGTTCTCCAAGGTCAAGGATAAGGAGAACACGCAAACACAGAGATGATAATCAGAACGCTGTACAGAGAAATCCGTCCCTCCATTTGCATGGAGATTAGATCTGAGATGTACTTCATTATCAACATATCAAACATGACATAGCAAGGCTTAGCAAGGTACATACTGTAGATTTCATTGGGTTCTGAAGCGAGATACTTCAGAAGAATAGATCATTCTTTAAGCCAATCCCTAAGCTTTTTTTTCTTTTAAATTGAAACAGTAGTTTTCCTGAGTTGGAAAACAAACAAAAAAAAAAATAAATATTTTTTTAGTATCAATGTCCTGGCATGACCATCCCTGATATTGTCTAATATATTCATATATTCTAAAAACAAAATAAAACATAAAACATTTACCTGCATTAAAAAAGTACTTTTCCACATGCTTTGTGCAATTACACACTCTCACCAGAGAGGTCTCCAAATCCCCAAAAGTTACAGACTGTCACTTTAAACATTAACTGTGCAAGGAGTCTTTTGATGCTCATTCCTATGTTACACTCTGTCAACAGTCTATTTTCACGCCTTGCACGCATGCCATTACAATATGGGAGGTAAATCGTGCCAAAAATAAAACTGAATTGAAAACACTAAAATGAAAATGCAAATACCGTTTTGCAAACAAAGAGATTTCATTTTGTCATAATATACATATATCACACATTTAAAAAAAAAGAAAGTGCAAAATGATATTTGCATTTTCATTTTAGCTTTTATATTTGGCATGATTTACCTTCCATAGTTACAATAGTATCGGAGTTTAGGAATAAATGAACACTGATTGGTGTGGTGGTCTGTTCAGGTAAATTTCTGGTGTGTTTCTGTCTTAGTGCGCTACTAACCGAATAAAACCCTGACAACAGTCAATAGTCACCTGTCATACCTACTGTAGCTACGCAGGTGCATCATCCATGAGGCGCTCACTAAGCACACATACACCCCTGCTCCTTACACACACAAATAAACACAAAGCAGTGCTCAAATCCAGGTTTTGCATCCACAATAAACAGAATACATTTTTAGAACATTGTTGTTTCCTCAAATGAGCTGCTCACGCACCTTTACAACTTAAGCACACAGGTCAGTTTCCTCTGCTGAGACGTGCAAATTGCTGCGCTGTTAAGATACCAACTCGCCAAAGTCAAGGTTCATCAACAGTATCAAAAAAACACATTTGACTTCACACAACATTACAGTCTGTCTTTAATGGATGGTTAAAATAATTACAGCTTTGTTTGCCTGCAGAGAGCATGCTGAGGCGAATTTTAACAGGGTTAACAAGTTTATTAAGATTGTTTATTAACATTAGTAAAACTAGCTGGTGTAAGGGAGATACTATACTCTGTCCACTTCATAAAAGAATTACAGATTTTTATAAAAAACTTTAATTATATAGCTACTTCCCTTAAATGGGTTTTTGCAAGGTGGGATGTCTAGGACACATTAGGAACCTCTACAACTATATACGACTAAGAGTTGCTCATACCAGTCTAAATTTGTATAATTTATTGTTCTTGGTACCTTTTTTTCAGCTGCTAGTCAGCTGTATATCCCTTACCACTAGTGATGCCTCACAAGACAGGTGAAGACTAGCACATGCCTCCTCTAATACATGTGAAGTCAGCCACCACCTCTTTTCAAACTGCTGGTGATGTAGCATTATTGAGTAGCCTCACAGCGAGCTCGGAGGAAAGCGCAGCGACTCGGTTCTGATACATCAGCTCACAGACGCCTTGTACAGAGTGACATAATGTAAGCCGAGGAGTGATGAGGTGAAAGAGTGCCAGCCATCCACCCAGAGAGAGCAAAGCCAATTGTGCTCTCTCAGGGCTCTGTCAGCTGATGGCATAGCTTAATGATCAGGATTTGAACAATCCAGCAATCTCCTAAGCTCCCTTCCTTGGTAACTTTTATCCTCCTTCCGAATAGAATTGCGATTTGACACATCATTCTGCAACTGTTTCTTCAACGATGGCCGGCAGTACCATTATGGCCCACTGGTTGAAAAGCACTGGTCTATACATTCAGCCAAGCAAGAATAGATGAGAAACCATTATTTTTAAAGCAGTACATCAACTTCCACACCAGTAAAACCATCTAAACACATCAATATTTATGTCCACTCTTTTATCAATATTCACTTTTTTTTTTAAATACATGGAGAGACACGGGAAGATGTGTAAGCAAATCTGTCAAGTTTCAAAAGAGACACGTTCCACTTACAAAAACCCCTCTCAACCCCATATATACACCCCCACCCACCTATTAGAGCACACGGTCGTGCAGCTTTTTCCCCCCATGTTCACACTTAACTCAATAAAAGTCCCCCCATATGCAGCACTCCACATATTCCAGTGTTTTTTAATATTCACAATATGAAACCTGATGTAAAGCACAAGGCTCTAATATATTATTTAGCCGGGCCTTCCTGTAATAAAACACATTCCGAACTTGCCTTTTTTTGCATTTTTTTTTCTGGACATTGTTTTTCCATTATTTTCTCTTTAAACATTAACCACGGCTTTGTTTAGACCACCCTCTCCACCGCTGCCCTGCTTAAAGATTTAAATGCTGGCCCATCAGGATCTGACCCTGGCCGTTTTGACAGGGCTCAGACAGGGAAAATGTTTGGCACAAATCTGCTGAATATAATTTTCTCCCTCTCTCTCTCTTTCTTACGTGTTCTCTCTCTCTCTTGCCCCTCTCCATTAATGCAGGGTTGCTGGGCCTGCAGTTTGAAGGGCGGTGCGAGAGTTGCTGAGTTTGGGCTTTGCGGAGACTCTGCTGATGATAAAGGAAGTGGCCTACTGTTAAGGAGCTCCTCCATTACCCTCTGGTGTAGTCCTGAATACACAAACACACACACACGCATACACACACACACACACACCCTTAACAGCTACCTCTAGGGCATATGAGTGTTGCATATAAATGGCTTTGTCAGAAAGGCCTTAGTTGAGCACATTAATGTTTGAACACAGTAATGTAATTAAGTAATGTTTAGGCATCCTAATAGAGCTGGATTACACTGAGCCTTCTTTACTGCAGCCCTGATTACACTCAGTACTGTGTAAAATGCTCCACTCTAATCAATGCATTTAACCCTTAACAGGCCAGGATTTTTGCCAATTGTCTGCCTGACATTACACCACTAAATCTTGAGGATTTCTATTCAAGCATTACATAAAAAGCTTTCATGTTTGATAAGGAACATTACTGAAAAGCGTAATTGTAACTGTAATAGAAAATATGAAAAAAATATTTAAGTAAATTAGCAACTGTCAAAATATAATGAATAAAATCATAAAATTGGCTCTTTCCTGAACTTTAATTTAAAATCAATATTTTCCTGAATACAAATCAAACAGTTCATGTCCTCCAAACCTTTAGTTTCGTTATGTTTGTCTAGTTTTTACGTCTTTTATATTTTAAACATTCAGAATTTTGGTTTGATTCCTGCTACTGATCTGATTTTATTTAGGCACTGTAAAGCTTGTATAATAAAATATACTATAAGGGACATTTCTACCTATTTTTACACAAGTTAGAATAGGTCTAAAGGCTGTACAATCCATGTTCATGAAGTTTTTTACACAAAATCACTCTTATATAAAGAGAACTAATCAGCTCTGTTCTTATCAGTTTCAGTCTCTTTTAGAATAAGCCATTTCAGGGCTCTGTCACTTTTATGCAAATAAGCTGTTTTATGCAAATACGCTTATATAGGGTCAAAATATAACTGATATAATTGTAAACATCTTCATTTATGACAAAACATACAATTGTGCTTCTAGGAGCACAAATGTGATATTAATTGAAGGTTTAACACAATTTTGTGCACATTCCATTCCATGATTTTTCTGTTTAATTCAGGAAGGAAATCTTTGCTATCCTGTTCAGTTTTTAACACTTAAAACTTGAATCTACAAATTATATCAGTTTTTCATGGGAAATGGACAATAAAGCTTTAAACAATAAAGGCTTATCGTTATTGGAATACAATGTTTTTACATTGACTTCCACTGATAATTATAATGGTCTAATCAATCGTTGGGTCAATGCCATAGATTTTTTTTTTTTTCAACTCTTAATGGGTGATGATAAGATATATGAGTGTGGATTTTCCTAGAACTGTTTAATAACCAATCCAAAAACCTTTATGTCCCTAATATTCTTGATACAAGGTGTTTGCGTGATGGTGACATAATGTCAAAAGTGAAGAATATTTTTTTTCTAAAGTCGAAAGAACATTCAAATGATTGTAAGCTACCCTATTAATAAAATGATTTTATTTCATAGTAAAATGCATTTATTCTGCTTTTTAGTTATTAGTGATAAAAGAGCCCTTACAACAAAAACATTTAGAAATTAAACATTTCTTACTGAAATTATTTTTTTCTCTGTACTTTTCCAAGCTATTTAATTTCAAACCTCCTCATGAATAAAGAAAATGCACAAATGCACATTTAATTTTTTTTTATGTTAAAAAAAATAACTCAAAAGAAGGATAGAGGGATAAATAGACCAGTGGAACTGCTCCAAATGTATTTTTACATCGTCACCGTTAAACAAAAAGCTTATATAAAGACTATTTTTTATTCCGGCCAGTCCGAACACTCAGTGGACACACCCTTCAAGTTTTTTTTTTTATGTAAAAAATAAAAAAAAATCAAATTAAACCAAGAAAGAATAACTCAAAATGAAGGATAAGTAGACCAGTGAAACTGCTCCAAATGTATTTTTACATTAACTTATTTATAGAAGTATTTCGACACTATTTTCTTTTAATTAAAAATTTAAGAAGGGTTTGTTTGTTGTCATCTAAAGCCAGTAAGATATTTGCCCTTTTTTTTTTTTGTTTGTTTTGCAACATTTGTGATATCTTGCTTTTTAAATCCAGCACACTGTCATTAAGCAAACAACTACCTACAAATCTTTACTCCAGCATACTCTATATAAAAACACTAGGTCTTGCTCTTTAGATCCTCAAAAAGTAAAAAAAAAAAGCATGAACAGAATCTTAAAGTGTCCTTTCCTGTGTCTTTGGGAGTGAGTGTACAGTTGCGGAACGTGGGAGGTCCTGCTGGCAAAACATTTAGTAGCTGGCGGTGGATTGCGGCTCACGTGTTTGTCCTGTGTTTATTTGCCGCTGTGTTAAGGCTAAACATCCATGATTTATAGAACAAGATACAGTCACACAGGCCGCAATCCACCACTGTTGTTCTTTCACAGTAATGTATATGCTAACGTGTAAATATGTAGTCTGGAGCTCCAGTGCAGTGCCCGCGTCGCACATCCCCTCAGGAGCTTCAGGTCTATTCTGAAAAGAAATTGATTAACCATCTCGATTTAAATAAACAGTTTACGCACTCTTTCTTAGATCACTGCTGACAGACAGGAAAACCAACAGGGCTTCGTTTTTTTGGTTTACAATGTTTAATTTAGGATATATTCACCTTAAATGAAGCAATTTAGTGTATATACAATGGTGGTAATGCTTAATTTTAAGGAACAAGTTCAAGTGTTTTCGTTATGTAATGTTTTTTGTTAAATAAAGCATAAATATCAATACATTTAAGTGTTTATTTACTAGACATTTATCTTAATAAATTTGGAGGATCTTTATTAGCCCATACTTAGAGGTCTGTTGTGTGAAAATTACTAATTATTGCATTGTTGGTTGTGATAAACTACAGATACACTACAGTGACATACCAAAACTATAAAAATTGTGTCAATTGATTAAAAAATATAATCAGATTAATCACACCAATATTCAATATTAACTGCGATTAATCGCACTTGTTCTTTTTAATACGCAAGTTTTTATAGTGGATATCTAAATATAAATTAAAGAATGCATGTAAGAAATGTAAAATGCATACTAAAAATGATATTTATATTAGTGGTGTCATTAAAAATACTAGTTTATACTAGTATGTTTTAAGGGACAGAAAAAAAAAACAACGTGGGGCACTGGAATAAAGACTGCATGTTAAAATGGATAGAGGAAACTATTCATTTTATGTTTTACTTTATTGTAAACATCTCAGCTTTAGTGTAAGTATTTCTGAATTAGAACTTAACTAGAATTAGCTGAGTATAAAAATCTTTGTTATTGTGTTTGGTATTGCACACATGCTCACAATGGGGGGGGGGGGGGGGATGAGCATTTAAATGGTCTGGGGGAGATATGTAACAGCCCGTATTTAGTAAATGTGTACACTGTCTCTTTAAGAGCCTCTTAGGCTAAGTGCGCTGGCACATATGTATCTACAGTGAGAGCATAGAGAACCATAGATTGTGTGCTGTGCTGTACCACAGAGACCGCTGGAACTAGCCGCTTTCTTTTATATATATTTTTAATATCTTTAATTAACGCCATAAAGGTGCTTTGGTGCTGCTAATAAATAAGCAAGTGGAATACCGCCAGAGCGAGTGTTCTATCTGCTCCATGTGCTTCGTGTTTCACCTACCCCAAAGCTCTCTATCTCGGTCAGAGCTGTAAGTCTGAACTGAGTGCGGCTCTGGAGTGTTACAACAGGACAGTCATTGTGTCGTCTGTGTTGTAGCTTTCAGTCATAAAGCCACAAAAAAAAAAAAGAAGCGAGTTAGGCTGGGGCAGACCAGATTATGGTGGAAATTAAGGTCAAACTTGGTGGTGTAATGAATTAGCATTATAAATATAATAATGCATTACTGATTCCAAATGAATTGAGAGTGTTAATGCTTTGAATGAAAAAAAAAAAATCATGATAATTCACAAAGGAATGTGAATGTAATTTTTTTTTTATTCTATTACCACTAGACACTGCACTGTCCACTGTGGGTGATAATGCCTTCGATGACGTATTGCATCTGAACTTCTGAAATGAAATGTCCCAACAATTTGGCCTAGCTCACCTCACCAGTGTTTAACCTCACTCACAAGATAACACCTCACAATGTATACTGTTGCGGGGGTTTCCAACCCATCCCCTGAGGTAATATTTAATGATCAATTCACATGCTGCTCTCCATGACTTTTGAAGTGAGTGTATGTTATCACCACCCCGTTATACAAATAAAAAAGCAGCATATATAATGTAACCTTTTGGTGAATTTGCATAGCATTAATGCTTCTCACCAATTATAGCTTAACAAACACTAAATGAGCACACTAAACTGAATCTCTGTTATGCCAATATGAATTCCAATCAAGATGTCATGCGCTGATACAGAAATATAAACAGAATCTGCCTGATCACCAGGTTTGTTGCTAATCAAGCATTTATGGGACCAGCTGGGATGACAGCTTCCTAATTGTTGTTTTTTTTTCCCAATAAACATATTATTTTACTCTAATATAGTAATCACTTACATATATCGTCATTACATTCACACATATAAATTGTGACCAAATGGCTCCCTGCTCCCTCATTAGTAGTGCACTATATAGGGAGAGACTATTTAGTTCACTAAGCAACAGTTAACTGGTAAAACACAAGTAAATTTGAACACTACCCCATCAAATAACTTTAAAACTCTGTACACACACACAAGTGGAATTCTGATTTAAGTAATTAGTAAAACACTGTGCTGTAAAATTAGAGTAAAATTAGAAACAAAAGCCTCACATTAATGAACTACATGACGAAATACAGTATGTGAAATTAACCATCGGCTTGCAGTGCTGTGTGTTGATGAGTGGACAAAACTGCCAAGTCCTAAGACTTCGCTGCCCAATTTTTTGGGGGAATTTTGACTCATCAGTGTTGTAGATTCTGTAGCTAACCTGGCAGAGAGACAAGACGAACTTGTTTGTTAAAGGTATTTTTTTTAATTATTAACCTGTACATATTTAGGATAAAGCTAAAGCTATAGATAAAGATAAAGTCATGTTGAAATAAACCCTATAATATTGTTGATAAGCTAAACATCAGCTGTTTTGTGTTTGGGCTTTTTTTTGCATTTTGATGGATTTAAAACATTTTTTCCAGTGATAGCAGGTTTTACCTAAATTTCAATGTACCAATCTGGCAACGCTGGTGCCTCACTGACTGCTCTATTTGTTCGGGTGTCTGTTGCTTAGTTGCAAGACTTGAAATGCATTTTGGGAAACATTTGGTATGCAGTGATGATTACTATAAATCATGCTGCATTATGGGAGTTTACAGTGACCTCAAAATAACGTTCAAATTTTACTTTGCGATTGGTACACTCACAGAACAATGCCAAATACACTAAATAGCATACTCAATGTATTCAACAGTGTTCTAAAACTAAAAAGGGAGCTCCTTCTTGGTGAGTATTTATTGTTAATTAGTGTATTTCTACAAATTAACAGACTGTAGGTTCACTAATACAAAGCAGACAAAGTTCCCATTTCTTTATGTAAAATAAGGAGGAAAGGGGTAAAAAAAAAATATTTAGAAAAGTCTATTGCTTTATAAAACCTTAGTAAAAACTTAAAATATATAAAAATGATACAGTTTTTGGATGTCCCCATTGCACAGGCCAGACATTTTGTGGAAATCACTTTAAAATTCCACTTTAATCATCATGCTTTAAGTAATAAATCAGCTGTTAGGACAACATGTCTTTGTTCTGCTAATTCTCACCATCAAAGATTTGTACATACTGTAATTTACTGTAGATTTAATCTTCCATCTTAATCACGTGATGCAGCTCTTGGCCAAATGCTGATTATTCACAAACATCTCTGGAACACTCTGGGCATGTCCATCAGCAGATTAAAAATTAAAACTAAAGTCTGAAGCTGGAGGAAGGAGAAGAAACAGCATGTGAGTATATGTGGATGTGAGCTAACACTGTAACAGCAGACTACTGGATCACAGGTCTGGTGTTCTGCCTAAAATATCTTCACTGGTTTCCTCAGCGTTTCGTATTTCATTAGCAACAACGCAAACTTGTACCAAGATTCTACAGAAACACCACAATCATTAAACAGAAAAGCAGAGGTCTCGCAGAGTTAGCTCACACTGTCAACAAGCTCGTTTCAGCCACGTATCCAGTAACGCTGCGATCCACTGCTTGGCCAGGCTGGGTGTCTCTGTGGTCCAGTGCTTAGCCGTATCTTCAGGCATGCTGTCTGGACGTCCTGACAGAAAATGACAAAGCGGGAGAACTAATTGCGTGGGCTATCCGCTGCTCTGGACACGACTCCAGCTAATTTGACCTGATAAAATTCATTAGTTTAGCAAGAGTGGAACTCATTAAAAGAAGAGGTCACCCAAGGGTAAGGAGAGTCCTTGTGCTGCACCCATGCAGTAGCAGTTAGTGTGGATAGAGAGAGAGAGAGAGAGAGAGAGAGAGAGAGAGATGTTAAAGGGAAGAAGTTAGAGAAAAAGTGACAAAAATAAAGAGAAAGATATACTACAAGAAAGTAAAGCAAAAGGGAAGAACAGAAGAAATGTAAAAAGTGAAGATGAAAAAAGCTTTAAGGAGGGAGGAAACAAGGGCAAATAAATGACAAAAAAATACAGAGATGAGAGAAAAAGTAGAGAAAGTAAAATACAAACAAAAACAAAGTAAGAGAAGAGATAGAAGAGAGAACACAAAGAAGAAAGAAAAAAAGAAAGAGAATAGGAGACCGGAAAAGAAGAAAATAAAAAAGAAAAATGAATAAACGTGTGGCTCAGAGTGTGCAGCTCTGGAAAAAATAATAGGAGAGAAAGAAAGAAAGTGGAATATGGACAGAAACAATAAAGTAAGAAGGAGGGATTAAACAAAGGCAAATGAATGACAAAAAATTACAGAGATGAGAGAAAAAGTAGAGAAAGTAAAATACAAACAAAAACAAAGTAAGAGAAGAGAGAACATATAGAAAGAAAGAAAGAAAGAAAGAAAGATATAAAAATAAAGAATAGGATACCAGAAAAGAAGAAAGTAAAAAATAAAAATTTATAAATGTGTGTCTCGGATTGTGCAGCTCTGGAAAAAATGTTTCTGAATCAGTTTCTCTGATTTGACTATTTATAGGTTTATGTTTGAGTAAAATGAACATTATTGTTTTATTCTATAAACTATGGACAACTATTCTCCCAAATTCCAAATAAAAATATTGTCATTTAGAGCATTTACTTGCAGACAATGAGAAATGACTGACATAACAAAAAGGATGCAGAGCATTCAGACCTCAAATAATGCAAAGAAAACAAGATCATATTCATAAAGTTTTGAGAGTTCAGAAATTAATATTTGGTGGAATAACCCACAGTTTTTAATCACAGTTTTTATGCATCTTGGCATGTTCTCCTCCACCAGTCTTACACACTGCTTTCGGATAACTTTATGCTTTTACTCCTGGTGCAAAAAATCAAGCAGTTCAGCTGGTTTTGATGGTTTGTGATCATCCAGCTTTCTCTTGATTATATTCCAGAGTTTTTTTTAATTTGGTAAAATCAAAGAAACTCTTTTTAAGTGGTCTGTTTTTTTCTTCAGAGCTTTGTATTGTAGGTGAAGGTGCACTACATAGGGAAGAGGGAGTGATTTGAGACAGGGCCTCATACAGTAAACACTGTTTAATGTTTTTTTGGAAGAGTGATTTTTTTTTTACGTGTTACACTTTAGGAGAGCTTCTAAACATTGTAACAGACTTAGAACTGTTTTCAACAGATCTTGGAGACATTATGATACAGCTCTATAATATTTTTTTCTAATTTAATTTGACATTGCACATCCTGTGATGTGGCAATTCAACATTTATTTCCGGAACAATATATTGTTCACTTGTACATCAGATTTGTTTAGTTGATTTAAATACAGTCATGAACCTGTTTACTTAAGCTATTATCAAGCTAATTCGACAAAGGGCTTAAAATCCTTTTTATTATTATTTTAAAATATTCTGCATTGTATGTAATTCTGAAAGTCATCCAAACTATGAAGAAAAACACATTGAATTATTTAGTAAACAAAAAAGTGTTAAACAAACTAGAATAGGTTTTACACTTTAGATTTTTTAAAGTAGCACCTCTTGCATAGATGACAGCTTTGCACATCTTGACCTGTTTTTCTCAGTCAGTTTTATGAGGGAGAGTCACCTGGACTAGCTTTCAGTAAATTACTTGAATTTCTTGCCTCTTAATGTGTTTGAGAGCATCAGTTGTAAAGTTGTGAAGAGGTAGAGTTAGTATACAGTGAATAGCCCTGTTTGAGTAAAGTTTTAAATAAAGGTAAGTAAATCCAAAACTTTTCAAGAACTTTGAACCTATCCTCAAGTTCAGTCGCAAAGACCATCAAAAACATTATGATGAAACTGGCTCTCATCAGAACCACCCCAGGAAGGGAAGACCAAGAGTTACCTCTGCAGTTACAAGCCTCAGAAAAAAGCAATTTAACAGCATCCCAAATAAGAGATACCTAAATGCTTTACTGATAATTTTGTTTACATTTATATATGATTTTAATATACGGTTCCTTCATAGTCTGGAAGACTTCAGTATTTACAATGTAGGAAAAAACAAAAAAACATTGAATAAGAAGGTGTTTAAACATGTGACTAGTACTGTGTATATATATATATATATATATTTATGCTGCTTTCTTTTACAAAAAATGAAAATCAACACTTAAGGTATTTAGCTGATACTCTTGTGCAAAATGACTTACAAGTTGTTCGTATTATATTATAGAGTTGGGCTTATTGGTGTAGTGCAGTATAGTCACCCAGAGCAGGAACTGAACCACTGTATCCCAAATGTTATGGTAGCTTACTGGCAGGTAGGGGTGTTATCCGCTATGCCACACCAACTACACATTACTGTATAAAACAACATGACTTCAGCCAACCTAAGCGTAGCTTTGTTTCAGCAGCTTTGTGGCAAGAACCAGTCCTTGTGCATGCCCGTTTCAACAAAGTTCATGAACCAGTCAGTCAGTAAGGTAAAATGTCTCTTCTAGGCAATAAAAAAAAAATAGTTTGAGAGACAGAAAGAGAGGGAGAAATGGGAAACAGTAGGAAAGATTTAATAAGAGAGTGGAAGAGGGAGTAAGACTGAAAGAGAGGCTATAAGAGAGGAAGAGAGAGAGACTCATCATTAGGAGCTAATAAAGATGACAAGCCACTGCGCGACAGAAACATAAGGATCATTTACACAGAGCTGCATGGTTAGAGCAGCAGCCAGATTGCAGATATAGATCAGAGTCCCGGTTACCGGGAGGAACACTGTGGGGGGATTCGGCGGGAAGAAGGGTGTGGGGGGGGGGGGGGGGTGCGTCACGGGATCATTTACGTGATACGAGCTAGCGCTGACAGTGCCATATAAACGAGCCCTGCAGAAGCGAGGAGATGGCCAAATAAAGAGCAGCAGCGCAGCACGCCACCATCCATTCCCCGCAAATTGAACTGTCACCTTCAGTGTCACTTCTCTTCCAGGCCTGCAGATGAAAAAGACAAGAAACTGCGCAAAAATGAATTCCTGGCGGGGGGAAAAAACGCGTTACAGGCATCAAAGAGATAAACAGCGTGCCAGAGTGTTGTTTGTTTCTGTCAGAGCCAGTTTAGCAGTGCTGACTAGCACAGCCTGAGACTCTGCTGAGGTAAAACCACTGTTTTTTCGAAGAAATAATGACTCAGGTTTAAGTAAATGAAGAACTGAGTTGGAAATAAAAACATTTGTGGAAATAGAGCAGCTTCACTAATTTTTTTAGACTATTGCAGTCTAAAACAGTAATCCACTGAGCTAACATAATAATGTTAAAAGTCAACAGTACAAAAGTAACAGTCTAGTGTTAGTCGAAGTGCTTTATAATTCTTTATAAAAGGTTTGACCCTCTTTCCCCCACAATTTAGTCATTGTTACTGCCAGTGTGAAGAGTGCAAAGGCTAGTAAGGCTCATTGCTAACATATACTATGGGCACTATCATACACCGTGGTGGTCTGGAAGTGAGGTGTGTTAAGGTAAATGTCTGCCGTGTTGCTGTTTTGGTGGTGGAGAAATTGTCACGCAGGAAAGGGTAAGAAGACTGACGTAATTGCAGGTATCAAATTTATTAAGGAAACAAGATTAAAAAAAGCAAAACAGAAAGCAAACACAAGTATCAAAATGTAAAAAACTAATAAACAGGACAAATTAAACTAAACTACCAAAAAACAAGAAAAAACAAATAAAGAAAACTAGATTGAGAAAAGAAAACTAAGAAGACTTAAGAGATTAAACCAAGAACAAGCAGCACAAAAACCATACAGACTTGACAGAAGAACTCGAGCGATACACAGGCACACAAAAGACTCCACAAGAAACACTGAAACAAAGGGGCTTATATACACAACACCTGGGCCAGGAAAACGAGGGGGTGGGGTTACAAGCAAGACACAAGATGACAACCTAATGCTAAGGCGGAGACTAGACAATAACACTTTAAGAGCACATGGGGGAAGAAAATAAAACTAAAACGGACTGAAAGGCAGGTCAGAACCAGAAAGAACAGAAAAGAAAACACACAAGACATCCAAAGGCAAAAGCTGTGACAAAAACACAGGTGTGCCACTGATTGAAATTAACCTAGACAACAATCAATTATCAGAGTGCTCAGCGTGTGTAAACCCCTGCTTGTTAAACACACACACACAGGCACACGCTGCAGAGCGTAAACCTGACTTTTAACTCAACAATAAACAGAATAATGTAACATTGCACAATGAGCCTCACTGTTAAGATATCAACGTGGCAAAGTCAGAGCACACCCGCCTCTTATGCCAAGCTCAGACTACACAGCATTTTTGTCCCTCACGATGTTCACTTTGTCAGATTAAGCAGTTATCTTGTTTCGTGTCATACTCGGGGGACTGGCAACACTACACGTTAGTCACCGACCAATCATCGTCCATGTCCTTGAGTGAGTTCGTAGGTAATTGAGGGGGAGGAGGATAGAATCTGATGGTTATATCTACAGAAGCGCTTTGCATGATGGTAGTGCTTTTGTGCTCAGAAAAACAAAAAAAGAGAAGCGACTGTGGGCTCGTTCCTGGGTGACCCAAAGAGGACATCACAGGCTGTTTGTACTCCAGAGAGAACCTGAGGTAAAGATGTAGCTACTTTAGCTAGGTTCAGGGCATGTAAACAGAATAAAGAATAAACGGGATAAAGGCAGGAAGGAGTATTGTTGCCACAGCTCAGTTCTGTTACATCTGTGCGCCAGAGAACATTCTTGGTGGCAGATAACACGGGTGCGCCACTGATTGATCTGAACCCTGACAACAGTCAACCATCATTAAAGTGGTGAACAGCCAGTCAGCACTTAGCAGCTAGAATGATAACATGTTAGCATATTTGAACTTATATCTATTAATTCCTTTTTTTTAGAACCTCTATAATGAAGCATAGTGTGATGAGTTTAGCTGCAGAAAAATATGGTTTGCAAAGGTTCATGCCAAATAGGTTGAGCGTATTTGGCAAATGCATAATGATACCAGTGGGCAGAAGCTGTAGTGTGAATCAGTAAATATGTGCAAAAAATATATTTATAAGTTTTATGAGCTTTACTGAACTAGCCTTATTTTAAATGTACATACAGCTGATTGATGAAACTAGCCTAAATGCTAATCAGGCCATAGTACTTTTCTTCCTGATACAAAATATTGGCCTCTTATATTTCTTATATTCCCATAAATATAAAACACGTATAATAATTGCATAAAAGTGCATGATGGACTGTGTGTTTCATTTGTTGTTGGACTGAGCTGTGAAATAATCTCTGCTAATAAAACAGCCGGTGTCATTTTTAGTTTTTTAAACCTTAATGATAGCAGAAAGAGACTCTGAGTGTGTGTTGGGGTGGCGATAAGTGAGTTTGTGTCTGTATATATATATGTGTGTCCACCCAGAAGTGGATGTGACAGTGTAATCTTGGTTTATATCCTAAGTGTTGCAAGTGATTTAAAATTATGTAAAGTCCTGTGAGGGATCGGTCACAGCTGGCACTACTCACTTTGCCTGGCCGAGTACATTTAGGAGAAAAGCCCGGTTATAGCGGAGCATTTCTCACTATTTACAGAGCTCTGCATAACCACTCTGTGTTTGTGTGTGAATGTGTTCTCCATCCTGTACATAACTCCCGGATAATCTCTTCTCTCTCTAACACACACAGCACTCTCTTACTTAAATATTTATGAAGATACCTATTATTGTATTAAGTATTTATCGATTTATAATTTAAAAGATTTATACTTGGCCATTAAAATAGCTGGAATTTCTTCCCCCTATAAGAGATGTCAGAGGCCATTTATTATCTGCAAATGTCAAATCCAGCACCTTATCCGATCAATTGGGCCGAGTGAAGTGCAGTTCACACTGTTCGGATGCTGAAGAGTGGAACCCTGCCTATAGCAGGTCACGCTCTGCTGCATGTGGCGCTCACCAATGAATGAAAATGCATGGCTCTGCCTTCTCTACTGACTCTGTTTATCGATTTACATCTAAGATAAATTCTTCACACACACACAGTATACACAGAAAGCATACGCCTCTTTCACCTTCTCTGTTGTTAGATCAGATCATCCAACAGCATATACAGCTCTGGACAAAAATAAGAAACCACTTAATGATGATGTTTTTCTTTGATTTTTCCAAATTGAAAACCTCTGGAATATAATCAAGAGGAAGATGGACGATCGCAAGCCATCAAACCAAGCTGAACTGCTTGAATTTTTGCACCAGGAGTAAAGGCATAAAGTTATCAAAAAGCAGTGTGTAAGACTGGTGGAGGAGAACATGCTAAGATGCATGACAACTGTGATTAAAACCATGGTTATTCCACCAAATATTGATTTCTGAACTCTTAAATATGAATATGATCTTGTTTTCTTTGCATTATTTGAAGTGTGAAAGCTCTGCATCTTTTTTGTTATTTCATCCATTTCTTATTTTCATGCAAATAAATGCTCTAAATGACAATATTTTTATTTGGAGAAATGTTGTCTGTAGTTTATAGAATAAAAAACAATGTTTATTTCACTCAAACATAAACCTATAAATAGCTAAATCAGATAAACTGATTCAGGAACTGAAGTGGTCTCTTCATTTCTTCCAGAGCTGTAGTTCACTTAACATTTTTAATAAACATAAAGAATACAGTGCTTCAGATACAAACTATTATATCATTGCTGCTGTTAAAGGATCTTTTTTTTTTTGTTAAAGAAATAATGTACTCAAAATATATCACCTATAGGAAAAATTAACAACTGCCAATCAAATGTTTGTGATGATTATTTTAGTTTGGCAATACTTGAAGGTTTTCAATCAACTGTCGAATGCCAATGTTAATCTGACATCCAATAATGATGATTGCTGATACTGATACATTATTGGTTTTGAGTTGGGATTTTAAGTACCCAAAAACTCTATTTATTTCAAGCGCAACATCCCAACATCTTATTGACGATTGAGTTTTGAGGTTCCAAACATTGTGAACTCCTAAATTTTTCAGATGTTGATATAGAATTTTTTTTAAGTAATGCCGTTAAGTTACCAAAATTTTACATGTGTAAAGTCATAAATTTTAGTAAAACAAATTTCAATGTTTATCAAACGGTTGGTTTGGATACCAACCTAATGTTTTTTGTCAAATGTGAGACATGATTTCCAACCAATGTTCAATGCCAGTACAACGATGAGTTTTTGAAGTATGCTTGATTTTTGTTCTCAAACTACTTTTTGGTAGAATTTTTTAGTATTTTGATGTCATTCCATCTTATTTCTTTTCACACCAATTTCATATCTATCCAATATTCAATCCAGCATTTTGGGAAGTGTAATCTGTAATCAAAATGTAACAACTCTACATTAAAGGCTAACACCAATTTGACATAGAATAGTGATTTTCTGATTGTAAGTCATGGTGCTAGATAACCAAAATCCAATGTCTGTGTAACTCTGAAGCTTGTGATGCAGTTTTAGTTTTTGACAGATTTTTTACTTTAATTTTCAAACAGAATTGATTGTGTGTACAACAATGTTTTTAACAAGTGTTGTAAAAAAAAAAATACAAATTAATAATTTATAATTTTACCAGCTTTTGCTCTAACTTTAATCTTTTTACAGAACCTGGTGACATTTTAGCATTTTTAGTGTTTTTGTCACACTTTAGAGTGTTTTTAGTGGCATTTAGATCTATCTATCTATCTATCTATCTATCTATCTATCTATCTATCTATCTATCTATCTATCTATCTACACACACTCACACTTCTGCTTCTGTAAACCATAAGGAAGAAATTATTTCCTTTTTTTATGTTTTGTGATAAATATATACATCGGTATAATCCTATTGGTTGGTTTTACATTGATTCGAGATTGAACATACATTCAACGCGATTAATCATGGTTTATCAAAGCAAACTGTGTGATTAATTAGTTGACATCAGCTCAATTTAAAACCAAAATGTAACGTTTGTCCAACGTTAGACTCCAATGACTTTTTGACGTCAAACTGATGTTGGGTGCTGGGGGTGCTGGGAGAGCAGTAGTACCACATCATGCATTATGCATGCGAGGGTCATGAATATTCAATCTGTGCTGCGTATGAACGGCTCTAAAACACTGGTTGCTTTTTGTGCAAGGTAAACACATGCTTCAGCTATGCAGGGTTTTTTGGGGTGGGGAGTGAGCCAAGGTCAAGGGTTCACAAATATCTTCGAGTCTTTCAACACTCGTGCAAACAACGAGCTCTTGCACGCCGAGTTAAAATAGAAAAGCTGTACTTAATACGTAGAAAGGAAGTGAGTAATTTGTTCTCTCGTTTGAGGACGGCAAGGCGGATTTCTTTGTGCCAACCCGACTGGATTCATCATAATTCCCTTCAGATGAATCAAAACTCCAGGGAAGGAGGTTTACTGAGAAATAGAGGGAGGGAAGGAGCGAAAGAAGAGGGAGCAAGAAGAGAAGGAGAGAGAGAGGCAGGTCGCTCAGCCGAGGCAGCATGCAGAGAACATGTTTCAGGAGGCTGAAAGGAAACATGTTTTCTTATAACATCAGTGAATGACAAGGAAACCATTAACACACGCCTTCGGTGCAGGGGATTACAGGCTGCACATGCTTGGCTATTATTCAGCCTAATTAAGTCTTTTGGCATGATTTCCCAAGAACAAAGAGAAAAAGGAGAGCAGACCCAGCTTAATAGCTTTGGGGTGCCTAGATTCCAAGGAAGAGATATTAATATGCGCTTTCCTCTGCAATATTATTGTGTCAGAGTTTATTAATCCTCTCTTTCCAAAAAAAAAAAAGGAAAAAAAAAATGCTGAATGCACCTCCCCACCAAAAGAGTGTATAAACCCAACCTTGGTATTTAGGTGTCTGCATAAGATCTGGTAATAAATCAGTATATGAAAAGGACACATTATTAATTGAATTATTTATTCTAACTAGGAGTGTATGAAACATAGCTATGAGATAATTGAAACCAATTTTTTCAACAAAACTGAATATATAACTCTTTAGGATTAGGATTAGTATTTGTTTACATGACAATACACTGACAGCATTTGGCTGAGGCTCTTATTTAAAGCCACTTACATTTAAATCATGTTACACAGGTATATGCAGTATTAGAAGTGTTGCCCAAAGACTCTTTCTAGTGCAGTTTGTAGTCTGACACAAGGAAAAGGCAGTGTAGCTGCCACATATACTGAACATGGTCATTACAGGTAATTACCATACATTTATGTCATGTCACATTTAAAGTTTTACAATCCAAGAAGCTGGGACAGAATGGGAAATGCAAAAAAAGCCTACATTTACAGTATTTTATGGACTATAAGGCACACTATCAAAGAATGTCTATTTGCTGGTCTGGTAAAACAGTGCGGTTAGCACAAGTGCTAGCAGCGGTTAGCAGCACCGCTAGTAAATTTCAGTTCCTTTTATTTACAGTGAGCTTAGATTTCCAATATTTTAAACAGCACGGTTAGCAGCAGCAGCGCTAATTGTAGTTAGCAGTGCTTAGCGCTAGTAAATGCTGCCTGACAGCGCTACTCTGAGGAACTACTGAGTAGTGTTCTGGTAAGCCAGGTCCCTATCAGCTAGCGCTTCATCCCACGTAGCTTGTTTTACTGCGGTAAACACGCAGGCTACAATCTGATGTACTCACCTCTGAACATCAAAAGAGCTAGAGCTGCGATTAGTAGCTAATACTAATACTGCTCCAGCCTCGGTGATGGAAAATCAGTCAATTTTTACGAAAATGTAAGAATTTTAAGTGCGCCATATATTGCGAAAAATACGGTACTACTCAACAGAGGTGCGTGTGCCTATACAAACATCAACAATAAAAGTGATAAAAAGCTTGGCTGGTCGATAACTAATGTGAGATGTCAAGCGAGGGCAAAGTCTCAAAAAATAAGTTATCCCTCTAGAGCAGAGAAAATAAAACAAATAATCTGAAAGAAGCAAAATAAGCAAGACAATGGGAGGTTCCAGTATTACAATATTTTATGGCATTTTTAACCAATGTAGTGGAAAGTCCCCATTGAACATTGGAGAAAAAACTGTGAATATCACAATACTTCTGTCTATAGAACGTATGCACTCTACGTGTTCTTTTGTTTTTTTTTTTGTTTTTTTGTTTTATTTTCCCCATTTTCTCCCAATTTGGATATCCAATTGTCCCACCCCTTTGTGCGTCCCCATCACCGGTGACGTCCATGACCCTTGGAGGATGCGGACGAGCACACGCCTCCTCCGACACGTGTGAAGTCAATCACCCCTTTTTTCGAGCAGCTGCGGATGAATCATTGCCTGAGCAGCTAGCGCGCTCGGAGGAAAGCATAGTGGCTCGGTTTGATTCATCCGACGCCTCGTGCCGCCCAGCGCCACCTTAAGTGTGATGGGGAAAGAGCGCCATCTACCCACCCCAAAGGGAGCAGAGCCAATTGTGCTCCCTCTAAGCACCGGCAGCTGATGGCAAAGCTGCATGAGCTGGGGTTCGAACCTCCCGCTCATAGTGGCAGCGCATTAGACCGCTGGACCACTCGGCACCCCTACGTGTTCTTTTGTGTGTTTTCATGAGGTCCTGACATTAAGTAGTGCTGGGTGGTATACTGGAGGGGAAATTAAGACTGGTATACATAACCTTAGTTCTCTCTCTGATCATGTTAGCTAGCTCTCCACTAACCTTAGTTCTCGCTCCGGTAACGTTAGCTGGCTCTCTGCTAATGTTAGCTAGCTCTCCGCTAACCTTAGTTCTTTCTCCAGTAACGTTAGCTAGCTCTCCACTAACCTTAGTTTTCTCTCTTTGGTAATGTTAGCTAACTTGCCTCTTATGTTAGCTAGCTCTCCACTAACCTTAGTTCTCTCTCTGCTAATGTTAGCTAACTCTCCGCTAACCTTAGTTCTCTCTCTGCTAATGTTAGCTAACTCTCCGCTAATCTTAGTTCTCTCGCCAGTAGCGTTAGTTAACTGGTCACTAATATTAACATGTGCTTTCTCACTGGCAATAAACAGACCATTTGAAAATGTAATACCTACAGCAAATTAACAGTAAATTTAAAACAATTTAAGACCATTTAATTTTAACCCAGCTTTTAATTTAAGACATTTTAAGGCTTTTTAGGGACCAGCTGGAACCCTGTCGCCCAGGACTAGAAGAACTGTGTGTTACAGTGAATCACATAACTGTTCTACAAGCAGTGCGTATAAAGGCGTCAACATCTGCCTGTACATTTACTGCAATTGATGAGTATGGGTACAGACACACAGAAGCCCACTGTCATAACACACATGCTGGCAGTGAGAGGGATTCCCCATGTCATGTCAGCTCTCCTGTCAGCTAGAGTGGAAAAAGTGGTGTCAGCATAGGGCTTGAGTCAATTACCAGTATCTCTCTCACGCCATTAAACTTTAAAGCCCCTCTGCATGGAGGTGACTGTGTGGGGGACGGAGAGAAAGAGAGAGAGTGCGTGTGTCTGTGTGTATCTGTGTGTGTGTGGGATGTAGACAGATGATCTCTGACACAATGACAGCAAGCAGATAGGATGAGACACATCTAATGGAGCGTGAAGTGGAAGACCTCAGGAGACAGACAGGCTGAGACAGAGAGAGAGAGAGAGAGAAGGAAAGAGAGATCTGTAGTGACTGCATTGTCAGTTTGTTGTCAGTTTCACTATTTCACAGCAGTACACAGCAGTGCGCAGCATCTGATTAGCCTATTATATTGAACACAGAAAACAGACATCAGACGATACTGGTGATTACAACTAAAATGTCACAACATGTAGTTAAAAAATTGCTGTGTATGTCCAACAGTATCATGGATATTAACCCAGTTCATCTACAGGGATGTTCCCTACAGAACAGCAACAACCCAGACGAGACCCAGGGTTAAGTACCAGCACCTTTAAAATGGGGAAAATCATCAAATGAAGCATTTGCAAAAGTAATGTTTTATTTATTGATTCATTTGTTTTACCAATTTAGAAAGTATATAGAAATTGTGTGCAAAATGTGCAAAATACTGATATTAGTATTGAAGTATGATTCCTGTAGAGGCTTTGTGTAAGAGTGAGTGCATACAAGTGATGTAATATATTTGTAATATATTTGTAATATATACAAACCATTTATACTGCATCATTTAAGTAGCAGTAACAGTGCTTGTGAATATATCTATGCTATGTGCATGGTGGTCTAGAAATGAAGTGTGTTCAGGTAAATTTCAATACAGAAATATAGCTCATATAGCTCTAAAAAAAAGAGACCACTTAAAAATGATGAGTTTCTTTGATTTTACTAAATTAAAAACCTCTGGAACATAATCAAGAGGAAGATGGATGATCACAAGCCATCAAACCAAGCTGAACTACATGAATTTTTGCACCAGGAGGGACATAAAGATATCCAAAAGCAGTGTGTAAGACTGGTGGAGGAGAACATTCCAAGATGCATGAAAACCAGGGTTATTCCAACAAAGAATGATTTTTGAACTAATTATGACTAATTATAACTTGATTTCTTTGCATTATTTGAGGATTGAAAGCATGGTAGCGTTTTAATTATTTTGACCATTTCTCATTTTCTGCATATAAATGACAATATTTTTATTTGGAATTTGGGAAAAATGTTGTCTGTAGTTTATAGAATAAAACAACACTTGTGGTCATGTTTGTTGAACTGTATATCTACAAAAAAAACCTCATCCATAACATTACAAAACATACACTTTAAATAATAAATGATTTGCCCAACAAAAAAATTAAGGCAACATTTTGCATGTTGTTTGATTTGACTGCACATAAAAAACATCTCTTTTTGGCTTAGTTCATATTTTAAGTATGACAAATTTTAAAGCTATGAAAAAGCATTTTTTGAATAACATGAAATTAAAAACAGTCAAAATAAACAGATATTTTTGAGTTGCATAGAAAATATTTAGTATTTTATATTATTTTCAGCACAACAGTATGAATGCCTAAAATATATAAATATACAGCTCTGGAATAAAAATAAGAGACCACTTTAGTTTCTGAGTTTATTTGATTCAGCTATTTATAAGTATATGTTTGATGTTCTATGAGTAAAATAAACAATTTTTTTTATTCTATAAACTACAGACAACATTTCTCCCAAATTCCAAATAAAATATGGTTATTTAGAGCATTTATTTACAGAAAATAAGAAATGGCTAAAACAACAAAAAAGATGCAGAGCTTTCAGACCTCAAATAATGCAAAGAAAACAAGTTCATATTCATAAATTCAGAAATAATTTTTTGGTGGAATAACTTTTTTTTTAATCACATTTGTCATGCATCTTGGCATGTTCTCCTCCACCAGTCTTGCACACTGCTTTTGGATAACTTGGATAACTGTTTTTTCCAGAGCTGTATATCCTAAGAATTAATGAAATTATTGTTAAGTCTGTGTAAGGCATTGCATTGTTCTAAATACAATTATTTTCTTACTTTTCTTGCAATGTTTTCTTAATCAGTCTTTCTCAATAAGGTCAAACAAAGCCAACCAATGGACAGTATCAAACAGCCCTGTCAGATTAATACAATCTAAGCTAACCCTTATGCAGGCACTGCGATGTGACCGGTTTAAATAATTCCTACTAAACACCAAAGCCGTTTCTGTTGGGTGCCACTGGTACACATCCATTTTTCATTTCCCCTCGGCCTAGTCCTTCCTGTGTCAGTCCACCCTCGGACCTCTGTTTAGGGTCTAATTATCCTCCGCCTTCTGTTTGAGAGACTCCTCCTTGTGATAAAAAACAGTCACTTCCAAAGCAAACTAGTTCTTAATTTTCCCTGACAGACTCCTTTAAACACGCTGGCAGAATGCAGCGTCTAATTGAAAGCACATTCCTATTCCAAACAAATTAAGCACAATTAAGGGCCCTGAGTTATGAGTATCTATCATGATGAGATGTTTTTGTAAAAATCACCACATTCAGATCAAAGTCGGCCGACCCTTTGCTTAATTGCCTCATTAGGGTCCTCTGCAACGAGCTTCATAAATACAGGGCCAGCGAGTTTCATTTGGGAATTGCTCTAAAAGACAACCCTTAAACTAATCGCTTCCACATTTCTATAAAAGCTTCGTCTGGTTTAGGTATAAACACAATAAGAGTTTCTCTTTTTCTCCTTGTGCCTCTCTGTGATTTTCCTGTCTCTTTTGCGAGACGGTTGTTTCTATCTCCAGTGCGATCTCTTTCGCTGCAGGCTGAATCCGAGTATCTCAATGTAGCAGCGCTAACAAGAAGAAACCGCTAACAAGAGTTCAAACAGCCTAGAACATTTGTTTCTCTACTTGATCCTCAACTATCATCCCGAATCATTCCAAATCATATCATCGCACAACTTCTTCCAACACATCTCGGATTAACGTGGATGCCGAGCCAAAACCCCGCTGATACGTCCCAGCGTCTGGGCGAAAAGAGCCTCGGCTTGGCCGGCGCACAATGCCACTCCAGCTCAGCCTGTTTTAATTCAGCCTCTTAAATGAGCAGCCCACTTTTCATCTAGCAGACTTTTCCAATTTCGAGCACCACTTTATTGGTTAGCTGAAGAAAGGAGGGGGCGGGAGACGCAGCCGAAAAGTGGAGACAGATAGTGGCCCGGAACATTTGTTACCAATCCCGTTTTATCTGGCTCCGCCAATGTCTCAGTGTGTAATGAATAACACTGCGCAGCGTCAGAGTCGCACTAATCCAACCAAGAAGGGCACACTCTGTCAAGGCTAATGTTGCTAAAAGTCATATCGGTTATGTTCACAAATATGTAGTTGTCTCAAGCTGGCCATGAAATTGTTTTAAGGACGACGCAGCAACACGTGCCAAACAATACAGCCGTCAGATATTACTTACTGGGTTCCACAAAAAGCTTCACAGCATGTTTTAGCTTTTATAAATAAAGCTGCTGAATAAGGAACAGTGATATTATAGAAGAACAACTCCATACGGTCCATACAGAGCAGTCAGTTCAACATTTAACACTTCAATATTTTAATTATTTGATGTTTTTGTTAATAGAAAGCTCCGTGTAAAACTATAATTTATGTTTCCCATTTCATGTAGTATACAGAATAAATAAGTTTTCATCCAAAAAAAGGTTTCTTTTTTTGCACCTCACAATCAAATTTTTCAAGGGAAAAAAAGTAGTTTTCAGATTTTTAAGCTTTTGTATTGTATTTTGTAACAAAAATCCGATGGTCTAATACAAACAATTTTTTCTTACGCAAAAAAAAAAAAAAAAAGGAAAAATCAGAGAACCAAGCTTTTTTTTTTTTTACTTTTCCTGAATTTCAGAAAGTGAAGTACAGAAATCAAGTAAATTAAGTAGATTTTTTTTCTTCTTTACTTCATCAAATGGGAAAACATTGTTTCACTGTTTTCTATTTTCAAATGTAGCACCACATATTCAGAAATGTAACTGTTAAACATCACACTGATCGTTCTGTTTGTTCTTCTTTGATATCGATCAAAAAACGAATTTCTTTTTGTACATCCAATTTTCTATTTTTAAATTTAGCACCAAATAGAAAATTAATTTGATAAAAGTCACCCTGACCCAGAATCATACAGTAAATATTTGTAAAAGAGATGTTTAAGAAAAAAAAAACCTGAATTAATGTTTAAAATTGTAAAGATTCACACTTACATATTTCTTTGCAAACTTTCAAAAATGTTTATTTTACAGAGATGGACTTAAGTGCTAAAAATATAAGAAGAACTCGCTGCTCCTTTTCTGCCTTTCACTCTGGGAACTTTCCACTGCTTTCTGTAAAAATTACATAACACGATAGGTGTAAGCCAACCTTCTTAGGATATAGCATAATAAGGTTTTAAAACTTTTGATTTCTAGAAAAAAATGTGGCAACATAACCACAAAAAAAACAAAGAAATGAAAAGATTAAATGTTTTGAGGAGAACAATGAATGAGGAAAATTGGCAGTTTTTATCCATTTTCAGTATTTTATTTTTTTTCTACAAAATCTACAATTTCTACAATACTCACACAGATAGTATGCCTTGCAGAACAGGCAGAAATATGCTTTGAAAAAGGGGTTAAATTGACAAGCAACAATAAACTCTGAAATGTTCTCCCCAAAAAATGCCCAGGAATCAGTGAGAAAGGACGGCCAAGAAGGATTGCTTACCATGACCACATTTGTATTAGGTGAAGTGTGTCCACCTCATGAGTTCATGTTTTATTAATCTATAGGATCTATGGGTGAAGTAAGCCTTTAACCTTTTAAACAAGCGACTTATAATTCAGTCATTAACCTTAACCCTAAACTCCACACAACTGCCAGCACTTCCAGACTGCTCCAATTGCTCACTTCTGTACCTTAAGAATAACTCAGTCAATTTGCATTTTTTTCCCCCATATCATTTCTGAATAATAATGTTTAGAATGGAAGAGAGTTGACTTAGGGAACCCCTTGATCCTTAGATTTATTATTCAGTAGTAAAATCTTAATGCAGAGAATATTGTTTATTATTTGGAACGGTTTATAAATAGTAGTGTAGTAAGTAAGCAATTAGGATCTGAGGGGTTTAAATGCTTTAAAATGAAGGCTATTTTTACATCAGACTCCATTGTATACATTTAGTCTCGTTAGTTTTGGTTTTACTCTGTAGTTTAGTAATGTAGAAAAGAACTTTGGTGCATCCTGTTGTCAGCACCTACATGGGCTGTTTCTCCTTGTTGTCTTTCCAGGTGTTGCACTGAATTCTGCCTCTGCCAGAATCTGACTCCCTTCAAGTGCATGCATACCATGCAGAAGAATGCAGAAGAAGCACAAAAGATAATCCTTATATTCTGTTCGTTTCTGTTTATACTGTACTTTATATACTTTATATACGGTTATTCTACAGTTACAGTAGATACAGCAATCACTGGTTCTTTTTTCTTTTGTATTGTTTGATGGGTGATGGTAGCCTGCCTCAACTTTCTGTGATTGGTCCAAAACCATCTGAGCCAAGTGTTTTTACACTGCAAGCACACTGGAACATGGTTCAGAACACCTCTTTTGCTTGGACCAAATGTGGTCCTTCGGTCCAGATCTCAAACTGAATGTATGAAAGTCCAAACTGTACAAGATACTGTGAATCTGTGAAAGACCCCTAACATGCACATTGTGTAGTTATAAGAGTAAGGGATGGATAAAGAGATGAAGTGATGAAGTGTGGCCCCACAAACAGGTCTCTGTCTGGATTTTTTTAGGGCTTAATCCACTTTGACACTATGCGTACACTGGCGTGGACATCAACGCTCTCCTCAATGTAACGTATCATTTAAGCAACCCA
Source organism: Astyanax mexicanus (assembly GCF_023375975.1). Taxonomy (NCBI): domain Eukaryota; kingdom Metazoa; phylum Chordata; class Actinopteri; order Characiformes; family Acestrorhamphidae; genus Astyanax; species Astyanax mexicanus. The sequence continues at coordinate 19,348,022 of NC_064419.1, read as the reverse complement.
AACCTTCCCTCGCTCCCACAGGCACCATATCTGCAGTAGATCTTGCTCCCTTTGATGAGCTCCATAGCCCTTCTGCAGTTTTACTCTTAAACATCCTGCCGAGGCGAGACAGTGGCTGTGGCAGTCGCAGTCAGTGATTAAACGGAGGGGTTGTTCAGGCTGGAAGACGGCCTATAAGTCAGAGCCATTCAGGCAAGGAGATGACTGATAGTGGCGGAGCAGCCGGAATCCCCTCGCTGGGTTTATTGCCCCCAAGACTGGCCCTTTCCACATATGTGCCTCATCCCACACTGACAGCGCTAATAGAATATGCATAGCCCTATTAGCATACAAGCTAATAGTGCCCCAGAGGGAGGGCACGGACATCAAACTTTAAGTAGAAATCAAAACACAGAGAGAGGGAGCGAGAGAGAAAGAGAGAGAGAGAGGAGGGGGAATTAAAAGGACACCATCACCCTAAGAAAACAGGGCCCGAGGCGCGAGAGACGCGTTACACATGCGCTCACACTGCTGGAGTCATCCCTCTTGCGCTAGCACTGATAGGCCTGAAAATGAAATAGGAAAAAAAAGACCAATGAATGTCATTGTGTTAAGGAGACATTGTGAATGAGGTGGCGCACTAATGGAGTCGTCCTGGCTTTTTCACAGCAGAGAAACAGAAACAGATAAAGCCAAGAAAAGTTGGCACCCAATTGTTTAAACAGCGAGAAGACTTTGGGTCCTATCTTTCATCCTGCACAAGGTGCGTTGCAATGCTCATTGCTAACTTACACCCAGCAAACACCCAGTCTATTTTTACACCTTCTGTATCTTCCTCTATCGTTTACATAGCAACAGTGCTTGTGAATATTATTACACTGATAGGCTTGGTGGTCTCAAAATGACGTGTCTATTTCTGGTGTATTGCTATTTGGCATCAGAAAACAGAGGCGTGCCACTGACTAAAAACAACCTAGACAACAGCCAACAGTCAGGTGTTCATTGCTGTCTTGGCAATCAACACAGTACTTGAACTTTTTAAAAAACTGACATGCACTCACACACTCCATGCCTGCACTACTACTTATACCTGCACTATTACACCAACTTTCACTTCCCCTACAACTTTGACATTTAAATAACTTGTTCACTTGTACTTGTTCACTTTACCAGCCTTAAGCTTTTATACTTCTTTATTGCACTAATGTTTATACATGTTCTGTATACAATGATGCTGTCAATCCCTCTTTAATCCCTCCCAAATGCTATTGCACTATTGTCTTGTGTCTCTGGTCTCATGTATGTCTATATCTGTGACCTTGTTGTGTCTCTCATTCTTTTATATTTAGAACTTATTTTGCTGTACTTGTAACTTTGGGAAGGAAAGTAACAACATTATAATCCACTGTATGTCCTGTACATATGCAGTACTGACAATAAATCTACTTGACTTGAAAAAAAAAACAGGCTAATAAGGGAATGGCAAGAGACGCATTGATTGTTGTTTATTGCAAGTTTCGCCCAAAAGGCACCCATGATAAATTTGGAGAATTAGTGCATGCCTTTTAAGCATTTTAAGCCACGCAAGGAATACTTTTCCTGTCATTACGATAGCAAAGACAAACAGACACGCCCTTAATCAAGCTGCGTGATGCGCGGTTGGTGGCTCGTTTATAGATCACTAAAATCTCTAAAAGCTTGTTGTTTTCACAACAAAACCTATTTCCACATCCATTACAATGCAAACCCAGGCCTACGGACGTAAGCAAAGAGGTCACAATTGCTTTTGTGCGGTTTATTTTCGTAATATCATCTACACACAGAACCTAAAACAGGCCTCATTTGCCTCTCTGCACGACTCGAGAAGCCAGATCAAAATCTCAGATCTTCCGTCCAGTAAAACCACCTTGCAAATTCTGGCGCCCACCTGAGACTTATCAGCAAAAGAACAGGCCGCATTCTCTGTGAACCCTGACACCAAAGCAGATACATTTCCGCAAGCCAGTAGAAATGAAAATAGCGCATAAGAAAGCAATTTTGGCCGGCAATCACAAAAAAATGCAGCGCGAGGCTAATGAAGGACTAATTGAGTCACGTCCCGAGACAAGGTGAGCCGTCCGCCGCGTTCTCGGCACCGCACCGGAGTTTGCAGTCATTACCGATATGTTAACCTCGCATGAGGGGCGGAAAGGAAGCGGGTCAGGCGGGTCAAGAATTAAATCCGCAGGAACGGAACCGAGTAGGTAAAATTGCCGGGGAGTTTTCTCACACAGTGTGTAAAAAGAAACACCGTCAATCCATAACTGCATCATTTTCAATAATGGTCCAATTATGAAGTCATGGCTTTTAAGCATTTCTCTGACACCCTCAATATGAGCCATATGGGATAGACTGAGCAAAACGACGGTGCGAAGCATATTGTTCAATTACTTGAATGAATCAATTAGATAGTTGTTCCTTTAGTCCACAACCAGAAACAGAGAAACCTGAAGACAGCATACAGTAAGTAGAGACCTGATTTTTAAGCATGATAAAAATATATATATATATATATATATATATATATATATATATATATATATATATATATATATATATATATATATATATATATATATTAAAAAACATATTATTGCATATAAAAAAGTTTTTATAAAAGTCATCTAACCAAGTAATGTAAAAGAATAATACAGTTTTACTTACAGTATAATGAACAACCAGATTCACAATACCCTAAAAACTGAAAGAAATGAGATACTCAATGTATATTATACAAAAATAATATATACTATTAACAGTAATATGTGTAAGAATTATACTTTGTATATACAGTATCCAGTCAAAAGTTTGGAAACACCTTAAATTCAGTGTTTTTTAATCATTTAAAAATGTTCTCAATTGTAGATTGATTGTAAAGTAATCCAAATTATGAAGAAAAACATATTTTTATTATTTAGTAAACCAAAAAAACAAGTTTATTTTCATTTTTTATATTTTAGATTGGTCAAAGTAGGGAACTTTTGCTTAGATAACAGCTTTATAAGGTAGAGTCACCTGAAATGGTTTTCAGTTAACAGCTGAGCTGAACTTGTCAAGAGTTAATTAACTGAATTTCTTGCCTCTGGTGTAAAGTTGTGAAGAGGTAGAGTTGGTATACAGTGAATAGCCCTATTTAAGTAATGTTCTCTTCCATATTATAGCAATAACAAATCAATTCAGATTGTCTGAAGATAAGCTACACTGAAATTTTTCAAGAGCTTAGAAAGTACCCTCAAGTGCAGTCGCAAAGACCGTCAAAAACATTATGATGAAACTGGCCCTCATCAGGACCGCCTCAGGAAAGGAAGACCTACTGTTGCACAGGATAAGTTCATTAGAGTTACCAGCCTAGCTCTCAAGACTAGCTCTCACAATAACTTTTTACTTTACTTTTTAGTGTTTTATGTTTACCTTAATCTGTTCTAATATCATATAATCTAAGGTTTTAGAAGCAAGATAATTTAGATAAATGCTGTTAGATAAGGTGCCTATGTCAGTATAGGTGTTTATATAAGGGTAAATAAGGTACAGTACAGCTCTGGAAAAAAATAAGAGAACATTTAAAAATGATGAGTTTCTTTAATTTTACCAAATTAAAAACCTCTGGAATATAATCAAGAGGAAGATGGATGATCACAAACTGTCAAACCAAGCTGAACTGCTTTTATTGTTGCACCAGGAGTGGCATAAAGTTATCCAAAAGCAGTGTGTAAGACTGGTGGAGGAGAACATGACAAGATACAGGATATGGTTATTCCACCAAATACTGATTTCTGAACTCTTAAAACTTTATGAATATGAACTTGTTTTTTTTTTTAGGTCTGAAAGTTCTGCATCTTTTATGTTATTTCAGCCATTTCTCATTTTCTGCAAATAAATGCTTTAAATGACAATATTTTATTTGGAATTTGGAAGAACTGTCGTGCATAGTTTATAGAATAAAACATCAACGTTCATTTTACTCAAACATAAACCTATAAATAACAAAATCAGAGAAACTGATTTAGAAACTGAAGTGGTTGCTTATTTTTTTTTCCGGAGCTGTATATAGCTTTATATATATATATTTTTCAATGCCCTAAAATGTCCTATAGACATGCCTGAGCAACATTTTATCTCGCAACATGCAAGATAAAGCCTCAAAACTATTGTACCGATACTCAGCTCTACAAAACTACTCAAAAACCATACTGCACGCATTCCAAATTCCCCACTATTTTAATGAGGGTGCTGTATAATTAAATTTGGCACATATTTTATGGGATTTTTATTGTTAAAATACGTTTAACAGTTCTGTTCTCTGACTCAGGCAGACCCATAAAACCTCCGCTCTGCAGCGACTGGTGCGATATTAAAAAAGCAGACGCCGTTAAGAGGCATCGGCTTTGTCTTTAATTGGGAATTGGGGCAGGAGGGACGACGGAGCGCAGACCTGCTCATCAAATGGCTTTTATTTGCATGTTTTACTGCCAGGGTCGCCAGTTTTTTAAGTGTCTCCTTCTGGCTAACGTCGACTAACAAGGTCCCCCCCCCCATCACCACCTCCGCCAGACGTGTTCCGCAGCTCAATTCATCAATCCAAACTTCAGCAGCACAGTAAGCGAGATGCGTACCTTTCAGGTCAATGGAAATCGATCAAAGTGTCAAAACTCCGCATCAAGGTTGACGCGTGACGGCGATGATGACGCCTTGGAACCGACTCAAGCGCTACAGCCAAGCGGCTTCCTAAACCTGCAGATACTACGAGGTGCTGAACTGGAAAGTCCGAAACCATCGGGTTCAATATTCACAACATTAGCTTAAGATAAATTCAAGTAGTATGGTGGGCGCTGTAAATGTCTGAGGTTCTTTTTTGGTCTATACAGATGGTTTGGCAGAGTGACAAAGCAAACTGGGCCTGGGCCCAAGCTCCAACCTCTATTTCATGGCGGCTTAGCACTCTCGCCTCCTCCAGATTACAGCCGCGGCGCTTTAAGGGCGCTGAGCCGAGATCAAATCATTTACAAAAGGCCCATCCGCTACACTGACGTTAATTTGAGCGGCAGAATAAAGAGCGATGAAAATCGCCATCGTCGCCGCGCCGAACGCCACCGCCAGCCCCTATTTGATTGGACGTGACTGCGATTGATAGCGAGCCGATGGTGTTAATACTAAGAATGATCAGGTGATTAGAACCATAAGTGCTTTAAGAGCGTGTGTGCGAGCGTGTGAGTGCAGAGTGAGAAATGTAATACGAGCTGTGGGTGCGTCCCTGAGGCTTTACATAGTGCCTGCTCTACAGATCACACACACATGCACACACACACAAGAATCTTGGTCACTGGGCCCCCAGCCCAGGCTCTTGAAGACCTTAGTCTATAAACACACACACACACTCACACAGCAAACACCGGTATTAACATACACGGGGTATTAACATTTACAAGCAAACACTAGCCAGCATAGCATCACGCTGCTAATCTTTACAGTTATTATTATGATACCTGCATAATGTTTATACGCAAAAGGAAGCAATATATAGAGAAAAAAAATGTGCAAAATAAAGTCACCAGTATATGCATATTCACATTTCACAAGTCCACATGGGAATATGCATGTGTTTAAACATAGAATGTAAATCAATGTACCTGTCACAAATAAATACAATCTATCTATTGATATATTTGTGCATTTGTGCACGAATTTAAATTTTAAACTGATTTAGTGTTTAAATAAAGGTTGTTTACAGGTTGTTGTTTTTTTCCAACATCAGCAACAGAAGAAATTTATTTAGTATACTTCTCTATTAGAAATGTTTGTACGGCCAGTGGTGATTTTTCTGTATAAGGTAATTCTGTGTGTAATGCATTAAAAAACTGTATAGCTGTACTGTCCAAAGAAAATACAAAACAATTAAGCAATATTTGGCCAAATGTGAAATTGTTACAAAATGTTTTTAATTGTCAAAATTTCTAAATGTTGGTCTGAATGTTTTTTTTTTATTATTTAATTATTTATTACTTTTGGATTTATATCTGTCACATTTTGGATTGTTTGGCAGAACTGGAACAACTTAAGGGGGCTATTTTATTTACCTGCTATTAAGAACTAGCCAAATTTTGTCATATACAGTGTTTTTTCTTTACAACTAATTTAACTACCTCAAATCATTTTCAGATTATAAAGAAACCATGTGGTTAGTAATGCTACTAAAGGATATACTGCAGATAATATTTCAGCTAAACATGTTGCTAACTAAAAAGCTAACACTTTTCATCTAATGCTAACAAGCTATCTAGATTATCTTTAAAGGACACAGTGAGACATTATTATATTGATGGTAAGAGATATGACCTTTTGAATAGATGGCTGATATCATTTAAAAAACTTAGCTTTAAACTAGAATACTTTACTTTTACTGGCATCTGCTTTAGCCAAACAGGGTTTTTCTAGAATATATTGCCACAAGCACACTTAGGTGTGCTTAAAATATTTTTTTCTTAGTTAAAAGTAAATATGCATTTTCTATATTCTTAAGGCAACATTATGTAGCATTTTACATTCAAATAACAGCTTTATTTTTATTTTGATGCTCCACTGCCTCTATCATCACTTCTCCGGGTTTAGCATGCTGATAACTGCACTATGCAACTTTGGTGAGGTGGGTTTTATAACTTTAACTATCTTATATCATTTTAGGATTATAAAAAAACATCTGGTTAGTAATGCAACTAAAAGATATAGATAATATTTTTGGCAAGCAAGTAGAAACAGTCAGCTAACACTTTTCAGCTATAGCTAGCAAGCTTAGCTGATTAGCTGTAAAGACACAGTGAAACATGTTATTGCTGGTAAGAGATATGGCTTTCTGATTATATGGCTTATAGTTAAAAGTTAAAACATCTAACTTTATTCCAGAAAACTTAATAACTCTTGGTAATTTGGTGCATGCAAGCTAAATAACTTGTTAGCTACCAAACCACCTTGTTTATTTAACGTGTCTGCGATTTTTCCCATTCCTTAAGTATCTGAATACAGTAGACATTTTGATTTTGCACAATTTAAGTTTATTTATCAATTGAAAAGCACGTTCTCTAATACAACAACAGTTTTAAAGTTGCTGGTTGTCTGTCTAAGTTCTTATTAGTTGTATAATTTTTTTAACTGAATATCTGTAAAGTAAAACTTAGTCATTAGCAGATCATATAAATACATTTTAATTCATTGGGATTAAGAGGTTATTTTCCCTCTTGGGACCCACTGTTTCAAAAGATGCATGGATAAATATTGTACAGTTAAGTTACACACACAAGTTTTCCAGAATATTTTCCCCCAAACTTGTTTTGTGCTTAACGTAGTTTTTTTTTTTTTTTTTACATTGAAACAATAATGAGTATTGTATGTATTCTTAAAACAACATTATGTAACAAAACCCAGAACCCAGAAGTTATTTACTGTCAGTCCACATGATTCTTTCACATTCAGAGACAGTTCTGTATTTCTCAGCTTATCCAGGAATGCATGTGAAAAGATTGCTCTTGAGGGTAATGCATACTTTTGTTGGATTCCATTGTTTTTACTTTTTGTATGTTGTTCCAAGAACATGGTTTCAGTGACTGAGGGATGAAGAAAACCAAGAATGTGCCACTTTACTGTGTCCGTCCACATGATTCTTTCCCATTTATTGACTGTTCTGTGTTTCACAGCTTGTCCAGAAATGCATGTGTAAAGATTGCCTTTAAGGGTTTGAATTTAATTGAATACTTTCAGACTCTAGGAGAAGCTCAGGAGCAAGGATGACCAATTTTCACAAAATGTTGCTTCAAGATAATATTAAAAACTGTGCAAATATCTCTAAAACAGATACATGGAAACCAATTCAGATGCAAGTGAACCAGAATAGTTAAACCCTTGTGGTTTATGTTAATGGGTATTTTATACAAGTGTGTAATACTGTATGAATATACACATGCATACTTTTGTTAGCTTCCAATTTTTCCTACTTTCAGCATGTTGTGTACATAGCTCTTAAGACAAAGAACATGGTTTTAGTGACTAAGGGAAGAAGAAAACCAAGAATGAGCCACTTTACTGTGTCAGTCCACATGATTATTTCACATTCAGTGATTGTTCTGTGTTTCACAGCTTGTCCAGAAATACATGTGTAAAGATTGCTCTTGAGGGTTTGAATTAAATTAAATACTTTTAGACACTAGAAGAAGCTCAGTCTAAACAATTTAATGGAATGACAAATACTCATAAAATACTGTTTCAAGATAATATTAAACATCTTTGGAACAGATCCATGGAAATTAATTCAGCTTTTATTTTTTTATTTTTTTTGTATGTTCTTCACATACAAGACCAAGAACATGTCTTAGTAACTAAGGGGTAAAAAAAAGAAGAATTAGACACTTTACTATGTTTTTCACAGTAAATGATTCACATTTAGTGATTGTTCTGTGTTTCACAGCTTGTCCAGAAATGCTTCTAGGAGAAGCTCAGGACCAAGGACAACCAATTCTCACAAAATATTGCTTTAAGATAATATTAAAAACTGTGCAAATATCTCTGGAACAGATCCTGGGAACCAATTCAGCTGCAAGTGAATCCGAAAAGTTAAACCCTTGTCCCTATGTTTATAGGTATCTTATACAACGGTGTAATACTGTATGAATATACACATGCAAACTTTTGTTTTCTTCCACTTTTTTTTACTTTCTGTATGTTGTTCACGTAGCCCCTAAGACCAAGAACATGGTTTCAGTGACTGAAGGACGAACATAACCAAGAATGAGCCACAGTGGTTCCAACTTTTGAGGAATGAAGGTGTAGCCTGATTGTTTGTGAGGCCCCTCTCACCTTCCTGGACGTAAAAGCTCCGCTCCAGCCGCTACGTCCCACCAGGAGGTGTGCGTGAGGAGGGGGGGGGGGGGGGGGCTCCATGACTGTGCCCCTGCGAGCCATGCTACCACGCTTGGCTTCCACGAGAGATTGAGTGGGGGGCTGCACAGAAGGAGCCATTGTTGATTACTCATTACTTAACCTGTAATGCGTTCCGCCCCTTTTGTCTGCATGGCATGCTTCTTTTCTCCCCCCCTTCTCCACCTCCTTTCCCTTCTTCCCTCTCTCCGCTCTCTCCCTCTCTTCCTAAATAAATGGAAAAATATTCCCAGCCCCAGGCTAGCGCTGAACTTCTCACTCTCTGCATCCAATTTGGAGCCACTGCTCCCTATGATGTAACCCGACAGTCCTAACACAGGGGAGAGGCCACTGAGCGAGAGAGAGAGAGAGAGAGAGAGAAAGAAAGAGAGAGAGAGGAGGATGGAGCCACAGAGTGCACTTCAGACCTCCAAGGTTGCATTCTTAACCTCACTATTTAAAATCCAATAACACTTTATGAATGTTTCAGGTTGGAGTCATTAATGGTGGCCAGCATCTGTTTCCAGAAGAATGCAAATTAGCGACGGCCCCTCCAGCTCCCTTTTCCTTTGGTTTTCCTGAGCTGAACCGCTGCTCCAAACTCCATGACTTCCTCAGATGATTGCCTATAAGGAGGCCTCTTTGTCAGTCTAATCTTGCATCTAGTCTTTAGTTCTAAAAGTAGATAGTATCTCACAAATGACATAATGGCTAAAAAAACATATGACGGAAAACAGCTCAAACCAACGTTCAAGACTCTAAATTATGACATATGACAAAAATAAAAGGGTTAACTAGGGGTGTACCATATCGTATCAAACACATTATTGTGATCATTTTTTTTTATAAAAAAAAAATGGAAAAAATAAAAATTTGGGGATGTTGGCGTGATAGTAAAATGTTTTGAAATTAGTCAATTTACATAATGGCTAAAAAAAAAACATATGATGGAAAACAGCTCAAACCGATGTTCAAGACACTTAATTACGACATATTACAAAAATAAAAGGGTTAACTAGGGGTGGGCCATATCGTATCAAACACATTATTGTGATTTTTTTTTAAATAAAAAAAAATGGAAAAAATAAAAAAAATCCATATTGTGATGTTGGCGTGATAGCAAAATGTTTTGAAATTAGTCTATTTACATAATGGCTTAAAAAAACATATGATGGAAAACAACTTAAACTGATGTTTAGGACAATAAATTTTGACCTATGAAAAAAATAAAAGGGTTAACTAACACATTATTGTGATTTTTTTTTTTATGAAAAAAAAGGAAAAATAACAAAAATCCATATTGTTATTATGGAGTGATAGTAAAATGTTTTGTAATTCGTCTATTTAGTTTTGTTTTGCTTTTTATTGTAAAGCTTTAAGAATATTTTTAAATAATTGTTTATGTTTGCGTTAAAAAAAAATCCGCACTTACATTACATTATTTTTACATTGCTATATTATTAGCATTTTGCACAAAATCAGAGTTTTAATAAGTTTACAAAACAGACAATGACAATTAAACAACAACTGATTACATCTAATTTAATATTCAATTTGATAGGACTACATTATTACACACAAGTAAAGTTGCCACTGCTTAATATTGAGCAGTAAGCCAACCAGAGCTATATCATGGACCCATGGGTGAAGGAGATTCATGGAAAGTTCATAGTAAGTTTATTCGATTTTTCTCTACCTCAGTGTTCCTAGAGCCTGCTGAAATAGTTCAACAAGATGGCTATTTTTAGTAATTTCATATCTTACTCATGTTTAGCAAATAAGCTAGCGTAAGCATTTCCCCCCAGAGTTTTTACGTCCACCTTAAATTCCACCTTAAATGTGGCAACTCGACCAGCAGTTCCAAAACAAGTCATATCTGTAGTCAAACTAACATTCTAGACATGTCTCACTTTTAGTAAATTCATATCTTACTCATGTTTAGCGCACGTTAGCATTAGCATTCCCTCCCCCCAGTTTTCACTTTCACTTTAAATTCCACCTTAAATGTGGCAACTCGACCAGCAGTTCCAAAACAAGTCATATCTGTAGTCAAACTAACATTTTAGACATGTCTCACTTTTAGTAAATTCATATCTCACTCATGTTTAGCGCACGTTAGCATTAGCATCCCCTCCCCCCAGAGTTTTCACTTCCACCTTAAATTCCACCTTAAATGTGGCAACTTGATCAGCAGTTTCAAAACAAACTGTAGTTTTAGTCAAAATAATGTTCTATTTTCTCTCTTACTCAGTGTTAGTCTGCTAGAGTAAAGGCTTTTCTGACTCTGATGGTGAGTAGAACATTTTGAGAATTACAGTGTATATTTACATTACATACACTGTTGTAGTGTTATTAAATAATGACAATAATAAAATTATTGTAATTGTTAGGTTAATTATTCATGTAAAAACATTGTGTGTTCCTTACAATAACAACAATAGTTTTTTTTTTTTTTTAACTTTCATATCTGATCAATATCTGGTCTTTTATTTTCAGCACATGGCAGCATCACCCAATGTTATTATTATTTTTTTTTTCATTTTGCCTTGTCAGAATTTTAGATCAGTAGTTATGAGCTTAAAATGTATGTTATTTTTCCATTTTTATTTGTTTAACAATCAATTAAACAAAAAAAACAGATAAATCAATTATCAAAATAGTTGCTGCAGCCCTATTTAAGTTTTTTGTCATATTCCCAAGAATATCATTATCACTAAGAAAGCACTCAAATATCGTGATATTATTTTTAGGGTCATATTCCTCACCAAATCAGAGTAAGTTACTGTTGTGAACAAGACAGATTCTATTAACTGTTTGAAACAGTTAAACATACAAAACACAATATTTCACTTTTTTTCTGTGATATATTCTTAAAATGAATACAATATTTTTAATTGTTTTGTCATGTCACCAAACATATCTCTATTTAAAAAATACACTGAAACACAGATAAAAAACAACTACATTTTCTCTAAAATATTGTGATATTATATTATATGTTACCTTCTGGCTCTCTGCCTTTAGTTAGGCTGTTTTATTCAGTTCTGCCGGAGTCATTTGCCACACTCTGATAATGTTTTAATATTCTCAGTTTTGCATAAATCCAGTAAAAACTAATACCATCTCTCTGCTTTCCTCCGAGTTACTGACTGCCCACCTGTCTGACCCGATACCGATGTTGGACCCTCAGGCTCTCGCGTCTCCTGTCCAGCCAGACTGATGGAAGTTTCTGAAGTCAGCTCTTCTCCACCACCACCACAGATCAGCTGCTCATCGACCATCTTACTCTCCACTACAGATTACATCCAAGCCATTAGTGGCGCTATTACACTCCTGAGTACATAAAACCTATATGGATGTATAAAAGACTTTTTAAATTTTAATTTAAAAGCCGTTAGACCAGTGGTAGGATGGTCCCCCCTTTAATGTGAGTCTTGGTCCTCCCAAGGTTTCTTCCTCCTCCTGCAGCTCTGAGGGAGTTTTTCCTTGCCTCCGCGCTCACTGGGGGTTCTGTATTATGTATATTCTATGTTTAATGTTTTGCCTGATTCTTTGTCCTGTAATCATGTTTCTGTAAAGCTGCTTTGTGCCAACACCTGTTGTAAAAAGCGCTAAACAAATAAATTTGATTTGATTTGATTTGATATTATGTGGGGGTCATTTTAGAGTATACAGAATAGTTTTCAGTTGTTTGATATATTATAATATTATATATATTATTTAACATAAAAAAAAACTTTCATTTATTTTACTGCAGTAGAATATTCTTGAAATGAACAAAATATATTTTTGTTTTGTGTTTTGCAATATTCTTTTATCACCAAGAATGTCGCCAAGAATATCGCTATTGCAACTACAGTGAAAATCGCCCAGCTCTAGGTCAACCATCCTAAAACTGTAAACCGCAGCCAATTTAGGTGCGTAAACGTCTCATAAGGCAGACGTCAATACAAACAGTGGCACGAAACATCGGTGTGTGCTCACCGAGTGATGCTGAAAATCAATGTCAAGGTCAATGTGCAAAGAAACCGCCTCCAACTCTGCGCAAAGTGGCCTGGGCAACCTTAACTGCCCGGGAGTTCTGGAGGGTTCTGCAGCGAGGGAGGGAGTCGTGGCAGATTGAAATGGTACACTTCGCACCGACCAATCTCAAGCATGACTTCATGCCGGGCTGTCACACGCCGCAGGGCAGCGTTCTCTTCGAATTGGCACAAATGCGCTTGGATACGACGCAGGCAGAAAACCACCGCTGCGGTTGGAAATGAACGTATGCTGCTTATGGTTTGACATAATCAAGGGGGTCTGCGCGAGTTCCCATCGCTGCGTTGTTTCATTTGAGCGAGAAATGGCGCTCAATCACACTCTGGACTGGACTGAAAGAAGGAAAGAAGGGGGACAAGCAAGCATGCAAGCTGGCACTGAGAGCGTTAGTAGCAGCAGTGATGATGATCATAGTAATGACGTAGCAATGATGATGATAATAATGATGATGATGATTATGATTGAATGCCTACACAGATGACTGAAAGCAGGTCCATTTTATTTGGCCGGTCTGGTTCTGGGGGGAGATTTGCTTTGTTTGTTGGCTTCTGACCCCCGTGTGTGATTGTGGGTGCGTGAGACGTGACCCCCTGAATGAGTGTGTAAGCATATGTGCGTGAGTGTGTGCGCGTGTGTGTGTGTGTGTGTGTAAGAGTGTGTAAGAGTGTGTGTGTCTGTGCAGTGTCAGGCCCATTATGAGCTGATAAAAACTCCAGGGCCAGGTCCATCCATCATGTCCCGCCTCTAATCAGCATGTTTGTCACTGTAACTAAACAGAGCCCTGAGCCGCGCCACCATGCGATTGGCTGTGACAGGGCGAAATAAATCTGCCTCCAGCCAATCGGTGGCATGCAGTGGAGCGTTGCGGCGGAGGTGACGGGCGGTTGAGGGTCTCAACCGGCGCGAGATTAGGTCCGCCGTGTCCGGCCTCAGACTCGGAGGAAACAGCGAGCGGCAGTGAAATGGCTCTGAGAGGAGGAGCGGCTCTACAGGCCTGTTCAGGGGGAGTTTTGGTGCTGGAATTTGGACAGTTCTATTTAAAAGTGGTTAGAGGAACCGGGCTCTGTCTGTAGTACTACAGGCGTTTGTCGTGTTCACTTTTCTAGTTCTAGCTTAGATCACACAGCTTTGGATCACACAGAGATCCAAGTAAGCAAAGTAGAGGTGGGGCGATATGGCCCTAAAATAATATCACAATATTTCTGTATATATATATTTTTTTAGATATTTAGAGATATTCTTGTTATCAAAAAGAAAAAATGAAAAATACAGAAAACTAACTGCACCAAAATATATGTTATAATTTGATGTAATATAGCAGTTCCTTAAATTCAACTTAGCAAGCAGCAGTAACAAAATTGTAACAAAAAATAACATAATACTTTAAAAAACGCTATCACATTATGTTTATTTATTTTTTTTTAATCACAACAATACAATACACCACACCCCTAAAACAGTGTCTCTATATTTTATATTCAAGGGGCCTTTTTTGTCTTTTCAGTATCTCAGCTCAGTCAAAACCTTTAGGAAACCTGAATCAACTATATACCAAAAAGTAATCAATCAGTTTGTGCACTTTGAAAGTAAAACCGACAAAAACAAAACAAGAGTATTAGTATAATAACTGTTTAAAACATAGAAAAAATATATATTTTAAAAAGTTGGCTACCAAACATCAACAAACTTCAACTTAGCAATACACAGGAAAAACCATCTTAACCTTTAAAACTTGAACTTTCTTCTTTTGACACAGTGTGAGATTTACAGAATTACACTGTCAAAAGCTTAAATATATTTATATGTATATATTTACATATTCCTGAAAATATGTTACATGCAAAAACATTGTATCGCAAAAATCTTAACTTTTTTTTAATTAACTTTATTGTAAAAAAAATTCTATTACAAACCTTTCAGTTGATCCATTCGATCCATTTTGACAGAATTAGAATGTAAATGAGAATTATCCGATTATGACGCCAACAAGTAAATATCAACAAAAAATGATTTAAAAATAGAGATCTTACAAAAATAGAAGCCTGGGAAGTTTGTCTTAACAAGGTTTTTATGTAACATTGACAACATGCATTCAACAGTAGAATTACAGTGATCATATCACAATTTTAAGCACAGTATTTGATTAAAGGTTAATTAAAAGGGTTAGCTTCCTTAATTCCTTCCTTAATACAGAGTACACACAATAAATATATATTTCTATAACTAGTGTGCCAGTTAGTAAATTAACTGTCCTACACATTCTTGGTAAACTATTGTGAATTCTTTGGCAACCATTTGGTTTACTATATCTTTTGAGTTCTGGAGTTCCACATAGGGTTCTACTGTAGGCTGATGAAATTGGAGAGACTAATTATAGTAGTAATGAATGGAGTTGTGAGAATGAAGAACTGAAGGTGGGGCTTACAGTATATACAGAGTAACGAGAAAATAATTTCGCATATGGACTACCCTGCATATACTGTATGAGTCTAGGTATGTATTGTAGGTGTTTATGTATCGTATGTGTTTTAAATAATAGATTCAATTCATTTAAGTAAATCCTAAAACAAAACATGTTTTGTTTGTTAGAGTGTAAGTAAACATTTAGGGGAACATCTAGGGGTGGGCGATATGGCTCTGAAATAAAATCACAATATTTCATGGTATTTTTCGCAATAACGATACTTTTGGTGATATGACAAAAAACTGAATTAAAAAGAAATATCTCAAGAATACACTACTGCAACAAATTTAATATTAAAATTGTATTATTGCATACATATTGCACAAGCCTGAGATATTAAAAAATGCAAGAATTTTATGAGACTTGTAACAGAAGTAAATGATCCAAAATGTCATGATACTAATAATGCACTCCATATATAAAGAATTAAAGTAAAATTAATGATACTGGACATATATAATCTGTCTCTAGTAGGCACTGCATATAAGCGCAATAAGAACAGTGTAAAAAAAAATGTTGTTAAAAATAGTCAAAAATTAGTACCCTGATGTGATAATTAGAGGTGCGTGATATAGCACAATATTTCAGGGTATAATATTGTTCATGATGTTAAAAAATGGCACATTCTTAATTCCACTACATTTTACTCTATTACAAATTATTACAAAATGATGACATTGCTTATTACAGTTAAATTTCTGCCATATTGTACATAACACACCATATTTACAGGTCTACCTTCTTTTCGGTTCTTCTCGTCTTACAGTTGATTTATTAGAAAACAATCTAATAAATGTCCTGGCGATTGTTTGACATTATGAAATTGAGAGCGGTAAACAAGCAAACAAAAAGAGGAGAAAAGAAGAAGAAGAGAGAAGAGGAATGCTGAACATGTGCACAGAAGCATGTTCTCTGCCTGAAGCACAGTCTGTGGCTTGCTGGTCTGGATCTCATGTGGCGCTTGGGTTATTTTGTTTACTTCTGTTTCCTCAAGCACCACACAGAAGCTATGGTGTCGATGACCACACACACACGCGCACACATACTAATACACACACACACACACACACATTTACTTATACACACATTAACCTGTAGATAATGGGCCTTCTTTGTTTCTACTGGACCTATATAGTGTTTACCACCAAACCTGTGAGAGCAGCTAAACATGAGGAAATCAGGGCCGGCTCTGTTGTTCTGCAGGCCTGACAGCCCACATCATAACAGCGGTCCCCTCCGAAACCATCCGGCTGTGGAGCGGGCCCAACCGGGACGGGCTCCCCTCGCCGGATTTTTACGACTGAGAACAGTAACACACATCAGCTTTTTCATAGCCTGTCAAAAATCTACAGTTCTCTAGCTTTTCTCTCCTCCGCGCTGGAGGGAAGAGGAGCGTGGAAAGAAACGGCTCTATTAGCCGTGGGTGGTGGCCGCCGCCGGGAGAGGCTATAAAGAAATAAGAGCGAGGTGAAGCGGCAGAAAGTGTGCGTACTGGAGCAGAGAGGATGTATTGTGGCAGGAGGGCTGATTATAGGAGGAGTATAGCATGGAAATAATGGTGCAACCGGACTACTCTAGGAAACCACAGTCGTCATGGAGTTTAGACTTTCATAAAAATGCCACTTTTTTAAAAATGCACTTTTAAATCAACTTTAATTAACTGTAATTGCAGCTTCATTTCTCTTTTTTTTCTGTGTTTCTTGTTTTTTTACATACACTGCCTGCCCAGAAAAATGGTTACACACTCTAATATTTCATAATCCAGTGTTGCATTAATTTTTCCACCAAGATCTTGATTGCATTGATGATGGTAGAGTATGACCTCTGCACAAATCAGCTCTTCTCCAGCACATCCCAAAAATTCTCAATGAGATTAAGATCTGGACTCTGTGGTAAACTTTCAATCCATGTGTGAAAATGACGATCTCATGCTCCCTGAATCACTCTTTCACAATTCCAGCCCCATGAATCCTGACATTGTCATCTTGGAATATGCCCATGCCATCAGGGAAGAATTCCAAAATCTATTAAAGGAATAACCTGGTCTATATTCAGGTAGTCAGCTGACCCTATTCTTTTAGCACATACTGTTGCTGAACCTAGACCTGACTAACTGCAGCAACAACACAAGATTATTTACTTACTTAAATCCAAGTGACGACTTTTTTTTTTTTTTGCCAAGTAGTGTAGTGTAGAGATTAATTGAAACATATATAAGAGATACCAGTTTTTGCAACAACAATGACTGTCAAAAATACATTCCCTGAAGAACTTTTAAGGTTCTTCAATTTGAAACTCTAGAGGAACCCTCCAGGTGTTTTGTTTCATAAAGTCTCCTCAAAGCACCTTAAGAGGTTCCTCCACTGTTTCAAATTGAAGAACCCTAAAAGTTTCTCAAGGAACTTATACACTTACACTCAAACGTCTGGACACACCTTAAATGTAGTGGTTAAATTAATTGTTTTTAACGAAAAACAAGTTCTACATTGTAAATGAATACTAAAGTCATTCAAACTATAATAAATAAAACAAAATCAAGTATTTAGTAAACAAAAAAGTGTTAAATAAACCAGATTTTTAAATGTAGCACCTCTTGCTTAGATGACCTCTGGCTTTGCACATCTTGGCTGGATTTTCTCAGTCAGCTTTATGATGTAGAGTCACCTGGAATTTAGGCTTTCAGTTAACAGCTGTGCTGTACTTGTCAAGAGTTAATTGAATAACTAAAATTTTTTGCCTCTTAATGTGTTTGAGAGCATCATTTGTAAAGTTGTGTAGAGGTAGAGTTGGTATACAGTGAACAGTTCTATTCGATAACTTAAAAAAAAAAATTCAATAACTTTAAAAATATCCTCAAGTGGAGCAGCAAAGACCATCTACAATGTTATCATGAAACTGGCACTCATCAGGATCACTACAGAAAGAACAAGAGTTACCCCTGTTGCCCAGAATAAGGAAGAAACCTTAGGAGGACCAAGGCTCACAAAAAAGGGGGGGGGGGGGGGGGCATTCTACCACTGGTCAAAAAATTCAATTACACAAACAAGAATGTGTGTCCAAACGTTTTACTGGTACTGTACTTTTAACAGTCACTATACTTACAAAAGAAGCCTATTGGGAAACCTGACAGAAAAAGGGCTGAGCAATATGACTGAAAAATATCCTGATATGCTTACAAATAACTCAGATATAATAATAATATGATAGAGAATGATTTTGTACAGTACTTTTTAAAGTACTGGATAGAGCACCATCATTAAAGACCAAGGAGTTCCACTGCTCCAAAGCTCAATGCTGATATCTATGTGCCATCCCCATTAACCCCTGGTTGATTTTTTAGATATTCAACCTGACAGTAATACTAAAATGATTGTGTAACTTGGCGTTGTAACTCGTTAGTTTAATTCTATTGTAGAGCCAAAGAAATTATAATGAGTAGTTATATTAAGAGAGTAAAGAACTGAAGTGTTGGTCTAATGAATCAGGCACTAAACAAATAATAATAAGGCACTAAACAAAAAAATAAAAAGTATATATACAGCTCTGGGAAAATTTAAGAGACCACTTCAGTTTCTGAATCAGTTTCTCTGATTTTGCTATTTATATATATATATATTTGTAAAATTAACATTGCTGTTTTATTCTATAAACTACAGACAACATTTCTCCCAAATTCCAAAATAAAAATATTGTAATTGATAGCATTTATTTGCAGAAAATGAGAAATGGCTGAAATAACAAAAAAGATGCAGAGCTTTTAAAGTTTTAAGAGTTCAGAAATTAATATTTGGTGGAATAACCCTGGTTTTTAATCACAGTTTTCGTGTATCTTGGCCTGTTTTCCTCCACCAGTCTTACACACTGCTTTTGGATAACTTTATGCCACTCCTGGTGCAAAAAATCAAGCAATTCATCTTGGTTTAATGGCTTGTGATCATCCATCTTCCTCTTGACTGTATATATATATATATATATATATATTACCACATTGTAGTTCTGAATGTAACCTTTCTCCGTAAAAAAAAAAAAAAAAAACATTTTCAATAATAAATAAATAAATAAATAAATTCTCCCCCTTCCCTACTATTGCCTCCCCCAGTGCGCTGTTAATGGTTTAATAACACGTCTGTTTTTTATTTTTAACACTGGTAGTTAGCCGGGATCACATTTCTCACTCCACCGGTTAGGGAGCGAGAAAAAAAAAGAAAGGCGTAAAAAAAGAGACATGCATTCATTTCTGCAATGTAAAATGACACTATATCAAATCAAGCATTTCCATATGTTGGCTGTTGGGGCACTGGTGCTCTGTATGTGTGTGTGCTCTTAAATGTGTGTGTGTGTCTGTGCGTAAATGTGTGTGTGCGTGAGACTGAGCAGCAACTGACTATCAGGAATGTGACACAGATGCAGAGGATGTGATGGGCTAGGGAGCCACCTACTGTGAGGACTGGAGATTGGTCTTCTGTGGGTTTCTATAGCAGCATGTTTCCCACAGACCAGCCTGAGCTTATGGGGAGGATGAGTTTCTAGTACAGAGCATAAAAAAACACTAATCTAAAATAAAACAGGTTTTCTTCATAATATTAATCAGTTTATTGTGGAACGCTCATTGAGAAGGCTCGAACACTATAACAGCAGAAGGTTCCAATTGGTAAAGATGCTTATGTACAATATATACTATATGTATATGTATAAAAAGGCGATGCAAATGATTTGTTTTGAACGATGTTGCAAAAAAGAAACTCTGAGAGTTTGAGGCTAATTTTAACATTAAAATAGGTGAAAAAACTTAATTATTTAGTTTCTTCTATTTAGTGTCGTAAAAAATTGAAAAGAGTTTTCATCCATTTTCCATATTTGCTTGTTTTCCTTTCTGCTCCTCACAATCAGAATATTAATCTTCACTCGATTGTGCATTTTTTTTTTCCATTGTTTTCCATTTTTGAATCTTGTAATGTTTGATTATAAGGATAGAAAAATCTAAAAACAATTATATAAAAAATAAATATTTATAAAAACCCATTTTTCTTTACTATTTTAAATAGAAAAATGTAATAATTAAACTTTACACCCAAATGTCTGTTTTCAAATTTAGCCTCAAATGGTTTGAAAATTAAACTGATAAACATTTGTGCTTTCATAAGAGAGCTGAGCAATATGAGCAATATGACAATATTGTATCACAGTATAACATGATAAATTTGTTATTGTTATAAGTGACATGCATTTCGGTCTATAAGTATATCAGTAAAAAACACACTGACCAACTGCACTGTAATTTCATTACAGATTGTATAACTGTAAAAAGACCTGCATAGCTGAATGGAGAAAACATTTTATATAATAATCACTGTATTTAAATAACTGTATTATTTAATTTGTTTTTTGTTTTTTTATATTAATGCATTTTGTCTGTGTGTGCATGTTATGATGATAAATATTGTTTAAATATTGTTAAAATATATTTAAATATGTTGATGTATTATTTTTACCTCATCACTCAGCACAATTTGATGAATATTGTAAATGTTCTTTATCAGTTTCTGTTCAAACCATCTACTAAATCCTAGGTTAATGTTTCAGCTATTTATTTATCTTAATGCAGAAACTATTGTACACTACTTTGTACTGTTTTGTTTAGAAAATAGAAATGTTACATAAAATAGTATAGTTATGAGAGTGAAACACTGAAGTAACGGTTTATATACAGGGTCTAATGAGTTAAGCACTGAGCATGAACAAATTTAATACTATTAAAACTACAGGTTTCAATTTTCTAGATTTCTACATCTGTATTGACTTTAATCATTCCTGTTTTTGTTCAATGCAGAATACTCTACTCTACTATTAAGAGACATCCGAAAGCTTGAGACAGAGGAAAAAAACAGGAGTAAAAACGATGTAGAGAACTTCATGGCATCTCCTTGAACCCTAGGTTAATGATTGTTTAGCTATTAATACAAATGCAGAAGCTTTCAGGAGCTGTGGAGTTCCACAGGGTTCTATTGTAGGGCCGATGAGACTGTTGTTTACTGTTGAATATAATGAATCTTTTAGTAGTGTGGATGAGAACTGAACACAAACAAATATACTAAATATAAATCTAAAATAAATAAAAAAACATTTAAAGGTAATTTTCAGAAGTTATCTCGTGTAACGCCTTGACACGTTTTTTTTTTTATATGCCACAGTTTGAGACCCACTTTTCTATAGCTAATCAAAGTGTATAAAGTGAATAAGTATGAGGAATAAGTGGGATGAGGGTCTCTTTTTCAGATTGGTGCTGAAGTACCTAAACTACAGTAAAAGGTGGTTTTAAAAAAGGTATTTTGAGTGGCCGCTCTCTGTCTGCGCACTAAAAACAAAGCTCGTTGTAACTCTATCGCCTTCTCGTGTGCCAAATCGTTTTTTAAAAAATTGCAGTAAAACGTCCTCCCAAGGATGGTGGGGTGCATTGTAAAGTTTATGGCAATGAAAACTCTGCTTCCTCTCGACAAAAAAAAAAAAAAAAAAAAACGAAATTAGCCACAGAATAAGTCAGTGACTCAAACAGTGGCCTTTTCTCCCTGAGCTCGTCTTGCCAAACTTGTCTCTGCGAACATAAATTAACCTGAGAGTGCTTACCCAAAACGTCAGGGTTAAACGAAGATTGAGCGATGAGGTCGAACAGGGGGAGATGCGGGAGTTCGGGGACGGACGCACAAACCGCCTCCCCCCCAAATCCCTCTGCAAACCCCCCGAAATGTAAGGGAGGGGAACCTCGACTGCATGAGCTGGCACAAGCGAGAAGTCAGGAAGTGTAGGAGACGCCTCCCGTCCGTCCCGCGAGCGAAACCCAAAACCTGTGACATAGCCAATACATGTCATATTCCCTCCGTCTACATGAAGAGTTTATTTTTCGAGGAGGAATTTTAACCTAAAACCTGCCCCTCATAATTATCCTCTTTGGTTCGAAACCAAAGTGGACAGTCCTTGCCCAATCACCAACAAGACTCCAGTGTTGTTTCGGCGAAGAAAGAAGGGAAACAGGGCACATCTATCTCGTGAATTATTATTTTTTTTTGTATTATTAATGAACAATTAACAATTAGAAATAATGAATCTGGCTGCTTACACTGTTTAAACTACCTTTAATAGTGTTGAAAAGCTGCAAGTCGCAATCAGTTTAATTTACTGATAGTGGTTGACGATGCCAACAAATAAAGACGTTAACCAGAAACCCTCATAATCCAGACCACACTGAGGGTGATATTCTCTCTCTCTTTCTCTTTCTCTCTCTCTTTCTTTCATTCTGTCTCTCTCTCAGAGACTGTAAAGTGTATATTCTTGGGTCTCCTCCAGGTGTGGTTCCTACTAGCCCAAATAGCCCCAACAGCTAGCTGATGAACCCAACCTTCAATCCAAAAACTCTCCCTCTCTCTCCAGCTTTAGGAGAACGGTTCCCAGTCTCTCAAGCAGTTCTGGAACCACAAGAATTACCTTCATTCTTAAAACTGGAGAATTTCCCAGCGCTGTGTTGAAATAGATTGTAGGAAACACATTGAAACTGGTACAACAGAAAGGTTTAAATTGGCTATAAAATCTTATTCGCTTTTTTGTGGGACAAACACACACACACTCACAGAAACAGAAAAAAAAAAAACAGCCTTTATCGGCCAAAGCAAAAACGTTTGCAGATACGAGAAAGGCCTGAGCGTTATTTACTGCGGTCGGCCGCATGTTGTGCATGAGAGAGAGATCGAGAGAGAAAGAGAGAGAAGCCAAGATCTGCATCTTCCATCTTCCAGTAAAAACAGCTTCCCGTGGTGAATCATTTCCAAGTTACTTACAGTAAACCTAATTCTGAAAATCATCAGTCATTCATAAACCTGTTGGTAATGAATTGGTTAATGATTCAGATCTGCTGAGCCTTTCTTTTCTCCACAAGCATGTAAAAGTACGGGGTCAGCCTATGACCAGTGCCCTTGCTTCCCGCACGCGGTGTCTACTCGCAGATAATAAATCAAATAAATCATCCGTCCAATTATATATTCATTAAATCGTAGGTAAATTGTATTTAAGGGTAGCACATTTAGTTAACGAGGTCAGAAAAAAAACAAAATACCAGAAAAAGAAAACAAAACACATGCAAAAAAAAAAAATGCAAAAACCCCAAAGGAAAATAAGGAGCGTACGCCTTTAAAGGTTTCAACGCATGGCTGACACCAACTTAGCCAGGCTTTGGAAGGAAGAGAGTGGAGAAGGAGGAGGAGGAGGAGGAGAAGAAGAAAAAAAAAAACATTTTTCAGTGTTTGTTCTGTGTAAAAACCCTGAGGTATTAGGGTGCACTAATCTTTAAAAGGTTAATTTATTCATAGAGATTTTGACAGAGATGTATGGCTCAGCCAACATCTCAGCCACCTCTACCCACAGGGAGAGGAGGCCTAATGTGAGGGAGGGAGAGAGAGAGGGAGAGAGGGAGGGAAGGAAGGAGGGAGGGTAGGAGGGAATGAGAGAGAGAGAGAAAGAGAGAGAGAAAGAGGAGGAGGGAAGGCAGTCAACATGCAATAAACACAAAGACATAATTACCTCATTGAGCCTGGAAAAGAGAAAGACCTTTAACCCAACGCACTTAAAACTTCCCACTAACCTCATTTACATCACAGCGTTCAGCCAGTTACAGTCTGACGCCTTACAGTAGCTAACCAATAATAACACAATATCTTTTCTTTCTCTATTAAAACCTGTCTTATGGTTATCGTGTTCTGGTTGATGAATTAGAGAGAAGGGACTGAAAACAGAGACTCGATATCATATAATTAACTGTCATCAATCCATTTTGTATTGAAAACACTGTTGTACAAGAATCTCACATAAACATCTCCAGAATAGTGAATTTACAAGAAAATTAAAAAGCGTTTAGCTTTCAGTTGAAGTCATTGTAAAAATGAGAGTAAAATTTAGAATCATTTTTGAATGGATGCTGCTGGTTTATTCAGATTTTGGCACAATGCAAAAAACGTTGTTAAACTTCTAGATTACAATTATGTCAAAAATGAAAATATATATATATTTTTTTGCATTACAGTGACAGAATATTTATGACATTCAACTCTTTAATTTAGTCAAATGAAGATTTGTTTTGTTTATTTTTGTTATTTTTATGTTACTTTAATGATACTTTAACATTTTTTTTTCTGTTGAAATTAAAAAATATATATACTGGTTAATAAAATACTATCTTTTTTTCATGATCAAACATATAGCTCCACAACAGCAACTTTACACAAATTGGGAAGAACCTTCTTAACCCTTTCAGACCTGAATTATGTTCCAGGGATGGAAAAAATATCAAAGTGCAGTTTTCTGTCTGTAATGCACTCAAAAACAACATTTAGTAAGTAAATAAATACAATAACACATAGACAATAAGTAAAATTCCAAGTATTTTTATGTGCATTGCAGTTTGGGTTTTTTTTTTGTCATTTTTATTCTATTTAACTCTTATATAACTCTTTTTGTTTAATCATACCTAAGCAGTAAAAAAGTTTACTGAACCTCATTGGTGGGGATGCTGCCATGCTTTAAATCAGTGTTTAAAGTTTTTTTTTTTTTTTTCAATGCAGTGGGCAGAGTTAAGCTGCTGTTTGATTGGCTGATAAATGTATATTCTGATGGACAGATAATAGATCTAAATCTTGGATAAGTGCAAGAATACACAAGAAATAAAAAAACACAAGATCTATTGGAATAGACAAAAGGTCTGAAAGGGTTAAAGTAATTTTGGAGCATATCTATTGGTCCATTAATAAGGAACAATTATCAGTTTTTTAAACAATAGAAAAAAATCAGCAAAAACTAAGTTGTCACTGTCATGCTGTTCTGACATTATTTAAATCTGAAATAAAAATGCTCTCAATTTATTTCTTACATTGAAAATGAAGGGGTGATTTGAGGCTTTGCATGACCATTTAAAAAACATTTGAAATCACTGATAAAATTTGATAAAAAACCTTACAATAGTTTGTAATGTTTGTCTAAATCAGGGATTTTCAACTGGTCTCTGCTCAGGATCCACATGTTCTCAATAAGTTGTCAGGTTGTCAAGTTGTGACCCACTTTTACAGAATACAAATCAAACAAATTTATTTGTGAAAATAGCATGTGAAAACCCATTTAAACAAACATATGCATGCAAAGTGAATTCAAGGGCAATTTTTTAAAGAAACTGAAGAGGAACATTACACATACATGTGTAAATGTTACCACAATAAAATTAAATATCAAAACTGCACAAAATAAATAAGGCCACAAAAATGTTATATTTCACTTCTCTGCATATGCAGAAACTCTCTCTGTCTCTTATTCCCCCAATATAAAATACAAGTACAAAATCTGATCTTTTTACTTTTTTAATGCATTTATTTTTTTATGAGCACTTTGGGTCCTGACCCACCAGTTGAGAACCACTGGTGTAAATAATGCACAAAACACATGATTTTCAGCTTGTTCTGACTACTGCACTTGCACAATATCTCCGTTGATACATTTGCAACACCATAAAAAGTAAGAAGTCTAATATAAAAATGTTAAAAAATTAAGACATGTTTTAACATATCGTAGAACAACAACAGATGTTAATACAGATTAATTCATTTAATACAGATGTACATTAAACATGAAAGTAATGTAACTAAACACAATAAAGAAAATACATTTTTACTTAATTTTATTACACTTTGTAATAGAAATGCATTTTTTTTCTTATAAGGAAAAAACTGAATTACTGCCTAAAATGTAAAAGAAAATATACAGTTCTTGAAAAAATTAAGAGAACACTTCAGTTTCTGAAATTGTTTCTCTGATTTTGCTATTTATAGGTTTGTGTTTGAGTAAAATTAACTTTGTTGTTTTATTCTATAAACTACAGATAACATTTCTCCCAAATTCCAATTAAAAATATTGTCATTTAGAGCATTTATTTGCAGAAAATGAGAAATGTCTGAAATAACCAAAAAGATGCAGAGCTTTCAGACCTCAAATAATGCAAAGAAAACAAGTTCATATTCATAAAGTTCAGAAATCAATTTTTGGTGGAAAAACCCTGTTTTTTAATCACAGTTTTCATGCATCTTGGCATGTTCTCCTCCACCAGTCTTACACACTGCTTTTGGATAACTTTATGCCACTCCTGGTGCAAAAAATCAAGCAGTTCAGCTTGGTTTGATGGCTTGTGATCATCCATCTTCCTCTTGATTATATTCCAAAGGTTTTAAACCTTTTTGCTAAAATCAAAGAAACGTATTATTTTTAAGTGGTCTATTATTTTTTTCCAGAGCTGTATATGTATAATCTGCTGCAGCACATCAGCTGCAGATGATCAGAGCATGGTCAGAGAGGACGCTGGAGGAGTCTGTCTTATTTAAACCGTAGAAATTAGTTTGGTTTGCTTTTGATTTGCTCTGGAAAGAGATCTAAAAAGACAACATGACCAGATCAGACTGTCCAAATGAGATCAGCTCAAGAGCAGAACGAAAATTATTTAAACAATCATAATTTTTTTAAAAGCATCATAATTTCATCAATAATTAAAACTGTTCAGTCTGTATGAATAAATATCTTCATATTTATTCATGCAGAACAAATTGGTCTGTTAGAGGGATACCTCTCTTTTTCCTTTTTTTTCTTCTCTTTCCTAGCTGTCTCATTTTATGTGTTTAATTTATCATTTTTTTACACTTTAAATATTTCTATATGGCTTAGGTTTTATTTAAGCCAGTTCATCTTAGTTCCATTCAGTTTGTTTAACAAAATATATTTATGCAGGCCCGCTAACACGCCTGAATAGGCGATTTTTCATCTACTGTCATCTAATGTATACATATACATCATTTTTCTGGTTTATAGTCACTCTAGTTCTGTTTTTACAGCTTTCTAATTTATGCACTTGTAATGATAGAGATATTTGCTGTATTAGTTTCTATTCTTTTATCATATTTTTATTATTTTCCTGGTGTGAGGTTGAAAGCATGAAAGATATCAGAGATGACATTTTTATGATCTCCACTATATGAAAACTTCATTTTTGAGTACATTAGTCAAAGTTATACTATACTGTGGCAAATTCCCATTTATAATATCATGTGTTTAAATGTATAACGTCTAACTTCAGACATCATTTAGCCCATTTATAATCCCGATCACAGCTCACACAGCTCACACACTCACACACTCGTACACTGGGCTATACGTTGCATGTGCACCTGCACGCCTGCACAAAGCGCCCAGTTTCAGCTCAATGATGCAGAAAGAAAAACATACACCTGGTGTCCCTTTATTTTTATGAAGAGGTCTGAAAAAATAGCAACGCTTAAAAAAATAAACCTGAAGCAAAAGAAGCAATCAGGGGTCCGCGGGTCTGACCCGAGCAGAGGAGCGTCCAGTGACGGTGGGCACAGAGGTGGCTGAGAGATGGCGAGGGCAGAGTCAAATGAGCCTTTGTGAGTTTTTTTTAATTTTTTTTATACAACATACATAGGAGGGTTCAGCCTGCATCAATCATAGCTGTCGGCTGCAGCGTGGCTGCGAGCTGAGAGATGATTTAATTTGTCTTATTTTTGTAAATGGTCGTGCATCAGTGATCCTGATGGGAGGGGCAGCTTTTTTTGGGCATGACTAGAAACTTCATCTCTGTGCTTCTTAAAAATGCAAAGATTCAGATGGCTCCCTGGAGCTTTTATTTTGTTAAGTGCAGTAGTACAGAACATGTGTGCTTACAAGACAATACAGGTATATGTCTTACTCAACAATCCATGGATCATTTACATCCCCTCCAAAGTCCTTATACAATTTCTCAAGGAAGAAAAGGAAGAAAGAAAGAAAAAAATGCAGCTTTATCTAAGAGTACAAAAAAATAAAAATAAATCAAAATAAAACTGGGGATTATTTCGTTAGAAATGTGTCTGTTTTTAATTGTAGATTTGCAGTTATGTTCTCTATTAAATACACACACTTAACCCTTTCCCTTTATTGTTGTATTGAGGGAGGCTGTGGCTTTAGCCAGGAGACCGTAATCATTTTCTTAGCAACCAAAAGAAGAATTCTCGCTATGAATATCTGGTTTGTATCTGTTACTTTTTCTGGTATAATTACTAAAATAAAGCATGATGGTTCTAATGACATTTCTACATTTAGGCATTTGTTTACGTAATTTTGTATGTTTAAAAAAAGAACCATGTTTGGTTCCCTGAAGAACCTTTAAAAAGGATGAACTTTTATTGACCGTTAAAGTGATAAAAGTTTTTTAAAGTTTCCCAAATGTTGTAAAGGTTATACAGTAATTTGTAAAAGCCTAGCTCCAGTAACAGTTTCTTCATATAACACAAACTAACTATGTGGTTTTTATTTATATATAATTAAATTAAATTAAGGAGTGTAAAAAATCAAGGCATATAAAAAAGGGAAATTAAGAAGAAATATTAAGAACAAAATACCTTTAACCAGAAGCCAGATGCTCATTGGAAGCTATAGGAAGCACGTATATGATATATTTACTGAAACTGCTGATCCGAACACCCAATTAAATCTTTTTTTTTTCATATTTTAAAGAAAATCAGTGGTGCCCAAACTTTTTTATACCACTGTAACTAAGCAACTATCATGTTCTCTTATGCAGAGCAATTTATATGATTTACCACTTGATTTCCCACATGTTTGAAGTCCCAGGTTTGCTTGCTTTTGCTGTTATTTCACTGGACTTATTTCACGAGGCAAATACCTATAACAAGTAATGGTGCTCCCTTATCTATGCTACCTTCTGACTCTTTTTATTTAGGCTGCAATAGTCATATTCAGCTCTGTAAAAAAAATTAAAAGACCACTTAAAAATGATGGGTTCCTTTGATTTTACCAAATTGAAAAACTCTGAAATATAATCAAGAGGAAAATGAATGATCACAAGCCATCAAACCAAAGCTGAACTGCTTGAATTTTTGCACCAGGAGTGAGTAGCATAAAGCTGTCCAAAAGCATTGTGTAAGACTGGTGGAGGAGAACATGCTGAGATGCACGAAAACTGTGATTAAAAAACAGGGTTATTCACCAAATATTGATTTCTGAACTCTTAAAGCTTTATGAATATGAACTTGTTTTCTTTGCATTATGTGAGGTCTGAAAGCTCTGCATCTTTTTAGTTATTTCAGCCATTTAAGGAAGGTTTCTGCCCAAGTGTCCAGTCAAAGTGTCTTGTCTCTTTTTTGGTCAGATGACCCTTTAGATGGATCTGATTTACTGATGTGGCATTTATCTGAGCATCTTATATGTTCTCTTAAGCAGACTTAAGCAACTTCATTTGAAACAGCTTCGTGTTAAACAGGTAAGAGAATGTAACGTTAGTAGTCTAGCCCTAAGACTCTTATTATTAGTTTATTATTATGTTGAGCGCTTGCCCAGCCATGGAATTGAACCCAGTCTTCCATGGAGACGACAGTGAGTGCTGTTACTTTGTTACTGCAGTCAAATTGTTTGGCATTGTTTAATATCATTTGAATATCATTAAAACGTTTGTACAGAAGCGTTTTTACTACTCGTCTCAGACTTTTTTTCAACGCTGATGTTAAATTGTTCAATGTCTGTAGTGATCATATTCATCCTCCCCATGTTACGCTTAATTCGACATGCTGTAGCATGTGTGTTGTAGCATGTGTGTTAGCATGTGTGCGCCTGTGTCAACTGTGTGTGTCAACTGTGAACCTTTTAAAATAAGGCTTTCAACTTTTAATTACCAATGAAACATCTCAATAGGTCCTTAGTTTTTATATGCCGAGCTGTGACTGCCTCCTCAACAGGGACTTACTTAGCGGAGCTGCAGGAGGCTGTTGGGTGGATGCCAGAGCGAGTGTGTCATAATGTGCAGCCATTAGCGGTGTGTGAAAAGGGCTACTCTGTACCATCTGTTCCCAAAGCGGAGTGGGATACGGCGAGAAAAGCCAGAGACCGCCACTCGCTGCTGCTTTACTGGAAGCTTAGCCACTAACCGTCGTCTCCTTATCCACGCCGGGGAATCAGCGGCAGGCCGCGGGCTAAAATAGAGCCAACATTGTTGCTGTGACAAGTCTGTGCAATCACTGACAAGCATGCTCTCGCTACATCTGTGTGACTAAACGCATTTCTTTTGGACTGCGTCTCCGCATAACGTAAACACATACTTCTCTTTTCGGTTTGTCATAAGTAATGATTTGAGGCAGCTTGGCTGGAGTATGTTAAAGAGGCAGTGGGAGAGTGATTTAGAGCGCCCAGAACCCGTGTTGAATCCGTTCTTGTTTTTGAAAGGCTGGCCCAGGCCGATGTGATTGACACGGCAGGGCAGAAATTATACACGTGCCATTTTTTATTACAGCCAAAGCCGTAACCAATGGAGTCACCCCTACTAAAGCAAGTGCCCCATTAAAACAGCAGTTCACAGAACAAAAAACTATGAAATATATCTGATTTCCCATTTGCTAAGACATGTTTTATGTCTCAACTTGGAATGGGTGCTCCTGTGTCTATGTTATCCTCTGATTATGCTTATGCTTATGTTTTTGCCACACTCTGATAACATTCACATACTCTGTTCAATCAAAACTAATTCAGTCTTATTTTTTGCCTTTTATCAAGAAAATTAGTGCGTACTTGTCCAGTCTGATAAGGATAAAAGAATGACAATCAAGCCTTAACACATGTAGACACCCCTACTAAAGCAAGTGTCCCGTTAAAGCAGCGGTTCACAAAAAAAAAAAAAGAAATTTACCTCAACTTTGCTTGTTTTTCTTTTATTTTACTGGACTAACTGGAAGCTAACATCAATAACAAGTATTGGGTGCTCCTGTGTCTATGTTACATTCTGGCCCTGTCTTTTTAGTTAGGTTGTTATATATTTAGAGATGTTGGAGATGTTGCCACACTCTACTAACATTCAGACGACTGCATTGATTGCGTTGACTGATTTGATTTGATCTCGTTTAATGGATGCCTATTAGTACCATGCTACATTGGCTCTGAGTGGTCCAGCAGTCTAAAGTGCTACCTATGATCGGGAGATCGCTGGTTTGAATCCCAGTCATGCAGCTTGCCATCAGCTTCTGGAGCCCTGAGAGAACACAGTTCTCTATGAAATTTACCTGATTTTCCATTTGCTAAGACATGTTTGATGTCTCAACTTTGCTTGTTTGTGGAATGGGTGCTCCTGTGTCTGTGTTACCCTCTGGCTATTTCATTTTTAGTTAGTTAGTTAGTTAGTTAGTTAGTTAGTTAGTTAGTTAGTTATTGTCAGATATGCTGGAGTTGTTTCCACACTCTGATAACATTCACACTCTCTGTACTCCATGTATACAATCAAAACTAATTCAATCTAATTTTTTGCCTTTTTCCAAGAAAATTAGTGCCTGTCTGGCCTGATAATGATAAAAGAATGACAACCAAGTCTTAACGAATGTGGCAAGTGCCCCGTTAAAGCAACAATTTACAATATATATATATATATATATATATATATATATATATATATATATATATATATATATATAATATTTACCTGATTTCCCATTTGCTAAGACATGTTTTTGCTTGGTTTTGGAATGGGTGCTCCCGTGTCTATGTTACCCTCTGGCTATGTCTTTTTAATTAGTTAGTTTTAGTTGTTTCCACACTCTGATAATGTTCCCACTCTCTGTACTCCATGTATACAATCAGAACTAATTCAATCTATTTTCTTTGCCTTTTTCCAAGAAAATTAAATTACTTCCCACCTGTCTGGCCTGACAGTAATGAAAGAATGACAACCAAGCCTTCACAAATGTAACCACCCCTACTAAACCATACCAGCAAAACCATCTTTTCAACACAACTTCTCTATAAGTATCGACTCTCTCTCTCTCTCACCGACAAAGGTTGCTAGGAACCTGGGTGTTCTGGTTGATGACCAACTCTCCTTCATGCACCATGTGGCCTCAGTTGCTCGGTCCTGCCGCTTTGCGCTCTATAACATCCGAAAAATTAGACCGTTCTTGACGCAACAGGCCACCCAACTCCTGGTGCAAGCGGTCGTCATCTCACGCCTCGACTACTGCAATGCCCTGCTAACTGGCCTCCCGGCCTGTGTAGTAAAACCACTCCAGATGATCCAGAACGCAGCAGCACGTCTGGTCTTCAACCAGCCAAAACGGGCACATGTCACCCCGCTGCTCATTGAGCTCCATTGGCTACCAGTTGATGCTCGCATCAAATTCAAAGCTCTTACAATCGCCTACAAGGTGATGACAGAACAGGCTCCTTCCTACCTGCACTCACTCCTGAAGGCTTACGCTACCTCCCGGCCGCTGCGCTCCTCCAGTGAACGTCGCCTCGCTTTGCCAAACATTCACACAAAGCAATCCAGACTGTTCTCATACAGAGTTCCCCAATGGTGGAACAAACTACCTTCCACTACCAGATCAGGAGAATCTCTCACTATCTTTAATAAACTCCTGAAGACAGAGCTCTTCAAAGAGCACTTACTCTCTTAATACCTCTAACACACTAACTACTTCTAACCTCATTTCCTTCTTCCCCTCCTTCACTCCTCTATCCTATTACTCCCCTTTGTCCTCCTTTTATCCCTATCCAAAGATGTTTTACCTTTAAACTTATTTTACATTGTACTTGACTATTGTAAGTCGCTTTGGACAAAAGCGTCTGCCAAATGTAATGTAATGTAATGTAATGTAAAGCAAGTACCCCGTTAAAGTGGTGGTTCACAAAAAGGTTTGATGCCTCAAGTTGCTTGTTTTTACTTTTTTTGCTTTTGCTAACTTGCTAAATTACTGTCAACCTGTACTGACTGACAATAATGAAAAGTCACAGCCAAGCCTTAACAAATGGATCCAACTCTACTACAGCAAGAGCCCTGTGAAAGCAACAGTTCACAAAAAAACTATTAAAATTTACATAGATTTACCACTTGCTAAGACATGTCTAATGTCTCAACTTTGCTTGTTTTTCTTTTATTTTACTGGACTAATTGCTAACATCAATATTGTATATTGTATTGGGTGCTCCCGTGTCTATGTTACTTTCTGGCCCTGTCTTTTTAGTTAGGTTGTTATATATTTAGAGATGTTGGAGATGTTGCCACACTCTACTAACATTCAGGCGCTCTGTTTATCATGTATACAAACAAAATGTATTCAAGCTATAGCTGCTGCAGCCAGTCCTGGATGAGTTGCCCATTCTCCATTAGCAACTGCATTGATTGCCTTAACTGATTTTATTTGATCTTGTTTAATGGATGCCTATTAGTACCATGCTACATTGGCTAAAGTCTAAAGTGCTACCTATGATCGGGAGATCGCTGGTTTGAATCCCAGTCATGCAGCTTCTGCAGCCCTGAGAGAACACATTTGGCCTTGATCTCTCTAGGTGGGTAGATGGCACTTTTTCCCCTCATCACTCCTAGGGTGATGTCGATCAACACAAGGCATCTGTGAGCTGATGTATCAGAACCGAGTCGCTGTGCTTTCCTCCAAGCATGCTGTGAAGCTACTTCAGTTACACAGAAGTTGTACACCACATAGAGTAAATAAAGCAAGTATTAGGGAGTTTCACTGCACGCTATTTGACAGCATGTATATCACTAATGTATCGCAAACAAAAGTGTTAATATACAGCATATCATAACATCAATATTTTGTCTCACCCCTAGTATTAATCTCCTATTTCCTAATGGTTTCTGACTCTGTGAATCCAGAATATCTACAAAACAGAAGTGGAATTCATGTACAACCTTGAATTTGGACTCTACTTGCACTTTAAAGACAACAGTATGGTTGGCACTGCCAGAATGCATGTGAAGATTTGGGCATGCAGTTGGAACAGCACTTGTTGGAGGGGTATATGCTTTCAATACCTTTTAGCTACATTAACATCCAGTCCAAAACTAACGAACAACACTTCACAAAACTATCCTTTCAGGGACTTACTTTTTTTTCTAACCACCCCATTTCCCTAAATACAGAAGCCAAGCTCTCATCAGACGAAAGTCAGAGCAGAAATGTTTCGGCCTCCAAACTCTCCAAACTCAGCCTGTTGCCTTATATTAGCACCACTTAGACATGACCCCATGCTAGCCCCGGTCAAGGTTCCTCCATCGAGACGCTCCATGCCCTCCAAGTCCCTGTTCTAAATCTTTCACCGAGTCCCTCTTACTGACTAGCCCTGGGCGCATCTAATTGAAAGCGATCTCGGGGCTCTGCCGAGTTCCGTTTCTTCGCTAATCCTCCGCTGGGGGAACCTCACATGGTCCCAATTACGGCCCACACTGGTCCCTCTGACTGCCTCTCTCCCTCTCTCTCTCTCTCTCTTCTTCTTACTCTCTCTCTCTCTCTCTCTCTTTCCCTCTCTCCCCGCATCTCTTCTCTTCTCTGCTCGCTTGGCCTGGCCTTTGCAGGAGTTTATGTTATTAACCGCACGCTGCACAGTTCCTGCCTGTCACGGGGGCCTGGAGATGTTATCACCGCCGCCCGACGTATACGGTTACCTTGAAAATATTCCATAAATTAGATTGAGATTGGCAATTCTGGAATATGGAAGTGGAGAGAAGGCAAAGGGGAGGGCAGGCTTCAGCGTAAGAAACAGGACAATAGGATCTCCTGCTGTTTATTTTGGACAGAGAGACATTAGCAGTAAGTTGCTGGCAAGCAGAAAGGTAATACCTGAAGAAGGAAAAAATGGACGGTGCTTAAGGGGCTTTTGGAGTTCTTTTTTTTTTTCTTCCTCTTTTTTTTTTCTTCAGAGCGAGACAAAATACTCTATTCTCAGGAAGAGAATTCCTATGGTCAAGCCCTGAATGTCTGGACTCTGCAGCAGCAGCATTTCTCCTCAGTGATAGGCGTACATCCCCCTTGTAATCAAATAAGGCTGTGTTTGGGCAGGGAACTTTTCACCTCCCCTCCCAGACAGCTTTTCCAGCCGCATCTCCGCACTGAAAGAGACCTCAGCAGCTCCGTCAGGCCGGAATGCGATCTGCCGCAAGCCGATCCAAGGGATCAAACGAGCAAGTGCAAAAACAAGTGCGAGTTTTGCAACTGTCCTTTTGAAAAAAGTCCTTGAGAATGTTCTTCAGAAAGTAAAGGCTAAGTCTCGAGACGGTCTCAGGTCTGCCTCTTTGATCCTCAATACAATCATATCGAGGCCTATCTGATACTGTTGATCAACTCACTCTTCAAAACAGCTTGGAATTGAAAGCCAGCTTTGAAAGGTGGGAAATCCCCCCGGTCCTATCATTTACTCTCACTACAGACACTGCGCGCCACTGTCTTCAAGAGCAGGAAAAAAAGAAACCCAGGGCTTCGGCCGTTGCACCTGCTGCCGGTGTTTTGATGCACCTGCACTTAGTGTGTAATGACCAGGAGGTTCAGTGATGTGTCCGAACAATAAAACAAAAACGCTTACAGCAAAGATAATGTATACAGCTCTGAAAAAACTAAGAGACCACTTTAAAATGATGAGTTTTTTTTTATTTTACCAAATTGAAACCCTCTGGAATATAATCAAGAGGAAGATGGATGATCACAAGCCATCAAACCAAGCTGAACTGCTTGAATTTTTGCACCAGTGACATAAAGTTATCTAAAAGTAGTGTGTAAGACTGGTGGAGAAGAACATGCAAAGATGCATGAAAACTGTGATTAAAAACCACGGTTATCGCACCAAATATTAATTACTAAACTCTTAAAACTTTATGAATATGAACTTGTTTTCTTTGCATTATTTGAGGTCTGAAAGCTCTGAATCTTTTTTGTTATTTCAGCCATTTCTCATTTTCTGCAAATAAATGCTCTAAATGACAATATTTTTTATTTGGAATTTGGGAGAAATGTTGTCTGTAGTTTATAGAATAAAACAACAATGTTCATTTTACTCAAACATAAACCTTTTATAAGCAAAATCAGAAAACTGAGATTCAGAAACGGAAGTGGCCTCCTAATTTTTCCCAGAACTGTAAGTACTGTATGCAGGTAGTAATTGTAATGTATAGAACTGAGATTGTAGACTGGTATACCAAAAGTCATGGTATAGCAGTATGTGAAATGGTCATGAAGTGCTACCTAAAGGGACAGCTTTATTACACCCATCTTACGATACAATATTTTATCATGATACATTGCTCTGATTCTGTGATACTCGATATATCATACGAGATTTCTTAGCGATATTATAGGGCATTTGTGATGCTGAAGAGAATATAATACTTTTAAATAAGCAAATACCAGGAATTATGAATTTATTGGGGTCAGTTTCACAGAATTTGAAATTCTGTGAATGGCATTAGACAGTAGTACAATACATAATAGCTACATTTCAAAACCACAGATAGCCACAGTCAATTAAATGTGACTTACACGGAAAAAGGCAGATAGATTTTTGGTAAATAAACACTAACATGCTAACATGACTATCCTAGCACACACTGTACAGCTTATATCTTTTTTGTACTTAACTGATTAAATTGATACCAAGCATCATAAACAATGCTGAATGCTTTCTTTTGCTTATTTTATGCAAGTAGAGCATAAAGACAGAGAACTGTAGTGTGGGCATGCCGCTGCTGCTGAAAAGAATCCTAAAAGAAACAATGCAATATAATAAAATAATCACAGCCAGGCAATTATGTCAAAATTTCGATAAGCCTTATATTTGATAAGCAGGTTCTCAGTTTTATCAGCCACGAACCTGACCTTCCACTGAGTACAGGCCTGTGATACTGCCATGTCTATGGATTTAGCAGCAGGAACCAAAAAGGGCGTAATTTGACAGCTGGTCAGTTACAAAAAGTGTGACAAAACCGATACAATCAGCCTTTATTATTTGTAAGAGCTGACTTGCCCTTTTGAGGTCTTGCTACAAACAGGGCAGTGGTAGAAATGAAAACGATTTATTTAGCTGCACTAACTCTCACTCTCTCCACAAACACACCTGTATTAACACCCAATATCCACACATACACACTTTACACACATGCACATGCACGGCAGTGGGGCACGGAGGGCAGGAGTTCAAGTATAGCTAAGGGCAACCAGTGGAAATTCTGTTACCTGTTTTCCTGCATCTGCATCTGTATGTACAGCTAGCAGCCGATCTCCAGCCTCTCGGAGCTCGGCGGAGGCCCCCCACTTCTGGCTAAGGCCTGTTTTAATTGAGTTTTGAAAGCTTGCCACTTTCGAGAGGCCTCATGGTTCCACACTGTGCAAACTTATGAGAGGGGTAATTGCGCCTCCACTTAAAGGCATCTTAGAAAAAAAAAAGCAGTGAAGCATATTCTGCACCACTCATTTTTTTATGCTGCCAGCTACAGTAAGTTAGATGAAACTCATTATTGTAGTGGTTCTCCTTCTTGGCCATATGTTAAGAATATGCTTTGGTTAAAAGGAAAAGGTGTATCACACACCACACATGCAGCTGATTAGCCAAACTGCAAGGATTGGTTTATTATATTAAAGGGGACATATTTTATTTATTTTATTTATCAATCTTACATAAAGAGATCTCACAAGCTGTATTTTTGCCAGTGTTAGCCCCTATCAGAATGAGCCATTTAAGGGCTCTGTCACTTTTATGCAAATAAGCTGTTGCTTGTGCTAAATGACAAATAACAAAAAAGTACAGGGGCTGGACAATGAAAACTGAAACATCTGGTTTTGATTCTGGTGGAAACAGGAGAGTTGAGGTGCACATTGAATTCTGCCGTGATTCGGGCAGACATGTTTTTTTGGGGTTTTTTTTTTTTATACAATCCGGGTTAGCACCCTAACATCCCTTTCAGACAGCTTCCTCTTGCATCCACAGTTAATCCTGTTGGATGTAGTTGGTCCTTCTTGGTGGTATGCTGACATTACCCTGGATACCGTAGCTCTTGATACATCACTAAGACTTACCCTCTTGGTCACAGATGCGCCAGCAATACGTGCACCAACAATTTGTCCTCTTTTGAACTTTGGTTTGTCACCCATAATGTTGTGTGCATTGCAATATTTTGAGCAAACCTGTGCTCATACCCTGCTGACTGAACCTTCACACTCTGCTCTTACTGGTGAAATGTGCAATCAAGGGCGTAGGAGCGGATTTGATATTGGGGGGGACACATCTGCTTATATGAATCAAAGCCCACCTTATAGTCTCTTAGAACAACATTTGTGGAGTTACCTTTAATTACAAATAAACCTTTCTTTTCTGTACTTCTGTTTATTATTAGTTACATCCAAGTACAGGTGACTTTACAACCTAAATATGTTACTCCACTTTACATTTACTGTTGTTAGAAAAAAATATGCGTGCATATTTGAAAATAATAATAATAAAATAATAGATGTTATTATTATTATTATTATTATTATTATTATTATGTATTGGCTTGTCAATTCTGTTGTGTAAATTTGTATATTTACATTTACGCCACCTTTTGTCGACTAAAAGTACTTATGATGGTGGTCTTTTACGTAAAAGAATGTAACCTTATGTTTCATAGAGATTTTTGGCAGATGTTAATATAAACGTTAGATGACCCAAACCTTCTGTTAGTTTCATGAGCTTTTACTAAAGGACCAGATATATTCAATTAGTAAATCTAAGGGATTTTAACAGGTAAACTCAATAAATGAGGGTTTATTAGCTGATGAGCTGGATCCGGTGAAAACACAAAATTTCAGTGCAGTGATCAGGGAGAAGAAACTGCTTTAAACTACCAACATAAAGTATTGTACTGAAATATGGCTACTACACCCAGCTTCTAGCAAACTAGTTAAGCTAGCTAAAATATTTTTTAATTTTCCTTAATTTACAGTAATCCTGCAGTCATAGTCTACAAGTAACAATGACTATCACAAGCTCACAGTGGGTTTGATCTGTGGGTTTTGATTAGTTTATTTTTAACCAGCTATCAGAAATAGGCTCCGTTACCTTCTTCTAACGTCAGCTCGCTGCGCCCCGCTGCTAAATCTAAAAAAGAAAACTTTACAAATCCTTTACAGCGAGGGGGGCTTCCCCACTCTCCTCCGCAAAACAAGCGAGCTGATTTTTGATTCTGTTTCTATTAAGAGGCGGGACTTCCCATTTACCAAGAGATTTCCCATTTACACAGCATTCTGTCTACTCATTAAAAACACAGCTGAGCTGAGAGAAACGATTCGCTCCTGGCGACGCCCCTGTTCTTCTGCGCTATCATTTTTTTGGGGGGACAAATCCACCTGTTTCTGATATTGGGTGGGACATGTCCCCCCCATCCCCCCCGGTTCCTACGCCTATGTGTGCAATTAATGAGGATTGGCCACCAGGCTGCTCCAATTTAGCCATGAAACCTCCCACACTAAAATGACAGGTGTTTCAGTTTCATCGTCCAACTCCTGTAGTTGCTTAAATGCGATAGAAGCACAAAACCAGCTCATAAAAAAACAGCTCACATGGCATTCATTCATATTAAAGACCACAACTAGACTTTTTTAAAATGAATTAAAAAAACGATGGAATGACAACTTTAACATTTCTAAATGTATCAATTAATAAGTCAATACAGTCTTTTTGTATCGACTGTTTTTCTAAAAAAGACACTATGTAGCAACACTGTGTTCAAACAACTCCGCCACTGTGTGGGGGCCTGGCAAGCGTTCAGTGCAAGTTGTTTACATGCTTTAGAACAGAGCTGTATTACAGCCAACATGAGGGAGATTATAACAAAGTCTGTGTGAATTATGTTAGCAGTACAAACAACTACACAAAAACACTGAGCATTTAGCATTTGAGATATCTGTTTAAAAATGAAAAAATAAAGTAACTTAAAAATCCTGTATCTGCCTTGCTATCAGAACTTAAAGTAGGTTTTACTTAAAACTGATTAAATACATGAAAGCAAAGGTATACAGGGGTTAGACACTGAAACTGAAACACCTGGTTTAGACCACAATAAATTACAGTCCCGATGGACAGTTCTGGTGGAAACAGGAGAGTTGAGGTGCACACTGAATTCTGCCGTGATTTGAACATCCCTTTCAGACAGCTTTCAATTGCGTCCACAGTTAATCCCGTTGGATGTGGTTGGTCCTTCTTGGTGGTATGCTGACATTACCCTGGATACCGTGGCTCTTGATAAATCACAAAGACTTGCTGTCTTGGTCACAGATGCGCCAGCAAGACGTTCACCAACAATTTGTCCTCTTTTGAACTCTGGTATGTCACACATAATGTTGTGCGCATTGCAATATTTTGAGCAAAACTGTGCTCTTACCCTGCTAATTAAACCTTCACACTCTGCTCTTACTGGTGCAATGTGCAATTAATGAAGACTGACCACCAGGCTGCTCCAATTTAGCCATGAAACCTTCCACACTAAAATTACAGGTGTTTCAGTTTCATTTTCCAACCCCTGTTTGTCTATTGTAACCAGCATTATCATACCTTAAATGATATGCAACAACAATTTCTGTAAGCACCTCTTAATGTATTACATTTATTTACTTTAATTTTAATTTTATTACATTTTGTCACCTTACATCAACAAACTTAAATGTATTTTATTGATATTCTGACTAATAGTTCAACACATGTCTCTACCAGCTTAGCTCATTTAGAGACTTTTGAGAGATTTGTGACCCATTCTTCTTTGCAAAACAGCTCAAGCTCAGCCAGGTTGGATGGGGAGCGTCTGTGAACAGCCATTTTTATATATTCTTATATATATAGAAGCTAAATGGGATTCAGGTCAGGACTTTGACTGGGCCATTCTAACACATTAATATTATTTGATAGAAACCATTCCACTGTAGCCCTGGCTGTATGTTTAGGGTCATTGTCTTGCTGGAAGGTGAATCTCCTTCCTAGCCTCCAACAGGTTTTTTTTTAGAATTGCCCTGTATATAGCTCTGTCTTTCCATCTTCACATCAACTCTGATCAGCTTTCCTTTCTCTTCTGCAGAAAAGCATCCCACAGCATGAAGCTGCCACCGCCATGTTTCACAGTGTGGATGGTGAGTTCAGACGGATGAGCAGTGCTACTTTTACACCTTTAGGCCAAAAAGTTCAAGAAAGTTCGGTCTCATCTGACCGCAGTATTTTCTTCCTTCTTGTGGAAAATTGTAAATGGCACTTCTTAAGTCTTTCTTTCTTTCTTTTTTTCTTTCAACAATGGTTTTCAACAAAGAGGCCATGTTTGTGGAGTGCACAACTTCTACAATTCTCTCATATTTTGAAAACCATGTATCATTTTCATTGCACTTCTCAATTATGTGCTAGTTTGTGTTGGTTTATCACATAAAAACCTTAATAAAATTCATTTAAATTTGTGGTGGTAAGGTGACAAAGTGTAAGAAAAAGATCAAGGCGTAGGAAAACTGTTGCAAGCCACTGTAACATGATGAACAACTTGTGGAGTCGCTACGTCCTTTAGCCTATACTGTCCTCTGCGCAAAACAGTGGGTTGTTAGCTTGTCAAAACAGCCAGCATAAAGCAGTGTGTTCAATTGTGCCTGAAATCTCTCCACAACATCCAGCTTCCCAGCTTCCCTCCCACCCTTTCCCTCCTTCTTTTTCCTGCAGCTCTTCTGAAACAGAATCTGGTCTTCATTTGAGCTTCCAGATATAAACGAAAATGTGCAATGTCCAACACCAGCGCGGAACGGCTCGAGAGCCTGCAGTCCCCTGCCTGAGTAACGGCTCTAGAGCGTAAAGTGTGCTGTGCACTTTGGAACATGTGGTTTTGGTTTCAGAATGTTTTACTGCTGAACAATGTTTCTGCCTTGGAGCGCAGCACCGCTCATAAAGACCATATTGTCCTTCTGTGCCCACACAACACACACACACACTCATAGACACACGCACACAATGTATGACATCAACGGAGCTCATGCTGGCATAGGCAGTTTGCAAATGTAAGCCCTGTCATTGATAAATCAGTTTTGATTACTCCAATAGCTCCTGATTTCCTTTGGTCTTCCACCCTAATTTCCCCAAATCCACGTCCATCCCATTGCTTTTTGCATTAACAGAGTCTGTTCGCCCAACGTGGAATCTGCAAAACCAAACCACACTGACCACTCTGTATTTAACGTTGATTTCTTTAAGCTGTGGTGACTTCTGATGTTGTAAACTAGATCTATGGAGCAAATGTATTGATACAACTTGAGCGTATATAGTATATATTAACTTTTACACCAATCAAGCATGTTTCTACACCCATTATCTATTTTCTTCTGACCTACTGAGCATATAGGAGTACTAATAAGCTCTATATTTACTGTAGTCCTGTATCTGTCAAAATGTATTATTTACTAGTGGCACGAGATCTCGCGAGATTAAAACGTGACAATATTTCTCGTCAAGCTTAAACCTGTCTCACGGGAAAAAAAACAGTAGTTGAGCTCACAGGCAGTTGTACTAATCCCTTAGCTCTGTACTGTATTTTAAAAATGTTCTGTCTCTGTTTGCACTTCAAGCATAGTCTTAATCTAACTGGTTATGGTTATGCATAGTTAAATTACAAGAAATTTAGGAGAAAAAAACACAAACCATAGGCTTAATTTGACTGGTTGTGGTTTGCACTTATTGTTTGCACTATATAAGACCTAGAAAAGTTTATTTTTATTTTTTATTCTTATTCTTATTTCTATTTCTTATAGAATCAATGTGTGAAGAAACCAGTCTGTTAAGTATAACAAAAATAAAAAAGTTAAATCAACTTCCCCTTTAGTTGTAATAACGTGATGTTCTACGTTATGCTAACTTAAGTTTTCATTACCCATTACTTAACTTCTTTAAGGCAATCGGTTTCCTATTTTTTTTTTAAAGTAAATTCAACTTATCCGGGTTTACAGTGTAGGGAC
This sequence comes from Astyanax mexicanus, assembly GCF_023375975.1. NCBI lineage: Eukaryota > Metazoa > Chordata > Actinopteri > Characiformes > Acestrorhamphidae > Astyanax > Astyanax mexicanus. Next base: position 19,304,738 of record NC_064419.1, on the reverse strand, counting down.
TAAATTTACAATGTAAAAAATAATAAAAAGAAATAAAACACATTTACTTAAAAAAAGTGTGTCTAACCTTTTGAACAGTATTGTAAATTTAGTCTTTTCTCTTGGTATCAGGGTGCATCTTGTTGTTTTGTTTCCTAAAATTGTACAATAATTTGCTGTTCTTGCATGAAATGTTGAAATGTTCATTTTCTCCTGACTTAATTTTCAGTTAAAAAAATAAGCATGTGTGCCCAAACATGTGCATGACCTATATAATGCTACACTATTCTAGTCTGTAGTGTTTTGGTGGAATTCTGCATTTATTTGATGTGTGAATCTACTGTCTGCAAAGAAGCATACAATTACTGACTGTTCTTTCTTACTGTGAAATTAACTATGCATAATATAATATGCAGTAATAATTATCTAATGCATTGCTTCCTTATAGCCTTAGCTTTGACACAAGAATAGCAGTTTTTCTTACAAGAACCTGTAAGAGCTACCAAACAGATGAAGCTGAGAGGTGAAGTTCAACTAAAACCACAAGGTGGCATCAGATGCTTGGCTGTGAAACACAAACACTGCTCACTTCTGCACAGAAACAGAGTACAATAAAAAAAAAACACATGTATCTCCAAAGCAGCAACATTACAGGAAAGATAAAACCATATTAACTTTTAATGTAAATCATGTAAAAGGATGTAAAAAGATGTTTATTTTTCTATTTCTATTGGTCTGTTTATCAAGACATTTTGACACAGTGTAAGGGACACTTTGTGTGTTCAAATTATGTAGTAAACTAAAGATCCACAAAAATGAAGATACTTTTTTTTTTTTATTGGACAGTGACAATATATAGTTTAAGTCGTTACAATGAATAAAACAAAACACATTTCCTTTAAAAAGTAAATAAGTCCAGGCAACTCATCCCAAAGTGTTAAATTGAGCATTATCATTCCAGAGAACACAGTTCTACTGCTTATCAGCTCAATGCTAGAGGTTTTAATACCACTCTAACGCATGCCCAACATAAGGAATGGTGCCAATACTCTGTAATCATTTTATCCTGGAAAAAAACTTGCTAACTAACTAACTAAAATGTACAATATTTCTGCTCTGACTTTTGTTATGGCTTTTGCTTAGTCAACCTGATAAAAAGGACATTTTACAACTTTGTTATAGATCATTTACAGTCTAGATTCAGATTCATTGCAGGTTAACATTTCTAAAAGAAACAAAAAAACATATCTGCACCTTAAATAGATTTCAAAATATATGTGAACAGCTGTCTGCAGTGGACTGTGACTAGAATTAAGTGTGCACACACAGTTAGGTATCAACCTTAAGTTGATTCAGCTTGTCTAGTCCCTGTAGAGAAGTATTGCCAAAAGAATAGGAATCTCAAAACTGATAAACCTGTTGGCACCATTATGGCAATTGTGGACTAGAGGGTTATAAATCTCCAGGATTGAGTATGGGTGCCATAATGCAACGTTTTTATGTTTGATATTGAAACTAAAGCTGGGCGATATGACCCAAAAAAAATATTCGATTTAAATCGAAGGCAGTCATGTCTCAAAATAACTTTATTTTTACGCATATTATATAAATCAGTTTTTTTTCAACATACTGCAATTCTACCTCCATTATTTAAATGCAGCAGCTAGTGTAACCTCTGCTTATATAGTCATGTTTTATTCTTTCTAAAAACGTTATTCAGCTCTATTCAAAAAAGGTGTGGTTATTGTAAAAGGGCTGTCACAGTAACAGACCGTCAGCTCCGCTCCGCTCCGCTCTGCAGCCTGTGACCGCGAGGCAGCTGGACAGAGCATCGTCTCTTAAAAGTGAAGCCACCACAGGTCGGGCGCCCCCTGCTGTTCGGCTGCAGAAAGCTGTGTAACTCCACCCATCCCCATAGGTTTCAATGGCAAAACAGACAACTTTCAATCACGTTTTTTTCTAATATACTGTAATTCTACCTCCATTATTTAAATGCAACAGCTAGTGTAACCTCTGCTTATATTGTCAATTTTTTATATCCCCACAGAATTCGGTTTTTATAACTTTATTCGGCTCTATTCAAAAAAGGTGTGGTTATGGTAAAAGGGCTGCTTATGGGCGGGACCAATAACAGACCGTCAGCTCCGCTCCGCCCCGCTCTGCAGTCTGTGACCGCGAGGCAGCCCTCAGGGGCGGGGTTATTTAAATGAGTAGGCGTCTCTCCACAGCCTTTCTCCCTCCTCTGGCGTCTCTGAATCGCCAAAATGGCGGAAGATTTTGGCTTCATTTTCATTGAATGAATGGGAACGGCGACACGGCGTCCATCTTAATATACAGTCTATGGTCCACAGTCTTTCTCGCGCTGGTCTCTACTGCGCAGACTCGGGTTTCAGGATCGCCAACATGGAGGAAGATTTTGGCTTCATTTTCATTGAATGAATGGGAAAGGCGACACGGCGTCCATCTTTTTTTACAGTCTCTGTAAAACCTATTAAAGACAAATTGTTGAATAGCTTTTTACAAAGAGGCAGACACTGTGGAGGAGGTGAGTGACAGGCTACGTGGTGAATGAGGTGAGTGACTGACTGAGACTGTGTGAGTTAAATTCAGTGGGGTTTTTTTTCGTGTCACACTGAAGACACTTTTATATTTATATTTCTGCGCTGTAAACACAGGGTGGGGTCAGTCAGCACTCACAGTGTGTTCGTGGAGCGGTGTGGGAGAGAGGGGCGGGCTGCGCGCGGGAGAGAGGGGCGGGGCTGTGCGCGGGAGTGAGGGGCGGGGCTGTGCGCGGAAGAGAGGGGCGGGCTGCGCGCGGGGGAGAGGGGCGGGGCTAAGCTCAGGGGAGCGTCAGTGGTGAAAATTAAAACTCTGAGAAAATCGATTTTCATAAAAACACATCGTCCTTAACTGTAAATTCGAATTAATCGATAAGAAAATCGATTAATCGCCCAGCTCTAATTGATACTGATAATTCTGATGTTGACATCAATCAGATACCACCTCTTTCCCTTTTTTAAACAAAGCTGTTAATAATACATGTGTCTAAATGCATTTGTTTAAAATAATCATCTACCAATATCAACATGACATTAAACTTAAACTTTAAACTATAAATATTCTGCTTCTCTGTGAAGTCTAGAATACTCTCCTATAGGCTTAAACAAATGTAGGCTTGGGTTCTATTACTCAGCATTGACATGGTATTTTAGGTATCATGTTGTTACCCATCGGATCGGCACATCCCCAGCTAAATGCTGGAACAGTGTGGAACAGTGTTCTCTGGCATGCGTCTGAGATAAGGTGGGGATTTGGGTATAAGGTGTCAAATACTCACAGCCATGCTTATGGAGAGTAGAGACAGTTACTCCAAAAAAAGCTGTTTAAACTCTTTATTTATTACCTTTAATTTCGAAAGAAAATATTTTGTGTTGCTATATTATTATTATGTATGGTGTAGGTGCATGTTTATCTGCTCCAGAGGGTCCTATTCTATTGGCAATATTTTTTATAGAGACTTTACAAGCTATCTGTACTGTCTGTTAGCACTAGGTTGAACCTAACATAGCTAATTACATTCATTAGTAGCTGTGTCCACAAACATTTAGACAGTCTATATTTGTCTCGTTATAAAAAAATGAAAGTCTAAATTACATACACTCTAAAAAGGGTCAAATACGGTCATAATTCAGGTCTGATTTAAATGTTCTGACGTTAACATTAGACAGAGTATACGCCTGAACATTTCAGACTGACCCAGAGTGCCCATATTCACCAGATACAGCCGCAAAGCTAACGAAAATTACATGAATTATATCTAACTGCAGGCTGACCTACCCACAGGTTAATGTGGTGGGGAATATTTTCTCTCATTCTTGCTAGTTTTTGGACGAGAAAGTGCAGGGGTCTGACCTCACGTCAGTGAAGTCTGACAGAGTCCTAATGAAGACTAATTCTCTCTCTCTGCTCTTCTAAAGCTTGTGGTCAGTGCAGTCATTAGCAGCTCTATTGAGCTTAATGCACAGTGTAATTTAATATTAGCCTGCATGTGGGTTTTAAGCAACTGTACCTTTAAAAAAAAAAAGGTTGAATTGTTCGCTTTATTTTGCAGCTTTCGCTTATCTTCCGAAGTGCTCATAATCCTCAAAAATAAACATTTAGGAAGCAATATGTATTTTCTTAAAATGTAATATGTTTGCTGTGTTAACTCTGATTATAACATGATCAGGATGTGTCCTTATCAGATATTATTAGGAAACATAATAACTAACAATACATAAAAAACTAAGTTTAGAGTTTAGATTTAGCCAGTGTGTTTAATATGATTCAGAAATCTGTTTGTGTCAGTCTCTGATTTCATCTACATCCAATTCCCAAAGTCATATTTCCACACCTGGGTTGTCAGGTATGGAACACAAATAAAGACAAAAGCCCTATCTGGATGGGATTAGTTTCTCAGGGGGTCCTGGAGTAATTTTCTCTTTTACAGGGGTTCCTCTGTGATTTTATTCCCATTCAGAACGACCATGTATAAGGTATTACCAGACAGGCTGAATTATCTACTGTTTTTCGCTAAACTCCATGAGTTTCGTCACCTTATATTTCATAAAGCAGCCATTTGTCCACTGCCACTCACCATAATTACACTTTGGGTGCGCCTTTCCACGGAGATCCACGTAAACACAAGAGCAAGTGGAAATGGAGGAGCTACTGAACCCGATGTCATGTGACCAAGAAAGCCAAAAAACTCACTGGTCCTCCTGTTTTATCAATTGTAGTCCAGATGCAAGTAGTAGAAGTGAAAAATATTTTTCACAGAAACTAATCCCGTCCGGATAGGGCTAAACACTGCTTTACTGTTGAAGATAATGGATTTTTAATGGACTGCTTTGGCTAATATAGCCAGCAGTGTATCAGGCTAGCTAACAGCTGACAGAATCATGGTGGTTTATGATGCGAAACAATAAAGACTAGAGGTTTTAAGAATTAAAAAAAAAATTATCTTACTTTTTATTAGACATTTTAAATATTTATACTTATCTATACAACTTTTTTACTTCTGCTCCTTACATTGTCACACAATTATCTGTACTTTCTACTTCTTACATTTTAAAAATAGCCTTGTTATTCCTATTTAATTCTGGAACGTTTTCATTACGGTTTCTCATCGGTCAAAAAAACCCTTTCAGCTAAAATATCTTCATCTGGACAGAGTGAATTCGATTTTGTGGTTTAGTGAGAAGTATAAACATATACCATTCGTTTTGTTTCAGTTTCTGATTCCACCGACATCCGATTACCAAAGTCCCATTTCCACACCTGGGTTGTCAGGTATGGAACACAATAGGAGACAAACACAGCTATTATTTTGGGGTGAAAGGCAGAGTGAAAAGCAGAAAGGGAGCAGCGATGGCTTCTTATAAGATCAGCTTGATCTCTTGATTCACTCAATGATGAGCAGCAGCTTCATTAAACTTGGTGACAATTCAGAGTACCTACCACTCTAGCAAAGATAAAGTGGGTTTGGAATTCTGGATTTCTAACATTTGTAACAATTGTAACAAGTAATGATGCAGCACATTAACAACAATTTATCAGAGTAAAAGTATTAAACGCATGGAATTTTAGTACTTAAGTACAATAGTAGAGTAGGTCTACTTTATTACTATACAACTCTGCTTTTATATATAAAAGAAACCAAAGAATAAACTGTTAAAGCGAGCGTGTTGAATCAAAATATATCTCACATTTTGTATAAAGCGTTTTATGTGAAGATCAGTTCAGGCTGGGACTGATCTCAGACACAACCACCTACATTACACCTACATTAGATCTGTCTCAAAGATTCAGGTGGAGAAACATTTGGAGCAAGACGTGACTGAAATGCTAATTTGGGCAACACAGGCTCTTTCCCTTGCTTCTAATGATAATTAACATGCAAATCAGGTCAGGGAACAGTGAGAGCAGCCATACTTCATCCATTAAGGAGTTAATTAGTGCTTGAGTACTGAAATATTACTTATGAACCATGGGACTTCACTCACTTAACGGCCAGGGCTCAGGGTCTCAGGATCCTTTAAAATGAGCTTTGTTATTTCAGACAGATTTTACTGGCTTGACTCTACTTATTGTTTATTTATGTTTTATATTTTATGTTCAGTGCAACAGAGGAACACATGATGAAGATGTCAAATGAAAGAAATGATAATGAAATGTACATTAATTTTATCTACGATGTTCGGACTGAAGGCCAGTGAAGAGAGTTTTAGCCCACAGACACCTGCAATAACCTTCTCAATAATTCACTAACCTTATTCCGTTTAATTGATGATTTTTTTTTCACTATTGTTACAGCATCACATTTCGGTCTTTAATTAGCTCTCCTTAATTAAGCCGTATATCCAACTCAGCCCTTAATTAGCTCTCCTTAATTAAATGGCATATTAAATTATGCAGCACCTGCCTACTGTTGGTACCAGTGCACACCCAGAAATAATCATTTTACAGGATTTAATCGTTTTGTTTTTTAGAGATTCTTTATCACAGTGCACTTCAGTAAATAATACATTTATCAGAATAAACAATAAAACAAAGGACAAAGGAGTACAGTAGTAGACTACCTATTTAATGGGCTCCAACCAAGGTTAACCAGTGAACTGGTTATTGGTAAGATCTATGGAGGCCCCACCTTATACCACACACCACCATGCCGGACAATACCAGCGAAATTAGGCTGGAAAGGGACTTAAACTTAGGCAAGTGATTTAATGTTATGGACGATTAGCATTCACATACATCCCAAGTTACAAGAATGTATTTAAAATTTGCAGTTTAGCTTTGTTCGATGGCTTGTGACCATCTATCTTCCTCTTGACTACAATCCATAGGTTTTCAATGGGGTTCAGGGCAGGGTGCGAATTACGGGGGGGTTTGGGGGGCTCAGATCCCCCCATTTAAGACTTTAACCCCCCTTAAAGGGATAAAAACAACCCCGTTGAAAAACCTCTGAATGTAATCACGTAAGATGTAAGTTGGTCACAAGCCAACAAACACAATTTTTGTGCCAGGAGTAAAATAAGGTCGCCCAAAAGCAGTGTGAAAGACTTGTGGAGAACATGCCAAGAAGCATGAAAGCTGTGATTAAAAATCAGGGTAATTCCACCCAATATTGATTTCTGAACTCTTAAAACATTAGTCTTGTTGTTTCTAAATGAATATAAACTTTGCAACTTAGCATTATTTAAGGTTTAAAATCACTGTACATTTTTCTTTATTTTGACCATTTCTCATTTTCTGAAAACAAATGCTTTAAATAAAAATATTTGTATTTGTAATTAGGGATAAACCTTTTTAGAGGTTTATATAATTAAACCGCAATGTTCATTTTACTCACATATATACCTATATATAGTTAAATCAGAGAAATTTATCATTTTAAAGTGGTCACTTATTTTTTTCCACAGCTGTATATAGTCACATTAACTCACCTCAACAAGTGTTTTTTGCAATCATTTAGTCCCCTGTGGGCAATGCTAAAATTACTATTACAAACTGTACAGCAGGCAAGACTTTCATTGTTCTTTACTTCTACCAGACATGGATATACTTTAGAGAATTCAGAGGTAAAAGGAGTTTTGATGGAAGCCATGATGCTCCTTTTCTTACTCACTAAACGAATCCCATCCAGGAAGGGAAAAACACTTCCTGCCCACACTAAAAACTGATTGGCTGACTCACAGACTCTTTGCAGAGACAGGCCAATCAGAACCGTCTCGGTTTTGCATACGCGCTTCAAGAATATGCACACCAGGGGAGAGCCTTTCTCTCCCTCTCCCTCACTTTCACAAAAAAATATTATGGGGAAAAGGTCTGGGTTGCCTGTGTGCGCATTTGTGTTCACTCTTGGGTCACTCGTTCTGGATTCTGGGAGAGATTTTTTTTTTTACCTGCGGGCATCAGGGAGCCGTTATTGGGATGCGTTGGACTCTTCCAACTTCCGGAAGACTTGGGATGTCTGCATTTATTTTTGCTTTTTTATTTTTGCCATCTGTGCACTTTTTTTTTAAGGTCTCAGTGCCTCCTTTAAAATGTCAACACCCTCAGTGAAGCTACTTTAAACTTGTTAAAGTTGTAAATAGAGATTTCTTTGTATTGACAAGTCTATTCTTCTTTCATTAGCATTGTAAGCTAGTTGATCTTTTGTATTCTTTTTTCATGTTTTTTACACCAAAAGTTCATTTCACACTGGAATTCTCTAAAATGCAGTCACTGTGCTCTAAGGGTCGCCTGATAGAATTCCAGATCATGCTGCTTGCCATTAGCAGCCGGAGTCCGAGAGAGCACAATTGGCCTTGCTCTGTTCCCTCATTATTCCTAATGTGATGTTGGGCAGCACAGTCTTCTGGAAGCTAATGTACTGAAGCTTTCTTCCGAGAGTGCGGACTACACAGTGATGCTGCATCAGCGGCAGCGGGAAAAGAGGTAGTAGGTGTCTTCAACTGTTTCAGAGGAGCCATGTTTTAGTCCTCACCCTTCTAGCGCTGAATAGTGAGTTGGGTAATCGGTCTTCCAAATCTTGCCCTTCTAGAGATATTTTTAATGTAAAATATATTTTGAAAGAACCACTTAGGAGCTTTATTGGAAATTAATCAAAAATATTCACAATTAACTATACTTTTTTATTTCATCTTCAACATTTGCAGGTTACAAGACATTTCATTACAACCATCACTGCATGCACACATATCTCTACATGACTACTGACACAGAATCTGTGGGTCAACCAAGTTTATCATTTTTCTCTGCTTACCTGCTGACCACAAGGCAAAAGATACAAAACTGAATTTACATTTTAGACAGAGCGAGAAAAAAAAACAGCAAATATAAAGTGCACAATCAGTGAAGAGCTCTTCAGATTGCTTCCTTAAACACTTGGCACAAACCAGAGTCCAAACTCAACAAGCTATTACACATGACCGGGACAGAGGAGGGAATAATAAGTGGTGGTTTATACACATACTGGGTCACTACATCTAGATGCCAAGTGCTCTTTGTATAGACCTTCTACTCTTAGTGTTCTAATATATTTGAATAGCAAATAATAGAGTTAAGCCAAATATGGTGCTGAAGTATTACAAAAGAAATTCTGGAGGCACCATTTCATGGCAGATTTCATTTTATTCCCTTTAAATAAGATTAAATTAGTTCTTCTTTGTAAACATTAATGCGTGAACATCGTTAGAAGGGCTTTGCTGTATCATCAGTCCTCAAAGGGTGGCAGCAAGGTCTATATTTTCAGTGCAATCGTCTCTGCTCTCTTCATTTCTTTTCTCTGCTGTACAAGTCTAAGCTCAGGGTAAATAAAGCACTTGTTTGTTTGTGTAGTTAAAGTATTTTTATATGCTTAGACAGATTCATCCTTCGTACTGAGGAATAACTAAATTTCATGCACTGTGACTTACTGTCACTTACTGTCAAGTGATTCTGACTATTGGACCAATTACAGACTAAAGAAATTGGTGTCACACAGCAGTATGGATGCAACAATTCCTGTATCTACTGTAACTGTAGATTAATCCTTATGTAAGGACATAATTGAAAGGATTATAACGCTAATCTGCTACACTTATTGTGTTGCATGAAGCACCTACACTTGCAGGGAGTTGGATTATGGCAGGAAGGCAAAACTCAGAAAGACAACTTGCCAAATTGATTACATGCTGCTTTTCACCAGCCCTCAAATCAATCAATCAATGTCAAGTATAGGGAGACACAGCCCACATAGGTGATAATAAATAAATGCTGCACCTTGCACATCCATGCAGATGCAAATGCCTTAGCTTGTTCCACACATGACATGGACAAAGAAGCTTAAATTCTTAAATTGAAGTGCATTTACCATGTGTGTAGCATTACAGTTTCCCACACATATCTGGGTCATGGCCACATCTGCAAGTATTGATAATGCAAATTTCATCAGGCCAGAGATCCACCATTCGGTCTCACTCACAGTGGCCAGTCGGATATAAAGTAAAGACGCATTCACACAGACCGCCTCTCATCTACCTATTCTAGCAAGCAGGGAATATCACTGAATCCAACAGTTGCCACCTACGATTACAATTCAAAAGATGAAAACAACAGTGACAACTTCACATGAAGTCAAAATAATAAATAATTAATGACACAAAAAAAGTGAGCATCTCTTTACAAAAAGAAAACCAACTAAATGACCTATTAGGTCGCCTTTCTTCATTGCGTTACAGTTTGCCAACATTGTCATCTTAAAGGCCATTTCCATGCCATAAAATGCCAAAAAAAAAAAAAAAAAAAGAAGAAGAACGAAAGCAGTCACTTTAGAAAACGGATGGCATAACGATTTTTGATTTGGTATAATCGAGTAACGCCCCCTCCTATAAAATTATGTCTAAAAGGTGTTATACATACATAACTTGTATATGAACAGTAGAATAACTTATGCTGCATGTATTAGTTTGCACTTTTATTGTTGGTCTTGGTCTTGTTTGTTCGGCAATTTAAACGCTAAACCTTTATCGACCCTGCTGAAGGTACTGTTGGGTGAACATGTTCAGCTCACTGTCCAGCCAGCCGGCTTTATTCCTACGAAATACAAACATACACAAGACAAAAACTCACAATTAGACTTAGAATTTATATTTACAGAGTATTCATCTACTATGTATGTATGTATGTATGTCATGTACTTTATACATGGCCAGAATAGTCAGATCTTTGCTCCAAACATGTAACTAGCCAATTAGTTTATTCATTTTATTTGCTTAAAGAAGATAATCAGAAGTTAATCTAAGCTGTATTAGAATGCTAAATCGAATATTCTACATATACTTAAACACAGGGTTCATACACGTTTTAACCAATAAATGATAAACCAATAAGTTATTTTTTTATGTTTTTTTTTTCCATGCAAAATTTGCCTCAAGGCAATTTTTTTCAACGACCATACGATTTAAAAACATCAGTGCAGACATGGACAATAAAACCAAAAATCAACTAAAACTATAATTAAAATTAATTATAGTATGCCTAAAATGAATCTGATAAAATGTTGACACACAATCATTAAAAATAAAATGTGTCAGATCCTGAGAGCTCCATTGTGGAGCGGGTTAATTACTGAATTAACTCTGAACTGACATATTTGTTAGTTCAAAATAGATTTGTAGCGCAAATTTCCATGAATTTTCCAAAATCTTCTCGGTATTTTTATTTTCCCAAAATGTATGCAGGCCTAGAAATTGCTATTATCAAATTCCATGACTTTTCCAGGTTTTTTATGACTGTACGAACCCTGTAAACATCACTGTCATGAATATAGATTACTAGGTAACTAGATTATTTGCATGTTCAAGACAAAACTGGCCATAAAATGTTTTTAAAACATCTTTGCTTTACCAAATTCCATCAATTGTACTTTTTTTAAAAATGTCTTATTGCCCACCTAAAAATATTAAACCAATTTAGAAACTGCCTCACTAACTGTGTGTTTAAAAAAGTAAAAGTTTAAACAAGTGTGTGTGTTACCTGAGCAGCTTGGCTTTGCTCTGTAGTGTGTCTAATTGTTCAATCTTGCGGTTCATGTCCTGAATCTCATCCTCCAGCTGCTGCCGTGTCACATCCACCTGCTGACACAGTTGGGCAAAGGTGCCTGACAGCTCCCTGTGTGACACAAACACACACACACACACACAAATCAGGGAACTATTTCACCTATCTGGAAACTGGTTTTAATTGACCTTTTCCCAAAATCAAATCATCTGAACTTTACAACAAACTTTTTTGGTTCTAAAAAGGAACGCTTTTCTACATGAACCATTATTGTGTACAACCTTACATTGATATCTTTAAACCTATAAAAGGTTCATCCTAGCAGGTTTATTTTTAACCCTTTACTTCCAGTATTAAACTTTATGTTCAAGGCCCCTGTGCTTAAATACACAACTAGGCCATCCCCTCTCAAGCAGCATAAATACTGCCACACAGGTTTCTTCACTAGATGGAGCCAGAGGGTAACTGCTGTGAACACCCAGAGAAAGACCACAAATCTGTGTCTGTTTATGACATCTGGGCTTATGTAACAGTACACACAAAATAAATACCTTTCCATTAAAGCACAGATTTAGCAAACCAGTAGTTGTAATACACAACCTGCCTGACCGGATTACACAATGGTTCTACTGCCAAACCTGCAGCAGCATAGGGATTACCAAGTCTTTTCTGGGAATTATTTTTAAACATTAAGAAAATTTAGATATGAAATTAAAATACAAATTAAAGGTTATGTCTAAATATTTTATGATAAAAAAAATTATTTTATCAGGTCTGGCCTTTAAGTTTTGAAACTGTGCCTTTTCAGCAGATTCTCCAATAGAACTAAACATCCTTTAATGCAGAGCTAAAAATGAGCTGAGACTTACTGCTGGACTTGGTGGCTGCAGTTGGAGCCAGTGTAGCTGACAATGAGCTGAAGCTTTTCGCTGGCGTAGTCCACAAACTGTCTCTTGAAGGCTCGCTCTTTAGCCCTGGTGGTCCACGTGAGCCTCTCATACACATACAGCAGCCCATAGAGCCCCACAGACAAAGCAATCAGCCTCCAGCCCACTGCTTTCCAGATCTTAGGAACAGAGTAATTCCATTACTTTATTTACTTTTTTCTTTTACACAAAATTTTTAAAACATCAACTACATTATGTGTACACTTTCCACCACATTACCCTATTTTTAGCACTATAAGGCGCACCGGGTTATAAAGCGCACTTTCAATGAATGTCTATTTTCTGATCTATTTTCATACATAAGATGCACTGGATTATAAGGCGCATTTTAAGAGATACTCAGATATACCTCTAAACAGGGGAAATAGAGTTAATAGCAGCTAATGCTAATGCTACTCCAGCCCTAGTGCTGGAAAACTAAACTGAAACTCCTGTATAATGCTGTTCTGCCCCTTACAACCTAACTGATAAAATTCATACATAAGACTTAAAAGGCACACTGATGATTTTTGGAAAAATTTTAAGTGAGCCTTATAGTGTGAAAAATACAGTATACACTAAATACACTATTCTACAGAACTAAGGCTAGTTTTATGTGAAACTGTTGGTGATATAAAGACAAACTAATTACCACGCCTCCGACGACTATGATGCCCATGGATGTCCGTGAGGTGAGAGAGGCAAGCCCTGTCACCATTGAGACCATAAGCTCTTCTTGAGTCATAGAACCCTGCTGGAAAGGGGGCATGGAAGTGCTGACTGGGGTGATGGCCATGGGCCTGGGGACCTGAGGACACAGAAACAAACTTTAATTTACTTGTAAAAAAATACATTACATGCATTTAGAGCTTATATGTAGAAATATCACAAGCTATTTAAACAGCTTAATTTAAGCTTCCTGGCAATAACTCTAAACACATGCTTGTTAAAACTAATAAGCTTAATTCGCTTATTAACTCTTTAAAAGTGCTCTTTATTCAGTCAGATAAACAGACTGGACTTAAACTCAACAAAAAACTCAGAATATCAGAATATTAGAAATCACCTCCACCTCATTGTGTGTGTGTGTTTTTTTTTAGCTTTATTGAGCATACATAAGCATAAAGATGCGTTTTGTAGTTCTGTGGTGACAGATTGTATGCTGGTCGTTTCACTGCATACATTATTTTCCTTCTTTCACTCTTTTCCTTAACGTTCAACCTCACAGAATCACCACAGAGCAGGTATTATTTGGGTGGTGTGTCTCCACATTCTCCGCACTGCTGCAACACTGGCATGGTGGTGGTGGTGGTGGTGGTGATGTGTTAGTGTGTGTTGTGCTGGTACGACAGAATCAGACACAGCAGTGTTGCTGGAGTTCTTAAACACCTCAGTGTTACTGATGGACTGGGAATAGACCACCAACCAGATATATCCATATCCATATCCAGCAGGGTCCTGCAGGCAATGATGAAGGACTAGAAGATAAACACAAACTGTGCTGCAACCAAAAAGCTTCTCCTCAGACTTCACATCTACATGGTGAAACAGCTATGTTGGAGTATCTAAGAGTGAACACTGAGTGGAAAGTGTTTAAAAATTCCACCAGCAATGCTGTCTAATCCATGCACACCAGCACAAAACACCACCACTATGTCAGTATCACTGCGATGCTGAGAATAAGACACCACCCAAATAATAGCTGCTCTGTCATTTTCCTGACTGGGGTGGGCGATATGGCTCTAAAATAATATCCTGATATTTTATGGTATTTTTGCGATAACGATACTCTTGGCGATACGACAAAACACTACATTAAAGAAAATATAAAATACAAAAAAAATAAAACAAAAACACACAAACAAACAAAAAAACACTACTGCAACAAAATGCAAATTTAATTCTATTATTGCATATGATGAGATACGGCACACGCCTAACTTATTAAAGAATTTTTATCAGATTGTAACAGATCCAGAATTTCATGATCCCAATAATGAAGTGAAATAAATTATAGTGGACAGATATAATCTATCTCTAGTAGATATATATCTTGTGAAATTAAAACAGTGTTTTCCCTTTCTTAAAAATAGCAAAAAAAGTAGTACCCTCATGTGATAATTAGGGGTGGTTGATATTTTAGGGCATAATATCGCTCACGATATTCAAAAAATTTTGTGATATTATTGCGTAAGATGCGATATGGCACACGCCTAGTCCTGACCATTGAAGAACAGGGAAAACAGAGGCAAACAACATATGAGGAGAAACAGATGGACTATAGTCTGCAATTTTAGAATTAAGGATCCCTTTTATATGGTCAGTGGTGCTGAAAAACAGCATAAAATATAACTGCCACACATTGCTAATGACCTAAGCTATTCTGACCATCTTAACTACTAATCCCCACCGTCTTCACATTGATAATGTCAGTACCTGGTCGTTGTAACCCATGAGGGCACGGCGGGTATTCTTGGGTCCGAGGAATCGGTTGACCAGCATGGTCCAGCCAAGTGAGAAGTGGAAGTTGATGTCTTCCTGGAAGTCGCTGCACAGCTTGTCACAGTTAAGGTCATAGCTGAGACTGAAGCACTGTCTGGGCACCATCTTATCCACTTGTTCTCTCACAGAAAGGGGAAGCAAGGGCTTCAAACCATCTAAGCATGAGGGTAAGAATAGAAGTTGTAAAAATAGACAGAAAAATATAAGAATAGAACTATACAGTGACAATTGTTACTGATTTGTTGACCATGTGACATTCATGTGGTTACTTTTGACAAGGTAGTATTAACCTATTAGCTCTTGGACAATGTGTGAGCCAGCCAAGGGGCATCTAAATACGCATTTAATGCTATATTATTATAAGTGATTGGATTGTGTAAAAAAAAAAAAAAAAAAACAAACAAACAAACAAAAAAAAAAAACAAATACACACACACACACACACATATATGTGTGTATATATATATATATATATACACACACACACACATTATATATATATATATATATATATATATATATATATATATATATATATATATATATATATATATATATATATATACACACACACACACACACACACACACACACACACACACACAACAACCAGAGAAGCTCATGTATTCTTTAGTCACACAATACCAAGATCTCTTTTAACAAATGTGTAACAAATTTCTATTTTACACTATTATAGATTAGGATCACTAAATACTGACCTATCATTTCTGTCTGTGTGTTCTGAAGAGCACTTGTGATTGCATTGGAACACCTCTCAGACATGTTCCTTCCCAGACCCTCCTCTATGTGCCTGTGCAGCTCCTGGAATTACAAACACAAACATGCTTTGGATGAGGGACCAAGGTGCTGTCATTCCTCAGTATTAACAACAGCACACGACAGAACAACGTGACTAGAAAAGCCATGGACTTTCCACTTGGCAGAGCTTGCCATCAACTGTAAATAAGAAAGTGAAAGTAAAGAGGGGGAAATCCAATAACAACTAAAGGGAAATCGGAGATTAAACTTACATTCTTGTACACCTTCAGAACCACTTGTGAGGGATGGAAATCAAGGTGGAACTCGTCCACCAGCACATGAAGCCTCCTTATCTCTTCAGCCATTGCGTTTGACACCTGAAAGACAACACAGAATAATGCATTTATGCAAGGGTGATATTCTTCATTGTTATGGGCAGACACTGTGTTAGTCGGTCACTCATTGTGCACATTTTGGGGCACTTGGAGGTGCCGGTTGGCACAAAAAAATACAAAACAGTAATAAAGCCCTTTTCATTTAAAACTGTTATGAGTGGAACAGCACTGCGTAAGTTAATAACTGAAAAAAAACAGACAAAGGAATAAAAGCTTATAATTAACAAAGTTTTACTTTGTCTTTAGGTGTTTGTTTTAGGTGTTAGATTGCAGATGTTCTGTTTAAATCAGTGACTTACTTCCCACTAAAATTTGTATACACTGGTGGCCTGCTAAATGCAATGGATCTCTTGTTCTTTGCTTTTACCTGTTTCTCCACCTCCTCAGTGATCTTTCTGATCTTGCTCTTACAGTCCAGGGTGAGTAGGTCCAGCTGCTTATCAATGAAGTCCAGCCTGTCCTCCCGTTCCTCCTTTGTCTCCATGCAGTGTATCCTGAACACAAAACCAGCATCATCAATAAAATATCAGCACACATTTAATTTTTAGAAACTTGATATTTTATCATGTAAAGAGAAAATTGTAAAAGGTCCTGGGACCTACCAGATACCATGTTTTTTAAAATTAAGATATGTGGCATTGCAGGAATGGTAATGCACTGAATTCTATTTATTTTAATATTTTGCCCTCTTCCCCCTCTGCAACACTACTACTTTCAAAAAATCTTAGGCACTACTGCTTTAATGTCTAAATATTCTTTCTAATTAAATGTGTATTGCGCTTTAAATGGGTGTATCTGCCCCATTATGCGATTTAATTATCATCATCATCATAATCATCATAATCATTATATCAGTTGCATAAATGGTCCTAAAATGACAGAAATAAAATTTATTGCAATTATTAATTGGAAATATATTGTCCAAAAAAGCAAATCACCCCATAGGCCTCATTAAAAAACAACAGGCATTCTAATAACCTAATAATACTGTTGTGCTGTGCATTAGGCAAAGCATTCTTTACTTGTAGCTTTAACTGGATCATGAGATCACAATTTCCTTCCACCTCATGTACCACATGTGATGTGAATGACAATAAAATCTCCTTAAATCCTTGAATCCTTTAACTGTGGCCACTGACTACAATTTCCAGTCAGTTTTAGGGCAATGGTCCTACGAACAGTCTACATTTTCAGACAAAGCAAAAATGTTAACAGCCAGAGGACCAATTTAGGAACTCTTGCTGTAGGGTAACTTACTGCATACCTTTGCTCTTGGGCAGCCACGTGCACAGAATCCATAATCAGTCGAAGTGCTTCTGAAATCTGCTTGGCCCTAACAGTGTGCTGCTCAAACTTTGTCTTCACTGCTGATTGAGATATACACTCCTAAAAAAACAAATTGAAATAAATCAAAAAGGTGCAGCCATGCTAATGTCCATGCTGTTATCCAAATAATAATATTAAATAATTCTTCACCATAAATGTTTACCTCAAAACGCCTCTCAAAATTCTGAAACTCAAACATTCTGGCTTGAAAGCCTTCAGCCAGGGCACCACCTGCAAAACAATAAAGAGTGAGAAATGAGGCACTGCTGAAACCACGTGCACATTAAAAGGTATTACAGGAATAACAAATCACTTCTGAGAAATAGAGATTACAGAAATAGCTCAACAGCTCAATATATTAGGTGAATCTACCTGCTTCAGGCATTCCTTGGGCCTTCTGAACACGTGCCTGCAGGACCTCTTTAGCAGAGACGAAGAAGATGCGATCACTGGCCTGTGCTCTGTCCACCACCCCCAGCTCATCCACCAGGAAACTGCTGCAGCGGTCCATGTGCTGCCGCCTGACCTGAAAAATACCAGCACTTTCACTTCACACGCTTTTAATACAATCTCAACACAGATGCTCCTATAACCTTAAGCTAACAATTATCCATCCACTCATCTTTATTCGTTTTTTTCGCTAATTACTGATGGCCAAAGTGCAACATTTTAGTCAGTGTAATTGACCATGTCGACAATAAAAAATTGTCAATGTGAAATTTCGCAGTCGACGCATCATTAATGTGTGATAAAGAGAAAGAGTGTACATGGGAGAAAAAAAATAGAGAGAGAGAGAGAGAGAGAGAGAGAGAAAAACACACACATAGTGAGAGAGTGACAAATCTTAAGCATCCTGATTGGCCTCCCCTTATTCTGAATTAGCCCATGCAGTTTCAGTGTGGGTGGGACATGCAGCACGTGAGAGAGCAGGAAAGAGCAGTAGAGACGCAAATACAGTGTAATATTAGTGCTGTGTCCATTAAACACAAATACATTTTACTCCACAAAAATACTCTACAGTCTGTCTTTACTAATTCTGTTCGCTACACAGTTTAAACTCTGACTTCTATATTACCCATGGTGAGTTAAATTACTGCAGAGAGATGCTGAGGTGAGTTTCACTCCTTCATTAACATTTCTAACATTAGTTAAACTAACATTAGCTAGCTAATTGTTGGGGAGATACTGTACTCTGTCCTCTTCATTAAAAATAGTAATAAAATTACAAGTATTTTGTAAAACCTTCTGAAAAAAACATCCAGCCTGTGTGATTATTTCCTATAATATACTTTGTAAATTTAAGTCAAATATACGTGCAGTAAACTATCAAAATTTACTGTAAAATTGGTCTTGGGGCCTAAACATGTAGCTTCTCATTAGTAGGAAGTAGAAGTAAAAAAAAAAGTACTAAAAGTAAATATTTGAAATTTCTAATTTTTAACATAATCATTATTATATATGTAAACTGATACATGATAATTTTTTTATTATTTTATAGGTATAACAACATTTATGAGGTTTAATTTAACTAAATTTTCTCTTCATTAATTTTGTTGTGGTCTCTAGTGTGAATGAATGCCCAGTGAGCCAGTTTTCCGGTTCTCCTGTTCCAGGCTGTTTTAGTTCGATGAATTAGTGCACGGGGAAAAAGGACAGGATTTCAGCTCTTGCTCATGAATATTCATGACATGCAAACGTCACAGTTCTGATTGGCTAACAGAACTGTGACACTCCCAGTGGGTTGTTGCAAGCCAAGGGGGGCGAGGCCATAAATCCTGATTTATGGGTTGGCGTCAGTCCGGGGGCTTATCTTGATACAATCATTTTTCAGAACATTATTATTTTTTTTGTTTTGGCTAATGCAGGTAATGGTGGTAGAAGAACAGTTTCATGTACAGCATGCATATGCAACTCGCACAGACCTGCTGAGCAAGAACTGAATGTTTTTAAGCGAAATTGCACCTTTAAAGAGCAAAATATCACACTTAATAAAAGGGTATTTTAAGAATTACCTAACCTAGCTTTAATACAAATGTAATTACCTACGTTTTATGTACTACATTTATTTAAAGCAAATGGTGTTTTAATACCAGCTAAGCAAAAGCTAATGTCATCAGTTATTTGACAGTTCATTTCTGTCCAACGCTGAAAGATAAAACTTGTCTCACTGTCCAAGTAACAGCAATAAATCAGTTGCTGTAATTGCAAACACAAGATGACCTGGTTTCTCAAAATGCTTATCAGGCTTATCGTATTATGGCAACTCTACAAAACCAAGGATTTCTACAAGGTTTTCTCAATGTAATTACAGCTTCCTTTAATAATATGGGGTATGCCAATACTTTTGCCACTTTAATGTCTAATTATTAATGAAACAGTCTAATGAATTACTGCTGCCCTCTTATGATACTGCTGTGGCCTGGCTGGCAGGAGCACCTAACTGCAGTCATGGGATTTAAATAGAAAGGTCATAGGACCTGCAGTGTGTGGTTGTGCTTGTTTGTTGTGGTTCTCCGTCTTACCTCCTCCATGTACTCAGGCTCACTGGCTGAAGCATCCCAGCGGTTATTCAGGATGAAAATGTTGGGGCTTGAGAGACGCTCGTTCACTTTATGAAAGAAGGATTTCTCCTACAGAGAGAAAGACAGAAAAAAATATATATGTTATGATTCAAGCACATAAGCCTACATAATTGTGCTTCTTGTATGAGTTTATTTAAGCAAATAGCTTCTAAATGAGCGGTTCTATAAAAATCTTCTTGTCTTGTAGGTGTTAAAATTCCAAGCATTCTTTGAGCCCTCCTGATACACCCAATCTCCCTGGCCTGAGCCAGTGTTGACTGCTCCATAATCACACCCCCATCTGCGAAATCTCTTTGTTTGTGCCAGAGTGCTCGCGTGCCGGCGTGCTTCTTGTGACATTTGGTTCAGTCGTCCTACAAGCATAATCCCCAACAAGTGCAAAACAACACCTACAGTAAACCTTGTGTTTGGGAATAATACACTCTTTGTCAAAAGAAATAATTGCACCGGTTGAAGGAATCACCAGACTACCGTATTTTTTGCACTATAAAAATGAGCGTTACATGTTACTTAGGGGTGTCACGATTTTGATATTTTATCAAAATCAATCGAAATTACGCCACGGTCTCGAGCCTCAAAGTCAAAAAGATGATCGACGATTCCTTCCCTCTAAGTTACGCAAGCACACGTGCTCTATGCAAATGGCGCAGCACACTGTAGCCAACGCCACGGACATTGTGACTGCTCAAAGAGCAGCTCTTTCTCCAGAGAATGTGGACATTCTCATCTTCTTAAAGAAAAACTTGAAAATATAAAAATAAAAGTTGTTTTGTCTAGCCTCACATATGTTAATAGTTTTGGTACCTTAAGGAGCATCTTTCTCTCAGATAAAGTTAATAATATATCTTTGTTAAAGAAAAAAAATTGTCATTCTCAGGGACAGAGTTTTATCTTTCATGTTTAACTGTTATAGTAGGATAGAGTTCAGTTTGTTAAGGCTCTAATTGTTTTATTATTTTGTACATGATTTATTATTTATTTTATGTTGCACATTGCTGTTTTAATAGTGCACTCTGCTGCTACAAAAAAAAGCCACTAGATGGCATTGCATATATATCTTAATTAAAATATTTAAATTTGACCATTAGTGCCTAATGTGGTGTATTACAGATCACTTGTATTACTTTGCATCACTTATATCAAGCCCACCTTTTGAAATTAGATTATTGTAAATTTGATGAATCAAACCAATGACTGACCAAAGACTAATCTAAAATTGGCATAGGCCTCTCTGCTGTAAAAAAAAAGAAAAAAGAAAATCGATAATCGAATCGTGACCCTAAAATCGGAAATAAAATCAAATCGAGGATTTAGAGAATCATGACACCCCTAATGTTATTCTACACATATTTCTCTCCTGAAAACTGGTCATTTGGGTAAGTAAAACACTTCTGTTTATTTACAGTAAGCTTAGATTTCCAAACTTCTCCAGCACTAAGGCTGGAGCCTTAGCATTAGTGGCTAACCGCTAGCTAATACCGGTCGACAGCACTACACTGAGGATCCCAGAATGCCCCGGTAAGTCAGGGCGATATTAGCTAGCGGTTCGTCCCACGTAGCTTGTTTAACATGGTAAACATGCAGACTACAGTCTAAAATACTCCTCTCTGTACTGCAAAAGAGCTAGCACAGTTAGTGGGTTATGCTAATGCTGCTCCAGCATTGCAAACCATGATTAGGAGCAGGCTACAGGCCGATAATACTCACCTCTGAACAGAAAAGTAGCGGTTACCAGCTAATTCTAATGCCACTCCAGCCTACTCCAACGCGCACTTAAGTGAAGTGGCTTTACTGCTCCTTAATACCCGACTGGTAGAATACATATTTAAAGTGCATAAGGATTTTTGGGAAAATTAAAGGATTTTAATTATAGTGAGAAAAATACAGTAAATTAAACTTGAAAGGTAGTTGTGCCAGAATAGCTATACTATTTCTGAACACACCTTCTGGTGCACTATTTTACCATGACAGTGCTCGTCCACATACTGTTGCTATCTCGAAATCTGGCCTTGAAAACTAATTGCATGACCAGACTTATCCCTGATTGAAAACGTGAGAGATGCTATTGGACACACTGTTGACACTTCACCTCAACACTTGTACTTTTGTATTTGTTGTTCAATAAATATTAACTAGAGTTAATATCATCCCATATCAGTCTAAATATTTAAACCTTGTTGTTTCTGGTAAGCTTTATATTTCTTCCAAATAGCATTGTTATTCAACACTTTCTTTTGTGTGCATCTGTTTTTGCAGATAAGTGTAAATTCTTGTGTGGGAACATAACTGATGATTAACTCCTCACTAACTACTCACTGTTTGCATCAAAGTAGACTCTGAATTGGCCACCAGCACGAAAACGTCAGCATCCAGGCAAAACTTGTCAATCCAGCTATCCAATTCTGTGGTGACATCAATGCCAGGGCTGGAAAAACAGAATTAAAACACATTATATATAGTTCAGTGCAAACCACATCACCATGTTTTCTGATATATGCTTCAAAAGCTACATCAAAAAGAATGAGCAGGACAAATGTCACGACATATTAGCTAGGATATAACTCCCAGCTTATAAATAAAGCCATGTGTGTGTCTTCTCTCACATTACCTGTCCACCAGTACTAAGTCGTCACGCAGCAGAGCACACTTCGCTTTAGGCCACATGACACACACCAGGCTGCCTGCATCCAGGTCCTCATCTTGATGTAGAGCATGGGCCAGTTGGTTCACCGTCTGTTAAGACACATACACTTTTTAACAAGACCTAGGAGGTACAGTTTGTGTAATCCTTGTTGTCAAAAACAGCTTGTCTAGTTCCTACTGAGAACAACTGCCAAAAGAAGAAGTCTGTCTGGATAATCCAATAAACATGAACCTTTTGTAACCATGCTAAAAGCAGGTTTTATAACTATGTTAGGTACCATACATTTTGGAACTAACCAAGAATAATCAGTTGTCCCAATACTCATGTCAAAAAACACAAAATGTAGAAAAAAACATACAGTTGCACTAATATCTAGATGGTGTTAACCATCTAGCTGAAGATCTAAGGTTATGTTTCAAATGTATGTTTCAAATTCTTCAATAGACCATCCATCTTGTGCAGCATAATGGTTAAAGAAAAAAGCATGTTGCTACCACCATCAGCATGTATAAAAATGTTCAAATGAAACTGTAGTCACACACTAGATGAGTAGTTTTGAATTTGACTGTCAGAAGCAGTGAAGGTGACTTCCTCAGTCTTACACAGTCTATACAGACTATAGGCCAGCTCATTGTTATGCTCCTCCTGAACACAGGAGACTAAGTGCAGCAGGCTGTACAAGCAGTGAATTGAAATAAGAAGAAATCTTGGATGCCTGGGTACTGCAGGAGAAAACCAGCAGAAGCAGATTGGCAGGAATGACTTGCTCCATTGGTTAGGGCAACTTAGTTTTTTAAGATTGATACACACAAGCTAAAGACTAAAGATGCACTAATAAAACCTTTTGTGAATCGACAATAAATGTAATATACTGACGACTACTCTAGCATCAATACTTACTGTAGTGTTTCGCTGTAGCAAAGTATTAAACTTTACAGCAGAGTATAAAAGACCATGTCGGTCAATCACCTACAGTTTGTTTATGCTTGTTAAAAATGTATAATTTTATAGAACAAGTGTCAGAAACTAAAATGATGAGAGTGATTTGCAGTGGAATCCATTAAGATTCCTCTTAAGCAGCTATAAGAGGAGATTTAACTATTTTAGTTTATACAGTTTACAGTAAAATCATATTTACAGCTTTTGCAATCTTTTTAATGAGTGTTGCCAGGCAGGACAAGCAATGGCCAATCTAATGAGGGTTGAAATTTCTGTGTAACCCAAATGATGCCCATTATCTGGGAGTGCAGACACATATAGCTGCCAAGTTTGTTCCTGTTTCAGCATTTCAGTCACTTGCAACCACTGGTCACCTGTGACAACTGATGAGAGAACCGCCATTGCTTCATACAAGCTGGACACTTGTGAGGAGCACAGGGTAGTATAAGACATAAAAGAAAGAATAGTGCAGTCTTGTGTGTGTGATGAACATCAAGCAATAAAAATGAAGAAACTGAAGAAAACAATACTGTACTACAGTATGACATGCCACTTTTGCATTACTTGCATTGTAGCTCGACTGATATTTGGAATCTCATCCCAGTGTAAAAATCTTTGCGATATTTGGGTGTTAATCCATAAAAAAAAAAAATAAAAAAAAAACATATCAAAGATAGATTTTGGTGTGACATTTTAAAATGGCTATACGTGTGTTATAATGTGCTTGTGGCCTAGAATACGATCTAAACTTAAGTGAGCTGAATGGCTGATTGTTTTACACAAGCTACTTAGCTTGAAAGAATGGTTTCTAGGGAGGTACCAATCAACACTCAACACCCTTTCACTGTTTGAATGCTTTTTGCTACTAATTAAATACAATGGGAAACCAAACAGAGTGGAAATAAATCCAAACAGCTATGTCCTGTTTTCTCTAAATGAATGGATGTTTATCTTAAAGCCATGGAAGTACAGCTCTGGAAAAAAATAAAAGACCATTTGAGTTTTTGAATCAGTTTCTCTGATTTTGCTATTTATAAGTATAAGTAGATCTTAAATAATGCAAATAAAAAGTTCATATTCAAAGTTTTAAGAGTTCAGAAATTAATATTTGGTGGAATAACCCTGCTTTTTAATCACAGTTTCCATGCATCTTGGCACGTTCTACTCCACCAGTCTAACACACTGATTTTAGATAACTTTATACCACTCCTGGTGCAAAAAATCAAGCAGTTCAGCTTGGTTTGATGGCTTGTGATCATCAATCTTCCTCTTGATTATATTCCAGAGGTTTTCAATTTGGTAAAAATGATTGATAAATGGTAAATGGTCTCTTATTTTTTTCGAGCGCTGTACATGTTCAGTAGTCAAATCACTATTATACATTTAAAGAGACAGTAAAGAGCCATGTGTTGCTGAAACCTTCTATAGAGGCTTGGTAAAACTGCAATAAAATCTGCTGTCATGGAATATTTGGATTCCCTACACAAGTACATCCTTTAGTTAACATATACTAGTCCACTAAAGGAAGTGGGAGGCCATGTGAAATATGACCCCACTGCCAAAGGGCATGTGTGTTTAGCATTAGCCCTCATGTTTTGCAGCCATGCAAAAGCGGAAATGGATCCTCTAGACTGTTGCAGGACATAGAAAGAGCCTATGTGTGATACGAGTGAAAGAGAGTGATACTACAGGAGTGATTAAAGATGCACTCTGTCCCCGTTCCCCTGGAATGCACAGACACTTGACAGCCAGAAGCCATGAGCTATTGTGGCTGTGCTAAGTTTAGATGTTGATCAGGATGAGGGCATGCCATCATAAGCTGGTGAAACTGTTGGACAAATCCCAAACACAATCCTGACTCAAAGTCAGCTTCAGCTCTCAGAGGCAACTGTAAGACCATATCATATCATATAGCACTGGCTGTGTAAGGGTCTCAATTTCAGGTATTGTGGCAAATATACAGCATAAGGTGGCAGTGGCATTCCGCAGGGGTTACAGTTTTCCAGTGGATACAGACACCACTCTCCCTGGCTGATAGTGTAACAGGGGTGAAGTCATGAGACCAGGGCTGGGATGGCAAAAGTGTGGCCCTGTGACAACTGGCCAGGGTGAACCCCAGACTCATGCGGGACTAATTATAGGCCAGTCAACTGACACAGCAAGAACACACTGGTGTGCGTGAGTTTTAAGACAGTCAGCTCTTGGATAACAAATTAGCTTTGGCTGAAAGCATTAGTATGTACTGTATTTCTAATGTATTTTTTTGAAGTCTGTATTTTTCTGTATTGTCCTTATGAAATAAACAAATGCATTACATAAGAAACAGAACTTGAAAAAAAAAATCCTTATAGATAGGGCTGTCACAATAATTACATTGCAAAAGGTGGATAAGACCTTAATGTCGCCCATTGTGTTTTTTTGTGTTTGTTTACATAAGATAAATATTAGCAGTAGTGCTGGGCGGTATACCATTTCATACAGTATACCAGAGGGGAAATTGGAACCGGCATGCATTTTTCACTGCCAAGCGCAAGTAGAAGAAACACACGGGCAGATAT
The DNA here is from genome assembly GCF_023375975.1 of Astyanax mexicanus. Lineage (NCBI taxonomy): Eukaryota > Metazoa > Chordata > Actinopteri > Characiformes > Acestrorhamphidae > Astyanax > Astyanax mexicanus. The sequence continues at coordinate 19,278,542 of NC_064419.1, read as the reverse complement.
TTTTAATTTGGCAGTAATTCCTCTCCATAGTGTCTGAACCAGTCACCTGACCAATTCATCAGTAACAGGGACTGGAGAGGCCGGTGAATACATGTTACAGAGGGCTTAAAAAAAAAAAAAGAAAATGCTACAAACTTTTGACAGAAGCACATCTCCCAATTAAATCACAAGTAAAGGCACTGCATTATTTAGTATATTATTACACTATTTTATTATTAATTTATCAATGGCATGAACTTGTCAAATTACAACTATATTTAAGCATTACTTCAGAGTAAATACATTATAGTAGTTAGTAGTAAGCAGTATGTAGCTAATGTTGTGTGGCTTCAACTGAACCACTACCAGCTGCACTGTATTTTTCACACAAGCATCTACAGAAGAGTTTTACAATCTACTAAGAATAGTAATCTGAGAATAAAAATCTGAGAAACGACTGCTTTGTTTGTGAAGACTCCTCCATCGTTAGTTGCTAGATGACTGCAAACCAACTTCTGCATTTTTCAATCACTTAACCCTTTTAATCTATACAAACACTTCATTTAGGAGGTTTGTTTTTCACAGCCAAATAACTTGGTAACAAAGAGATGCTGTACAAAGCTTTACAAAAATCTCAGCAATGCAGAACAACCAGCTGGCAAGCTAGCTTTTGTTTTTGTTTTTCAAGTTGGCTTTTTAAAGCTGCTACAATTTCAACAGCTATCCAGAAACCATTTACCAAAATACAACCAGCAGGAACACCTACATTTAATATAGTCTTTATATGAGAAATTATAACATTGTTTACCTATTAAACATCACAATAACACATAGCAAAAAAAGTTTGTATATAAAACAGGAAAGGGGCTATTTCACTCGCAACAATAGTGAAAGTCAATTAAAAACTTAAAACAAAAAGTACTTTGGTAAGCATTAGCAGATTTTTGAGTCTGGTATGAATTAAACCAGTATTAATTCTGACAGTATTGCAATTATGAGTGTGAATTATTTAAAAAAATGGGGATATATGCAGGGTTTATAAAGTTAAAGAACCAATATGTGCACATGCTTCATCTTAAGCATTCAAACTGGTCTTTGTGTTACAATGATTGTTTGACCACTGCGTCCAAACAAAGAAACTAAAACTCACCTTAACGTTCTTTCTTTCCTCTGAACCTTCTGTAAGCAGGAAGGCCTCATTGCCATCAGTTCCTTCTACTCGCAGGAAGCAGTTTGTGGTGTGTCCAATACCTGATGGTAAGACTTTGTCCCACAGCATGGCGTTGATGACAGAGCTTTTGCCATTGCTAGTCCTGTGGACACAAGAATTCACAGGCTTTCAGACACCAGTCATAAACTGCACCAGCTTTTAAAACCACAGTCACACTTCAATTCTCAGCAAGAGCTTAGTAAAACAACAACAACAAAAATCAATAAGTAACTAAACAAATAGAGACAGACAGACAAAAATAATTTAATCAAGCTACATGCAAATTTGTACAGATTCTGGCAGCATGTTAAGTCTTTTTCCCCTATTAAACAAAGCAATCTAATTACTGCTCAAATTAATTTATTTTTAAAAGACTGTGCTTGTTTTTGTATGGTACTGGATTTTTCCATGAAGTACAAGTAAAAAAACTTCACAGGCCATTCATGTAACATTTATATATGTGTAATTAACGGCTGGCATGTGTAGACATAGATCAGGCAACATTATGCAATATTTTTAAAAACACCACACCCTAAACAATAATTCCATAAAAGGCCCCCCACCCATACCTTAGGCTGTAATGCATCTCAAACTGTGTGTTCACACCCATGCTCTTTTATAAAAGTAAAAAAAAAAAAAATAGCAAAAGATATGTTCTCACAGTAGGTAAAATGGCCCAAATCTGACTTTCCCACCAAATTCAATATCATTTTAATATGCCCTATATCCATAATTTGTCTCAAAAATTTACACTTTATTTGGCCATGTCTATCTCTTTGGTTTGTCTCTACTGTTTCTTTAAACTTTGTTTTCCTCAATGCTGTTGTCCATTTTCCTTTTTTTTAGCAAATGTATTGGAATTACTAATTACTAAAGTCAATCTAACTGTTCAGGCTGAAAGACATTACTGTGTATCGGGTATGTATCAGATTCTGATATCACATATTGAGGTGGCCAAAATAAAAACATGTCAGATTCAGTGTGTTTTTTTTGCTGTTAACACTGCCACACAGATAAAATATCTGTGCGACATATGATAAATACAAGATTTGGCTATTTCTACTTGTTGTCAAAGGGTTTTTATGTATAGGCAACAGTTCCATAAAGAACCATGACAACTTAAACAACCATTTGATGACATAGAGAGTTCTTTTTCAGGCTGAATAGTTGTTTGCGATAGTGTAATGAAGGCTTTCAGGTATGTGAACATTCTAGGCTTAGGTGTATCAGATATCACATCTTCAGGTCTCTTTTCGTCAAACTAAAGTTAATATTTTAACAGGTTTAATTAAATCAATAACACAGTAAGGCTTTGTCTGTAAATTTGTGAAGTAATCACATACCTGCCAAAAAAGACCACTTTCATGTGTCTGCGGGACAAGACTTCACCAATCCCTGCTACCTTGGACAGGTAACCCCGCACCTCTGCCACCTGCTCCTCTGTCGTGACTGGATCCAGTTCCTCATTGCTGTATGTCTCTGCCACAGAAACACAACTACATTTAGGAAGAATATCAACTGGTAAAACAAGGTGTAAAAGTTTGCGTTTAATGCAGTATTACTGATCAGTGAAAGTCTGTAAACCAGTTTACTCCAAGACACCAAGGAGGCTAAAAGAACAAATCAATCATACCCATTGTATTAAGAACATATTTTTGATGAGGAAACTGCAGGAAAACAGAATATTCAAATCTGCATCAATTTGCATCGGGTCACCAAGTCAGTATAATAAGACCAGACGCACTGTCTTAATCTTACGAGTCAGTGTACAGAGACAGCGCTCTCTGCTCCTGCTCAGACACCAAGCTGACTAAGCCATTCTTTGTTACTGCTTGATCCCCTAGGGAGACAAATGCTGGCTGTCTGTTATATAACTTCAGTTTTTGTAAGAACAAGTGACCTCGCTTCTACAGGATCACAGATTTGCACACATTAACCTAGACTGACATCTTGGCTAGCAAGTGTGCTTCACATTCCTGAGCACTTATTTACTAGTATTAGTAGAACAAGAGAGTTAATGCAGGTTGCATGTTATGTACAGTAGAAAAACAGTAGATGGCCTCAGTCACCTTCTCTCATCACAGTGTGATTCTAGTCTAGTCTAGTCTAGACTAATCAGTGAGGGTGGCTGTTAGCTTTTTTTTTTTGACAATTTTGGTCAAAAGTTATTTTTCCTCTGCAAGCATGTTCAGCTGTCCAACGACATTGCATTAGCAGCAGATCAAAAGAGAAGTTTGCCTGTATTCATGTGACTTGGAAGAAGCACAAGATGGCTTTTAACTTTTAAAGCACTGATAGCACATCTTCATGGCTGCTGTAATTGTACTCTTTATGATGTTTTCTCTACTCTGAAATTGTAAAAATGTGGACTCTAGGTGTAAAAGATGCCAGAAAGTTGAAGCATTTGACCCCTCACCTTCCAGAAAGGCCGAGCTTTCTTTGATATACGCGCCAAGCTGCTCAAAGATGCCGTTGATTTTCTTCTTGGCGGTGACAAAGTGCTTGAGTGGAGAGGCATTCACCTCAGCCATGTGTCGCTTGTCCTTTTTGCCGATCGCACTGGTGTTGGGTCGGGGGAAAACAAGAGACATTGCACTTGACGAAAGAGAAGGAAACAAAAATCAAAAGATTAGTAAGTAGCGGATAACATTTTTAAAGTAAGTTTTTGAAAAGCTCACACATTATGTGCAATATGCAGTGAAATGCATATCCTACTTTAAACAAGCCATCTGGTCTAGTATTATACGCAAGTAGGTTTCATCTTATTACAAATGCTGGACCCAATATTTCTGCATTTCAAAACTGCTTGTCCAAACTAAAATTAGCCCATTTTTTTGCATACAGGCTGTGGTAGAGTACACATCTTTTAGCCTAATAAGTACACTATTTAAGGAACTTAAAGTAACCACAAATGCTAAATAGTGGGAGGTAAAAATAAAACAATGATACTAACACTTGTACTCTGCTTTTTACCCCAGTATATATAGCTTGGTTTAATTATTACTGATCTATTCAGATGTTTAATTTCATCTAACAACAGCAAAGTAACAAAATGATATTGTAAACTAGAGGTTTAATGGTACTCATACCATACCATGAAGGCATGGGGTCACAGTTTGGTGCTGTCACAAAGAGAAAACATAAGAAATGCTATTAGTGTAAAAACAGAAAATTTACAAGCTTTAAGCTCCAATTTGCATTAAGTAGTGGTTTATGAGTATTACTACAACTACTGTAGTCTTGTTTGTCCCCCCACCCCTTCTCATACATCTCTCATTGCCATTTGAAGGGTGAAAAATAGGATTGTTTTTATCATACTTTGTACTTTATCTCTCACAGTTATCATATTCTAATAATAAGATTTAAAGTAATTATTTAAGATAACCAGGTTATTTTCCAGAATTCTGGTTTCAACATTTTATTGCAGCTCATGAAATTATAGAGGGCTGTTTGAGGACAATGTGTTAGCATATCTTTACTGATGTAAAGGCCCTGGGTGGCACACTAAACTGTAACTCGCTGTACAGAAAAAACATGATCACATTCTCAGAAATTAAACGTTGTTCATGTTTTATGGCCTAAACTGTTCTTTCAAAAGCCCTATCCAGATGGGATTAGTTTCTCAGGGGGATGTCTGTGAAACATATTTTACACTTCTATTCAGTGATAAACTTTTTTTTGGTCTTTCTTAGTCATGATATCATATTCAGTAGCTCCTCCATTTCCACTCACTGTTGTGTTAACGTGTATCTCTGAGGAGATGCGTGCCTAAAGTGTAATTACGGTGAATGGCAGTGGAAAAATAGCTATTTTATTAAATGTGAGGTGACAAAACTCAGAGATGTGTGTCCGGACGGAACTACAATTATCGGAGGACTCTGTTCAGCAAAAAACAAATGGTAACTTGTAATTTTTTTAGAGGATGTCTGAGAAAAACACATATATGGTAGTTCTGGATTGGGGAATAAAATCACTGAGGACCGCCCATAAAAGAGAAAATTACCCCAGGACCCCCCGAGAAACTAATATCGTACAGATAAGGCTTATGAAAAAACAATATTGTAGTGAGAAATTAATCATGATATAGATAATATATACACATAGCACTCATTTTTTATAATGCTAAGCTCTGACTCTGTGAAACACTGCTTGTTTCAAAGTGGTGAAAAAACTGACACTGACAGCCAATCTCATTGTTCTTGTTGAAAGAGCACATTTCTAGATGAGCTTTGTGTTTTCGTTGCTGTTTTACTGTGACAGCTACACTGTCCCGGCTACAGTTTGCTTTAAAACAAATTGAATAGTTAAGAAATTAATAAGCAAGAGATGAACTTGATACATTGACAGTGTTTTTAGACTTTTGATAATATCCAAACAACTGCGCCAAAACACTAAGCATACAGTATAGAGGTTTATAACACGCTGCACCTTACAGCTCTTCAAAAGCCCCAGTTAACAGCTGCACTTTGCATTCATTCTGCATACATCATATGTAATGTTTTGCCCTTACAGTATAAGCGATAACATTTAGTGCTAGTAATATAAAAATAGCACTACCAGAGTCAAATGAGGACGTGCAACTGAGCACTTTCACTTTAATGGCTCCTGGACTGTGTGTGTGTGTGTGTGTGTGTAAGTGAGGTTGTCAGGTTATGCTGTGAACAGCAAAGACCACTTGCCTAGGAAAGTCACCTTGAATTGCACACTCTGAGTCTAGACTAATACAGAACAAGATTTTAAGCATAAAATCAATCTGTAAAATTTTCTAACGTCCAACAAGTGTGAGGCAATGAGCACACACACCAACAGGGTATGAGCCAAATCGGTGCAAAAACAGCCCAACCCGTGGTGGGTGCAGTCTGTAGATAAAGACATAGACTTACACTCCTCTTTCGTCATGAGCCTTTCAATGTGAGGCATGCAGTATGTCAACACTAGCCGATGATTAGACAGGTTTTGACAGGCTGAAACATGACTTTTTGTGCATTTCTGCCGACCTGTTCACAGTAAGGTCAAAACAGGCCTGACTTAATTTGGTTCACTAAAATGTATGGGAATATCAGCAAACACCTTTTTAAATGTATTTTTAATTGTTTTATATCATTTTCATAAAGTGAACATTCCTGTTTATTGCATGGAATACACTTAAAATATGAACCTCTGTAGTTCCACTGCCTTATATTATTTTGGTTCTTTGTTTCTTCCCTATATTTTACTCCTCCTGTTTATTTAGCACATTTTTTAAAACTTGGATATTTTTCGCTTGATATTTGGCCGGAATAACCTTCCTGCCAAATGGTACATTGCGACCGAATAGTCGATACTTTGCAGGAGGACAAAATGGCAGGCAGTTGAATTGCTTGAAACGACACATGAAAACAAGAAAGGGATACATCTTGGTCATGCTTGGACATTTTAGCAAATTTGACACATGCGTTTAACATCTGGAAATTTGGAAATAGTTAGCAATTTTTTTGCACGTTTGCTGTAGCGCCCCCAATTGTTGTATACAATTTTATTCATTTTTTGCTATTGTCCACAAACATTGTCTTTATCCTGACAAAAATATTAACGTATGTAAATAGCCGTGGTGGTATTTGTGCATCAATATAAAGTCTTGTTTACTGCAGAAAGAAGTAGGCACTACAGCTATAAGTTTTTAGGTTTGCTGAAAGGTAAATGTAATTAACTCCACGATTAATACAAAAAAAATAAAATAATAATAATAATAATAATAATAATCACACCTAGGCACAACTTTTACCAGTTTCTCAGTTTAGCTCTATGTCCCTTTGTGACAGGGGGAAACATCCATTTTATATTAAGTTACAGTCTTTGTACTGGATGCCAATAACATTTTAAGCAAGTATTTATAATTTTCCATACTCCCCAATAACCTTACACACAGAAAGATTACTTCAACTTTTATTGGAAGTGGAAATCTTAACTAACTAGTTAGTTAAACATTAAAATAACCTATTTTATTAGTCCTGAATGTTTTGTTAAGATTATAGCTAGTTATATTACCTACAGAATACATTAATCTTCATCTTTAACTGTAATATATCTTTTTTGAATAGTATAAAGCATTTTAGCTAACAGTTACAACTGTTTGACAGAAAACACTGTATCTAAGTTACTTATATTAATTTAAATAGTTAGCTTGATAAATTTAGTAAACGTTAACTAGGCTGGCAAAAAGTATATCTATATTATTTAACCTAGCTAACCTAAATATATCATAAGGCTTTTCCATTATAAATGGAAAAAAATTATTAAAATACGAGATTTTAGCTACATGACCTTCTTACCTTTCCGTATTTGCTCAACCTTGAAGTAAAAAATTTAAAATATGTATCCTGCAGGGTAAAAACGGGACATCCAGCGCAGTGGTCCCGCCGTGACCGTTCACCTAATTCACAGAGCCGTGCCGGAGACACGCGCAGCGCAGACAGACCTCATGTTAGCCTGACAGCTAACTCAGCCTGCAGAGTCATGTTCAGAGCGCGTGTGCTACAGTGAGTCCCGCTCGCGCTCAATGTCACACGCACTCCAGCTCCAGCAGACAGCAGCCCTGCTCTACACACTCAGCCCGTCCCAAAGCTCCTCTTATCCGTGGAACTAATCCGACCACACCGCTCGGCTGGGTGAGGGGGGGTGTATTCACCTCCTCGTGTCGTCGCTGAAACACTGATTCCCACATCCACCAGCGGTCACGCTGCTCGCTGTGAGGGTCACGCCTCCTCCACAGAGGTGTAGCTCTAGCCGGTCCTGTCTAACAACACCCAGCACTTATTTATCTGAGTTTTTACACTGGTTCTTCAACCAGTTCCGTTTATAAAAGCCGTGGTGCTGCTCAGTGAACGCCACCAGTTTTAGTAAAACCGTCCAAAAGTTACATCATATTTCATCAACAGAGGGCCCCGCACAGCGGCGGTGCTCCTGTACAAACAGACACGCCCACAGATACCGTGAGGGTTCAAGCTAAAGAACCAAGACTGTGTCCAAAATCTTTTGCTACTTCTCCTCTCCCACCTCGAAATAAGGTGAAGGAGCAGTAATTGGGGAAAAGGGACAGCTGATCCCTTTAATAAGATGTTGACTACTGATAACTGATCCAATCACAACGCTCACTTTCAGCTCTCCCAACACGGCTTAGCCAATCACAACTGCTGCAAACAGTCTGGAAAAATAAGATACCATTTTAAAATGATTAGTTTCTTTGATTTCACCAAATTGAAAGCCTCTGGAATGTAATCAAGAGGAAGATTGATGATCACAAGCCATCAAATCAAGCTGAACCGCTTGAATTTTTGCACCAGGAGTTGCATAAAGTTGTCCAAAATCAGTGTGTAAGAATGGTGGAGAACATGCCAAGATGCAAGAAAACCGTGATAAAAAACAGGGTTATTCCACCAAATATTGATTTCCCGAACTCTTAAATCTTTATGAATATGAACTTGTTTTCTTTGCATTATTTGAGGTCTGAAAGTTCTGCATTTTTTGTTATTTCAGACATTTCTCATTTTTCTGCAAATTAATGCTCTAAATAACAATATTGTTATTTGGAATTTGAGAGAAATGTTGTCCATAGTTTATACAATAAAACAACAATGTTCATTTTACTCAAACAGATACCTAAAAATAGCAAAATCAGAGAAGTGGTCTCTTAATTTGTCCCAGAGCTGTATATGGCCATCCTTTTATTGAAGAGAAAATACTACATTTCTGAAATGATGTGAAATATTTGCCAGTCAACTCCTAAGGTGCTTTGTGGGCGTGGCCACAGTGATGTTACTCCAAAATCTTTAAAACAGTTCCTGTAAAGGATACTGTGGTGGTATTCTGGTAACGTTACCTCTATATCTCGATACAATAAGGTTTATTATTACGATATAATAAAATATCAATACATTGTCCATCTTTAGTCTGTAGCTATTCTGCTGTAGAGTAAATAACCTAGCTAGTTAGCTACCTGAGCCTCATGGGCATGCTGTGCAAATGATGAACCTACTCACTTGTAAGCTACGTTACAGGTAGTTAACTATCGGATTTTTACTCTACCTAAACAGCTAGCTGGGTATCCTAATTAAATAAATGTATTGATAGTAGCAAATTTACCAGGTAGTTAGCTAACCTAGCTAATGTGCCACAATAAGTGCGCGCTTTATAAAGTAGTTATAAAGTAGCATGGAATTACGTTTTTTATAAGTACATTATCTGTTTTACTACCCCTGAATTTAACTAGTTAGCTATACAGTAAAGTGTGTATATGAGCAAGTTAGCTAAGCTAGCTAGCTCATTAGCAACTTACCAAGAAAGGCGTGGTTATAACAAGTCCTCAAGCATGTTGGTTCCACTGTCCTCGAATAAACAGCCAGTTGCTAGTTTTATTTCCAAGATTATCCACGAAACTGTACGTAAGTTTTAAGAAATTTAGCGTAATAAAGATAGTAAACGTTAGGTGGCTAGCTAGGTTAGCTTAGCTTAGCTTGTCCAGTTTGGTCTTTCCGTCAGCGCTCCCAGAAAGAAGGGAAGAGCGGTCAGGACACAGCTAGCTCTGCTAGTTAATTATACCCAGGTAATTTAATACACCTTACTGCCTCTAATGCAGCCAAAATGATTAAAATCGTACTGTTTACTCTATGAATCCAGCTGTAGTTTTATTATGTAACAATGTTAACTGGTCGGTCTCCTTCTACAAGTGCATTAACCTCACATCATCCGAATGCGACACAGCTCTGAGGAGAGGAGGCAGAAAGGCCGCGTCCCAATAACATTGCTTTCTTCCCTTCACTTCTACACTCGATCCCTACTCCCTTGTTACTTTATTTTCTAGATAGGAAGCAGTGCAAGAAACACTGAATACTAGAGCTGAAGCAACAACAGTGATCAGCAGTCACCCCACGTTCACACTTGAATGTAATAAAAAAAAATGGAGGTAATTTTGTGCCAAAAGTTTTACACAAAAAATAAAATCTGCAACAAAAATAATAATCAAATATATATGAAAACCATTTCTATGTGGATTTTGCCATCTTATGCTTTCTTTTTTCTGCTTTTGGAATCTCTTGATTGCTTCTGCTTTTTATTTATTTATTTATTTGCTTTTGTATGTATATAATTTGATATTTTTGTGTAAAACATTTGGTACAAAACTAACTCCATAAATATCTCCTTACCAATTTTGACAGGACAGGGGCTCTTCAGAGGGCCAATCAGATTTCATCTGAACCTCCCCTAGAACCTCTAGTGTTGCTCATATATCTCATATATAGATTTTTTTGGTATAAAATTATTACTATGCAATAATTTTCAAGTAAAAAAAAAAAAAAGCTTATACTGGAGAAAGTAGCCAACTAGTTTTACATAGTCCTTAGGAAAATATATATAATGCAGCTCACTGCTAGATATTAGCGTTTAGCTGTGTTGTCATTAGCCATTAGGATTTTAGCCAAATAAAACAGAAGGCTTGATTATTAGACCTCGGTTCAGACATGACTGGGTGTCTTTCTGCCTCAGAATCCTGCCTGATTAATCAGAAATCTTTTTTACTTCAGTCCACCCTAGGACCTGTCCAACCTTGACTGCAGGCTGTTTAGAATGCAGCTACAAGCTAGAATTACAGTGGTGTGAAAAAGTGTTTGCCCCTTCCTGATTTCCTGATTTTTTGCATGTTTGTCACACTTAAATGTTTCAGAACATCAAACCAATTTAAATATTAGTCAAAGACAACACAGGTAAACACAAAATGCTATTTTTAAATGAAGGTGTTATTATTAAGGGAGAAAAAAATCTAAACTTACATGGCCCTGTGTGAGTCTTTTACAGCGTTGTGGAGGAATTTTGCCTCCACTCATGTTTGCAGAATTGTTTTAATTCAGACACATTGGAGGGTTTTTGAGCATGAACTGCCTTTTTAAGTTCAGAGGTGGACTTGCTGGTGTGTTTTGGATCATTGTCCTGCTGCAGAAAATTTTGATCAGTTATGTAAAATATGGTTCTAAAGCAGTGATCTGACATTTAGTTTACAGTCTCTTTCCAGATGGGAGGGATGAATTGCATGACTGTAATTAACCTCTTGGCCATATTGAAAAAAAGCCAGCCAATTGAACAGTATTGCCAATAAGAACTTTGATATACTGTAAGATATTTGACATAATCTGACAAAATTTACAAAAAGAAAGACAACATAGCAGTCCAGCTTAGTGAAAAAGTAACATTTATTGACAAGAAAAAATAAGAAAACAAACCTTTAAAATAAAAACAACGGACATATAAAATTATGACTTAAGAGAGCACTGAAGAAAAAACCTACATCAGCCCATCTCTAAACAGTAGCACCTTTTTCTAGGAAACATTATCAAGTAGAAAGCCTGATGTATGATTCTGTTATCCAAGAAAAAAAAATAGTTGAGCAAATAATTTCTATCACTTAAACCTTTGGTGTAAATGCTTTGGAAATGGATCAATAAATAAAAGCATTTTTTTCATAGAGGTACACACTGCATCTCCATCTACTGCATTTAAAGTAAACCTGAGTTCACTTGGCCTTCTAAATACAGTTCTGTTAGTACAACATTACAGATTTATATGGCATGTAAGGCACAGTCTCTATCAAATCGTTTAATGATTCTCAATTTAAAGTCAAAATGATTGCGTCTCTGGTCCTGCTAAAACTCCCATATTACAATATAACCATCCTGTTTGGTTTTGTTTTTCTAAACAATTGGCTTCCTTATGAGATCAACTCAAGGATCCACAAATGAAACAGCGATGTATCTGGTGCCTGATGTGGTAGGAAGGCCTTCATGGTAGTGTGTTAAGCGGCCCGGGTGCATGAGGGCCCAACCTTTCCTGGGGGCCCGTATGGAGCAGTTGTATCTAATGAATCGACAGCCTCCGCCCTGGACAAGAGAACGGATGGATAAGACGACATGAGTTAGGTTTTAACATGGTGCTGTCACTGACCACTGTTATTGAATACTTTTTAAATGTCTGCATAATAACCAGCATTTACATACATCTCCTGTTGACTTTTAAAAAATCTGAGATATAATTTATAGTCTTTCATCAAAAAAGAAAAAACACAATTTCTATGCACAGAACAAAAAAGTGCTGATTAGAAGAAACCAGTTAACATATAAACTATTATAACAAAACTTATACTACCTAAATTATTACAATGGTTTATTATAAACAATATGTCAATGTACAGTTGGCCACCAATCATATCAGTCAATGATGCAATCTTTGGCTAAACTATTGGAATTTCTGACCATGCTGAGTTATTTGTGGTATTATTGTCATATTGCTTGGGCTCCAATATATATTTAGACTCTTCAACATTAAAATATCAATCTCCACATTCAGAATAAAATATCCTATTCTTACACATCACCTCTTCAGTCTAAACAATGTTGCAAGTTATGAATGTGGGCTAAATATGGGCTGTACACAATCTTTTCTACACATATACTTCAATTAATGCACTTGTAGCTTTTAAATGATAAACCATATGTCTTAAAGCTCAACAGGTAACAGGTATGTTTCCCTAAAGCAGAATATTAAGGGAACAGACATAAATGTACTCAAGGCAGTACAAAGTTACCCACATGTTAAGAACATTTTAATTTTGTAAGAAAGAACTGTAAAGCATTAAAATGTCTACATGCAAGGAAATATGTGTAAAGCTCTGGAGGAAGAAGCAGAGAATAATATGAGATTTCACCAACATGGAGAGAAGTATTACAAAGTATGAAGATAAAGCAATGCCAGACATGAAGGTAAACATACAACATTGCTTATAGGTGAATTTTCTTGACAATAAAATTAGTTTTTATTATTTTCAGACACACAGTGTGACTAATGCACAGCGCCAAAGTTTATTTTAGTATTCAATAGAAGTCCTTTGAGTGGGGGGTGTGGAAAATATTTAGATCTAAGTACTAAGTAGTTTCCTTAAAAGTACTACTAAGATAGTAGTTCAACTGTAAATTGTAAAGTATTATTACCCATTTGTAACTCACTAATACTTCATATATTGAAGTTCACATGCAGTTTTATGCCAAAATCAATACAGGCCGCTAATGTTTCCTTTAAATTTACTGATATGCTGGTTCTATGCATGGTAACCGAACCTGTAGGTTAAACACTACAAATATTATTTACATTTGTCAATGTAAAGAAAGGGGGAAATGTTATTATTTTAAATGTAGTTGTTTTTAGTACCTGTTTTTTAGTTCATCAATATGTTCATTTATAAAACCAAGTTTTGCACCTCCATCATTTTAATAAGATACTTAATTAAAAAAAATCTATTTGGTAAGCAAACAAAAAAAGCCCATGTCAAACACAAATCAAACCATTGTGCAATTTAAACACAGAGGCTCTAACTCACCTGATAATCTATTCCCACTTGATTGAGAGCAATATTTATAGTAAAAGTGGACGCATCGTGATGTGGCCTTAAAGAGGGCTGTTCATCGGGTCTATATCTAACAACAAACGCCAAATCAAACAGAGCCTGTGAAGAGAGAACAGACAAAGAGAGGCAAAAAGCGTCATGCAACATTCTCACACAAAACACAAGAGAGCAGACCACCCTTCAGGCATTCCAGAAGAATGAAGCTGAGGGGAGAAAAGAGGGGAAATAAGCTAGCCACTCCCCCTGCATCGCTACAACTGCCACAGCATCTTTAGTCTCAGCTCGAAGCGCCACCGTTGAGCCAAGGACTCATTTACCTGATAGTCAATGTCTTTGCTGTTGAGAGCTATGTTAATAGTAAAAGTGGACGCATCGTGGTGTGGGGTGAGTAAGGGCTGCTCGTCAGGTTTGTACCTCACAACAAAGTTGAGGTAGGAGATACACTGATGGGAAAAGACAGTCAGGTAAATTAAATAATGACTGGGTTATTTGTTAACTACAGTGACACCAATTTAGGTTGCTTAACAGACTTTAACAGGCTTTTCCTTCTCCGTATAATATTGTGATTTAATTGTCAGTATGGGTGTCACAACACACAAATGACAAAATACATTGTGTATTAAATATTTTGTAGCATAAAACATATTGTTTTTTTGCACACATTGACCTGAAAAGCACAAAGTAAAATAGGGTATTATTTGCACCACAATGACCATGCTTTATAGTAATACTGTAAGTGCAACAATACAGCTCTGAAAAAAAAAAAATCAGTTTCTCAGATTTTGCGTAAGTGTTTGAGTAAAATGAACATTGTTGCTTTATTCTATAAACTACGGACAACATTTCTCCCAAATTCCAAAATAAAAATATTGTCATTTAAAACATTTATTTGCAGAAAATGAAAAATGGCTGAAATAACAAAAAAGATGCAGAGCTTTTAGACCTCAAATAATGCAAAAAAAATAAGTTCATATTCATAAAGTTTTAAGAGTTCAGAAATCAATATTTGGTGGAATAACCCTGTTTTTTTTTTATCACAGTTTTCATCTCATGCATCTTGGCATGTTCTCCTCCACCAGTCTTACACACTGCTTTTGAATAACTTTATGCCACTTCTGGTGCAAAAATTCAAGCAGTTCAGTTTGGTTTGATGGATTGTGATCACCCATCTTCCTTTTGATTATATTCCAGAGGTTTTCAATTTGGTAAAATAAAATAAAAAATCATCATTTTAAGTGGTCTTTTATTTTTTTCCAGAGCGGTATATAATGGCTTGAAAACCAGTACAAAATAGGGAAAATTATATGCTATGTATTTAATAATAGCTTGTGAATATCTACGAAATTCAAAATGAGGCTCACATTAGAGTAAAAGGGGGCTTACCCTTGTAAAGTACCCAGGAAACATTTTCTCTGTGACAGGGGCAATATAATCCAAAAGGAATTTCTGCCACTCTTTTTCAAAATTAACCTGGTTCATGTGAATGTCAATTGTGGGAACATTTTCATAACCTCCCTGGATCCTGGTGTCCTACAAGACAGAAATGCAACGAGAAACAGTTTTCAAATGTAAAAAATAATCTGTACAATTATTACTGAGATGGAATTTTGTCCACTTTAACATAAAAAATGGATCCAAGCAATCTCAGTAAATCTTAAATAAAACGGTTCTGGCTTCATTATAAACACGTACTGTATTTCCACCTCCAGACCACTGGCCAAAATGTTCCATTTCTTCAACAAGGTGTGTGCAGGTCCGTTCAGTGAAAATTGGGAACCAGTATACATCAGGACATGGCTGTATAAAAACATACACAATATAAAATATTACTCATTCTGTCTAAGAAGAGTTCTATGTCTAGGCTGAAATGCTTTTGGGTAGACAAAAACACAAAATATACACTAAACCTTTTAAAATGACATCCACAGTACACAATTCATTAATAAAGCAAATACTCACATTTTCCACTATATTGCCGTTCAAAATTTGTGAGTAGTTCTCATGAATGTATCGCTCCTCCCAGTCCTGTTATAAAAATAAATAAGTCAACAATTAACAGTAAAGAATGTGATGCAACATTAGCCATTATGTATTTGAAACAGCTTCAGTTTCTACATACCACTGGGTTTTCAAAGATCTGCCAAAGATCATTGTGCAGGTGATTCGTCTGGTAGTTTTCTGTATTTAGGACACGGCCGAATGAATGCATGTTTGTTACAAACATGAACACACCCTAAAAAAAAAAAAAAAAACAGTTAATATTAGTATGGCAGTTATTCTATACAAAAATAGCATGTTATGGGAGAAATGCTTCTAAACAACTTGGAATACAATATCAAGCAGGGCACATCGCAATGCTCACTGCTACACCCTTAAACCCCACAAACAGTCTACTGTCACACCTTGCACCTGCACCTTTATTCTGTATATCTTTTCCTAGTCTACGTATCTTGGAAGTGGAAAACACAGGTGGTGCACCACTGACTGATTTAAACCCTGACAACAGTCAACTATCAGATGTACATACCAATTTTAGCTACGCAAGTGCGACATGCACCATCGCTGCACGTTACACACACACAAAGACACACTGCAAACTCAACTTTTACATCAACAATAAACAGAATTCTAAATAAAATAACATTGCTGTTCCCGTAAATGACCTGCTTACACACCTTTACAGCGTGATTAAGCAGGTCAGTTTCCTCTACTGAGAAGAGCAGAAGCGCTGCACCATTAAAACACAAACCCGTCAAAGTTAGAGTGCACCTGGCTCTTAAAGGGAATGGCCAGTGACACAGATTGACTTATTTCATGTTACACCCAAAACACACCCATTATTAATTAAGAGAATTAGTGTATTGCGTTTGCACACTGCGAAACATCCGAGCCTCCACTACTAGACTCTGCAACAGCTTCATCCACCAGGCAGTCAGACTCCTCAACACACAGAGACAGATCTGGACCCCCCAACACCTTACACACACAAAGACTGTACTTCACACACACACACACACACACACACACTGAGACACACACACTCAGCACACAGAGACTGAAATGTGTCTATCCCTATCAGCAATATTTGCTGCTACTCCCAAAAAACTATAAACTCTCTACTTCAGTAACTGCTGTGATTATATATGTTCTATATATTACAGTATGTTACACATCTCTGCGACTTATTCTCACTATACACTTTATTATACCGTATCAGTACTGCACTGTCCTGCCTTTTAAATTGTCTTGTCTGTAATTATTGTATTGTTTGTAGTGTTACAGTTTTATGTTGCACTATTATCACACCTTGCACTTTTTGTTGTCTATTGTTTGTTGTTCCATGTTGCACCATGGTTCCGAAGGAACGTAATTTCACTACACTCTGTACCTGTACTCAGATGTAATGACAATAAAAGCCCTTTGACTCTCTTGACTTGACTTGAAATGTGCAAGGTGTATTTTTTGCGTCCTTGCGATACCACCGACACATTGACTTATTTTTTTTCCCTTTCCTCTAAAGTTGCTATTTTGGACAGATTTCTAACAAAATTGTAATTCTTATACACTCTACAACTAATATGCCAGTTCACACCAGTGCTGAAATCAGTGACTATAAATCTGGAAGTAGGCAAATTCTACCTCCCTGTTCCCACCTACCTGATCTCGCACTCTAGAGCAGAAGGCCATATCTGGGTCAAGTGTTGCAGAATTGAAGAGGTCAGAATCTTTTAGTTCACTTCTCAGAACGTCAGCTCTAAGCAGGTACACCTGAGACACATATGGAACATTCCAGATCCCCCTAAAGAGGAGAGAACAATCAGACGACCTTAACAAATCAAATTACAGATTAAAAGTATACAGTTGTAGATGTATTTTAGAAAAATTTTTCTAATGAATTATTTCTAATTTGTATTCATTATGTATAGGTTTTTTTTTCTGTTATACAGTTCTGTATCTCTCAGCTTGTCCAGAAATGCATTAGTAAACCAGATCATTTAGTGGTGGATCAAAGAATAAATTACACTTCCAAACTGTAGGAGGAACTGAGGACCAAAACATCCATACCAATTCTCCATAATGCTGCTTTAACCAAAGAACATTTAGACATTTCAAATTGGTGTACAATGACAGGAGTAGATTTAAATGCTACTTACACTCTGCGTGCTTGAACAATGTCCACATAGTCCTCTGACCTGGCATAGTACCCATCTGCACTCAGAGCTCCCCAGAAATTTGTCCACAGGCGGCCAGGTTTAGTCATCATTGGTGCTACAAAAGGTCTGTGGTGAGTGTGAAATAACACACATAATTAGCAACAAGAACTTGCAAGTTAAACACATCAATCTGTGAAATTGCACATGTACTAAGCTTCAATTGTTGCTGTAGTAATTGCCACCATTGTCACAAAAAACAGAAAGGGGGTCTCACTTACTTATTAAGCTCAATTAGTATCTTAAGAGTGTCTTCATTCTTCAAGACTACTTCCACATCCACACTAAAGAAGTATTCACAGTCAATGTCATCTCGACACATATCACTGTAAGAAAAACAGAGAGATAATTACCTTTATGTTTCAAGCTTAGCAGGAAGGACAATGATCAATGAGAATTGAACAAAAGTAAATTGATCCTTTATTTTAAAAATTTTAATAATATATAAATTTAAAAACTCACAAGCCAATATTGCGTGAAGTTATAACATCGACCCCCTCATCTGGACCAATCAGCTTCACAACCTTGTAGTCTGCTTCATGACTTTCTAGGAATGAACGGATGTGCTTATCATGGTGTGGCTCCTGAGATATATAGAACAAAAGTACATTTTCATATGTATGTATTATCATATTTCACTGCACAATTTATACTGCAGTTCTTAAAATACTGATATTATTCCAAATATGCTCGGTCTGATTGTGTTTTTCAGGCCTGTACCTAGCTTTAGGATTGGAAGCATGGTTTCAGCAGGGCAACAGATATTTAAGGAAATTTCTTTCTACATAGGAATAAAGTATTATGTGAAAATTATACAAATATTATACAATTATACAAATAACAACCTGAAAACTACCCGAGACACTAAAGCATTTAGGATGCCAATGTTTGCCTAGCAACCACCTAGAAATACCCAAGCATACACTATTGCAACACCACAGTAACCACCTTGAATACTAGAGCAATAACAAAGTGCAGCAAGAAAAGTAGACACAATTTAAGCTGTCAACCATCTTTTTTCCCTCAGAAAACGACTTCTAGTTTAATAAAAATAACCAAAACCTACAGGAGTACAGCACTGCTATCTAGAAAAATCAACCACTCCCACCAGACTGCCCAACATGTAAACTATTATTATTTATTTTTTTTTTTACAATTTCAGGGTTTTATACACAAACTTACACATTGTTAAGCTAAAATATACACATAACTTTTAGAAATGCTAACTTCTGTGTGTTACTGGACACAAAAAAAGTGTCCAGTAAACCATTATGCAAGTAATATATGAACTGTGAACTGATCTAGGTAATGGTGAAAGTGTAAACCATTAACAGAGACAGCACAACATTAGTTACTCTCTGTCACATCCAACACTTTTGTTTTATTCCACTTTTTTATTCCAAGCAAGAGGATTATTTGAAATGTCTTACCTGATTGTAAATGAAGAGGTTGAGGCGGTTTTTGGGGTACTTGAGATTAACCAGGCGCTCGAAAAACGCTGAAACGAAGGGAGTGGGCTGCTGAATGAAGATGCCAATGACCACCACTGGAAACTCACTCTCCTGCAGGGAGAGCACAAAAAAAAAAAAAAATCAGCATTCAGACTCTGAAACTCCATGTAATGCTGTGATGTTTAATGTGTATATCATATCAAATATTTATTCAATGAACGTGATAATGGTCAAAGAATTAAATGTCAAATTAATTAATAAATAAATGACAGAGAACGACTGCTGCAGCCGTATGATATGCAATGTTTATGTATTGTTCCATGTCCACTAGTGGTGGGCTCTAAAATAATATCATGATATTTCATGGTATTTTTTTGTGAAAACGATACTCTTGGCAATATGACAAAACATTAAATAAAAAATAAGAATCAAGAATACACAACTGCAACAAAATGAAAAATAAATTATATTATTGCAGACAATATGATATGGCACATTCCTGACTGAGATATTAAAAATATAATATAGTAGTCTCTAGTAGATATATCATGGTAAATGAAAACATTGTGTTATAATTAGGGGTGGCTAATATTTCAGGGTATAATATCAATCACAATATTCATGAATGTTGGCAATATTATTGCAGACGATGTCCACACAAAAACACACTGTCTTTACTTCTTTCTGTTTAGCAGCAGCCAATTTAAAGACACTGTGTCCAATTAGAAGAAAGCTAAACATATGTCACTGTGTCTTAAAACTGTGAAAAGTGACTAACCTTGAGTGTTGAAAAGGACCGAAGGTCTTCACTGCAAACTGTGCAGCCAGTCTCGAATGTCCACACATTCGGGATATAGTTTCCAAGGTAATTAATCTGCAGCTACAAAACAGGATAAAATGATATTAATAATAGTGACACTTCACAGGGACATGTAATTATTACATTCATTAGTAAAGTTCAGTTCAGTGTATTAGTTATCTACCTTTGTGGGCCCATTGCCATGCACAATAACAGGCAGGGTGTCATACAACACATTTCTGGCCCGCACCCTTCCGTCCTCAAATTTCAACACCACTTCATCTGCTCATAGAAAACAAACAACCAGACAAAAAAAACCAATCAATTAATATTTTCAATCCATGTTTACAGACGTTATCTAGATGTAATGTATTAAAGTCTTTTTGTTAAATGACCTAGAAACCCATTCATTCCTCTGTGACTGAGAGAGAAAGACTCTTTGTATCACACTGGCTCCTCCCCATTTTCTGGAGCTACCTTTTTAAAGGAAAAAGAAAAAAATCTGAACACAGATCTCCTTTATGTGCCTGGAAATCCCATCTGACTGTGATCTGAGTATTATCTTTTGCCAGAACACAAATACAGTGTGAAAAAAGGCCCAGAAATGCAAATGATCCCCTTTTAGGTTTAAATATTTATAAAGCCTTATTTGACCTACTAGTATATAGTCACTCAACCGTGATTGCAAAAGATTTGCACTCAGCTGTAAGTGAAAACAAAACATACAACTCTAGCAAACCACCTATTTACAAAATGTGCTTTCTTTCTTAACTGCAAACTAATACAGTATCACTTAGTTATTCTTAAAACTGCACAGAAATGGGTTTCCCAAAATTGTATAACCTCTAAAGAAATGATGAGCTAACATAGTTCTCAGCCCATTAATATTTTCGAGAGTGTTCTAAAGTTTACATATTGTAGTTGGTTGTTAATTTAATCATTTGAAATAAATGCTCTTCCCCAAGTTTTGGAAAAACTACGAGCATTTGCCTGAGCTCATTCTGGAAAAATTCAGCTGGTTCTGCCAATTTGCCATGCCTCTGGGCTAAGCAAAAAAAAAAAGTGCAGCCTTAATATGCAATAGTTAAAACCTTTTTTTGTTTTTCCATTTGTTTCATGTTTTCATTTACACTAGTAGCTAATTTAATTTTAATAAATATTTACCTAAAACTATTATAACTAACATCATTATTATTACTTGTTTGGAAGTGTATTTGCAGATCCAGATATTGAGTCAACAAAGAACTACTAAAGACTTTTAGGCAACTGGCATTTTCAAAGTCACATCAATCTTAAAGTTATTCATAAATCTTTAGATTGAATGCACCCTGCACTTTCTGAAATTGATGAAAGTAGATAATAAAGTTAACAAGTTAGAAATAGCGTTCATGTTTAGTTTTAGTCAGGGCTGGGCAACGTAAAAAAAAAATCAAATACATGAGTGATTCTCAATTATGATTTAGATTCTGATTTCAGAAGCAAATGTCTATCTACTGAGATTTCCTCTGGAATATGTAAAGATGTACAAACCTGATTATCCAGTTTTGAAAATCGCATAAAAACAGTAAATCAACCAATCAAATTAATTTGAATAACCTCCCAGCCCTAGTTCTAGTTAATTAAAAACCTTTCTTTAAACATTTCTCTATTTATTTATCTATCGTCAGGTGATGAGTGAATTTAATTAATTAGGCTGAACCTTAACCTTATTCCTAATGTATCTGCCACATTTCCTGTGATAGGCTGTAATTAATATAATACTAATAATGTAATTAATATGTAACAACCTCCCTAGACAAGTCATTGCAACTTTCTTAAGACCAATTTTATTAGGACCAAAACTTTTTTTCTACATCAAAACTGCATGTAAGACTTTTCTTCAGAACACTCTTACAGACCATCAGTGTGTTTTCTTCAAAAAAGCTTTTGTTAATCTGACCCTAAAATCTATAGACTGTTTATAAAACACAGTCGCGTTTGCGTGAGAGAGCTTACATTTCTTTTGCCATCCAACAGAAGTAGCACCTCCCACCACCTGAGTAAAGTATGGAGAGTAGCAGATCCCTGCTCCCTCAGCTGGCCTACGTGTGCACAGGCACATCTTACAGTTGACTCTAAAATTCCAGCCCCCGAAGCGAGAAGAAACGTCCGGGGGAAAAAAAGAAAATGAGGCCTCACAGCATCCTGGCCCAAAGCCAACACTGTAGTTCGCGCCCCGGCAGGGAAGCCACTCCTGTGCTTGTGGTGTAAAAAGATGCCAGGGCCCATACGAGATTAATCATCATTCCAGCCCTCCACCTTTCCATCAAAGGAACACTAACGCTGAAGTCTCATTAAAGAAGGAAGTTTTCAAAAAGCAGGAAGTGTTATTTAAGGAAAAGACACTGATGCTGCACTTTTGGTTCTCAGAGTAAAAAAAAAAGCTGTTTATAGGTTTAGAAAGCTGATGTTAGTCATTTGGATTCTCCTTAAAAACTCCTATAAAAGCTTAATCCAGTAGGTCCCTGAGGGTTTTCAGTGAAATGCTGCTTGTGCACAGAGAGAATGCAAAATGACACACTCACCAAGAGCTCCGTGGAGGTTCTGGAACAATCTGCACTTGCTGTCCAGGGTTATATTTATAGATTTCTACAGAGAAAATGACAGGGGAGAGAACTTCACAACTCCGCACCAACGCCTCATTAAAAACTAGCAACTAGATGTCAACATTTTTATATAACTGACAAACCAAGTGCTAGAAAACTTTGCTTTTAAACAACATTAAAGGATCACAAACAACAAGTACTCACCCGTTTTGCTGGGTTGATGTACACTTTGGTATAAAACAGCTGGTCACTGTCATCATCTTCCCCTGACCAATCTGAGACCATCTCCTTAAGGTTAGGGACATAGCCAATGAAGCCTGGATACAAAAAAAGGAGACTCACTGAGACAACCGGAGAATACACAATAGTCTCTTGAATCTGAACATCACGATCTTATCTCATGACATCCGTTCTCTGCTATGTTCATCATTGAACATTTGATTTAAACATTAGCTATAAAACATGGAGGAAACCAATGTCTACGTTTAAACAGACAATCAGCAATAATGACAGACAATCGTGGGCAGACTGTTTTACAGCTGTTAGCTCCTTACATCAGCTCTAAACCATGCAGCAAAATCACAGTTGTTTTGAAAAAAAGAAAGAAAAAAAAAGGGAAGAAAAATAATCACAAAGAGGGCTGCATAAAAAAGGGGCAGCTTCAAACCTGCTAAAGGATGTTCACTAAGTGTGATTTTGCAGCTCAAAAAAGTTGTTTTAACAATTTCAAGCAATTTACCGATTTACTGTCAGTTCTAAATGTAAACTGTGGTCTTAAGTAATCTAAAAGCATTTTATTGTCTTATTTCATTGTGTGCACTTCTTTAGGAAGAAGTGACACCTGCTTACATGACATTTTAATTATCAGTCAACTGTGTAGCAGCAGTTCAGTGCACAAACCATGCAAATATGAGCCAGCAGCTTCAGGAATGTTCACATTAACCATCAGAACTGGGGGTAAAATGTGTTTGCAGTGATCTTGAGTGTGCCATGATTGTTACCATTAAAAGTGCTGGTTTAAGCATTTCTAGAATTGCTTATCTTTTGATATTTTCAGCACAACAGCCTCAAGAGTTTACTCAGAATGGTGCAATAAAGGGAAAAAAAACTTCCAGTGAGCAGCAGCTCTGCAAATGGGAACTCTCTGTTGGTCAGCAGAGAATGGCCAGAGTCATTCAAGTGGACGCAAAGGCTACTCTAGCCAGACAACCACTCTGCACAATTGTGGTGAGCAGAAAAGCATCTCAGATTGCATAATACATCCAACTTTAAAGTGGATGGGCTAACTTCATGTCTGCTTCGATTCTGTCAGGCAAGAACAGAAAGCTGAGGCTGCAGAGGTCACAAAGGCTGGCTAAAACCACAACCAAAATCTAGAAGGAACTGTGGCTGTTTTAAGAGCTAAAGGAAGCCTTATCCTGTATTAGTATAGCACTTATATTAAAGTGCTCAGTGAGTATAGAAAAAGCAATAAATACTACATGAGCTAGGTAGTACTACATGAACTCATCAAAACTACGAAAAAATTTGTTTTAGATCACACAAACTTTACAATCTAGCTAACAATGTTCACTATACTAATAATACGATGAGCACATGCCTCCAGCCCCAAGGAACCTCTTTCCCTCTCTGACGTGCGGGTGCTTGTCCTCCAAATGACGGTCCGGCCAAATTAGGGTCTCGGCTGAGAAGACCACCTTGTGTTTAGCCTGCTGGAACTTCTTCAGCAGCTCTTTGGGACCCGAGGAAAAGACAACATCATAGCTGCAGACAACAAATAGGATTTATTATGAAAATTGCTGGTTATAATTTGAACAGATGCACATATTTATCACCGCTGTCGAAAAGAACACTTGTGACTTGCACTACATTATTAATGAAAAAATCAATAGAAATGGTCCAAGAATTTCATTACATTACCAAACATTAAAGCCAATAGCAGCAATATGTTGAGTAAACTAGTAGACAGTACAGATGTATTACCTGTCAATGAAGAGAATGATCTTATCCTTCTCTTTTATGTCAGCCAGGGCTGACTTCAGCAGACGTACTTTCTGTCCTCCTCCGGGTGCTGTCATATAATCCCCACCGTTCCATTTTTCACCCCTGCCAAGAACCTTCAAAAAGAGAAAAAAAAAACGGATGTACCTGATCAGAAGTGTTAAGTAAAGAACCCTGGAAAAAGATCACGGTTGCAGGAATGTTAAACACAATACTTATCATTTCCGTACCTTAACTGTGTAATTAAAGTGCTGTGCAGATCTCATGAACCTCTTAAATCCATCAGTTTCTTTTGTTGCTACTGTCAGTACAAGGAGCTTCTCTGTGGGGGGAACAGTATAAGAGACATATTAGTATGAAATTAAGATTTTAAAAATACTTTTATTTTGTTATTTTCTTCTTGCAGGGCTTGATATTAAACTAAAACTACAGTGTAGTTTAAATAAGCCATGTGTGGCTTATGAGCTGGAAGAACAGCAGTGATTAGGAGGAGCCCCACTATCCCATCCCAGGATGTAACTGTTGGTTAGACACTCAGCCATCCAGCCTACGTGCTTTACAGGCCGTGCATAATGGGGACACCAGACATCTCCCACTTTTCTCTACGGGGTTTGAACCGGTTTCCTCCAGAAAAAAATGCATTCAACAGCTGGCTAGGCTGCGTGGCACAAACGAACTGGTAGATAGCGAAATAGCCTAATATTAATTGGAGCTAGCTAATGCAAAGGCATCTTCAATAGCTGACAGACTTGCATTAGCTCGTTAGTTAGCCCTACTATTTTTTCAGCCCCTGTGTGTAAAAGGAAAACAACCCTGAGAAAGAAAGAGGATCTTACTAAAGTAAACCTAGCTGCCTAACATTCAGCAAAAAATAAGACTAAGCACTCAGTTCACACTTGCAGTTAATGTTTCTATAATCAGGACAGGAAAGAATTGTGCAAGAACCAAGGCGACATTTCTCTAAATATGAGAACTCTTGTCTATCAGGGCGAAAATGCAAAAAAAAAAGAACAGACAAAACACTGAAATTGATTTAAAAAAACATGCTTTGCCTCAGATGAAATAACTTTACTTTCATGAAGAAACCTATGAAGGAGCACAGAGGACATAAAATGCTGGAATATTCCATCACAGCACCAGGCTAGTTTAGCTGGTTAACTTTGCTAAAAACAAAAATGAAAATAGCCAGGTAAGTTAAAGTCTTTACTTTGTTTGAAATATAGCCAAAGTAGTTATTGACATTATAAAAAATACAAAAATCCCATTTTGCCTCAGACGAAATACTTAGCTAAATAACTTTACATGAAGTTGTAAAGCTAAAGGAGCACAGGCTTTTTTTGGCACAAAAAATACAAATAGCCAGTTAAAATGCTTTTAAAATGTTTTTTAAATTTATTAAAAATCCCGTTTTGTTTGAGATAATACATTATTAGGAAGGTGTATTAAACGAGAACTCAGAAGCAGCGGAGATAAAATGCTGAATTATTCCAGGTAACGTTAGTCGTTCCTCCAGCACAGTTCAAATTTATTTTTTAAAAAAGGTGCAATTAACCAGAAAGACCATGTTTCAACTGTTTAAATGTTTTAATACATATTACCACAACTGCTAACTACAGTATCCAACTGTAACAAAACGTTATCTAATAATACCCATGTAACATTAACTAACAATTCCCGTTATCCTGGTTAGCTAAGCTAACCTAGCTAACTAGCTAACAAGCTCCCTTTATTTTACAGTAGTTAGTTTTCCTGAAATGAGAGAAACAGAGCTGGTGTTAGCTAGTTTAGCTAGGGCAGTTAGCGTCAGTGGATTGTTAGCTGGTTTTCAGCGCCTCACTGGTCGCTGCACAGCGGCATGCAGGCTCCACGTCAGCGGCCTGAAAACGCTCGACGGTCCGTAACTAACTAACGCTATCCCAACTTTTCTCATCAAGGCTAACAGAGCGACAAATACAACGCTGTGCCTCAAAACACCACGTATTTCCTTCTAATTAAATATTTAAATCAGCAGCGCAGTGTGTTATCTAATGCTGCGTTTAGATCAGATATCAGTGTCTGTGCAGCAGTTAAATCCTCTCCCACCTTCAGGAAGGGGTCCCTTCGGCTCACAGTGCAGCGGGGAAAACGCAGTCAACCATAAAAGCCCAAACACCAGAGTTAGCGTTCCAGCCCTCATCTTTAGTCCGCGGCTCCGAGCTCCTCTCTCGGATCTCAGACAGATAAATGTGTACGTGCAGAAACGCTGGAAGTAGAAAGTTAGCTGGAGTTTTATAGCTGTATGTACACAGCCCCTCTATAAACACAGCCTGCCCAGCCGTCCCCTCCTTCCCACCCTTCCAGAGGCAGAGACTGCCCAGTGTCAGCCCCCACCACTGACTACAAATACACCACTGACTGCAAATACCACTTTTACACAGACAGGAGGAAGATAAGTGGATTAAGTATTTATAATAAAAAAAGACTGCAATATTACTGTGACTGTACTCTGCAGCTTCAGCTTCAAACAATAACTAATAAGCCTTTAAAGAAAATTAATATGATAACCTGTAGATCAAGATCACAAATAAAATCTTACAGTCAATGGTCAAGAACTCTTATCTTAATGGAATCAATGTTTTCAATAATATGAATCCTGTCATAATATGATATCTGTTTGTAGATACAGTTATTCTCTAATAAGACTGAACTTTACGCTTTCTAGCATTAAGGTATATGTTTGAGAAAAGGAAACATTGTTGTTTTCTTCTATAAACTACAGACAACATTTCTCCCAAATTCCAAATAAAAATATTGTCATTTAGAGCATTTATTTGCAGAAAATGAGAACTGGCTGAAATTACTAAAAAGATGCAGAGCTTTCAGACCTTAAATAATGCAAAGAAAACAAGTTCATATTCATAAAGGTTTAAGGGTTCAGAAATCAATATTTGGTGGAAAAATCACAGTTTTCATGCATCTTGGCATGTTTTCCTCCACCAGTCTTATGCATTGCTTTTGGATAACTCTATGCCACTCCTGGTGCAAAAATCGAAGCAGTTCAGTTTGGTTTGATGGCTTGGCATCCATCTTCCTATTAATTATATTCCAGATGTTTTCAGTTTGGTAAAATCAAGTGGTTTTTAAGTGGTCTCTTATTTTTTTCCAGAGCTGTAAATAGTAGTATGCAGTGAAATAAAATTAAGACATTAATACATGAGTGACATGGTGGCTTGGTTAGATCATTTACCTTTCAGAACTCTGGGTGATACCTTGCACATAGGGCATAGGTGGGACCCATGTGAGATTAAAGTGAACTGTAAAGATGAGGCACATTTGGGAAACTCAGCTAAGTACAAACTTAATACAAGCCCCTGAAACAGGTCTAGCCCTTTGGGGCCTTGTGGGTGGGTAAAAGGCTATAATGCACCATGTACGATAAAATAGTCATAGTCAAGACAATGACTCTTTTTTGCCACTCTAGAGGGAGCTTATTCAATACTTTTTTAAACATAAACGTTAAATCTGTCAAGTTCTTTAACATTTGTCAATGTGTGAATGTATGAAATTAACCAGTTTCAAATATGTGAGTTTATTTTCTCTTTTATCAATAACCTTCTTTCTGATTGTTATATAAATAATTTTCTTTCAAGTTCACGCCACAAGATTCTCAAACAACCTCTGTGCTGCTTTTTTTAGAATATCAATTGGACAGTTTACAAATTTTCACAGAGGGCCTTTAATTTGGAACTGCCTACCAAGTCATTTAAAAATCAGCACTAGCATCATTAGTTTTAAAAACAGCTTAAAACTTACCTACTCTCACAGTAACCAATCCAAATCCTAGATATGTATTTGTGTATATTCTTGTGATTATGTATTTTGAGTCACTACATATTATTATTACTATAATTACTCATTTTATTTTTTTCTGTGTTTAAATTTCCTTGGAGGGAAAGTACTTTGTACAACCTTTTTTTTGGCTTTCTTTACTTTCCCTGCACCGTTTTGTCTTGTTTGTTTGTTCATTTGTTTACGTGATGTTACATTCTATTTGTGCAAATAAAAAAAATATTATGCTGTCTTCTAAGAAGAGCATGCTACTCCCATTCTGCCTTTGACTCTGAGAACTTTCCACTACTTTCTGTAATAACTATATAACATACTACTTTAACTTTTTATTTTAGTACTTGAGTAGTAAATTTTAGAATAAATTACTAGCAGTCCTTAGTGACAAAACATGTTAAATAATCTAGAACTTCTACTTAAGTGTGATAAAGAACCTAAAGAACACTTTAACTTCTACTCAATTTGTTTTTATGTTAAAGCTTGTGATTTTAAGTCTGGGTCTTTATACATGTCTGGTTTTAACTCATAAAGTCCATAAGTGATGTATATATATTATATATCCTGAGAGCATGACTACAGTACAGTGTGTAAATGTGTTTGTTCATCTGATCTTATTTGAGTGCTGGATTCAGACATCCCAAGTTGCAAAAAATTATTTCAGGGAGGACCTGGACCCATCCCCTGATAAATGTGCATTTTAGCACCTAGAGGTCTGTTCCAACCATTGTAATAAATAAAATACTTTAATAAATGGTTTTACTTTCCATGTAATTCTTTATGACAAGATTTCTACAACAAAATGTTATTATTTTGTATTTTATTACATCTTATATTTATTACATCTTTTTTATTAATATTCAAAATTGGTCTTTACTTTGTACTGTAATATAGCAACCAGTTTAAGCCCCTATGTTACCTATAAGATTTGTATAATCTGCGTTATTTAGCTATACAAAAGACTAATATATATAATGCAGGACTGAGCTGTAAAAACGTGGAAAAGAGACATCATATCTATTTCTGAAGCGCTAAATGTGCTAAAACTGTTTAAAACACCAGAGGGAGCATAGCGAGGGAAAGAAGCAGGGTTTAGAGTGAGCTGAAGTGTCGTGAAGAACATCTAGCTAAACCTAGCACATATCTAAGAGAGTGCAGCTGATCCCGGGTCAGTCCTCGCTTACATTCAGCGCCTACAGTAGAGTAGGGGAGAAAATAAGCTACAGGGGAGGCTGATCTGAGACCAGCGCTGTGTGCACATACAACCACGACACTTCCGTGTACCAACCGACCTGCTGTGGTCTGACAACATTCAGATACAAACCAGAAATGTCAGAATGGGCTGCTGAGCTGCGCTGCTAGCGGCTGAAGTAATGGAGCACTGGTTGGTTTTACAGCTGGAAGAAGACGGAGAACGGATTGGAAGTGTGTGGTTAGAGCCGCAGTTTGATATTTAATGGAAAACGACGTCTCTTATAGACTTCTTTAGTTAGCTTGCTAAGCTAGTTAGCTCGCTAGGCTAAGCGGCCAAGAGATGGCCAAGCTAGCAGTCAGCTGACTGACTGACTGACTGACGAGCTTGCTAACCAGTTAGCTTAGCTTAGCTGGCTAACGCTAATTAGCTAGCCAGCAAAGTTTCAGGGGTAAGAAACTAGCTGCAGTTTGTGTACAAGCTAAACATTATTATTTGTATAGTATTATAAGGCTTGACTATTTCAAATTGGACGTTCTTTAAGTTCAGGGCGTTAAAAAGCTAAGAAGAGAGCAGTGAGCTGGCTGGAGAAAAAAGAAAAAAATTAATACATAGCATGTTAGCTAGCAAAACTAACTCTAAAACGAACTTTTCTGTAGAATGGCAGTGAGAAATTTCACGGTCCTGCCAGACTTTGCTGTCATTTGTTTGTTCCCAAGCCGTCATTCATTTAACGTTAGCTAAAGTTAGCTTAGTTAAGTGAAGGTTCTCACACCTCTGCTTAAAACTGCCACCCCACTCCTAAGCAGCAGCATTAATAGCTATCTGTTATCTATCAGGTGTCAGGAAGTCTGTTGTTGACCCCTTTATTAACTTCTCACATCTCACACTTTTATTGCTTGGTTTAGCTAGTTTAGCTCCCTCTAAAGAAAGAGCAATCATTAAGTGGTCAAAGGCCAGTAAGGAGCAGTTAGAAGCCATGTGGCTCCAGCAGAGGTTAAAAGGACTCCCCAGCTTGCTCTCAAGCAGCTGGGCCAGGCGCATGCTTGTTGGGCTGCTCCTCTTTCTCATTTTCTACTGGTATCTGAGCTCAGATGGGATCTTGAAGCTCCTAAGCTTCTCTGGTGAAACTGGAGGAGCTGCTGGACTCTGCCTCCAGACTGATGTCAGCAGATGGACAGCACTTGTTGAGCGGGGAGAGGGCATCATTAACACCCCCCAGACGAAAGAGGCTGTTCCATTTGTGACAGGTAACGGACACTTCCTGGTCGATGTGGATTCAAACAAACTCTGGGTGACCTCATCCCTGCAGCCAGGTTCAGCCCCAGTTCACCAGTCAGAGTATTCTCCTATAGTAAGATGGCAGGTGGCTGGGAAGCGAGCCGAGGCCCAGGCCAAGATGCTGTGGTACCGGAAAGGCTCTGTGCTGTCTTCCCGGTGCATCCTCCTGGGCAGCTCCCAGTCTTCCCGGGACTGTGTCATCATCCGGGAGGAATACATAGCCCATCGTAGCAGACCTAATGTCTACCTTCAGAGGGTTCATATAAGGAACCCAACAGACAAATCAGCATCAGTGGAGGTGTCCATGGACTCGCCTAGTTTCCGCAGCATTGCCGAGAAGGTGGAGGACAAAGAGTTCATGCTGTCCTCTGGAAAAGTTCTCACAGAAAGGAAGGACATAGTCTTGGTGGCTGTTGCCTCAAAAAGACTTAGCACGAGGTTCCAGATCCCTGCAAAGTCTGAGCACACTGAAAGCATAGTGAGTGTCATTCACACTTCAGAGCCCATCGAGCCGTCCAAGGTGGACGAGACCTTCGGAAAGCTTCGAGAAGCTGTCAGGAGAGAGATGGCGGAGGTGCTGCGAGCCAATGTGGATGATCTTGTGGAGGAACATCAGCAGGCTTGGATGGATCTTTTCATATCTGGCAAGTCCACTAAACATACAGCATTTTATTGGGATGCACTGAAATGAATGATAAATAATTATTGGTCATGTCATCAAGTTTGATCACATTATCAAAAACATCATAGAATTTTTTTGGGTTTATTTGGTCATTGTTATATGTATATGTGGGTATATATTCGGTACATACCTAGTATTCATTCTGCTCTCCTAGCATTTATTATATTAACATCTGATGGAGGTTATGCTTATTTCATGTTTTGATAGGGGAGAAATATCAACTATTTTCCTCTTTGTCAGCCTTTAAATATTTGCTTATTTAATTTTCCAATAAAGAACTGAGGCAACTGTAGCTAGCAAGTAATAGAAGCTCATACCCCACCAATTAGCACAGTGCAAACTGCATGACTGAATCATCAGACTTGCCTCAAGTAATGTGTTTGTAAGTCACCTCTATACTCAGTAGTGTACTAATGGGTAATATGCCATTAAGTTCTACACATTTACTCTTTTTGTGCTCGTTTTGGACCAATCCTAAAACATAATGCCTGTACATGGAATTCAACTCTCATATATTCCAGGAGATATTTCTAAATTACAAGCATTGTACATATTTCTGACACATTCACTGTGTCATAAATCTACACAAAATATGGGGTCTCTGAGACCTCTTGCTGAATTTGTTCAAATTAAATAATTTCAGCACATCTCTTTTTACACTGCTCTGCATTTTCTAATGCAG
Source organism: Astyanax mexicanus (assembly GCF_023375975.1). Classification (NCBI taxonomy): domain Eukaryota; kingdom Metazoa; phylum Chordata; class Actinopteri; order Characiformes; family Acestrorhamphidae; genus Astyanax; species Astyanax mexicanus. Next base: position 19,246,220 of record NC_064419.1, on the reverse strand, counting down.
CTTTTGAAATGTATATATTTATGAACATGGACTAAAGTACGACCTACATTTAAGCTTTAGAACTGCTGGTACACTGTTCTATGTGTGTAAATTGTTTTATAGTTATATCATAAAGTGTTAGAGACCATATAAAGCAAGTCTGTTGACTGTGAGCCGATCCCAACATAATGTGTTTTGAGATGTGTGCAGTGATTCAGGCATTCAGGTTGCACAATTCTAATTCTGTAGCAGAGGAGATTACTAATTAACATACAACTTTCAAACTAAAGAAGTAAGAATTGTTTGTTAAGAGTACACTAGGGCTGCACATAGGGCTGGGTGATATAAAAAAAGGATTTTGATATTTTTGAATAAGCGATTCTCAATTAAGATTTTTATTTTTTACATAACTTCTGTTGTTGTAAACAGACAGCTACATTTAAAGTTATGCGCAAGCTACAGTTTCCTTTACATTTATTTTTTTAGATGAGTAATCAGCACACCGCTTCAACCTTACATGCAGCTTTTATATTAAACATGGTGTTAACATAACATGCTTGTATTTCAGTAATGGAAAAGTGTCAAATATTAAAATAACTGCCACAGAAATACAGAAACTGACAAAAAACACAAACCTAACTACTGAGAATTTCTGTGGCAGCTTCTGTATGTAAAGATGTACAATATTGATTATCCCATTTTAAAATTGCATTAAAACAGAAATTCAATTAAATTAAATATATTGTTTTAACATCAATATCGCAATGTACACATGCAGGACATGCAATCTTTTGTGCATTAAACATTTCAAAACTTTTTTTCTGTTTAATACGAGAAATTCACCCTGTTCTCATTTTACATGACATTATCTGCCAGATTATTGATTGTCTACCTAATTCCATTAATACCATGACATGTTTATTTATTTTTTTAATACAATGCAGCTCTAGAGGACACTCATTTGAATGTTTCCTTGTAGCTCTGCAGGTTTATATTTATAGAAGGAGTGTATGAAATATATAGCAGGAACTTTTTTGCATAGCATCGTCCAAGTCTATAAAACATCATAATTTCAGGCTTTGCATGGTCAAGTATTATAAGTAAACTGCTTTCTGCAAAAGCATTTGCTGAACTCGGTAGTATAGATCCCAAAGCCAGGGCACACAGCCTTTCTTTACAACTTTCCATCTTTTTGATGCTGCCGAATGCCCGCACTGCCCTTACTGTTTTTGTGTGTACTGCACTTTGTGTACAAAACTAATGCAGCAAAAGTACACTGAGTACCAAACGCAGTGTGAGAGAATTTAAGTTATCTAACTGTGTGGCAAAAAGAAACATATTTTTGATAGCAAGTGATCATCCACTTGTTTTTCCTTAGAGTTAAGTATTAAATAATGGATTTTAAAAATGAAAAGAAAATAATGAATGTTTGATTGGCAAAATTAAAATATATTTATATAAGCTGTGTCAATTGCTTCAAAATAATTGTATAATTCGCAACAGTTTTTTGTGGTTAATCATGATTGTAAGCATTATTAAAAAAAAAAATCATAAATTCTGGTTCTTCCCTCTGTTTTTGGGAGGAATACAATAATAATTGTGCAGTGTGTTTTGCCTGGCAAACAGATAAGAGACATTTATTTACTTTATTTAGCATTTTTGATGTTTTTTAAAATTAGAATCTGTTAACTGAGTTTACATAGCTAATTTAAACCTCTAATATATCACCAGGCTTAGATAACAATGCAACCTTATTAATTTGCATTAAAGTTTACAGATTATCGTAATGTTGCCAGCACTATTACAGACTGCTATTGTTGCCTTAGATTGGAGACCTTAAATACAACTGTCTATATTATCTAATTTAAGAGAGCTAAATATATATTGTTACTGATCTATAAATCAGTATTTTCAAATATTTTTTACCTCCTTATTTGAGTTGTTTAATTTATTTTGTCTTTTAGGTGTGGAGATCAGAAAAATCACGGATGCCCACACTCCCTCAAGCCGCACAGTAAACACTACCCTGTACTACATCCTCTCAGCCTCTATGGCGCCCCTGCTGGACAGTGGTATCACTGCAGAGGAGCACGACAGGCTAGAGTCCAGCCTGAACTATGCGGACCACTGCTTCAGCGGCCACGCCACCATGCACGCCGAGAACCTTTGGCCAGGACGGGTGAGCAGCGTGGCTCAGATCCTGCAGCTGGTCAACCTCTGGACCCTGACCCTCCAGAAGAGAGGCTGCAAGGTGCTGGTGGCGGCTGGCACACACGGACTGATGCAGGGCATGGTGTTGAGTTTTGGTGGCCTGCAGTTCACAGAAAATCACCTGCAGTTCCAGGCAGACCCAGAGGTCCTGCACAATAGCTATTCTCTGCGTGGCATCCACTACAACAAAGACCTGATCAACCTGGCTGTTCTGCTGGATGCAGAGGGCAAGCCGTTTCTGCACGTGTCCGTCAAACCCCAGGAGAAACCGGTGAAGTTGTACGCCTGTGAGGCTGGGTGCATGAACGAGCCCGTGGAGTTGACCTCCGAGTTGCGTGGCCACACTTTCCCAGTAATGGTGACTCAGCCCATCACGCCTTTGTTGTACATTTCTACGGATCTGACGCACCTGCAGGATCTGCGGCACACGCTGCACGTGAAGGCCATCCTGGCCCATGAGGACCACATGGCCAAGCAATACCCAGGGCTGCCCTTCCTCTTCTGGTTCAGTGTGGCTTCACTCATCACCCTCTTCCATCTCTTCCTCTTCAAGCTCATCTACAACGAGTACTGTGGGCCAGGGGCCAAGCCGCTCTTCAGGAGTAAGGTATAAAGCCGCGAAGGAAGCAGCCAGTCTGCCATCATTTCGGGTGGTCTCGGGTGGTGACCTGTGGTGGTGAATCTCCTCCTCCCTTAACCCCCTTTCGCTCTATTTTAGCCGCAACCTCTCAAACTCTGCTTCCAGAGATAGTTCTGGAAACATCAAAGTACTGACGATGGTTTCGGTAACCCTCGAAACTTACAATCTCCCGTAATTGGAGAGTTAAGGCTTGTTGAAGATTTTGCTTCTACTGAATCCTCTACAATCATCAGTCTGGATGTGTTTCTGATGTGAACCTTCTCGCTATCTGAAAGCACCAGTGTAATTGTGGTTGGCACTGCTACGTGAAGAACGAACAATTGTGCTCAAGTTTTTTTTTTTCTTTCCTATTCTCGTTGATACGATTTAGAAATTACTTGTGAGTCATAAATTAACAAATATTTATTTTTTATACAAAGGCTGACGTTCAGTTTGCAGAATAACACGTTGCAAATTAATTTTATCGCACAGATTTCTTGAATGTAATTTATGTCAGTTTGAAACAAAGACTTGCTCCTCCTTTTTTCATGTAGACACAACACATTTTACCGTTTGAGGAACAACGTAATGTGAAATAGTGGACAAGTGGACAAGGATTTGCGTTTTATTTAAAAAGAAATTGTGCATAAACTCTTCACTGGTGCCTTCAAGCCTTTCTTCTTCCAAATTGGTGCAGGGGATTCTTTTGTCTTTGCTGTCCGCCATTTTCCAGTGGGTTTTTTTTTTTTTTTGTGTGTGTGTTCTTGTTGTTGTTTACATGTCTCTCTTTATTTTTAGACTATTGTTTGTACCACCTTGGGTAATTTTCATACACTAGTCTGAGGGTATAAAATGAGATACTTGACCGGCAAAGTTGGAGCATTGCGCAAAGTATCATCAAGACCTGCTGAAATGTTAAATTGTCATTGCTGTTACATTCAGGAAGCGTAGAAAAAAAGCCTAGTAGCCTAATGTTAATAGGGGGTTGTATGGACAGTATAGTGTAATGTGTAAGGTGGTTAATCTTATATCAGTTTTTCATATCAAAGATTTGTGTGCATATTCTTAAGCCCACTGCTCTGTTATTAAATAAACATACCATACCAACCAAGGGGTTATTTTCCCAAGCAGGATTTCTCACTTTAGACATATAACATAAGCCCAGATTCTACACTGTTCATTAGGAGAAGAACTGAGAGGTATTCCTATTGGACAGTCCTCACTTTCAGACTTGATTTATCTTATAAATAAAAGTCCTGCATTGAGGAGTAAATGTCAGATGTTTTCTATAGTAATAAATACAAATGTTACTGAGGTCTACCAAACTACATACATACAGTTTTTTTCATATTTTCATACATTTTCAGAAAAGCACCTGTGTCATACTGTGTCTTAGATCCTCCATCTATCTTAACATATTTTTGGTAATTGATCTGCTCTCTCAAACCATGTCAAGAATTCAGTTCTTTATAATTCAGTTCATAGGTGGGAAAAACTAACTAAAAAAAGAAGTCTTTATTAATGTGCAGGAATCGCATTGATAGCAACACGAACAACATGAGTTTTTGGTGCGAATTGGATGGGAAAAAAATCAGGGTCAAAGTTTGCTTGATTTTCTGTTGTTTTTTTTCCCTCTCCTTTCCTATTCGCTTTGAAATCCTTGGGTGCGGATTCGTTGTGGTGTGGAATTTGTTGTGTTTTTATATTGACTCACTGCGATTAAATTAACAAATCAACAGTGAACTGTCATCTTCATTAATGTCTCAACTGAGAGAGTGTTTCTTTTTTTTTTTTTTTTTTTCGGGTGACACACATTGGTTTGACCATATTAATGGAAAATATGGTTTATTAAATAGGTTTGGGCAATACAGACTAGGTCATCAATATTAAAAATATTGTGATGTAAGCATTAGCATTTTGGTATTAGTATTATTGTTTCTGTCGATTTATACCCCTTAATAGCCACTCATCGTCTAACAGCTACCCCTAGTATAATAATGTCAGAATGCAAAGTGTTCTTCGGGGTCCTTCCCAGGCACCGTATCCAAATTCCGTAGAACAGGATTTACAGCTTGAGACAGAGTGATGCAATCATGGCAACATGGACAAGAATCCCAACATTCTTCCAACATCTTTTAAAACCCGTAACACAAGAACTGAGATTGTTTTAAAAGCAAAAGGCCTCACCCTGAAAGTTTTCTGTGGGAGAATATTTTAAATATTACAAATTATAGGAAATTGTAGGAAAGTATTTGATCAGTTATCCTGCAAACCAAAACAAAAAATTCGTATTAAGTCAGGGCAACATTTTTCTGAAATATGTCTGATTCTAACATTCATGCCATCACTGTTTTTTCTAATAATCGTTCTGGACAGAAGTAGATCCTCTACTTTCTGTTTGGCACTTTTGTCTTGCGGGATAATGAAACCTTTGAGTGTATACTTTATAAAACATACTGAAAAAATAGTATTGCCTATTAATATGCAACTTGGATGCACCCACATTTTCTGACGGTTTGTTTTTTCGGCTCTTGCTCATAAATATTCATACATGTATACACATATCGCATCTGATTGGCTAACAGCACTGTGATGCCAGCTAGAGGAACAACAGTTAGAAAAGTTATGAAATATAAACATTTTTACACAAATAACAGTCTTTGCAATGTCATATGTTACTTTAAAACATGTGTAATCCCCTGCTAAGTGCAGTTCAGCCACTGACCTAGTCTTAGATTCTCTGTAAAACACAAAATCCACTGGAGATTCAATGTAAACCTGTGTAAACAGAGGTGGGTAGTCCAGGTCCAGAAAATAAAAACTTATTCGGGTTGCCTGAGCCACAGCAGAGCCGCCCAAGCAGTTGGAACAAAACCCCGGGGTTTTACTTTCAACTAGTGTAAACAGAACTATTTTGTAAAATACACCTACCAATCTCAGTTGCACATCCCTGGTGGTGTTCCATAGAAAATTGTTAGCTCTGAATTACTGGGCAAAGCATATAACACTAATGTGTTATTTGCGCAAATAACACAGGAATGAAGTTGAACTTGCCCTGGTGTTCCTAGCGCTGTTAGCTCCTGTCTGAAGAGATGTGTCAGCCTGGCTTAAGCTCTGTCTGTGTTCGGTCACAAGCCAACGTGTTCGAGGCCATGAACTCACGTGTTGATGTAAACACGATGCTTTTACTGATCGACTCGTTTTTCTGAATATTTTCTTTTACTAGCTACTGCAGACAATAGCGGTTGAAGAACAGTGTCATGTGCAGCATGCATATACAACTCAGAGAGACCTATTGTATTTCACAAGTAAAAAAGTAAATTTTAGCGGAATGAGATCTTTAATAATGATTTGATCAGTTTTGTCTGTATGGCCCAGCCCTATTAACTATGAATTACATTTGCACAAAGATATTGCACTTTTAAACTGATTGAACATTTAAACAAAAGTTTGTTTGGTATTTTAATATACAGTAGCTATTTACACACATCTACAATGTTGTCAAAATGAATTTAAGCATTCATCAGAATTGTTATAAATCTGTTTATCTCTGACGTCTGCCTGTGTAATATCTGTCTCCAGCTTAATGATGAAGTCTGTCTCCATCAGGTACTGAAGACAAACGATGAAACGGAACTGTAAGATCATCCCATTCAGCAAGTTCGAAGGACAACGATGGAAAAATGTGGAAACAAGTATGTTCACTTGGCGTCATCTTTTCAAAATCCTCAGGCATCTCTTTGAATAGGGAGATTCCGAAACTATACTGGAATACTGATGGTCACATTACCTTTTGATCTACATATTTCAAACCACTGTTAAAATCTGATTAAAACCTTATGATTAACATCTAGCATTTTGCTCAATAATTGCACAAACATGATTTTCCAGCTTAAACATTTCTACTGTCAGATCTTCACATACCTGATCACAACATAACATTTGGCTGTGCTTTTTAAAATGCAAGAGTTTATTTGACTGTAAGACTGCAAATTATTGCACCTGTTGAGCGTTACACAAATTTTTGTCATTAATTTATTTTCTTAAAGTAAGGGGAAAAAATGAGAGACCATTTAAAAACTTTGATTTTACCAATGTGAAAACCTCTGAAATATAATCAAGAGGAAGATGGATGATCACAAGCCATGCTTTTTGTTTTGATTGTGTCACTAAAATTTTCTTTTCTCTGGTCTGGAGGTGTATGTACCACCTAGGCATTCCACTAGGTGGTAGTGTCTCCAGTAAATTCTGAAAGAGACTTGGGTTCAGCACCACAGATTTTCTCATTTGCCTCATTTGCCTGACCTTATCATGAAACAAAAAATGTAAAAAATTAATTTGAAACAAATCCAGGCAATATTGACTCATATTCAGTTTATTAGAATACATATAAACTTTTTGGTTATTACATTTTAGGTGCTTTTGGTTTGTTTTATCTAAATTCATGTTCTAATGAAATGAAGAATAACTAATGGTTAACACATACAGCTCTGAAAAAAAAAATGAAAGACCATTTAAAAACTGTGATTTTACCAAAGTGAAAACCTCTGAAATATAATCAAGAGGAAGATGGATGACCACAAGCCATGCTTATTTTTTTTTGCACCAGGAGTGGCATAAAGTTATCCAAAATCAGTGTGTAAGACTGGTGGAGGAGAACATGCCAAGATGCATGAAAACTATGATCAAAAACCAGGGTTATTCCATCAAATATAGGTTTCTGAACACCTAAAACTTTATTAATATGAACTTGTTTTCTCTGCATTATTTGAGGTCTGAAAGATCTGCATCTTTTTTGTTATTTCAGCCATTTCCCATTTTTTGCAAATACATGCTATAAATGATACAATTTTTATTTGGAATTTGGGAGAAATGTTGTCCGTAGTTTATAGAATAAAACAACAATGTTTATTTTACTCAAACATATACCTATAAATAGCAAAACTGGAGAAACTGATTCAGAAACTAAAGTGGTAATTTTTTCCAAAGCTGTATGTAAAAAAACATATGCAAAAAGCGGTGCTATATATTAATGCTCCTGGTGACAGACTGCTGACTGCAGACATAAGAGATTCTAAGATACACAGTTCATTTAGAATATTATGAGTTAGAATAATGCTTTTGTTTTTCCTCATGTGTTAATGTCCTTTTTTCACTATGTTCTTGAATTGTCAGGACCCCACTGACAGGAATATTTTTGGGTGCTGGGTCATTTATTCACTGCAGTGACACTAGTGTGTATTGTGCTGCTAAGATACAGCAGTGCTGCTGGAGTTTTTAAACACGGTGTCCACTCACTGTCCGCTCTATCAGACACTCCTACCTATAACTGCCTATAACCTTGTAAATGTCAGAGTCAGAGACAGAAGCTCATCTGTTGCTGCAGTTTGTGTAGAAAGAAGAAGGTGCTCAAACAATATTCTGTCTGGACTGTGAAATGTATCACATCTAATGAAGGCTTCTATTTACAGTATGTAAACAATCCTAAGTTTTATATCGTTTATTTCCTATTTAAAATTGAAACTTCAGTTAAGTTATTTGAAATTAAATGACTAATTTAACATCCTAACACTCTACATTTGATCTTATTGTAATGTAATTAGCTATAATGTTACATCGCATCTTTATATATTTAAAAGATTCTGCAAAGCTACACAATCATTGCACAGGAACCATGAAGCCAAGAGAGTAGTTTATGGTTATTTGTGTGTGAAAGATTTAAGTCATTGCTGTAATGTTACTGTAAATGCAGTATGTTAAACTGTATGCTACACAGTTAGTTTGCCAAGGGTAATCAACACTTAAAAAGAGTGTTAAATTACCAGTGTCAGTGTCAAAATGTAGCACTCTCAGGGCTCTATTTTACCCCTACGCAAGGCATGTTGCGATGCTTTTTGCTGTCTTACCCCCTGTCAGCAGTCTGTTTTCAGGCCTTGAGCCCTTTAAAAAGTGGCAGAGTTTAGGAATATATTAATGCTGATGGGCGTGGTAATCTGGAGGTGTGTTCAGGTAAATATCTGGTGTGTTTCTATCTTTGAAGCGAGAAATACAGGTGCGCCACTGTCTTGGTTTAAACCCTGTCGACAGTCAGCTGCCCAATCTTCGCCATGCAGGAGCACTGTGTGCATTGTGCACGCTTAACAGGGTACACCCTGCTCGTTACACAAGCAATTCCAGCATTTACATCAACATTAAACATAATAAAGAATAAAATTACATTGCTGTTCCCTTACTTTTGCACTATAGATCGCTAAAATAGGGCCCTCTGTGTTAATTTTACACTAACTCTGTTGATTTTACCCTGGGAAAACTTACCCTGTAGACATGTGTGTGTGGGTGTGAGGGGGATATGCAACAATGGTAGATCTGTATTTTTCTTGCCTTTTGATATTTGCTTTCATTTGAATAAGAATGTGTGATTGATTTCTAAATATTACGATTGTTTTTTAAACATAGATTTTACATTTGTAATTTATGGGGGAATGTTAGTTCTTTTGTAAGAAGTTCTGTAAATAAAGCTTAATAAATACAATTAAATCGTAATACAAATTGTATGTGCTGATTGTCTGTAAAATTCAGCATAAACAAATAAACTCTTTAATACTCTTTTTTGAGTATTAAAAATTTCCAAAGTAGGTAAGGATTTTTCAATTGTCTTTAAAAATATCTTAAGTTTATAAAATCAGAAGTACTTTAACACAAAATAAACTGTTTATGTATTTTATTTTCTATATATGATTATTGAAAAACAAAAAATATACAAAATCAACATGACAGCAATTGTTTTAATATGTCCTACTTTAGCCTTGTCCCCAAAACAAAAAAAACCTTGAAGCATTACCTGGTAACCAGTGTGCTTGGAGGAAAGCGCAGCGACCCAGCTCTGATACATCAAAATACTAGGAACATATTGGCTTTTTTTAATGAATATGCCAAAATCCTAAGTAAAGTGCTAAAGAATACAGAAAAGAATTAATTAAATTTGTTGGAATAATTTTTTCTGTATTCTGCCAACTGGCAAAGTGTACAGTACAGGCCAAGAGTTTGGACACACTTTCTCATTCAACATGTTTTCTTTATTTTTATGATTATTTACATTGTAGATTCTCACTGAAGTCATCAAAACTATTAATGAACACATGTGGAGTTTTATGTACTTAACAAAACATGACCTGGCCTCCACAGTCACCGGACCTGAACCCAATCCAGAGTGAAGGCAAAGGGGCGAACAAGTGCTAAACACCTCTGGGAACTCCTTCCTTCAAGACTGTTGGAAAACCTTTTCAGGTGACCACCTCTTAAAGCTCATTGAGAGAATTCGAAGAATGTGCAAAGCAGTAATCAGAGCAAAGGATGGATATTTTGAAGAAACTAGAATACAAAAAAAGTTTTCAGTTATTTCCCTTTTTTTTGTTAAGTACACAAAACTCCACATGTGTTCATTTATAGTTTTGATGCCTTCAGTGAGAATCTACAATGTAAATAGTCATGAAAATAAAGAAAACGCATTAAAAAGAGAGAAGGTGTGTCCAAAATTTTGGAAATGTTCTGAAATATGTGATGTAGTAATGGTTTGCATCAAAACATTATTAAAATGTTTTTAGACAACATCACTAGTCAGATAAAATAATTTAGAAAACATATAAAGTGACTTACCTTTTATAAAAATACAATAAGTAAAATTCAGCACAATAAAAAAACATAATAAAATTGATACATAAACAAATGTATATCAAACTGATTCATATTTGAGGAATGAGTTATTAAATGTTGTTCAAATTATTTTTACCCAGTATGCAATAGCAATAAACAAATAACTAATGAATTTTTAAAAAATATTTATTTAAAAAATAAAAAGTCCATATTCCAATATAAAAATGAATGACTAAACATAAAAAGGTTTAATAAGAAACAATCTAGGAACTGAATGAACATTCAATGTACCTTTGTATCTTTGAATGCTTAATTAAAAACCTTCTAATTTCAGCACTCTAGACCTTATCCTAAAATCATTCAAACTAGACATTGGGCAAAATAAGACGAGTGTGAACTGAGAACCTGAGGCCTGATAAAAATGTATCAGAATATGCAAAGATGCACAATATGGCCCCTCATTAAGCAGCTCATCATTCTGTATTCAGAGCCCTCTCTGTGTAATGAGGCAACGTCACAGACTGAATTCTGTTACGCCAGCAAAGGGGAGGAAGAAGCTCGGACGAGGGCACTCACAAAAATCATGATAAATAAGAGCAGAACTGCTGGAGCTGGATTTGAGTCACTTGTATAAAGTACTTGCGTTTAGTTGGTGTAGATCACAGGAGAGGTAGCTCATGTCATCACTGGAGCAGATGAAAAAGGACTGCCTGCCTTCTGGAACCCTGTCCTCCACCTCTTTAAAAGGCACTTTAACTAAAATCCAGAGCAGAAGACACAAAGGAAAGAAACTCCTAGTAAATGACCAAGAGGAGACGGACGCAGAATGTGATATCTGCAGGTAAGAGGTTTTACTTTACATCATGACGAGGTTAAACATCTGTAATGCAGTTTTTTTAACGAATTAATATGATATGTTAATTAGTAATAATATATCAGATCTGCAGCTCTGATTACAGATATCTATAATTACTTTTTTATTAATATAAATTATAATTCGAGATATCTACACTGTAATTATTACCTGTGAAAACTCAAAAATAAAAATTTAATTGTTGAAGAAAATTAGTGACAGTAAAAACTTAAGTTAAAGATATCTCCTATCTAATTCTGACTAGAAAAAAATCCAGGTCTATTTATAAATTAATCCTGAATAATACATTTGCTAAATTATTGATCAATTTCGATTCAGATCAATTTAAGGGATTCATTTAATTAATTTATTCATTTTACTAGAAGTGGTGTGCATTTCTGATATGTGGATTGTTCTATGTCTATATACATGTATTTTGTATATCTACAATCCAAGATGATAAAATTATTGGGAAGTTTTACTAGTGACTAGTAAAAAAGTAATTGCACATAAATGTAAGTGGAGATTTTTCTAGTATAAATATCTCTATTATATATAATAGAGAGTAAAGTTTCATGTAAATCAATGATAACATGACTAATCAAAATAACTTTTAGGATATGTCATTTTGATAATGTAGACAGAAAGACGTTTTAGACCTGATCTGTGATGAGGGGAGTATCAACTAATAAAAAGTGATAACTAGTAATGTTTTGCATATAGAAAAAAAAAGAGTAAAATTTCATATACAGTGCCCGTTTAGTTGTTCAGTAGTGCTGTATGGCCCAGACAAGCTTTTTTTATTTTCTCATCTTTGCAATAACTTTATCACTGCACCAAACCTGTCAGACCTCTTATTCTTCTCTTCACTGCTAAAACTGAGACTCCATCCAGTGTTAAGCTGAGCTAAAGCTTTTGTCATGTGGGTCAGCCAGACCTCTTTCTGTTCCAGCACTGCTTTACTACAGACAAACATTTTTTTTTTATTCATTTCCAAAGCTCAGTTTATTTCCATTACTACTTACCAGACGTAAGCTGTAAACCAATTAAGTGTTTGCTAAACATCACCCCCTCTTCACCCCCTCTTTTTTAAACAATATATATATTTTTTACAATATGCTTTTACAATATACAAAAAATAGTTTTCCTTTTACAATACTAAAATTTCTTTTTTCATTTTTTAATTTACTTATTTTCCTTAAAGACCTTGCTGGCAGTTTAACGCAAAATTGTGTACACTGGATCTTATTTACAGTGACTTACAAGGTTATTCCTATTTCAAAGGTGGGTCAATATAGCGCTAGCAGTCTTGCCCAGTAACTCTTATTGGTGTAATGCAGCACAGTCACCCAGATTGGGAATTAAACCCTATTCTCCCAAATAATGTGGAAGCTCACTGCACCATACCAACCAATGCCCGGTTACTAATTGGACCTGAAGAGCTTAAATGGCAAAACTAAGGGAAAAAAAATTAAGTGTTCTAAAACTTTTGACTGGTAGCGCACATTAGTGATGACATTTGACTAAAATAAAAAAGTAAGTTTAGCACTTTATTTATTGAGCACCTTTCCTGGACAAGTCACAAATAAAATACTTAAATCAATTAAATATATATATATATATATATATATATATATATATATATATATATATATATATATATATAATTTGAAACATAAAATAATGTCAAAAATAATCATTCAGACACTGCTAAAGAAAATACAATTAAAAACGGTTTTTAAACTTATTTTAAAAACTGATATCTTTACTTTTATTTACATATCTGGAAACTGTGATTAAAAACCAAATTTGTGTTATTCAACCAAATTTTGATTTCTGAACTCTTAAAACTTTTTTCTGGGCATTATTTAAGGTCTGAAAGCTCTGCATATTTTTTGTTATTTCAGCCATTTCTCATTTTCTGCAAATAAATGCTCTAAATGACAATATTTTGACTTGGAATTTGGGAGAAATGTTGTCTGTAGTTTATAGAATAAAACAACAATGTTCGTTTGGTTAAACATATACCTATAAATATCAAAATCAGAGAAACTGATTCAGAAACTGAAGTGATCTCTTATTTTATTTTCAGAGCTGTATTTCAGAGTTGATATCTACAATGCCAGAATTTGAGATTTCACTGGTAAAAAAAATATGTTATGGCCTGTATTGCTGTAGTATCATTGTAGGCTAAAATGGCTTGGCCATAAACAACAACCTACTGTAACCGATTCATAATGAATTACATAATATTCCAACCTCAGGTAGCTCATTTACATACAGTACTATACAGTACTATTACTATACATTATATATGAAGTTTGATTAATTGTCCAAATTAGGCAGATAATAAACATGAAGAAGCATGAATATTTTTTTTTCTTTTTCCCTTCACAGTAACTCTCTCCCCGGTTGTGGCAGTCGCAGTCGCACAGTCCGCAGGATCCTGGTGGCCTGCGTCGTCTCGTTCCTCGCTCTGTTTTTCGCCATGGCCTTGGACTTCAGCTCCAGCTTGGCTCAGTGGCAGGTTACTGAGAACTGCCTGAGTGATCTGACCTCCTGTAGGACTAATGCCACGCTCCAGATTATCACTGAACTTCAAACGATGAGGAGCTCATGCTCATCAAATAAGAGCAGAGATGAAGAGTCATTACCATGCTCCTTATCTGATATATTGTCTGTGATCAACCACCGCTGTACAGCAGTAGAACTGGACAGTATTGGACAGCCTTGTGGTTCAGAACTTGCTGAGTTCTGTAGCCATCTTCAGTCTGATGTTTTGAACTTTGTTAATGAGACATTGGATGATGAACCGATTGATGGTATTAATGGAAGTACCATCACTCTTGTGATTGAAAAAGTATTATACATCTCTGGAATCCAAGATGTGGACATTAGTCTTCTGAAGCAAAGCTCAGACTGGGCTGATATACTAACTTTAAAACTTCTCGTCAAGCTGCAGGAACTCAACTATCAGTGGATGTTCAATGAAGGAGGACCAGACTTCCAGCACAAATGGTCTCAAACAATGGCCATTCTGATGATCCTTCAGAACCTGTCGGAGAGCTTTCAGAGCTGCTGGATGGAGAACCTTGGCCTGGAGCTCTACTTAACCCCAGAACCAAAAGTATCCCACCCACTTCTCACTCTCTACAGCCCTGGATTCTCTTTAGAAGGGGCCTCCATGCTCGTTCTCGCTCTGGAAAACATCCAGAACTGCTTTCTGGCCGGAACCACATTCACCCTAAAGATGAAATCCAGAGATATCTCCTCCAGCATCAGCCTAAAAATATGTCTCCTGACCATCGCGTGTCTCATCTACCCCATCGTGCTGCTCTCCTTTAAGGAAATGACAGAGTGGATCCAGGACTACGCTCAGAGTCTGAAGCATAGAACAGAAGACCTGAAGACTCAGAGGCGACTGGCTGAGGATCTCCTCCATCAGATGCTGCCCAAGTCTGTGGCCAAGCAGCTTCGCAGGAAAAGACACGTGGAAGCTGAGAGCTACGAGAGTGTAAGAGAAGTCAGACTTTAATTCACACATTTAAATTATTTATTTATTTATGGTTTTTTATTTAAAAAAATTAAGCTATTTAAACAATTCCAAAATAATTCTGTCTACCCTGTCATCTTGGGATAAACGTCCCTTTAAAAAAAGTAAATATAAAGTAAAAGTATAAAGTAAAAAGTATTTACTCTAATTTGTTACACCTAAATATATAAGGTTTTATATTCATGATTTAATTAGAATCTAACATATTATTTTCAAATTAAACAAAATATTTTTTTACACAAGGGCAAAAAATTGTTTTTTTTTTTTTTTTTTTTGGAAAAACCTAGTATTGTTGATACACCTAATTTGTTAAATAACTTAAAATCACTAAGCCAATTTTATATAACTTAAAAAGATTTAACATTCTAATCAAATGATTTAAGCAACCCAACCCAAACTACATATTATTTTTGTCAAATTATTTATTTTGAATATATTTTTAATAAGGAATGGATTTTAGGTAGTTTTAGGCGTTTTTTGACGTGTTTGGTCGGGAAATCATATTTCTTTTTATTAAACAACATAAAAGTTCATGTTAAATCAATAACATGTTTATTTTACTTTTCTCAGTGTAAGCTTTGAAATCAGTGACATCACAACCTTCACACGGTTTTATTTTCAACAATAATAACATTGACTTTCTCATATTTCTCATATTGTCTTAATATTTATCTGAGGTAAAGCTTAAGCTTTAGGTACAGATGATTGAAATAAGAATAAGGGTTTCTAAATTGTTTCTAAATTAAATGCCTATAAAGTAAATGCTCCCCATTTATTTATACTGTCAAACCTGAGAACTTTAGGTTTATCTTACTTTTGACTATTTAACTTTCAAATTTATTCATTTAACCAGTAATGATAATGTGGTACACTTCAACATAAAGATTATATAATGAATTAAAATTTATATTCTATATTATTTATTGTTCATTATTTGGCAAATGACAGCTCATTGTTGGCCTTCCTATTTTTGTAGTCTTATAAATATTATGATGTTTGTGTAGTCTTGTGAATATTCAGGATAATTCTAAATCTTCTCCTTCTGGGTTAAAGTAAAATGCTAAATTGTTTAAAGTTTTCTACAACAACAATGCTGTCTTCATCCTGTGTCCAACAGAACAAAATAAAAACAACTGAACAAACTCAATCAAATCTACAATTAATAAAATGTTGATTTCTCACAAAATATTACATTATTTTACTACCAACTGCTGTCTAGCCTTATTACAGTGTAATAACAAAGTAATAAAGTTAGATCACACAATCTGACCACACAATATATAAGAAGGCATAATTTCCACTAAGCTGCACAGACTGATGTAGGTTAAACTGCTGTTGTTGGAAACAGCATAGCTTTCAGAGAAGTGGTCAGTGCTCCATTTCTGCCTTTAACAAATCAAATTAATGTCTGAAAAGCAGTCCATATTCATTAGACATGTTGGCAAGATTGCAGTATACAGAAGGAACACATGCTCCCATTTTGTTTGTTCTTATTGTTGCAGTAATTGCCTGTAATTACGGTATTACATATTCATTAGGAGATAAAACAGCTTATGAGGGAGAGGGATAAAACTGTGTATCTCTCTGGGAAGGACACATTTATCAGACGAGACCCAGAGCAGGTCATTTTCATCCTTTAATATAATAATATTAAAAAATATACAATGTATTATATACAAAATATAAAAGTTTTGATCTGGTGCATCAGTGCAAACCAATTTCTTCAATGCAAACACATTTCAATACCTAAAATAAAGTAAAGACATGTAGGGCTAAATAATAATTAAAATGTAAAATATATAAATATATATATTTATGAAAGGATATTAAATTATTGAGAATCAACTACAGGCAAATGTACTACTTGTAATTTAAAGGCTATAATAATAACTGCTTATATAAAAAGTGAATAGCAAATAATAATCACAGTGGCTTTTTCAGTGTTTGCTTTAATTTACTGAGAAACTACTATTTTACATCTACTCTAAAATATTCACAATGTTCTTTAAAATATTCAATATTTACTTTTATGTATTCAGGTACTATAAAATATTGAGTATCTGCTTTAAAAATTAAGTGATTACTATAAAACATTTAGGAACTAAAATAAAATAACACTGTAAAAATCTGTAACTGCTTTATATTATTCAGTTACTACAATAATGTAATGTATACTACAATATTTCCTATATAATGTAACATCAGTTTTTGAAGTACAATTTGAGAACTTTACTTATTTCATAATATCCTAAAGATTTAACTAATGTAATTTTAGTAAAGTTCTAATTTTGTAAACTACATTCAACCCTTTCAGATTCTTACTTAAATAATGCAATAGGAAAATAGTCTAGAAAAAAGATGCAGAGACATTTAATTCTTTATTTAGATGGTTTGAAGTTCGAATCCCGTTCATGTAGCTTGCCATCAGCTGCCGGAGCCCTGAGAGAGCACAATTGGTCTTGCTCTCTCTCTGTGTGGGTAAATGGCGCTCTTTCCCCTCATCACACCAAAGGGTGATGTCGATCAGCATGAGGCGTCTGTGAGCTGATGTATCAGAACCAAGTCGCTGCGATTTCCTCCGAGTGTGCTGTGATGACTTCACATGTATCGGAGGAAGCATGTGTTAGTCTTCACCCTCCTGGTGTGTTGGAGCATCACTAGTGATAGGGGGAGTCTTAATGAGTGGGCTGTGTAATTGACCTTGTAAATTGGAGGAAAAAATGGAATTAAAATAAAAAAAATAAATCTTTATTTAGAAAGATTAAAGTAAAATCAAGTTAAATCAAAAACCAGTTATTAAGTAACTTCTGTAAATATTCAGAATCTGATCAATTAAATTTAGCAACTACTACCCAACACTTTGTGACAATCATGAAATATTCAGTAAATATAATAAATTATTAAATAACTAATATGAAATATTAAGCAAACTATCCAGGAACTATTATACAATAGTCAGTAGCGATGATATAATGTTCAAAGTCTGTCACAAAAAAATACAGTAAATGCTCTAAAATATATAATATAATATCTGGTAACTACAACAGATGAAGTTTTAATTAGTTACTACTATAAATATTCAGCAACCACTAAATGTTATTTGGTTTCTGTTTTAAAATATGTAGTATCTGCTATGTAATATTCTTTTACTATAGTAACTATAATTAATATGATTTCTTCACATTGTCTAATGGTGTTTATTCAAAATATATGTGTTTTATTATGTGTATTTTATGTAGTAAAATCTAAACGAGTTAAATAGTAGCACCCACTGATGCTGATGGTTTCTTTTCAGGTGACCATTTTCTTCTCAGACATCGTGGGCTTCACTGCTATATCAGCCTCCTGTACTCCACTGCAGGTTGTTGAAATGTTAAACAATCTCTACATGTGCTTCGACACACGCATAGACTCTTACGATGTTTACAAGGTAACCTGAATATATGTGTTAAATATATATATATATTACATAGATGTGGCCTGTCTTTTTTTTTTTAGAGCAGTGGCTTGCTGTTTATGTATATTCTGATTCTGTTTCTGGTTCAGGTGGAGACAATTGGTGATGCGTACATGGTGGTGAGTGGGCTTCCAGAGAGAAACGGGGAGAAACATGCAGATGAGATCGCTAAGATGTCTCTGGATCTGGTGGCGGCTGTGAGACAGGTTCTTGTTCCCCACATGCCCAACAAACGCCTGCAGCTCCGAGCAGGAATACACACAGGTAGAGTAAAAGTCCTGTCAGTGTTTACACACTTTACATTTTAATTCTTTCACACTTCAGGTTTAAAAAAAAAGTAAAAAAAAAAGATATATATATATATATATATATATATATATATATATATATATATATATATATATATATATATATATTAGTTAATTATGGTATTGATAGGATTTCTGGCCAGGTTATATTGGTCCACCTACTCAAAGAAGTTTTTTTTGTTTGTTTGTTGTTTTTACATTTTTCAAATGCTTGCCAATAAAAAGGTGATAATTTGATATGATAGCAAACATAAATACAAAGGAATGTCTATAAAATAATAAAAAATTAAAATTCAAAGCCTAAAAATTGTATTATTTTCTAGGGGTGGCATTATGGCTCTAAAATAATATCACGCTATTTTATGGTATTTTCGCAATAACGATACTCTTGGCGATATGACAACACAATAAAAAAAAAACTATTTTAAAAATACACTATACACTGCAAGAAAATAAAAAATATATTATTACATGCAATATAATACTGCACACCCCTAAGTGAGATACTAAAAAAATACAAGAATTGTATTAGATTTGTAACAGAAGTCAATGATCCAGAATGTCATGATACTAATAATAATGCACTCTAAATAGCTCCATATATCCAGGATTAAAGTAAAATGATGATACTGGACAGATATAATCTGTCTCTAGTAGATATATAATGGGAAATGGGATGGGTGATATGGCGCAATATTTTAGGGTATAATATTTAATATTTAAAAATGTTAATGATATTATCGTGTACGATACGATATGGCACACCCCTATTATTTACAATGTCTCTAATCAGCACTGCATGCAAACTTAGGGCTGTAACCGACAACTTGCGCAAGGTGTGTCACAAAGTTCATTCCTATCTTACAATCTTACGACGAGACATGCAAAGTGCTGCGCTGTTAAGATAGGAACACACTTATTGGATTATTTCACTTTATGCCCAAAACACACCCATGATTAATTAAGAGAATTAGGACACACCTTTTGCACATTACAAGGCGTGCAAAACATATTTTTTTGTACCCTTGCGATACCAAAGACACACTGACATGCCCTAAATCACTCAGCGTGATACGCAATTGGCCGGTGCACTGAATAATCGCTAAAATAGTGCCCATAGTATTCATTGAAAGACATAAATATTTTATTTACAAATTTATATTATATTTAATGTACAATGTAAAAATAAATCATAAAAATAAAGAAAACACATTGAGTGGTGTATCCAAACTTTTGATTATTTTTTCTATTAAGAAAAAAAATGTGTAAAAAATGTGGACCAGCCCAAAATAAAAAAAATAGCATACAGTGCGGTTATATTTATGTACGTTAAAATTATGAACATTAAGTCCAATTAGGTTTTGTCAAGGAGATTACATACGCATAAATAACACAACACATGTTGTGTAATAAGTACATAAATGTAATTTTTATTGTATACTGTTTACTAACATATCTAATATAAATGTTACATTTGCACATGTGAAATTCTTGTGCAGCACTGTTTAGTGTATTTTCAATTAATTTTGGTTTCATTTCTGTTCCACCCACAGGACCATGTGTAGCTGGTATCGTAGGCTACAAGATGCCCAGGTATTGCCTGTTTGGAGATACAGTCAACACAGCCTCCAGGATGGAGTCAACCAGTCTGCGTACGTCTATCAGACATCACGCCATTCTCACACTCTACAAACTAGACACTCAATTATTTACGAGATTTAAACCATGAACTATACGTGGAGATCTTATGTTGCATCAGAACCCATCAGTGTAGCTTCTGCTCAGCTTATGTCTGTTTTCTGTCTCAGATGCTCTGATGTTCATGAATATTTTCAGTTACTACATCACCATAGAGACCGATAGCCGTTTGAGTCACGCCTGCAGTGTTCTTCTTTCAGCTTTAGTGTAACATCAGAGCATCTCTCCCCCCCTCTCTGCTAATCATGTGATAAAACCATCATTATTCATCATATTCTTGATATAAAACAGGATAGATTTGAAAGCACTGCATGTTTGCATCAGAAGTTTCTGTTCAGCAGAAATATCCCACGGATTTTAAGTTTAACCTTTTAGAAATAAACAGTTATTGCTGTTGTTTAGCAAAACTGTTTAAACAAAAAGGCAAAGTTAGTCAATTATAATTGCAATATAATAATAATAATGACAATTTTGCTGTTATGCTAAAACTTTGTATTTTATATTCAGTTGTTCACTTTTTATATAATTTCAATCTGGCATTGATTGTCTTGATTGTGTCAACATTATGTGATCAGATAAAGAGAAGAATTGAAAATTGAAAAATTAGCTTCTTTCTCCTGAAAAGTAAATATTTTCTCTCAATGAATACAAATTAAATAAACATGCAGAAAATACACTTTAAACTTGGCTTTGGCATGTATTATGACTTACAATGGTTAATATTTTATATTGTAAAGTTTAAGAAATTCTATGTAGAATTCTATGTCAAAATCTGTCTTTCAGTGTTTTTTTATATTGTATGCAGATTACACACTGATGACATACAGTACCATTATTTAAAGATTCTGCATTGTAGATTCCAAACTATGAAGAAAAACATGGAATTATTTAGTAAACAAAACAATATTATACAAACCAGATTATCTTTTATATTTTAGATTCTTCAAAGTAGGCACCTCTTGCTTAGATTACAGATTTGCACATCTTGATTAATTACATTAACTCTTGACAAGTTGTGTTTCGAAGAGGTAGAGTTTATATACAGTCAATAGTCATATATGAGTAATGTTCTAAGCCATATTATTTCAAGAACTACATTGAAATTACATTTAAATGCAATCAGAAAGGCTATGTTCACATTAACAGGCTCAGATCTGATTTGTTTATGGCTGTGTGAACATTTTTTTTTTTGCTCCACTCCAGCAAAAGATGCTCCACATATGAGCAGCTAACGCATCCATTTCTCTTTATAAAGCTTTGAGTCATCTCTCGAATATGACGTTTTTTATTGTTGGTGAAAAAGGCGACATTTATACACGTATCAATGTGAGCATGTAAGGCGTTTCAGGGATTTGTTTACATTACACACAGATACAGGTCACTTACATTTGTCAATGTGAACCAACAAGATCCAAATCCAATCTAAGCAAAAAAAATCTGATTTAAGCAATGTGGAATGTAATTTTAAAGTAGCCAAAGACCATTAAAATCGATATGTTGAAACTGGCTCTCATCAGAACCGCCTCAGGAAAGGAAGACCAAGAAACCTCTGTTGCACAGGATAAGTTAATCAGAGTTTCCAGAGTTAACAAGAAATGTCTTCTTCTTATGGGTTCCTTTATAGTCAGGATGATTTTCGTATTAATTTGCAATGTAGGAAAAACAAAATAAAAACACTGTGTGTGTCCAAACCTTTGACTGGTACTTGTGGCATAAATCTTTTTGAATGATATATCTTACAAATATGATCTATATGACTATGTTATGTTAGTACCAAATCTGATCACGTGCCTTAAAAGGTTATTTGTTTTTTACAGCTCAGAAGATCCACGTGAGCTCAGCAACACACCTGGCTCTGATGAGAGACAACGCATATGAGCTTCATCTTAGAGGAGAGATTGAAGTGAAGGTGAGAGTCTGCAATATTTAATACCCTTTTTTCTGATGAGATGTCAACAGAATAAATTAAAAAATAAAGTTACTTATTTACTTAATTTTATTACATTTTATATGGTGCTGAATTTAACCATGGAGTAGCAGTCTTTATTGAAACATAGAGCCATTTTATTTACTATACAAAACCACCAGAGAACCCAAAAGTATGTATCTTCCAAGACTCTATATGTAATTATACACTGTTTTATATGTATAAGTACATTCTTAAAATGACAGCATCTTCAGAAAGTGGCACTTAAGGCACTGATTGTTGTAACATGGTTACTACATTTCATATTACTGGTTTAACATTTTTTTAGTTGATACCTTATTATACAAACACCTTATATAATATAGTCTTTTTTCAAACAAAAAAAATGACTGCTTATTAATTACTAGTTAATTCTTGCATTAAAGGGAAAGGGGAAAATGAACACATATTGGCTGATCGGTAACAAAAACTACAGCGTTCAGAACGACAGTTTGGTGTGTCACTGGAATCCCAACCTGGCCAGAAAGAAGAAGACCCCGACAGGAAGCAACGTCTCTGTGGACAACGTGAGTATTTACAGTATGATGACATACTGTATGTATTGTGAGCAGAATCTGTCACTAAGTTAGATGACAAGGATAAAGAAAATGTTGGCAAAATGGGTAACAACATATAGTATATTTTTATCAGGAAATGATAAAAGTGATTTTGAAACCAACATGTGAAAAAGTATGTGCCCCCTACAGATTTCTATTGTTTTTGCTGTTTTCTCATACTAATATTTTACTGATTATCAAACAGACTTTAATATCAGACAAAGAGAACCTAAGTAAATATAAAAAGCACTTTTAAATGATCATTTAATTTATTAAAGGAAAAAAATTCTAAACCAATCTAGCCCTGTGTGAAAAAGTATTTGCCTAATAACTTGTTTTACCATGTGCTATTTTGTTTTGGTCAGCAGTTAAATGTTGTTCTTATGTGACCTCCTGGATGAGTTGTTCATGCCCTTTTGGAATAATTTTGGTCAGCCGGCCACTCCTGGGAAGGTTCACCAATGTTCATTTTTTTCTGTATTTGTGAATAATAGCTCTCACTGTGATTTGCTGGAGTCCCAAAGCCTTAGAAATTACTTTGACATCTGTCAGTCTGGAAAATGTTACAATGACCTTGTTTTCCCATCTGTTTTTGAATTTCTTCAGATCGCGGCATAATGTGTTGCTTTTTGAGATCTTTTAGATGCTTCATGTTTTCAGACAGGTTCTGTTTAAATGATTTTTTGATTCTACAGGTCTTACTGGCAGTAATCAGGCCTGGTTGTGGTTAGTAGTGAAATTAAACTCAGCTTTCCAAACAGTGTGATTAATCATAGTTAATTTATGAGGCATACACTTTTTCATAAAGGGCTAGATTGGTTTGGAAAGTTTTAAATGAAATTATTATTTACTCAGGCTGTATTTGTCTGATATTATATAGTTGATATTATTGTAGTTTGTTTGATAATCTGAAAAATGTAAGTATGCACAAATGCCAAACAAAATAAATCTGTAGGGGGGGGGGGGGGGGGATACATTTTCACGCCACTGTATATATACTGTATGACCACATGTTGTGGACACCCCTAATAATGAATGCGTTCCACTACAAAGATGTACAAATATAAGCTCACAGCTAGTCTAATTCCTCACTGATTCTTGAGAATTTGTATAAAACATGTCCCACACAGAAACTGCTAATTCTGTTGGTAATTAATTATAATACAGCTGTTATAATATATATACAGCTGTTAAGCAACAAACCATTGACTTGAGTGGTATGAATATTATGTGTAGCCATTCTGCTGTTCGGCTTTTCTAAAGTGAAAACTCTTTAGACAATCGACATTTTTTTGTAGACAAACAGCTAAAGTTTCCTCAGTCAGCAGCAGACTGAAGCTGCTGGGGGTACAGGGTAAACTGTGGAACTGGAATCCAAATCAGTGATGCGTTTCTTGTTAATGTTACGGCGGGTTTATTGTCCAACCACAGGGTAAGGGTCTATTATCCTTTGGGCCGAGGTTTGGGGTCCAAGTCGAGGTCCGGGGGTACCTCCCTGAAATTAATTTTAGCAACTTGGGATGTCTGGTTTTATAGTTATGAGAATGAGAAACTGTAACATGCTTTTACTAATGCTTGTGCTATCGTGCTATCATGCAAATAGGTTATACACACTGTATTTGTTTTTATTTGTGTTTTGTGTGGATTTTTCAGTCCAGCATTACAGTGCAGAGTGTGAGTGAGAGTGCTACGCCGGTTTCTCAGGCTGAGGCTCCTCTTAAGGTGGAGGGCTCTGAGGTCACTATCTGTGTGTCGGCACAGGTGGAGAACTGTGCGGGCAGCTACGGGACACTGGGCTCCATGATGGGGGGCGAGGAGAACCCCTCCAGCCCACAGGTCCAGAGAGAGACTTCTCTACCGGGGCTGGTGCCGCACTGCTGAGCAAGAGTGTGAGTGACACAGACATAATGGAGAATTCTCTGAGAGGTTAGAGCAGTGTTTCTTAATCCTGGTCCTCGAGACATCCTGCTTTGAACACTGTAGAAGAATCGATGCTTTAACTTTAACCCCTCTGCAACTAATTAAGACTTAAAGTACCTATTAATGAGCTGTATATTTGAATCAGGGGTGGGTTTCCCGAATGATTCGTAATGCTAAGAACTTCAATAACTTAAATTTAAGATTGATGGTTAATTAAAGAGTGTTTCCCAAACCCATGCGTAACTAAAGTACTACATTAACTCGCTTGCAGATTAACGAGTAACCCGACCCAGTCGTTATTCAAAAATAACTACTTTAAAGGGAATTCTGCTTGCAGTTCAGCACCTTAAACACCAGGGACAATTTTGAGGGAGAAAAAAAAATATTTTTGTGGTTGAATTATTTTAAAATATAATTATATTATATTATAATATAATGTCAACTTTGTCTGTAGCTTGTAGCGTAACTGGACATATTGGAATTGACCAATCAAACCCACAAATAAATCATTAAAATGTATATTACAATAATATTTAATAATCAGGTGCTTCTAACCAACATTGTTGCTGTTCATACAAACATATAAGTACCAGTCAAAAGTTTAGACACGTCTCATTCAATGTTTTCTTTATTTTTTATTTAATTTATTTTCTACTTTGAAGATTAATATTAAAACCACAAAAACTATTAATTGACGAATATGTATAATGTTGTTGATTACGTTTTTAGGGCGTAATCATTAATAAATACTGCATATATGTTTGTTGTTCGATTGAGCGCGCTGTTTCGGGGGAAGAAGTCAACTAAGACGTTCTTTAAACTTTTTTCGCTTTGCGAAGCTGTTTGGGAAACACTCGCAGAACTGGCTCATTCTATACTCGTCATTCGTTAGTTTGTTCGTTATTCGCTAAGATTGATCATTTTTGGGAAACCCACCCCTGGCGTTCAAAAAAAGAATCAAATATTGATGTTTTGCTCCCTAATTTTAAACTGCATTGTTGACCAAAATCAGATGCAGGTGTAAAAATGTAAGAAGAACTTTTGACTAAACCTAAGTTATCACAAAAATCCTCTGTAATTATTTTTAAGCTGGCATGACATAAAGAGATTTTGTGTAAAACCATAGTTTAGTTTTAGCCACTTTGCTTTGCTTTTTAAGCTTATCATTTATTTAAGTTCATTATTAAGTTAATAATTTATAACTATATTGTCTCTCTATTGGATTGTTGCTATGACTTCACAATCCTGTGATGTTCATTTTTTTAATGTCCGTTCTGTTCCTTATCTCTTACAAAGATTAACGTCTTTCATTTCTAACAAAGAAACAAATTAAATTTACCAAAACCAATCTTTCTCGCAGTTATACTTTCCAGAGTCTCTTTTCTGTGTAATTCTGGTGTACCTGACCCTTCACCTTTCCAATCATCACAATCTTACATCAGCCCCACCTTTAAAGAACTCTAAGTGAATGATCATTATGAACAGAAGTGGAATGTAATTTGATGGAGAAATCTGAGTGTTCACAGCAATGACGACTGGAGAAAGGGAGCTCTGTGTTCGGAGGCTGTGAAAGACACAGGCACGCGTCCTGAAGGAGCCATTGTATTTCCATCAAATGAAGGCTGGAGATAATTGCTCGGCTGAAGCACACTCCACTTAGGACGCAATTCAGACCGGGCACACTCCCGGACATCTGAGCCAAGCCAGGAGCGTCCACATGTGGTGGGGGGTGGACGGGTTTTGTTAACCAGTCCACAAGAATACGAGATATATGTTAATCATTTTCTACCAGCTAATACCAACTCAATACTGAACACCATAAATGTTTTAATATCACTGTACTATTTGTGGAAAAATTATTGCTAATAAAATTAGCTTAACTGGATAAATAATGGTCTCCAATTTGCATAAGAATTAGATATGTGGTCACAATTATTTTTAATGGCTTTACTGTGTTAGATCCACTTCACAAATATATAAAAAAGCAATAGTAAGACTTTATGTTCATATTGTTGCTGTCCAATAAAACAATTATCTCCAAAACAGCAACTTTACAGTAGAGATAAAACATTCCTAAGTTTCAATAGAAGAAAATCAACAAAAATGGAGATGCTTGTTTTCCATTGGACAGCGACAACACAGTATATACAGCTCTGGAAGAAATTAAGAGACCACTTCAGTTTCTGAATCAGTTTCTCTGATTTAAAATGAACATTGTTTTTTTTTCTATGAACTACGGACAACATTTCTTTGTCATTTCTAAATGACAAAAATGGTCATTTAGAGCATTATTTGCTTTAGAGCATTATTATTAGTGCCACAAAAGAACTAAACTTACTCACTAAAGAGCTCATGACAAAGATGTGATGGGAAATAGGACGGATATTGTAACATTAGTAAAGTTTTGTAAAAGATATTAAAAAGTGATCAGAAAAAAATATTTTTCCTGTACTTCCCACTTTTTCCCATTAGATTTCCCTTGTATTTTTGCCATCACATATTTTAGACAAGCCCCGGTTGCCCAGTGTTCAGTAACAACTACAGACCCAATACATTATTGTCTAGGAGACAGGGGCCTTTTAAAGCACGGTCCCAGCGTGCTTTACTTCTTCATGGTGACTGCTCAAAATGACCAAAAAAAATAAAAAATTGCAAAACCACAACCCTAAAACATCTATGTCACTACAAACTAACATCACAATACCTCAGAAAAATCCTCCATACACAATTCCTTAATAATTAATCAAATTGAAAAAATCAAGCGCTCCCCAAATCATCATGGGAAAGCTTTATGTCACAGTATTACATGACACACACTAAGAAAAATAAGTACAGATTTGTACTTAAAAGAGTACAAAGCTTGTCGCTGGGGCTGTACCTTATATTGAGGTACAAATAAGTACCTTTCAGTGAAAGTTCTTTTTTGTACCCATGTTTTTTGTGCCAGTAAAGATTATAAACATTATAAACATTATCATCGTCAATATGACTCAAAAACTTGATGATCCAAAATTGTCTGGCTTTCAAATAAAAAATGTGCAATTAAAATATATATTGTTTATTAATACAGTGATACAGAATACTGAATGTACCTTTTGTATGGTTAAATGGTACAATTACGTATTTCTGTCAGAGGGAACAGACCCTGTTAAGACCAATATTTTACCTTTGAGTGTACTCTTGAGTACAAAAAAGTACTCATATCGTACCTTTGTTTTTTAGAGTTTATTATAGTAATAACTAATGTGTTTTATATCCTTAATTATAGTATTTAGCATTAAACAGAATCAAAATCACATGCTGGATCTGATGGTGCCATCTCCACCTATTAATTTGTTTAACAATCAATAATGTTGTTTGTATTTTTGCTTTGCTCTAGCTCAACGCTAGCTCTGTCTGTCCAACATAGATTTTGTGATTTGAAACATAAGCAAGGTTAAGCTCTGCATCCAGGGTAGTAGGGCGAAGAAAAAGAGTTGAAGATTTTGGCTATTTTATCTATTGGCTATTTTCAATTTGCATAAATATGCATATTTATAAGCTGTGTGATCTTCAATGAAAGTGAAAGAGGTGATTCTGTGTCATTTTAGTGCATTTATAATTATAATAATATCACAAATATATATACATATACATATAATTCAACATTATTGATCATCATTGTGTTAACCTATAACTTCCAGGATATTTTCATTATATGGAAAACAAATGGCAAAATATATTTTTAATTGAAAGAATTATAAAAACATAAAATACATTTATGATTGTGGCTCCTTCGTTAGAAAACCATTAAATTAAAAATGTAATTAAATAAAAAACTTAAAGTGTAATGCTGTCTATGTGGTATGTCAGCCATTTTGAAGTGCTGTTTGACATATTTGCAGTACATTCTGTTCTCTATATAATTCACTCAAACACCCATAATGCATCACAAAATGTAGTGTACAGATAATGTAGACTATAGAATGTCCAGTATATACCATAATGCAATGCAGTGGGGTTAGACATCCTTAAGAGTGGCACAAAGATGGTTTGTTGTTTGGTCGTTCCCTAGTCAGTTCACTATATAGAAAATGCCTAACTCACTTTAACTCAAATGAGTTACTGCCTAACTCAAGTTTTTAAGGAAACACCAAATATTTATTCAAATTTCTAAATATTAAAATAAATAAATATATATTAAAACAGTGTTTAAGTGGATAGTTTATCATACAGTTGAGCAGCAGAACCAACCAGACAAACAATCTTAAAAATACATATATATATATATATATATATATATATATATATATATATATATATATATATATATAATATTAATTGAAAAGACAGGAAATGGTTAATATTTTAACAGCCACAAATTGTAGAGCATTTGTAGAGCTAGCTTAATGGACTTATGCAGCTAAATGCAGACTAAAATACTCAGTAAACCTTCATAATAAGACTAAACAATAAGAAATATTTATAGCCTATAGCTTTATTAATAAAAATTACATTACATTATATTACCATATTTTTCATACTATAATCCGGTGCATCTTATGTATGAATTCTACCAGTCAGGTTGTAAGGAGTGCTAAAGCCACTCTGCTAAAGTAACGTTACAGCTTTATATAGAACTTTTAGTAAAGTTTCTCCAACACTGAGGCTAAGTTAGCATTAGCATATGCCACTAACCTCAGCACTAGCCCTTTCACCGCTCACAGGTGAGTATATCGAACTGTAGTCTGAGCGTTTGCAGTGTTAAAACAAGCTACAGGCGACGAACTGCTAGCTAATAGCGCCCTGGGTTACTGAAACACTCAGGGTTCCTCAGGCATTAATTAGCGCTAACTGTGGCTGGCTAACCGTTTGCTAACTGTGGCTATAGCGCTCACTCTGTATAAATAAATGGAAATGTTTTACTTACCAGTTTTCAGGATAGAAATCTGTGCCGCTGTTGTGCCGTATCCGACTCCCTGCTGAATCCGACTCCGCTTCGCAAACAGAATCGGCACAACACCGCCCGCTGTACAACTCCGCTGTACAACAGCGCTTATAAATAAATTAAACACGAAAATGAGGGTGTTCTATCAGTAATTTCAGTTCGTTTTAGTTAGTTTTATAAACACACAATACAGTTTGAGATAGTTCTGTTTTTTCCTTTTAACTACCGTTTTTATTATTAACACAAATGTTTTTTCACTTTCAGTTTTCGCTATTTCGTTTGCTTTCATGAACAATAATAGTTGTTTACTTAGCAACATTGTGATTATCACACTAGAGCTTTATATAAAATAAAAATATAATTAAAAAACAGATGTCCTACATCCTGGACTATTTTCTGGAGCTCGACCCGACCCGGCACGAGGAATGAGGTGGGAAATCTCGGCCCGAATCTCGGGACTGCTTTAATTTGGGGAAATATAGGCAACATCTGGCAACCTCCCAGGACAAAATGAGTGAAAGAACGAGTAATTAAAAAAGGGCACATGATAAAAACAGATTGAATTTTCTGTTGGTCTTTGGTAGTCTGTTTTCAGACTACAGCAGTTTCACAACCACACTGTAAAAAGGTTTATTGTATTTTTTACAGTAAGTTAATGGCAAAAAGATGACAATAAAGGATTGAAAATACAGCATACAGTCATCATGCAGATAAAGGATGTCATGGACCAATAGGAAAGCTGTAACTTTTTAGTAGGTCTTAGCTGTTCAGTTTAGGTAACATTTTCTCAAAATATGGGTGAACTCTACTCAAACAAAATTGGTTTTAAATTGTTGCTTCAAATGTATTGTTACTATTGGGTAACATTTAGGTAGCTTCTGCATGTGGTAGATTTTATGTTTTTTTGCCTGGTGTTTAGTCTCACAACAAAGCAGTAAATTCCTGGGAAATATCTTATATATAACTTTATATTGTATAATATAAAATTATATAATTTAATTGTAAAATTACAGCAATTGGTATCAGTGCATAGTTGCAGTAGAATACAGTCTGTTCCATCTTCCTACACTAGAGGTCAGTGTTGGTTAATATTTGCGTAGTTTTGCAATGGACACCTGCACAGTGAAACTGACTGGCTTTCCTACATTTTCATTTAAGTTTTGCTGATCAAACTGAGCAATCAGAATGTAAAGTGAAACTCAGTGAGGAGGAGAGGGCTTAGAGTTGGTTTAGAGAGGGCTTGAAAGTAACCAGTAGGCCACTGGGTTTCTTATCCAGTTGACTTTTCACACTAAGAGACTCTAGAGCCGCTGAGAGGCAGTTTCCACAAGTACCTGGAGCACTGTATATAGATTGGATTGGGCGAAGTGCTTGAACTTGTAATTGAGAGAGTATAATGCCACAGACACACACACACACACAACCAAAATGGATGAGCAAAAAATATGCATGTGATCCTAATAAGTGAAAAGCTAATAAACATTCTAGTGCACATTTTGTTTTTAGTCAGATTTCTATTATTATTAGCTATATATAACTGCCACTGTATTTTATAATTATTAATGTTATTAATAGTAACTGGTATCAAACAGTGTTGTTATCAGTAAAAATGGCATGATAGCCTAATGTATTAAAGCCATTCCACCAATTTGGTGCCATTTCTGTCCCCAGAAAACTAAATGCATAAATGTGCACATAAAATAACTTTATAATACATTTTATTATTAAGCATAGTGTCTTGTACATTGACCTAATTGCAAAAATCAAGAGATGTAATTTATTTGACTCCAAATTCAATATTTGCATAAAATATTTTTTCATAACAAATCCATAATATTTAAGTTAAAATATACATTTTAGTTTGTCCCTGGGTTTCACTCAGTCCTGTTACCATACCACAACCCCATCTGAAACATCTGGAACATTCTACAAGTCACATCTACAACAGGAAGTGACATCAGCTGGTTTTTCTCAAAATTATGTTCCCTCATTTTTATTTCTGTATATTTGATCTTTGACTGAGGAGTTCAATTTCAATGCTCTGTCCTGTTATATCCTTAATTATTCGATCTTTTTTGTTTATTTTTAAAATGCAAATTTTGAGAAAATCCCTAGAATGTGCTCAGTGTTCTCATGCTATTAGCACAGCTGCTATTTAGCCATTTTTCATGTTTTTGCTAATTCTATGCAAAAAAAAACATTCCTGTTAGTTTTATTCCTGTTACTCAAAACACAAAAAGTGCCACTAACAGGAATGAGTTCCAGTAACAGGAATAAGTGTCATTAATGCAGTCATCCATTTCTTTAAAATAAAGATATTTTTTAGAGAAAATCAAAGGAATTATTCTTAATTTTAAACATGCCTTTTAAAAGTCACAAAGTAAGCAGTGATCAGTACCTTCCTAAAAATGTGCTTCAAGAAAACAAAAAAAGAATGAGAGGACCATGCACACCCAAAGGTCATTGATGTGATTCGTGGATGTCCCACCTCAAAAATTACAGGACTTAAAGGACCTGCAGTTAACGTCTTGATACCAGACACCACTGAACACCTTTAGGGGTCTAAAGGGGTCTCAAGAAGTCTATACCCCAACAGGTCAGATCTGTTTGGGTGGCACATGAGTACCAACCACAATATTAGCAGCAGGTGCTTTAAATATCACTGCTATGAAAAAAAAAAAGTATGGCATGGCATGATATATTTTCATACTAAAAATAAATCCGTAGTAAAATTCAAAAGGGTAATTGAAGGAAAGCCCTTTCACTGTGCGAGTCTCCCCATCAGAGGTGTCATATTTCTATTGTAACATTCACTGACGTCAGAGGCAACACCATTAACCCTTATTATATAACTCAACAATTAACCTCTGCATCACATCTCATTGACTAAGGGCCCTGCAAGTCAAACTGGCAAGCGTCTCTCTCTTTCTCTCTCTCTCTCTCTCTCTGTCTCCCTCCCTCTCTCTGCACGTCAGCAACACTCACTTGTCCAGAGGTGTGGAAGCTGGCAGCTTCATTATTGGAAATGACTCTGCGCACATTCCAAAAGATAATGCGGCTGTCACGGGGCAGATGCCAAACCTCGTGGCCACAAGAGCTTAGAAAGAGACCTGATGCCATTCCAGACTGATACACTCTTCAGAAAATACATGGAATGTGAGACACTTCATCCACCTACCCCATCATCACTCATCCCATCAATAGAATGTACTTTTACATGACTAATTTCATAAAAAAACATTTAGAACCCTATTTTAGCAATCTCCTGTATAAGTGAGCATGATTTAGGGCATCTCAGATAGTAGTCTTTGCTTTCGAAACGACGGGAAAAGTAAACCTTTCGTGGCTCAAAATGCTCAAAAGGCATGTAATCTTAATTAATTCTCTTAATTAATCATGGGTGTAACATGTAATAAACCAATCAGCGTGTCTCTTGCTATTCTCTTTAAAAGCCAGGTGTGCTCTGACTTTGGTGGGTTGCTATTTCAGGGGTGCAGCTACTTGGATGTATCCAACATTTTTTAGCAGAGGAGACTGACTTCTGTTAATGTTTATTGTTGATGTAAAAGTTTGCATAGGTGCCAGCATACACTATGGGTTTGTGCACTGCTGTGTGTAAATGTGTGCATACCAAGTGGGAGTGTTGAGCACACGCCTGTGTTGACAATTCCCTGCCAAGATAGCAATTAACGTACAACTGTTGACATCTGCCTAGGTTGCATTCAGTCGGTGCATCTGTGTTTTCCATTGCCAAGATAGCAATACGCCAGAAATTTACCTGAACACACATCACTTCCAGACCACCACACCAATCAGCGTAGATATCTTTACAAGAACCATTGCTATTTAAATGATGCAGGCAAACGGCCTAAACATAGACAAATGGCAGGGTGTAAGATAGCAATGAACATTGTTATGGGCCTTGCATATAGTGTAAGATATGACCCTTAGTATTAAAAATAGCTCCAACTTAGTCACATGATTTGGTATAAAAAGAGCATTTTAGGCAAAATCTCTCAGAAGCAAAATGGCAGAGGGTCACCAATCTGTAAAAAACTGTATCTAAAAATTATATAACAATTTTAGAAATTTGTAATGATATCCCACCATCTAAAGTACATTACATCATCAAAAGGTCTAGAGAATGTGGGGGGGGGGGAAACATGTGAAAGGAACATGGATTTCCTTTCTAATAATTTTGTTGTACCACACAAGAGTTATTGGAGAAATATAAACTTATACCATACACAACTTACTGTCCACACACCATTACATGAAAAAATCACACAAACTGTGCCCGGTTATACAAAATTGATGCTGGCATTTGCAGTTACATAACATTTAAATCAAATAAAGGTTCTTTAGATGTTTAAACTGTTATTCATACTAATGCCAAGACCAATCATTGTACACACATAAGTACACATTGGATTGACCAATTACTTCTTAGGAAAAATGAAAAAAAAAAAAAAATTGGGTTATTCCCAGTCCTGGCACCAAGGTAAAAATGTTCTGTGCAGCCTGAGGATTTGAGGATTCAAACAACAGAATCACTTGCTATCTTCAGTCATCAGCTAAAGACTGCAGTACAGCTGACAGAAAGACTTCAATAACTTTGATAACCATTTTGTACAATTGTGGTGAATGAAAAAGCATATTAAAGCATGCACAAACCCATCTGTCTTTAAGTCAGATGGCCTTCAACTGCAGAAAACCATGTTGGGTTTCATCTCTGTTAGCCAAGGTAATGTTCCTTAATGTCTTCTCAAACACCAGATCAGAATTTAATAGATTAGGTAGAACATCAAAATGGAAATGCACCTAAATAAATCTGCAGAAACTGCATGACAACCACCCACCATGGCTTTTCCCCCAGCTGTTTTTGATGATCTCTAAATTGAATGCTCCCTGAGGTCTCTTTATATATTTCCCTTTGGATTGCATTGACTCTATTGAACAGGTCGGGTTAAGGTATGTTCACAGGTCACTGCAATAAATTGGGCAACCTTTCTCCATTGGTATAAGGCAGCATCACCATGGTGACACGACAGATGATGGCGCTGTATGAAAATCCTGTCCAAATAACCCCTCAGATGGAAAACAATCTGTTCCCCCTGCAGCAAATGCCATTTTCAGCTCTTTATGCAGCTGCACAGCCTTTCTTCATTTAGAGTTGGGGTGAATTTTCTATCAACTTTATTTAAATTTCTAAGAATACTGCAGAGAGCGATCAAATGCACAGCACTGTAGTTTCATCAGTTGGAAACCAAAATGTTGCTTAAATGTAAACTGGCAACGTAATAAGTGTCATTGCCTAAATTCTCTGTACCGCTGTATTCTTCATCATACTCAAAAACTACTTTCTAATCGTTCTATTATTAAAGGTACTATTAATAGAACGGTGTTCTATTAATGCGACTAACAATAAATTAATAAATGTTTTATTAAACAAAAGGAAATAAATAAACATATGAAAGCAAACAAAGACAATTAGCATATTATTTTAATTATTGGCCAAAGCTTTCTGGGTTTTTTATACCTTATTATTGCTATTTTGTTATATGAAGCAATTTTACTTTAAGGACCAACACCACTAAGGGACACATTGTTCTGGACAAGCTGAGAGATACAGAGGAAGCATGTGGACTGACACAGTAGAATAATATTACAGGATTTTCCTGAAATATGATTCTGGTTTCCAGCTGTTCCCAGCCAGCTACACCAAAGTTACAAACTGCAGTTAGCAGCATGATGAGGCCGGAGTGACAGAGACTCAACACCACAATGAATTCACAGCTGTTCTTTCAAGGTAAAATGCTTCATTATTTTGCTTGAAAAAATGTAAGACAGATGTCAAGCTGGCTTTCCTCCTGTTTTATGGTAAGTAATAACTGATTAGCTGCTTACTTGTCCTGTGTTGTTGCACTTGCTTGATATTTTGCTGTGTTATGCTTATTTTTATAGAGTTTTAGCTGCTAGCTCATTCATTTAAGGGGCGTCTCTATTGGTTCTGCTATATTTTGCTTGTCAATAAACGCAAATGTGCAGCTGTGCTTAAAGCGTGATTATATTTTTGCCAGTAGTGTAAATGTGAATTATATTCCATAAATATAAGGGGAGCCCAGTAGCAAAAAATAAAACTTGCGTAGTGCATCTTTAAGGAATTCCAATCCTTTTTTTTGGTGTTTTCTGGTGCTGACTTACACTAATAATTAAAAAAAAAAAAGTAAGAAATAAGCCAAATAGCTTGTAGAGCAGCAGCATCCATCTTGGAGCCATCTTGAATTTTGTTAACATATTTGTTTGAGTAGATTAAGGGCATCAAACTTGCGTCTTGGCTGTTTGCTTTTATTTGTTGTAACGGGAACGATTTTATTAGATTTATTAGATTTTTTTAGAAGCTCTTGCTCTTAAACACCATAGAACTGCTGGTCGGTCCAGACTTGAACTTACTTTTTTTTTAGGTTTGTACTGTTCTTCAGATACTGTGGATTAATGAATCATAAACCATTAGGCAGATACAATAAAGTACATAATGAAAATGTAGGGGATTATAAATATATAGTGTAATATATCAGTGGTATTAATACATTTCAATAGTCTCTATAAATAAACCTCTCCATGTATTAACCATTTCTACCTTTTGGAAGAAATTTAAAGTATTACCATGTACTTTACTATTGTTCAAAGTCAAAAGTAACGCATGTCTTAGTTTCTTTTTTAAGTAAAACATTAGTTAAATAAATGAGACTATTGGATTTTGCCCCATATGGATATTCATTGGAAAGGCTTAAATAATCTTTGGATTAAAACAAAGTAGAAGAAATAAAAATGTAATTAAGAACAACAGATCCCAACCAAACATAGAAATCAACACTCTATCCCAGAACTTATTCTACAATACATTTGCCCATTTCATCTACAGTATGTGTTTCAACCATCCTTCATGTGTGGCCGCCCAGTACAAGGGGTCCTCCACATTCCACCCCAAAAATGGCAGTACCATGGGGCAGGGAGCGGCAGTGGCCCTGGCACAAGGGACCAAACACAAAAGGCAAATATGCAGATCACTCCCTGTGACTCTCGTTCATGTTTATTCTATTCAGTGGAGCTTTGTGCCTGAATGGCACAGTCAGTGCTTTTGGGCATTTGGCGAGATTTCAAAGGAGTGCAGTCATGGCTTATACATGAATCTAACAATGAACTACCATTAATTAGGGACTCACCGGCGTGCCCTATGATGTAAGCCCTGCGAAATCCATAAGAAAAAGCCTAATAATAAGACTAATTACAAATGGCTAGAATGTAGCTGACCACTGCTGTAAGTCACAAAGGTTGAAAATACTAAAATGCGGTAAAAAAAGTTGAAAGTAGAAGCTATTAAAAGCCTCAGGCCACCCGACGTCCGGATTATTCCAAAACTCTGTCCTTGAAACGAAGCACTGAAAAGGACAATGTTGGAGGAAAAGGCATCTTTTATCCTGGCAGTAATGATTTTTTTTAGCTTTGCTGCAACAGGATCTGCCACTGCAGGGAAGCTCGAGCCCCACGGTCAGTCATTCATATCTGTCAGCCGGTTTGCAGGGGAGTGGGCTGGGAGCGCTAAAGACAGTTTAATGACTCTTAAAGAAGAACTAATGGATTCATGCAGCAGCTATGCAGATGCAGAGACAAACAGGATGTGTTGAATGTGTGACGGATAAAGACGGAAATGGAAGTTGGCATCTCTTCTTGATTAAGTCATTGAATGAGTTACAGTTAATCAGTGAGTAAGGCAGGAAGCATTCCGTTAACTTTTACTTTTACAGTATGAACAACAAACAGACAAGCAGGTTCCTTAGCAGTAATTCTATTTGACTGTGTTTAACATTGAAATAATCTACTCTATACTTTTAATCAAAAGACAAAAATATTTGCACTATTGTTATATAGCTAAAAACTATTAAAAAAACCCTTTCAGATAAGAGGCTTGCAACAGCAGGAGTCGATTAGCAGTGGCGTCAGACTCCGCTGCCGTCAGTCAAGAACAGAAAGCTGAATACGAGTTTGAGCTTCTGCGTCATATCTTCAAATCTAGGCCATCTTCACCTTCGCATTTTTTTTCCCACCTTCACAGTGTGTAATGAGAGGCACAGATACACCAACGCACAAGTATAAACGCTTACAGCAGTGTAGGCCAGACTCTGTGTGTTGACTCAACACAAAAGTATAAATTGGCCTAGAGGTTGTTGTGGGCACAGGTTTACCAAATCTGACAGTTGAAAGTAGAAAATGTGGCAAAGTGTGATAAATATTTATATCTTTGGAAGCACCACAGATAGTTGGGAAAACTATTAATAATAAATAGCTTGAATCGATCATTGCTTGAATGCCACGGACTATTCGAGTGAACTCAATTTACACTCTGTGTAACATTGGTAACATTTCACACAAAGGGTCACATATAACATTACTTACGACAGAAATAAACATTGTTAAATTACAGTAAATGAATGTCTTTTTCTTTTTTGTTAAAACTTATTTTATCTCGTTTCAAAAAAGGACAATTACTCCCCGCACCACTAGCAATGTCTAAAACATTAAGAGGCCAAAGATACTTGAAGCCACCACCTCCTTTCAAACTGCAGCTGATGCAGCGTAACTGGGTAGCCATGCTCGGAGGAAAGCGCAGAAACCCAGCTTCTATACATCAGCTAACAGATGCCTGTGCTGATCAACATCACCGTAATGAGGAGTGTTCTAGGGAGAGAGTGTCTTCTACCCAACCCTGAGAGTGCAAGGCCTAATGTGATCTCTCGGACTCCGGCTGCTGATGGCAAAACACCATGGTCCGGGATTAAAACTGGCAATCCTCAGATCATGGTGGCAGCGCCTTCGTCCTCTGGACCACTTAAGCCCCCCATAAGTACCCTTAAGTACCCTTCACAACCCTCCACCATGTCTACTCCCTTTAACTCACTGTTCCTTCCTCCTTATTCTCCTTCCTAACTCCACTTTTCAGAGAGGGCAGACTGACATCCTATGATGACTAGAAGCTGGCTGAACTCCAACCCAAAAATTTGCTAAGCATGAAGAAACTACATGGTGCAATCTTGTTAACATGGGTCAGGATCTTAAAGAAATGTTCCTTGTGGAATGTCTTGTGAATGGAACATTAAGGATGTTTCAAGAACACAAAGAGGCCCTATCCAGTGTGACTATAATAAAATAGAAATGAAGAAAATACGTTTGCAGGGTTTTCTACTTAGTTGGTAAAGAAATTTCACATTTCAAAAAAACGCAACTTTTCTTGTTGGTAAATTATTTTTTCTCGTACTCATTGATAGATACACTCTACAAAAACACCCCAAGCTATTGCGTGGGCCCCCAAAATGGAACAACGCCATTAAAAGCCCATGAGCAAGTTATCTGTTCCAACTCCAGAACCATTAACACTGCCTTTTGTGTGAGAATGGAAACCGAGTCGACTCCCTTTTGACTACATTAAGCTTGTGCTGCTACTTGTTGTGAGTGAAAATGAGAAACATGCCACAGCTCATTGCTGATTTTCACCAATAGTTTATAGCTGAGCAGAGGATTTATATTCTTCTCATATTAGTCATATGTATCTGATTGTTGACAGCAATGCATATGAAAGTCCTTTCTTGATTCTATGTCTTCAGAAGTTTTTTTTCTGTTGGGTATGTTTAATTAGTTAAATTCATGTATAATGCATCCATTATGGATTAAGAAATTGCACATTTAATAGTTAAAAGTCAGTTAAACGTCATATATACAGCTCTGGAAAAAAAGTTTCTTTGATTGGAAA
This sequence comes from Astyanax mexicanus, assembly GCF_023375975.1. Lineage (NCBI taxonomy): Eukaryota > Metazoa > Chordata > Actinopteri > Characiformes > Acestrorhamphidae > Astyanax > Astyanax mexicanus. Next base: position 19,206,711 of record NC_064419.1, on the reverse strand, counting down.
CCTCGAATATAATCAAGAGAAAAATGGATGATCACAAGCCATCAAACCATCAAAAGCCATCAAAATTTTGCACCAGGAGTGGCATAAAGTTATCCAAAAGCAGTGTGTAAGACTGATGGAGGAGAACATGTCAAGATCCATGAAAACTGTGTTTAAAAACCAGGGTTATTCCCCCATATATTGATTTCTGAACTCTTAAAACTTTATGAGTTTGAACTTGTTTTCTTTGCATTATTTGAGGTTTAAAAGCTCTGCATTTCAACCATTTCACATTTGCTGCAAATAAATGCTCTAAATCACAATCTTTTTTATTTGGAATTTGGGAGAAATGTCTGTAGTTTATAGAATAAAACAGCAATGTTCATTTTACTCAAACATATACCTATAAATAGCAAAATCAGAATTCATGAGGTAGAATCATCTAGAATAGTTTTCTCAGCATCTTGAAGGAGTTCCTGGAGGTTCTGAACAATAGTTGCTGCTTTTCTTTCACACTGTGAAGCCCCAGCTCATCCCAAATCACCTCAAATCACCATCTCAGCTGAGTTTAGGTCAGGGGATTACGAAGGCCAAACACTTTTTTGTGTTTACTATGTAAATCTGTATGTATTTCAATTGTTTTCATGTCTTTAACATTAATCTACAATGTTGAAAATGAATTCAATAAAGTAGTAAAGAAATAAATTGAATAAAAAGGTGTAAGCGGTATTTTATGTTCGCATTAGAAATCTAAAGTTTTTAGAGTTGCTATTGTAGAGTTGTTGCAGCTAGGGATGGACAATGATAATACCATATTGGTATTGGCAGGTAATTGCTTTTGGGATGGCTCTTGTGCTAAAATTTTTACATTACTTAAAGAAATACATACACTTATGTGCTAGCTCAGTTGAGTCTAATAGTAATTTGTACATTTTATAAATTTCCAGTTTGCCAAATGTTCTGGGAATTTATATTTATAAGTTTGGTGTTCTTTGGTTTTCCAGGACAGGTTTGTTTAGGAAAATAGAACATTAGTCACACTCCCATTATGTTGCACCTTGTTTACTCTCCATAAATCCTGCCAAAACATGCATCTTTCTGCCTTTGTTGCTCACTCTCATCTACAGACTACATCCAAGTTTATATGAACTCTAACTAGTAATTTTGTAACTGCTTCCATTGCCGTTGTGGCTATTCACCTGAATATATTAAACCAATATGGATGTATAATGAACTTTAATACTACATGTATAAGTTGTCTGACCAAAGGAGGATGGGTCCCCCCTAATATATTAGCCTTGATAGTGCATATAATAGTACAAGGTGCGTCTTTGCTTTGGTTCCTTGATTCTTTGATTCCTTGATTGTTTCTTCCTCCTCCATCTCTTTTTTGCTCACTGGGGATTCTGTTTTTTATATTAAATGTTTTATCTGATTCTCTGTGCTACTACCACATTTATGTAAGGCTGCTTTGCGACAACATCAGATATACTATGTATAGAAGTACTATATAAATACATTTTATTTGGTTTGATTGGAATAGGATTCATGCTAAAATAAAAGTGTGAATAGTCCAATTACACATAGGTACATTCAATGTTCACACGAACATGACCTAAATGCTCACATGCTCCTAATACCAAGTAGATGAATAACAAAACACCTCCTTGCTGAGTGATTTGATATGGATGGGAACCTGTGTGGTCTTGTTCGAGTGACTAGAGCTAAATATAGCCATAAGCTAGGCTAAATATACCAAATTACTTCCCCAGTTCCTCTAAAATAGCTTTATCTGTGTGAGAGGCGACAGCACTGAGGTTACGACACTCATGTCATGTGGAGACCTTATAGCGTGTTGGAATGCAGCCGGACGGATAGCGGCTGACCCCCCGGGTCATGATGTAATGGAGTGGATGGGCGTGCTGGTCGTTTTAAGTAGTGTCAGTAAGACCTGCTTTTAACAGTCCCAAAGTGATGTAGTACTCTAGTAGTTTCAGACAACATGGCATAGCAAAATGTTAACAGCTCAGGGTGTATGCAGACTCTTGCCTCTTAAAATGTTTATATTAATTTAAAGAGGCTTTAAATAGTCTTAAAATGTCTTGTATCATCTCCCACATGCCTTAAAATATACCACAGGTGTCACGTGCGGCAGGGAAGGACGAGGAGAGCGGAGGAATATTATTTATTTGAGCAATAAAAGAAACAAACAACTTAATAAACAAAAAAACACAGAAAACAGGGAACTATGGTAACAAACAGAACGAATAACTAGACTAACTGAAAGTGCAATAACCGACAAGGAAGATAGGAAATGCTGAGGTTTAAATACACAAGGAGGGAAACGGCAATGGAAGACACCTGGGGAAGCAGGGTAGCGAAGGGGCGAAGCTACAGAATGGAAAATAAAGGATTATTCACGATTAATCACATTTTTTTCCTTCCTTAACAAAATCTATGTAAGATAATTACACTGAGATTTGAATAGAAAATGAGATTTAAGATTAATAAAAAACTTTTAAAAAATATCAGTATACATATGAAAAAGAAGAAGAATTCTCTTTAATGAGGAAAAAACAATTTGATTAAAGAGACAGAAAAGAAAAAATGGCAGAAGCAGCAATATGTGTGTGTGTGTCACAAAAAGAGAGAGAGAAAGAGGAAGATGAGGAGGAGGAAGGGAGGCAGAGGAACACGGAGAGTATCCATAATCCATATTTCAATATAAATAAAAAAATCATCAATTTTCTGAACTTCTGAGCAGTGACAATGCTGTGTTTACCTCATTAAATAACGCTAAAATCCTCTAAAAATCATTAATACAAAACCAGGCTCTATAAAAATATGACAAACGGAGGGAAGTTGCGCCCAAATGAGGGGAAAATGATTCATGTGTTTAAAAAAATATATTTGTTAAAGTTTGTTAAATGTTAACACAACTATTTTATTTTACAAATTTCCTATGCACGTTATCTAGATAGCTTACTGATTCAGCAGAAGACTGAATTAAGATGTTACTGTAGGCATTGAAAAGTGTCAATTTAATGAAAATGGATTAAATAGCCCAAATTTGTCACTGAAATATTGTGTGTAAACACAAACCTAACATTGCTATTGTACGTTTGTGACATTTGTTGTTATGAAAGGTCTCAATATTGCTCTCAATTTGCTATTAAAATAGGTTGCATTGAATTTTCACATACCTGCAAATACATACCCTGTAGCTGTGTGCTACAACACTCACACTGCCTGTTCTCAAATGACTCTTTAACAATAATTAACCTGTCCATTCTGGTTCATGGTAATGTAAAATAGCTTCCTATTACCATAAACAAACTCCTGGAATTGATGACCATTTAGAGAACTAGTTTTATCTGGATTGAGAGGCTCATAATGAATGCTTAAAGTTTGCTTCTTTATAAAGCTTTTTTAAAATATTGATTTATGATTAGTATTATAGTTTACTATAGTGACTTGCTCATGTTAGAGTTAGATGTTAGAGATTTTAGACATTTTGTTTTTAACTGTGTCATACATATGCATTTACCTGCATTTCTATACTATATGTGTGTCTATGAGGAATTCCACTAAAACCTAATTTTAACCGATTCTCTGAAGGGTTTGGAACTACCTGGAAGTACATCGATTTCCGGAACTAATTACCTAGTAATTCACTTTTCTCATCAACAGGTTTCCTGGTAAATACCAAGAACGAGACATAATTTTCAATCATGTCTGTAAGTTATGGGTTATTTGCATGTGTGGGTTGCTCGTCTTGTCTTGAGTGGTAGAGGATAATTGTGTTAGATGATATTAGAAGGCCTTGGTGTAATTTGTTTCAGACATGTGCCATCTTTTTAAGAGCGTCCAATCAGTTTCAATCAACCGCTGAGTCTACAAACCTTGAAGACCATAAATCCAGGTTGGGACAAGCGTTAAATCAGTCATTACATGCACATCATGCCTGCCACACTCCAGCCGAACCCAAAATAAACTTGGATTAAATACTTTTCCGCAGATGAATGTTAAACGTCAACCAGGCTTTCCTGCTTGCATTCAGAAAGACGGGGTATTTTTAGCAATGTTCCTTAATCATTTGCGAAAAGCTGCTTTGGCCAGCTGTTCGCTAGATCTATCATTCTTGCCGGACTGCACCTACACCCCAATGATAAGACGACTGGATGGCGGTGTCATCCAGCAATGTGTGAAGATGCTGCTGACAGGCCTACTTCCGAAAGGACATGTACAACAGGCCATCCTGACCATTATCAGCTGTGAGATTCCTCCAAGAGACATGAATATGTGTGAGTAATGACCAGGGTCAGAGTTCTCATATCTTGGATGGTTCTCATTGGCTTTAGATTGGTTCGGTTGGTTCTTTGGTCATATCTCTCCTAGAAGGTGGTAGATCATTTATTTCTACTTCCATTAAAATGCAGCACACTCATATAAAGATAAGAATGACAGTTCCACACATCATCCACACTTGCATGTAATCACACTTCCCAGAATCGTGAATCAGACCTCCTGCAGTCGGATTAGCTAAGAGCGGTGCAACAACACTCCAACTATTATGTGTGCAGAGAAAGTGTTGGCCCACCCACAAACTCAACAATAGTGCTCTATGCTGTAGTATGCATTTAATATGCCTGGCTTGGATGGTGAAGGTGTGTGCTTAGCATCTTTTCAGGGAAAGCTGCTAATGTCTTAGACTTACCACCAAAGTCTAATCCCCAAAGAACTGAGGAAAGATCAAAAGATACAACATACAGGGAATGACTAAGGTTGCTAACAATTAAAGTTCTTCCTACATTGTCTTGGAACTCTTGCAATTCCTGAACTCGGAATACCTCGAAAGGTATTTTATCCAGGTTCTTTTTGGGTTTCAGGGGAGTGCTGCAGGCGTGGCATGTCTTCAATAGGGGTTGCATAGACTAATCGACAAGTCGGCTTTTCAAATTTGGTCGGGGGAGGAAAAAAACTGTAGCAAGGCTGCAGGCATATAGTAAAGAAGAAACAGCTCTTCTCTGTGTTAATTAATCTTCCATAGCCTGAAATTACTTCAGAAGAGATTGACTTCAAATCTGAAGCTGCATAATATGTAAAGCTACATTTAAGTACAATAACAATAGTAGGCCTATCAGTGTGCTCTGTGAGCAAGATTTACATCCTGATTGGTCTCTTCATGTTATTGCTCTTCTTGCTTAGTAAACCTATCATTGTTTTCTGTGGGCAGTTGTGTGGCAGTGTGCCTCCCATACATTCATTTTTTAGAGTGGAATGTCTGCTAACCGCTAAGACAGAATACTTTGGATACAAGCAGGCTAGCATCACTCTCTCACTGTCTACCGATATATCCATAGATCCATAGATATTTTGCACTAAATATCCACGACAAAAGTGAGTACTGCACAAGGGAGATCATTTTTAATGTTCATATTAGTTTTATTCAATTATTAAATATACAAGGTGTAAAATACGGCCCTGTGCATCTATCTGTAATACTTTGTAAATCTAGAGGTTTCCTCTTTAAAAGTGTAGCACTGAACGTGGACGGTTAAGATAGGGACCATCAGCTGTAATTTGAAGTTTTGATTTGATCAATATTAGACAGCACTAATTATTCAAAATAAATTTCAAAAAATAAGAACCTCCAAAATTAACTTTTGCTTTAGCTTTGGGAACTACAACCAGTGAACTAGTTATATAGTATAAGAGCCGTTATTTTCATATCCTAAATATTTAAAACATTGAAAAATTTAATTGTTGTTTGAGGTCAGTTAGTTACCTTTTTAAAAAAAAAATAGTTGACTAGAAGAATTATAATAATCGTGCAACCACTACTGTGTAAAGCTGGATATTTTTTAGATTCTAAATATATAAAACATTAAGACATTTAATTGTTGTTTGAGGTCAACAAAATGTATGGATTTTTTTAATCCTTATAAATCACAATAAGCAAATAAAAATATAGTAGAATGCCATTACTGGACAGTAGAGAAAGTTACTGCAATAAAAACAGGGTAACATCTTTTTTACTATACTTGAATTTGATAGAAATAATGAATTAATGGATCTTCCAGTACTTTTGTGCACAAAGTGTAAAATGTATATTGCAAGCTCTTGAGATGGCAGCAGCAGTGTGTGGACGAGTGTGTGTTGTCCTCTTGGCATTCAGTAAAGGTAAACCCACTGGTTGCAGGGCCTTATTAATGTATTTTTGAAGACCAAAGGTGATGTTTCTTCATATAAAATTACACCCACATAAGTAGATAAACAACTTACATTTACATTCACTTTTTTAATTTTTTTAAACTTGACACAGCTCCCCTTCACAGTGTGTAGCTCAACAATCCAGTGAGCTAGCTACTGAAAGTGCTTTCCCCTGATTAGGTGAACCCAGCCAACAAAGAGCTGATTGCTCGTAAACAGCACACTGGTCATGCCCACTTACAGTACCTCAGTCCTGCCAGCTCTATGACCTGATTTGTGCTGGGGGTTGTAATCAGTTTCAGCTGATAATGGCCGCTGTGACACTTAGGCAAAGGGACAGCACAGCTTTCTGCCTGAGGGCTATACATGAAAATCCAGTCTTCTGTCTTCTGTGGGAATTTTGTGGGAAATTAGAGCAAAAATGCTCTTTTGTAGAGTTGCATACATAAATAAAATAAGGACTTTGGTTCTTGAGTTATAAAGCCAGTTTTCACTAGATTAAAACATTAAAACCACCCATCTTTGTGTCACAGAATCAGCTGAAATTTAAAAACATGGATTTCACTGGACATCTGAGGGTTTCCTGTGATGTCTGGCATCAATATATAAGCAGCAGATCCTTTAAGATGCAGTCTTGAAAGTTGCAAGGCTGGGCCTCCATGGGGAATCTGAAGGCCACTATAAGACCTTAAACACTGGCATGTTTCTCAAACTATTTGTGAATTTGTCTAAAAAAGCAAAACGGCATTTGTTTTTTAATCAGTTAAACAGATAAACAATATTCACAAATATTTAGCAGCTCAGTGGGAGGTAACGGTAAATAAGATCTAAAATACACGCTAAATTAATCATTGCAGCATTGAAATATGTCCAAATTATAGAGGTTTTTTTTTATCAGTATTTTTATCATATTTTTACAGAGCCCCTAAGGTGACATCATGCAAAAAAAAAAAAAAGTGTTGCCACGCCTTATTAAGGGGGGGAACGAGATTATAAGACATGGGTCGAGACCCAAATGCCTGGGAACAAGATAATTAAAGCATGGGAACGAGATCATTAAGGCGCCATGACTTATTAAGGCATGGGAACAAAATAATTAAATCTACCTGGAGAATAATAAAGCTTGCTTTTCTGTAAATTAATGCTCATGAAGAAAATGAACATTGCATCAAAGCTCCAATCCAAGGAATACCTCTTGTAAAAAAAAATGGAGAGTGAACTGTTTTATTTTTATTTTTATCTCTAAATAAATTATGGTGACATTTTGGAGTCGCTTGCAGTGAGACATGGCATAATTTTAAGTAAAATACACTTCATTTGCATACTAAAAGCTGAAGGGCTCAGGCCCAGACAGTCTTCAGACCCATTTAACTTCCTTAGGCAGTCATATTGTGCACAACACATTTGGCCTGATCTCGTTCCCACCTTTGGAAGAGTTTGCAAGAATAGAGTTTGCAAGAATTTGCAAGAGAAAGGTGGAATTATGCAGTAAACAAAAAAAAGCTGGAGTACAGCTATTGTTCAACATCTTCAGGAACTCCTTCAAGACACTGAGAAAACTATTCCAGGTGACTCTACCTCATGAAGCCACCAAGAGTGTGCCCAATTTTCATCAAGACTTAATGTGGCTAAATATCACTGATAATTCTGCATGTGTTCCTCTGTATAGTTTTAATATTAAATTCATAATGTAAAAAATCATAAACATAAAGAAAACGCATTGAATAAGAAGATAGGATTGGTGGGATTTGCCATAAAACACTGATAAAAGCTGTCAAAATAAATGTAATAAGTCTTTAGATCACTGTTTTATTCAGAAATGCTTTGAAATAATGTACAAATATCTAAATGCTTAACTGGAACTTCATAAATCCAACATCCAGCCAAGGTAAAAGGAAAGCAGAATAAAAATCTAGCTGTCTTATATGTTCTGCTATGTTACAAAGCTACAGGACATAGAATAGATGTATTGAGTACATTCTTGGACCCCAATTATAATTTTCTTAACATTTAACATTTATCAACTGGGAACTTTCCATTTCATACACTCTTAAGACTTAAACTTACATGACCCCAGCTAATGAATTGCAAGATGTCCAAACTGATTGAAACGAATGACCCATCACGGCCATTACTTGGGAAACACTGAGAACAAAAGTACTTGTTATTGGTTCTGATCATTTGTAGAGGCCAACTTAGAGATCACAACTTCTAACAGCTTGTTTCTAATTAGCTTTGTAAGATTTTTACACAGTTGGGCAACTAATTTACACTAATGGGCAAACTTGATCCAGGCTCTTGTTTAAAATCACCATTATATTAATCAGAAGTAGCAGTAAAGAGGCATATTTTAATGCATCTATTCCAAATCATTCTTAGATACAGTTATTAACTGTTTGAAGGGCATGGTGGGAAAACTAAATGTTGTTTATCCATAACTAAGTTTTGGGAGTTGATCCACGCCCTCACTCCTCCCACTTCTTTCCCTATTTAAACCGTCACTTCCTCTCTACATGCTCGTTGAACAACCTCGCAGTTGAACGACCCCACGATTGAACGACCCCACGATTGAACGACCCCACGATTGAACTACCCCACGATTGAACTGCCTCGCCTGCGGCGTTAACTCCCGCTCCTTACCTGCTCCACGGTGGTACTCCACCTCTATGTCTCCTGCGGCTGGTGTCCGACCTCGCACGACCGGCTGTTTTCGTCCACACCTACTCCTCCACCGCCACTGCTGCCTTCCTTGATTACATTGCGTCTTTCCCCAACCACCGCGGCTGGTGTAGCTCTCCTGGCTCCTCGGCCCGCCCTGGCCGCTACCGAAAGGTTCCCTCCGGACTTCTTTCTCTCTCTCACCTCTGCCGCTCCCGGCACCGGCGCCCACGCCGTTACTGCTGCTGCTCCCGACGCCCACGCCGCTGCCGGCGTTACCGCCACCAGCGCCCACGCCGCTCCCGCGGCCCGTTTTTTCCCTGTTTTCCCTTCTAACCAGCGTTCTTCCGCCGGGCCCGCTGGCGGGCCGTGGCTCCGCCTCCCTGCAGTCTCGTAGGGCGGTGCTCGAGCGTGGCCACTCCTCCTCCTCTCTCTCTCTCTCTCCTATTCCTCAGTCTGTCTGTCCTTCCTACTCCTCTTCTGTCTCCCATTGCCACCATCTTCCCACTCCATCCCACTCCATCTTCCCACTCCATCCCACCCTCCCTCCTGCTACGCGACGTGCGTCAGTGGCTGCTTTGGGGCTTTTAATCTACACGTACACCATGTGCATCATTCCACAAAGTCGTTCAACACCATCTTTCCACTTTAATTGCTTTCTGACTCCTAGGACCTCACTATGCTGTTATTCCAGCACCTTCAAACACCTTAATAAATTAATTCCCTACCTTTCTTTCCTTTGACCTCCACACTGCTTTCCTCATGCATCGGCTTATCAACTGGCTTTCTCAAAGACTACAAGGTCGCACTTCCAACACTCAGTTGCTGGAGTTCCCAAGCCTGTCACAGTCAGACCTCTTCTTAAATACTTGCAGTGGTCGAAAGTTCTGATTAACTTTTGGGGCTTCGGCTTCACGCTTTACAGCGAAGCTGCCCCGAACTCCACCCCAATACTCTGAGTCTCTGCCCAGTCAAGGGCGTGGGTCAATACTAGCAAATGGGTGGCAAAGAAGGAACATTCTGGCACCGTTTTCTATTCAAATGGGCAGAAGGCCACCCACAGACTCCTTAAGACAATTAATCACATTTTCTTGATCTGGAGGTCTTGATTCTTGATCACCATAATGTTTTGCAAGAAGAAGCATCCTGTTGGGCATTCTATTGTTTCACAATATTTCTTACCATGTGAAAGGCAGCCAATAAGGCACTTTGTCCTAAATAAGACACTTTGTCTCTGATAATTTAGGGGGCAATGATTTTTTAACCATGGGGAAGCCAGGTCGGGCAGTTGCCCCCCCATACCCCCCACCATCTTCTGTCAGTCCATCAGTGCTTGAAGGCAGCCTAAATCAAAAGCAAGTGTGGGGCACAGAGGTTTTGTGGTTAGCACATTTATCTCTGTGGTGAACTGGAGTCTTGTTTGGGTCCCTGTTTGGGTAGAGCTTCTATGTTCTCCCCATGTTTGCAAGGGTTTCCTCCCACAGCAAGTCAACTCGTTACGTTAACTAAGTTGTTTTGGAATAGTTCACTTTAATTTGCCCAGGTGTGTGAATGTATACTATATATGCCCAGATATGGACTGCCAGACATGGACTGGTCATTTTGGATTGAGAGACTATGTTCTGTTTGATTGGCTGCCACTGTGTTTCATTAAGGATTGTGTAGAGAGTTCATTGTAATGTGTCATTGGGTTCTAAAAAAGTACTTTATACTGTAAATTATTTTACAATTTTCTTCCATTAAAGTGAGTGGGAGGAGAAGGTCTAGAGGCTTAGTGTAGGGTTCATGGTCATGCACACAGGCCAGTGAAGAGAAGGCCCTGCATTTGTAAGGCTACAGATGGCTTGGCTGTTTAATGTTGTTGACCAAAGTGCAGGATAACAGCAACAGTGCTTTAGAGACTACCAAACGTTTAACCGTGCAACCTTTGTTTGGCTGACGGCCATCAGTCCGGTGAGAACTGGCTCAAGAATGACCTCTACATAAAGCAGTAGAGGAAAAAGAAGAGTGCTATGGGAAAGTAGTGGAACAGTGGTAGTGGAGGTCATTCACAGTATAAACATTCAAAACTTTTCCAGATGTCTTCTGGACATCTAAGTAAAGGAGCTCAGCACTCTTTTCATGCACTTCATAATAACACAATTATAAATGTATTTCTGCTATCAGTTATCTAATTATTAAATAATCATATACACAGCATTACTGATTCTGATTAGAAAGTCTAATAAATAGAGCGTGAATTTAGCTTACTAATTGTACTCAGTGCATGTATATCATATTTTTTGCACTATAAGGTGCACCGGATTATAAGGCACACTATTAATAAACTTCTATTTTCTGGTCTTTTTTCATACATAAGGGACACACAGGCTTATAAGGCGCCTTTTAAGAGACATTATAAGGAACTTCTAATTCAGCAGGTCTTGCCGCTGGGTGGCGGTGGGGGGAGGGTACCTAATTAAGTTAAGTAAAGCCAAGCCAAGTAAACAAAACTGTAATTAAAAAAAACCTTTCTTTTAAAGTCAAATGAGCACTGGATGTTAATCTACACAGATTTATATTCTAAAACTGTATATTTGGGTGAGCAAAGTGCTTCTGTTTATTTACAGTAAGCTTAGATTTCTGAATTACTTCAGCACTAAGGCTGGAGCATTAGCATTAGCTGCTAACTGCTAGCAATTTTTAATCCAATCATTTATTTTCGATGTAGACTGAAAACATTTGGGTTTGATATTAAAATATCAAAATGAGACCAAAGATCAACCTTTCATCTCAAAACTAGCTCAGTCTAAAACCATTATATTAAAGTCATTATATTGCTGCATGATGAATGATCCCTCAATCAGTTACATCTATCGTCAGTTTGACATACAAAATGTTCCTGAAGGCAACTGAGTTAATTGTATATTAATGAAGATTAATGAGCCTGTCCCAGAACAACCATGCAAGCCGAAGTCATGAAATTTTAGCCTTTAGTTAATCTTTGTCTCATCAGTCCATAGTCAGTCCACAGGCTTTTCTCTATACTTCATGGAGAATTCCCACCTTCTTCTTGGTTAATAGTCGTTGTCATTTTAAGGTGAAGCCTTTGTACTATTGTTAATGAAGTCTACTGCAAATAGTACCTTCACATAATACCTTCACTCCTGTCATCTGAAGGTTGTTGCTGATGTCACTAACAGTTGCTTTTGGGTCTTTCTTTACATCACACATTATGTTTCTGTCATGAACACCTGTTATTTAGTACACCAGTGAAGACTTTCTTCTTCAGGACATTCCAAACAGTTGTACTGGCTTTGGCCAATGTTTCTGCTAAGGCTCTGATTGATTTTTCATCTTCTCTCAGATTCACAATTTATTGTTTGAATAATTCATGTAAAAAAACAAAACATGGGCAACACAACACATCTGACAGTCACATGTTCCAATAGTTTGCTTACAAGAAAAATGTGTGGGTTCAGACCAAAGGGGCTATGTTCTGAACTGTGTATCAGATCCAGATGTATATACCTTAAAATAAAAGCTGAAATGTTGATATTTTTGTCTCATATTTCAAACCTGAATGTTTTCAATCTGCAGCAGAAATAATCCAATACTTTTGGAGGGGACTGTCTGTTCATATTGCAGCAATATGTATTTAAAGTAATGTTTGAAGGTTTTAAGTGATATTTAGATCACATCCTATTCTGTGAGTTTATTGTCTCGTTGCAAAGCAAAGATATTAGAATTAACCTGCTTTTGTAAACTTTAAATTTTCCCTTCATCTGATTACCCAGTTTATGTAGATATGCTGATCAGATTAATGACAAACGCATGTTCTGCAGTAATCAGACTATGAAATGCATGTACCGTAGATTCACTAAATAAATTTGATGCCAACATGCCATTGTTTTGTACAAGTTTGAATAGGGCTGCATAATAAATCATGTTTGTATGATTATTGTTGTATGTGTTTTTACACAACAAAAAATTGAGAAAGCTGAGATAACGCCTTAAAAAATAACAAAATAAAACTGCATTACCCACATGCAGCAACAGAGGGAGCTCTTTACACTGCAGACTGTGGTCACGTGACATGACTATACTGGAGGTAGAGTGAGGTACAAGTCCACAGAGGACAGTAGTTTAACTAAATTACTTCTTAGCCTTGTAAAAATGAGTGCTTTAATTTTTTATTCATCTTTTTTTTTCACATTCAAATAAGTTTATTTCAACAGCATTATCGCACATCACATTTTATGTCTATGTGTATGTAATGATGTTTTCATAAAGAAGATACCTATTATTTTTTGATATTTTTACCAATGGTCAATTTTAGACTATACATTTTCTCCTGGCCCAAAATCTTAACTTCTCAACTGCAACACCACTGAACCTGATAACCCAGAGTGACCACCTTCACACCATCACTGCACTGCCAGTCTCAATACTCCTGGGCCTGTATTCATAAAGGTAGTAGAGTAGGAATATTGATCTAGGACAAGATTTCTGTCTTATTTACGATGACCTTACTGACAGGCAAAGATCCTAGATGAGCTCTGAGCTTTGTAAATATGTACCCGGGTCAATAGTGGTGGGCGGAAACTGACTAATACCTTCCTATTCATGATAACCTGCCTGTCTACATAAAGAAGATGAACCTCATTAAGTGACTGAGTGCAAGTACAATGCAGGATTCATTAACAAAGTTCTAATAAAGGATGGAGAGTGTGTTTTAGGATGTTTTAAGAGAGTGTGTCTGGCAGAAGATTTGTTACGTTTAAGATTTTTACTTTTATATGCTTTGTTTGCCATTCAAATAATTATTATAATCATATCCTGGTGTTTTAACTCTGACTCTTACAAAGACGGTTCTATAGTGCAATTTAATTGCATCCCAATTATTAAAGGGATGCTTAAGGTGCTTTGTAGATATTTGACTTATCCTTAGCTGACATTCAACTAAATATCTATTATATTTATTTTTATTTGCCCTACTCTTAACCTTAAACCAAAACCTACCCCTTCCTTTCCTTCTAAATTTAGACATAATCCTAACTCTACACTGTAAAAGAACAGAATGAAATGTATAGTAGTTGCTACACTGGCAACAATTAGCAACAATTAGCTAGTCAGTTACATGTATACTGTACTTATAAAACACTGATTTTTTTTAATACAGTAGTAATCACATTACTGTAATTATAATTACAGTATTAGTCTGTTGATGATCTTTAGAAGAACCAACTGATGTTACTTCCTGTTGTAGATGTGACCTATAGATTTTCCAGATGTTTTAGGTGGGGTAATGTGTTACGATAACAAGGATGAGAGAAACCCAGGGACACAACTAAAATGTGTCATTTAATTAAATATTATGGATTTTTTTTTTTTTTAAAGCGGGATATAACTTTTTTAGATGGAATTTGGATTCACACAACAATGCAAAAAAATACATCTGTGAAGGATTGAAATAAATATATTTCATGGTAAAGTTTATAGTTAGAGAGTGGGGACAGGTAACACATGCTATTTTTTCAGTGTTCTAAGTACGTAATTTCATGAGTTAATATAAACTAAAAAAGTAAGTTAACCAAATGTATTGCTTAAATATGTTCAAAGTGTAAGGACTAAATAAACTAATAATAAAGGGATATAATTCTAATTAAATATCAGTAATAATATCTGTAATTCAAGGTAAAACAACAACCTTAACGATTTTAAGATCCTTTTAATGTATAAAAATGGCTCAGTGCGGTGAAAGGTCGTTTGTGTACCTAATGCCACAAGACACTGTGCTGAGAGGACAGAGAGATGAGGTAATCTGAGGAACATCCATAATCATGTACCAGGAGACAGGTTAAATAGGTCAGCACTAAGACACAATGAGTAAGTAAACATGGCAAACATGAAAATGCAGACTGGTAATGAATAAACAAATTGACCAAGCAAACCAGCACTGACCAAACAAGGTCTATTGATATTTATTTATATATCTACACACAGACAGTGACATGCACCAATTAGCCACAGGTGCAGTCAGGGAACACAAGGTTCCAGACTAGACTGGAAGTTTCTTTAGTGCATCTCAAAAAAATAAAATATAATTCAAAAGTTACTTTACTTACTTACTTTACTCATAAATTATATAGATGTATTACATACAGAGTGATCTAAATTTAACGTTTATTTCTGTTAACTTTTCAATGACATTTTTTGAGATGCACTAGTATTCCAGAACTGAAATGTGGTCATAATGTTATGAATTATCCAATTAAACCAGTGACTTGAAAAAAAATCACTCGAAAGACGCCATGGCTCCATTCCCTTTCATTCTATAGAAATTAACCTAAAATTATACCCCATGTTGTCAAATTTGCAACCGTCTGTACCTTAGAGACAAGAGATGGAGCCAGATTTGCCTAATCATCTGGAAGACCTAACTCGTTCTCCAAAAACCAGGCTTGTCTCAGACCGCCTTCATTGAGGTTTTAGTGCAGCATAGAGTAGTGTGACCATCTCTACAAAGTCAAATATATATATATATATATATATATATATATATATATATATATATATATATATATATATATATATATATATATATATATATATATATATATAAAACAAATGATCTGGTAGGATTTCCCAGAAGTTTTTTCGGACCGTAACAAGTTTTTTCTAGTGATGCTGATACAAGAGCTACTGCAAACATGGAGACATTAAAATGGGTATTTATCTGATTGTTCACTCATGGTTAACCCATGGAAATGCAGAATTAGGCCCGATACCATTTGTAATTTGTACCTCTATCTTTTGTTTTCGAGTGTAACCCTTCGCCTTGGTACAGAGTTACAAAGGTAAAGGGTGAACTATTTCCCCTGTCATGATCTTGGAGGACTCGTAAAACGTGGATGCGTAAAAACAGCTTTATTTAATAAAGAGGCGATACAAAGGATGGTCAAAGCAAGCAGGGTCAATGCCGATGAACAGAAGCCAACAGAGAATGACATACCATAAACGAGAGACAGAACAGGATCAAAACAGAGGCAAACAGCAACGTAGGGCAGTCAAAAAGGCACAGTCGAGGTACATGGAAAAAAAGTCGTAAACAAGAAAGTAAAACAGAGCAATTGAAAACGTGTTGTAAAGCAGGACGAATCAAAAAAATATTCAGCAGTGAGAAAGTGGGCTGAAGAGGTATATATACAGGGGCAAACAGGTGAGACTAATCACAATGATTACTTCCTGAAAGTGCCATGCAGAGTCAGGTAATCATGTCAGCAAGTGTAGTCCATGTGTGGTGCATTCTGGGTAGTGTAACCTTGCATAAAACATTGCAACTACAAATTAAACTATGGTAATATAGGTTTTAACATACTTTTTTTTTGTTTTCTAATTTTTCCCATTTTCTCCCCAATTTACACAGCCAATTACCCAACCCACTCATTAGGACTCCCCCTATCACTAGTGCTGCCTCCGATACATGTGAAGTCAGCCACCGGTTCTTTTCGAGCTGCTGCTGATGCAGGAATGCTGAGCAGCATCACAGCGCGCTTGGAGGAAAGCGCAGCAGTTCGGTTCCGGTACATCAGCTCACAGACGCCCTGTGCTGCAGACATTACCCAAGGAGTGATGTGGGGAGAGAGCGCCATCTACCCTCCCGGAGGGAGCAGGGCCAATTTTGCTCCCTTTGAGCGCCGGCAGCTTGATGGCAAAGCTGCATGAGCGGGGGTTCGAACCTGCGACCTCCCGCTTATAGTGACA
The DNA here is from genome assembly GCF_023375975.1 of Astyanax mexicanus. Taxonomy (NCBI): domain Eukaryota; kingdom Metazoa; phylum Chordata; class Actinopteri; order Characiformes; family Acestrorhamphidae; genus Astyanax; species Astyanax mexicanus. The sequence goes on along the minus strand of NC_064419.1, from coordinate 19,190,115 downwards.
GCACTTTAGACCGCTGGACCACTCTGTGCCCCTGTTAACATAATTTTTAACAAAGAAAATATTCAGTTTGTAGGGCCTAATAGCCCTAACACTTCCCCCTACCCCTTGAGCCTAACAAGAATCGGGACACCCCACCCCTAGGCATGTACTCCCAAAACAGAGGGGTAGGGCTAAGTGGTGAGGCCAAGGGGTGAAACCGGATTGGGTCATAGACTTAAGAAGAGAGCTGGCAAGTTAAAAGGAAGTCCTTGCTTAAATTACCAGATTAATCTGCTCTGAAAGGAAATCACACCACAATGCACGTCTTAAGGGTATTATTCTGCATGTTCTGTGCAACTACAAATTCTAACCAGTGTTCTCACTGATATATATATTTAATTTTGTGTTCTTCCTTTAGTCACAGTGAACACATTTACATGTTTTTCACTAATCAGTTAGCAGTAATGCATCCATTTGTTATGTCCATTGTCGTCTGTAAGAACAATTATGAGTCGATGTAACGAAAGTGATGTGGTAAATCATGCGAAAAGCAACTGCCGAAGGGAACCTAAAAGAAAAATCCAGCTAAAGTCTCTAGAGAAGAATGCAGGAGGCTGAATGAAAATGATCCTGGAAGATGAATGCTTCTGTTCGCTTTAACATTCCTGCTGGCTTTTTCAGTCGCAACACCAGGGAACGTGTAAGAGCCCCAGCTCTCGCGCCTCAAGGCCCAGCGCCATCCTGTGTGAGGGAGGGAGGTAGAAAGAGCTGGCATGAGTGATGGTCTCCTGCTAGCACTGAACTGAAGCGAGCATTATGGAGCCAGACAGGGACTGATTAGCGCTTTAGTGGCTGTTGGCACCTACAGGACAACAGTTAGCAGAGCATGCTGAGCCCTTTAGCAGATACCTCTGCTTGTTCTCAACATTAGGATCGCTGCATGAAATGGAATGTGTAAAATCTCAGTAGAAGGATTGTAGTTTGCTAATGTTTGGTTAGCTATGTACACTATATAGACAGACGTATTGGGACACTTGCTCCTTCATTGTTTCTTATGAAATGAAGAATATTAAAATGAGTTTACACTGTTTTTATTGTAACAGAGTAACTGTTTCTACTGTGAAGATGTCAATAGTGGGGGAGATGGTATTTGGGTGTTTTGGGTTGTTTTGGGAAATTATGCGTGCTGTATGTGTGTTCTATAGATTTGTGTGGTTTATTTGTGGTGGTTCCATAAGGCTTTATTCACTCTACTGGTGTCTCCATTGGTGGTGGTCATTTTCATGCATCTGCCACCATCTGCAAGTTTTTTTGTCTCATAGTCTTATTACTAGATTTTAATCCATAGCTCTGAGGATTTAATTGAGCATTCAGCAACAATCTAAGGGCCTATGTCCATCTGGAACCCATGTAGCCCTGGCATGTTGGCTGGGAAGCACTTCCCAAACCATAATTCCAAAAGTACTGGATGGAACATCATTAATCCAGAGAACACCGTGCTCCACAGCTCAATGCCACTGGGATTTATACCCCTCTTTTCCATACCTGGTATTAGGCATGGTGTCAGTAGGTTCATGTTGATCTATTAGCTTTCTGTCAGCCCTTCAGTATAAGTAGTTGAATGGATCATCAGAAGGGGTCACCACAAACATCTGGACATACAGCCTAACTGGTGTTCACTGTTGTGAGACTGGACAAGTATGAGAACCCTCCACTGATGTGGAGGCCTCACCTAAAGCTGTGCTTGGCCACCTCAGTGTGTGACATTTCAAACGATCTGCCCTTCAGATAAAGGACATGTGGAACAGACTCTGGCACAGCCTGCCATTAAAAATCTTAATTAGCTCTATGGCTCTTAATCACGGAAAGAGCAGTGCTCAATGATCTGTGCTGGGGGAGGATGAAGCTGCCCAGCTGAAATGTGGGAGCTTGAAATAGATACACAGTAGTCCACGGAGAGAACGGCATACAGACTGATTGATAAACAGAAGTAACTGTGGGACGAAGGATTAGATCTGTGTGAGTTAGTCAAGACACATTCAAAGTTTTTTTCTAGGTGTATGCCGCATATCAAAATGCAAGGGCTGATGAGCAATGGCTAAAACTCCACCATAATGTAGTACCATAATGTGTGTAAGAATGTAACAATTTTAATATGGTAGATGCCTGCTAATTGCTGTTTTGGTTCACTAGTTAGCTAGGGTTAGTATGCTAACAATACTGTCATAGCGGCCTTTTGGATTGCATGAAAAAAATATCAGTTACACATAATAAAGTTTAATAACCAACATGCCCTTTTTATACAAATTGAAAGCTGATCATTTTGAATGAATAGATCAGTGGTCTTTGTAACATTTAGCCAACGTAAAGGCATTCTTAGCCGCAGAAAAAGTTGTAACCACACAGTGAGTAGACTAACTGAGGGGAAGACATCTCCAGTATGTAAATAGATGGTGCTAGGAGCCAATGGGAAAGATGGGAGATTTGCTTTGTACCATGTTACTTTATTCTGTTACACTGTAGTATGTTTGTTTATTCTATTAATTTGTAACATGTTAGTTTATTCATTTACATTGTACACTGTACTGTATGCTACTTTATTCTGTTACTTTGTACTATATTACTTTATTTTGTTACACTGTACTATGTTACTTTATTCTGTTACTTTGTTACATGTTACTTTATTTTGTTACACTGTAGTAGTTTATTTTATTTTGTTGCACGGTACCGTGTTATTTTATTCTGTTACACAGTACTATGTTACTTTATTCTGTCACATTGTACTGTTACTTTGTTCCATGTTACTTTATTTTGTTACACTGCACTGTTACTTTCTTCTGTTACTTTGTACCATGTTACTTTATTCTGTTACACTGTACTGTTACTTTTTTCTGTTAATTTGTACCATGTTACTGTATTCTTTTACAATGTAGTATATTACTTTATTCTGTTACACTGTACTATTTTACTTTGTTCTGTTACACTGTGCCATGTTACTTTATTCTGTTACATTGTTCCATGTTACTTTGTTACAATGTACTATGTTACTTTACTTTGTTACAATGTATTGTTACTTTATTTTGTTATACTGTTCTATTTTACTTTATTCTGTTACACTGTACTGTATGTTACTTTATTCTGTTACACTGTAGTATGTTACTTTATTCTGTTACACTGTGCTATTTTACTTTATTCTGTTACACTGTAGTATGTTAGTTTATTTTGTAACACTGTAAAATTTTACTTTGTTCTGTTACAATGTAGTATCTTACTTTGTTCTGTTACACTGTAGTATCTTACTTTATTCTGCTCATTGTAGTATGGTTCTTTATTCTGTTACTTTGTTTCATGTTACTGTATTTTGTTACACTGTACTATTTTACTTTATTCTGTTACACTGTAGTATGTTACTTTATTCTGTTACTCTGTAATAAGTTACTTTATTATGTTACTTTACTGTGTTACTTTGTACCATTGTTGTACATTGTTTGATTATTTTGTACTGTTTTTTGCACCAAGTATATAAGACACAAACTTACACTATTAATTAAAATGTACTTTATTGTGCACCATAAGTGTCACAATGATCAAATACAAAACAAACAAACAAACAAATAAAACAAATAAAAAACAGCAACACAATCTAAAGACTTTTAAATACTTTCCAAATAAATGCAAGTGCTGGTATGTAAATTCAATTTAAATTCAATTTAACAATGAATTCCAATAAGTAGAACTGCAAACTGAATCTGCTTCATGTTGCAACTGTTTGTCTTATGTTTATGGAAAGTGATAAATGACCTCATAAAAATGCAGCAGTTTTTTTTAAGCTGCAGACACTGTTCACAGTTCACACCAGCAACAACCTAAGCATGTAAAGCTTTCAAAACATTCTGTTCTATCCTACCCAAATTGATCAATCATTTTGAAACAAAATAAGTGTTGAGATTGCAGTGGTGATGAGAACAGAGACATCTAAACAAACCAAGTTTTGGTCCAGCTGTTTGTTGTTTTTTCAAAAAGCAGCTGGTCTTTTTCAGATTCGTATCGTTTGAGAAGTTTCTCTGTGTTGTTATGCAAGTTTGCATCTGAAATGGCTTTGAATACTTCCGAATTCATGATTTCTTTAGTGGCTCCAACAGAGGGTCACAGAAACAAAGCTCACTGGACACTGAGGTTCACCACACAGTGTTTTACACCACCCTCTATGCAGTCTCTTTACTATCAATGTAATATTTGGTGTTTTTCCCCTGAGAAAAAAAGTATTTTTCTCTTTTCCACTGATTTTGCATGCATGCCATATATACCCATAAATATAGTCTGAATAATAGAATTTAGTGTTTCTTGTTTAGTTTAATGTTTTCATTATTTCTGTATTTTTTATATATTTTAACATATACATTTTATTATTTCTTTTCATTACATCATTCTTAACAGTCTAATGTTTTGGTTAAAGTCCTTTACCCTGATGATGAAACTTTAAGATACAGATCAACCTGTTGCATAACAGGAGTGAGTTTTATATGCAGCACGACTGACCTCATTTACGCTTGGCTGGTTGTGTTCAATCAGTTGAATCTAATTATCAGTTCAATTTGGGTAACTGGCTGCCTGAAAAACTACTTTTTCACAGAAGTGATTTTGCATTTTTGCACAGCTCTGTTCCTTTAATAAACAATATAATAATTGCAAAACAATATGTTTTGTAGAATAAACTGAATAAATCAGGCAAGGGACTTCCATGCTGCTTTACACCATGTTACTTTATATGCTGTATAATACTATATATAATGTATATATGTATATACAGCTCTGGAAAAAATAAGAGACCACATAAAATGATGAGTTTATTTGATTTTACCAAATTGAAAACCTCTGGAATATAATCAAGAGGAACATGGATGATGGATGAAGAGTCCAGAAATCAATATTTTATTGAATAACCCTGGTTTAGTTTTTAATAACAGTTTTCATGCATCTTGGCATGTTCTCCATCGCCAGTCTTACACACTGCTTTTGGATAACTTTATGCCACTCCTGGTGCAAAAATTTAAGCTTGGATCAGCTTGGTTTAATGGCTTGTGATCATCCATCTTCCTCTTGATTATATTCCAAAGGTTCTCATCATTTTTAAGTGGTTTCTTATTTTTTTCCAGAGCTGTAAGTGTCATAGTTGTAAGTAGGTGAAAGTATTGAAAAAAAATCAGACAGAGGACAAACAGACAAAAGAATCAGGATCAGACTGGTTTCATTTGAGACGCCCACTTTCTAAACTCATGTGGGGGCGGTTTACCTGTCTAACATCCCCCTCCCCTTCCAGGATACACCCTCCCTCCTCCAGTATGACTCCTGCTATGGGAGAGTGGGTATAAGGGGGGTCTGTTTGCTCCAACCCCCGTCGTTTGTTCAGGCAGGAGCCGTGACGAAAGCAGGGCGAATATAAGAGCGCACCAGGTGGGACAGCTGAAGGGCGAGGGAGCGCGCCAAATCCACCGGGCCATTCCACCCAGCCAGCCAGCCAGCCAGCCAGCCTCTCACACACACTCCCTCACTCTCTCTCTCTCACTCTCACCCATACACACACTCCTTACTCTCCCACCATGCTCTCCAGCGTCTCCGTGCTCTGCCTGTGCTCGCTGCTGCTGCTCAACCTGGCCGGTGCCAAGCCGCTCTCCGGTCTCCAGGTGAGTCCATTTTTACGCACGGCTGAAAAAACATCCATTCGCTTCTGAACGGAGATCATGAACATTATGAATATTGTCGTTTTCCCATTCAGTTACATGTGGCAAATAGAACTTTTATTTGTTTTACGCATTTGGATTAAAACCAATGCAAAGAGCGCTGTTTGCCTCTTTTTGCGCTTTATCCAAAATGTTGTTTTTTATATTTATTGTTGTAAATATACTATACAGACTTTTATATGCAAGAGATGCGCCAAAATGTTTTTATTCTGTTCTCTGTTCGAAATCGAAACCGAACAAGTTTAAACGTTTGACCAAAGGAAGAATACTTAACACAGAACCCGTTTTTTTGCATGTTTTAATGAATTATCCAACTTTTTTCAGCGTTGCACAAGTTAAATAGGCTAAATATATATTATTTGTCTTTGACTTTTTTTCAAAGAGAAACCAATTACAAAACTTCAACAATTAACTGCAACGTAAATGCTTATTGAACACCGAACATTTTCAACATCCCGGCAGACATGCATACCAACAAAGCACAACGTGTCTTAAAATGTATTAATCATTGTTCGGAATAATAAATAATGATTACGTTATGTCACATCCCAGCTGGCCAACAACGTCAATAGACGTTAGTTTAAGGTTGAATGTTGGACATGACCTCAGATGACAAAAACTTTAAGTCAGGATAACGTCTAATACCGTTAAGTGCCTGCAGGAATTAACCCTGAATACCAAAAGTGATTTTTACTGCCATTTTTGGCCAAATAATTGCCGAATATTCGGTGCATCCATAGTTGTTTAAACGAGTTATTTAAACACGTTTAAAAAAACATCACTTTAGTTCGGGAAAGGTAAGAGTTTTCCCATAAGTTTAACGTGTTTTTAAAAGCTGTTTTTTTTTATTTGTATAGAATTTTAGAAATTACACACTGAATTATTGTTTAAAATGTTTTCCTTTTAATTTGGGAACACTGCTGTATTTTTTATATCTGCTGTTGTTTAAAGTTGTTTATAGTTCCATACGTATATTTTAAAAACACTATTAAAAGACACTGCTAAAAACAAACAAAATGCACCTTTTTAATGTAAAAGTGAATTTAGTCAACTTTTTACTGCACTTTTTAAGTATCTTATAGTATCGTTTAAAGTGCATATTTAAGATAAAAACTGTACTGGGAAATTTTTGTTCACTAAAGTATAAACAGCGTCTGCAAAGAGTGAGTGCAAATAAAAACAACTGCAAATATATAAGACTTAACTAAAAGTACTGAAGACATACCCTTAAGGGTGCCACCCCAGTTACAGTTTTGTACCGTTTTTTATGAGAGTATCGTGTGTACAGTAGCTATAAAGTTGATTATTTTGCATCTTTTCTAAAAGTAAAAATATGCCCCTCAAATATGATTGCATAACATCTGAGTTCCTGACTTGTTCATCATTATTTAATTAGAGATGATCATAAGAGCATAGCAGCATGCACGTGTTAATGCTCTCATCTTCTCCACCTCCACCCCACAGACTCTGAAAGAGCTTCTGGAGGAGGAGCAGGAGGCCAATCTGCCTTATTTGGGCACTGAGGACGCGGGGATGGAGCACAGAGGTTCGAGCCGCGAGGAGCCCGCCAATGAGAGCGCGCTGGAGCGCGTGCTGGGGGACCTGCTGGCCGTGTCCAAGCGCTCGTGGAGCCGCTTTAAGAAGGGCGGTCTGCGCAGCTGTTTCGGGGTCAGGCTGGAGCGGATCGGCTCGTTCAGCGGACTGGGATGCTGAGCACCAGGTAACACAGGAGATCCAGTCACTCAGCGACTCACCTGAGCTGATAAAGCAGGTGGAAATACTTCTGAGAGAAATGGCTCGTGATATGTACACACCTGCTTTATGTCATTTTTTTTTCAATTAACTGTAATAAAAAGTATATATTATTTATTATTTATTGGTTGTTGTTTTTTTCTTTATTCGCAGGCACAATTGCTACTGGACTAGAGGGCACTGAGACCCTCCTTACTTGAAATTCTTTGGGCAGGGCTTATCTTCTTTTTTTTAATAAATTTATTTTATTTTTTAAATATTATAACTATTATAAAGTTTACAGTGGATGTGTATTCAGAGCGCACTGAAGGAAATCCTGCTTTGGATTGACTTGCTTCAAAGGTGTACATCAATTCAGAATTCAGGCCATTAAATTTACCATAAGATGTAAAGTCTTAATGTAAAGTTTGTTGACGTGATATTATGTTAATATGCGCGATTGAGGCAGGTGAATTAAATGCACTATTTGTCCGGTTTATGCTCTGTTGTCTGAGTATTATTTTTTCAGTGGCAACTGTGTAGAAAATGTAAATAACTTTTTTTTTTGTAATTCTTTTCTTTGTCTATCTGCTGCTTTTTACTGTTTCATCAATGTGTCTATTTATTTCTTGTCCAAATCTGTTCATGTCATAGAGTGTATGTGGAAGCGAAATAAATATTTTGCATAATAAGTTTGATTGAAGTGGTAATTTCCTACTCTGCATTATCTTTACTGGGGATGAAAGCATGTGCAATAGTTTTAGAGAAGTTCTTACAGTAAATGTTTAAAGTTTTGACCAGTTCTGCTTTTGACCAGTAACTCTTACAGGTCAAGGGCTTTCTGGTCTGCTGCCCATCAGTTCCATGTAAATATACAGGATTCTGTTCTAAAAATCCATTAGAAGAAAACTACCAAGACAATTTTTGTAGTAAAATATGACATCTTATATATTTTATGCTACTTTAGAAGTGATTTTCTTGAGGTGAATATAGTAGCCTAACCTCAAACTGAAGTAAAAGTTTATTAATTAAAAAATCAACCAAATCCAAAGCAAAACAATTTGACAAATTCAGATGTTCATTATATCAGCAGAACATTTTTTGATAGAAGAACAGTCCCAAATATATAGTACCAGAAAAAGTTCCAAATATCATCGTCACTATGAACTTTTTTCTTTCTAAGAATTTATAAAATATCCACAATGAATTTGTTACTCAATTTGGTACATTTTCACTTTGCACTAAAACTGTAAAGCTCATACTTTAGATGTGTGACCAGTAGTACCAATTACATAACATTAATATTAAAATGGAATTTGGATCATATGCCAACACAACTGAGTATGACACTGACTGATTTTCTCACAGATATACTCAACTTATTACAGTCAGAGCACAAGTATTTGGACAGTAATATCATTTTGACTATTTGTCCACTGTACATCACACCAATTGTTTTAAAATAAAGCAATCAATGTGTGATTAACTGTAGACTTTAAGCTTTAGTGCAAGATGTTTAACAAATATATTGCAAGAAAGCTATTTGTTTATAAAGTTCCTCTACATAATTTCACAGGCTGAAAAGTAACAGAACAAACCTACATAATCACACATAGAATTATTGTTTTTAATTATTGGATGCAAATCATTGTTCCAAATGATGATTAATGTCTGAAACCCCAGAAGCAGAGTTTCCTTCCTGAAACGCTTTCCAGATCTTCACAGCAGCCACCTTCAGTTGAGAGTCTTTTTAACTTCCGTTTTCTCATCAGAAAGAGAGAATTATGCTCAAATGGGTTGTGGTCAGGTGATTATAGGTATGTTTTAAGTTATTACCTCTCTGTACCTTGAAGCCCCAATCTGTCAGTCTTGCGGTATTTGGCTGAATCTGAGCAGATAGAGCTCTGTACATCACACAATTCATCCTGCTACTTCTACTGCAACACTAAAAAAAAACACAAGACTAACTTAAAAAAGGAAGATTGTTGGGTTTGATGCACACGTTTGCAATCTTTCAAACATGGTGGAGGTAGTATTATAACATGGACATGTATGGCTGCTAATGGAACTGGGTCACATCACCGATAAACACAAGTGACCCAGTTCCATTAGCAGCCATACATGTCCATGTTATAATACTACCTCCACCATGTTTGAAAGATTGCAAACGTGTGCATCAAACCCAAAAATCTTCCTTTTTTAAGTTAGTCTTGTGTTTTTTTTTTAGTGTTGCTCAGTGTAGCTCAGAACAAATACAAATTCACTGTTCCCTTTTTCAATGTAGGAAATTGTTGATTTAGCTTCTACTAAAGTTTCTGAAATCGCTCGGACAGTTTTTTTTTTTCAGCCTATGATGACCTCCTTTATTTGCATCAACACCTCTTTGGACCACATACTGAGAATTTCCATGAACAGCTACCAAATGAAAACTCAACCCTTGGAACCAACTCGCTTTATGACCTTAGTATGTCATGAAATCATGAAGGAACAGTTCACACGTGGCCATGAAATATAGTTAATGCAATATATTAAACCCCCTCAATTAAAAGTGAATGTTTAATGTTGTTAGTGTCCTAATACTTACAGACCTAACCGTATAAGCATTTTAAAATACACAGCAAAGTACATTTTCATTAAAGCTGTACTTAAACACATGCAAAAGCACAAATGTATCTATCAGGATGTCAATGCTGGCCTACAAGCACTATGAAGAAACATTCAATTGTATGGCCAGTAACAGAAACACCAATAGAACTGAATTACCCACTCAAACATGAAACGTTGCTCAAAAAACAAATGCCAGCGGGCATTTCAACAGTTTATTCATGGTTTAATCAATGTGGAATTATGTTTTGTTGTTTCATGATATGAAAGATGAATCGCCGTTGATATTGTGATGTTGTTTCAACATTTATTAAACTATATATTACATTTTATTTTATTTCTACATTGTATACTCTTAAAAAAATCAGTTCTTTGAGGGTTTAGTAAAGACAATGCATCTGTATAGAATCATCAACACAACACAAAAAATATCTGCTGAAAAGGATGAAATCTGAAATCTGATGAAAAGGTTCCTCAGATTGAAGCAGAATTAAGATCTTTTTTTTTACTTTTTAGTTGATTGTTGTGATTTTCTATTTAAAATGATTTTAGATAATAATAATATGCTATATAATAATAAAATGCTGATATCATAGTAATGATTATATTTATAAAGCAAACACATTCTTTTGAATAAACATTTATTAATATGCATTTTATTAACTTTTTCAAAGCTGAAGGTGGCAGCTGGGTTGGCTTCAAACTTATATAAGTTTTTTTAAAGGAATTTCCATAAGGACTTTTTTACAGTGTAGGTTGGAGATTGTTGGATTTGGCACATTTTATCAGCTAGTCTCCAATAACAACAACAACAAAGTGTTTCAGAGGTCCATAGTTTAATCTGATGATGTGTAAAACTCTGTTTTTCCAGCGTACGGTAAAGTAGCCAGAAACTGACTACAGTTAAACAGTTTTTCATAGGTAAATGTGAAATGGCACAACACCTCTAGCATCGATCAGCATTGGAAATGGAGTTGATTAGACCTATACATTTCTGTGATCATTTTGAGTACTGCTTTATGTGTGGTTCTGATCTTTAGAACCCCCTGTGTTAAGAATAAACATGTATGAGTCCGTTCTTGATCAGAAGTTTGGTTTTCTTGCTCCACATTTCCCGCATTAGAGCATATTGTGTAATTTAACTCTCCCCTGAGTTGCTGCTTATCATCTTTTTTATGAATCACTGGCTGCATTCCATTCCTACAGATCCCTAAGCAGTGCCCCTGTATTCCCTATACACTAGTCACATGATTTTGCCTAATGAAACTTCAGCTGATTAAATTCCTTCATTCAGAACAACATGCTACGTCATCACACCAAATACAGCACGCTGCAATGACTAGCGATGTCTGACCATGAATAACTAGCAATCTAATGAACTGCAGCTGTTTTATCCTTGCTAAAAATCCCACTCTATACCAGCTGATCATCCAGAAAAAAACCTACATCCAAACCTGTTCATATGTAGTGCTGAACAATACGGACAAAATTTATATCATGATTTATATAATAAATTAACTTAAAACAACATAATTATGATAATATAGTATGCCATCACACTCTGGCACTGCCAGGCTATGGTAACCTATGGTGTTGTGCCCTTTCTGCTTGGCTTGAATGCAGTAAACTGACAGTATTTTCCTGTAAAATACTGTATATCACTTAAAAACCAAAAAAGGCAATTTGTTTATAGATTGATGCAACTTTATTAGTGTAAAAATGAAAAAGAACGTATAGAAGAGCCTAGGCCACACAAATATGTAATTAAATATGTCTTAAACACACTAATTTGTACATTAAAAGCTGAAATATGTTGCTCTGTAATAATATTATGGTCCAAGTACACAGGGGCGGATTTTACCACTATACAAACCACGCAATTGCTTGGGGCCCCAGGGATCGGGGGGAGGGGCCCTGCTGGCCAAAATGTTGGCAAAAAAAAAAAAAAAAAAACGCATTATTTCTTTTTTGTAGGCGAGGTAGACTATGGTAGCTTCAGAACAACCATGAAACAGTCTTATCCCAGCGGTGCCCAAAAAGGAAATCAAATTAAGGAAAGGAAGTCCAGCACAGAAAACTTGACAAAGCTCACCAATTTTTTCGTAGCAGCGAGAAATGAAACATCTGATGACGACGAGGTACCTGAGACAGCTAGGTTGTCAGAATCAATATTGCATTTTTGCTGTACGAAAGAATCCATTTGATCAGGGCCCCCGGAAAAAAAAACATTGCCTGGGGCCCCAGAACTTCCAAATCCGCCCCGGCAAGTACAATATAAAGACGGATATCCTTTAATATTTTAGCATACATCTTTTAATTAATATGACGTAGCCTGAGGACACAATACTATTGTTATGAAGAAACAGCAGATTAGCCAAAATTTAGCTAATAACAGATAACAGACGTATGTCACCAGTTTGATGTGATATGGGCATTACTGTATGTCGTTCACTCGAATCCTTAGTTATTGAGTTCAGAATATAACTATTAGCTTAGAGCTAGCTAACAGCTAAATTCATCAGTAGACTTGGAGAGTGTTAGTGCTGATGCTAACTGTTTTTTTGAGCTGAATAAATCACTGACTTTTGACAACAGGTCAATCTCACTGTAGTGAGTAAGACTTAGAGTAAGTCTAGGTCTGATATGATATGTGTAAAATGTCCCTTAATTAGTTCTAGATCTGGATCTGGACCTGGAGCATGATGTGCCTGTTAGTGACCTCTGCTCTAGTAGCTACAAGTAGCTCTGACTTTTTTGTTGAACCTGAAGTTTGAATTTTCTTTTTTGCCTGTGGCTTACATGCACAATAGTGACAGATAAGTTTATTTAATGAATGAATGCATTGATTCTAAATGGAGCAAAACATGAGTCACTCAGTAAGGTAGACTCCAGTTAGGAGACAGTGTGAATAATAATAATTGTATGATCCAATTTCTTTTCCTAATGGAAAAAGTATACATTAGTCATCATGTGGTGTGTCATTCTTTGAAGCAATTAAACAGAGAGAGAAATAGAGAGAGAGAGAGAGAGCAAGAGGAAAAGAGAGAGAGAGAGAGAGAGAGAGGTCCAGTGCTCTGTATATCACTGAGATATGTGTAAATGAAAAGCTGCATTTAAAATTATGTACCTAAACCCTGGTGAAGAAAAAATAAACTTAATTGTACTTACTTGTACAAATTGAGAAATGTCTAAGTATGCTGAAAAAAATATACAGATGTATGTACTTATTTAAAATACTTTGTACTTTGTTAATGTACCAATTAAAAGTACATTAAAATGATGCTTTCATCAAACGTTCGAAAGTAAACTTTGATCATACTTTTTAAAAAGTACAATATTGTGAATTTTTAAAAAAATACTAATACTACTATGAAGTACACTTATTTAAGTACAGTTATTTCCAAATATATTTTTATACATTTTTTGCAAAGTGTCTTAAACACAACTGTTACAGTAGTTCACTTAAAGTACAATGTATCATGTAATTTTTTAGAAAGTAAATTAAATTACAATTTTTTTTACATTTAAAGTAAATTTGTAACACACTAATTATTGAAGTACAGTATATTAAAACAGCAAAGTATACAAGAAGTGTGCTACTTACAAAAGACAGGAACAAGAAGCATATTTGTACTCTAATGTAAATATATTTAACATCAATTCTTAGTACATTCCTAATAACTATATATGTATGGTGATAGAGTTGTAACATGTTTAAATGTTACTTAAGTATATTTAAACTAATTCCATTTTAGCACAGTTAAGCACACTTAGCACAATTTAAGTAAGGCTTTTGTACTATTTTTATTCAATTACAGTATAATAAGTACAAAAAAGTTGTTCCATTTTAGCACTCTTTAAATATACTGATTAATAATGTGGCTACAAGAACACTTTAGATTCTTATACAAATCCTGGCTTGGTTGGTTGGTTATATATATTTTAATATTTAAATAGGACTTGCTTAAACAGGTTTCTCATACTCACACATAAAAGGTCATGCACTGAAACATTCTGTAAATTAAATTTAAATGTGTGTCTTCTATATGGAGCCACTCTAAAAAGTCCTTTTTTGGCACATTTCTATTTTACATTGTGAGATGTGAAACATTAGCAAGCCACCCAAATAGACTAAAAAGAAGAGCAACACTGATTATGGCAATATTTAGCAAGGTTATTAGCAGCCTATAAGTGATGGGGATGTAGGGGGAAGGGTAGAAAAAATGTTCACGTATCATTAACTTCATGATCTTTATTTATATAATCTAGTCTGGACTTTCTGTGTGTGTCTTAGTGTGTGTGTGGAGGAAATCATCCCTAAACGCTGTTTTATATACTGTACTGTAAATGAGCTGACAGAACCATATATCAAACATTTCTTAATTTTGTGAGAAAAAAATATTCTTTTTTTGCAACGAAATGAAGTGTGCTTTATTCACTTATTTTTTTGTGGGATGTTTCTTTATTTGTGAAAAACACTTAAAATAATAACTTACAATATCACTGTAAAAAGTGATTTTTTTGTGTTTTAGTCAGATTAAATAATAATATCATGTTAAATCAGCATTAAGCATTGAGCCAAAGCTCTTTACTCATAGTTGGTTCTCATGTATTTCCCATTGGCATATATATATATAGTCTGTCACCCAGAGCTTACGGAAATCTTCACTTGGGTGTACAATGATATTTTATATACAGTCTTAGTGTTGTAGTCTGTATTAGCATGTTTATTATGTGTTGCTGAGGGTGTTTGTGTGTTGACCTGGTGTAAAAGTGTTCAAAAATATGAAAACTGTTGTTTCTGTGATGAATCCTATATTTACTATGTAAGTTGTATTTTTTTTAAACTTAGTGCTTTAAACCCACAATATTTAAAATAATAAGTTGAGTGAACAAAACTGTATTCAACTAAGCTTAAGTTATCTTCTTGCCTTGACTAAGTTAAGTTGTAAACTAACTCAACCAAGTTATCATTTTGCTTTGTCTCAGTTTAAATAAACTTAAAATGTTATGTTTTTGCAACTTAAATGAGTCAAAATAATATATTGTTTATATATTGTATGTATATTGTTTGTTGGAAAGAATCAAATGATTAGTTGATCTTTTGGCTTTCAGAACACAAATTCTTCACTTTACTCCTCATCATATGAGTCTGCATATGAGGTGTGTAATTTCACGGAAGCACTAGCACACAAATTCCCGATCCTGGTTCTAAACAAAGACATCTGAGAAGATGTCATATGGCCCATATCTAGAACGATGAAGCTTTAAAAGGACTTATTTCCGACAGCCAGCTTTATCAGAGTAGGTGTTGGAATGCAGCGGGCAATTCCTGACATAACTCCGCGTGGCCCAACTTAAAGTATAAAAGAGCTCCGCTCCTCACTTCGGATCATACAGACAACGGAAAGAGCTCCAAAAAGTCTCATCTAAAGCAACTTTTGCGAAGAAATCCAGAAAACATGCGTCTCTCCTACATTCCTTCTGCTTGCTTCCTCTTGGTCTTAAGCGTTCAGCTCCTGAGTGCCTTCCCCCTGCAAAGCGGGGCCTTCACTAATGAAGAAATGGATGTCTTAAAGGTGAGTATGATCCGGATCTCTCCAGCAAATCATCAAAGGGTGAGGTGTCTAAGAAATAATTCCTGATTTGTGCTTATTTCAGCTTCTGCTTGACCGTCTTGAAGAAGCCATTCCAGCTCCAATGCAGTCTGAAGCAGAATCAACAGAAATGACGAAACTGGACGAAAGTCCTGAAGAAAGCAATCCCAAGCCTCAGGTGGATGCGAGAGATTACCTCTCAGCCAGAGACTTGAAGAACGTGAAGCTCGACTCTGGCTCCAAGAGATATTCCACGTGTTTTGGTCGTAGATTGGACAGGATTGGGTCCATGTCCTCTTTGGGATGCAATACAGTCGGACGCAACAGTGAGTTTCATTCCACCAGTGATTTTCATGGATGAGTTCATTACATTTTAAATGACAAAAAAATTCTATCTTAACTTTTTTACACCACTTAATATACCTTGTTTCTTTCTTTGTTGCTGTTTTTCAGGTCCAAAGAGGAAGTGAAGTCTTAAGAAGAACATCTACATTGATCCCTGCTATGAATGCCAAATACTAAGTTATATTTATTTGAATATTTATTGAACTATTGTCTACATGTTGCCTTGTATTTATATACAAACAGCCTTAATTTAATTTTGTCAATAGTATTGTATATCTAATTTGTATAACTAATGGAAATCAAGTGTAAACGTTCAATAAATGTTTTTGAAGCATGTTTTATTTCATTGAACTTATTTTCGAAGAGGTATTACAAAAATAAATTGACAAATTTTCACCATGGTGATAAGGCCAAGGCCTATTAAGAAGTGGCAGGTCATTGAAGGCTTGTACAAAATAAAAAATACAGGCAATGTCTGCAATATTTAGCCCCTTGTGCCACATACAATCATTATTAAAAAAATCATCATAATCATAAAAAATGTTAAGAAGGAAGATGAAAGTTCATAAAACCATAAAAATGTTTAAGAAGGAAGATGAAAGTTCATAAAACCATAAAAATGTTTAAGAAGGAAGATGAAAGTTACTAGGAACAATACATTATGAAAACAATTTAGACTGAAATGAGAATTATATATCGCAACACATACAGAATTAGTGTGAAACACACATGTAACACAACATGCCAGCATGGAGTTGTAGAGGTTCTTAATGAAATTCTGCAGTAATTCATCCCATGCAGTTTGAATACTCATTCTGTTCCTGCAGATTTAGCGGTAATGGTGGAGTACTGTGGACCACCTTGATATGTGACAACAAATCATTTACCTTTACCAAACACATATGTGTTGGCCTTTCATCACAAAAGATGACCCGCTGCTATTCTGAGTCACTCCTTGACAGTCTGGCATGGCACAACGGCAGTCTTTGGTGACATTGGCTTGGTGTTAAAGGCAGTTGTTGTAATGAAATGCATGCATGTAGTCCTGTGTTGTGCAGCCATCTGCCAATAGTGCTGGCACTAAAAGGATAATCCATGGAGAGCATCACTGCCTGTTTAATGATGGCCAATCCATCAGTTCTCCCTCTACGTTATTTGGGTAGGTCTCCGAGATCCCCATGCCGCTGGTGCATGCATTCTTATATCCAATATCTCTAGGGTAGGGTCTGAAAACACTGCATTTCCACTTACAGGTTACAAGTTGCTCATATAATCATGCATTTATCTCTTGTCGGTGTGTTTGTGGCAAGAACTCTTCCGAAACCCTTCCAACTGAATTTCTTTCAAACTCTTCTCCAAGGCATACTTTGCTTGCAAATGATGCTACCAACACAAAACACCAGTCAGAATTAAAAGCATGCCCCAAAAGATGACCTTACATAGTCAGTCCGTTACAGCAATAAGCCCCGCCTTGCTTGTCAAGTGGACAGATGAGCTTTAAAATTGAATCATGTTTTACAATTCCAAATTCCAAATCTTCATATTTCAAGTTACTGTTGGTTCATTACTTCTGGGTGCAACATTTATTTATTTTTTACCATAAATGTACATGAGTCTAACAACAAATTACTTCTGTTAATGTTTCTCATTCTAGGTACTGTATTACGGAAGTGCCATCTCAGTCTGAATAACGTTGCAATTTTAGTTCAGCACCATGGACAGCGAACAAGCTCAATAAAAACGATATAAAATAATGCTGAAACCTTTTATTAAACATAGTACACACACACCTTATAGGCAATGACAGTTGGAACCCAATCAATGATAGATATATATAGGACTGCCTGCCTGTATACCAACAAAGATCTTCATTTTCGGGAAGAGCTCATCAATAAAAGTCTCTTTACAAATTGGCCTGTCAGTCAGAACGCACCCAAAACTTTCCGGAGCTGGATTTTAAATTAAATGGATGGTATTTTGTAAACAGTATTAAGTGAAATTTTGAATGGTGACTGACAAAGGCCTATTGCATTGGACACTTCAATTATATATACATGACTTCTACCCTTCGAGATACACAACTTAATCTCTGCAACTTCAATGTTTTAATTATGAATGTCAATCTAACTAAAAGTGCTGTGGAAAGAGAGATTAAGGATACAAACAACACCAACTTTAAGGTACAAAGGGTTAATACTTCTGACACTTAATCCTATCTATTGGCTGGTTATTCTGTATACATAAGGTATGGTTAGATCTGTCACAATGTATGGTCAATATACAATATCATTGTTATTTTTAAAATACTTTATGTCACTAATAATGCAATAGAGAAATAATGCATTTTAAATAACAACAAACTTTATTAAGGATTACTAAGGATATTTGGGCACTGAAATTGGAACATAAAATATTTAAATATCCTAAAAAATAAAGCCACATTTAACATACCAGCTCATTTAGGGTATTGGGCTCTTCTCAATAACTAAACACAATAGCCAATACTGAGGTCAGCACAAATGATTGAGGTTGTCTGGTCATATTTTGTACACTGCAAAAATAACAATGTGAAATGTACAGTAACTTGCTGGCAGCAATTATCTAATAAACTACTGTAGTATAGTATGCATACTTTATATTTAGTCACATTAATTGCAGTACCAGTAAAAGATTGGACACGCCTACAAAAGTTACTACATCATTCCTTTTGTGTTTCTTCATAGTCTGGATGAGTATTTCAGTATTAATTTACAATGTAGTCAGGTGCAGAGAGGTCCAAATCCCAGTCATGCTTGCCATCAGCTGCAGGAGCCATGGGAGAGCACAACTGGCCTTGTTCTCTCTTGGTGGGTAGATGGCACTCTTTCTCCACATCACTCCAAAGGGTGATGTTGGACGGCACCAGGCGTTTGTGAGCTAATGTATTAAAATGAGTCACTGTGCTTTCCTCCAAGCGTGCTGGCCACTTAGCAATGCTACATCACCAGCAGTTCGAAAAGAGGCATGTGCTAGTCTTCTCCTTGATGTTTTTGCATCACCAATGAAGGGACATATACAACTGAGTATCAGCTGATTGGGAGAAAAAACACACTGGATGAGAAGGTGTGTCCAAACTGTTTACTGGTAGTGTATACAATACTGTAATTTTATAACAGTAATTATTACAGTTTGTAATTATTATTATTATTTTTATTATTATTATTATTATTTTTAATACTTTTATTTCAATTTTGTTTCCCATTTTTTCCCCAATTTACACGGCCAATTACCCAACCAACCCTCTATCACTAGTAATGCCCCAACACACCAGGAGGGTGAAGACTAACACATGCTTCCTCCGATACATGTGAAGTCAGCCACCGCTTCTTTTCGAGCTGCTGCTGATGCAGCATTGCCGAGCAGCCAGTGCACTTGGAGGAAAGCGCAGAGACTTGGCTCCAGTACATGAGCTCACAGACGCCCTGTGCTGCGGACATCACCGTAGGAGTGATGTGGGGAGAGAGCGCCATCTACCCACCCGGAGGGAGCAGGGCCAATTTTGCTCCATCTGAACGCCGGAAGCTTGATGGCAAAGCTGCATGAGCGGGGGTTCGAACCTGCGACCTCCCGCTCATAGGGGCAGCGCTTAGACCGCTGGACCACTCGGTGCCCTCAGTTTGAAATTATTATAACAGTTTTAAGATGCTGAATTAAAGTTTTATGACTGCAAATAGTATTCATTTTAAAATTTTAAATGACTAATGGTAAAATAATTATATACTGTAAAATGAAAACACTGTTTTTTCACAAATTTTAAAACATTTATTTAGTACATAAATCGGTTAAACTTTGTTTCATTTTGTAAACGTTATATATTTTTAACATCCTGCTGTCCTGAAGATACAAAGAAAATCATGAAAAGAATCATTAAAGCATGCAGAAAAACAGAAACCATGAAAAGAGCTGGCAGGAGTAAAACACTTTACCAAATTGAGCTGGCTAATTAGCTAGCTAGTGAAACAACAAACAAAGCTTACTAACCTATTTCTAGGTTAGCTATTAAAATCTGCCAAATAACAAATTCTAGTAAAAATTCATGTTGTTTATTTTGGTAATGATTTGCTCCGAGGAAAGTGCTCCTCTGCACTGTTTCTCTCTCCCAGTGCA
Organism: Astyanax mexicanus; assembly: GCF_023375975.1. Classification (NCBI taxonomy): domain Eukaryota; kingdom Metazoa; phylum Chordata; class Actinopteri; order Characiformes; family Acestrorhamphidae; genus Astyanax; species Astyanax mexicanus. Next base: position 19,169,972 of record NC_064419.1, on the reverse strand, counting down.
GTGTAGCTAGCGTTAGCTATGTAGTTAGCCTTTGGTTAGCAGTGCAGTAACAGAGAATGGCAGCACAGAGCCATTAAACACCAGGTTGAGCTCATTAATACACTCTACTCAAATAAATTTAAGTAAATAAGGCTTTCAACACTGTTCTCACGCTTAGTATCAGTTACTGCATCTTTACAGACCTAGACTGACTGTTTATGTGCTGAAACAGACTCACCTAACATAAACAAGCTGAAGTAACAAACCACTAACTAGCAAGTATGTTAAGCTAAAATACTGGCTGCCTTTTTCTGTACATTTCAGCTACATATTATCTAAGTAGCTTTCTTATTTACCACACCTCTTTGTGGCTTCTCCAATCTCTCCTCTTTTAAAGGTAATCTTTTTTGACAGACTTCCCTTCTTAGCTGTGTTATTTATTCATTATTAATATTGAATTAATATTTTATTATAATATTTTATTATATACCTTTCTATTGCCATTGTAAAGCGTCCTTGGGTTTGTGAAAGGCGTTATATAAATGGAACGCATCATTATATATACAGTTATGGAGGAAATAAAGATGTTCTTCTTTCTGCATTGTAATAAAACCATGCACCGAGTTGGAAATAAAGAAAAATGTACTGTTAACAGAGACTGCTGAAAAGAATATCACCATATAGTGACTCACAGGAAAAATATTTTACTGTTTACTGATAAATTCACCCACCACAGAACTTTGACCATGCTGCTTTGCAGATGCACAGCAAAAATATTCCACTACGTCGACAAAAATCAAAGCTAAAGGCGGTCTAACAAAATATTAGTGTGACCTTTTTTTTTGGTGGCGACTTTTCTTGGTCAGGCAGTGTATTAATGTGTGAAAAAACACAAAAATGTCTTACAGTGTGCAAAACGTCGATAATGTACTTATTGTGACAGAGTTTTTTATTGTGACCTAGAGTTTAGAAATGGATATCTTCAATATCCATCTTTATGTTAATCACTGATCATTAAGTGGGAGACGCATGTGAAACATGGCAATCACAATGGCTATGCAGTTAATGAGGACCAACTGGCATGGTCTGATTTTCCTTCATTATATTTGTCATTATAATAATTAGTGCCTTTTTTCCAAATTAAACAATCCTTTAAGAATGTCCTACTGTGTCCTACTGGGACCTTTGCATGTAAAACTCCAGTAATTGGCGAAAGGCCTGAGCCACTACATGACCCATCAATTCTACATCCTTACTTTGAATTCTTTATGCCATTTTTGCAACATTTCGTTTTCCCTCGAGAGAAACTAAGACCTTAACTAGACCCTAGTATAGCTTAAAGTCTCCTGACATTATTCATTATTATAAGTATCATACCTTAGAATGAAATTTCTCATGACACTCTTATGTGACATACATAATTGGGTCAGTCCAAAGGTCACCGCTGCTCATTATTTTCAATATTTCACAACTTGACTTCCACAGCTCTTGATTTCCAGCTCGTGGTCTAAATATGGAACACCCGTAGTTTGACCAGACAAAAGGTATATTTAGTATAGGTTGAAGATATCGGTTGTGAGGTGATGCTGGAACGATGTCGGGTATGTGTAGTGGACGCGTGCCTCGCGATGCATGCCACGTCTTCGCTCTGCCCTCGAAATTGCTGCTGAGGTCACCTGCTGTTTGCATCCGGCTCGCTGCCTGCCACAGGTTTTCTCGACAAAGGCACATCATCACGTAGCACCAAACAGCCACTTAAAAGGAAATCTACCCTGAAGCCTTATCAAAGCTGAGGTGTTGGAATGCACTTCACACAGTTGTGAAAGGATGAGCCATGGGCAGTCAAGTGTCCCTATAAAAGAAGGAGTCCGGCACTCAGCCTGGCCAGAGAGCGCAAGTCCAGAGCCGAAGGAAGCCAGGGATGGTTAAAGGACTTATTCTACCGGGACTGCTGGTCCTGCTCTGTCACGAGGTGGTTGTCAAAGCTCATGTGTTGACAAGACATAACTCGGTCAACAGCATCAGCAAGCTCAAGGTACGTCGATAACTTGCTATTTTTACAACATTTTAGAAAATGTACGGTTAATTTGGGTATTAATACAACAAAGCTTTGTCAATGTCCTTCTGACAATACCCCTAGGTCTTGTTGAGGCTATATTAGCTAAGAATGTTTCCTTGTTTTAAAGGTAAAAGAGACTAAGGTTAACAAAGCAGAAATATATAGGGGGTTTCTTAGGTAGACTCGGGAATCAGTTTCAGGTAGAATTCAAAAGAGAAAAACTCTATTGCTTAAGGATCATTTAAGTTTGATGTTAAACTGAACTTATTTTCTTATTAAACCTTAAACCTTAGGTTGATGATTTAGTAATAAATTCTATAGTGAACAATACTGTACAGCTTCCATTATAAGGCCTTAGAAACTGATATTTAAAAATGTTGTAAAGGTTTTAAGTGGTAAAAAGGTAAAAAGGTTACAGGGTAAAGTCATTAGAAAATGAAAGAATATAACATTGCTAGAATCTAACCTTTAATGCCAATTAGAAAACAGCAGTAAAAAAATCAGAGGACAAGGTTGTAGAAGACAAGAAACTCCATAGTCTCTAGAACTCTTTGTTTTTCCTTAAATGTACAAAATATCTAAATTAATAAATATATAGCTCCATATTTTGTTCCAAACATCAGTTACGTGACGCTAATTGGCATCTTCCAAAATAGCTAACAGAAACAAAGACCTATTTAGTATTTTAAACCCCCAACAATGACCTTCAGAACAAGGAAGCTTTTAGCTTTTAGAGCAAAAAATCCTGAAAATAATCTGAGAACCGTTAATGTAGTGCTGAATCCTGTCCACTGTGTTCCTCAGAGTTTGCTGCAGCAGTTTGAGGAGGTGCTCGCCCCAGTGGAGGATCCTGAAGGAGCGGTAGATTATGAAGAAAGGAATATGGTACCAAGTCAAAGCCAAGCTTCTCCAGGCTGGGAGAAAAACAGAGAGGAACAAGCCCCTCCGGGTGAGGAACCCAGTCCTGAAGAAGACCTCGAGGCACAGAAGAAACATCTCATTGATCTCCTCCTGTCTACGAGGAGCAAGGGCTTCTCCGGCTGCTTTGGGGGAAGGCTGGACCGCATTGGCTCCTCCAGCAGCCTCGGGTGCAACTCCATGAGAGGTTAAACTTCGGCGAGGGCACTCTTCCAGCTCCACAAAGAGACTGGAAACAGTATGTTGGTGTTTGTAGTTCACAGGGGCATTATGCGCACACATAATCCAGCATTGCCCATGTCGAAAGGTATTGAACCTGTGAAGGATTTGCTCTGTTCTGTAAGGTTAAGTCGTGGAAGTGTGAACACAGTACATTTATGATTAAATTTTACGTTTTAATCAAGCTTTTGTTGTAAAATCCTGCCTTGTTTCATTTATTTGCTTTTAAGCACATCAGTGTGTCTGCTGATGCATCTCCATTTATTAACAGGTGGAAGCTGTGCGAGAGCTAATGGAGGCCTAATTGTTTTTCTTTGTGTTTGAGAAGAATCATTTATTTTTTTTGTCTATTTTTTTTTCGCACTGTTCCTATGTTAAAAGTTCAACCCAGTGATTTGATGTCTTTCTAATTATGAGGGTATTTTATTTTCTGAGGCAAGGTTCTGCTATTTATCAGATTTTGTAATGCACTTCATGCTCAAACTGTGTGTAAGGGCAGAGGCTGAGTTTGATCTGAAGTGTTTTTTGGTATGTATGGTTTGATTAAGAGAATTTTTTTTTGCCTCATTTTAATTAAATACATTATTTGATTATAATAAAAAAGCACACTTGCTACTTAAACTGCTTGTTAGCACATATAGATGTGCATATTCAGGTCATATATATATTTTTTTTTACAGTGCTGGATGAGACCACAATGACTTTAGTCTGTACTGGTATGAATAAACCATTGGGACAAATGACTTTTGCAGAGATGTTGCTTTACGATTTGGAAATGATAAATAAAGAGTATAGGCCTAAATATATTCTTAAACATTTAACATTGCTAAACATTTTTTAAAAGTGCTAAGTACTTCACAACCTCATATTCAAAATTAGAAGTATTTCCTTGAATTTGTCCAAGGTAGCTTATATTTTCCTGTCAATTTCACAGAGAGGATGGAGTTTTTATAGAGCATCAAATAGAATCCTACACATTTCCAAACAGGGGATATGGCTGCTCATGACATTTCATTGGATTTCCAAGACAAGCACCTGAAACAGCGGCAGTATGTGGAAGAGCATTGTCCTGTTGGAATAGCACACTGGAATGTGCGTTCAGAAAAAGTAGTTTATCAGATTAGATCTCATTAACACGTAAGAACACATCATCCATAGGCAACACTTGTTAGAGTGCACATAGAAAGACATTCCTTTTTGCATTGCTTCATTCTGGAGAGCCACTAAAATCATGCCTAATGGACCGGGGGTTATTAGTGGCCGCAAAGCTCCAGTGCGACAAGGACCTGGGCAGCCGCAGCAGGAGGCTATTAGCACTGAGCTTGTCGACACCTGCACTAACCTTTACTGAAAAGCCAGAGCAGCATTCCCTTTAATCCTATTATCTAACCCCAGCAGGGCCACTCATGATTGCATGAATAATGCTTGGGTTTTTTTGAACCAGGCCACACCAGACGCCTCTGATTAGAAATCCGCCGTGGCCTCTTGCTCTACACGTCCAGCACAGCCGGCTCATCAAATTCTAACAGACTGTCATAGGCTCATCTTCGATAACTTTTCCAGCGCCTCAAATTACACTGACTGCCCACCCGCCCCCGGGAAAAAAAGGGACGATGTGCTCCTATCTCATCCAATTAGAAGGCAGGAGTTGTCAGGCTTCGACCCACACCTGCTGAAGGTGAGGAATGGCGCTAGTCATGCGGTGTAATTAATGGACTCCCAAACCAACGTGGTGGCTGTGATGATATGGCCCAGGCCCCGAAAGGTGTTGATCTACTCCCTGCTACTCTTACAAAAAAAAGCAAAATTGGGGTTTTACAATATCACAAGTCCCACACACTGAACAGAACCATGGTTAACCACACTAAAAATGGGCCTTGAACAGAATAAACCTAAGGACATATTGATGGTTTTTCACTCTACCTCATGTTAGTATCACCTTCATTTGGCAGATGCTCTTATTCACAGTGACTCAGACTTGAGTCATACTATACAAAGGTGGGCAAATGCAGTACTAGAGGTCTTACTTGCGTGGCTGAACAGAAAGGTCTGGCACATAAAGAGCTGCAGTGTTCCACACAACAGAAAGCTCAGAGGTGCTAGTGTCACTGAGCTGACATAAGATGTGTATGCAGCAGTTTCAATCTCTTTCAAGTGACTCAGATTTTCTTCTTCTACAGAAAAATGCATCATAGCTATGACAGGCCAAAAACTTTTATGTGCCTGAAGAACAGAGTATAAAAAGGCTCAGGAAAGTTTCAGGGATGTCCAAGCATTTTTTTTTACAAGACTACGCAAAACCACAAGCTGCACACATACAAACTAAACAACCAAACGTCAGAAAATCAAATGTATCTTAGTTAACTGACTACATTTGGGGAACAAGGAGACAACAGGAATAAAACCAGGGAAGCACAACTTTCTCAAAATACAGTTGGAATCAAAATCAAGTTGTAGTTGTACAAATACCTACACTATATGACCCCATGACTAATGACATAATGACTGCATTCAGCTACTTTAAGTTGTACCCATTGTTGACACAGGTGTGCAAATGCTTGTAGAAAATTACTGCCAATAGAATAGGGCATTTCTGGAGTACAGCTTAAGTACAGGGCATTAGGAGTTGTATTAATTATGTGGAAATCAGATAAAGATAAAAGGTAAAAGGTTCTAAATAAATTATATTTAATTCATTATATATATAATATTCCAAATTCTGGTAGAATGACTTTTCTGGGCAGTAGAGACAGTCAGTCCAACAAATACAGGTACAAATATTTCTTTAATACTCTTGATTTCAGAGGCGAATATGAATGAGCAGGTTGTCCAATACTTTTGTCCACATTTTTGTCCATTTATATTAAAAAAAAATATTTTAAAGAAAAGCTGTAAATAGAAATATGCTGCCAGAAAATTACTGTTATTTTAATGGGGAAAATTATTAGTCTGATACTGCAGATTGTTAAATCCACATTTACTTGTTTAGTAAAAAGTAAAAAACACACAGTAGACAAAACTCATCTAGTGCCTGTATAGAATTATTGTCAATAAAATTATGAATGACCTGGTGTCCCAATACTTTTAACCCATATAAGGTATTTTAAATTCATAAAAATAAATCTGTAAATAGCAATGTGCTGCCAGTGAATGACAGTGATTTTACAGGAGAATATTTTGAGTGTGATCATGCAGATTGGAAGAGTGACACGCATATTCCTTGAATAGATAGAGACAGGCTGAATAAATTGGATCCCACCATGAGATGAGTTTTCCTGGCACTTCATCTTCCATGTCCAGTCAGGTTTCTCCATATCAATTACACCCTCCTACTCAACTCCCTCCATCCTCCACCCCGACACACAAACTGCACTTACAACTGTACCGTTAACAAAACACTTCTACATTACGATGGCTCACAAATCTGGGGACCAGTAGACCCAAGTTTTGCCAGTTTCACCATTGATCCACTCTGTGAGTTCATAGAGGGGAATGCCCCCTCATTCATTCCCCACTTTTAGATCACACAGGAAGGTGGAATCACACCAGAATATTCCACTGAGAGCTGGAAAACTAGCGAGTGACATGTTGTTAGCCTCGTTTCCGAAACGGATCTGCGCTGAAACGCTTGATGTCTGACACATCAACCTCCATTAAGGGGCTGTGCGACGAATGGCCAGCTGGCGCTGTCAGGTTCTGGTTGATGGAAGGACCTGCTGGGAAAAGCTAAATAACAGACAGGTTGTTTTCTGGTTTGTTGGGTTGTCAGTACAAAGCACCAAAAATGTTATATAGACGCCACCTCAGGTGGCGAAATATTGACTCGGGATTAGTAAATGTGTCTTTCACTAACAAAAAGTAACAAATGACGTACTGCATTTTCCTTTGTAGGAGAATTTGGATTTCATAAACTTTTGAGTAGAATTATTTCTATAAATCCACACAAAATTGACTTTTGTTTAGTTTTAAAATAATTCAGCTACTTAAATGTTAATGACTCTTGCAGTATAAAATATATAAATAGAAGTAAAAAAAAAAAGAAAAGAAAAAACTGTTCACCCTTAAAAAAAATGCTGACAGAAAAAAAAAGAAAATTTGCCCACACACAACTTGTCTAATTATAGCACTGCAAGTAGAAAATATTTGAATATATAATAATAATAATATTTTAATAAGATTACAAATGTTCCTTAAACAAAAATGAGAAAGGATTTGCAGATTTCTAACTCTAAAGTGTATATCATTAAATAATTCAGGGAATTTGGGTCATAGGTATATGGGAGGGACTTTTACACAGTGGAAATGTGTATTATGCAGTCTATTCTTTTTTGTTTTTGTTTTGTTTTTGTAAAGATTTTACCACACCTTAAGGCAGGTTTGCAGGAAGAAAGCGACAAAATACACCGCAAACATTTAATCGCTTGGTATCTTAGTAAGTTAGCTTGTTAGCTCTTGACTAAAATAGGGATTTTTTTTTCTTGTAAGCAGCTGGCCTGGAGCTATTTTTTTGGGAGGGGTATTTTGGGTTCATACTGTGGTTCATATCAAATTTATGTCCCTAAATATACTTATTTAACCCGTTTTTGTACTATTTTTTATGCTGTTAGTGTTGCATGGTATTACTTAATAAAAGCAACATAGTATTTTGAGCTACATTGTATATATGAAAAGTTTTTTTTTAATTAAACATACAACTGAATGGAATTAAAATAAACAGCTAAAAACACAATGTAGGATATCAGCCATAAACGTTTTCAGCACTGGAACTGAACAACTAAAAACTACTAAAAAACTCTCAGTCAAAGCTATGTTTCCATTGTGAAACTTGTCATAATGTTTATTTGTAAAGGCAGAAGACAGAGTTTGCATTACTCTCAGATTGAGTTTTCACTTTTTTAAATTCTGGTTGGTTTATTATATCCGCCATAAATACACACAGTTTAAGCATTTTTAGAAGTATATTTGAACTAAACTTTGAAATTTTCCTGCAGTGTAGACTTATCTAATTTCCTGTTCCTGAGATAGGTTAGGATAAGTAGCTAGTTAGTTAGCTAGTTAGCTAGAAAGCAGGCTTTCTCAAGCGTTAGCACTAATTAGCAGTAAAAAAAAAAAAAAAAACATTTTTAGAACTGCATATATATTTTGTTCTGAGAACAACTAACATACCAGCTAGTTAGCTAACTAGCTAACTAAGCCAGGAAGCCTAGCTAGCTGGTTCAGCCATTTAGCTCAGAACAAAATATATAGATTTACCAGCTAAAAAACTGTAGGCAAGCAGAAATCTACAGCATCAGTCAAACGTTTGGACACAACTTCTAATTCAATGTTTTTCTTTTCTTTTTCTACATTAGAAATTAATGCTGAAGTCCAGACTATAAAGGAACACATAAGGAATCATGTAATCAACTTTAAAGTGTAACTCAAACCAACATTCTCTGTAAAACAGTTAGATTGCTCATACCTGGAGTGCTGTTAACTTGTGATTTCTGAGGCTGGTAACTCATGTTCTCCTTTTCTTGTGGCAGTCCTGATGAGAACCAGTTTCATCGTAATGTTTTTGATGGTCTTTGCGACAAATCCTTGAAAAATACTGGATTGACATTAGTTTCTTAAAGTACTTTTTTCTTTACTTGAGTTGAGTAGTTCTTGCCATAATAAGGATTAAAACATTACTCAAAGAGGGCTATTTACTGTATACCAACTCTACCTCTTTACAACACATCTGATGCTGATCTGAGAAAATGCCAAGAGGTGCCTACTTTGAAAAATCAGTTTGGATGACTTTATTCTGTCCAAACTTTTGACTGGAACTGTACAAATACTGAATTTCCAGATTAACTTAACTCACCTTCATTTGAACTTTCTTTCTGAATTGAATTTATACACCCCATCTCCTGCACCCTGCTCTACCTGGTATGGATGGTTTCTTACAAAACATGGCAGAATATTCCATTATGATGAACCAGAGTGGTAAATAACAGTAAACTGAAACCAAAAACTTCACATTAGGACATGAACCTTTTTACAGAATTTTGCAACAGAGAAGCTTCAGGCAAGTTTCTTTCCATATATTTTTTCTGTAATTGATGCACAGGATCTGCATTTTAGAAAATACTTAAACAGAAGGAAAATCCATTTTGTGACATAGTAAAACATATACATTAAAACAAATACACGTTGTTTAAACAGTAGAACTGTTCACTCTCACATATGCCAAAAAATATAATACTGAAAGATCTGAACCATTTTAAAGCACTTGAAAAATAATACAATAATATTAGTCGCAGCAAGTAATTGAAAAATTATCTCACTGAAATGTCTCACTGAATCTTAAATAAAAACAGAAATACAGACAAAAGGAATGTTATGTTTATGAACATGTGCCCTCATTATTTTAGCATAATTCCAGTACTATGTACACACTGCAGCTTCATCACACAACACTAATGCAAATAATAGCGTGTGGTTAATGTGTTTGAGTACATATTAAGAACAGATTTATACATTTATTGAACATTGTTTATGTCTATGTGTGTTTCTATAGGCGAATCACAGTAGTCTTTAATAACCTGTAGCTACCTTGATGAGAAACACAAACACACCCTGAGAAAGTTAATCTGGGGTTTTCTCCTTTCACGCAAAGTAATATCATATGCTTTCGGGTAAAGTAGAAGCGCTTCAAGGAATTAGCCTACACGTACATAATATGAACAATGCAACTTAAAGGTCTGGCACTACTCCAGTGGGGAACGACTGTCTGTTTAGGCACACTGTTGTTCTCAATCGAAAACCTCAAGACAACCTGCAGTGTGGAGCTTGTTCCCTGAAATATGACAACAGCAGGATTGCAGCTGGTCCCTCGTCAAGCAATCAGGGAGTGCTGTCTTCCACTTCTGCGCTTAATTCTCAAATGGAATTATTCAAGCTTCAATCAACAAATGCCATTACTGAAGTAATGCTGTCTAGAGAAGTCCCGGTCCTGTAGCCACGCTCTGCAAAGTTTGGTTTCAATCCTAATCTAAAAATGCTACCTTAATTATGGCTGGGCAATGGGACAATAAGTCAATTATCATGGTCAAATAGGTTAGAATATATTACAAGTGATTGTCAGTGCTCCTCAAACTGAATGAAAGACTGCATGTATTATAGAGATCATAAATTATAATCATTAATTAATAATTACTCAAATAAAAAAAACATTATACACCCAGAAGGAAAGAAGTGTTGGATTGCAATGGTATTTGGAAAGCAGTTAAAGGTGACCAGGAACAATAGATTATTAAAAATGTAGACCAATATGGGCAATTATTATGAAGCTACACACAGAAGTAGTGTATTCTGTGGTGAGTATTTTTTATTAAAACATGCTTGATGTCTCGGCATTAGGTTGTTCTGTATGGTGTCCTGTGATAATTAATCACATGCGGCTTTAATATACCTTATTTTTTGCTTCATAAGGTGCACCTAAACTTCTTATATATTCCCAAAAAATGTCATTGCAGTTTCCCTTATAATCCGGTGCGTGTTATGAAATTTACCAGACCTCTGTTGAAGTAAAGCATATACAGGAGTTTCAGTTAAGTTCTCTAGAGACTGAAAAAGTATTAGCATTAGCATAACTGTGCTAAGCGTTAGGACTTTCGCTGTTCAGAGGAGAGTTTTATTGGCCTGTAGCCTGCTGCTAACCCCAGCTAGAACTGCTGGAGCAGTATTAGCATTAGTCGCAAACCGCGCTATGCGCTAGCTCTTTCGCTGTTTAGAGGTGAGTATTATCGGCCTGCAGCCGGCTGCTAACCCTGGCTAGCACCGCTGGAGCAGTATTTGCATTAGCTGCTAACCGTGCTGAGTGCTAGCTCTTTTGCTGTTCAGAGGGGAGTATGTCAGCCTGTAGCCTTTGTGTTTACTGTGTTAAAACAAGCTACGTGGGATGAAACGTTAGCTAATAACGCCCTGGCTTACCAGAACACTCAGGGTACTTCAGTGTGGAACTCTCGGCGGCATTAGCCGGTAACCGCAGCTAGCCCTAGCTATTAGTCGCTAATGTTAAGTTAACTAATTTGCATGTTAAATTTCATTCCTGTTGGTCTATACCTTCTGGGTGCAACTATTTTTCTAATGAGTCTATATAAGCTAAAACCTTCAAACCAAACTAAAGTCTGCAGGATGGCAAATCTCCAAAAGCTGAGCTGGACTGGACATTATTGGCCTACAGTTCTGACATATTAACACTATAAATATGATCTAAAATATTGTATTTATACATTATTTTTAGTAAAAGAAAAAAAAACTACACAAACAAAAACAGTTATTTCTAAGCTGCAAGGAATGTTGGAGACATTCTTTCCAAAAATGTCCACTACCAGCTTTCCAGTTCAGTCATTTTTTTTTAACCATGTTTAGTGCAAAAGCATGTTCACATAAATAAATGTACAACCTGAAACCATAGCAAAAACAAAAAAACATACAACAACACAAAATCGATGCCCAAAATAAAAGTGCTACAGTGAGGTTGGTAAAGCAAGGCAAGGTACTCTTCGTCGATGGGAATGTGGCCGGCTTTTTGTCCGAAAGAAGAGTGAGCTCAAGTCCCAGGTTTTAAATTAGTGTGATGTACTTGGAAATGTCTTCATGTATGTGTACATGTATGTACTGCATGTGTGCATAATTTATGCAGATGTGTCAGTCAATTAGTCAATAAGAACAAAGTACCATGCTCTAGAGGTCCAGAAAGTGGCCAGAATGGCTTTAGGGCGAGACCAAGGTGGGTTTCAGGCCCGTCAGTGGTCTAGTATGGGTTCAGGCCAGCCCATGCTTGTCTGGGCCCAACTGTTCTGCAGCAGGGGGAGGGCACTCCGATCCCGGACAGAGTGAGTGCTCGTCTCAGATGGTGATGTAATGCTGCCGGAGCTTGGCCATCAAAAACTCATGGGTCAAATTGTGTCTCGTGATTATTCCCACTATCTGGAAAACAGAACATTCATTATTATGCAGTATTTATTTTTTATGGGCCATTCAAAATTGAGGCTCATTTATACTCCCATGCTTATATGAACATGTCTTTTTCAAAAATGTATCCTCATAATCCCCACATTTTTTATGCATTCTTTACCTTGGCTTGGATGTAACACATCCACTAGAAGGCAGTTCAGAGTCAAAAGTTTCTAGCAATACCCCAGGACCCCCTGAGAAACGGATAGGGCTTTTGGGCAGAGATGTACATGATCCAAAAGTAGTCATTATATGTTAAGAGTTAGTAAATGTCTAATCAGAACATACATGTACAGTGAAATAAATAATTATTTGTTCCCTTGCTAATTTTGCAACATATGAAAAGTCTAATATTTTAAGGGTAGGTTAATTTTAACAGTGAAAGATATAATACAAAAAATAAAATCCAGAAAATCACATTGTATAAATTATATCAATTTATTTGCATTTTGCTGAGAGAAATAAGTATTTGATCCCTCTGGCAAACAAGACTTAATACTTGATGACAAAAACCTTGTTAGCAAACACTGCAGTCAGATGTTTTTTTGTTATTTTGGTCCACCCCTCTTTGTAGATCATTAAGATTTTGAGGCTGTTGCTTAGCAACTCAGAGCTTCCGTTCCCACCATACGTTTTCTATGGGATTATGGTCTGGAGACTGGCTTGGCCACTCCGTGACCTTAATGTGCCTCTTTTTGAGCCACAACTTTGTTGCCTTGGCTGTATGTATTGGGTCATTGTCGTGTTGGAAGACCCAGTCATGAGCCATTTTTAATATGCTCAAGGGGGGAAGGAGGTTGTCACTCAGGATTTTACAATACATGGCTACAACTATTCTTCTACTGATGCGATGCAGTAGTCTTGGGCCCTAAGCAGAAAAACACCCCTTAAACTTAACATTCCCCCTTGCATGCTTGACAGTGGGACGGTGTTCTTTGAGTCATAGTCAGCATTTCTCTTCCTCCAAACACGGCAAGTTGAGTTAATGCCTTGTTGCTATTTGTCTCATCTGACCACAGCACCTTCTGCCAATCACTCTCAAAATCATTCAGGTGTTCATTCAACTTCAGACGGGACTGCACATGTGCCTTCTTGAGCAGGGGGACCTTGCGGGCACCGCATGAGGTTTTAGGCTGATCTCTCTCCTTTCTCATGACAAAGGATACGATAGACCAAGGGTACATGATCAAGAATATGAGGTGAGATTTTGCATGGAGCCCCAGATCGATGAGTCTTACTTATGTTTTTTTTAGCCCATTTCAGCCGTGTACAGGTCAATGATCCTGTCCTTGACATCCTTAGAAAGCTCTTTGGTCTTGCCCATGTTGTAGAGGTTAGAATCTGACTGATTACATGAGTCTGTGGTGAGGAGTCTTTTATAGAGGTGACAATTTAAGCTGTTTTTAATGCAGGTAACGAGTTGATTAGGAGCGTCTTACTGGTCAGCAAGAGCAAGAACTCTTAATGATTGGTAGGGGATCAAATAATTATTTCTTTCTGCACAATGCAAAATTAAATAATTTATAGAATGTTATTTTTTTGGATTTTATTTTTGATATTCCATCTCTCATTGTGATTTTTTTTATTAATCTGGAGTGTGTTTTTAATCAATGAGTGTATGAATTAAAATATTTCTTAATTCAAAAATAACTTTGCAACTGATTTAGGTACCATACCTCTCCTACTGCATTGACCACTGGTAGGTGCCGCAGCCCCATGGTCCTGAACAGGTTAAACACCTGCGAGACGTGCGTGTTTGGTGAGACTGTATATGGACTAGAGTTCATGTATGGAGTCACATCCTGCAGAAACGAAGAAAAAAAGAGCACAAAAAACAATCTGAAACAGGGAAGGAGTGAAAAAAAAAATTAGGCTAAATAATTCTGAGAGTTTAGTGAACAAACTATTCATACAGCAAGTTCCACTTCATATCGAGCGCACTTCACTACTAATTGATGACTAATTAGTTACCAATTAAGCTACTACCATCTAACCAGGGCTTGTTATTACCCTGCCTCATTCCCCTCCTCTTTCTCTTTCTGTCTTTCTCTCATTTTCTCTCAGTAGCAGCAGCAGCAGCAGGGTGAGAACTGCTCTAAGGGTTGCAGTTTATTAATTGAGTGTGAGATGGGAGATCTACTCTGCTGAAGAGGCAGCAGTTGAGGGAGCCTCACCACAATCATGCGTGGGTTGAGTAGAGCTAGGTCCAGGTCATGAATGTCGGGGAAGCGGGGGTAGTCCTCCGTCATTTCTGCGTACGAGAGCCGCGGCTGAGATGCACTCTGAAGGAGAGAGAGACAGAGAGAGAGAGAAAGTTTTCAGGAAGGTTGATGAACAACTGATTCATAAGTTTACAGCCACATTTCTAACAACTGTCAACAACTTGCTCAAAGCAAAACATTACACAACAATTTCAGTTACAAGTTCACTCCTCGGCTATGATGAAATCTCACACACACGCACATCAAATATGCAAAATGTGTGTTCCTTTCTGTTTAAGCACAGCTCAGAGTTATGTAATAGATGACAAATTAAGCCTAGAATTTGTACCTCCAAATGGTGAACTTGATGCTTTATGGTGATGCTAGTCTGGTGATAATGATTTCTCTAGTGATTATTTCCCTGATTGTGATATATTATTATATTTGGTGGAATCAATAATAAGGTAACAAATAAATATAATGAGGGTAAACTGTATAGTGATAGTGATTGCAATGAGCAGGACAAACTACGGTAATTGTGGTTATGATATGGTGAACTCTACGGCAAATTTGCTTGTGATGATATGTTAAACTTTATGGTGATTGTGGTTACAGTGAACCTTTCAAGGACTGTGTTTATAGTAATTATGGTGAACACTATTACGCATGTTTCGGTGAATATGATGAACTATTGCTGATTGGTGATTTGGATGAACTCTATGGTGATTGTGATAGCAATTAACTCTACGGTGACTATTCTTATTTTCTATAACTCAAATCCGCTACAGCTACTGTAATTTAGGGCTTTGATTCTCTGCCCGAACCCGACCAGACCCTAGGCTCGATCCGAAATCGGGCCGGGTTGGGTCGGGGTTCAGAAAATAGTTGGAGACGTAGGCATCTGTTTTTTAATTATACTTTTATTTTATATAAAGCTCTGGTGTGATAATCACAACGTTGCAAAGTAATAAATTATTATTGTTAACGAAACGAACGAAATAACGAAAACTGAAAGTGACAAAACATTTTTGTTAACTGAATCTAATAAAAACGGTAATTAAAAGAAAAAACTTAACTAAATGGCTAACTAACTAACTGTATTGTGTGTTTAAAACTGAAATGAACTAAAATGAACAATAGAATACCCTAATTTTTGTGTTGTTTTCACTCCCACAGTTCGCAAAGCGGGAGTCGGATTCAGCGGGGAGTCAGATTCGGCACAACAGCGGCAGAAAACACTGAGAAACTGCAGAATTATGAATGGGATTACAATATGAGCGCGAGGAGATAAAAGCACGTGTTCTGTAGAGAAACAGGAGATACAGTATGTGAGAACCTTTACCTGTGAGTAGCTCATACACCAGAACACGCAAATCTCTCTCTCTTTCTCTTCCTCTCTCGTTTGAAAACTAGCAAGCACACTCTAAAAACGAATTAAAACTGAATTGTAGGAGAAAAAATAAAAACAAAATTAAATTAAACTATAATGAAAAATGTTATAATCACGTAGCTCTGGGCACACGTGAACTCATGCACTTGTCCGCGGTTGACTTGCAGCACTGTGTGTAGCTGTTCTTAAAAATCATTTTAATTAAATAATAGTTCTATGCTTATATGATACAGTGTTAATTAACATAATTCGCTCATTCAAACAGCCCGAAAACAGCCAGTTTTTGGGGCGGGTCGGGTCGGGCTCTGGCTCGGGCTCATAATGACAGTTTATGGTTCGGGTCGGGCTCGGGCTCTGGCTCATAATGACAGTTTATGGTTCGGGTTGGGTCGGGCTCGGGCAGAACATGCACAGGCTTGGGCTGGGTCGGGTCGGATTTTTTGGGCCCGATCTAACCTCTACTGTAATTACAGTAAATCTAGTAAAATCTATGGTGACTGTGGTTATAGTGAACTTTATAGCGATTGAGATTATACTAAATATAGTGATCTCTGATGACTGTGGTTAGAGCAAATATAAATAAGGCAAAGCTCTTTAAGTATATTAAAGAAGACTTGGGGTGTAGTGAAACAAGATAACGAGTACAAACAGGCTTATAATGCTAGTGATATTGATAGATTGCCCATAAAAAACTGCTATTTTTACACCATTACCAAGTAACTTAACTACCTGTGCACTTCAAAGCTCTCAGGTGTCTTGTTTTAAATGTCAGGGTCCTCAGAATTCTACCATTGAAGTGTGGAGCTACTTTGAGTTTGTTAATGGTGTAAAAATAGTGCTTTCTTTGCATGGGCAATGCTATGCCCCTATTTTCTTTCATTGTAAGCCTGTTGGGAAATTCAGCAAAAAGCACTGATAACTACACCCCAAGTCCCATTTCATATGTAAAAGTGAAAGTCGAAATACTGACCGACTGGTTCTCTGCATAGCACACCCCCCGGATCAGCAGGTTGACCAGCTGAGAGCGCAGGATAAGGCCGTGAAATGTGAGAGGACGGAACCTCTCCTCCATACTCCACTCCTCACTGGGGGACTGGTCCGGATACAGGTTAGGATAGGGTACGTGTCTGTCCCAAAAACAACAAGAAGAGAAACTTTACTGAATGTCCTGAGCTTAGAATCATTGTTATGGTTTTGTATTGTGTTTTAATGTAGTTTTTAACTTGGACATTGATTTTCCATGTGAAATTCAGTAAGTTCTGGTTAGTTGTCTAATAAAAATCCTCATCAAAATTGAGTTTTGTCTCTTTTAACCCTTTGAACCCCAGCCTATTTTGGCGTGTTTTTTCTCTATTTGTGTAAATTCCCCTTTCACTTGCTATAACACAGTTATGTTAGGAGACAGCCACGTTCTAGTATTTTTCTTTATACCAGAAAACATTGAGATGCTCAAAAATGTGATCATTTGAGATGTAAACCCTTCCAGAATTTGTAAATCTTCATAGAATGAATCATGTTTTGAATACAAATTTTACCCAGCGCCTGTTTTTTTTTTTAACTTATTATTTTTAAGTGTACAGACTTCAAATAAATTCACATAAGAGTTTTCTTTTCAGTAATAGTTAGATTAGAGAGTATATTAGTGGAAAATATAGGGATTGTGACGATAGTCCATTACATGGCTTATTACAATGACAATACATTTATTTATCTTGATATTCCCACCTCTGAGTTCTGTTTAAGGGCTGGCAGTGTCTAAGCTGTTTTTCTGGACACTACTGGATTTATTCAAATGATATTTGATTTCATACCTCATATAAATATTTAAGAGGCACTAAAATTAAATATTATTGGCTGAAAAAAAGTTTTTTTTTATTGTTATGTATATGTTTTATTTTTATTTTATTTTATTTTTTCTTAACAAATCAGTGCGAGCAGCGATGTTATGAGATTTACCACAGAAACACATGGATTATGGCGTTTTGAGACAATAAATAGCGTTATAATGAAAGAATATGCATGTAAATATGGAAATATGAAGTTAAGCCTATTTTTAGGTGTATTTCACAACAGATTTCTCCAAAATATTTCGATTCAGTGCAAGGTCAGTTCTATTTTTTGAAACAATAGGGTTCCCTGTTTGTCACAATGTATGAATCATGTTGGTGCATTGACACAATTCTGATTAATTAAGCTGTATAAACAATGCATGATTTTGCAATTTGCTTCCATTGGGTTCTAAGGGTCTAAGATTTTGAGGCTGTTTCATCGCCCCTACATTTAACTCAGTTATCTTTGTTTCCAATTAGCTATAAAACTTATTACACTGTTTTTATCATGTTCTAATGTTCACTTATAATGTGCACTCCTATTTTAGTGCAAACAAAACACAAAACTGTGCTTGAAATTGGGAAATGCAACTTTTAGTCAATCATAATAATGACCCCTTTACTCAAAAGGAACCACTGAACTCCATTCAGCTAGAATAAATGGTGCTTTAACTGGTGGGTGTCAGTGAACTCAGAGAGTCTGGAGGTACTGCTTCTGCTCTTAACAAGTCTCCATAGTCTCTTCAAAGGGACAGCAGCAACTCATTAAAAAAAAAAAGTCTTAAACCAACACCAGAAACAAACAACCCAAGACTTAGCCCGAGGACCAGCATCGACATGGTGACAAAGATTTACCATCCAGTCACTGGCTGGGTTCCCAGAGGGTGTGAGGCTGTATTGCCAATCAGCTGAGACCACAAAACCATTTGTTTACACTCCTTAAAGGAATAGTTCAGCAAAAAAAATGGATCAGCTGCTGTTGTGAAAAGATGCTATCATATGTGGTAAGAATTCACTGAAACTTTTTGTAAAAATGGATAAAACAGTTACATAAATTCAAAATAGACGTGGTTTTGATAAAAATGTCGAAAACAAAAATTCAAAATCTGTGAATGGATGACAAAGTGAATTGCACTGCTTAGTTAAATGTACAATATGATTAGAATAGCACTACTGAAATAAATCTATAACTACAATTAAACTGCTGAGGTAGCTAGCAAGATACACCTGTGACTAGAGCAGCACTGCTGACATAAATTTATCATCAGATTATACATTATCTTTATTATAATTATAAACTATTTTTACATAATTTTTTAGATAATCGTTGACAATAAATTCATGATTAGAATAGCAAATAGAATAGAATTAGTAAATGTATTGCACCTTGTTGGTTTGTTTGCTAAGATACTAAAGGAACATTAAATTACTTCATTAGATTACATCAGATACTAAGGAAACATGCTAAGTCTAAACACTGACAGCTGTTGTCATCAGCAGAGCTTCAGCCAGTATTCAGACATGAATTGTGTGGCCCATATAATTAGCTAATCATTAATTTGTGTGGGATGTAGCCTCCAAATCTGTCCAACACTTTTCCTCCATTTCCACACTCAGAGTTGTCAGGTATAAACAATAGAATGCAAACTGTGTGCTACAGCCATTGTAAACATTTACCGTTAAAAAAGGCAGAGCTGGCTATTTTTCTGCTTAGCAGGTAATCACTGTGCTTCAGTAAGGTTCATTAACAACATCTGGGTAATTTACCACCACCACTAGCATAGTAGAGACAGACAAGTTAATTCAGTAATTCAGTTCAAAATGAGAAACTCATATTATATAGATGTATTACACAGAGTGTAATCTATTTTAAGCGGTTCTTCTTTTATTGATGTTTATGGCTTACAGCTAATGAAACTTAGAATAATATATAAGACTAATTGGTACTTTTGGCAATGTGCCAAGTCTTGCTGGAAAATGAAATCTGCATCTCTATAAAAGTTGTCAGCAGAGGGAAGCATAAAGTGCTGTAAGATTTTCTGGGAAAAATTTGGACTTGATAGAACACAGTGGATCAGCAGCAGATGACATGTCTCTCCAAACCATCACTGATTGTGGAAACTTCACACTAGACCTCAAGACTATTCCTTTAAAAAAACTTTTAAGAAAACCTGCTCATTGGTATTCAGCTAAATGTTTTTTTTTTGTTTTGTTCTGCTTTATTTTTTCATTTCTGTGCATCTCCAGTGTCATAGTGCACTTTGGTCATCGCATAAGTTCACATTTCTGTAACAAGAACCCTAAAAAACTGAATTTTATTTTGCCCCTTCTGAAAGCTTGTTACATTTTAAATCAGTTTCCTGCAGGTGGCAGACATGCATATCAGAACATCAGTACGTGAGGGCAGGGGCGCAGACCCCGGGGGAAGGTGCTATTTAACGAGCCGTAACAAATCGCACATGTGGTAAAGCATTATGCTTGTTCTCTCCCAGACTGTAATACGTTACTTATCAGATTATTACAGTAAATGGGTACAAACTCTTTCATGTCATATGATGCAATTCATTAATTCACTTGCATCTCATTAAAACAGTGACTGGGTGAAATAGTAAAACACCCAGTGCATAAAGTGCAAAAGTGGAATACAAATAGACCTGTCACTATAACTATAAAATTTTTAGAATACATACTATCCCAGAAATAACTGTGATAAAATTACATCATCATTTTAAGAGCAATTTATGCAACACTTATACTGATAGTATAATAGCATAATAGTGTGATTACATCCTTTTAAAGAGCAAATAACTTTTAATAATTAAATGTCATTTTGAGAGATGTATAACTTATTTGGCAATTCATACGGTCAAAAGTTGGTACCATATTTAAATGCATACTTTAAAAAAAAAACATCCATTAGCTTATGGATCTTTACTCTGGTCGACTTCCTCACTGAACGACAGGCTATAATAGTGGTGACATTTGTTCTTATGTAAGCAAACATGTAAGGTTGTGTCTATATATCCTACTATAAGTCAATAATGCAATTATCGTGACAGGCCTACATACAAGCATTATATTTGATCACAGTGCTTTAATATCCTGAATGTGTATAATTCTGTTTATTGGACAGAATTTGTTATTTCATATAATGAAAGTAATATCCCTTTCAACATTTTTTTTGCAGAATTAATCTGCAGTAACCCAATAATTAAAAAAAATACTAATGTTCCATTTCAATCCTCTAACAGATAATTTTGCTGTGTAAATGTCACTCACAATTGACTTGGACAGCACTACACCTTTAGCACTGCTAAATTAAATTCATGATTAAAATTGCACTGCTATCATAAAATAAATATCTTCAAATTCTAGTTTTTTTATTGGTATTTATTTAAAAAGGCAAAATAAAAATACAGCTCTGGAAAAAAATAAGAGGTCACTTAAAAATTATGAGTTTCTTTGATTTTACCAAATTGAAAACCTCTGGAGTATAATTAAGAGGAAGATGGATGACCACAAGCCATCAAACCAAGCTGAACTGCTTGGATTTTTACAGCAGGAGTGGCATAAAGTTATCTAACAGCAGTGTGTAAGACTGGTAGAGGAGAACAAGTTGCCAAGATGCATGAAAACTGTTTAAAAACCAGGGTTATTCCACCACATATTGATTTCTGAACTCTTAAAACTTTGTGAATATGAACTTGTTTTGAAGTGGTCTCTTAATTTTTTCCAGAGCTGTATATTTGGGCTACTTAATGTATTCAATGTTAAATAAACAAAGTGAATTTTTTTTTTTTTAAAGGTTTTGACTTATTTTTACATTTTTTTGCATCTCTAATTGGTACCTAGGGCTTAAGACGTTAAGTGTTAAAACACCTAGATGGCTAGTTGTGGTGCACTGTTTTATTGTGCAAAGGCACCTGCACACACGCAAGACTTATCAGAAGAAAAACCTTCTCTGTGTTTTCACCACAGGTCGACTGATGAAGGTAAATTTTAACTTTTGTATGTCTGAAGACAATTTGTAGAATTTCCAACTGTCCAACTGTTAAGCATGGGGGTGGATGGATGGTTTATATTGTGGCAAGTGACACAGGCAATATTGTACTGGTAGAGGTAAAAATGGATTTAAGTAAATGACAGAAAACATTACATTACATTACATTTGGCAGACGCTTTTGTCCAAAGCGACTTATAATATTGAAGTGCAAATAATAGAAGAGGTTAAGTACAAAAATAATAGAAGTTAAAAATAAAGCATCTATAGATAGGGCCTTAAGGAGGTCAGAGGGAAATAATGGGATAGAGGAGTAGAGAAGAGGAAGAAGGAGATGAGGTTAGAATTAGTTAGTTTGTTAGAGGTGTTAGGAGAGTAAGTGCTCTTTGAAGAGCTCTGTCTTCAGGAGTTTCTTAAAGATAGCGAGAGATTCTCCTGATCTGGTAGTGGAAGGTAGTTTGTTCCACCATTGGGGAACTCTGTATGAGAACAGTCTGGATTGCTTGTGAGTGTTTGGCAAAGCGAGGCGACGTTCATTGGAGGAGCGCAGCGGCCGGGAGGTAGCGTAGGCCTTCAGGAGCGAGTGCAGGTAGGAAGGAGCCTGTACTGTCATCACCTTGTAGGCGATTGTAAGCGCTTTGAATTTGATGCGAGCAGCAACCGGTAGCCAGTGGAGCTCAATGAGCAGCGGAGTGACATGTGCCCGTTTTGGTTGGTTGAAGACCAAATGTGCTGCTGCGTTCTGGATCATCTGTAGTGGTTTTACTACACAGGCCGGGAGGCCAGTTAGTACGGCATTGCAGTAGTCGAGGTGTGAGATTACCACAGCTTTTACCAGGAGTTGGGTGGCCTGTTGCATCAGAAACGGTCGAATTTTTCCGATGTTGTAAAGCGCAAAGCGGCAGGATCGAGCAACTGAGGCCACATGGTGCATGAAGAGAAGCTGGTCATCAACCATGACACCCAGGTTCCTAGCAACCTTTGTCGGTGAGAGAGAGAGAGAGTCGATGGTTATGGCAAAGTTGTGTTGAATAGAAGGTTTTGCTGGTATGACCAGAAGTTCAGTCTTTGAGAGGTTTAGTTGGAGGTGATGTTCCTTCATCCATGCGGATATGTCTGAGAGACACTGTGATATTCGTGCAGAGATTGAGTGATCATCTGGTGAGAACGACAGGTATAGCTGAGTGTCGTCGGCAAAGCAGTGGTAGGAAAAAACATGTGAGCGGATAACCCGACCTAGAGAGGTGGTGTATATTGAGAAGAGGTCCCAGTACCGAACCCTGGGGAACCCCAGTGGGTAACGAGTGGGCTGGGGACAGCCGTCCTTGCCATGACACCCTGAACGAGCGCCCAGTGAGGTACGATCTGAACCATGACAGCGCATTGTCTGAGATCCCCATGTTCGAGAGTGTAGTTAGGAGGAAGTCATGGTTGATTGTGTCGAAAGCAGCCGAGAGGTTCAGCAGAATGAGCACTGAGGACTGTCCTGCAGCTCTTGCAGTTTTTAACGCTTCTGTCACAGACAACAGAGCCATCTCAGTAGAGTGCCCTTTCTTGAAACCAGATTGGTTCTGGTCCAGGAGGTCATTTTGGGTGAGGAAGCCAGAGACTTGATTGAGAGCTGCTCTTTCTAATGTTTTAGAAAGAAAAGGCAGTAGTGAGACCGGTCTGTAGTTATCAACCTGGGCAGGGTTGAGAGAAGGCTTTTTAAGCAGTGGTGTGACCTGTGCTTGTTTAAAAGCAGTCGGGAACACACCAGATGTTAAAGAGGCATTGATCGTGTGAGTAATAGCCGGAATGATTGCAGGTGCAATGGTTTGCAGAAGGTCTGAAGGAATCGGGTCAAGTGGAGGCGTAGTAGGACGGCTACGCGTTAGGAGAGCCAGTGTCTCGTTCTCGGTGAGAGGAGCGAACGAGGAGAAAGCGACGCCTTCGGTAGAGGGATACCGGGCAGCAGAGCATGATGTAGGACTGCTACATGTCGCATCAGTAAACTGTCTGCTGATAGCTGCCACTTTCCCAGTAAAGAATGAGGCAAGAGCTTCAGCCGTAAGGCAGGTAGCCTGAGGAGGAGGTGGAGGGTTGAGTAGTGTTTTGAATGTAGCAAATAGTTTCCGGGAGTCTGTGAGGGAGCTGATTTTTTTGTGATAGAATTCAGCTTTAGCAGCAGTGAGGCTGGCTGAAAAAGAAGCCAGGAGCAGTTGGTAGTTTTTTAGGTCTGTCTGGTTTTGCTTTTTTTGCCCTTTTCTTTCAGCAGCTCTGAGTTTGGAGCGTAGTTCCCTGAGCGTGTCATTTTTGACCCATGGCTGCGGTTTGCTTGGTTTAACGGCTCGAGATGTTTGTGGACAGAGGTCGTCCAAACAGGAGCTTAATGTGGAGCAAAGAGTATCAGTGGCATCATTAACATTGAGTGATGAAAATGAGCCTAGTGGAGGCATATTGTCAGTCACCAGCGAGGAGTACTGGTCTGCTGGGAGATCTCGAAGATTTCGGCGGAACGAGACCATAGTAGGAGTAGCTGTGGGTTTTTTCGAAATGCGAACGTTGAGTTGCATGAAGAAGTGGTCTGAGAGGTGTAGAGGAGTGACAGTTAAAGAGTCGGTGTCACAGTTACGAGTGAAGATCAGGTCTAGATGTTTGCCAGCTTTATGTGTTGGGGGGCTGGGGACCTGCTCCAGATCGAAAGACTGCATGAAGGATGAGAAGTCTGTGAAGCTGGTACTGTCATGATGGATGTTCATATCCCCTAGAATGAGCATGGGGCAATCTTGCTCGGGGATAGAAGACAGTAGCATGTCAAGTTCATGTGTGAACTCGCCCATTTGTCCAGGAGGACGGTAGATGACAACGACTGTAAGTTTTGATGGAGTATTAACCAGTGTGGCATGATACTCGAACGAGTTGTAGGAGTTTGCATGTAATAGTGGAGTGTATTTTAAGCCATTCGCGAGCAATAGGCCAGTTCCACCTCCTCGTCCTGAGAGACGAGAAGTATGGGTAAAGGAGAAGTATGGGTAAAGGAAAACATCAATTACCAGCAGAGTCTGAGGAACATATGCACAAGGCAATATGAATTCAAGGATCATTTGAGGAATGTCATATTTATTAGGGTCATCGGGGTGAATTTGAGGAATTAAAAGGTCACACTGCCTACCTCCTCTCCAGCATCTGCTGCAGCATGTCCTGCCCCTCTTCCGTTGGCTCGACCCCCACCTGCTCATCACACACGTTGCGCAGCTCGCTGGAAGGATATGACTTCATCGACTGACATCTCCGTCTCTGCTCCCCCGCACGTGTTAACACGCTGGTTTTCTAGAGGACAGACCATATATGTGCATATGCTGTGTTACAAGAAACGTCGGATGTCGGACATGTCCTTTTATTATTTGTATTAGGGCTGAAGACATCATAAACGAGGAGACTGATCACCACTAAGCCACTGTGTACAATATTTTTGTCCTTTTTAAAAAATTATAATATTAATGGGGAAAATAAAATATGAGGCACACCCCTTTTGCCGATTATGCAGCAAGTAGAGCTTGGCGATTAATCGATTTTATCGTTTAATTCGAATTTACACGATGTGTTTTTCTGAAAATCGATTTTCTCTGAGTTTTATTTTCACCACCGATGCTCCCCTAAGCTTAGCCCCGCCCCTCTCTCCTGCGCGCAGCCCCGCCCCTCTCTCCATCCCTGTCATAGCATGTCACTCACCTCGTCCACAGTGTCTCCCTCTTTGTAAAAAGCTATTCAACAATTTGTCTATAATAGGTTTGAAAATGAAGAAAACTTAAGAAAGCTAAAAAAATAAATAAATAAATAATAAAATAAAAAACTGCTCTTATAATAACATTTAACAACACAAACTTTTAACAAAAACTGATTTATGTAATTTACGTAAAAATAAAGTTATTTTGAGACGTGACTGCCTATTTAAAAAGCAACAGAAGTTTATTTGCATCATTTCTAACATATTTAGAGTGTTTTTTACTCACTTTTTTCTCTCTCACAATGTTAATCCTTCACAGCTTCAAAAACATGTATTATGCAAATTAGGCAATGGCATCACTTAGCGACTTCTAGCGACTTTTAGGAGATTTTCTCATAGGGGGAAAAAAACGATTTAAATCGAAAATTGGATTTTTTTTTTAAATCGAAGATTTTTTTTTTTGGGCCATATCGCCCAGCTCTAGCAGCAAGCATAAAAGGTTTGATAAGCCCCTCCTCAGTGTCGGTTGATCTGTGTAGGTGTTTTACCCATTACAAGAGGAAAACTAGGTTTTCTGCGCATTATTGTGCCAAAAAGCACAAACTATTCATGAGGTTTTTTTTCCCATTTACACCAAAACATTATGATCATTAAAAGCTGCATTGTTATGACATTAGATAAACATCTTGGTCCAGGTAAATGAGTTTGTTTATTGCTAAATTTGTGTTGTAATCCACAAAACTGAATTATAAACTGAAAAACATTATCTTAAATACATGCATAAAAAAACATAACATAAATGTCAAACGACATACACTGGCTGATGTACTGCATCTGGAACCAGTGATTGTTTTTATATGATTTTTACTGAACTTTTCCTTTAAATGTCTGTGTAATAATTTTAAAACAGCAATAACCCTTTAAAAATAATGGACTAAGTAGTTGTACCAAGTAAACTACTAATAAGTTGCTAAGTAATTTACACTAGTTAGTTAACAGTAAGCCTTAAGATTATAATAACTTAAGTTTTGGAAATTTAGGACACAGACCCAGGCCACTAAATCCTGAAATTCCACATTCAATCAATTAACTATTGTTAAAACATGAAAAGCTTTTATACCAGTGAAAGTTGCATTCAGTTTGGGATAAAACACTTGAACTCTGATAACTCTGGATCACTGATTCCTGCACCAATGAAGTTCCAAGAGATTTTCAAACACAGAGCGCTGGCTCCATCTTGTGGACAGAATATGTAATGCTTAAATTCCTTTTTTTCTCTTAAATCTAAATATGTAGTTTTTAACTGGATATATGCTGTTAACAAGTGATGAAAAATCATTATTAATGCAACACATTTTCACTTTTTGGCAATGTGAATCTGTACAACTTAAAAAAATGGACCAAAAGAAATATTTTAAGTTCACTTTTATATAGAGAATAACATCTTATAAAATTAAATGTTAAAAAGGTCTCTTACCCCAAAATGTCTTGGGGAACACTGAAGAATTTCAGTATTTAAGAGGAAAATATGTATAAATATTACAGCTGATCACTGACAGACCAGATATATGTCAGCCCTCAGCCCCTTTTTTTTATTGTAAATTTAATATTAAAGACTACTTTAAATCTATACAGGAACACATGCAGAACTATTTTGTAAACTAAAGTGTTAAACAGACCAGAATATGTTTTATATGTTTTAGATTCTTCTAAGTACCACATTTAGCTTTGAGGACAGACCTACACACTCTTAGTATTTTAATCTCAGTGTCTTCATGAGGGAGAGTCACCTGGAATAGTTTTCTGTCAGTGTTGAAGGAGTTCCTGGAGGTGCTGAACAATAGTTGCTGCTTTTCCTGCACCTTATGCTCCAATCAGGGGATTGTAGAGACTAAATCCTTTTTTTCTGTTTACTATGTAATTCCATGTGTGCCTTAATTGTTTTCATGTCTTTTATATCAAATTACTGATGTAGAAAATAAATGAAACAAAATGACAAAAAAACAGAAAGAGAAGGTGTGTCCAAACTGGCACTGTAAATCTAGTGTTCACACAGTAGGAGGAAAGTAAGATGTAGCAGAAATGTAATCTGCTGATCAGGAGTGGAGGTTTGTACCTTGAACTTGATGTTGTTGCTGACGAGGATGTTGCCCTTCATGAACTCTTTCTCGTACTCGCGGTTCTCTGTGACCACGGGGAAGGCATGGTAGACTGTGGTCCTCAAGATGCTGACCAGAGACTGAATGCGGGTGTGAGGGTATACATATGTGAGGTTGGGCTCCATAATGTCACTGGCGGTCAGTCTGAGGGTTGAGGAAAAGACGTATATAAGAATTGTAAGTCATTTAATACAGTGCGTATTGATGGCATATTGTCATATGATGTCAGAAATGTATTCTTACTTGTCCATTTCTACTTCAGTCTCCCACTCCAGCAGCGGTACTCCTCTCAGATGGATGTGGATATCATAAATGCCTTTATTAAAGAAATCCCCCGTCCATTTAGCCACCTGATAAAAAACAAAGTCTCTTAGAATATGCATGCAAAATAATAAATCAGGTTGTAATACAAATATCAATAACAAAACCAAATCAGGGATCCAACTCTGTTTAGGAAAAAAAAATCCAGGACTTTTCAATGGATTTCACATATGACAAAATAAAGATGTAAAATGTTAATATGGTCTGATTTCGCTGCCTGGTGAGTTTAGCCCAAAATAAGACCATCACAGAACCTACAGGTACACTTGGTTTAATTGTTAAAGCTCCACTAGGTAGGATTGAGATTTTGTGCTTGTGGGCTCGGTCTCTTTCCAGATTCTGCCAGAGTGTCTGTATGTTAGTTTGTAAAGAATGAACCAGTAGTCCTTGTAGAACTGTTAGAACTAAAGGCCGGAAAGCAGGTCGCAGTTCTCCCGAGCGTTGGTCGCGGCCACCTCGGAAAACTTACAGAGTCTGCCAGCATCATGTCTAATATGCTAGGTGTGGGCTAGAGAAGGGTATAAACCCTGAGGATTGAGCTTAAGAGCTCAATTTGATACCTCTCAAACTTCAAACAGCTGAAAGAATTCTGCATGGAGGAGTGGGAAAAGTTTTCGCCTAGTAGATGTTTGATATTGGCAGACAGTTAGAGGAAATGTTTAACTGATGTTATTTCTGGCAAAAGGAGAAATTCCAACCTAACCTTTAATAACTAGGAACTGTTCTCTTTTTTCCATTGTTTTTGCACAGGTGGTGCAAGTTATACATATTTGGTTTGGAAAAGGATCAAATATTGATATGTCCAAATCCATTATGTAGAAAACAATAATGTATTTTTTCCCAAATGATTGTATGCATGAGATTTTTCTTTTAAATTGTATCACATATATCAATAATAGATATATGTATAGTGTATGTATAGAGTTGTTACAGACCCTTTTCCTACAATACCAGCTTTTGCTGGGACCCTGAGCAACCATGGCACTGCCATTGGTGCTGATATAGGAGATGTAAACATGGCGATATCAGAACAGCCAACTCAGTCTTCATCTCCTTATTTATGGATTGTTAAAAAACATAAAAATCTCAGAAATAGAACTAAAGATAAAAGACTGGGGGACAAAAGTGAATGCACTTCTTTTATTAGACATGCTAAAACCAGTCATCACTTTCTGGTAAAAGTGCTGACCTACCATCAGTGTAATCATGATGGGAAGGCCATAGGTGATCTCATTGGTCGATTCTATGAGGATGACTGTCAGGCTGATGGTCATGCGCACCACACCTCCCAGGAAAGCAGCCGCTCCAATCAGAGCGAAGGTCCCAGAATAGATATGCATGCCCAGATTCCTGAAGCATAAAGGAACAGTGGGTTCACTGATTAATATCTAACAAAGGTAAACATACAAAGGTTTTCTATCACCACGAAAAAGTAGGGCAGCAGATACTACATGGATAGTGCGTAATGTCATCTTAACCTTGCCAAAATAAACAATGCACATCGTAAAACTAGCGTGCCAGTCAGAAAGTGCACAAACAATAAAACTGAATAAAACTCTTATCATCTGTATTAGTCTTTACTGAGGTTAATGAGTACAGCTAGAGCTATTAAACATCTTAAACCAGTCATTATCCTTTACATCAGGTTGTTAAATAAGGTCACTGACTATAGGGTTGAACCTAATGCACCTAAAACAAAATAGGTCATTAATTCATTACCATATTACTATTATTATCATTATTAACACAGTGTAATTGGATTAACAAAGAACTTTAGTATTTGGTTGTATTGATAAGACTAAACTACTTAAAAACTGCTATGTAATGTGTACTGTGCAAACGTTTTAGGCATCTAAGCACATTATTTAAAAACATGTATCTTTTCAAAAAGTGTTTTACAGCATGTTAAACATCCAGATTACATTAACACATTGTTGCAGTCCAATAAAAAAACTAAAAAGCTCCAAAACTTGAGATACTTAAATACATAGTTTGAATACACACAAAGTGTCCCTTACACTCTTAAAATTGAATGGATGAATGGACCAATAGAAATTCTCCAAAATAACCAGAAATAAACTAAAATATAGCCGCAAGCGGCAATCATCGGGTTCAAGCACCAACTTGCACAATGGTGCCTACTGGAGCATTGAATGGTGATGTGTAAGAAGGTCTAATATGATTGGAGATGCCCTGTCACATTTAGAAATTATCAAGTTTTTCACCTGTTATTAATGTTGAGCAGAGGCCTTTCAACCTGATCAGTGCTTAAATTCACATGTAAATCTAGTGAACTTTGTAGGATATTCATTAAGTGAGTTAGAACTAGTCAAAAGGTGTCTACATGTTATTGGTATTGATCAGGTGGCTTCAACCAGAATGTTCACAAAGTGGTATTCAGATTGACCTTTGAACCTTTGCAGAACAAGCTGAAATGTTTGACCAAACAAGTTTAAATTAACACAAAGGAGTGAATGTTCTGATATGACATGTAATTACGAAGTTATTATAAATCTAGTTCTGAATTAAATGGCGCTTCATCAAGCACCAACTAGCACAATGGTGCCTACTAGAGCATAGGATGGTGATGTGTAAGAAGGTCTAACACAATTGGAGACATTCTGTCACATTTAAAATGATCAAAAGTCTTTCACCTGTTATTAATGTTGAGAAGAGGCACAAAGGAGTGAATGTTCTGATATGACATGTAATGTCAAGTTATTCTTAATCTAGTTCTGTATTAAATGGCGCTTCATCAGAGTGATATTGTACAGAGGTCTTTAACATTGTGAGATTACAGCAAATACTGCAGAGTTACAGCAATTTAGGTTAGAAATTCCAAGGACGCACAGATTGCTTGATGCCTGGAGAGTATTGTATGTGAAATTTTCACAAATGTTTTTAATGAACATTTACCTAGAGACTCTACAGTGTGCAGCAAGACTGAAATGGAGGTGATAGGCCAAATATCCAGAGAGTAGTTTCAATATAGCTATTTTCAAACAATTAGCAATTATGAATGAACAAAGCACTTTTTAAACATAGTTGTATTGAGAAATTTGTCAGAGCCACTGTACTAAATATGGCAAAAACAATTAGATGTCAAAATAGTACAGCATGATTGACATATACTCGTTTTTTTGGAACAGCGCCCCCCAGTGGGCGGATTGTTTCAGCACTTTGCAGGTCACTACAGTGTCTCCACCTGAACATAACTGCCAAATATCATCCAGATTGGGCAACATTCAGCCTGCCAAAATGTCTGCTGAATGCTGATTGGCTGATGGTGTTCAGCCATGTTGATTGATTAAGTTGCCCTTTGAACATCCTTTAGAGGCTGTATGATAGATTCTGCATGCAAAGTTTCAACTTGCTAGGTTGCACGGTTGCTGAGAAACAGTGCTCCAAATTTACCTCTTGAAGTGAATGGGGCATATATCCGGAAGGACTAATTTGCATATGGCGGCCATATTGTTTACATATTTCAACTTTTTCTTAATGAATATTGAAGCGCATGCTCTCACGAGTGTTTTGATACCAAACATGCCAGGATTGGTCAAAATTCCTAGGACTAGTTTGCAAAAGTAGGTTTTGCATATTATGCAAATTAGCACAAAATCTATATAGACGGAAGTGCATGGTCCAAATTGGAAAGTTGTTGGTATTGACCCAAGGAATCAATCAAAAAAAGAATTTTGAATGTAGGTCTTATGGTTTTTGAGTTATTGAGAAAATTGTGAAAAATGAATTTCCTTGTTTATAGCGCCACCACTTGACCAATCGGTGCCATTTTTGTTGTCCACCGAGATGCACTGATCCTACATCTACCTACCAAGTTTCATTTCTCTATGACTTACGGTTTAGGCTGCACAACTGTTTTTACAGGAAAAAAAGAATAATAATAATAATAATAAATATAGCCGCAAGCGGCGATTTACGGGGTTCGAGCGTTACAGGCAAAGAGACCCCTGGAGGCCAGTTAGGCTTAAAACATGTTGCCGGTTGACCTGCATCGCCAAACTGGATGAGGATGACCAGCATGACCGTGAAGACCAAGCTAGATTACCAGCATGACTAATCTGGATGACAAACTTGTTGACCATATTGACCAAGCTGGAAGACCATAATGACCAAACTGGATGACCAGCATGGCAAAGGTGGTTGGCCAGTATGACCAAGCTGGAAGACCACCATTACTATGAGGACAAAGCTGAATGACCAGCAGGACCATAATGACCAATGTGAATGGCCAGCATGACCAAGCTGGATGGCCAGCATAACCAAGCTGGGTGACCAGCGTGACCATAAAGACCATAATGGCAATGCTAGATGAGTGGTGTGAGTAAACTAGTTGAAAAGCATTGATAAATTGAGCTGTAGTGTTCATCAGGTTTTATGTGGTGTCTTACTGCACTCTAGTGCGCATTTGGTGAAACAAATTCAGTTCTTAAATTGAAAAAACACAAGGCATAAAAAGGGCATATAAATAACCCGTATATAGTATATAAGTTTTGACCTGATTAACATTCCGCCTGTTAAAAGCTTGCTGGAATGTGATTGGCTAATAGTGACCACAAAAGTGTCCATATCAAATTTTCATTTGGTGTACCATTAGTGCATGGGCCATAGATGATAATTGGCTAGGATGACCTTGATAGCTTGTATGGTTCTAGAGAAACAGCTATCGAGCATTGGCCCTGCCCCCTGGGGGGGTGTATGTCTACTTAAACTGACAGGGTATCTGAGAATCATGTAATGATCAAAGGACTGAAGTGGTATTAGTGTCAGGTTAAGCATTCAAAAGTTATAAGTGTTAAAGACATTTTACTGCACCATGGTAGAACTCATTTGCATATGGCGGCCATATTGTTTATAAATGTAAAGATTTTTTTAATAATTATTGAGGAGTAAGCTCTGCTGAACTGTTTGACACCAAACATGTCATGATTGGACAAGGATCCAAGGACAAGATCTCAAAAGTAGGTTTTGCATATTATGCAAATTTAAAAAAAAATTAATTGGGTGGAGCATAAACAAGAATGACCCAGGCAGCTGACCAGCATGAACAAGAAGGATAAATATGTTCAATTAAGCAAGACAAGCAAGATTAAATAAGTTCAGCAGAGCTTTTATTTAGAATAATTCAACTGTAACTGTTTCACCAAATGACCACCAGAGCGCAGCAAGAGACCACATATAACCTGCTGGAAATCTATCACTCTATAAGTAAGACAGAACATTCCCTATCAGTGTGTTTCTATTTATTAAAAAGAGAAGAAAAGTCCGATTGGGCTCCAAATTGGTACTCATGATCAAGTGGTCTGTATATACATGTATGTAAATTTGTGTGTTGATAGGGTCAAAGGTTCCTGACTTCTGACCATTTAGGTTTGAAAAAAGTGATAATACAGGCTTATGGCCTACAAAATGGCTGTTGCTCTTTGGCCATATTAGAGGCAAAAAATATCTGATTTGGCTCAAAATTTGCAATCAGGATCACAATATCAGTCTATATATGTATGTCAATTTCTGTGTCAATAGGGTCAAAGCTTCCTGACTTCTGTCCATTTAGATTTGAAAAAAGCGATAATACAGGCTTGAGGCCTACAAAATCGCTGTAGTTTTCCAGCCGTTGTAGAGGCAAAACATGTCCGATTTGGCTGAAAATTTGCAATCAAGATCAGATTATCAGTCTATATATGTGTATAAATTTGTGTGTTGATAGGGTGAAAGGTTCCTGTCTTCTGTCCATTTAGGTTGGAAAATAGCGATAAATAGAATAAATTGAAAATAGTTATTTTTTCACTGTAGAGCCTACTGAAGACTTATTTGGCTCATACTTGGCACATGTACTTCAAATGTCATTGTTAATTAGTAGCTTCAACAGTTTTGGCATGTTTTAAACTTTGACAGAGTTTTGGCCAAATAACTCTGAAAAGGCTTTCACGTACATGTTTGATCAAGGTTTATGGGCTTCAAATAGTTAAAATATCAAGATTTTTTTGATAATTATTTACCTACAGGGTCTCAGGATTGCATCAAGACCAAATTTGTTTTGATTGATTAAGGACTTAAAGACAAGTTCGAAAAGAGCAATTTTTACTCTTTTGGCCACTGATGAAAATCTTTGCATTTTTGGTAAACATATGTAATTACAAAGTTGTAAAGGCTACAGCAAAGTATACAACTAAAAAAGAATAACAAGCCTAGGCCACTTGTACCTTTAGATATAACTGATTTTCTGCTATAGCGCCCCCTTGAGGTCAATCAACGTCATATTTTAATGGATGATAGAAGGCCCTGAGGTACATGTAGGGTATAAGTATCGTCCTGATTGGTCATTGTTTAGCCTGTCAAAAGCTTGCTGGAATCTGATTGGCTAATAACGATTGCAAAAATTTGCATATCAAATTTTCCTTCTGTAAAACATTAGGACATAGGCCATAGATGATACATGCCAAAGGAGAGCTTCATAGCTTGTACGGTTCCTGAGAAACAGATTTTTAGCTTTGGCCCCGCCCCCTGGGGGCGTATGTCTACACAGATTGACGGGCTACCTCAGAATCATGTTGGCATCAAAGTTGTAAAGTGGCATTAGTGTAGGTTTAAGCATTCAAAAGTTACAGCTGTTAGAGTAAATTTGGGTGTGCCACGGTAAGATTAATTTGCATATGGCGGCCATATTGTTTAAAAATTTCTCAATTTTTTTGATAATTATTGAGGTTGGGACTCTGCTGAGTTGTTTGACACTAAATATGACAGGATTGGTCAATGACCCTAGGACAAGTTCTCAAAAGTAGGTTTTGCATATTATGCTAAATAGCAAAAAATCTAAGTGGGCGGAGCTTAGTAGTTCTATTGACCTTTTTGATTTGCCATTAACCAAGGAATCATATAATGCAAGAATTTTTGCTCTACCTATCAGGGCGTAGGAGTTACGAGGCCAAACGCGTTGACCTTCGCCATAGCGCCCCCTTGAGGCCGATCGGGCTCATCTTTTGAATCTGAGTAGCGGTGAGAAGTACTACCATATGACCAAGTCTCAGCCCTGTAGGCCTTACGGTTTCTTCTGCCCAATCACTTCTATGGCAGAAAAAGAATAAGAACTATAATAATAATAATAATAATAATAATAATAATAATAATAATAATAATAATCAGAACAATTACAATAGGGTTTCTAGCACTACGTGCTCGAACCCCTAATAATAATAATAAGAAGAAAAATCTTAGCAAAAACAATAGGGTTCTACGCACCTTCGGTGCTTGAACCCTAATTAAAGATACTTGTTTTTCATTGGACAGCGACGAGATCTAAAAATAAACATAATTTAAAAAAAACAAAAAAAAAAACAAAAAAAAACCCAACAATTTTAAAGAAAGTAGTTGAGATTTATAAGATACTTTCAAAAACAAAGCTTGGATCTAGATTTCTCCTGGACCACCTCCAACCAATGTGCAGATTAGTTTAGTTCTACCACCAACTCACCTGATTTAACATAATTAAACACTAATTTACCTAATTATGTGTTAATATGATAAGAAAAAAACACTAGAATCCAATTAGGAGAGATCTGAACATGTCTTGATGAACACACTGATGAAAAAACACTACTTTTGCGTTAATTTTATTTGTTTTATATGATATAATATAATTATATATGTTTTCCTAAGGAGAAAAAAAACTTTTTAAATACTTTTTTTTATTTGCTCAACTGTATACTGTAAACTGTATCTTCTGTATATACTAGTGTGTAATCTGTTTATTTTTAGTATATATAAGCATCCTCTTACACACTTACATTTTAAGGACGTTGGCCACTAGGCGTCCAAGCGATGCTCCACAGAGCAGTGAAGGGACGAAGAGTCCACTGGGGACAGAGACGCCATACGTCCAACAGCTCAGCAAAAAGTACAGCACAAAGAAGAGTGACAGGGTGACCGGACTGAAGGTTGCTGGAAAGAAAAGGGATTGTAATTAGAAATTATGACTAAAAATGATAAATAAAAAGCCCCCTCCTAAAATCAGGGAAATATTCACCACTAAAATGACAAACAATAAAACTACAACAAGTAAAACCTACACCCATTAAACAAAAGAGGATTTTTCTGGTTGATGTCGAGCTCAAACATCGTTCTCACCATCTTGGTGGAAGAGCTGATGTATTGCAATCTCCTGAGGGTTGAAGAAAAGTGTTGCCATGTCGTTGTAAGTCTTATTGGAGCAGAAGAACTGTCGTATGGATGAGTTCACGTCCTCGTTCGCAGACACCTACAAAACACAAAACTGCTGTAAACAAACTGTACTTAAGTAATGTCCTTCTCCAAGTTGTACGTAAATCATTGAGATGAATCGTTTTCCGGAAATGCGCCGCTGTACTGTGATTAAGTGCAAATCCACTTCACTGATGTTCTCAGAAAAGCCATTTTAATTATAATGATATTTGCTTTCAGAGTTAGAGATAAATAGAAAAAGTGCTGGAATGTGCAAAAATAACAGGAGATTACAGTTCATTAAGCCTGGGTGAGTCATTCTGATAATGGAATCTATTTAATGACTCATAATCCTAAGAAGAATACACCTTGTCAAAAAAGCATCAAGGACAAAACTCAAATCTGAACCTTTTTAAAGTGTGAAAAAAGTACAGACAGAAGTAAGAAAAAGTAAGAGACTCAAGAGGGTAGGAGTATACCAGATGAAAATCTTGGTCTACAAGGTTACAAAAAAACATATGGGCCATTTGCTTGCTGTAACTTTTTTTTTTTTTGTATTTACCTATGCAAAACATGCTCTGGTCAAACGCAATCAGTTTAACTTAATGTTTTTACAAGGTTTCTAATCCGAAGATGATTACAAAACTCCTGTGACATTTAAAAAGCATGTTTAAAAGCAAGTCCACTAATTCCTTTGCTTTTCTCTTTAAAAAAAGTCTTTATTTTAAATAAATGGTTGACTGCATGTTCAGATAATTGATATTTATAAGACGGGTACGGTAACAAGACTGAGTGAAATCCAGGGACACAACTAAAATGTGTTTTTTTAACTTAAATATTATGGATTTATTATGAAAAATATATATTTTTAAAGCATAGATGGGATTTGGAGTCACACAACAACAACAAGGATTTTAATAATTATATTTCATGGTAAAGTTTATAGTTAGAGAGTGTGGACAGATAACAAATGCTATTTTTTCAGTGTTCTAAGTAGTTCTAACTCTGGTCTTTTTTTACTGGGCGGTCCTGATGAGAGCCAGTTATCATCATAATGTTTGGTGGTCTTTACAACTTGCACTTTAGGATACTTTCAAAGATCTTTAAATTGTTCGGATTGACTGACTTTAGTTAAGTAGTTTAGTAGTTCTTGCCATAATATGGATTTGAACATTACTTAACTAAGGCACAACTGATGCTCTCAAACACATTAAGAGGACAAGAAATTAACTAAAGTAATTAACTCCATTTACTTAAAGCCATTCCAGGTGACTACCTCATAAATCTGACTGAGAAAATTCCTAGATGCATTCACACCTAAGAGTAGGGTGTCCGATTCTTCTTGGGCTCAAGCTGAAGGGGGATGCATTATGGGGTATGGGCCCAGTCACTAGTAAGATGGTGGCACAAGCGTTAAAAATGACAATAATCACTATATCACCATAGTTAAATGTGTAATTTTAATGTTTTATGGCCATTTGATTTGTATTTTTTTCCCCCGACATTTTACCACCAAAAAAAAAAAATGCTAGTAGTATATCTCTATAGCTAGCTAGCTAGCTACCTAGCTAATCTTCCCATTCCACATAATATATGGTGCAACAGCAGTTACCAAGGCTGCTGAATTAAGGTGAAAATAATCAAATGAGATGCTAGAGAGTACCTAACTTCAACTCTCTAGCACAGAGAAATTTAATGGACAATTAAAAGTAAAACTTAACCGCTCCTCTTCTATTACAACAGACTGGCAGGGTTGACCTGCAGAGCACCGCTAGCTAGTAGCCTGGTAATGAAGCAGTTTTCTTTCTTTTTTTTTTTATTTGCATTGGGGAAGGATTTGAGCCAATTTCCCTTATAACTCGTAGTTATAAGGGAAAGTATGACACTCAAAAACAAGGGGTAGGGGTAGAAATGAGAAATTGGATTGTGCCTTTCTCAGAAGTCTTTAACTTACTATTGCTGTTGTGTTGTTAGCAGTAGGGGAGGCCAAATCCCTGCACTCTCCTAAAGTCATGGAGGCCATGAACACCACCACAGATGTAACCATGCAGACCAGCAGGCTCTCCAAGACCCTGCCAGAAACAGTTAAAGATTGAGAAGTCAGGCACATTCAAACTTGGAAGAAATGTAACATTATTTCAATTACTTACAATCTTCTAAAACAAAAATATATAAACCATCAGCTCTAACAGGACAGCAGTGTAGTGGGAGTACCTGATGAATTTAGCTTTGGGATGGACGTTGCGCATGCGGTACTTGGCGAGCCGCTTGTTGATGCAGTTGAACATGGCGCCAAGCAGACCTCCAACCACACCCATCAGCACAAAGAAGGCCAGGTCCACCGCCGTCCACAAGTGACAGTTTTTATCCCCATCTGGACACTGCAGAGACATACAGTGCAGAAATTAGACCTTTCCTTCCACACAATAAAAGAGAAGCAATTGCACACAATTACAGTTATTCACAAAGAAATATTTTCTTAATTTGGTTGAACTTAACCTTAAACTCTCCAAAGTTGAGCAAGCCAGGGAGCTGAAACGAGCCCCACTTGTTGTAGTTGATTCCAGAGCGGAAGAAGTTGAGGGTAAAGGTGGCAGACATGGAGCAGAACAACTAAACAGAGACAAACAGAGGTATAAAAACGTATGCGTAATATGGTTTATCTTTAAACGTATGTGTAAAGGCTCATACATTAGTTCTTCACCTGAAACCACTTTTTTTTTTAAATAGACACTAAATCTTTTGTAGGTACTAAAATATTTACAATGTGGATACCAAATTATTTAAAACAGATAATGAATACAAATTATTATTGGAAATATTTTGAATCATTCACTATAGATACTCAACCTTTCTTTCGTATAATGAATCATTTATAATTGATACTGAAATATTAATTGCAGATACTGAATCATTTTTACAGCTACTGAAGAATTATAATGTAGAATACTCAACCGTTCTTTTGTTTAATGAATCATGTATAATAGCTACTAAAACATTTAGTGCAGATACTGAATCATTTAAAATAGCTACTTAAATGTTTAGTGTGATTACTGAATTATTGATAATAGTTACAAAATCTTTTAGTGTGGATACTGAATGATTTAAAACAGACAATGTATACTGAATCATTTTTGTAAATTTTGAATTATTTACTTTAGATACTTAACCTTTCTTTTATATAATGAATAATTTATAATAGCTACTGAAATATTAGGTGCAGATACTGAATCATTTTACAGATACTGAAAAATTAAGTGTGGATAGTGAATCATGTATAATAGCTACTGAAACATTTGGTGCAGATACTTAATCATTTATAATTGCTACTTATATTTTTAGTGTAATTACTGAATTATTTATAATGGTTACTTACATTTTTAGTGTGGATACTGAATTTATTTATAACCGCTACATAAACGTTTAATGTGGATACTGAATCATTTAAAACAGATAATCAAACAGAATATTTTTTGTAAATTTTGAATTCTTCACTTTAGATACTTAACCTTTCTTTTAGATAATGAATCATTTGTAATAGCTACTGAAATATTTAAAACATACTGAATCATTTATAAAAGCTACTGAAACAATCATTATTGTCGACTTTGAATTATTTATAATACATACTCAAACTTTCTTTTAGATAATTAATGAATCATTTATAATAGCTACTGAAACATTTAATGCAGATACTGAATAATGTATTATAGGTACTAAGATATTTAATGTAAATTCTGAATCATTTATTAAAGCCATTGCATAATTCAGTGTGGATACTGAATCCTTAATAATAGATACTAATCGTAGAATAATCAGTCGTACATTCTGAATCATTTACTGTGAGTACTGAATCTTTTTATATACTAAATTGTTTAGAATAGCTACTATAATATTTTATTCATCCAGAATCACTTACAAAATATAATGAACACAGATCTCTTAATTGTAAATACTGGACCATTGAAAGTACTGTAGATACCACATCAATTTTAGACACTAAATCATTTACAGCACTTAATAAACTTTTAAATTCTGATAATAATTGGTCTTGAAAGAAAAAGAGCCTAGGGTTTAATAGGTTAAATCCACTTATGATATTTGTGTAGTTGTAATCCTTCTCTCATCCCTATCCCTGAGTAATCATCTTGCTGCTGTTACTGTGCCTTTAAGACAGACAGAAGACCTCTTATCTGATTAACCTGTGAAAGTGGTCCACACAGAAACTTTTCTTCAGTGTGAATCGATGCGGTAAACTATCGTAGGCTGAACTAATATATATATCTGTGTCCATTATTCAAAAATTAACAAATGGGTTGATTTAAAACAAGTATTCTTCATGCATGCTTCATTTCGTCTTTTAAGTAGTAATAGTAGTCAGCATGGCCAAAGTGCAGAGGATAAACTGAGGAAGAGTTTTAGCATAAAAACGTTAGTATGTCTCAATAGTTAACTAGCTAGCTAAACTTCCTATTCCATCTAATATGGTGCAACAGCAGTGTTGTCCCATTCTGCTCACCACTTTCCACGTCAGGGCCTGGTTCCAGAAGGAAGATCCCTCCTCCAGACTGAAAAGGGTTCCCCCAATCGGAGCTCCGAAAGCTGCCGCTACTCCTGCTGCTGCTCCCGCAGACACAAAATCCCTCTTATCCCTGAGCACACACCACAATATAAATACAGAGATAGAAGGATGTGGGTAATTATAGCTAAATAGGAACAGCCAGCAGTGTTATTAAGCTTCAGCTAATTAATGTTTCAGTTAACACTCAGAAAACACAGACATAAACCGTCTGCACGCAGTTTAGGGTGTATAAAGTAATAGTTGGAACACCTTGTTTCATTCTGCATGCTCTTTCTTGTCTAAAGGTGTGTGTCAAATGATTAACAGACAGTTCTTACCTGTCACTACGGAAATAGGGAAACTGGAAGCGGATTTTCTTGAAAGTGATGCTCTGAAACTAAATGAAAACATAAAATTTCATGTTAATCTTCAATAGATTGGACAAATATTTAGTTACACAACAAACTGACCTACTGCATGTTGGGCAGGTTTCTCACACAGGAATTAGAATTAATCTAGTCCTGAACTTAAACTTACTTTTAATAGAGAATGTCCTTCAGGGGTGTGCCATATCATATCATATGCAAAAATAATGGACAAAAATTCTGACATAATAACATAAACTCCATATTGTGATACTGCAATATTAATGAA
This sequence comes from Astyanax mexicanus, assembly GCF_023375975.1. Lineage (NCBI taxonomy): Eukaryota > Metazoa > Chordata > Actinopteri > Characiformes > Acestrorhamphidae > Astyanax > Astyanax mexicanus. The sequence continues at coordinate 19,128,771 of NC_064419.1, read as the reverse complement.
AGCAGTCATTTTTGTATTTGCTTAGTTACTGTTTCCTGTATTTACTTTTAATTAATAAAAGTTTGTTTGCAGTTTACATGCACTAAATATGCTGCACTTTGGTTTTGTGTTAGATTTTTATTGTTACATCACATTATGTTTGCTATAAATGAGAAAATCTTATATTTATTTTTTTATATTTATTAAAATATAACTTTAATATTTCTTTTTTTTCAGTAGTATATTCATATTTTATTCTTATTTTAGGGCCATATTGCACACCCCTACTGTCCAAAGGGCACGTCACAAATCTATTTTTATTTGAATGATGTATTGTCCAAGAAATAATTGCAATAAAAGTTTAAATTGTAAATACATAAAAAAAAATAAAAACACTGCTTTAAATGAATAAATCTGATATACTGGCTTTTTCATGTTAATGGGCTTTTCTTACTAAAAAAACAAAAAACAAAAAAAAAAACTGTGCAATGTTGAGGATTTATGTGTACGATAAATCAATAATGTAAATATCATGTCAGGCCTACCATCTACTCAGAATGCTGTTTAGTCCAGGATTAGGCACAATCCCTGTCTAAACTCACCCTTAAAAAAACATTTTAACAAATACTTTATAAACCACATGAAACACATTTAATATACAGTCTCTTTTTCATTTATTTTTCGATTTATTTATTTATTTAACATATTTTCCCAAAAAGAATCTAGTAGTTAAAATGTGCGTCAAAAGCAACTGAGTAATCTTTTTTTTTTTCTCAAAAAATTGATACAATATTTTAACATTTACTTTCACTTAAGATTTTTTTTTTTCTCTAAAGTTTTTGCATGACAGGAACAAGACATTTAAAAACTGCCTGGACAAAAAAAGTTCACGCACTCTAATACTTAGTTGGACTGCATTTTTCTCTGATCACAGCATTTTGTCCACAATCTCTTCTACAATCTGATGTGATAATGTCACAACATTTATTTATTTACATAACATTGCTGACCTTAGACCTGACCTGATCAATCACCCACCCATTACCCTGGAACAGGGTGAATCTGGACTCAGAAGACCACATGACCTCTTACCATTGCATCAGAGTCCAATCTTTATGCTCCCTGAAGCATAAAGTTGTTTAATTACAAGTTATCACAGCTGTTTAATTTCAATCCTTTCTATTTGCACTATGCGTGTGGAAATGCTCTTACTTTCACTGTTAAACATTACCTTAAGTTCTAGTGTTTAGTGTTTTTCTACGATTTGATTTTACAAAACATTTAAGTGATCATCAGTTTTTTAGTTCACATTCCTTAGTGGGAGATGGTGTTTTCCCACAGTCCTATCACTGTTTATTAATGCAGTTTTTAACCCGTTTTACTAGTTTTAGCCATCAATCTTCTTACATGTTTTCACTGCTTAAAACATGCCAATAATTTGACACTCCTGGAACAGATGAACATCATTTTCATGACCACAGTTTGTTTAACAAGTAAGAAGCTACTCACTGTATCAGTTAGGGTTTAATAACTTGTTGCCAATTGATACATAATCACTCATGAAGTAATTATCCAATGGGAGGCTCTTATATGCTTGGCCAGGCAGTATATTACTTCTTGTATGTACATATTAATCACAGCAATATAAAGCCAAATATCAGTCAAATCTAATTAGTGGTTTCAAACAAAACTTATTTTATACAACATATAAAACATATTTAAACTAATCCCACTCTTTTTTTTAAGAAGGCCTAATTACATGTAGTGTAATTGATACCTGGGGTAGTCCAGCTCCCACAATCGCTCCACTGTGGATCATCGGCCCTTCTTTCCCCACAAACAGACCTAAAACGGACAACATGCATGACTTGATTCACAACGGTAGAATTCTGAAATCTTGCAGGCCATTAATAAAAAGTACTATGCTAGGGCTAATACCTTGTTAACACATGGTAGCCTAATGTGACCAGTACCTAGATTTTAGCATTGCCATCATTTACAATTGGCCTTGCTCTCTCTGGGTGGGTAGATGGCGCTCTCTCCACACATCACTTCAAAGGTTGATGTCGATCAGCCCAAGGCATCTGTGAGCTAATGTATGGGAACTGAGTTGCTGCACTTTCCTCCGAGTGCACTGTGATGCTACTGGGCAATGCTGCATTAGCAGCAGTTCGAAAAGAGGCGGTGGCTGACTTCACATGTATCGGAGGAAGCATGTGCTAGTCTTCCCGCTCCTGGTGTTGAGGCATCGCTAGTGATAGGGGGAGTCCTAATGAGTGAGTTTTAAGTGGTATGGCCTTATCCAGATATAATCCTGATACTCAAGTTGCTTGAAGTAACCAGGATCTAAGAGACAGTTGAGTGGATCATCCCAAGAACATTTTTTACCAAACTCAAGGTTTAAGGCTTGCTGATATTAACTACACATTAATTCATTACCGCCAGCAACAGCAAACAGGACCCCGACAGCTTTGCAGAGAAAGGTTCGAAGCCGCACGATTCCTGGAATCTTCACTCCGTTTAGGTAACTTTTAATCTCTGGTATGCCTGATCCAGCAGCCACAGGCTGCAATCACACAGGGAAACAAAACACAAAGTTACAGCAGTGGAAATCTGAGCTTTGGCAAACATTGTAACTGCTTTAGTGTGTTCTCTAAGATACCAAAACATCCAGTGAGTGCTGTACATGATCAGATTATTAGACATAATACCATCTGGTAAGAGTCTTAGACACAGTACTTAAGGTACTTAGATGTTGCTACTCTCTGAATGTGTGTGTAGTCAATAAATATATCATATGTTGTTACCTCAATCAGAACCAGAATACTGGCAATGAATACGAAGGCCATATTGAAAGCTAGAAGCTCAACCAAGGACAAGGCAAGGCATCCATTTTCACTGCACTCTTCCACAGCTAGACAGGACAAGTTAAGGACATTTGATGAGTCAAACTAACATAACTGGGCAAGGTTAATGGATAACATACTTACTATAAAAATCACAACATGTGCTTGTAATATGCTAAGTTTGCAAAGGATACATTGTCCAACCAGTCTGAACTTCAGCTGGGTGAAGAGTCGCACAAAGAAATCCACAAAGACGCCAATCTGAAAATATATTACCAAAAATACTGAATTTAACATTTGGAACATGTTTATTTTATGAATATTTATTTATAAATATTTTATGAAAACTTAAAAAAAAAAAAAAAAAAAAAAAAAAAGTCACAAGCTACATATTATTGTATTCATACATTTTTCCATAGGTTTATGGAAAAAAAAAATAATAATAAAAAAATAAATTGCCCTAATTTAATGTCATGTCCACATGTCCATTTTCCAAATGCTCATTAACCCGATAGTACTCTATGTAAGAATGTAATAATTGACCTCTGTTCTGATTTAAACTTCAACTGGGCTGAAAACCTTAAAATCAAATCTGAAACATAAACTATTATTAAAACGATAAACACTGAAAGTTTATGATACTAAGGGCCTTTTAATAGCAAATTAATTATGAACAATTAAGATGATTCAGACGACCAGTGAGCACCCAATCTCAGTTTATACATTTATAGGCTACATATACACACTAGTTGTATACTTATTCATACCAAGCCTGTAGATACTCCAATGGCAAACACCAACATCCACTTGACAGCTTCATACTTCTTGGCTTTCTAGAAGTGAAAATAAGAATTATAAAACATAAAACAAAGCAAGCCAAATAGTTTGCTGGGAAAAGCAGCAGTGCTTATGAATAGAACGTAGAGTAGTAGTGGTATTATCTGATACTTTACCTTATTGTCCAGCCCCTCCAGCACCTCCACATAGGGCTCATTAATACACCTGTCATAATCCAAACTCTATGAAGAAAAGGTTAAAAAAAAAAAATTAAGTCAGTCAAAGCATGCTTTAGAGTTGTCTTTATATTATATATTTCAGCAATTAAGATATCATAATTTGTCTCACTTCCAGACATGTCAAGTAACTACGTACTTAACCTTCCTGTAACTTTCAATGTTTACTAACATATTTTATGCCTGGGGTCAATTTTACTCCAGCAATATTAACCTGCAGAAAATTATTATATGCTGCGCAAACCTTTTACATGTTTGCACTACCATTATTTTGTGTGAACTATTGATATCTTTGTAGGAACCATAACTTCCTCCACCATATAGGAAATCAAGGGTCTCCCCTCCCCTGTTGAAATCACACTACTACAGTTATATATTTTTTTGGAAGAACATACAATTGAATGTGATATTAGCGCACGGGAGTGAATACTGGAGTATTTATTTTTCAGACAACTTTTTACTTCTACTCCTTACATTTTCACGCAATTATCTATACTTTCTACTCCTATTTCATCTCAGCTGGTTCCAGATAAATTCTTAAGCTATCCAAATAAGTCTCTCCATCCAGACAGAGTGAATCTGATTGTGGTTGGATGAGAATTATAAGATATACCATTCCGACATCCTATTGGTTTATACACGATCCTTCCACATTTATACACGATATCCATGTTTCTTTCAGCTAAACAAACACTACTAAACTCTCACCTCAGACTTGTAGATTCTGTGCTTGGGCAGTTTCACCATATTAAAGCCCCAGAGTTCGCTCTATATCATAAAATCTGATGCGAACTGCGCCCGATTTGACCGGTGTTCTGTCCAGTTGTGCTACCTTGTCAAACTGTGCTCCCATAGTATATATTTAAGGTCTTGGTAAAACGCGGAATCCACCGGAGAGCCAATTCAAACCTAGAGTTACTTACACAAGATAGCTAATGCTAACTAGCTGGTGTAAACAAAGCTTTAAGCTCTTTAGCTGCAGCCCAGCTTTAGCTCTCACTGTGGTCGGCCCGAGCAAAGGTGGGCAAACCCTATTTGGGTTGACGTAGAGACAAGACTTTTTCTTACAAGCTACTGCAGACAATAGAGGTTGAAGAACATATTGTAGACCTATTGTATTTCACAAAGAACAAGAAAAAGTGGATTTTAGAGGAAGGAGCCCTTTAAACCCTAGTATCTATACTTCTACCTGAGAAGAGGTATTAAATGTAAATACTTCTGACATCTTTTCTCACCTCATAGTCTTTCCTTGGCAGTATCTCATCTTCATCTTCCCTGGTCTCCCCCAAAATGGTCTGATAAAAAAGTTAGAAAGAATGTGAAGGATAATGAGCTTCATTTTCATAATAATGGATAGGACAGACAGTATAATGGGTGATGTGTGGGGTGGTATTTTCAATAGGGGCAGCTGGTGAGTAAAGCAGATGGCCAATATTGATTGCTAACAAAAGGTCCACTCCTCCTGAATATGCATAAGGATACCTTGTCTGGTTTTAATGTTACTGTTTTAGAAATAATAAAAGAAAGCAGGGGTTTGAACCACAAAACGACATAGATAGTTAGCTAGGTTATCTAGCTTAACTACACCTGGTTGTATTTACATAAGTCACTGTTTTACTGTATTAACGACCTAGGGTTAACTAGCTAGTTAGCTTATATAGCTATCTGCTAGATAACTGATTATCATGCTGGGCTAATCCACACATAAACTAACTTCTAGAGCTTAAAGTAAACAGGCCTGCTATTTTTTTATACTATCATTCATACGCTACACCTGCACAAAGCCACTGTTTACTATTATCATCATTAGCTAGCCTAGTGCTAAGGTAACCCAGGTCCAGAAAGTAAAAATCCATCCCACGTTTTGCACTGCTGCAGCTTTGCCGCCCACGCAGTTGGTACAAAACCCTGGCATGGATTTTTACTCTCTGGAACTGGGTTACCCACACAGAGAGGGTGGAGCATCTACAGAAGCTCTGCATCGGTCACAACATCCTGCAGCAGCTCCTCACTCCCTCATTCCCTCACTCCCACAGGGAGCACAGGGACCAGACCCCGCTCAGGAGCTACCAAACAAGAAATAAAACCTAAACGCAGTGAAGGTTCGGCCATACCAGCTCCTCCGGTGTTCTGGTTTCTCCTTCTGTGCAGCAGCAGCACTGACAGCACAAGCAGCTCCCACAACACGCCATGATCCAACCACTCACTAACAGCTAACTACTGAGCTCCGAAGCCTGAACGAGTCGTTCACTTGAACCGGTTCTTTTCACTATCCAGTGAACGAACCGATTCCTTACTGAATTGGAATCTGTGAAAAAAAAATCGAATATTCTTTTTTATTTGTAAAAATTACAAGTACAGCTGGGCAATATTGTAATAATAAAATAATAATCTCAATATTCTTTCAATATATGAGTGATTTTTTTTTTTCGCATTGTGCTGATTAACATCACCCTTTGGATGATGTGAGGAGAGAGCGCCATCTACCCACCCAGAGAGATCGAGGCCAATTGTGCTTTCTCAGGGCTCCGGTGTTCCCGGCAGCTGATAGCAAGCTGCATGAACAGGATTCGATCTCCTGATCAGGATCTCCTGATCATAGTGGCAGTGTGACAAACAATGAACTCCAACTTAGTTTAAATTATAAACAGCGCTGGAAAAAAATAAGAGACCACTTGAAAATTACGCATTTCTTTAATTTTACCAAATTAAAAACCTCTGGAATATAATCAAAAAAAGGAAAGATGATCACAAACCATCGAACCAATCTGAACTGCTTGATTTTTTGAACCAGGAGTGGCCAACAGTTATCCAAAAGCAGTGTGTAAGACTCGTGGAGGAGAATGTGTCAAAATGCATGAAAACTGTTTGTTTTCTGTTGCATTATTTGAGGCCTGAAAGCTTTGCGTGTTTTTGGTAATTCATAATAGGCCTTACACCCAATATAATTGTATCTGTGATCATAGGCGTAGGAACCGGGGGGGAATATTAGAAACAGGTGGATTTGTCCCCCCCAAAAATGATATCAGTTCGCTCAGGTCAGCTGTACTATTAATGAGGAGACAGACCGGACCAATCACGGAGCCGGTTCAGGTATTAAGTCACGCCTCTCAGTAGAAACAGCCAATCAGCTTGCTGGTTTTGCGGCGCGCGGAGCAGAGGCAGTTTGCTGTTGGGGAAGCCCCGCCCCCTCGCTGTGAGATAGGCTAACCACGTAAACTGTGATGATATGTTTCTGATAGCTGGTTAAAAATACACGTCTCTGAATCAGCACACAGTTTAAACCCACTGTGATTAATAAACTGCAGCTGTGTTAGTGTGTAAGCTTATCTTTGGAATTAGCTAGATTGGGAGTCAGGGTTAAAGGAAAAAAATAAAATATGTAATGTTTCCCTGTACCTGATCAGCTAATCACTTTAATTTTCAAACTGTTTATTCATTTAGGATTACAGGACTTACTGTGAGCTATAATGAACGAAAATTGATTTAACTAACTAGTTATCTAGAAGCTGGATGTAGATGATCGCCAGAATTTCGTACAGTACTTTAAGTTGGTAGTTTAAAGCAGTTACTTAACTCCGATCACTGCCCTAAACTAGTGTTTTCCACCTGATCAGCTAATAAACAGTCATTTACTGAGTTTACCTGTTAAAATCCTTTAGCCCCCTATGGAGCCTAAATTAATCATGTATATCCACCAGAGGAAGCTCTAGAATATGCAGAACAGGTTTAATATGCAGTAGTTCAATTACAGTGTACAGAAAGGTGTAAATTCTGCCTGGCATCTCTGCCTGCCGCACCTCCTCCAGTGCACTTGCGGTCAGCTGCAGGGTCGTCAGCTGGTGCCACCGTTCATAGATGTTTCGCCCCCAGACCAGTACACCTCGCGGTGGGGGGGCAGTGGCTCTTATGGGGACGTCTCCCTGCCACCCCCTGCAGCTGACCTCATTGGGGTGTTGAACCCCAATTTGAATCCTTTCTCCGTAGCCAGAGCCAATAGCTTGCTTTTTCCGCCTCTTCTGCCAACTCCTTGACTGCTTTTTTCAGCCTTGTCCCGGTCATCCCAGTGTCACGAAGCAGCTGCATCGTTGATTTCCCCACAAAGCCCCTACAACCAACTTCCACCGGGTGGATGGACGTGGTCCAGCCGCCTTCTCTGCACTCTGCTGCCAGGTCAGAGTACTTGAGCCGCTTATGCTCATATGCTGCCAACATTCCCTCCTCCCATGGCACTGTAAGCTCGATGATGAGAACCTTTTTCGCAGCCCTTGACCACATCACCACATCTGGTCTCAATGTTGTTTGGGTGATCTCGGATGGGAAAATAAGTTTAGTACCCAGATCGACACGCATTTCCCATCCCTTCCCAGGAGAAAGCAGGCATGTAGGTCTTCCCGCTGCTGTCTTCTGCACACCCTCTCCTGGTTTAACGAATGGGATCTTTGGACGAGATACTTCTGGGAAGATGTTTGCCCGGACCCTGCTCTCCTCTAACTGCTCTGCCAACTTTCTCAGCACTTGGTTGTGTCGCCATCTAAGTCGACCCTGTGACAGAGCTACACTACACCCAGATAGTATGTGCTGGAGACTTACATTAAGTTTGCTACACAGAGGGCACTTCTCCTCACTTCCAAACCATTGGGAGAGGTTTTGGGGGCAAGGCAGGGTGTCATATGCTGCTCTCAATAGGAAACTGAGCCGTGACTGTGGCATTCTCCAGATGTCTGTCCAGGTTATTACCCTGTTGATGGTATCCTCCCAGCGGGTCCATGCTCCTTGTTTGCCCTGGGACACAGCCTTGATGAGGTAGCGGTCCTGTTCCACTTGTGAGACCTCTTCCACCACCATGATCTTTCTCTGCTCCCTTGTGGCTTTGGACCAGAATGGCACAGACTCTCCCCATCCCAGTCCCGCTTGGCTGACTTGGGTTCTTCCCAGCACCTCCTTATGCTGCAGCCTGCTGATGGCTTGATTCACCTCTTCCTGCGCCCTCCACTTGCGCCCAGTGCGAATGGCCACCCTGGCACCTTTTACTACTTCATCTCTGGACTCATTTACCTCGAGTACAAGACGGGTTTTCTCCTGTTTGTATCCAAGATTTATCGACTTCAGAGGGAGCTGCAGCATGTTCTTGCCGAAGAGTCCAGCATCAGAGAAGCAACGTGGAAGTCCCAACCACTTCCTCATGTAGGAGTTGGCAATGCCGTCCATCTTGCTGGACACAGAGGAGGGAACAGAGGAGGGAACAATATTATTATTGTTATAATAATAACAATAATAATAATCTGTTATATTATTTTAAATATTAGGTGATAACTCAGACATTGCTTGCATAATTTTTCTAACAAAAGTAGCTGTAATGTGGAGTAACATGTTTAGGTTGTAAAATCACCTTATAATAATAATTTACTTTTAATTAAAAGTAATTTCCACAAATGTTGTTCTAGGAAACTATTGGGTGGGCTTGGGTTCATATTGGCAAATGTGTCCCCCCCAATATCAAGCCCGCTCCTACGCCCTTGTCTGTGATAAAAGAATTGACTGAAAAGTTCATTCAAACGCACAGTTCGAATGAATCGGTTCGGTAAGTGAATCAAAGCAGCCCCATCCTCTGATCACATTCAGCTCATGTGACTCATGTGAATATGCACCCAGCGTGTGTTTCAAGCACCTCCTGACTGAGCGCTTTTTGCGCAAATACACCGAAATAAAAACAATACACACAAAGCGTCGAGGTAAAACAGTAAAGTGCTAGATAAGGACGTTATCATTAAATAACATAATGTAATACACATAGTAAATGAACTAATTAAATAAAGAAAATGCTGTAAACAAAAATAAAATGTTTAAATTAGCTGACAAATCCTACTATATGAAACACGGCTCTCGTGGTCAGTTTATATACTACATATTTTATATATCTTATATGCTCTATATAGCTTGTGTGCTTTTAAAGTACTTTAAAGTAACCTGTCGTTAAACACAAAAATGAAAACAAAAAACATCGAAAATCTTTCTTTCTTTAATAAATCCAGCACAATTTTATCATTATTTTGAGATACTTCATTATTTTGAGATACTAACTCATTATTTTAAGATAGTAAGCAATTATTTTGCGATAGCATGTGTGTTTGCTTTTGAAAATAGTTATTTCCTCAATTAACCTATATATATATAACGTTGTAAACTATCTCAAAATAATGACTTACTATCTCAAAATAATGACTTACTATCTCAAAATAATGAGAAAAATGTGTTGGATTTTTTTTTGTTTATTTTAAGTGGCAGGAATAGGCTTCCATACTCCAGTCACACACACACACTGGTGAATAAACTCAGTAGGCTGACTGTTACTCAACATCGCTGCTCTGATATTAAATAAAATGTCACATTGTTGCAGCTGCAGTCTGTTGAATGCACCAGGGCACGGGGCGTGGTCTGTGAACACGTGGCCACGCCCCTGTTAGCTCCGCTACTATAACCCATATTCTTCCCTTAATTCCGCCCGTTCGTCGGATGCTGAGCCGCTCGGGGACGCTCCTCGCCTCGGTTGTGTTGTTGTGGTTATCGGGGGGAACTGTGAGGTAAAGAGCTGCACTGTGTTTTTGTTTGGTTTAGACTTCAGTTTAGCTGGCTAGGCTAATCCGCTGTAGCTCTCTGTGCTAACTGTGTTCTGTTAGTGTGGCCAGTGTAGCTGCTGCTGCTGCACATGTTCTGGAAAAAGACCCTCCCTCTGTGCGGTTGTCATACATTCAGTGGCTAATGTGGAAAATAGTTCTAATGTAGAGTAATTGGTCGTGTCTTATTTTTGTGTGCATGTATTTATTTTCTGTTATTATAGAGTTATTTAGCTAACGTTACTTATATAGATACATGTGCTTAACTCTGGGTATATCGTGGTCTTCAGGTTTAGTATCAGATAGCGTTAAGGTTCTTCTCCCAGACAAAGAGTAACCTGGATAGGTTAGATAGATAATGCTAGCTGCCCTTAGTTCAGTGTTGTTCTGAAAAGGCCAGAAACATTAAATAATTTACGTAATTCAGGATCATTTTTAAAGGATATCTCTCTGTGTTAAAGATGTAAAATTGAAATAACGTAAATAATTACTCCACATTCACTGATGTAAACAAACCCACTTCATTAAATCCAGCTACTGAACCCTTCTTGTACTGCACTGATATATTGCCTAGACCGGTATACCGTTTGTATTGACGCACCGCGATACGGTGGTTCAGTTTCAGTTGTTTAGACTTATACAGCTCTGGAAAAAAATGATACCACTTAAAAATTATGAGTTTCTATGATTTGACCAAATTGAAAACCTCTGTAATATAATCAAGAGGAGGATGGATGATCACAAGCCATCAAACCAAACTGAACTGCTTGAATTTTTGCACCAGGAGTGGCATAAAGTTATCCAAAAGCAGTGTGTAAGACTGGTGGAGTAAAACATGCCAATATGCATGAAAACTGATTAAAAAACAGGGTTTTTCCACCAAATATTGATTTCTGAACGCTTAAAACTTTATGAATATGAACTTGTTTTCTCTGCACTATTTGAGGTCTAAAAAATCTGCATCCCTTTTGTTATTTCAGCCATTTCTTATTTTCTGCAAATAAATGCTCTAAATGACAATATTACTTTTTGGAATTTGGGAGAAATGTTGTCTGTGGTTTACAGAATAAAACAACAATGTTCATTTTACTCAAGAATATACATATAATTAGCAAAATCAGAGAAACGGATTCAGAAACTGAAGTGATCTTTTATTTTTTTTCCAGAGCTGTATTTATTCTATGATTTATCTATGTGTTGATTAATGATTAACATCTAAACGTAGTGAAATGAGCAGTAGCCTGACCATAACATTAAACATACTGTGTGCAGTAATATTAAAACTAAGTGCAATAATATTGTCCAGTACCTCTCCTGCTGGACTTTTTATATTGTCCCATTTCTTTTTTTTTTTCCTTTGTTTTTGTATGTAATGTAGTTAATGATGCTGCTGCTGTAATGTTAATTTCTCTGAGGGAACCCCCCCAAAGGGCTCAATAAAGTTCTATCTAATCTAATCTAATCTAATGTCATTTGCTAATGCCAACCATACACTAAAAATTACTTTAAAATCTGACACTCTCACATTATTCTGAAACAACTGAGAGTCTTGAACGGTCACTAATTACATGAGTGCAACTACAATCCATTTACAGAAATAAACAGATGATTTGAAAATAAAACAATATAAAGGTACAACAGAATGTGAACACTGCTCTAGATAAATGACCAAGAACAGCTGTTTTCTGTTTGGTTATTTAGCAATTCCACAATTTCACAAGCTACTCAAGCCAAAACTCGCTAACTACATTTTTCTGACCGTGAAATTGCTTGAAAAGTTGTAAAAAAAAAAAAAAAAAAAAAAAAAAAAAATGTTTCTAGACACATGGTTTCTCTCTAGTTAATGTCTACGGTACTGTATAAACACAACAAACTCTGCCTCGTTTGTAGGTCATTCTTTTGGCATTCACCAGTCATTAACTTAAAAGTCTCATAGCTAAATTAAACGGTATCCTCTACTGTGATACTAGAATATAATTGGAAAATCTCAGTCTCCTTTAAAAGTACTGGAACCACAAGTCTATTGTTTTGTTGACAAATGTTTATGTTGATACACAATATAGCATTACACCTCACACCCTTCTTTGATATAAAAAAAATATATATTGTAACATAAAACTGATGGGTGTTTCTTGCCAATGTGAGCCCTGTTAGATTTATTATTTAATTTGTTAATAATTCTGAATTGCTACTCTTAGTATTTACCTGTAAAGGTTGCATTTGCAAGTGACCTCACCATTATCCCTGCCATGTGGAGGTTATTGGTTATCATAACCCACTATTTAAAGAATTTCTAATTTCTGACTAAAGTGTGGAGAAAGAAAAGGTACTACACAATCTTATCTGTCAAGCAAGGTGTAGGTTGTAGTATGGTTTGACCTTGCATTGCTGCTTCCTTAACAGGCGTACTTATGTTTATTGATATAACTCATGAGCAGAATGGCATTCTGATTTACACATTTAAACATAGGAAAATTCAATGTGTCAGTTATATGTGATATAATTCATTTTTATGTGTGTAGCACAAATGTGCCATGATATGAATTGTTTTTTTTTTATCACTTCTAAATGTAAATATCTAGAATTTGGAAATCTAAAATATAAGAAATTCTGACTGTCATCTCATTTTCATTACTTGATCTCCAGATCAAATGTCCTCAGTGCACATGAAAAAAAAAATGCTTCAGAGGACACACACTATATTAACATGATCTTCTAATCACTTTTTAATTAAGGCTCTTTTGCTCTGCCTCTAGGTACCATGGTTAACCAGCGACTGGACACCGGCTGGCAGCCGTGTAAGAGCGACTCCAGTGGTGGAAGCAACAGTGGAGAGAGTTCTAAAGAGAGCTCAAGATGTTCCACCCCAGTGCTGGACACGGACCGCACTGACCGACTGCGGGACAAGATGAGGAGGAGAATTGAGTCTGGGGACCACTGGTTCTCCCTCGAGTTTTTTCCTCCCCGCACAGCTGGAGGCGCGGTTAATCTCATATCTAGGTAAACCTATGTCGTGGACCTTGGTTTATTAGTAAGTCAGTGTTCCTCACATCTGACATTTTGCCAAATATGTGTGTATATATTGCTGTATATACTGATGTACTGGTGTACTGGTGCATCTCATTATATTTATGTATTACACAGAGTGTTCTATTTTAAGCCTTCATGTAACAATGTTTACTGAAAAATAAGCTAAAAAAAATACAAGTAAAATATCTGTAATCCAAGGTGTACATGTCTGTTAGTTGAGGTCTTAACTGGTCGGATTGCCAGAAAACTGTATCACCTCCACCCGACCTTCTAGAGAACTTGAACTGGAGTGAGTTATATAACTGCAGCTGAAGCATACACACTCCCGCTAGTGGTTAAACACATGCACTTCACTTCTCAAAAATGACTCTTACAGTGTTTATTTATTTTATTGTTGATGATTATGGCTTATAGGCAATGAAAACCCAAAAATCAGTGTCTCAGAAAATTTTTATTTAAAAATGTGCCAAGTCCGGCTGGAAAATGAAATCTCCATAAATGTTGTCAGCAAAGGAAAGCAAGTGCTGTAAGGAAAACACTGCAGTGACTTTGGACTTGATGTCTCACAAAGTGGTGCACCATGTCATCTGCTGGTGTTGGTCCACTGTGTTCCAACATTGACTGCTAGATATGCCTCTATGATGCGCTTAAGACATTTTCCCTATTTTACAGACTGGATAGTCGTTTTGACATATTGCCCGCCCTCTAGGCCGTCTGTCAGCTAGCCACTATCGCCTTTGTCTGAAGTGGTGTCGTGTGATTGAAAAAGAACTGGCTTCATCTCTGCTTTATGTGCTTGCAGGTTTGACCGCATGGGATCTGGCGGACCACTCTTCATCGATGTAACATGGCATCCAGCAGGAGACCCCGGCTCAGATAAGGAGACCTCCTCAATGATGATAGCCAGCACAGCAGTCAACTACTGCGGCCTGGAGAGCATCCTGCACCTGACCTGCTGCAAACAGACGAAAGAGATAATCACAGCTCACCTCAACAAAGCCAAGCGCCTGGGCCTAAAGAACATCATGGCATTAAGGGGAGGTAAAATAACTGAGCACTGGGTCATACACGGTATACAGCATCCTGGAAACTGGGATTTTTTTGGTATCATATACAGATGCCAAATTAAAAGATTAAAAAGATGTGTAATTTTTCTTCACTGTTCTTCTAACTGTGGAGAATCTTTTCCACAGATCCAATTGGAGCTGACTGGGAGGAAGAAGAGGGAGGATTCAACTATGCTACAGACCTGGTGAAGCACATTCGCCATGAATTCGATGACTACTTTGACATCTGTGTTGCTGGTACGCATTTAAATTAGGAAAAAAAAAACAGAAACCTACTTAAAATGTTGAAGTACAAATCGGCATTCTGTTTATTGACTATTATGAATCTGCATAATTATAAAAATAAGATAATTATACACCTGAAGGTAGACTGGTTGAGATCACCAAAATACAGCATATTTTTGTAACTTGTGACTCTTCTGTGCACATAGTGCTAAAATCTGTACTGCCTCATTTTCTCTCCTGATAAAATGACTAAGCTAAATCTGATCTTGACACATTTTCCATTCCTACTAATAAGTGAAGAGAGCAGTGGTAGCAGAACTTTTATTTATTCATATTATTAAAGTGAAAGTATGTATATTTTTTCTTATATTTGCCTTTTTTCTGTAAAAGCTTTTAAAATGCTGATTATTGCTGCTCATACATCATTTTTAATAGCTCTCCTAAATAGACCCATTTGTGTAATAACAGGCTACCCAACTGGGCATCCGGAGGCTGAGAGCTATGAGGATGACCTGAAGCACTTGAAAGAGAAAGTGGATGCAGGAGCACACTTCATCGTGACTCAGCTCTTTTTCAGAGCGGAGACATTCCTTAAATTCGTCAAGGACTGCAGAGCCATCGGCATCACCTGTCCTATTGTGCCTGGAATCTTCCCCATACAGGTACCTAAAGTCTGAGCATTTTTGCCTCATCTACAGTCACATGATAAGTACACTAAAGTATTATGAGGCCTGCTAAATATGCACATCTGGTTTTGGACATAAACTGAGGATCGTGTGCAGCCCAAACCGTGAGGGTGAACTGTATGAAACCCAGATTATCCGAGATCTGACAGTTACTCCACTGCATAAACGTCTTAAATAACAGCAAACTCAAACTGCATTACCCACAAAATACTTTGAAAAAAAAAAAGTCAGTTTGTGATTCTGTGTATAAATTTTGTATGGTCTATACACCAAGGTAGTAGCTTGATGTGCAGCTCAGCAGAAATGTAACTTCGCATTATGGCTATATGATTATAACAACTATATAACCATAGTTTAATGTGTAGTTTCAATGTTTAATGGTATATATATTTTTTCATAGCAAGCATATAAAATTATTAGTATTTTTTTTACAGTAGATTGCTAACTAACTAACTTTCCTGTTTCATCTTAAATTGTGCAACAGAAGACAGAGGCTGCAGCATTTAATGTGGAACAGAAAACTAAAATAAAAGCAATGGACGATAAGAATGAATTGTTACTCCACCTGCCCCCTTTCTAAAGACACACAATGCCTTAAAGTTAACTAGCTAACCAGCAGCTAGGTTGCTAAAATATAGCACTCCACTGCTATAGCTATATCTGTATCGGGTGCTTGAAGGGTTGTCCAAATTATTAGGGGGAGGATTTCACCCCTTTCTCTTCTAACTCTATTCCAAGGGAAAGGGTTACACTTGAAAACAAGGGGTAGGGGTACAAGAGAAAAATGAGATTGGACCTTAGACTTCAATTTCTTAATTCATAAAGGCACTCAAAACTAAATAAATGAAATATCAGTTATTTTTTATAAGGATAATATAAGGCCCAGTTATTAAAGCTGATGTCCGTAAGTTTTGGGATTTAGGGTCCTCTCTGGTGAGAACGGGTAATTGCACCGAGCGTGCGTAAGAATCATTTTAAACTGGGCGGGTGTGATGTGGTCTCCTTTTAGAGCGGATGAATCCGATTCCAGGTTATGTTCAGTCAGAGAGAAAGAGCACTCTTCTGAAGTCTCCATTGCTCCACCAGCCGCTTGCATTTAGTAAAACTAAGCTGGATCCTCTTTCAGAGGCTGCTCATGTGAGGTAAGTCTGTAAAGACGTGTGACGTGACCAGAAGAACTCCTGCGAAAAGCAACCCGACACCCCAGTTTTTTTTTTTTTGGATGAATATATTAGGTTTAGCAGGGATGGTCGTTCCAGCACAACGTTACCATTAAACACAATATTTTGTCCCTTCTCCGCTTAGAAATGCTTCTGCTTTCAGTTTAGAAACAAAATAATACAAACTGCCACTTTAAGGACAAAATTGTGTTGGTGCTGGACACACTCTTCCTCTCCTCTCTGACAGGGTTACCACTCCCTGCGGCAGCTGGTCAAGCTGTCCAAACTGGAGGTGCCAGAGGAGATCATGCAGGTAATCGAGCCCATCAAGGACAACGATGCTGCCATCCGGAACTACGGCATCCAGCAGGCTGTGGAGATGTGCAGGGTTCTGCTGGCCAGCGGGGACGTGTCTGGGCTGCACTTCTACACACTCAACAGAGAGGTTGCCACCATGGAAGTGCTCAGACAGCTGGGCTTGTGGGCAGAAGACCCTCGGTAAGTGTGCTGGGAACAAAGCTTTAGCTCCATAGTGCTCCTGGTTTAAGGCCTGACTTTCACTTCTGCTTTCACTGGTAATGAATTAAATACTGATGGTTGTTGTTGCTTTTACTTTTATTTTCCATATATCTTATGTTTTTTATATTTTTTTTGTCTTTTAAAAAGCCGGCCTTTGCCATGGGCTGTCAGCGCTCATCCTAAACGAAAGGTTGAAGATGTTCGGCCGATCTTCTGGGCTTCAAGGCCTAAAAGCTACATCTACAGAACTCAAGACTGGGATGATTTCCCCAATGGAAGATGGTATGTACATGTTCTCTACAATATATCTGGATTCACGTCAATGAGCCATAATATTTAAACCTTGATATGGACATAAAACAAGAACTCTGAAGGTCTGGGGGGATCTGGTATCAAGACTAGCAGTGGGTCCTGTAGGTTGCAAGGTAAAAGGAACTGTAGATAGGTACTTATCACAGCATACTAACAACACTTCACAAGACCTCCCATTTTGGAGACCTAGTCTTACCGTCACAATTTGACCTTAATCAAATACACTAAGATACTTATGCTTTGTCCCATTTATAGTACTTCTATCATTTGAACCTTAACTGCTGATTGTAATAAATACTGGCTCATCTTAAAAGTTTAGTATAGTACAAACGGTTCTACCACTAAACCTGAAAAAAAATGTGTGAGAAACTATAGACTTGGTGTCCTTATCATTTAACTATATCAGGAAAAATATTTGAAAAGATGTTAAAGTAAATTTATTTTCACTTAAAATAAGGGAGTGATTTATTTGCACATGGGTACAAGGAGCATTTGCCGCACAGCGAATCTATTTTGACCCCTTAAAAAAAAAAAAAAAAAAAAAAATTAACAAAAAGTAGATATGTCTACCAGCCAATGGCTGTACAGTCATTGCTAATAATGAATGCTAGAAAACAGTTGGAAATAAAGTTAATGCCGGTTTAGGATGATATGGCTATAAGTTTGTCAATAGTTTGTAAAAAAAAAAAAAAAATGTCCAAGTTGGTCTCATCAGACTATTAATCTGCTACCGTTAGATAGATAACTCAATAAATGAATTAGTTAGTTATTTGCTTGAATCAAGGTTTGTGTTGATTAAGTAACTTGTAACTTAGTTAATTGCATGAAAATTTGGTATTTTATTGGTTATTCTGCTTATGTTTTTGAGCTAGAGCTAGCTAGTAGTTTTTTAATGTCAGCTAGCTATGTTGATATGTAAGCTATTTTTAATCATGTTAAAAGCAACTGAGGCAGTTTAGTGAAGAATATAAGTTTATTTGTACAGTTGTATATCACTTGATTAATATATTTTAGTTATATTTAATAGAAGTGAGTTATATTAGCAGTGAATGTATTGAGAAGCTCAGCCCACCCCTCATTGTGTCCAAATGTCATAATTGCACCAAACCAAAACACACACACAACCAGAAACAAAAGCTTTTTAAAATGTGCTAAATTCTTGAGATGTTAATGAGGACTTAAAGGAGACGTTAAAGGAGAACTCCAATGTGAAATGGATCCTTTCATTTTAGCTGATGCTCCCAACAGGCTTACAATTCCAGCTGTTTCTGAACATATCTAAATTATATTTATACATTTTCACATAATTAATTTTGCAATCTGTTCCCCTATACTACCTATTCTCTGTGCTCGTCAGTCGAATTACTGTGATTTAATTTCAAGATGGGGACACCCAAAGAACTACCTGAAGGTACTGTGTGTATAAATAGTCTTTTTTAATAAACTACCTTTGTTTCAAATTCTCAGTGCTTTATTTTAAAAGTCAGGGCCTCTGAATTCTATCCGTGAAGTGTGGAGCTACATCGAGCTTGGTGTAAAAATGGTTAATGGTGTAAAAAAAATAATTTATTTAAATGGGCAACACTATGCCCCTATCAATAGCATGGTAAGCCTATTGGGAGCATCGGCTAAAAGCACTGTATTTCAGAATGCTGGGGGCGAATGGAGATGGGCTATTTGACAAAAGTTCAAACTCATTATCACGTTTCACTACATCCAAAAAACATTTCACATGCAATTTCTCCTTTAATCAGAATGCCGTTGGCTAAGGAAAGTCTCCTCAAATAAAGGGGCTTATGTGTAAAATTACTGTTAAAGAAAATTTCTACTGAAGCTGAAATCTTGCACATTAAACTCAGTTTATTTTCTTTCTTAGGGGAAACTCCTCATCCCCAGCTTTTGGCGAGCTGACAGATTATTATTTGTTCTACCTGAAGAGCAAGTCTTCCAAAGAGGCCTTATTGAAGATGTGGGAAGAGGAGCTAACCAGTGAGGACAGTGTGTATCAAGTCTTCACTAACTACATCACAGCAGAGCCCAACAAGAGTGGACACAAGGTAGATTACAGCCTGAGGTTTCAATCTATATTTGTTCAATATATAGTGAATATTAAGCATCAACACAGACATTTACAAAAATATTAGTGTTGATGATAATTACACGTTACTATTAATTAGACCAATATATTATGTACCCACACAGGAAGAGAAATTCTCTAGTATTCTCAGTGTAAAAAGCCTAATGTTTTGATTTGTTGCTCAACTCTGTAGGTGATGTGTCTTCCATGGAACGATGACCCTTTAGCTCCAGAGACAAACATGCTGAAGGAGGAACTGGAGAAGGTGAATCGCAGGGGAGTTCTCACCATCAACTCTCAGCCCAACATCAATGGCAAGCCTTCTTCTGACCCAATTGTGGGGTGGGGCCCACCGGGCGGATATGTCTTTCAAAAGGTAGCACATTCTATGTTGCTGTCCAGTTATTCAGCTTATTTAATTAGGCAAATTATATAGCTCTGGAAAAAGAGAGAGTTCAGTTTTTGAATCAGTTTTACTGATTTTGCTATTTATAGGTAAATGTTTGAGTAAAATGAACATTGTTTTATTCTATTATCTACGGACAACATTTTTCCCAAATTTTAAATAAAAATATTGTCATTTAGAGCATTTATTTGCAGAAAATGAGAAATGGCTGAAACAAAAAAGATGCAGAGCTTTCAAACCTTAAATAATGCAAATAAAACAAGTTCATATTATAAAGTTTTAAGAGTTCAGAAATCAATATTTGGTGAAATATCTCTGATTACCCAAACACAGTTTTCATGCATCTTGGCATGTTCTCCTCCACCAGTCTTACACACTGCTTTTGGATAATTTTATGCCAAAAATGTATGCTTAAAAATTCAAGTGGTTCTGCTTGGTTTGATTGCTTGTGATCATCCATCTTCCTCTTGATTTATATTCCAGAGGTTTTCAATTTGGTAAAATCAAAGAAACTTCTAATTTATAAGTGGTCTCTTATTTTTACCAGAGCTGTATTATAGAAAATAATAATATTTTTTTTGTAGTATATATTGTTCAACACTATCAGAAAAGAATCAGAAACATACTACATTTCTTCATTTGTATAATGTGGCACTTGTTTCCAGCCATAAAAAAAACATTTTTGTTGCTTTTAATTAATATATTCCTTTTTTATCAATTAACAGTCATACCTGGAATTCTTCACATCAAGTGAAAATGTTAACGCACTTCTCAAAGTACTGAAGAAATATGAACCACGTGTGAACTACCACATTGTCAATGTGAAGGTAAACCACACCTGAACAGTTCTTTCCACTATTTCCAGATTGAGGTCGGATTAACATTTACACCATGTATTTAAACAGGTTCTTAACATAACCTCTGCTTCTGTCATAGGGCAAGAATATTACAAACGCCCATGATATGCAACCCAATGCTGTAACGTGGGGGATTTTCCCAGGCAAAGAGATTGTTCAGCCCACGGTGGTGGATCCAGTCAGCTTTATGTACTGGAAGGTGAGGAATATTCCACAAACACTTTGTTGTTCTTATTAAAATGTCTCAGATATAATCACAGGGAGAAACTTTTACTGATTTAAATCTGGCAACTAGTCTGATTGATGATCTTGGTGGAAAATTAATGCAACGCTGGATTGAAATAAATCTTGTGACATTGCAGAAGCTTATTGAAACAAAGTCAAACGCAATCAAAGTTAAACGTGGTCCAACTAAATATTGAAGTGTGACTCTAACAATATTAACAACTGCAAAACTGAAGCTTTGCTAACTATGTGCTTTGCACGTTCCTCTAAATGAGCATGCTCTCTTATCTTTATCTTTATTGTCCAGCTGGTAAGGGCATGCTAGTTGTGCTGTAAAGATAATTTGAAAGGGAAAATCACCTGAGCTTGACAGTCCACTGATATACGGATGCTCTTTCTCCTGCAGGACGAGGCGTTCGCACTGTGGATCGAGCAGTGGGGGAAGCTTTACGAGGACGAGTCTCCTTCACGAATGATTATCCAGTACATCCACGACAATTACTTCCTGGTCAACCTAGTGGACAATGACTTCCCTCTAGATAGCTGCTTATGGCAGGTCATCGACGACATGTTCAAACTGCTGGACGCACCTCCAGAACCTCTGGATCAAGAAAACCTACAGTAGCTTCAAAAACCACACACCTTTGGTCTGCTGCTGCTTTATTCTAGGACTTATTATAAAGACACAAACAGAGACATATCACTATTACTTTTTTTTTTTTATTATTGTAATATCAGCTATTTATACTCTCACTCGTCTGAGTTGTTACATAAAATGCTACATAAAAATGCTGATGAATTTTCAGAACAGTTTACAGAATCGAAAGCTTCTAACTTATGATTATTGCAAATCAAGGGCAAGAGCACTTTTAACATTATTAGACAAATATACAGATATTATAGGGAATCATAGTACATTATCATGTACAGTCTAATTCCTGGAATCAATGGCACAAGGATTTGCAAGGATTACTATTTCTACATTTTTATGTAATTTTTTAAGCTGATGTTTTTAAAGCTATTTATAAACAGTATTTTGGCTGTTGCGCGAGTCCGAAGTCCGAGGATGTCAAGTTTTTTGGGGGGGACTTTCTGCTTTTTATCTCGCCAGCTACATCACACAAACACACGCACACACACCCACACAAAACTGCAACCTTGCAGAGTTAAAAAAAAAAAAAAAAAGACCGGTCAGAAGCTTAACGCACAAATATTTACTAGTGAAGTCATCCAAGGCCAAAGATGGTGACGGAGATTTTTGATTACTATTGTAATCTGAAGAAGGTTGTTTTATCATTGCCTTGGGTCATATTTCCGTCAGTGTAATGTTTTTCCATTTTCCATGTTTTTTTTTTTCCATTTTTTTTGTTCATATCTGCCCCCAAAGTCTGAATTAATTAATCTTTACTCTTATTTCATTTTTTTTTCTTCTCATTTTTGCATCATGTAATGAAAGGTGGATGGATTATACTATCAAATTGGGGGCAAAAAATAAATAAATCTGAAAATTAATTTAGCCTCAAATGGTTAAAAAAAAAAAAAAAAAAAAGAGGAACTGGTTAAAGTTACATCAGGCACTTTCCTTTTTTTCCTATATTTTTTTCTAATAATAAAATTCCTCAGATTTAATTTCTCTCCAGTTTGTGTATTGCTGATAAAAGAAGCACAATAAAACTCATTTTTCACACATTCTGTATCAGAACTGTTCTTATTTTTGCATTCACTGTTACATGTAGTTCTAGGTTTTATTCTATTTCTAGTCACAGTAACTAGAAATAACAATTTGCTTCAGGTTATAAAAGACAATAATAAAGTGAGTTAAAGTGAAAACTGATACAGAAAGTAAAAAGGATTGGGCATTCTCTCATCAGCAGATTTTACGTTGAGATCTTACGAGTTGTTGGGCCGGTCTCTTGGCCTTATCTTCGGCTGATGAAATCCCATGTTGGAACATGACACCAGTTGGAACGAGGCCAGACAGCGATTCCCGCTTGCTGGAGGGCCTGAGAGAGCACAATTGGCCTTGCTCCCTATGGGTGGGTATATGGCGCTCTTCCCCCATCACTCCAAAGGGTAATGTCGCTCAGCACAAGGCGTCTGTGAGCTGATGTATCGGAACTGAGTCGCTGCACTTTCCTCCAAGCGCACTTCGATGCTACTTGGTAAAAAAGAGGCGGTGGCTGACTTCACATGTATCGGAGAATATTGGGGCAAAACTAGTGACAGGGGGAGTCCTAATAAGTGGATAGGGTAAACTGTGGAGAAAATGGGATAAAAATTTCAGAAATAAAATTATTTTTAAATAATTATTAGTTAGAAGTGTTAGGAGGGTAAGTGCTCTTTGAAAAGCTCTGTCTTCAGGAGTTTCTCTGGTAGTAGAAGGAAGTTTGTTCCACCATTGGGGAACATATGGTGGAACAATAGTGAGCCTGTTCTGTCATTACCTTGTAGGCGATTTTAAGAGCTTTAAGTGTAATACAGGAAACAACCAGTGAGCAGTGGGGTGACGTGCCCGTTTTGGCTGGTTGAAGACCAGACGTGCTGCTGCATTTTTTTGATCATCTGAAGTGGTTTTATAACACATTAGTATGGCGTTGTAATGGTCGAGGCGTGAGATGACCACTGCTTGTATCAGGAGTTGGGTGCCTGTTGCATTGGAAACGGTTAAATTTTTCTGATGTTGTGTTAAAGCGCAAAGCGGCAGGATTGAGCAACTGAGGCCAGGTGGTTAGTTGGTCATCAACCAGAACACCCAGGTTCCTAGGAACCTTTGAGGACCTCCTATTAGTGACACAGAAGTGTGGCGTAAGATTAACAAACTCTCTCCTTAGCCAATCAGATCTGTGCAGACGGCTGCCCCAGCTAGTGAATTGGAACGCAGCCGGGAAAAAACGCCTTTCTAAAGAGATCGGGAGCCCAAGAACTGGCGAAAAAACGAGAACGGGTGGTAACTAAAGACACATCGAGCGCAAGAGAGAGACAGGGGAGGAATGTAAACAAAATCTGGCCAGAGAGGCATTTTATTATTATTATATATTTTTTATCATAGTTCAAACAACTTCAAGAGACTGACGAAAATTTCTACAACTGGTCCGTACTGAATTCTAATTAAATACCCCTGGCATATATGTTTTGATGAGAACATGTAATTGCACTAACCATGCTAAAAAGTACTATTAAAATGTGCATTCTGATGCATACTCATTTTCAGAGAGAATAATCTGGTGATTTTAGCTCAAAATCTATTATGCTCCATTTTAGTTCATCACTCTCTTCAGTTTAATTCTGCTTTTTTTTTGTTTAACGATGCATGCACTGCATTTGGTTCATGATTCTACTCTGGTTTGTGACAGCATTATTTAGAAAAGTCCCATGTTACATAATGATCCCCACTGACCTTCTGACTGCCAGTGGTGCCACGTGTCTCACTCTCCAACTCCAGCTACTCACTCCACTCCAGAGTTAAGCAACATATTTATCAACACCTGTTCCATGAGGTCGGGCTGACCTGGCAGACTGTTCTCTGCAGAGCAAAACAGATCAACACATCACTGACCTTTTCTTTAACACTAGAACGGGGTCAATATAAATATAACATGATTTCATATAAGCACTGTGTGTGTAAGCACTGTGTTCTCTCCTATTATGTTCATTTGTCAGGAACAGCAATGTTGTTTCTGGGTCATATTGACCTGGTGAAATATTTCATTACTATCTTAATTGCTAATTATTCTATTAATATTTAGGGCAATCGTGTTCCTTACCGCTAACAGGTAGTGCTTCAATTAGGATTATTCATACATTTTTTATAAAAAAAATATTCATGTTCATACTTTTTTAAATGTTTCAATACTTTATTACTTTTGAAAGACCAATATAAAAAAACAATTTAACATAACATCGAAACATAACATTGCAATTTAGCTTTAGTTTTTGCAGGGGGTGGTTGCAAATATGTGAGATAAACCATTTTCATATTATATGTTGATTGATTACACTAATTAAGGCAAGCAGAAGAAATTTCATACTAAAAAAAAAAAAAATACTTTTAACTATTTTTCCTAGATCTTCGAACTTTAAAACGGGTCAATTTGACCCGTAACATAACGAAGGGATAAAACAGGATAAAGACACCAGAACCAATTTAAAAAAAATGTAAAATTGTCCATGTTGTCTTTATCTATTGTCCACTGTCTCTCCATCACAGTGTGGACAAGCAGATAAAAAAGATCCTGTTTCTCAAAACATGAAAAGTAACAGGAATGAGTGCCAGTAACAGGAGTGAGTTCCAGTAACAGGAGTGATTTTTTTTTTCGTCCTAAAT
This sequence comes from Astyanax mexicanus, assembly GCF_023375975.1. Taxonomy (NCBI): domain Eukaryota; kingdom Metazoa; phylum Chordata; class Actinopteri; order Characiformes; family Acestrorhamphidae; genus Astyanax; species Astyanax mexicanus. Next base: position 19,103,428 of record NC_064419.1, on the reverse strand, counting down.
ATCAATTATTTAAACATGCAGTCAACCATTTCTTTAAAATATTTTTTTTTAGTGGACTTGTTTTTAAATATGCTTTTTGAATGTCAGGTAAGTTTCTTCCAATTAGAAACCTTGTAAAAAAAAAAAAAAAAAAGTTAAGCTGCCTGAGTTTGACCAGTACATGTTTTGTATAGTTAAATGTGTTATTTTTAAAGATTCAAATAAGTTTAATTGGAGGAGTTACGACAATCAAATGGCACCCATTCTGTGGAATGGCCCAGTAATCAAAATGAATATTAAAGTAATTTATCATGTGCTTACATGTTAGTCCATTGTTTTGTCCAAAACAAGCAGACAGGCTACAGTCTCTGGATTTGAGTGAGGCCCACTTCTCCCCACTACGTGCTATAGAGTGAAATGAGACACCAGGCAGAACAGAGTGAACATGGCTTACTGTAGCCTTACTCTTAAGGAAACTGTCACAGGAATATCAATCACGTAAAGATCCCTCCACAAGAGCAGCCTCATGCTCCACGAGGCAACCCCAAAGATGATGCAATAGGGTATTAATAGACATAAGGCGTACTTACATTAACCCTTTCAGACTTGAATTATCTCCAGTGATGGAAGAAAAAATAAAAGAATGCTGTTTCTATATAATAAATCAAATTAACTAAAATATATATTTTTTTCGTTTCCATAGCATTAAAGCCTGTGTGATTTTTAAAAATGTTCTAAATCACATTAAATTAGTAAAACTTGACTGTTACCTTGCCTCAAAGGTTCTAGCACTACTGTTTTTCCAGTGCAGGTGGATAGGACCAAGCTCTACTGTTTCATTTGTTTTTTAAACGTGTTCATTGGCTGGTTAATGGTCTATTCTGATGGTCAACAGCTCTCCAATTGTGTTCTCTGCAACAAAACATTTTTAAATAAAGACAATACATGATATCCATTGCAATCGATGCAGGGCCTGAAAGGGTTAAGCCAGGCCTTAGCCATGTGCACTCTGAGAAAAGCTTTCTAAACACGGCAGAGGTTTTTATACAACAAGAAATGTCACTGACATAAGAAAGGTAACACCTAACTAAGCAAGACCAGACCAGATTATTATTATTATAAAAAAACATTTGTCTCTAAATATATACCTGCCAAAATGTTTTATTTTAACATATTTATTCCACGTGCTTTTTTAGTTTTTTTTTTTTTGTCATATTTTTTTTAGATTCTATTGTGCAGGTGTCGCTACACAATAGAATAGTGCACCTTTTAGTGTCCTAAATGTCTTTTGCACTCAAATTTGTGGTCATGCTTATAATTTCTAGAATCAGCAACTCTACAAAACAACAAAATCCAGGTAATTATAATTACTAGATATATTTAAAATAACACAGTCTGCAGTCCACACAGTCATCAAAGCCCATATGTACAGTCAGGATATCAGAATTGCTGTTTGGTTTGTCCTGAATCAGAAGCACATAAATGTTGTGAAATGAGAATTCCAATAACTTCTCTGATTGTGTCAATCACATGTGAGTAAAATAAAAGTTTTAAATATTTTTACCAATCAGAATTGTGGGATCAAAAAAAAAGTACAACTCTGCCCTCTAGTGGTCAGAATTGTACTATTGTGATGCTTCAATAAATCAATATTTTTACACCCCTAGCAATGTCTAGAAAAGTGTGAATGTGTGTGAATTGAGCTTTATTTAAACAGGTATTTTTACAATATTCTAGGTTATTTTTTTTCTGAGGTTCTAGTAGAATATAGCCTAAGCTGTATGTAAATTTATGAAAAAAAATAACTGGTTTTAAAATTTTATATATATAAAAAATGAACATGTCACAAAAAATGGGTTTCTTAAAGCTGGGGGAGGGGTCTGAGTAAATTCAAAGTTTTTTTTGTTATCCAATCAGAATAGTGGGATTGGAAAACAATGCACAACATTGCCCTCTAGTGGTCAGAATTTAAACACAACACAAAATGAGTCAGTGTCAGCCAGTAATCTTTACATGTAAACTTTTTATTAAAAATCCTTACTCTGTTTTTGAGAATTAAATAAAAAAAGTATTGCAAAACATAAAATTCTCTATATTTTCTTACACCATTAATAATGTCTGGAAAAGTTTTGGTGTAAAAGGGGCTTCACAAGCATTTTATGTATTACTCCAGGCTAAATTTGTCACAGTTTCAGATAGGACCTGCTCTATTTGATCCATTATCCAGTAGCAATACCAGGTATTGGATCGGTGCCATCTTTTTTTATACAACTAGTTAATTATTTCCCAGTTTGAATGTTGGCTTTTTTTTTACTGTCAGGACTAGAACAGAAGCAGAAAGCTGAGCTCTACAGTTATAATAAGGCTGCAGGAGAAGTGTGCGGCTTTGACTGCTGTCCAAGTGGGTAAAGGGTCAGGAGAGAAGGGAGTTGGCTTCTTGGAAGGAGTGAAAGTGAATCCTGTCAGGACCTGCAGGGTTTAATATAGCTGACGGTGGTTTTATTTAAATGGTAGGATCTGCAGAATGATTCAGAGTGCAGAGAGGCTGCTCTGAGTTTAAGGTTAAAGTTTAGATGGTTTCCAGGAAGTTTAATGAGGGTGTCAAGTTAACTGCAGTCTGGAAGGTTCTGCTGCTCTTGGCCTGGAGCTCAGCAGCAGGTCAGTCAGAGGGAGTAGGAGCGAACCGGAGCTCTACTGGGCAGAGAGCCTGAAACAAGGGCCCGCCGCCACCACGCACGAAGTGCCTGCCAACAGTCAAAACACACATATAGCTGAAAAAGACTGCCTGAACAATTTACAAGATACATTTATTATCATTGGAATTGCTAATATTAATTATTTTATAATACAAATATTGTCAATTGACCATTTGTTGCTTCTTTTAAATTAGTATTATAATTACAGAAACATGCAAGTACACCCTTTAAAAGAGCAATTAACTTTTATTATTAATAACATTCAGACACTGAAACTGAAACTATATATACAGCTCTGGAAAACATTAAGAGACCACTTCAGTTTCTGAATCAGTTTCTCTGATTTTGCTATTTATAGGTATATGTTTGAGTAAAATGAAATTTTTTGTTTTATTCTATAAACTACAGACATTTCTCCCAAATTACAACTATAAATATTGTCATTTAGAGCATTTATTTGCAAACAAAAATGAGAAATGGCTGAAATAACACAAAAAAGAGAGCAGAGCTTTCAGACCTCAAATATTGCAAATCTATTTTTTTTTATAAAAGTTATAAAGCTTATATTCATATTTAAAGTTGTAAGAGTTCAGAAATCAATATTTGGTGAAATAACCCTGGTTTTTAATCACCGTTTTCATGCATCTTGGCATGTTCTCCTCCACCAGTCTTACACACTGCTTTTGGATAACTGTATGCCTTTACTCCTGGTGCAAAAAATCAAGCAGTTCAGCAGCTTGGTTTGTTGGCTTTTAACAATCATCTTCCTCTCAGGTTTTCAATTTGGTAAAATCAAAGAAAATCATAATTTTTAAGTGGTCTCTTATTTTTTTCCAGAGCTGTATATCCACAATCTTTCAGATACTGTGCACAAATACAGACTAAACTTCCTCCATATTTGTATGCATATTTAGTTTGAGCATCAATAAGCCTTATAAGTCATTTGAAATCAGAGCTGAAATTAATGATAATTTAACCCACCGATTGTTAGCAATGTTAGCCTAGCATATCATGTTCTAAACTAAAGAACCATTGACCTTTGAAATAAAAATGTACATTATTATAGTCTTTACCTTCAGCAGCAGGGCTCTGTTAATGCTGGCCATGTACTCAGCAGCCACTCTGTTCCTGATGTGCCTCTTTCTCCAGGTGAGCCATGCTTTCTGCAGAGATTTACGCTGAGGCTGGAGAAACACAAGAACATTTAGCATTTTTAGCAGTTTTACGCTGAGGCTGGAGAAACACAAGAACATTTAGCATTTTTAGCAGTTTTACGCTGAGGCTGGAGAAACACAAGAACATTTAGCATTTTTAGCAGTTTTAGCATTGCTTTTACTTTGTCTGCTTATAACAGATAACATGAGGCAAGATAGACTAAATTTATTCACTCTCACAGTCACAACATTTCCACAACACCAAGTCCACAAATGTAGACCGACAATCAAATTAGGATTTCGTAATAGGAAACAGCACCTGGTTACAGTTATTGTTCACAAGAGAAAGCTTGTGTTAGATCATAAATAGAACCTTTTAAAGCTGCTGTGCTACAGTGGATAAGCATCATGGCCCAACCAGTGTGAACAATTAATGGACAATGCTAAAGAGTCTTGAAAGTCTGATTACCGAAAACATAAACCAAAATAATTAAACATTTATTCTGGCTATACAAGCATATTTTATTCCAAGAACTGATTGAACTCAGTATTTTACTATGAATTAAGATAATTAGTGTCTAATCTAAATGCTCACACTTCTTAAAATCAAATAAACTATTTATTTTCTCTACTGTGCATTATTTTCATCAAAAGCATTCTAACACACATTCAAAATCATCAATCAGATTCTAAAAGTTATGCTTTGACTGATCTAAATGGTTTCACCAAATTAAAAAAATAACTGGAAAAAAACATCTGTAAATATGTTTTCCATCAATAGCAAAATGGTACATTACTGTTTTGCATTTATTTTCTTGCATTTTTTTGCAGTTATAAACTGTTTTTCACATCCACATTACGGTATTTATGTATCTTTTTTGGAAAATACAGAAAATATCAAACATTTTTACAAATGAACCTATTTATTTTATGCTGGATTTTTTTTATTGTCAGCTAAATGCATTTTAGAGGGGAAAATTAATGTACTACAATTATACAGATTTTCTTTTATAAAACCACAACACATTTTAATTAACAGTCTATTCTTATCATTATAAGGTGATTTTGTCACATCTTAAATTCAGCGTTCATTATTTTTAAAAATGTTCTGCATTGTAAGTTAACAGTAAATGAATCCAAACTATGAAGAAGAACATTTGGAATTATTTAGTAAAGAAAATAATGCTAAACAAACCAGAATGCATTTCATATTTTACATTCTTTAAAGTAGCATCTCTTTCTTAGATGACTGATTTGCACCCCTTGGTCAGCTTAATGAGGTAGAGACACCTGGAATTCAGGCTTTCAGTTAACAGCTCTGCTGAACTTCTCAAGAGTTAATTACTTGAATGTCTTGCCTCTTAATGTGTTTGAGAGCATCAGTTGTAAAGTTGTGAAGAGGTAGAGTTAGTATACAGTGAATAGCTCTATTTTAGTAATGTTCTAAACCATATTATGGTAAGAACTACTCAACTAAGTAAAGAAAAAAATAGTTTAAGAAGGGTCAATCTGTTTTAAGAAAATTTGAACGTGGAAAGTATCCTCAGGTGCAGTCGCAAAGGCCATCAAATATAATATGATGAAACTGGCTCTCATCAGGACAGCTCCCGGAAAGAAAGAATACAAGTTACCTCTGTTCGTCGGAGTTACCCAGCCTCATAAACCGCAAGTTAACAGCACCGCAGATAAGAGCACCTAAATATGCTCCATAGACTATTTTGGTTTGTTTAACACTTTTAAGTTACTACATGATCATACTATCTAATTTTTCTTTCTTTTTTTAGAAGAGAGTAATAGATATGAACCTCACTTGTTGTTTGTACAGCAGTGAGGCAGCAGTCTGACTCTTCCAAGAAGCCCAGTAGAGAGAAATTAGTTCCCTCTGTTCTCTCCGCTCCACCAGCCTGTACCGCCAAAGTCTCATCCACTTAGTCCTGTCACAGCACAGACACAGTACAGCACACACCAGCACAGCCAAATGAGCAAAATCACACTTTCCACAAAACTACTTTTCCTATAAAAAAAAAAGATGCCTAGGGAATCTTATCAAATCAGATATGCTGGAACAAATAGCTAAATCTGGGTGGTAAACTTTTCCCCTGATGCCCAGTGTTAAGAGGCTGACAAATGCTACACAAACTATGGGTGCATTCATTTAATGCTCCTCCAAGTAAGCAGAGCTGACAAAAAAAATGTGGAATAGTAGAATCAAGCCATATAGGATGTGCTTGGAGAGAGCGACAATGTCTAAAAAATGTGGAAATCAGGGTTCCTCTGAATGGAAGTTTATTTTCACGCCCTCCACCTGTGTCGTTTAAATAGCAATGGTTGTGGTATGGTGAAAAAGTGTGTTCAGGAAAATGTCTGGGGTATTGCTATCTTCTTGGCAACAGAAAATACAGGAGCCACTGACAGAATACAACCTAGACAAATGTCAACAGTCAGAAGTTCATTGCTATCTTGGAAGTGAACCATCAAAAACTCTTCCCCAACACATGTACACACAGCAGAGCACAAACCCATAGCGCATGCCAGATGGTAGCTATGTAAACTTTTACATCAGCAATAAACAGATATAAACAGATAATAAACAGAATAAACTAACATTATATATAAAAATAAAAAGTAGGGCTCTATAGGTGCACTCTTACATTTTGCTGGTGGTCCTGTACAGACAAGTGACAAGAATGGCAAGAGTCTGTCTAAGCTTTTACCATTTTGCACAGAGCTGATCGGTCCCTGATGATGGTATGTTAAATGCCTATATGTGCAATTATACAATACTGCCAACCTATTATTTTTTTTTGACTCAACATTTTAGAATGCATATTGCAACCTTCGAAAATCTGTGTTTGATGATCAGACCACTAGGGCAACATGTGCCAACTGATAAGAGAATCAGCTGACTGCATGTGCAGAATATAGTGTAGTAGGGAAGCATGTGGCATGAGTGTAAAGGCAATTTTTTTTTACTTTCACACCTCTTCCTAGAATAAAACTTTTGTTTTGGGCCCCAGTATGAAGTGGTAAAAGTATTTATACCTCTTAAACTTTCACATTTTGTCACCTAGCAACTTAAATGTATTTTATTTAGATTTTAAGTGATAGATCAACACAAAGTAGCACATAATTGTGAAGTGTAATGAAAATGATACATGTGTTTTTACATTTTTAATGAAATACAATTCTGAAAAAGGTATTTACCGCCCATGTCAATATTTAGCAGAGCCACCTTTTGCTTCAATTATAACTGCAAGTCTTTTGAGGTTTGAGGTTTTGAGGTCTCTACCAGCTTTGCACATCTAGAGACTGAGATTTTTGCCCATTCTTTTTTATAAAACAGCTCAAGCACAGCCAAGTTGAATAAAGAGCGTCTGTGAACAGCAATTTTCATGTCTAGCACAGATGCCCAATAGGATTTAGGTCAGGACTGGGCCATTCTAACACATGAATATTCTTTGATATAAACCATTTCACTCTGGCTGTATGTTTAGGGTCATTGTCTTGCTGGAAGATGAATAAATATCTTTCATGAGCCTCCATCAGGATTTCTTCCAGGGTTACCCTGTATTTAGCTCCATCTATCCATCTTTCTATCAACTCTGACCAGCTTCACTGTCACTGCTGAAGAAAAGTATCCCCACAGCATGATGCTGCCACCACGTTTCACAGTGGGGATGGGGTGTTCGGGGTGATGAGCAGTGTTAGTTTTGCGCCACACATAGCGCTTTGCATTTAGGCCAAAATGTTAAACTTTGGTGACACTGGACCACTTTTTTTTACATGTTTGCCATCACATAAAATCACAATTAAAAACGTTTGTGGTTGAAAGGTGACAATATGTGAAAAAGTTCAAGGGGTATGAATACTTTTGAAGCCACAGTTTTTTATGCACATTTTCAAAGAAAAAACTTAATGGATGTTTAACCCTCAAAATGTATTACAGCAGAAGTGCTGATTCCTGGTCCTGAAGAACAACAACAGATACCTCACCTTCTTCTATTCCACAAAAGTCTCACAGACTGTCTTCTTTGCACTTCCAGTGCCCAGAGGTTAAAATATTTGTCACTAAGATGAAAATCACGCTGCTTCTGAATCTGGGTCTGTAGGAAGAGAGTAAGGGGAACAGGGTTAAATAAAAAAAAGAGAAAATAAGTAAGTCAGTTATTCATGTTCTGAAACACATTCTGCTGCCAATTTGAACAAAAATTGTATAAAACTAAATAGTAAAGGTGTGGACAGGTACAGTACCTTTTCATGCCATGCTTGGAGTACAGCACTCAGAAGTCTCCTACTGTCTGCTTCCTTCACTCGCTGTGTGAAGTAACGCACGGCCTTATGGGATGCTGTAGCCCACCTCCAGGTTCTGAAGGCTGACCGCATCTCATGGTGCTGAAGTCGTATCTCAACAGTCTGACACTTCCGCTTTGTCTCTATGGCAGCAGCCCTCCATGTCCAGAAAGATCTAGACGAAAGTCAAGACTCAAGATCAAAAGCAACTTAACTAAAGTGATAAGATAAGCAAATGGCCAAACGACTAGCGTTTGTTTTTAGGTTTAGGTTTGTTTGCACAAACAAATTTATGTGAAAAGGTTTTAAAGGAGAAGTCTGGTGTGAAATGAAATAAACCTGGGGTGTAGTTAAAACTGATAAGTACAAACTTCTGTCAAATAGCCCACCTCCGTTCTCCTCCCAGCATTCAAAAACATAGCTCCATTTAGCCGTTGCTTCCAAAAGGCCTACAAATGCTAGTGATAGGGACACAACATGACCCATGTAAATAAATGGCTATTTATACAATGCTAACAAGCTCAAAGTAGCTCAACCCTTCATTTGTAGAATTCCAAGGGCATCGACATTTAAAATGAGGCACTGAGAACTTTGAAAGTGTACAGGGAGTTTATTAAAAAACACTTTATATACACACACAGTACCTTAGAGTAGATTTCCAGGCACCAATATGTTGAAATTAAGTCATGATATGTCGACTGATGAGCACAAATGAATAGGTAGGATAGAGGAACTGGTTGCAAAACTGAATTTAGTGGAAATGCATGAATTCCTCCTCTTTCTGAAATTCTCTAATATTCATGCATTTCCACAGAATTAATAATGCTCTTCAGCTGACCTATCGATGGCAGCACCCAGAGAACTTCCTCAGAGTACACTGTTTCTGTGCTGTATTTTGGAATGCTGTGGGCGAATGGAGGTGAGATATTTGATAAAAAAAAAAAAAAAAAAAAAAAACATTATCATGTTTTACTTTACTTCACACTGGCTTTCTCCTTTAGGCTTAAATATTATTATGTACTATGCTTTTAAACACTGTGCTGTATAACCTATAAATTATATCTATAAAACTAAATAATCACACAAAAAAACGAATCATCTTAAAGCCTGAATATTGTCCATCTAAGTTACTGAAATACAAAACGGCCAATAAAAGTTCCCAGTTGGCTAAAAGGCGACAGTTAGATTTGGTCAAAACCTCCTGAAAAGTACCTCTAACGGAGAAGGGTTTAAAACCACTGCATTAGAGCTCAACTAATATTTATCAGTATAGAACTTTTCCATGGAATTATCAATCTTTCCATTTTCCTCTGTGTTTAATGTTAAGTACTGTTAAATTTTTTTAGAACACCCCTATTGTTTAGTAGTCCAGTATTAGTGCTGTATAATCCAGACAAGCTGCTTTTTATTTTTCCATCTTAGCTATGACTTTATTACTGCATTTCACCTGTCAGACCTCTAATTCTTCTCTACACTGTTAAAACTTGAGTGTTAGTCCAGTGTTAAGCTAAGCTAAAGCTCTTGCCATGTGGGTCAGCCAGACGTTTTTCTTTTTCTTTTTCTCTAGTTTCCAAGAGTCTTTTGAAGGTGTAGTAAACAGTACTTACTGCTCTCTGGCTTCATCTGTAATTTCTCCAAAGAAAAGACTTATACTTTTAATAGCTACAGGGTAACCAGTGTTTGTTTGTCTTTTTCTAGTTATTATGATGAAAGTGTGAATGTGCTGCAGTAAGGATTAAATTCAATTCCCAAAGCTCACTTTATTTCCATCGCTAGTTACCACATTTTGTACTATTTGAGGTTAATAACTGGACCTAAAGAGATTAAATGTAAAAGAGCTCCCTTGAAGAAGGGTTCAGCTCTCACCTAAACCTAAACACTTTTCATTCAGCCAGTCAAGAACATCTGAAGGCAGCAATTAGTTGGTAAGTAAACATACGGGAGAATATAGAGGTCAGATCCATAATTGTACAAAAAAGTATATAAATCTTCAGGCCTAATATTACATAACACTTCATGTATTCAGGTTGATTTTAAACTAGTCCTTGGATGTGCTCAAAAACTGTTTTTCACTAGATTATTATAGGCAGCATTCTGACAACCAGAAAAAAATATAAATTGATAAATTATCAGTAAGCATGCTAAAGTCTGTATTTTAAAACATGTACTCTCTAGAAACAGGGCATATGTGGGTATGGGGAAATCAATTTTAGGATTTTATAAGACATGACATCTAAATACAACTCTAAGCTCTAAACCAATTTTGCAACAAAATGGCAAAAGCACACAACAAAATGATTATAAATTAATATATTTACAAACTCTGAAAAGCAATGCATGAAAAAAAATGTATTTACAGTCTGTGGAGTTTTTTTTTTTTTTTTACTTTTTTTGGGATGCATTTAAAACATTTTAAGACATATTAAGGACCTTTTTAAAGCCAACCAAAATAATGTTTGTTGTAGAATTTAAGGACTCGCAAGAACCCTGTACATTAAATATAAAAAAAAATCTCAGGAATAGATTGAGTTTTTGTTAAATATGTCAGTGCAAATTTCCAGTAATTTCATTGTCTCCCAATGCATTGTCTCCCTTATGACCTCATCTCATCACCTCCTGAATACTGTCCTTAAATTCTTTCCAGAAGTGCTGTGTTTACTCTACAATGTCAAGGGCACCATATCACTGCTCAGAGCTGATAGCCTGATAATGCTGAGCTGTTAATTATTACCAGCAGCCTGCTTTAATTAGGCAAATTGAACATGAGTGGGGGTTATTGTTGTGAACGTGAGTGTTGTAGCATGTTCTCTGTGCTGTGGTAATTACCTGTGTAAAAGGTGTATTTGGCTGTGATAACAGGCCACCTGGTGCTGGCGGTACACTTCAACCCACTGATGGAAAACTGCACACACTCTCCTGCCATCCAACCAGAGACGCACAGCTTCCTCCATCTGTCTGCGGCCCTTATGCTCTGACGCAGAGACACAGCATTATTACAATAGAGCATATGCTTAAAGCAAAAGGCTAATTAACTGTGCTTTAGTAATGTAAATGATTTTATGACGGCTTAAATTGCTTTTAACTTGGTTAAAGGCTTCTTTATCAGGCTGCACTGAATATTGGGACAGCTAAATTATTCAGCCGAAAATGGCAAAAAAAAAAAAAAAAAAAAAAAAAAAGCACTCATAATAGAGTAGCACTGCTAAAATAAAATTAGGATTGTAACAGCACTACTAAATTAAAGTTAATCTACGACTAAAGTAAACGTCGTAGCACTGCTAAAGTAAATGTGAGATTAGAGTAACACTGCTAAAGTAAATATCATGTATGATTAGTAGAGAACTGTTATAAAAATATATGCAAATTTTTTTTGGAGTAGCACTGCTGAGGTAAATTCATTGTTCTTTACTGGTTTGTTTGCTGCGATATTAAGTGATTTAGTAAATATTAGTTAAAGTAATTCATTTATGACGTGTCTTTGGCTTGAAAAACAGTACAAAAATGTGTTTAAACTATTCAGTGATGAAAAAAATTGGCAAAACTGAATGAAAACATAGTAAAATACTACCAAATGCACTTTTTCTATGTCAGTGTATGTTTAGCTGTTTAAGGGTCTGTTTTTTCCCTGCTGTTTTTTTTTCTGATGGCAAAAAATAAAAACAGCTTATACCTAATGGCTATTTCAACTGTAAACCTAATAAATGAAAACTACTCTTTCACATCTAATAACTACAGTTTCTTCTAGTATTACCCTTCACCCATAATGACCAAGATGTTAAAATCAGCCGCATTTCTTCTTTCTGCTTTTGAGCCAGGAACTGATCAGCTGTTCTAAGGGCATCTCTTCGTTGTTTCCAGCGCACAAACCACTGCAAGGGAAAAAAATGGAAAATTAATATATTAATTTATAAATGATAAAAAGTCTTCACTCCTTCAGATTTTATTTCCTGACATTTTCAATGACTTATACTGCTACTTGTTTATCTTATCACTGCCCAAGACCTGTCCAGAGTCCAGTTGAATATATTCCACATCATAATTTGTCATTATCTATAGATGACCTAAGGTGGTTTTCCAGGTATAAAGAAAGGCTTGGTCATCCTGATGCCACAGAATGCATTTATTCAGTATGAATAAATGAAAAAATTGATGTCTAAGCAGTCATCATGTGACTGATAGGAGTAAAAATAAACCCTAATATTTTTTACAAGCCTATTTAATGTCCTGTAAATTGGCCACAGAATAAAACAAACTGATTTCCATTTTACGGTGGGAAACTACATAGCACAGCTCGTAATAGCCCAGCATAGTATAGCAAAGCTTTGATTTTTAGAATGCTCTGTAGGATGAACATATATATTTTTCTAATTACCAACTACTCTTACTGAATAAAACTGATATTCAGTCCTGTAGCATGTGGTTAGCTAATTGAGGAAACCACCAAAAACATTGGCTAGTAATCTGGGTGTATGTAAATTTTTGGGGGTGTATGCATTAAGTTATCATATATATATATATATATATATATATATATACATTATCTGTTATGTAACAGTTTGCATTTTGTAAATTACTTATTTTCTTTTAAGGCATTTGAGATTAGTATTTGAGATTAATGGTGTGTCATTTTCATGTATAAAAAAAAGAAAAATCTAATTATTCAACTATACTAAGAAAAATAAAATTTTCCTACTATGGAACCTTTAAAGCTATAATGCAGGGAAAAACATAAACCTATGTATAAAAAAAAACTAATTATTCAACTATATAAAAAAAAAATACAGTTTCCCTACTATGGAACCTTTAAATATATAATGCAGAGAAAAAACTAATTTAGAATATTTTTCTGTACTACAATTTATGTCAATTCAAAACATGTTGGATGTCTGAGGTAGGTGTGTGCCATATTGTACTATGCTGTTCATGATATCGTCAAATTTTGAAATGATAAAGTCCATATTGTAATAATAGCGGTATTATGTCATAAAAGCAGTGTATTTGTCTTTCTATTTACTGAGCTTTATTTTTTTTACATTACTTTTATATTTGTAGGACTCTTGGTAAGTCACTGTTATTTACAAAAAAACAATTAACTGTTTCATACAATTGTTTTATATTAATCAAGCCCTTTTATTTTATTTTCTTGCAATCGTATATAGTATAGTGCAATAGAAATAAAATATTGCCAAGAATAGTGTTATTGTAAAAATACCATGAAATATTGATAGGTTCTATTCTTGATTCTTTTGAAGTAGAAATTAAATGCCTAACAAGAAATATAAGCAGTTAACTTATCCAAAATGTTAAAAATACTTTTTGGCACATAGACATTTTTTTTTAAATGTCAGATTTCAATGCTTGGATACCACATTGGTTGGTTTACGTGCTCAGAAATATCACCAAATAAACTCAATCATAACATTTCCACTGCGTTGAAAACAGTAGTATTAGCAGAGTACGACCCAGCTTTGCAGAAAAACTGCACGTGTGCTACATTTCCTCAGAAAGCATTCAGAATTTTCAGATAATGTAGAGTTGATTTACTATATAAGCACAATTACAACGTGATAAATGAGAAAAAACAATCTAGTGGGTTTATTACAGTGAGCATCGTGACTCAAACAGTTAAACAGTTAAAAGGGCATCACACAAATAAAAAAACATTAATATTAGTCCCTAAACTGGTATTCATTGGCTTTTCATTAAACACTCAAAGTCATTCAAAAGTTTTAACTGTGGTCAAGAAGCCAAGAGCTAAAATTAAAATAACTATTATATAGAATGTAAAATTCTCAACCTTTCGCAGTAAAGCTGTGTTGATGTTCTTGGCCGCTCTTTGCCGTGTGGTGGCTGCTCTCCAATTCTGAAAGGCCTGTGCTGTCAGTCTGCTGTGATAGAGGCTGAGGAGGTCCTCCAAAACACACTGCTGGTTCTGGGTCTGGACCAGTGCCCTCCTCCACAGGCTGAGACAGAAGCCCATCACCCTGAGCTCCATCCTGTACTGGAAGCAGGCCTCACTGTAGCGCATCCTCTGAGCCCAAACTGTGTGGACATGCCAGCCTAGCAGAACCCTGGGAGAAGAACAGCAGCTCAGCTTTACAGAGTAGAAACACAATCTTCACAAAGCTAGGTAAAGTAAACTGCTAATAAAAAAAAAAAAGTTTTATTCAATGGAAAAGTTGCAGCTGTGAACATCAAATTAGCCCAAAGCTTTATGTGGTTTAAACATTGGACAAAAATGATCCAATTAAAAAATTATATTTTTTGACCCCTTATATAGAACAACTTTTTAAACATTCTTTAAAAAAGCAATTACTTGGGTCTATTATTTCATATTCTTTATTAGCGTGGCAAAGTGCTGGGAAGATGATGGGTTATTTGAAGAAAAAAAATCTTTACAAACCCCCCTGTGGCATAATCCTCAGCTATTAGCAGGAAGGGAATCTTTTTCCTGCTCCTCCTGGTCCTCAAAACTGTTTGCACATTTGCAGATATTTTAAATGTAATGGTGTGTGCACATTCCAGGCTATCCAAAAAAAAATGTTTCTTCCAGGCTCCTCCTTTGTATATACTTGAAGTTTAAAGCTGCAATTAAAGCCTATGGCAGGGGTTGGCAATTAAGTTTGGCTGCTGGCCAGATATTCACCAAGCCATTTTCCGTTTTGGAAAATGAAGTGTAGTAGCTCTCTAACCCAGAGGGTTGTTGAACCCAATTGCAGAACAGTTGATCTCAAATCAGGTAAACCCAAGTAGAAAGGAAAAAATAAATAAAAAAAACACACATTAACACACAGCCCCTCACGCGGGATCAAACCCGTGTCATCAGGGTCGCGATCCAATACACTACCGCTGCCCCGGCTAGTGAACTGAGACACGGCTGGGAAAAAACGCCCTTATAAGGAGATAGGGAGCTCAAGAATAAGTGATGCCGACCGCAACAGAGACACAGGGAAGGGATGTAAACAAAAACTCATCAGAGAAACATTTAATTTTTTTTTTTTCATATCGTTCATTATTGGTCATTATAGCAGATGTTTCACACTTGCAGGCCACATCTATTGCCAACCCCTGGCCTATGGCATTCCTTGGAACTATGCCTTGGTTTCTCATCCAGTGTTAAACCTAATTCAATCTACTACAAGCTCCCAAGGTATTGTTTCTCAAATCTTTAAACAAATAATTGAAAGCTCATACAAACCAATTCAATTCTGTCTACTTGGGAAAGGGAATTAACCTGGCTAACATGTATTATTCATTGCTAAACTGTCAGTAGAAAGTATTCTAAGTTGTAAAAAAATATAAAAGGTACCTTTATTCATATGCTCTGGGACTGTTTAATAGTTTAATATCATTTTAGAAGTAGGTGTTGTGTATACTAAATAATTTTACAAGCATAACTCTCAGCATGGATCCTGTTGTTAAATGATGACTCACACTACCAGTTTTCTTCTAAGCAAACCGCAGGGGTGGTTCTCACCTGATATTAATATGGAGCAATAGCCTCTCTATAATGCAGTACTGCAAAGATTAATTCTAAGTCTAAAAAATCTACTGTTAACTCATGGTTTGATATAATCCAAGCATCAAATCTTTATTTTAATAAATGTATTTACTGTCTTATTTGTTTATTGGTGCACTTGGTATCTTCCCTCTCCCTTCCTTTTTTACAGTTTTGCATAATATATTCTGTATGTTATGTTCTATATACGATTAATAAAATTATAAATCACAAAAAAGAAACAATTACTGAGAGATCAATTTAAAAAGGACACTTTTACTTTAAAAAAAAATCACTTTTACTTAATAGCAAACATTTGGGCTTCCAAAGAACCTAATATTCGACACCAATGTCAGGCTAAAATTGGACAGCCTTAAAAAAAAAAAAAAATCCTTCTACCTTCTTCTCTGCTTCTGCGTGTGATGTTCTCTCGCCTTGATGCTCAGTCTCATTGTTCTTGCCCAGTATCTGAATGCATGAGACAGCTGCAATTTCTGGACGTTTTGAACCCTCTCTCTCAACTCTTTGCACCGCAAGGCAAACCCTCTCCAAATCCTCACAACACCCAGAGCTATCTCTCTTCTTCTCCTCTTCAGATCCAGTTTCCACCTCCACAGGTTCAGACTACGGGTCAGAACATGCTGGTCTCGATGCCTCACTGCTTGGTGGAACTGGAAGTTAGCTACCTGCAGATGGAGACGCTGCTTTTTGGTACGGATATGGAGGAACTGTAGTTTCCAGAGGGAAAAGAAATTCTGCTGTAGCCTTCGAGTTCTGAGCTCCTGTATATCCAGAGAGAGACAGTGCAGCTCTCTATTACGCTCGTACACATCAAGCCACTTAAAATAAAATCTGGAGAAGTGAAGAGAAAAAAAATGTGTAAAGGAGCAAAGGTTTTTGGCAAATCGAAATAAACAAAACATTTGTCCAAACAGCAAACATGGCTTTCCACAGGTGTTCATTAAATTCGCCACTTTACATTTTGTCTAGGTTATTTTTTTTATGGTAATCAGTATAGTAAAATTAGCTACAAAACTACAATAAAAAAAGCACTTAAAGAACATTTTACTTTTATCATTTTTTTTCAAAGCAGACATATTAATGCAATAATGCACACCACATTTAGCACTACCTCAGCAGTGCTAGTCTAATCATGAATTTATTTTAGCAGTACTATTCTAGTCACAGCAGTGGCATTCTTTTTAGTCAAAAAGTGCTCAGTAGAGCAATTATAACCAAAAATGACTTCTTAATTATTTAACTGTGCTATTCTAGTCACACATTTATCCTAGTTGATTAGCTAGCTTTTTAACTAGCAAATTAGCTAGCTACCTCAGCAGTGGTATTTTCATCATAAATTTACTTAAGCAGGGCAATTGTAATCATAAGTTTACTATTGGTGCTACGTCACAATGAATTTACACAGACAAAGGCAGTATATCTTTTGGTAAACAAAATTAATGGTAAAAACTAAGAAAGCTTACTTAGTTATATAGAAAGCTAGCTACTGTTACTAGCCAGCTATCTTAGTTCTTGTACAGCTTGGAATTTACAGACCGTTTGTGAAGAAATAGGATACTGGGTAGGTTTTATAAGTGATGCTGAGCAAGTAGACATTTTTAAAAATAAACTGAAACTGCTCGATCTGTATACAGCAGTGCTCGGGAGAAGGGTATTTTATTTTCATAATTTCTTTCACACTTAAACAGTCACCAAAACATAACACTACAGACTTGAAGATCAGAAAGAAAAATAAATAAAGTAAAAATAAATAAACCCCTCAAAATCCCAAAGTTCCATACTTCCTCTGTCCTGCATATAAATTCTAAACCCACATATACACAGAATTAGATACATGCATATGTTCCTACATGTTGAGACACGTCAAAAGTCATGGGAAACTATAAAAGTTCTTGTCCCATGATGTTTGGCATGAAAGAACACAATGACAAGTGATTACAATCTTTTGTACATTAGCATAGCTTATCTAAATAAGCTAAGCATTAACATCACCCTAGTTGAGCAAAAATGGAATAACAGATTATACAGTGAAATGATTCAACACATACAGACCTGCAGAGCAGAGCTTGTTGATAAAGTTGTTGGGCTATCTTTATATTTTCCACTGCTTGCTGCCAGATGAGAATAGCTTTTCTCTTCAAGGCTCTTTCTCTTCCCTCTCTGAATGCACACAGCTGGACATGCATGAGACACCTGTCTAGACCACATATTTACAAAAACAGTCATCATGATATGTTCAAAAATTGATTGCCTCTAAACTGCCTCTAAACCCATACATCACCCAGTGCCCCTCTCAACCCACACCTCCCTTTTTTTTATTTTTTATTTTTTTTATTTATTTATTTTTTTTAGCCTTTTTCAAATTTGAGGGTGGAGTCAAAAAAAATCAGGGGGTTTAGTGCCCCTTTAAATTTCAATGGAAATATGTAAAGATGGGAAATGTCTGGCAACAAACATGGCTGGTTTTGCCTGGGTCCAAGTGAGGTGGGAAACTGAGTAGGACTTTTTCTTTGAAACAAGTACCATTTGCTTATTTGCTACATTGTTGATGTGTAGCATTAAGTACAATAAATGTGCATAACGTTTTAAAGCTGTTAATTCTAGTGTTCTTGTTACAATGATAAGGCAGAAAATTATGAGACTAAAATATGCATCTAAAATTTTTTTGACAATTTTTTTATGATAAAGAAAAAATATATATATTTATTCAAGACAAAAACATTACGGTCGTAGTATAGATGCGATACAATACTATCAAAAAGACATTGATATTGATATATTTTCTATTTACTTCTAAGAGATGCATACAGCACTTGGAAGATTAATTAAAAGACCACTTCAGTTTCTGAATCAGTTTCTCTGATTTTGATATTTATAGGTATATGTTTAAGTAAAAATGAACATTGTCTGTAGTTTATAGTTTTATTCTGTAAACTACAGACAACTATTCTCCTAAATTCCAAATAAAAATATTGTCATTTAGAGCATTTATTTGCAGAAAACGAGAAATGGTTGAAATAACAAAAAAGATGCAGAGCTTTCAGACCTCAAATAATGCAAAGAAAACAAGTTCATATTCATAAAGTTTTACCCCTGTTTTTTAAACACAGTTCTCATGCATCTTGGCATGTTCTCCTCCACCAGTCTTACACACTGCTTTTGGATAACTTTATGCCTTTACTCCTGGTGCAAAGATTCAAGCAGTTCAGCTTGGTTTGATGGCTTGTGATCATCCATCTTCCTCTTGATTATATTCCAGAGGTTTTCAATTTGGTGAAATCAAAGAAATGTACCTTTTTAGGTAGTCTCTTTTTTTCCCAAAGCTGTACATTTCATTTTGTGGATTAAAAACTGCAAGGTGGAAATGGCACCTATTTAATAGAATAAATCATAATTACATTTAAAACTGGCCACATCAATCTGAATCAGTCATGACAAATATGCCAAATACGCTACATTATTTAAACTGATTTTGGATGTGTCAGTAAAAGTGTGTGGCCAACTCACTGTGTGTGTATTCTCTCCAGGCCTGCAGCATGTGTTTAGCACTCAGGCGGAGCGTGTGTTTGGCTCTGCTGTTGGCCAGCTGCTGCCGGGCGCAGCTGCTCTTCCACTGGGAGAAGACCACGCTGCAGAGCCTGTGCTGCACAAAGGACAAAGCTGCCTCCTGTCTCTCCTTATGGCACTGCACTCGCTTCTGCCATGCAGCAAACACCCTGGAGGACACACAAGCAGAAGCCCACACATATATACACAAAAAGCAATGATTATATAATGAGAGAAAAAGTTTGCATGTAAAACTCGCTGTTACCATTTCCACGTTTATACAGGGGTTGGACAATGAAACCGAAACACCTGTCATTCACACCAGTAAGAGCAGAGTGTGACGGTTCAATTAGCAGGGTAAGAGCACAGTTTTGCTCAAAATATTGCAATGCACACAACATTATGGGTGACATACCAGAGTTCAAAAGAGGACAAATTGTTGGTGCACGCTTGCTGGCGCATTTGTGACCAAGATAGCAAGTCTTTGTGATGTATCAAGAGCCACGATATCCAGGGTAATGTCAGCACACCACCAAGAATGACGAACCACATCCAAGAGGATTAACTGTGGACGCAGGAGGAAGCTGTTTGAAGGGGATGTTCGGGTGCTAACCCAGATTGTATCCAAAAAAACATAAAACCACGGCTGCCCGAATGACGGCAGAATTCAATGTGCACCTCAACTCTCCTTTTTCCATCAGAACTGTCCGTTGGGACAATAAATTATTGTGGTCCAAAACCAGGTGTTTCAGTTTCATTATCCAACTCCTGTAAATTACCCTCATAAATAAAAAACGAATGAAATGAAAGGATTTCATTCTTTGGGGAAAGGAGAAGCAAGATCTCCTGCATAGAATCCACTATGAATTCAGAGGGTGCTTTATCAAATTACGAGACCAAATGTCTGAAAACAGAAGCTGAGGCAGAGGAAATCTCTATATATTGTTAAAATAAAGATCAAATCTCTTTCAAATGAACAGACAAGATTAATTTGGTTCATTTATGACATTTGTAATGTGTTTAGTTTTAATGTTCATACAATCTCATACTAAAGCTCTTATACTATACTATAAAACGTCCCTGTATAGTTTACTCTCTTAATATAAACTATAATAAATATTAAGGAGGATTAAACATAAATATAGGCCATTCCACTGAATGGGTTCCATTTTTGTTCACAGGACATTACATGTATAAAAGTGCTCACAAAAAATAACTTCAAAATACATTTTATTATTAAGCATAGTGTCTTGTATATTGACCTAACAGCAAAAGTTATTACAATATTAAAATATTAATTTAACTACTTAAAACACTACTTAGAAAAAATAGCATTTGTTATCTGTCCCCACCCTCTAACTATAAATGTATAAATGTTACCATTAATAAAATCCTTTTTTTTGCATTGTTTTGAGTCCAAATCCAATCTATGCTTTTTTTTTTTTTTATATAAAAATTCCATATTATTTAAGTTAAAATACACATTTTAGGTTTGTTCCTGGGTTTCACTCAGTCCTGTTACCGTAACACATTACCCCATCTGAAACATCTGGAACATTCTACATTCAAGTCACATCTACAACAGGAAGTGACATCAGCTGGTTCTTCTAAAGATCATGGGAGGACCAAAATTAAAGTTCCCTCATTATTTTTTCTGTATGTTTGATCATATTGTAACTATGACTGAGGAGCTCAATCTCAACACTAATTCCTGTTACCTAAATTAATTCTTAGATCTTATTTGTTTATTTTTAGAATGTGTTCAGTGTCCTCATGCTATTAGCATAGCCGCTATTTAGCATTCCTTCTACTTTAATTCCTGTTACTCAAAACATAAAAATAACAGGAGTGAGTGCCAGTAACAGGAGTGAGTTTCAGTAACAGGAATAAGTTCCTGTGACAAAAATGAGTGCCAGTAATAGGAGTGAGTGCCAGTAACAGGACTAAGTTCCAGTAACAGGAGTGAGTGCCAGTAACAGGACTAAGTTCCAGTAACAGGAGTGAGTGCCAGTAACAGGACTAAGTTCCAGTAACAGGAGTGAGTGCCAGTAACAGAAATGAGTGCCAGTAACAGAAAAGAGTGCCAGTAATAGGAGTGAGTTTCAGTAACAGGACTGAGTGCCAGTAATAGGAGTGAGTTCCAGTAACAGAAATGAGTGCCAGTGACAGGAGTGAGTTTTGTCATAAATATATCAATTATTTGAACATGCAGTCAACCATTTATTCAAAATAAAAGTTCTTTAAAACTTTCTTGAGAGAAAATCTTAAGAAAGAAATGAGTGGACTTTTTTAAATGTCACATGAGTTTTCTAACCATCTTTGGCTTAGAAACCTTGTAAAAAATTAAGTAAAGCTTCCTGAGTTTGACCAGTACATGTTTGAGAGTTAAATGTACATGTTATTAGACTGAAAAAAAGACATACAAATAATTTTAAATTGGAAGATTTACTTGCAACAAGCAAATGGCACCCATTCGTTGAAATGGCCCATATACTACTGGTCACCACATTGGCTGTAAATCACCATAGTAAATGAAACAGCTGCACAGGCTAACCATGTGCACAGACCCAGTTGTAATATGCAACCATTCCTTCAATCCGTGTGGAGTGTAATTCTCTACTGCATACCTCCTCAGAAGCACTTGGGTACAGAATGCTCTGACGGCCTTCTGCTGTCTCTCACGTGCTGCCCACGTGGAGAAAGCCCGGCTGAGGCAACGGCTCTCCACCCTCTGCTCCAGCCACCTCTGCCTACTGTCCAGTACAGACCCTGCAGCCTGCAGACATACACACACACTAACACTCAGGACTACTTTACACTAAACACTTTCTAAACACTGTAATCTGAAGGTTTACTAATCAAGATATTAAAGGAATAATCGGTAACACTTCCTATAAACCCTGTATTCACAATGCAATTTAAATGCATTCATAATGCATTATATGACATGCTAAAAACCTTATAATGACTGTAATAAGCCTGTATAATAACTGTAATAAGTATTACAGTGACATTCATAACGCATTATAAACTACAAGTATAAGTACAAGTATAATTATAAAGAAAGGGCTTACAATGCCTTAGAATGTCTGTTCATAAGAACATTGTACATTGTAGTAGTAGTAGTAATGCACTATAACACAGATTTGGTATATTTTGGTACAACACTACATTGTATAACGTTCTTATATACAGATATTATAAGGCATTGTAAGCACTTTCTTTATAAACTCTTATACTTGTAGTTTATAATGTGTTATGAATGTCACTGTAAGTACTTACGAGTTATTATACAGCCTTATTACAGTCATTATAAGGTATTATGCATGTCATATAATGCATTATAAACGCATTCTTAAGGCATTATGAATACAGGGTTCATTGGAAGTGTTACCGAATAATCTTGTAAAGCGATAAAAATGAACATTGTTAAATACTTATTATAAATGCACTCAAACCAAACACCCAAGATGGTAGACTAGGGTTTAGACGGTCTACTTGTCTGTTGTTCTTCATAAATGCACATTCAAATATGTCTCTAAAGTGATTTAAACTTTTCTGCAGAGCTATATGGTCGACACATGAAGTCATGCTTAGGTACCTAATAAGTAAATGAGTAAAGATGTTGTATGTATTAACGGGTATTAAATACCATTAACAATGTGTGTGCAATGATGAGATAAGTGACAGTCCAAGACCAGTGTTTGTAAGCAATGCAAGCAATGTTAGCCTAGCATCACCTGTTCTCCTATTGCAAACTTAAGAAGCATGATAAATATTAAACAAGCAGATTGACTGCATCTGAGCAGATAAACCATGTTAATGTCATTGAAATATTCCTTTAAAGGTATAAAACTGCCAAAATGAAACCCTTTGGCAAAGAAACCGAAAGTGAACAAAAAATACATCATTTGTTTAAAAGGCTGAAAGCAGAATACCGCACGAAGATTATGAATATTTAATTTTTTTAGGACAACTATCATAGTATAATATGCACATTTATACTAATCTAAGTTTAATACTCTTACATTATTTAACTCCATATATACATAGATACAGATACAACACTGTAGTAAAAGTAGAGTAGTGAAATATTTCTACTTTACTTCTATGATACTATACATCTCTGCTTATAACAGAGTACAAAACTACAATATCTAACAGTTGGGATTTATACAGAACAATAAATGAATCAGTGTCTGCCACCAATATTTACATGAACTAATCATTAAAACAATAGTGTTAAAAAAAGAAAACCAATACAGTATTGCTAAACAAAATATTGTGATTCTTCAATATATGTTGACATTTTCTTACAGTCCTAACATTTTACATTTCAGTGTGAATTGTGAGGATAATTTTAGGAAATTCATTATGTAGGCCCATTATGTTCAATGATTTATGTTTTACGATGTACATCTCTTCACCTGTCTGTGCCACGCTGTAAAGCAGTGTTTCAGTAGTCTGGTCTGATGGCAGTGAACGGCCTGCAGCTGTAGAGAACGTTCTCTGCGTCCGCACCACATCAGCGTTCTCCAGTCAGTTACACAGTGAGAGAGCAGCACCCTCTCCTGTTTACACACACACACACACACACACACACACACCAACAATATAATGAAATAACCTGGAAAATTGTAATATACATTCACTGACAAAAAATATATATACACAATTGCAAAAAGTTGCAAAACCCCTTGAACTTTTCCATATTTTGTCACATTACAACCACAAACAAATATATTTCATTGGAATTTATTGTGAAAGACCAACACAAAGTGGTACACAGTTGTAAAGTGGAAAGTAAATTATGCATGATTAAAAAATGTTTTACAATAAAAAAAAAATAATTAAAAAGTATTCAGCTGCAAGTCTTTTAGGGTGCTTTCTCACTTACGTATCGATGCATTTTTCCTTAACTTGACGCTGATTGGTTTTAGAAGGACATGCGTCTGACGTTGACGTCAGCGGGTGGTTCATTCGGCGGGAAGCCTTTCCAGGATAAGGATAAAATTAATGAACAGATTCATTTAGTCTCCATAGTAGTGCTGTTATTGTGGTGTTAATACCAGCAGCAGCAGCAGCAACTTCAGGCACAGTACCCTATGTTAGTTAAAATTCGCCAAACGAACGTGCTTGTCCTGAAGCAGCTGTATCCACGGCTCATTTTTCCTGCTTTTCCAGTTACTTTTTAAAGGGTACTGACTGCAGCCTGCAGGAAGGCGGAGTTGGACGTCCAGTGCTTCCAGCTCCGCCCAATTTGTTAGCATCATGCCGTTTAGTCCCGTCCACTTTGTCAGCATCATGTTTTAGCTCCGCCTCTGAATGAAAGTAAACAATGTAAAGGACTGTTAGCGGACTTTAATATAATGTGCCGCGTCGTCTGGATTAAATACTGTGTATACACTACAAGTTTGCGAGACTGACAAGGCGTGGCGTGGACAAAGTGGGTGGGACTGGGCGCCCAACTCTGCCTTCCCTCAGGCTGCAGTTAGTAGTAGTTGTTCATTTTTCTTCTTCTGCTGCCGTTGTTAAGGAACCCCTGCTCAGCTTCCTGTAATTGGTCCGAAAGTTCGAACCATCCAGAAAAGCGCTTTCACACTGCAGGCGAACTGGACCATGGTTCAAAAGACCCGGACCGAGACCACCTCTCTTGGTTGGACCAAAATATGGTTCTTTGGCCCGGACCGGTTGGTTCGGACCAAACTGAAAAGTCTGAAAAGACCAAACGAGGCAGGTGTGAAAGCACCCTTAGAGTATACCTCCACCAGCTTTGCACATCTAGTGACTGAACTATTTGCCCATTCTTCTTTACAAAGCAGCTCAAGCTCAGTCAGAATACATAGAGAGCGTTTGTGAACAGCAGTTTTCAGATCTTAACACAAGCTCTTGATTACCCCACCCCCTGCAGTATGCCTACCGTCCCAACAGATCCACCTCAGACGCTATCGCTGCTGCCCTCCACTACTCTCTCTCCCACCTGGAAAACAAAGACTCCTACATCAGGATGCTCTTTGTGGACTACAGTTCTGCCTTTAACACGGTCATTCCTCACAAACTCACAAACAAACTGTATGTACTCGGCCTGCACCCGACCCTTTGCAGCTGGCTGTTGGATTTCCTGACTGGCAGGCCTCAGTCTGTCAGGATTGGAGACAGGACTTCAGCCAGTATCACCACTTACACAGGCACCCCGCAGGGATGTGTCCTCAGCCCTATCCTCTACACCCTGTTCACCCACGACTGTGTCGCTTCCCATAAGGACAACATCATCCTGAAGTTTGCAGATGACACCGCAGTGATAGGACGTATCAGTGGCGGAGATGAAGCGGCTTACAGGAGGGAGGTGACAAGACTGGTGTCATGGTGTGAGGACAACAACCTCGCCCTCAACACAGACAAGACGAAGGAGCTGATAGTGGATACGAGGAGGGAGAGGAGACCTCATCAGCCACTGTTCATCCGGGAGCTTGAAGTGGAGAGGGTGAACAGTTTTAAATACCTGGGCATCCACATCAGTGAGGACTTCACTTGGACATTGAACACCACACAGCTGGTCAAAAAGGCTCAACAGCGGCTGTACTTCCTGAGGAGGCTGAGGAAGTTCAGGATGTCTCCCAAGATACTCTGCAACTTCTACAGCTGTGTTATTGAGAGCCTCTTGACCAACTGTATCACCGTGTGGTACGGCAGCACGACTGCGACGGACCGTACACGCCTGCAGAGAGTGGTAAAGACTGCGGAGAAGATCATCAGAACTCCACTGCCCTCTCTGCAGAGCATCTACCACCAGAGAGTCCTCAGGAGAGCTGCCTCCATCCTCAAAGACTCTACCCACCCCCAGCATGGACTGTTCACACTTCTGCCTTCAGGCCGGAGGTACAGAAGTGTGAAATGCAAAACCACCAGGCTAAAGAACTCATTCTTCCCCACTGCTACCAGACTCTTGAACCTACCTCAGAAATAACCATTCACATTACTCTCTACACGTTTACATGTCAAGGACATTTCTCAGAGACACATGCTTACTTTACTTTGCAAAATTTTATAATTGCACTACTGAACCTTTTGCACTTTTTTCATATTCCACTGCTGTAGATAACATGTACTTACTTGTAAATAATATCCATACCCCATTACTGCTTTCATGTATATATTTCCATCATGGATGTAAAGTTAACACTAATTAATATTTATATTTTGTTTTTTATTCTTTCTTTATTGTATATTTTCTATTTTTATCTTTATGCGGCATACTTGGCGAGGGGCAAAGAAAGAATTTCATTGTACGAGGAAACTTGTTTCTTACTGTGCACATGACAATAAACTCTTTGATAAATTGGGTTTAGGTCTGGACTTTGACTGGGCCATTCTAACACATAAATACTGTATGTTTTGTTTTAAACCATTCCATCGTAGCCTATGCTTTATGTTTAGGACGTTGTCCTGCTAGAAGGTGAACCTCCACCCCAGTCTCGAGTCTTCTGCAGACTCCAACAGGTTTTCTCACCTAACCAAAGCACCTTGTTTCACATGTTAGCTGTGTCCCCAACATGGCTTCTGGCAAAATGCAAACAGGACTTTTTGGTTTTCTTTTAACAATGGCTTTCATTCCATTAGTAGTTGTCCTGTGGACAGATTCCCCCACCTGAGCTGTGGATCTCTGCATTTCATCCAGAGTCACCATGGACCTCTTGGCTGCATCTTTAATCAGTGCTCTCCTTTTTCGACCTGTTTAGGTGGACGGCCTTGTCTTGGTAGGTTTACAGTTGTGCCATACTCTTTCTATTTCTGGGTGATGGATTGAACAGTGCTCCTTGGGATCCTCAAAGCGTGGGAAATCTTTTTAATAGCCTAAGCCTGCTTTAAACTTCTCCACAACCTTATTCCTGACCTGTCTGGTGTGTTCTTTGGATTTCAGGATGCTGTTCACTCCCCAATATTCTCTTAACCAACCTCTGGGGCCGTCAAGGAGCAGCTGTATTTGTACTGTGAGATTAGATTACACACAGGTGGACTTTTTTTGTCATTAGCATTTATCAGGCAACTTCTGAATGCAAGCACTGCACTGTTCAGTTTTTTATTCGTAAAAAAAAAAAGGTTTAGAATCATCCATAATTTTCTCATTAAATTCCAATGAAATCTATTTATGTTTGTGGTTGTAATGTGACACAATATGGAAAAGTTTAAGGGGTATAAAAACTTTTGCAAGCCATTGTTTATATGCAGCTTGTCTGGGTCATACAGCACTGCTACTGGAGTACTTAAAAATAGGGGTGTTCTAAAATGTTTGAAGGCTAGTGTTTGTGTAGCTCAAATATTGCCCATATCAGTGCAACTATAGGCTGCAACTATTTTCTTGGTGAGTCTAAAATCTAAAAGGAGGGTATGTTTACTTTATAGACAGGATATTTACCCTGTACTGGACTGCTCTCTGCTGCATCTCTGTGTGTGTTCTCCAGGTGCTGAAGGACATCCTTACACCAGTCAGTTCCCTGCTGTTCCTGAACAGGTCGGCCCGCCGCTTCATCTTCCTGCTGCTGAGGAGCGCTGACCTCCACTGTGAGAAGGCCAGGCTCAGGTCGGGCTGCATCATTCTGACCAGCACCTGCAGAGCCACGGCCTGCAGGGACAGAAACACATCAAGGGACTGTTGGTGCTAACAGAATCTCAGATTAGAAGGCCTGATCTAGGATCAAACTTTGACTGAAGCCATTGATGTCTGGGCCCCCTGTGTGCTCAGCAACTGATGCAGAGGAAAGAAATTCTACTGTGGGACTGAATCTCTGCCCACGAGCAACAAAAGACCAGAATATCCACTGAAAGCACTCCTCAGCATTTGAACTGTAATCTTACTGAAACCTCTGCAACCCCGCTGGGTATTCTATGGCTTGCTTTGTTCTGATATCTGCTCTGAAATAATGTTCTCAATCCACATATGTTGATGCTGAATGCATCCCAAAGTGGTTTCCAACTGTGTTCCCAGATTTCCCAGTACAAAACACAAACATTTACTAAAGCTGGTGAGGAAAATGATCATACTGTGCTGGAGTGCAGTTTTCTGGGACTGGAGCTCGATACCACTGCAGAACTTTACCTCTCTCTTCTACAGAAAATCCCAACATCCTTATGTTGCTTCTTGTTGCTTCATTTACTCTCCGGAGACACAACAGAACTCAGGGTTCACACACTTTTTAAACAATACAATTCCATGGCTTTTTCATGACTTTTCCATGCCTTCAAAACTCATTATCATGACCACACGATCTATAAAACACCACTGCGGACATGGACAAACAATATTATAAACTATAATCAAAATTGATAATAGGTCTAAAATGAATTTGATGAAATATATATATATATATATTCAAGCAGTGTTGACACAGACTCTAACTGTTTTTGTTAGGAGTGTGCTGGTACAAGTGAGTGGATCAAATACAGCAGTGCTGCTGGAGTTTTTAAACACTATTAGACACTCCTACCTAGATGCTCCTCCTCATAGATGTAAAGTAAGGGACAGAGGTTCATCACAGTTTACGTTGGTCAACCTCCACACCCCTCAACCCCACACCCATTGGTTGCATATCTTTGGTTGGTGGACTATTCTTAAGTTGCAGTTGCAGTGAGACTAAGCTGGTTAAAAACTACAGCAAGACTTCTCTATCTGATTATCTATCCATCCATTCTGATTTTTATAGATTTGCAGAATAAGTGTAGGTATAGAGTAAAGCAACAGTTATGAGTACATCAGTTGTATTTGAAGTGTCCTGTCCCTGCACAAATAACAGTTTTCCTGTTCTAACAAACTCAGAAAATGCTGAGTTTCTCAGAGAATGCTTAATGAGGCAATAAGTCAGATTAGGTGTGTAAGAACACACAAAAAAAAGAATTACACAGTAAAGGGCAATGACTGGAAACCACTGGCATGAAAGAGGTGGACAAAACCTTGTTGTGTGCTTGTCCAGTGATAAGTCCTGTAGAGGGCAGTGTTTCTTTCCCTCTGCTGGGTTTATGCTGGCACAGGCATTTGGCTGTAAACTAGGGTCTGGGTTGGCACTGTGAGCACACTGCTCCAGAACCTAAAATAATATCTTATAGTGTTGAGAAACAATGACAAATTTAATATGATAAGCTTCTATAAGATCAAAGAGAAATAGCAAAAGAAATGCATAAAAAATGTGTGAAAAGTGTGGCATAATTAATGCTAATGGTGATGCCTTCTATGACAGTGCTGTAAAAAAAGTATTTGCTCCCTACAGATTTTTTTTTTCTTTTTCAGATGCTCAAACTCACTTTAATATCAGACAAAGATAACTTGAGTAAATATAAATGTGAAAAAAATCAATCCAAATACCCCCCAAACCCTCCTCCCCTATCCCAAACTAAATGAATATGCAAATTTTTTGGAAAGATGAGTTTAATTTTACTAACCAAAACCATGCCTGATTACTTTCAGCCCTTTAAAATCAAGGAATCATCTGTCTGACAACATGAAGCAGCAAGAAGATCTAAAAAGGCAACACTTTATGTCCAAATATGAAAAAAAAAACTTAAGAACAGAAGAAAAAAACTCATCTCTCAGTCTGGAAAAGGTTACAGTAAAAAAAAAAAAAAAATAAAATAATAATAATAATAATAATAATAATAATTTCTAAAGCTTTGCGACTCCAGCAGCCACAGGCAGAGCTATTATTCACAAACATCAGCCTCCCAAAATTACTCAAAAGGGCATGGACAACCCATTCAGGAGGTCACAAATGAACCCAGAACTAGTTATGGTTAAAGTTAACCCACCTCAGTTAAGGTTAGTGTTCTTGATTCAATAATAAAAAAGGGACAAGACGAAAATGGATCCATATCCATAGTTCCAAAATAAAAAACTCTGCTCTGACCAAAAGAACACAAAAAGGTCCACCTTACATTTGCCGAAAAAATTACAAATAAACCCCATCTCGATTCCCAGGACTTTGGGAAAATATTCTATTGGCTGACAAGAAAAAAGTGGAACATAAGAGGTGTGTGTCCTGGTTACATCTGGCGTAAAACTATAAGCATTGTAGAGAAAGAACATTATACAAAACAAGCATGGCAGTGGTAGTGTAATGGGGGCTGCTTTGCTGCTTCAGGGCCTGGACAATATTCTATAATAGATGGAAGCATGACTTTTCTCTAGAGAAAATTCTGAAGGAGAATGTCCAGCTATTAGTTTGTGACCTTAAGCTCAGGTGTACTCGCAGCAGGACCATGATCTAAAACACACCTGCAGGTCCACCTCTGAATGGCTAAAATAAACAAAATAAAGGTTTTTGAGTGGCCTAGTCAAAGTCTGATTTAAGATGTTGTGGCATGTTCTTAAACAGGTGGTTCATGCAAAAAAAATTCCAATGTGGCTGAATTAAAACAATTGTGCAAAGAAAAATTCCTCCACAGAGATGTGAAAGATTCCAATATTAATACTAATACTAATACACAGGGCCATGTTGGTTCGGATATATTTTTCCCTTATTAAATGAAATAAAATTTTTAAAAATGCTTTTTAAATTTACTCAGGTTATCTTTGTAAGACATTACAGTTTCGAAAGCGTTAAAAAAAAAAAGGAATAAATATTGTGTACATTATTATTGACAAAATGCAAAAACAAAATAAATCTGTAAGGGGCCAAATACATTTTCACGGCAATGTATTGCCTTGTAATATCATGAGGTAATCATATCATGAGGTTCTTGCCAACCCACAACCCTATATAACTGAATATCATAACTGAATCATAACTCCTGTTTTGTTATATGCATTTTATCGCTAGGTTCTTTCCAACCCACAACCTTATAAAATTGATATATTTAATCAATATATTGCATCATAACCCCTTTATCGTGATATGTATCATTTCGCCATGTTCTTGCCAACACGCAGCGCTAATTAATTTGTTTTTTGCCGCTCACGGACTTCCAAAAACACAGCCAGAACAGCAGAGTATTTTGGCTGCACTCTCTGTCGAGCTGATACAGATAGCAACCCAAGGCAGTTGGAGCTCTGACCCTTGAAAGAGACTGGCAGAATAGTTGGCAGGGTGTTTCTGTGCGTGTGTGTGTGTTGTACCTGCTGTCCCCCTGAGCCTGTGTAGTCTGCAGAACGTCCGGGGTCAGAAGAGCTGTGGACGCCTGGTGTGGAGAGGGAGTTATGAAACTGAGCCAGTCTGGCTCTGAATCTCAGCACTTTGTCAGACAGCTCAGTCTGAGCGAGTCTGTGCCACTCCACAAGCTCAGTCCTTTGCCTCTCTCTAACACGCGCTGCATGATGCCATCTGCGGAGAGACAGCAGGAGAAGGAATGAGAAAGATAAAGAAGTCGAAGAGAAAGAGCTGCAGTAAACGAGCCAAGACCACAAAATCATTTTATATTGTCTAAAATACCTTTTCTACCAATTTTTCCCCAATTTCATCCCTGCCCACTTGCTACGACTTTCAATAACACAGGACATTCTATCAGCACTGAGAGAGCAAGGGCTAGCACATGCAAGGACTTCCTCCAAGACAAGTAAAGCCAGTTAGCCATGTATTTTCATTCTGATATTAATGCAACATCATTGAACAGCTCAACACACTTGAAGGAGAACAATGCCCAGCAAACTTTCTCATGAATTGTTGGACAATGAAACTGAAACCTGGTTTTAGACCACATTATTTTATTATCTTGATCAACAGTTCTGGTGGAAACAGGCGAGTTGAGATGCACATTGAATTCTGCCGTGATTTGAGCAGCCGTGGTTTTATGTTTTTTGGATACAATCCGGGTTAGCACCCGAACATCCCTTTCAGACAGCTTCCTCTTGCAGCATCCACAGTTAATCCTGTTGGATGTGGTTCGCCCTTCTTGGTGGTAAGCTGACATTACCCTGGATACCGTGGCTCTTGATACATCAGAAAGACTTGCTGTCTTGGTCACAGATGCGCCAGCAAGACCTTCACCAACAATTTGTCCTCTTTTGAACTCTGATATGTCACCCAGAATGTTGTGTGCATTGCAATATTTTAATATTGAACCTTGACACTCTGCTCTTACTGGTGAAATGTGCAATTAATGAAGACTGTCCACCAGGCTGCTCCAATTTAGCCATGAAACCTCCCACACTAAAATGACAGGTGTTTCAGTTTCATTGTCCAACCCCTGTAGGTGGTTAATGGGCCTTATCATGTTTTAAGCTAGGCTGTTAGGAATAGGAAAATGGTACCCATGGACAAACCCATGATAGGAAAATGGTACCCATGGACAAACCTTTCTGGTTTCCAGTTGGACTACCCATACATTACCCATATAGTCTGATACTAACCCATAGTTTTGTTAAACCAGCAAACAATATGACACATTAGGTAGCATCCACACAAATCTATGAATGGAGCTTTACAAAAAAATAGAAATAGAAATACAATATGAAAAAATAAACTTAACTAAAGACTTTGGAGTTTAACACAACTGGTTTATAGTTCCTTTACATGTGTTTTATTGCAAATTTAATACAATTATTTGCCACCTTTTTTATGGTCCATGTTATAATTGTTAGTATCGTCCCAGGTTTGCTTTGTGGGTTGCAATAGCACTGTGAAAATCAAAGCCTTAGTTTAAAGCCTTAGTGTTTCATATTATATGTACTCTTAACAGTACAGTAACTCACAAACCTACATTAAAGCCCAGTCATGCAAAAAATAATAATAAAAAAGGTATAATAAAAATACCGTGATGTACTGTGAAACCGTCAGAATCTTGAAAAATACCGTCATATGCATTTTTGACCATATCGCCCAGCACTACTGCCCACACATTAACAGTAGTAAAGCAGTGGTTCTTTACAGTTGATTTTCACTACTATCTATTAGTGTTTCATTAAAACAGTTGTACACAGAGTACTGTCCAATTCTTAACTGTGGACATGTTCCAATGGCTTTCACACCAATACTACCAATTATAACATGGAAGTGGCAAATAAATAATTGTGTTGAATTTGCCATAAAACACCAGTAAAGTAACTATAAACCAGTTGTGGTAAACTCCAAAGTCTTTAGTTAAGTTATTTTTTTTAGCCAATTTCTCCACAATTTAGAAGGCCAATTACCTAACCTACTCATTAGAATTTCCCACCCCATCACTAGTATGATGATGATGAGTGTGTTTGTGATTGTGAGATGTTACCTTGCTTGCTGTTGTTTCTTTAATTTCTCTCTCCAAGTGTAGACAAACATCTGGAGCACAAGCCTGGCCCAAAGCACTTCCAATGGACAGAAAGAGTGCTGCCCAGAAAAAGCCACGGTCATTGTCTCGTCCTGCACTATCACGCATACACACACAAAAACACTTTTTATAAATTTATAAATTTCATAAAAAAAAAAAAAAATGAAGGCAAAACAGTAGCAAATAATGAGACAGTCACTTCATGTATTCTGTTAATCAGTAATTACATTTATAGAGATCTCAAACCTGCACTGGTGTGTTGAGAAGTTCGCTGTCTTTTGAAAAACAAGAGGATGAGAAAACGCTTTTGAAGCAGACGCAGCTCCAGTGCTCTTCTCCACAGCTGGAAGAAGCTTCTCACAGTCAGAGTTTGTTGTCTTCTGTAGCTTAACGCCAACTTTCTTCTGTGCAGGACCAGTCCATTCCAGTAAGAAAAAATCCTGCCACAAATACATAATTCTTTGTTTAGTTTAGGAATAATTATCTTATTTAGTCTTACTTAGAATTTTCACCTTATTTTAAGTAATTTGAACTCCAAATAAACACAAAAAGTTACCAGTCAACTTATTCTGAAATATAATTTTTTGTTTGATTTGACTCTTACTTCACTCATTTTAAAGCTTTGTCATTGCTTATTTAAAGAATACTTTATAAGAAAATTTAGCTTACCCCATTTGCAGATTTTTTTTTTTGTTGAGTAATTTAAGCATTTATGTCTCAATTTAAATACATTTTATTTAGTTTTTGCCAATGGATTTTTTGCAGTGCAGATCCAACCTGATTTACACATTTACCCCCCCCCCCCCACCTCTAAAATCACCTAGAAGAATTTGTTGAGACACATGTGAGTCTTTATGTATAGGTTGAAAATGTGCTTGTTTAATGTTTATTTATTAATGTGCATTTCCAGAGAAATGCTGCAGATCAGGGGATTAACTGACAGAAAATGATTGTGAACTGAGAAATGCTGGTGCTTTTGTCCAATTGTTCACACGCATTTATTCAGGTTTGTGGGAGAAAGGGGGCACGGATGCTATTGTCTATGTCTATGTTACCTTCTGGCTCTTTCCTTTTAGCTAGGCTGTCATTAGTCACACATGCATGCATCCAATTTCAAATAAAACTATTTTTAGCCTTTTCCAAGTATAGTTACCACCCAAAAAACTATAGAATGAATTTCAAAATTTCAATCAAAATTAAAAAGTGTATGTTGCAAATTCAAAAAAATAAAAAATATAGCAATTATACATTTTAAAATAGACTGGGTTACTTAAAATTTATTTTCAGTTTGGATATTATCATGCCCCAATACGGCCGTTGTACAGAGTGCTGGGCAAAAAATAACAAAATTACTGGACCTCAGAAAGCTGTAGGACAGCGGAGCTGGGCTATTCAACAAAGGTTAGTACTCTTTATCATGATTTACTACACCCAAAGTCAATTTTACACTGGAGTTCTCCTTTAAGCACCATCATAAACTTGTATTCTAGTCTGAACAGAGTCCAAGTACAGGTTAAAACATATTTTTTCTTATTGTAATGTCATTTAAGGTCATTGGTTTGTGCTGACTCTCTCCCAGCAGCAGCTCGAGGGTTAAACTGAACTGTAGTAGTAATAGAAACGCTGCTCAAACAGGTTCAGATCTGGTGTTTGACTTGGCCACTGCTGAATATTTCACTTTATACTTCCTGGATTTCTTTCACAGTATGTTCAGCCTTGCTGTATTTGGTTGAATCTGAGCAGAAGGAAAACCCTGTACACTTCAGAATTCATTCTTCTGTTCTGGCTTCTGTCACCCTTTCAATAAACACTAGTGACACAATGCCTTTGGAAGCCATTCATGCCCATATTACCACCATCTTTTAAAGAGGATGTAGTGAGCTTTGTGCCGAGCCATTTCAAGCCTTCTCCATACTTTCTTCTTCCCATCATTCCAGTACAGGTTGATCTGCAACAGTTTTTCCAAACTGGGCTGGGTTCTTTAGTTTTCTGGTAAAAACTAATATGGTCTTTCTATTAATGATTTGCATGGTGGTGAACCCTTTTTATTTGTTCTCATGAAGTCTTCTCATTTTCTCAGAATGTACCAAATTGTTGATTTGGCCACTCCTGACATCTGTCTAATAGATTTCTTTTTTTTCAGACTAATGATGGTCTGTTTCTTTTCCACTGACAGCACATTTGACAGCATACTGTGAGTAAAAGCAACAGCTTCCAAATGCAAATACCACACCTTGAATCTGCTCCAGATTCTTTTTACCACCTTATATAATGATGTTTTAATTGACTTCAATTGCAATTAAATTGTTGCTTAAAAGTTGCTTAACTTTATCATACTCAATGACCAACCAGTCCCAAGGTGTAGGGGGTCACACACAAGCTGTTCAATTGCAGCCTCCATTAGATAAATGCTGAGTGCAAGAGAAACTGTGAGTAATATGAAGAAGGCTATGGAAGAGATGGCAGTCCCTAGCTTGGGTGGTTTTGCTCACACACTGCAGCTCAGTGTGCATGAAGGGCTTACTTTATAACACAGTGTTAACGACGCCATAGCAAATGCGCAAAAAATCCCAGAATAAATTTCCAGTAGCCTCAAAAAGTTTCGCTCAGCCCAGCTTTATTATTAATGAGGAGACAGGCCACTGACCGAGTGTAAATAGAAAATCTCTTAACGCTTATAACGGAGCCAGTTCAAGGACAAAGTTAAGCCTTTCAGGAGAAACAGCCAATCAGCTTGCTGGTTTCGTGGCATGCGGTGGGCTAGTGCACATGTCTATGGGCTAGTTCTTCTGGCTGAAACTCCACTCTCTTTGACTAGGTCTGCCTAACAACAGAGCCATCTATATTCTGATTGGCTCAACGAGACTACATTATAATATACAGCCGATGGATTGGTAAGCGTGAGAAATACCATGTGTGGCGTGTGAGCGTGTGAACTCGCTGAGGTGCGTGTGTTGAGAACACTGGTGTTACCCAGGCAACTCCCCTGAGCCCCTGTATCGGTATCGGCAGTTTTATATGGGAATCGGATCGCAATTCATCAAAGTGGATCGGCCTGTCACTACTAGAAATTTACATTTTGCATCTAATGGCCAGCAGTGCTACAAACACTGTCTGTATCCAACCAGCTTCAAGCACAAAGACCAAACATGCTCGGGCTTTTCTGACCTTTTGTGAAACAAACGCACTACCTGGGCTTGTGAAAAAGATGGGAAATGAAAAAGAACCACAGGAAATGGAGCTCAGTCAATATCAAGTCAATTAGCTCAAGTGGGTTATACTATGGATCGGCACTCCCTCGATACTGAGAAAGCACTTCGAGCCACACCGCTGCTTTACTGAGAGTTTGAATTGCTTTTCTGTACTGTACCCCTGGGGAAATTGTTATTAATGCAGGACTGCGGCTCGAGGTGACAGTTAAGCAACCTCAGGGGTGCTGAAACATCTAATGCACCTCTAACTACTTTGCTTTGAACATAAGTTTGGCTGGAACTAATCAATCGCTGGCTTTGGGGAAATGAGGGTATAAAAACAAAAGCTCCAAGATCAGCAGACCAGAGAAGAGGCCTTAAATAAAAAAAATGCATTTTGTGACCAATGTAATGGTTACTATCAGCATACTGTACTTTTTCAAATTATTTTGACTATTTATCATACAGTCATATCAAAAGTTTGTACACACATTCTTATTTAATGCTTTTTAAATTTTTTTTCCAACATTGTAAATTAATACTGAAGTCATCCAGACTTTGAAGGAACACACACGAAATCATGTGGGATGCTGTTAACTTGCTATTTCTGAGGCTGGTAACTCTGAAAAACTTATCCTGGTCTCTTTGCCTTCCATTTTTTTGGCAGTCATAAAGTTTCCGATGGTCTTTGCGACTGCACTTGGGGATAAGTTCTTTAAATTGTTAACCTGTTTTGTATAAAATATACAGATTAGATTTTCTACATTTATATTATTTAACTTAAAGTTGTACTGTTAGAGGGTAGGCAGTTTAATCTTAATCATAGCCAAATATAGAGACAATATGAGAAATATTAAGTTAAATGAATATTATTAATTGCTGAACATGTCTTTAGTCTTTTAAAAATAAAACGGTATGAGGATTGTGATTTTTTTACAGATTTCATAGGTTACTTTCTAAAAGGGGCGGGTTATCCCAAAATGACAGGGTGATCAGGGAATTCTTGGACATTTTTAAACAGCTTGATAATTTTATGAAAATAGCTAAATTAATAATTAAATTGCCTTTAAAAAATCAAGTTTAAGAAAATATTAAAACAAAAAATTACATTTACCCATATCCAAAACCAGTCTAGTTAACCAGACTGTTCAAATTACGCAGTAAATTAAAAATCAACAAAAAACAAGATATGTGTTTTTCATAGGACAGCGACGATTTGTAATAATGTGTTCATTCAGAGTAAATCTTGAAAAATGCCTTTTAATATAAATATAAAAAACAAAAGGTACATTACATTAATTTCAACCCATAAACAGCTAGACCTACCTTGCTAAATGAGCCTGGTCACTTCTCTGATGTAGTTCCCTTATCTGTACCTTCAGCCGTGAGCTATGTAGCCATTTCTCAAAGGCAGCCTGCAGTAGCCCTCTGTCCTGTAGGTGGCGCAGTCTCTGCATAGCCTCCCTCACCTCCTTCGCCTGTCTCCATCTCCTGAATGTTGCTGAGGAGCCACAAAGCCATCCATCATTTCTGTGATCCATTGCCTTAGCAGCCTTTCCTCAGCTGAAGCGGTTCATGCCCCAGGTGATAGGCTGTCAGGACAGGGACGGTGTGTGTGTGTGTGTGTGTATGAGTGGGGGGGGGGGGGGGGGGGGTTAGTATAGCACACTGCTGTCAGGTGCTTCTATTGAACACTGCCAGTCATTTTAGTTAAAGGAAAGCATTTGGTAGTGGATTTTATATATATATATATATATATTTTTTGGATGCACTGCACTTGCCAGATAGTAAACGAATGGAACGAAGCTGCTCCACAGCCTGTGCAAGATGCATCAACCGGACCCTCTGGGTGTGCTGATTCCACCGCTGAAGTACCAGCCTGTGTAAGGAAGCAAAGACATTAGAGCAGAAACATGGTGCTAATGATGGACTATCATTTTTTTTTTTTTTTCAATTATTCATACCTGTCAAGTCTCCCGTTTTGGCCGGGAAACTACCGTATTTTACTCCTCTTTCCCGCCGTCCTCCCGTAATAGTATTTTCCCGTAAATTTCCCGTATTATAATAAAAATTTAAAAACTTTATTATTGAGGAGACAGGGCACTGACCGCTCTGTGTCTCTTAACCAATCGTGGTGCCGATTCAAGGAGAAAGTCCCGCCTTTCAGGAGAAACAGCCAATCAGCTTGCTGGTTTTGCGGAGCGCAAATGAGGGTCAGTGTGGGGAAGACGCCCCGCCCCCCGCTGTGAGTTCAGGCAGCTAGTCGGAGCAGCTGATGTTAAAACATGGATATACGGAGATTTTTCTAAAAGAAAGGTAAGGGTAGGCTAATCATGTAAACTGTGAGGGGATTTTTCTGATAGCTGCGTAAAAATACTCGTCTCCGAATAAAAACAGACAGATTAAAACTTTTAAAAAATTAAAACCGAAATTAACTGAAATGATCAGAAAGAAGTATTAATTAAAAAGTATTAATTATGTAGACCCCATTAGAACTAATTTTTACTGATGGAATATATCTGGTCCATGTCTTTTTAGTAAAAGCTCATGATACTATTTTTAGGTCACCAACAGTCAATTTGCAGAATTTGTGCACCCTTTGTTCAATTTTAAATCCATTAAATAAATAAAACATATATCATATAAAAGAGTGCATTTATGCCAAAAAAGACATGAAATCTTAACTTTTTTTAAATATCTAGAAAAGGGTTATTAATTTGGCTGTATTAAAAGAATGACATATGTAGGAATGTCCACAAAATTTCAGTGTCAACAAAGGTAGTCTGTAAATGGTTCACATGTGGTTATCTTAGATTTCTTGTAAACCTGTCTTAAAATGTAAGGGATACTGAACTTCGTTGGGCTGGTGGGACGGCTTTAATCGGACGTAGGAAAATATCCCTTATTTTTAAATCTAAAACTTGACAGGTATGATTATTACATATGACACTACCACCACCCTGTTTAAAAGCTGTTCAACTTTTCATGTTCTCACTTATCATTTATCATTATTCTGTAAAGTGTTTTTAATGTGAAACATATGATGAGTCACCCAAAACAGGGCTGGGCAATATGGCCTCAAAATAATATCACAATATTTCAGGTTATTTTTGCGATAATTATATTTTTGACGATTCATTTGGCGAAATTAATTTTATGAATACACTACTGCAAAAGAAAATCAGTTTTATTTGGCATAAATGTAAGAGTTTCATATTTAGTTGAAAGAAACTTACCCAGATGGTAAATTTGTATGAAATTATAATAGTGTAAGAAAAAAAAAATGTAACAAAAGTAAAGTACCGGTAATGTAACAACAAAGATCTAACGCACATTTAGTGCATGCATACTGCAAACAATTAATTAGTAAATACAGTCAATATCAAAAATAAAAATAGAAAATAGACTGCTTTCAATTATATAATATATAATAATACATAATAATCCCAATATGGAGTTTTTTTCATTGTGTTATTTTACTGGCGGTATAATTGCGTATGATTTGATATGGCACACCTAATGCTAAATCTTCATTTTTACAGTCCACATCACATTAAATAAATGGAATAAATCACTCCGTGTGACTTAACACACAAGCTGTACTGGGATCCAATAGTGGCATTAGCTGCAACAACTGCTTTAGCTAGCTAGCATTTGCTTGTTTACCTAAAGATTGGCTGCCTTTTTCTGTGTAAATGTCACTCATATGTGACTTGAGTAGCACTGCTATTACTAAAACTGCACTGCTGAAGTTAATGTATGATTCAAATAGCATTATCCAATGAAAAACATGTATCTCCAAAACAGCAACTTTACAGGAGAGAGAAAAAAAACCTATTAAATTTCATTGAAAGTCACTGTAAAATGAGTTTATTTCAGGTTATTTTGAAGAATTTCTTGTGGTCTATTCATCAAGAATTGACACAGTGTAAAGAACAGTTTGTGTGTTCAAATTATGTAGTAAACTAAAAATTAACAAAAATGGAGATACTTGTTTTTCATTGGACAATTGGACGATGAATTGCTCTGCTGAGGTAGCTAGTTTGCTAGCTAAATGTGTGACTAAAATAATTCTGCTAATGTAAAATCAATGATTAGAATATAGCTAGCACTGTTGAGGTAAATGTATTGTACTTTGCTTCGATAATAACTTTTTTTGTTAAATTGTAGTTTTGTAATGTCTTTTTTCTTTAAGACGCAAGCTATATATAAAGAGAAGAGAAGCTGAAAGAAATGGAAAATCAATCAGAGCCAATGCACAAAAATTAGCCATGCCAAGTACAGCCATTAAGAATGTCCTGAGTAAGAAAGTCATCACTGGTGTACTAAGTAACAGATGTTGAACAGGGGATTGCAGTTGATGACAGAAACAATATGCGTGCTGTAAAGAAAGAGCCTAAAACAAATGTTAGTGTCTAAAAAAACAACCATTAGAGGGTAATAGTGAAGGCAGCACAATTTAATGTTCACAGAAGACTTCATGAACAAAATTTGCATCTTCACATGAACTAAAAGAAGAAACTAAAGGGAGTAACCTCCCAAAACAAACACCAGCTAAAAGTGACTGCAGTAAAAGCCTAAAAAAGCATCATAAAAGAAGAATGCAAAAGTTGCAAAAGTGATGTTAGTAAGTCAGAGGCTTGATGCAGTCATTGCAAGCAAAGGATTTGTAACTACAACCCCTGGCAAAAAGTATGGAATGACCAGTCTTGGATGAGCACTCCTTCAGACATTTCATTCTGTAAAACAAACTCTGATCAAAAACATGATACAATAATAAGGTCATTCCAAAGTGCAACTTGTTGGCTTTCAGGAACACTCAAAGAAATGAAGAAAAAACATTGTGGAAGTCAGTGAATGTTACTTTTATTGACCAACCACAGGGAAAAAAATATGGAATCACTCAATTCTGAGGAAAAAAGTATGGAATCATGAAAAACAGATAAACAAAAGATGATTCAAAATACATCACTAGTATTTAGTTGCACCACCTTTGGCTTTTATAACGGCTTTCAGTCTCTGAGGCATGGACTTGATGAGTGACAAACAGTATTCTGCATCAATTTGGTGCCAACTCTCTTTGATAGCAGTTGCCAGATCAGCTTTGCAGGTCGGAGCCTTCTTGTGGACCATTTTTTTCAATTTCCACCACAGGTTTTCAATTGGGTTGAGATCTGGACTATTTGCAGGCCATGACATTGACTGAATGTGTCTTTCTCCAAGGAATGCCTTCACTGTTTTTGCCCTATGGCACGATGCATTGTCATCTTGGAAAATTATTTCATTATCTCCAAACATCTGTTCAATTGAAGGGATGAGAAAACTGTCCAAAATGTCAATGTAAACTTGTGCATTGATAGAAGAATTAACCACAGTCATCTCCCCAGTGCCTTTGCCTGACATGCAGCCCCATATCATCAAGGACTGTGGAAATTTGGTTGTTTTCTTCAGGCAGGCCTCTTCATAAATCTCACTGGAACGGCACCAAACAAAAGTTCCAGCATCATCACCTTGTCCAATGCAGATTCTTGACTCATCACTGAAGATAACTTTCATCCAGTCATCCACAGTCCATGATTGCCTCTCCTTAGCCCACTGCAGTCTTGTTCTTTTATGTTTAGGTGTCAATGATGGTTTTCTTTTAGCTTTCCTGTATTGAAATCCCATTTCCTTTAGGCGATTTCTTACGGTTCGGTCACATACATTGGCTCCAGCTTCTTCCCATTTATGCTTCATCTGTTTAGTTGTACTTTTTCGGTTTTCAAGACAAATGGCCTTAAGTTGCTTGTCTTGACGCTTTGATGTCTTTCTCGGTCTACCAGTACGCTTGGCTTTAACAACCATTCCATGCTGTTTGTATTTGGTCCATATCTTGGATACAGCTGACTGTGAACAGCCCACATCTTTAGCAACCATGCGTGAAGAGTTACCTTCTTCAAGAAGTTTCACAATCCTCTCTTTTGTTTCAAGAGACATTTCTCTTGTTGGAGCCATGGTTCTTGCCACTCTAATTCGTCCAGCAGCCCTCCAAGGTGTCATGACTGCAGGTGTTTTTAACTGCAGACTAACGAGCAGATCTAATCTGAGGCAGGTGTCCATTTAGGGAAAGGAAATTGACTGGGTGTGTCCTTATTTTCTACCTTCAATTTGAGTGATTCCATACTTTTTTCCTCAGAATTGAGTGATTCCATATTTTTTTCCCTGTGGTTGGTCAATAAAAGTAACATTCACTGACTTCCACAATGTTTTTTCTTCATTTCTTTGAGTGTTCCTGAAAGCCAACAAGTTGCACTTTGGAATGACCTTATTATTGTATCATGTTTTTGATCAGAGTTTGTTTTACAGAATGAAATGTCTGAAGGAGTGCTCATCCAAGACTGGTGATTCCATACTTTTTGCCAGGGGTTGTAAATATGTTTTATTCAGTTTAAGCTAATCTTTTTTTTGGTAAAAAAGTGACATTTAATTAAAACCTACTCTCATTTTTTTCAGGTTCGGCCAAAAAAATTATTTTGGAGCATCCTAATAATATTTATGGACGTTAATGCAGATGTTCCAGTAGGTAAATGGGCTGGTTGTACCTGTGCAGGTGTCTGGTTTGCTGTCTTTTCTTCCAAACACACAGCCACATAGTCCAGGTCCTGATACGCAGCCT
Organism: Astyanax mexicanus; assembly: GCF_023375975.1. Taxonomy (NCBI): domain Eukaryota; kingdom Metazoa; phylum Chordata; class Actinopteri; order Characiformes; family Acestrorhamphidae; genus Astyanax; species Astyanax mexicanus. The sequence goes on along the minus strand of NC_064419.1, from coordinate 19,060,169 downwards.
CTGCTCCCTCCACGCCCGAGCCCGCTGCATCTGCTGGGATCTGGAGATCTGCTTCATCCAGGCCCGTCTCCACAGCAACCAGTGCTTATACAGAACCGACAGACTAAGAAGGCAAACAACACAAAGATCAATATACACTAAAACACAATCAGATACCCTCTACTGGGCTGTAACTTCAGGCAAATAGTAGCATCCAATCATATGAGTGCAAATGAAGTATCCAACCCCTCCCCATCCCATCCCATGAGTCTTACTAAGACTTTCTAACCTTTCTAATCCTGTGAGTGGAGAACAGCTGTGCTCTTTGAAATGCCAGTGGTCTCTGCATAACGATGAGGAACTAATTGGCTCGGATGTAATTTCCATTCTGAATTTTTTTTTATCCGAATTTGCTCCAATTATGTAGAAACTAAGGGCACACAACTGACACATGGGCCCAAGAGAGTTCCTACTACTTAAGCTTAGAGAGAAAGGAAAGTTATATGACAAAAGGAGAAGAAGATACATTCTTGCTTAAAAAAAACTTCTTTAGTTCTTTAGTTTTTGTGCAGCTATATATATATAAAATTAAGCAATTTATACAAATTTGTACCAGAGACTATATAAGAAACACCAGTACATCTGCTCAGTCATGCATTTTCCTAATTAGCCAAACCATGTGCCAACAAATTGTACAATCTTCTAGACACAGGCCAGCAGCTTCAGGTAATTACATTCACATTCATGGCATTTGGCTGACACCATCATCCTGAACAACGTACAGGGTTACTCGTATTAATAGGAGTGCGCCAATGTGGTGTTAGGAGTCTCACCCAAGGATTCTTATTGGTCTAGCCCAGCCTCCCACATGATACTTTCTATTTAATTTGGCTCCTCAGGTCCCCACTTGTAAATCTACAGAGATATTTATTTATTTATTTATTTTTTATGAATATCTTCCCAAAGTCTATATAAATATTTATACCACAGTTAGTTCCGACCCTGCAATGTGATTGGCTGAGAGGCATTTTATGAGTGACTTTATCAGGCAATAACGCACTGTAACCGAAGCTCTCCATGTATTACTCCGCCTCATACAGGTAACCTAGCAACGATGCAAAGCTTACCAGCCAAATACAAAGCAAATGTGATATCATTAAACACCACTGGTAGGCGCTGGATCCCATAGATACAGTGGAGAAATGCCCTGTCTCAAATAGGCAGCACAGACAAAGACGTAGTTCTACAAATAAATAAGCAATAATACACACATTACCATCCACTAATATCAGGTTAGGACTTGTTATTATTAAAATAAAAGCTTAAGTGTATATATTTTTCAGCTAAAATGGGGTATTTTAAGCTGAACGTGAGGTAGGCTTGTGTAATTCTGCAGGTCTTGCCGCTGGGGGGTGCCGAAGTAAACAAAAACATTTTCTTTCAGTCAAATGAGCACTGGACTTTATTCTACACAGATTTCTCTCCTAAAAAACGTTTATTTGGGTGAGTAATATGCTTCTGTTTATTTACAGTAAGCTTAGATTTCCTAAATTTTGACTAACATGCCCGACAATGCCAGCACTAGAACAGTTCCGCCCTCTCTTCAAGTCTGAGCAACCAGAACCAGCAAGCTGGTGAACTGTGGCTTAGAAACCATCTTAGTTAGCTACCTAACTCGAAAATTAAAGTTATAAAAAAAATGCTTTTTTGGGGAAAAAAAATCTTCTTAAAAAAAGGTGTTTTTAGCCTATTTAATTCATGCAGTGGAGGAAAAAGTGGCAAAATAAATGAAAGGCAAGAGGTAGCTTACTCTCAGGTAGTGGTGTCATCCCTCATGCTAAACCAAATATGGGTTAACCAGCAACATCACATCAACCATCCCAATGGAAAGAAAACAGTAGAAGACCAAGTTGTGTTCCAGTTCTGTCAGCCAAGAACAGAAAGCTAAGGATAGAATGGGCCTATACTCAACAAAACAGAAAAACACTGAAAAATGTAGCCTGAATAGATAAGTCTTGGTTTCTGCTGAATCTAAGGGTCAAAATGTGTTGCTAACAGCCTTCATGATCCTAACCTGACTTGTGTCAACAGTCCAGGCTAACCATGTGCATCCCTTAATGGCCATAGATTACCCATCTTCTGACAGCTACTTCTAGCATACATTTCTGAATGTCTGAATCTCCTGGTCTATCACACCTACACAATCACAACCATCGTGGAAACAGAATATCAAAGGAATTGTTCCGTCCTCTTAGAAAATCCATGCCATAAAGAACTTCTGTTTTGCTAAGGGAACAAAGGAAGGCCTCAACCTGCATTAGTGCAGAATTTCTAATGAAGTGCTCAGTCAGGTTGGAAAATGAAACAGTGAGGTGTTTGTATTGAATAAAAGTGCATTTGTTTTGCTGAGCATGAGGCAGAAAATATCTAAGTTAGGAGGAATTTGCCTGAGGAAATCTCTCAGGTGTTCAAATCTGTCAAATATGGAAACACACACTTGAGTGCAGTTTAAATGTGATCGACGGTGGGGTTTGTAGGTCACGGAAAACTGCATAACTACAAAGCCACTGCAAGCGTGCCGAAAGGCATTGACCTCCAAGTGCACAGGTTACAAAAGCTTGGCAGAAACCTTGAGTTCATGCATCAGAATAAGCACTGTGTCTTTAATGAGGCATATTCTAGATTTTCCATGGCTTTTCTAAATGTATTTGTGAATAATCTCTGCCCAAGTCTAATAACTCTCTGCTGTATTTCACCACTATCACCAGTAAGTCTAAAAGTGGGTCACAGGCTGATGTCAGCTGAACCCTAAGCTCACTGGGGGTTCTGTATTGTGTATTTTCTATGTTTAATGTTTTGCCTGATTCTTTGTCCTGTGATAATGATGTTTCTGTAAAGCTGCTTTGTGCCAACACCAGTTGTAAAAAGTGCTATACAAATAAATTTGATTTGATTTGAAAACACAGGGCTAGCATAGCTCTGCCCTCTCTTTGAGTCTGAGCAACCGGAACTAGCGAGCTGGTGAGCTGTCCCTTAGCAACCATCTTAATGAGCTATCTATCCAAATGAGCAAGCTATCCAAACATTTACCAATTTATGTTTCTTTATCTCAATGGTGTGTGCGTTGCCATGGTAATGTAAACAAACATTCATGCATCAGTAATGCATTGGAGCTGGACATCTTGTGCTGTCCTTTGAGCATGCTAGCCATTTAGCGATGCTGCGTCAAAGGCAGTTTGAAAAGAGGAGGTGGATGACTTCACATGTATCAGAGGAGGCATGTGCTAGTCTCTTTACCCTCTTTGAGTTGGAGTCGTTACTAATAATAGGGGGGTTTATAGGAACAGGCATTAGGTAACTGCATTTCTGGTAATTTCTGGTAAATTTCTATTGAAATCAAAGGCATTAAGATAGAGTTAGAGTTTCTTCCCACTTTATTACAGTCTAACGCAAAAACTGGAGAGTTAAACAGTTGAGAGTTGATTTTCACTCTAAAAAGTGTAATTTTAACTCATTCAGATTGAGATTTAAAATGTTAAATGTTAGAGCTGTCAGAGATTAATATTTCAGTGTTAACCTAAATAAACTCAACAAATACTGCCCAACTGCACAAATATTAAATTAAACTCCACCCACTTGAACTCAATATTTGCATAATGGGCGTGCCCATTTTATAGATTTCATTTCTTAATATTTCAGTGCAAGCAGATGTTTTTCTGAGGTCACCTAGTTAGTGTGCCACCTTGGGAACCACTGCACTAGTAGTTACACAGGAAAGGGATGAAATCCTCCCCCTAAGAACCGACAACCCTTAAAGTTACCAATGTAGCTATAGCAGTGGAAGGTCAGTAACGTAGTTGCTAATTTACTGGTTGATTGTAATGCTTTATTTTATGTCTTCAAAAAGGGGACAGGTGGCGCAGAAATTAATTATTATTGTCAATTACTTGATTCACACGATTACTTGACTCTGTGACAGGTAGCTGATAGGGAGCCTTTGCCATCTGTTGCAGCATTTGAAGTGGAACGGTAGGTAAGTTAGCCAGCTGGCTAGCTACATTTTTTATGCTTCTTACGAAGAGAATGGCCATAAAACAATGAAACTACACATTACACTATGGTAATATAGTGGACATTGTTATTTTTAACTTGTTATTTTAATTTGTGGGTTTATTTGGTCTTGGGAATTTGTCTTTTTTGCTTCTGGGATTCTTCTACTATCAGTAACTGTACAGTAATTCACACTCTGAGCCACCACTCTTTTGTCCATCATGCCATCGGACTGTACAACTCCTCTTTGCAGGGGAGGAGGGGTCACAGGAGGACAGACTGATTAAAACAATAACCGGACTATGTGCAATAATTTCTATTTCTAAAGACTGACTAAAACATACCCAAACTATGTGCAATAATAATAATAATAATAATAATAATAATAATAATAATAATGTGCAATACCTCCCCTGCTGGACTCTTGTATATTGTATTTTTTATTTATTTATTTCCAATTTTCCTTGTGTATATTCATTGTTTACTGTAATGACGCTGCTGGAGTTTCAATTTCCCGGAGGGAACCCTCTGTCTAATAAAGATCGATCACTAAAGGTCACACTTTACACATGCATTTCTGGAGAAAAAAAATTAAATCATTAAAAGTTAGTAAAGCATGTGGAGATGATGGAGGAATATTTCCAAATTTTACAGAAATATGAGTTCATTTAGGTTAAGCAGGTTTCTTTGGTCGCTTTTCCCTCTACCACTTGAGTCTAACAAGAACCGGAAAATTATATTCTTAGCCGTACAAACACAAAACAGAGGGGTAGGGCTAAGTGGTACAATGATATTGGCCATTGTGTCTGTACTGTGTTACTGTGTTACTGTGCAGAAACACATCCTTCATGTTAACTTAAACACACACTACAGGCTGTGCAAACTACGTCTTGGGGGCAGTAAATTGCATGGCAGTCTATTCGTTAGAAAGAAAAATGAACTCTGTTATAAGTATCTGGTGGGTTTGATGCTTTTTAAAACCTTCAGATGAAAACAGATTATCTACAGATCATATGATAGTGTGATGGGAGCTGTTTTTCTCTTCGAATCACAGCAAATGAGCTTCAATTTATGACTCTTATTTTAAATCCAAATTCAAATCCCTGCTTGACTTCACTGGGTGATCTTTTTCTGTTTGCGAAGGGAATTTAAAACAGAAGTATATCTCAACCCCCGGCTAACCAATTAAAGCAGAGAGCATCGAAGATGCTGGCTCAAAGGTTTGAGACATGCTCCACCACCACTCTCAGGCATTTCATTAAACCTCAAGCTGATTCACAGCGGGTGAGGCAGTGTCAGACATGATCCAGGTTATTGTGTAAACCCCGCAGGGCAGGCAGCAGCAGGGCTAGTGGTGTGAGATGCAGCGGTTACTCTTACTGGTGGTGAATCACGGCTGCTCTGTGGATTCGCTGGCTCTGGACGTGGTTCCTCCAAACACAATAGGTGATCCTCAGAGGTAGTGAATCACTGGCCTTAACAAGTCTTCTTCTTAATGCAACAACGTGGCCTCGAGTGCAACTGTCTGAGCCCAGCCTCGCCTGCTGTCTCCTCTCGTAGACATCTTTCCACTGAAACAAAGGATGTTACAATGGCTTTGTTACAAAAGGCTGGCACTTGGGGTTGTTTTTCCTTACCTAAAATACTGTAGAACATAAACAAAATCACTCACATTTGGTGTTGCTTACATTCTATGTTTATGTGGCCTTCTGTGTGTAATAATGTGCAAGGACAGTATTCACCATACTTGTGCTGGAATGTGGCCTTAAACCCATTCATACAGCAAACACGCTCAGTAACATATAATGAGCACACATGCCCGAAGTGGTGGGCAGGTTAAAGGAGAAATCCGGTGTAAAATTGACTTGGGTTTAGTAAAACATGGTAACTAGCACAAACTTTTGTCAAATAGTCCATCTCTGTTCACCCCCCAGCATTTTAGTTGATGCTCCAAACAGGCTTACAATGCTAGATATAGGGGCATATCATTGCCCATTCAAAGAAATCGCTATTTCTACACCATTAATACGCTCAAAGTAGCTCCATACTTCAATGGTAGAATTCTGAGGCCCTGACATTTAAAAAGAGGCATTGAGAACTTTAAAAAAGTGTACAGGTAGTTCATTAAAAACGCTGTTTATAGACTTAGTACCTTCAGGTAGTTTTCCAAATGCTGCATTTTTGAAAATAAGTCACGATAAGTAAACTGACCAGCATGAGCAAACTTCAAGTGATCGTTGTGATTGGCTCCGTTCAACAGTAGTCAACATCGTATTAAAAAGGATCAGTTTTTGTTAATTTTTGTTTTGACATATTAGCGGTTTTGTTTTGCTCGTCAGGCTACTTATCATGACTTAATTTCAAGATGGCGGCACCTGGAGAACTGCCTTAAGGTACTGTGTTTATGTGGCATTCTGTGTGTAATAATGTGTTGTGAAGTAAAGCTGTTGTTTAGTAACAAGGACAGTATTCACCATACTTGTGCTGGAACGTGGCCTTTAACCCCCCAATGCAGTAAATGCACTCAGTAACATATAATGAGCACACATGCCCGAAGTGGTGGGCAAGTTAAAGGAGAAATTTGGTGTCAAAAGGAATAGGGTTCAGTAAAACATGGTAACTAGCACAAACTTTTGTCAAATAGTCCATCTCTGCTCACCCCCCAGCATTACGAAATACAGCGCTTTTAGTTGATGCTCCCAACAGGCTTACAATGCTAGAGATAGGGGCATAGTGTTGCCCATTCAATGTGCATCAATCTTGGTCGAACATAAATATGTAGTTAAATAAAAGCTATGTTCAGTTTAGGTGGTGGTTATGATTTAGATACAGCTCTGGAAAAAAATTAAGAGACCACTTCAGTTTCTAAATCAGTTTCTCTGATTTTGCTACTTATAAGCATAAGTTTGAGTAAAATAAATATTGTTCTTTTATTCTATAAACTACGAACAGCATTTCTCCCAAATTTCAAACAAAAATACTGTCATTTAGAGCATTTATTTGCAGAAAATGAGAAATGGCTTAAATTATCAAAAAAAATGCAAAGCTTTTAGATGCCAAATAATGCAATATTTGGTGGAATATGGGTTTTAATCACAGTTTTCATGCATCTTGGCATGTTCTCCTCCACACTCCACACAGTCTTACACACTGCTTTTGGATAACTTTACGCCACTCCTGGTGCAAAAATTCAAGCAGTTCAGCTTGGTTTGATGGCTTGTGATCATCTATCTTCCTCTTCATTACATTTGAGAGGTTTTCAATTTGACATCGTCATTTTTAAGTGGCCTCTTATTTTTTCCAGAGCTGTAGTTGTTTATCATCGTCTGAAAGTTTAAACTGCACTCTGACCAGCTTTCAGAGTTCCAGTCTTTTAAACGCACACAGTATAGTATCACTCCTGCGACCGCCCAGGGATTATGTTAGGAGTCAGGACCTCTTTGCGAGTTGCAACCCCCCTGGTTAAAAACCTGTGAACACTTATCAGAATCCCGCTCAAGGGGGCCTCTCCCACTAGTTGCTGACAGTAGCATATAACCAGACTGGAACATGTTCAGCAGTATCCAAGCACACCAGCTGTTCACTGATCAAATTATCCTTTATATTTAGCAATATTTGATTAACTTTACATGTCCTTACTTATCTTATTTAACTGAACTGAGTTTTATACGGTTATATTTGTAGCCACGCTGTGTCTGAGGAGGTAGAGCGAATTTTGACACACTTTCGCACGCTTGATCCGACATTATTTATTATAACGTTATTACATTTTTGACAGAGGCGGCATTTTTACAGCACTGGACAAAACTAGTAAATAATTAATTTATTTTTCTTTCTCAAAATGTGACCTGGCGATAAGGGTACCACTTTAAAATAAGACTACCTCTATAAAGGGTTTATAAATGGTTTGCAATTAGTTTATTAATGGTTACTAATTAGGTTTTAAATGCCTTAAAAATCATTAATAATCAGTTATAACAAATATGTAAAAAGTGCAACAGTATAGATGGCTGTGGATTTACTATTTGGCAAACAACAGGTCATTGTTGCCCTTTCTACATATGTGTTATAACTGATTATTAATTATATGATTTTAAGGCATTTACAACCTAATTAGTAACCATTAATAAACTAATTGTAAACCATTTATAAACCCTTAGTCTTATTAGGTAGTCTTATTTTAAAGTGGTACCGCGATAAGAAACAAACACTAACTTACACAGTACATTTACAGATCAGTGTAGGGAAGGGTTATGGTATATGGTGGGGTCCATTTTGCTTGGGGCCCCGAAATGCCTTGAAACAGCCCTGATAATACCCATGTGCTATTATTGGTGTGGGAGAATAATTCTCAAAAATAGAGGTCTATGTACCTTTTTCTTCTCAACAGTCATTCCACAAACCACCAAAATGAGCCCCCCTGATGTGGAGAAGCACTACTTTAACACCCACTCACAGCTCTACACCCTCACCCGGTGAAAAGCCTGTGCTAGCGTTTGCGCTCTCTGGGCCATCTCTGCAGTGTCTGTCTGAGCACGCTGGAGCAGAACAGCCCGCTGGAGAGCAAGCAGAGCTTTACTGAGAATCCTCCTCTGGTTATAAAGCCAGGCTTTAGTGTGAGAACTGAGACCAGCACACCATCTTCTAAAGCATCGCTGGAGCAGATGGAACTGGTACAGAGCCTGGAACCTGCGGATACATAACCATGTAGCATAAGAATTTCAGGTATAAATTGTTTTTGATACACTATATGGACAAATATAGATAAATACATTATTTTCTAAGTTCAATTTCACGTTAGCCACAACTACGCTCAATTACTGCCAGACCTGTATAAGTTTGACAATATAAGGCAGCTAAAAGATCTCAAAAAACAACACATTATGCTGCAATCTGAAGAAATTCAAAAACAAATGCAAAAACAAAGTCATTGATCATCTATCAGTCAGGGTAAAGTCATTTCTAAGGCTTTGGAAGTAAAGCGGAACACGAGGAGAGCATTCATTCACAAATCGATTTTTTTTTTTTTTTTTTTTGTGAAAAACACTGGTAAACCTTCCCAAGAGTGACTGGCCTACCAAAATTACTCCAAAATGGCATGGTTAACTCATCCAGGAGGTCACAAAAGAACCCAAAACAACATTTAAATAACTACAGGCCTCATTCATCCATATTCACCAATAAGAACACAGAAGCATATCTTACAGTTGCCAAAAAGAACATCTTGATTGCCAGGACTTTAGGAAAATATTCTTAGCACTGACAAGACAAAATTGGAACTTTTTTTGGAAGGTGTTTTGTCTATTACATCTGGCATAAAACGAACACAGAATTTCAGGAAAAGAACGTTATACTGAACGTAAAGCATGGTGGTGGTAGTGGTCTGATTCTGTTTTGCTGCTTCAGAGCTCAAAAAACTTGCTGTAATTTATGGAACCATGAATTTTGCTCTCTACCAGAAAATCCTGAAGGAGAATGTCTGAACATCAGTTTTTGACCTTAAGCTATACAAATGTATACACTTCTTTATGCAGTGTACAAATAAAATATAAATGCATGAAAATCACAGAACCATTTTCCCCTCTTTCCATTTTATTAAACCTTTTTACTTAAAGATATGTAAATGTATTGGGCCATTGCACTTAATGGGTGCCATTTTAATTTTCCAAATTAAACTTTTCAACTCTGAATCTAATAAAAAGTCTATTTAACTATTCAAAACAACATGTACTGGTTGAACCCAAGCAGCTTTACTTAATTTTTTTACAAGGTTCTCAGGCCAAAGATGGTTATGAAACTCATGTGATATTTAAAAAAAAGCATGTTTAAAAGCAAGTCCACTAATTCCTTAGAATTTTTTAAAGAAAGTCTTTATTTAAAAAAAAAAGAGTTTAACTGCATGTTCAAATAATTAATATTTATGACAAAAAAAATCACTCCTGTTACTGAAACACATTCCTGTTACTGGCACTCATCGTTTCTTTTACTTTTTATAGCGTGGGTAACAGGACTGAGTTTTTAGCATAGGATTAGCAAAAACATAAAAAATAGCAAAATGGAGGCAATGATAATAGCATGAGAACACTGAGTACATTCTAGTGATTTTCCCCAAAATTAGTATTTCAAAAATAAACAAATAAGATCTAATAATTAATTTAGGTAACAGGACAGAGTGTGGAGATTGACCTCCTCAGTCACAGTTACAACAAGATCAAATATACAGAAATAAAAACCAATGAGGAAACTTAATTTTGGTCTATCCGTGGTCTTTAGAAGAACCAACTGATGTCACTTCCTGTTGTAGATGCGACTTGTAGAATGTTCCAGATGTTTCAGATTGAGTAATGTTTTACAGTAACAGGACTGAGTGAAACTCAGAGACTAAAATGTGTATTTTACCTTAAATATTATGGATTTATTATAAAACGTAACATTGCAAAAAAAAATATATATATATATATCTCTGAAGGATTTTAATAATTATATTTCATGGTAAAGTTTATAGTTTGAGAGTGGGGAAATGTAACAAATGCAATCCTTTTCAGTGTTTTAAGTAGTTTTTTTTTTATTACATATCTTACTTTTGCAATTAGGCCAATGTACAAGACGCTATGCTTAATAATAAAATGTATTTTAAAGTTATTTTGTGTGCACATTGGGGACAGAAATGGCACCCATTCGGTGGAATGGCCATATTATAACAAATGTACTGAATTTTTTATGCTAACAGAGTATTGTGGAATAATGTTAATGGACAATTTCTATGATAATCAAATTGCCATAATTGCCATAATTCCCAAACCAAAGTAACATAATTATCAAAATTGTGTGAGAACGGTGTGGTATTGTTGTGGTGGGTCTGGATTTTTCTTTCTGCTTTTTTATAATTATGTCCATCTTTTATTATCTGCCGAGCTATCTGCAGGGGTGTGAGTTATAATTTAGGCAGCTTCTGAAACATGATGCAAACATTTGCAATTCGTATTTGTCATTTTTCATGACATTAGGCTTCCTCTGCAATCCAGCTAATGGGGTGAGTAAGCAACTAAACAGAGAACCTGCACTGCTTAGAAAGACAGTCTGTAGAAATTCACTATGTGGGAAGTTAAAGCCAGTTATCAAAGCTAAACTGAGACAATTTGGGTTTAATCACTAACAGAAGCCAGGGCACAATTCCATTTCACATTTGTACTTCTATATCTCATTTGTGGTTGAAATCCTCACTGTTAAGAAAGAGAACAACCCTTCAAGAACTGAATACATAGTCAAAATAAGTATATAAAAAGAACACTGCTTCATTACCAGGCTACTGGTGCTGCAATGTAGTTGAGCCTGCTAGTCCGTTTTGACAGCAGAGGAGCTGTGAAGTTCAGCAACCTCACTGCTGTACTTTATCTCAATTCAGAGCATTGTAGCTCTTTAAAAATGGGGGAGGGAATGAGGCAATTTATTATTTATTTAACATCTACCCATAATTCCTGTCGGATAGTAAGATAAAAAAAGATCTTCTTGATCATATTTCCCAATTTTACCACACTTACTGAGGCAGCAACAGAGCCCATAAGGTGACATCATGTTGAAAAAAATAATGCATGGCCACAACTTTTAAGGTGTGGGAATGACTTCCAAAGGCGTGTCCACGACTTATTAAGGCGTGGGAATGAGAACCTAATGCGGGGGAACGAGACAATTAAGATGTGGCCACGACTTATTAAGGCGTGGGCTGAGTTAATTCAATTGCAGCCATTAAGGCGTGGCCACAAGGTCCTTTTGTTCCACAGCTAACAAAGCAAGCAGTACCCGTAAACTGTTTTTGTGAGCCTGAGCCCGATTTAAGATTGTAACACTGAAGAAGCATATACCTATTATTTAAGGAAAATGTTTATTGAGAACCGATGTCCCCATCTACTCTAATATAATTAACAATGTCTAAGAATACAAAATACTTCATAAAAAAATATTTTTTAACATATAGCCTATAGCAAAACACAAAGACAACAATAAATCTATGCACTGCACACTCAATAAACTGAAATAGACCAAGAACAATAATATAATTTACAATGACTTTCATCTACTCTAATATAATTAAACATGGTTTTAGAAAATAAAATACTTTATGAACAAACTATTTCTTTTTATTTTAGAAATAAAAAGAAATAGTACAAAACACATAATACGACAAGTGTGCAGTGCTTACTGCGCAGGCCAGAGCTGCGTGATAATAACATTTTAACTTGTGCAACATTTTGTTTAAAACACAGTTTGATTTGTTACTTTACTATATGTAATTATCACACCATATGTTCATATAAAATAAATACAATAAGCTAAAATAATGCAATGGCTATTGCGATTTTTAACAAATACAACATTTATGGGTTTCTTTGGCCATTTCCTTCTGGCTATATCTTGCTATGATATGACACCTCTTTTTTGAGCAAAAATAAATGAGAGGGAGTACTATAACGTGTAATATTAGCAGTGCCAATATTACACATTATAGCAAAAACCTTGAGTGTAATACTGTGATTATACCACAGTTCCATTATCGCTGTTTATTGAAAGATTTTGAGTTAAAGAGGAAGAGTTAAATACGATCTGTTTGGGTATAAAAACTCTGAGTTAAAATAGTTCCATTGCTGCTCTGTTTGTAGCTGCGCTGTTTGGCTTGTAAGCGCTGCATCGTTGCTAGGTTACCTGTATGTGGCGGAGTAATACATGGAGAGCTTCGGTTACAGTGCATTACCGTTTGATAACGGCACTCAGAGAACGCCTCTCAGCCAATCACATTGCAGGGTCGGAACGGACTGTGGTATAATTGTTATCATCCACTTCTGAAGTCTAGAACTTATTTTTTATTTTTCTAATTGTTCAATACTGCCTTAAATGTAGCAGCCTCAGTAACTGCTGTTGCACCATTTAAGGTGGAATGGAAAGTTTAGCTAGCTAGCTATGGGTAACTACAAAGGCGCACTACTAGTGATTTGTTACGCTTGTTATGAAGAAAAGGGCCATAATATTACAACTGCATTAAATTAAGATAATGCAATAGATATCATATTTTTTTATTATTTTTTCAATGGAAATACTACATTTGCAGGTTTCTTTGGCCATTTGCTTATGCAGCCATATTATCATGATTCCTTTAACCCTCTATTTATTTCTTGTTGTTCATTCCTAAATCTTCTGGGATAAGGAGCTAAAGATAGCTAATTACCAGCTTTGTGTTAAAAAATATATATTCCACCTAAATTTTCTGCAGTAACTGCTGTTGCACCATTTAAGGTGGAGTAGAAAATTTAGCTAGCTATATGTAACTACAGAGGTGTACTACTAGTAATTTGTTACGCTTGTTATGAAGAAAAGGGCCATAGAACATTACAACTGCATTAAACTAAGCTAATGCAATTGATATGTTTTTTAAAACAATGGAAATACTACACTTGTGGGTTGCCATGATTCTTATAACCCTCTCTTTATTTTTTTCTTGTTCAGTTATAAATCCTTTGGTATAAGGAACTAAAGTTAGCTATTCACTAGCTTTGTGTTCAAAATGTTCTATTCCATCTTAAATTTTTGCAGCCTCTGTAACTGCTGTCGCACCATTTAAGGTGGAATGGAAAATTAGCTAGCTAGCTAAAGGTTATTACAGAGGCGTATTACTAGTGATTTGTTATGCTTGTTATGAAGAACAGGGCCTTAATACATTACAAATACATCAAAATAAGACAATGCAATAGTTATCGCAATTTTTAACAAAAATACTACATTAATGGATTTATTTGTCCACTTGTCTGTGATTGCTCTTAACCATTTGTTTGGAGTGTGCCTTTAAAAAAATTACATTTGCAGGTCATGTGACCCTAACACTTTCCTTTACCCCTCCAACCCAATAAGAATCAGCTTAGTGGTAGGGGCAAGGATTGAAAAAGAATTGAGCCCCAAAAAAGACACTATTACACAAAAGGCTAATTTAATAGATTACACGTACATAGAGAATAGAGTGGAAATGTTTTTTTTTTCTTCTTTACCTTTTTGCTATCTCTTCATCAGTGGTGAAGAGGTGAATCTGTGGGCTTGCTGCCACTGCATCAAGCTGTTCAAACAAGATAAAGACCAGGTAAGTCCGCTGTTGTATAGAATGTTCTCAAATTACACAGGAAACTGACTCCTTAGGCAAACGAAAGAGAAATATATCAACTGACCTCATTCCCACATGTCAAAAGATGTTGTCTTGATGGTGCAGCTTTGGGATGTGGTGTACTAGTGCTTCCACTGTGTCTGGTAATTGCTTGGAATGTGTCGCTTCTTGTGAAAGCTGTAGAACATCCCGGATCAAGCCGAGAACTCCAATGCACACCATTGGGTTTCCTTCCAGTGGGCCCTGTCTGATTTCCATTGGACCTTCTGGGACTATCTACCTGCCTTGGATCTTTATTGAAGTGGCTGTTCTTCTTGAATGTTTTCTTGTCTTCTGGATCCACCTGATGTCTAATCATCACATTCCCTTTCATCTCAAGTCTTTCAAGATGAGGCGCCTGGTGTGCCATGCTAGTTTTGTAGGCTTGTCCATCTAAGGCAGATCTGTGGGCTTCTACAAGCCATGCAGTTGCGGCATGCGACTTCTTATCTGAATTCTGCTTAGATGAACACACAGGCGCTGGAAACCCACCTGCGAAAGGATTTGCATTACCCACATGCTCTCCCCGTGACAGAACACAAGGGATGTTGCCAGCCTGGACCAATTTGTGTGAGTTACTGAGTTGCAGCTCACGTTTGCGTCGAGCGTGCAAGAAACTGCCCAGGGGAAGAGAATTATGCTGTGACCTTCCGATGGGAAGAGATATTCCGGGAGAGTAAAGTAGCAAGCCAGATACGGCAAAATCAGAAGCTTGAGGTTTTGCAAAAGAGGCCATCTCCTCGCTGCCAAGGGCTAAAATCGAGCGGTGGAAGCTGGCGGACATCCAGGAGGATTCGAGGAGATTCTGAAATGTGGACAGATTGTTTGCTTGCTTTTGAGATGCAAATGGTTCATGCCGTTGGGTTTTGTCGCTGTCAGTTTGGTCAGTTTTGTACGCATCAGTGCAGACTGGTCGGTCGCCCATTGTAATGGGCACTGTGGACAATAATGAGTAGCCAGTTTCAGGATTTATGCGGATTTATGCGACCGTGCACAATTTTTCTTACCGATGTCTGGTATGGAGGATATATGGCAAAATGTTGAGAGGAACTGGTGGGGTCTTCACCTACTCTGGGCATACTTATCCAAAACGTAACTTCTTACATCTACCCAAACAATTCGGAACAGAATAAAAAAAAAGCTTTTCCTGCTTATAGTGTCGTGAGAGATATTCCATGTCAAGTCAAGATCAGTTTTCGGAAGCTTCAGGAAACTTGAAGACATGGTTGAAGTTGAAGTTGACAGGACTTGAAGGGTTCTTTCATTGCGTACTATGGTCCAGGAAGTTGAAGATATCTTTCCTTTTGTTGTCTGAGAGTGATGCAGATATCTGATTTGAGAAGATTACATGATCTTAAACATCAATAAATGACCACAACATAAATTATAGTGACTGCAGATATTTACAGGTTTAAACACTACCTGAGGAACACTCACTGTTTTATCACAGCTAATAGAGGATCTAAAAGTTCTCCAAATGTAAGGAGCAAACACTCTCACAGAAACGTTAATATAACAATTTAAAATCTACGTTCCCCGACTACATTCCCTAAGTAGTTCCCTTAGTGTTAGGAGCACATGTTCCCACAGTAACATTAATGGAACATGCTAAAATAGTTCCCTGACCACATTCAAAAATTCCCCCCAAAGTTAGGAGTAAATGTTCATACAGTAACATTAATGAAACATTCTAAAAAACATTTCACAACTTCATATAAACTTTGTTAGGAACAAATGTTCCCACAGTAACATAAATAGAACATCCTAAAAACATTTCACAACTTCATTCAAAAGTTCCTTCAATGTTAACAAATATTCCCACAGTAACAAAAGTTCCCTTAATGTTAGGAGCAAATGTTTCCACAGTAATGTTAATTGGGCATTGGGAACATTCATATAAAAAACTGAATAGTTTCAATTTACCAGAACATTCATAAGAACAGAACATAAGGTTGAGGTAACATTCTGGAAATTCTTAAAACATTAAGAAAACTGGACAGATTTACATTGAGGAAACATTCTATGTACATCAAGTGATGTCTTACACTTAAAATATAACATCAAGAGAATTTTCTAAGAATGTCATTTTGTTTGCTGGAATATTAATCTAAAGCTAATTGTTGACATATTAAATATGCAAAAGCACTTACCTTTCAGAAGGAACTAAATACATTATCTGGAAACGTGTCTTCCTGAAAACAAACCGTATCAGTTTTTGAGACTGGCCACAGCAAACCCAGACACATGGAGAGGCTTAAGAAGCTTATCCAGATTACAGTACTACTGCTCCACTGGGAGGAGTCTCACACAGCCTTCACTGAAGAGAACGACATCCCAAAGGAAAAAATGTCTTTCTTAGGATTAACTTTTTTTTTTTTATGTCTTATAAAGCAGATCTTAATATTGCCTTAATGAAAGGTCACTGATTGTTTCTATTATTTTCCCTAATCCCCCTTTAGGAGAAAACAAAAGATTAATACAAGCATTTAAATGTAGATTAAATCAATTAAATATGGAGGTAAATAAGGAGATTTTAACCTTTGCATATCATCACTGTCTAATGAAAAACAAGCATCTCCAACACAGCAAATTTACAGAAGAGAGATAAAACCTTCTTAAAAACAGTTTATTTCAGGTCATTTTGAAGAAAATCTGTTGCAGGGGTCGACAATAGGGGGCAATAAGCATGAAACATCTGGCCTGTGAGGTTATTTGAACCATAATGAACGATAATAAAAATATATATATATATATAAAATGCTTCTCTTGCGAGCTTTTGTTTACATTACTCCCGTCTCTCTGTCGCCTTTCCCCTATCTCCTTTTAAGGGCATTTTTTTTCCAGCCTTGTCCCAATTTACTAGCCAGGGCAGCCGTTGTGTATTGGACCGTGACCCTGACGACACGGCTTTGATCCTGCATGAGGAGTAGTGAGTTTATTTAATTATTTTAATGTAGTTATTTAAAAAATCAACAAAAATGGAGATACTTGTTTTTCATTGGACAGCGACGATATACACATATAATTCAGTTAAGGAGTAAACTGTACACAAATGAGCTAATCATTTCAGAATACTTAATAAAATAAATAAAATAAAATAATAAAATTTAACACATTTTTTTAGAAAACATTTTAAACTCACATTTATTAACATTATTTTACTTGAAGACATTGGTATTTCCTGTTTGAAATGAATGTGACTTTTTTTAAGTTAGCTATTTAACAAAGTACTTACCTTTGTTAAATAGCCCACCTCCGCTCTCCCACAGCTTTCTGAGATCCAGTATTTTTATTTAACTTTTTTTTTTTTTTTTTAATAATTTTATTTCTGTTTTTTCCCCCCATTTTCTCCCAATTTGGCTGTCCAATTGTCCCACCCCTTTGTGCATCCCCATCACCAGTGGCACCTGCAACCCTAGGAGGATGTGTACCAGCAGAGGCCTCCTTCTACAGGTGTAAAGTCAGACACCCCTTTTTTCGAGCTGCTGCTGATGAATCATTTCCTGAGTAGCTAGTGTGCTCGGAGGAAAACACAGCAGCTAGGTTCCAATACATCAGCTCACAGACGCCTTGTGCCGCCCAGCGCCACCTTTAAGCGTGATGGGGAGAAAGCGCCATCTACCCACCCGGAGGGAGCAGGGCTAATTGTGCTCCCTCCGGGCGCCCGGCAGCTTGATGGCAAAGCTGCATGAGCGGGGGTTTGAACCTGCGACCTCCCGCTCATAGTGGCAGCACATGTATTTTGTGCACTTTGCCCAAACTTGTGCACTTTGAGCAATGTTTATGTAATTTGTTGTTGATTTTTTTTTTATAATATTGACAGTAACTAGATATTTTCAGCAACAGCTTGGACAGGGCACTAGTCCATCATAGGGTACCACACAAAACTATTCATTCACACATTTTTTTAGGAGACAGAAAAAACCCTACTTCTCACAGACAGTGACCAAGCAGGGATTGAAACTCAAAACCACCGGCCCCAAGAGATCAGCAACCTAACCACCACTGTGCCACCCAATGAATTAATTTAAATGAAATTAAATTAATTACATACATATCTAATAAATAAAAGCTCTCTCACATCTGCATAGAACTGCACTGTCAAATTACTTTTTGTGTTTGAAGCTTTGCTGTCTGTGTGGCAGGTTTGCAGCCCAAGCTCAGATGAAATTTCACCATGCTCATTAATTCACAAACACACTCTCTCTCTGGAATGCATTATTATTTCTCTTATCATTTTCCTCTCCCATTTATTCCATTAATGGGCAATTTTGCTTCTCACATGCCTGGGTTCCATACCAATGAACCTTGACGGGGATTAGGTGCACAATGTGCCTGTGCAGTAATGTGCAGTTCCTGGGTTAATAAAACAAACAAACAAACACGATAAACAGTTCTATTCACAGTTATTTGCCAATTTATTTCTGATTTGAAATATAATTATTTTTAGAATAAATCACTTTAATACTTAAAAGTTCAGGTAAGCAACCGAAATTAATTCTGTCAAGGAAACAGTAGTCATCAGAAAAATTGCTGCAACCAGAAGAAAGTGTCGTATTGCAATGCTATTCGGAAGGAAGATAATAAAAATAGGAACTAGGAGAAAAACACTGAATTACAAAAAAATAAGAATACACTACAGCAACAAAATGAAAATGAAAAAATATATATTTTGCTAAAAACAGCAAAAAAAGTAGTACCCTGATGTGATAAATAGAAGTGGGCGATATGGCACAATATTTCAGGGTATAATAAAAATCTAAAAGGAATATTTTAGCTGCATGGAATGAATTATCGCATATTGTACGCCATTAGGAACCTCTACAACTCCATGGGAAGACAAGGCCAAATCCTGGGTTAGTAAAAGAAACAAAACAAACATGATAAACAGTTCACTTCACACCCTTTACAAATTTATTTCTAATTTGAAAAATAATTATTCTTAAAATAAATCATTTTAATACTTAAAAGTTTAAGTAAGCGACAGAAATTAATACTGTCAAGAAAACTTCTCATAAAAAAAAAAATGCTTTGTATTGCAATGCTATTTGGAAGAAGATAAAAATTACCGTATTTTACGCACTATGAGGCGCATTTAAAATCCCTTATTTTTCCCTAAAATAGTCAGTGTGCCTTTTATTTCTGGTGCATCTTATGTATGAATTTTACCAGTCAGGTTGTAAGAAGCAGTAAAGCCACTCCACTGAAGAACAGCAGTATACAGAGTTATAGTTTAAATCTTAAGCAGTATTAGCACTAGCTGCTAACCACAGCGCTAGCTCTTTTGCTGTTCAGAGGCGAGTATATTGAACTGTAGCCTGCTGCTAACCCCAGATAGCACTGCTGTAGCAGCATTAGCATTCGTCGCTAACCACAGCGCTAGCTCTTTTGCTGTTTAGAGGAGAGTATATTGGACTGTATACTGCATGTTTACTGAGTTAAAACAAGCTACGTGGGACAAACCGCTAGCTTAAGTCTCCCTGGCTTACCGGAACACTCAGGGTTCTTCAGTGTAGCTCTGTCAGGCGGCATTAGCTGCTAATTGCTAGCGGTTGGCTGCTAATGCTAGTGCTCCAGCTGTAGTAAAATTTGTTAATCTAAGTTTACTGTAAATAAACGGAAGCGATTTACTCACCCAAATAAACTGTTTTTAGGAGAGAAATCTGTGTAGATGAACATCCAGCGCTTGTTTGACTTGTCTGACTCGTCTGAAATGTTTTTTTTTTTTTTGAGAATCACAGTTTTCTTTCCTTTAGTTAGCTTAACATGGCGACACCCCTGTTCCCACTACTAATCACTAGTTAGTTACTAGTGTCGCATTTAAAAATCCGCCTTATAATCCGATGTGCTTTATGTATGAAAACAAACCAGAAAATAGACGTTTATTGATCTTGCGTCAATCAGGTGAGCCTGATTATATGAGCATACTGCTGGGATGGACGGGATGCTAATGGACACACTATGAACACTCTACCCTTACCAAAAATCTTCAGGAATATTTGAGCTGGCTGGAATGAACCATCGCATATCGCACATCATTAGGAACCTCTACAACTACATGCCAAGACAATGCCAAATCCTGGGTTAATAAAATAAATAAACAACCACGAAAAACAGTTCTATGTACATCTATTTACAAATTTATTTCTGATTTGAAATATAATTATTTTTAGAAGGAATCATTTAAATACTTAAAAGTTCAAGTAAGCGACAGAAATTAATACTGTCAAAAAAACTTCTTCTCATCAACATTAATCATAAAAAAATAATAATAAAATGCTGCACCCAGAAGGAAATGTCGTATTGCAATGCTATTTAGAAGGAAGACAAAAATAGGAAGAGTAGGAACAATCCATTTAAACTGATATGGGTAAGATTTATTGAGCTAAATATACAGAACTAGTGTGTAATGCATGTGTGACATGTTGCATATCAGACACCATTAGGAACCTCTACAACTCCACACCAAGACAATGTAAACCATGCAAACACATGCGCTACAATAACTGTATGTGTAGCTCAATAAATATTGTCCATACTAGGACTGCAACTAATGATAATTTTGGTAGTCGACTAATAATTTCTTCGATTGGTCGACAAGTCAACAATTATTTCTGCCATGTCCTCCATCTCTAAAAACAATAGAAAAACAGTTAAACGTGAGATTTAAAAGGCATTTAAATGTCCACATGTTGTTTAAATGTGGACAGTACTGATATTTAGTGAATAAATATGTAATCTGTTGTGTTTGGGCACTTTTTGAGACACAGACCAAAAGCTGTTACAAATTAACGATTAGTCAACAAATTTAAATAATTGACATTGTCCATAATGTATAGCTTCTGTTCACATTTACCTTCCTTCTGAACAGCACTGCAATTAGGCAGTTCATTTTGGGTGCAACTATTTTTTATATATTTTATTTTTTTGATAATAAGTGTATTTTCATCTAACTGTAGCCTCTCAGGTAAACCAGTCGATGTGGCTGGAACTTCTCTCGGCACAGTGGACACTCCATCTGCAAACAGTGGTGAAAAAAAGCATAAGCTCTCTTTTTTTTCATAAATATGTACACAGCACATGTGGATCCATATAGAAAGGTTTCAAATGAAAACAACAGTTTAATAATTCATTACATGACCTCCAGGGTAAATATGGTGTATGCTGGCAGACAGAATTTATTCACAGGATTAAATCTCTTACCTTGGTGTTACACCACTCTGTGATACACTCCCAGCAGAAGAGATGGCCGCAGGGGGTGGTGGTGGGGTGCCTCCGCTCCTCTAAACACAAGATACAGCGGGACGTCTTAGAGGATGGTGACCTGACCGCCTGCGGACTGTGGAAAGAGAGGGAAATTGCCATCCGTGAGACATTTTAAAACCTTCCTGTAACTGTTGGTCACTGTTGAGCTGCCGATTTTATGATCTGAGGAAAATAGATAGTCATCAGGGGGTTGCCAGGTGCTCTGACATTTCCGTGTGCAAAGCTTTGTCAATAATAAGAAAATAAATGATGTGTTGCCATGTATTAAATCATTTTTATTACAGGATTTGTCAGTGCAAAAATGTCAGTACAGTGAAAAGCCTATCACTCTGTGCTTTAATCCCAACGAGGGTGTCAGGATCCTACACATCAATCAAACCTCCAATAAAACACAAAATATTGCTGCATGAAAATTTTTTTCCACATGAACATTTCCTTTTTAAATCAATACTTCAGGGAAATATAAAATGTACATAATTTATATATAATCCCTATTTCCACAAATGTACAAATAAACTTATCAGCTTATTTAGAAGGTTATTGCACTGGAACTAGAGGGCTAAGGTAGTCAACAGGGAATGAATGACCACCAATTAGCATATTCAAAACATTCAAGTACAGCCAGATTGCAAACTGTACCTTTTTATGACATAACAAAACACATTTGCATAGGAGCTGTTTACCAAGGCTGCTGCTTTTCTGGTGAATATGACTAAATATTAGGGGTGTCACGGTTTCGATATTTAATCGAAATTATGTCATGGTCTCGAGCCTCAAAGTCAAAAAAAGATTGACGATCCCTCCCTCTAAGTTACGCAAGCCCGCGTGCGCTACCCAAATGGCGCAGCACACTGTAGCTGACGCCGCGGACATTGCTAGTGTTCAAAGAGCAGCCCTTTCTCTAGAGAATGTGGACATTCTCATCTCCTTAAAGAAAAACTTGAAAATATAAAAATAACAGTTGTTTTGTCTAGCCTCAAATATGTTAATAGTTTTGGTACCTTAAGGAGCATCTTTCTCTCAGATAAAGTTAATAATATATCTTTATTAAAGAAAAAGTCTTAAAGTCTTTTTTTTCATGTTTAACTGTTATAGTAGGATCGAGTTCAGTTTGTTAAGGCTCTAATTGTTCTATTATTTTGTACATGACTGTTCCTGTATTTTTTATTATTTATTTTATGTTGCACATTGCTGTTTTAATAGTGCAGACTGCTGCTACCAAAAAAAGCCACTAGATGGCATTGCATATATATCTTAATTAAATTATTTAAATTTGACCATTAGTGCCTAATGTGGTGTATTACAGATCACTTGTATCACTTTGCATCACTTATATCAAGCCCACCTTTTGAAATAAGATATTGTAAATTTGATGAATCAAACCATAGACTAATCTAAAACTGGCATAGGCCTCTCTGCTGTAAAAAAAGAAAAAAAAAAAGAAAAAAGAAAAAAGAAAATCGATAATCGAATCGTGACCCTAAAATCAGAAATAACATCGAATCGAGGATTAAGAGAATCGTGACACCCCTACTAAATATTGTATTAATTTGTTGTTCTGTGATATACAGTATATTGCAATTTCAAAAAATGTTTCAGGCTGTTTTGGTTCGGTGGAGGAGTGGGAGGGAAAAGAACATCAGGATTTCAGCTCTTACTCATAAATATTCATGACATGTAAAAGTCTTGCTTCTGATTGACTAACAGCACTGTGAGGCTTCTTCTACGAGTCAGCAGTCGGCGGTCGCAGGCAAAGGTGACCTGATCGCCTGCAGACTGTGTACACAGAGGGAAAAATTGCCATCTGTGAGACATTTTAAAACCTTCCTGTAACTGTTGGTCATAATAGAGCTGCCGATTTTATGATCTGAAGAAAACAGATAGTCGCCAGGGGGTTGACAGGTGGTCTGACATTTCCAAGTGCAAAGCTTTGTCAATAAGAAAGAAAATAAATGTGTTTCCGTGTATTAAATCATTTTTATTACAGGACTGGTCTTTTGTACTAAAAGGTCTCATTTCATAATTTTGTTTATTAGTTTTTTGGTGGTCTCTAGTATGAATGAATGCCTTGTGAGACTGTTTTTCAAAAAGAGCAAGTACTAATTAGTTTCTAGCAAAAATACACCTTTAAGCAAGCTGTAGTTGGACATGCATTTGCACTGGAATGTGAATACTGCAAAACAAAAGGTGCGCACATTTTTGCCCTCCCCCACTTACACACTTCCCAGATATACAATATTAATTCATTCCTTTACATGTTTTGGGAATGTCATTGAAAAGTTACTTTATTTTAGTAATTCAGTTCAAAATGTGAAATTCATGTATTATATAGATAGATTACACACAGACTTGATCTATTTTAAGTGTTTATTTATTTTATTGTTGATTATTATGTTTTATAGCCAATGAAAACCCAAATATCAGTATCTTAGATAATTAGAATATTATATAGTACTTTTGTCAGTGTGGGCAGCGTGCCAATGCCTGTAAAATCTAATGGTAGACACTTCATTGACTTTGGACTTGATAGAACACAGTGGACCAACACCAGCAGATGACATGTCTCTCCAAACCATCACTGATTGGTGGAAACTTCACACTAGACCTCAAGCAGTTTGGACCGTGTTTCTCTCCACTCTTCCTCCAGACTCTGCTTCCTTGATTTCCAAATAAAATGTAAAATTTACTGATGATCAGTGATGGTTTGGAAAGACATGTCACCTGCTGGTGTTGATCCACTGTGTTATATTAGGCCAAAGTCAGTGCAGTGTTTTCCCACAATATCTTACAGCACTTCATGCCTCCCTCTGAAGATTTCATTTTCAGCAGGACTTTGCACACAATTGTCTTATATAATGTTCTATTTATCTGAGATACTTTCGGTTTTTCATTGGATGAGTTTTACATTTTGAACTGAATTACTGAAATAAAGTAACTTTTCAATGATATTCTAATCTTTTGAGATGCACCTGTACTGTATCTAAAATACTCAACTAAAGTATACTACTCATGCTGCTTTTATGTCTTCTAAACGAAGACCCAGATCTTCAATTGTCTTTATTAAAGAATTAAAGGATGAAAATAAAAAAAAAATGATAATGGCAGGTTATACAGCCACCAAGAAAACTACTTTGCAACAATTTGCGAGAGGATTTCCCCTCAAGTTTCACTAATGAAAATCTGGATATCTAGTTTTCAAAATATATTTAGAATGGAATATTTAGCAGCCAAAATTAGCAAAATTATATTAAAGCTAAAATTTCAACAATCTGTAATTAGGAGAATTTAGATGAATGTTTAAATTTTTTTTTGGTTAATTGTTGTTTGGTTGATCACTTTGTAATATTTTTTTCTGTGATTTGAATATTGTCTGTGTCCATATTACTGTATGCACCCCCACTTTACACTTGCCACTTTCCTATTCCTAAAAGTATGAAAAGCAAATAGAATTTGATCACAAAATAATAATTAATGACCTAGTCTAAAAATTATGTCTTATTTGTTTGATTTGTTTCTTAAAATATCCTACTCTTTACATATGCCAAAAAAATCTGAAGTTAAATCTAGAACAATTTAAAGCACCACTGTACTTTCTTAAAATTTGACCTGGGCCAGTTTTTCACCTTGAAGGAAGATTCCTGTGCTGTTTCCACTCCTCTCTGGCACGCTGTCTCTGTCTCAGGTTGTTAAATTGCAGTGTCAGTGTGATGGCCAGCTGCAGCAGAGAGACTGCTCCTAAAAGCCGGTAGCTATTACGGATGACTTTGTCGTCCCCTGCCATTCCCTGCATTCTAAGCTGAAAGAAAGAGGATGTATTTGATTATACATCACAGAGCCACTGTAGGGAATTATTTTACACTTCACAAAATCAAAATAGATAGCTAAAAGTCTAAGATAGTAACATTAACTGACCTAACTTAGCTTTTACATTTGTTTTTGAAAAAACTGTGAAATGAGCACAACTTAAGTAAATGTAATATTAGAATAGCACTGCTGAAGTAAAGTTATGATAAAAAAAAAAACTGAGACAGCTAACTAGGTAGCTAGCTACATTGTGCCCAGATTAGCACAACAGAGGTAAATGTATGATTAGAATAGCACTGCTGAAGTAAAGTTATGACAGGAAGTCTATGGGGGTTAGCTAAATGTCTGCCCAGACTACTTCAGCAGAGCTATTCTAATCATACATATACCTCATCTGTGCAAAATTATGAAAAAAGTTATGAAGTTATGAAAAAAAGGCTGAAATAGCTAACATTAGCTGGATAGCTAGCTTTAGGTGTACCCAGAATAGCACAGCAGAGGTAAATGTTCGATTAGTAGTTTAGTAGTTTCATATCTCTAAATACCTCTGGCTGTTTCCCGCTAAAAGATGCAAGCTGTAGCAAAAAGGCTAGGATAGTAGCATTAACTGACTTAACAGCTTTCACATTTTTTAAACAAAAGTGTGACTTAGAAACAACTTAAGTAAATGTATCATTAGAATAGCACTGCTGAAGTAAAGTTATGACAGATAAGCTAAAATAGCTAGCTACATGTGTGTCCAGACTACTTTAGCAGTGCTATTATTATCTTACATATACCTCATCTGTGCTAAAGATATAAAAAAGGTATGATTGCTAGCTAGGCGGCTACCTTAATTGTGCCCAGAATAGCACAGCTGGGGTAAATGTGTGATTAGAACAGAACTGCTGCAGTAAAGTTATGAAAAAATGCTGAGATATCTAGCTAGATAGCAAGCTTGAAGTGTGGCCAGATTAGCACAGCAGAGGTAAATGTATGGTTAGAATAGCACTGCTGAAGTAAAGTTAAGACACAAATGCTGAGAGAACTAGAAAGATAGCTAGCTAAAAGTGTGCCCAGAAATGCACAGCTGAGGTAAATGTATAATCAGAATTGCACTAGTAAGTTAAAATTGTGACTAAAAGATATGTTTATATTTAGAATGGCCCTGCTAAGGTAGCTAGCTAGGATAATTGTAATGTGCTTTAAATGTTTGTTTGGTTTACCTGCTGGGATATTAAAAACTTTAAGCGTTCAATTTACACATACATTTGTATTAATAATAGTAGTTTTGCAATTGTATTTGGCTTGAAAAGCAAGAAACAAAAATTAGGCTATGTAATATTTCATGTTGTTTGCTTTTGGACAAAAAAAAATGCATCCCCTAATAGCTATATTTTTTTTAGTAAACATATAAAATAGTTTACACCTTGTTATTTCATAAATAAAACCATATAATAAAAAAAAAAGTCATACTTTACATACATAGCTGATGCCTGTAGTTCTTTTGGCCAGATGATAAAATGAGCCTCTAACATAGAACAAGGCCACGTGCACCCTGTGCAGTAGAGTGATCCCCTGTTGCACTGCAAAGACCACAGGCTTTAAAGATTTCCTC
The DNA here is from genome assembly GCF_023375975.1 of Astyanax mexicanus. Classification (NCBI taxonomy): domain Eukaryota; kingdom Metazoa; phylum Chordata; class Actinopteri; order Characiformes; family Acestrorhamphidae; genus Astyanax; species Astyanax mexicanus. Next base: position 19,033,290 of record NC_064419.1, on the reverse strand, counting down.
TGATTCTCGTTCAGCATCCTAACAACCCTGTGTATCCATGCCTTCACATAAGACATCGGGTTCCAGGTTAGTGTTATCTCTCTCTGAGCATTCCGAGAGTCCTGCTCCTCAGCCTCCAACTCGTGCTCTACACACACCAGGATCTTGTCCAGGATGTAGGGTATGAATGTGTGAAGAAGGATGAGGGAGCCTCTGCGCAGACGGGAAGGTACCCTTCGTTTGGTGGGGTCAACTTGAACAATGTTGACATATTCCTCGCCTAATGTTTGATACCCTGTAGGAAAATCATGAGGAAGTGGGAAGACGACATGGTGAAATGTTAAAATATAAGAAGACAGAAATCAGAAACAGACTATGACTGAGGTAGACAGAATCGGCATTAGTATTTAGTATGGCATTTTATTACATAGACCTTTCATCCAAGTGCAGTATACAGTTACTAACAATATATTGATATTTTGATTGAAACATCTAAAGCAATTTGATAGACTAAAGTACCCATTTCACACACTTCACCACATGGTGTCACTAATCAAATGAACAGAATAAATGGTTGTTAAATTTGGTGAAACTGATTGTCTCGTTTTAAATGTCAGGGATCTCCAGATTCTATCAATGGGGTGGGGTGCTACTTTGAGCCTGGATAACAGTAAAATTTATCTGCAGGGGAAAAAATATACCCCATATTAGTGTGGTATGACCAAAAATGTATATCACGGTATTTTTCAAGATTCTGACAATTTCACAGTATTTTTATTAATATTATTATTTATTTATATATTTTTGCATGACTGGGCTTTTATATAGGTATGTGACTTACTGTACTGTTAGGAGCACATATAAAACAGTAAGGCTTTAAATTAAGGCTCCTATTAATATTGGGCTTATTCTGTACCACACAATTACACAATATATGAAGAAATCAGACTTTACTATCAGAAAAACAGCTGAAGAATATAAACAATACACCTTACAAAGGAGATAAGCCAACAACAAAACTATTTTAATTAATAGTTCAAGCTATTAGAGGCGTTACAGTATTAAAATCAGCCACAATTCCCTTCTTTCTCCACAGAGCTGAGCTACCAATGCAGTAGCTTGTTGTGCTAACTGGCTAGTGTTATCTAGCAAGCGTGCTTGCTCGGCAGCGTTGTTCTACACATGGACACATGGAACTGGTGGCACTTTAGCCACCAGGGAAGCCAGTGTGGTACTACAGGTACAGAATTGGTTAAGTGATGGGTGTAAAGTGAGCTTGAGGAGAGGGAGGGAGGATTTATTGTGGGCTTAATTGAACAAAACACTGACAATGGGTGGTGCCTACCTAATGACACCAGTGAAGAGCATACAAAAAATGGGTGATTCGAATTTAGGTGAAAAGAATATGTCAAATTTGGTGGTCCAATTTAATAGGAGTGAAAAAAACCCCTCAACACCACTACTAACCCTGAGTACTCTTGCACCAACACAATTTTTTATTACAATTACCCTGTTACATATCAACAAATTGCACCTACCTGAGAGAGTAGTAAGTGCGTAGTAGGTGAGATCTGACAGCAATTCCAGCTCCTTTCTCCACTGTAGCCATCGTTTGGAACCTGATTAAAGTGGAAACACCAATAAACTAAGGCAGTGGTTCTCAAACTGTGGTACGTTCACCACTAATAGTATGTGAAGCATCCCTATGTGGTACACCACACAAACATATTCATTGTAATGCATCAAAACCAAAAGAATAGTTTTTCAGGCAACCATATGTATATAGGCACACCAGGTCACTTCATCCTATTTCCAATGTCATTTTTTTATGTAGTACTTTTACTCTATAGAATATTTATTGGCTGACATACCATCTTGGTACAATCTCTATGACTGCTAATAAAAATACAAGGCTAAATTAACAGATCTTTCTACCTATGTTTTTTTAGGACCTTTTTTAATAACACACATGATCGATCCTTTCATGTGTGTTCTGTGACTGCATGTATTTAATTGTGTTATTTTAAGCTACTGGATGACCTAATTTTTTCTCAGGATTAAGAAGGTATATCTTCATCTCTCTGTCTCTCTCTCTCTCTTACTATATCTATTTATCAGTGATTCACAGATGAGGGAATTCTGAGCTGACGTGAATATCTGATATTACACATGCACATATCTGTCGGTACCAATATTCATATTTTTAACCTAAAGAGAAGGTAGGCAGCCGTTAGACTTGTAACATTTATTTGCCTTACATTTCAGCTTTCAACCAACTGTATGCAAACAAAATGACAAAATGCATCTCCTGAAATTAGAGCCATCTACTCACTCAGAGAGAACAAGGCCTATTGTGCTCTCTCTCTCGAGTGGACCACTCGGAGCCCCTGATCACAGTTTTAAACCCTCTTTTGTAAATCAACAGGTAAAATAAAACATTCGATTAACTAAAAGTAATGAAAAAAAAATGCTAAATTAGTGCGGCCAGTGCTTGCCAACTGTAGCAGTGTGGCCAGCATTACTTGGCCCTTTTCCAGAGTACAATAAATATGTCAGCAAGCGTCACTTGAAATATCGGCCAAACCTAGGCAAACCCTATCTATCTAGCAGATGCTATTCAAATCAGACAAAAAGCCTGGCATCTCAAAAAAAAGTCCAGAAAAGTTACAGAAGGTCTGTTTTCCTGCTGTGCCTTGCGACACATTTCCCCTTTTCATCTTTTCCAGTTGTTTTGCTTTACTTCGCTACCCTGCAGACTCCACTCCACAAAACCAACTAACACTTTTACCAAGATATTTACACAGGAATTTATGTAATATAGAACTGTGCATTAGGAAAATTCTGCTGCATTGGGAAATATTTACGATCAGAGAGAGATATATTTTTCATATATTAATTGATTCAAATAAATATACAGCTCTGGAAAAAAATAAAAGAGACCACTTAAAATGCTGAGTTTCTTTGATTTGACCAAATTAAAAACCTCTGGAATATAATCAAGAGGAAGATGGATGACCACAAGCCCTCAAACCAAACTGAACTGCTTGAATTTTTGCACCAGGAGTGGCATAAAGTTATCCAAAAGCAGTGTGTAAGACTGGTGGAGGAGAACATGCCAAGATGCATGTGATGAAAAATGTGATTAAAAACAAGGGTTATTCCACCAAATATTGATTTCTGAACTCTAGCTGAACTCTTGAAAACTTTATGAAAATTAACTTATTTTCTTTGCATTATTTGAGGTCTGAAAGTTCTGCATCTTTTTTTGTTTTTTCAGCCATTTCTCATTTTCTGCAAATAAATGCTCTAAATGGCAATATTTTTATTTGGAACAAATGTCCGTAGTTTATAGAATAAAACAACAATGTTCATTGTACTCAAACATAAACCTAAACATAGCAAAACTAGAGAAACAGAAGTGGTCTCTTATTATTTTCCAGAGCTGTAGTAGCAACAATGTCTAGAAAGTAACTGAACCAGTGTTGAGAAAAACACGTGCTGTGTGTGGTTTAGGTAAACAGTGAGAGAGACTCACCGGCGAGGGTCTGGAAAGCTTCGCTGGTGTTGTTTCTGAGGCTGCTCTGGTAGTACTCGTCCTTCTGGGAGGAGCGGATGAGCTGAGGCTGGTTGGCGGGTATAAGTGGCATTACTGCCGGAGATTTAATAAACTAATGAATTAAATAAATATATAAATAAATGTGAGCTGGACTCTGACCGGGTGTTCCGCCATAAGCAGCTGGTTTGCTCCTCTCTGTGTGTGACTGCAGCAGCTTTAGCTGGGTCTGACAGCAGCAGCAGCGGAGTAAGAGAATTAAACACACACTAAATAAAAGCTTATCATAATATATAAATCAGTGACTGCAACTAAAAGTCCGTCCATCTTCATGTTGAAAACACACAAACCGAGTCCTGCAGCCTATTTTACTTCCGTCTTAATCACGTGTGAAGAGGAGAGCTCGCCATTGGTCGGCTGTCTGCAAACAGCGCTTCCGTGGAGCAGGCGGGAGGGAGTCAGAGTTGCCAGATTTGGGGTTTTCACTCCGTCACTGTGGTTAAGGTTAAGAATAGAGTAGAGATACACAGGGTAACATACTAGTACGAATTGAAGCCAATAAATCAGTGATTTGTGCTTGATTTAAGTCTTACTTCACTCATTGTAAATAAATGTGATTGCTTTAATATAAAGCATATTTATAAAGTGTTTATAAATGGTTATTAATTAGGTTGAAGATATTTTAAAGGGGGCATATAATATCTACTTTTAAACAAGTTAAAATAGTTCTATTTGCTGTACAAAACATGCTCATTAAGTTCTTTGCACAAAATCACTCTCACATAAAAAGATCTCACCAGATTCACCATTTCAGAAGTTTCAGAACTGTTTAAGGACTCTGTCACTTTTTGCAAATAAGCCTTTGCTGGACATGCTCCATATTTACACAGAGGGTTTACCACATGTTAATGTTAGCTTGTGCTAAATGGCAAAACACGAACAAGCTAGTTCATTCTTAACTGTGATAGAAGAACAAAATTAATTATTTGAAAGTACTTACATCCCCCTCACCTGCTGACTTGCCACAGACATTAGGTATAGATTCCTCCCTCAGACAAAGTCTGCTGGCTTATCTGCTGTGTACTCTCTGAGGTGCTCAACAAGCAGATTTTTAAATGATCTAAATTACTACTTAATTAATAACTATTTATAAACCATACATTTTTTTATTTAAAATATATTTAAAGCGCTACCCATTATTGTTTCATCATCTTTATTAGAACATCATTAATTGAAAAATAAAAAATAAAAAACTATAGGTAAAACAAATTTGGTAGGCTAAAGCAAAATAACTTTTGGTTAATATGTAACTTAGTTTAATAAAAACTTGCCTTTAACACAAGGTTTACCAATGTATTTCCTTCACTATTTTTCCTCTATATATTCTGCATATTATGTATGTGTGTATATGTGAATTATTTATTTATTTCAGCTTGATTTTTTGTTGTTACACTGCATTTCTATGCAGACGAACACCAAAAATATTGAAATACATATTTCATATAAGCACACTCCATATGTACTTTAAATTGTACTGTAGTTAAAGTAAAAAATTACAGTTTTAAATTTCATAATAATTCACAGTACAGTAACAAATTACATTTACTTGGTTACTGACTTAGATATACAACTTAATAAATATAACAATCTTATATCTCCTTATATATAAATTATCAGTTTGAATAGCTGGCCTATACTGTTATATTTGTACCAAGAAAAAGTAATAAAAAAAATGAAAATACAATATACCTGGCAACCCTGGAGGTAGCATGGGCTGGTTCAGTTTACACAGGCACTCTGTGGTTTTGTTTTCTTTCTGTTTTTTTTTCATACTTTTTTGCATTTATTTATTTAATTGGTAGAAAAAAGTACATATTTATATTAATCCAGGTTAATATTTTGAAAGTATTATTATTATTAATTTTTTGCTGTTAATATAATCAGTTTTCTAAATATACCCACATTCAAACGTTTACATCACATTATTTTGTTTTAATGGAAAAGTTATTTTCAGTGCTGAAGCACAAAGCTTGTGCTGTATTATTAGCTTATTAGTATTTGCCTTCACGCCTTCATGATCTGAGGTGATAGAAATGATGACATATCGTGAGTGAGTGCGCTAACTTTTGCGCTGTTTATCTTTCCGTTTATTTGTTCTAACACTTCTAATGTTCTCTCTTTCTTTTCTCTCGGTGCACAAAAGGTTACATCACTTTCCCCCTCGAGTCCATGTGTGGCCTCAAATCCTATCCTGCAGAACCTGTTTCTTTGTTCCTTTGGTGCTCCAACATCAAGCAACTCTATTAAAGTCCAACAGTAAAGAAAAAAAAGTGGTGAAAGAAAGGCTCTTTCATGCTCTAGTTGGTCCAGAAAAAAAAAGAAAAAAAGAAAATCATACTTAAGACTGGTCACCAGATTTTTCATGTTCGGGGGCAGGCCGTGTTTGATTAAAGACTTGCCGGAGTCTATTTACTCCTTATGGCGGTGAAGGAAGTGTGGACAGTGTTTACACTTGAGGAGGGGCAGTCCTTTTCCTCAGTCTCAGAGATACATGTGACTTCTTGCAGGCTGGAGTTAGGTGGTGTACAGGGCAGATGAGGGGAGTAGTGGCTTAAGAATCCACTTGGAAATAGCAGGCAAAGCTTGATCCTCACTGAGGTACAGTAAATTATTTCTTTTTGTGTTTGTCTTTCATGTTGTTCATGTTGTTTATGTTGATGTTTTGTGGAAATAGTGAGTTTAGGCATTTGAATAAAGCATGAATGTGAGTGGTTACGTTCTTGTGGCTGAGAAACATCAGATCTTCAGAATTCACTGAGGTTTATTAGGTTAAGCAGTCTGAACTAATGTGTATATTTACTCAGAATGAGTCAGTGGAACTGATTTAGCAGTTTCTTCCTACTGAACATTGCAACAGACTCTCAAATATGTTTATCTTCCTGACATCCAGACTTTTGCTTGGTGTGCATTTTTTAATTTTCAAAGCTTTTTGGGATTAGTAGAACCTAACAAGTATAAAAAATAAATTCTGTCTTTGTGCAAAGTGTCCATTCATTTTCTGTAGCTTCCTATTCTTGCTAAAATTAGTCTAAAAAGATTGACATATGATGCTAAAGATTTGAATGATAGGGGTGGGCGATGTGGCCCTAAAACAATATCACGATATTTCATGGTATTTCTGCGATAACGATACACTTGGCAATATGACCAGATAAAAATTTTTGCATATTGCGTATTATTGCATATGATATGATATGTCACATCTCTAACTGAGATATTAAAAATACAATAGTTGTATCAGATTTGTAACAGAAGTCAATGATCCAGAATATCATGATACTAATAATGCACTTCATAAATCTCCATATATCCAGAATTAAAGTAAAATAAATTATACTGGACAGATATAATCTGTCTCTAGTAGATATATAATGTGAGAAATGAGAACCGTGTGAATTTTTCAAAAGGTTATGACAGTTCATGAAAGAAGAGATTGTTTTTTTTTTTTTTTACATAATATGCATACATGTTGAATATCGCAACACACCTGGTAACATTTTATGATAAGGGTCAGAATTAACAGTACTAAGACAGTTATAAACATTCTTACATGGTTGAGTAATTTCCCAACTAATTACTAATTGTCACTAGTTAAGACATTATTAAATAAATGTACTTTTTTAAAGTGTTACCTTATATTTACATGTATATTAACTTTTGCTTAAACATAGTTCAACACTATATACATATTTAAACAATGTCTAAATAAAAATATAAGTATAAAAAATAAATTCTGTCTTTGTGCAAAGTGTCCATTCATTTTCTGTAGCTTCCTATTCTGGCTAAAATTAGTCTAAAAAGATTGACATATGATGCTAAAGATTTGAATGATAGGGGTGGGCGATGTGGCCCTAAAACAATATCACGATATTTCATGGTATTTCTGCGATAACGATACACTTGGCAATATGACCAGATAAAAATTTTTGCATATTGCGTATTATTGCATATGATATGATATGTCACATCTCTAACTGAGATATTAAAAATACAATAGTTGTATCAGATTTGTAACAGAAGTCAATGATCCAGAATATCATGATACTAATAATGCACTTCATAAATCTCCATATATCCAGAATTAAAGTAAAATAAATTATACTGGACAGATATAATCTGTCTCTAGTAGATATATAATGTGAGAAATGAGAACCGTGTGAATTTTTCAAAAGGTTATGACAGTTCATGAAAGAAGAGATTGTTTTTTTTTTTTTACATAATATGCATACATGTTGAATATCGCAACACACCTGGTAACATTTTATGATAAGGGTCAGAATTAACAGTACTAAGACAGTTATAAACATTCTTACATGGTTGAGTAATTTCCCAACTAATTACTAATTGTCACTAGTTAAGACATTATTAAATAAATGTACTTTTTTAAAGTGTTACCTTATATTTACATGTATATTAACTTTTGCTTAAACATAGTTCAACACTATATACATATTTAAACAATGTCTTAAACCATCTTAAACCACAGAGAGTCTTGGTCTCTCTTAGAAGTGTCCTGACCATTTTATAAAATCTTGTCAAGCTGCAAGTACTTAAGTTATTCATAAATATTTAAGTGTTATAATAGTGTTATAATTGCGTTTTTAAGTGTTCTAAAGTGTTAGGCTTAAACTTATGAAAACAGTTTATGTCATTCACTCGTGTCGTTACAAATGCATAATATCATGCGTTTTAAATTGCATACAAACACTGTGTAAAAATACATTTTTGTACATAATACAAATATACAGTTTTCATTTACGTTCAAGAAATATATTTTTGTACATGTACATTATTACAAATATACAGTGTTCACTTACTTTCAAGCAGCAGTAGTTAAGATTTTTTCTTTTAAATTAAATCAGTGTGTCAGGAAAACCCAGGCAGGGAGACGAGGAGGCGGACACAAGTGCAGGTAGGGTGAAATCAATAAATAATAATTTAATAAATAAATAACAAGTAACAAAGAAACAAGAAACAAGTAAACACTAAAACACGGAACAGGGAGATATATACAATGAACTAGGGAATAAACGAAATGTCTGAAAATAACCAGAAAACAAACGAGAGGAACCAGAGAACTAAAACAAACAAACTAGAGAATATAATAAAAATAAACAAACCAAACAGGGCAGGGAAATAAATACAAGGGAATAAACTAATAAACACAAAGCAGGGTTAAATACAAGGAGTTAACGGAAATAAACAAGGGACTAGAAACATAAACTGGAGATAAACAGGGAAAAACACGAAATAAGGAGCACAGGAAACAAACTAGGAATAAACACGGAGCTAGGGTTATAGAAACGCGGAGAAACACAGAGAGACAAAACAACAGAGGTTAGTGCAAAGACCGACGGAGACAAAGTGGCAGAGGAGAGCTATTTAAAGAAACAAGAAACACACTATAATTGGAAACACCTGGGGAAGGGGCGGAGCTACAAATGAGAAACAGTGGTGGAAAAGTACTGAGACGGGAGACACAGGTCACGTGGGGAAGACACACAGAGACACGAGATGAGGCCAAGATGTGACACAGTGGTATTCCTGAGTGGGGAGGGGACCAATTTGTCTAATAAATTGCATCATGAATGTATGCTTCTGCAAACATTCCCGCAAGGCCACATATATTCATATATTCATTTTAAAGACAGGGACCTTTTTCTGAGCATGATAGCTTGTCGTGCTTACTTATGCAACAGCGGTGTTGCTAATGCTAAATGATACAAGAGCTTCTGCAAACAATGAGAAAAAACAAATCACGACAGAGTCCTCCTTACTAGATTTATTCACTCTGAAAAGGGCCTGCACCATAATGCATGTTTTAAAAGTACTTAAAGTCAAGTCAAGTAGTTTTATTGTCAGTACTGCATACGTACAGGACATACAGAGAATTAAAATTACATTACTCTCCTTCCCAAAAATGACAGCAAATACAGCAAAATAATAGGATAAATATAAAAGAATGAGAGACACTAAATGTACAATATAATATAGTCACAGATATAGACATACATGAGACAAGAAACACTAAAAATTGTACAATAGTAATGGGGAATAAGAGTACTAGGGCTGGAATTAATGATTATTTTGGTAATCTACTATTTGGTAATGTGGCGATTATTTTTTTATATTAGTCGATTAGTCAACGATTATTTCTGCCATCTCTAAAAACAATAGAAAAAGCAGAACATGAGGTTTAAATGGCATTTAAATATCTAAATGTTGTTTAAACATGGAAATTACTGATATTTAGTGATTTAATATGTAATCTGTTGTGTTTGGGCACTTTTGGAGACACTAACTATGTCTCCCATTGCGCTTCTGTCCCCAGCACTTTGTGTAAAGTGGTACTGTTACAAATGAACAATGAAATTTGTAGTTGACAAATTTAAATAATCAACATTGTCGATTATATCGACTAATCGTTGCGGCCCTAGACAGTACCAGTATAAACAGAACCTGTATAACATTAATGCAGATATAGAGGTGTAGATTTTTCAGCATGCTCCGTGCTATTACACTGTCGCTTTAAAGTACATTTAGTACAATATGCATTTTTTTTTGCCATGCGGCGCTGCCTGGTTAAATTGAAGGATTGTTTTAAGTGGAAAAAAATAAAAAATAATGTATCTTTGAAACAGAACAAAATCACAATGGAGAATTTAAAATGTTAGCAACTTTGGTTCAACCGTGTTTTTATCAAATGGCAATTTTAGCTAAAATTGTTCACCTTGTCACCTTGTCATGGCATGTTTCCATGACATGGTGGACGCATGCCTGACAGGAAATAAAAAGTGAAAATAAAAATATGATCATGGTGTAATCTTATAAATGTGACAAATATGCAGTTAAAAACCTTAGTTTTTAATGTTGAGGGCTGTTTTCTTAAATTCTTAATGGTAAAAACAGCTTTTCAATCAATCAAAGTGCTTAAAGAATAATATGCTCTCCCTTTGGTCTCCTTTGTTTTGCACAAGGCTGCCATAAAATTCATATTGTAGTACAGACAGGACTTTGCTCCTTCAGGTTTATTTACGAATGCTCTGTTGAGAGGACTTGCTTTCTGCAGATATGATATGTAGGCTAATACAAGTTGTGTTGACCTAGTAAGCTTATCTATTTATAATTAGAAGATTATCTTTTTGTTCTTTTGCTATGAGAAGAAATTACAATCAATATAATTTGCTAAAAGGACATTATTTAAGGTGGCACAAAGCCTCTCTGAATTAAATAGTTTGGTTGGCTGACTCATTCTAAAATTGTATGAGTGGAGTGTACACTGGCATGCCAGAAGTCATGGGATAGCCGTATGTACAGTCAGATTGTGAACTCTTACCTCAGGGGATGGCTAAGATGCTGTTTGGTGATTTTTGAATTATCTGAGATTGTGAATCATCTGATATCGAGCTAGGCCTGATATTTAGTGCCAGATGAATAGGATATTCCATTTCTGATATTTTGCAGGCATCTACCATCCTAGGTGTGGGCGATATGGCCTTAAAATAATATCACAATATTTTGTGGTATTTTTACGTTAACGATACTCTTGGCGAAATGACCAAACACTGAATACACTACTGCAAAAAATGAAAATTAAATTATATTATTGCACACAATATAATTATGGCACAGCCCTAACTGAGATATAAAAAAAATACAACAATTTTATTAGATTAAACTCCAAATATCTCCATATATCCAGGATAATAATCTCAAAATGCTATTCCATCTGTTTTGTTTTCTTTTAAAACATTACGATTGTTTTTCTTGTAATATTTTGACTCTTGACTCTAAAAATGCCTTTCTGTACATGATTTTTTACGTATTGTTGCGAGTTAATTTTCAAAGTTAGCTGTTCTACAGGGAAACAAAAAGTAATGTATAGAACTTTCCAAAGAACACCTCTACTTTTTTTTACCTCTGTTTTCTATGCAGCTGCAAGAAAACTCAATTATGCAAGAAAAAGCAAAGTATTGCCAACTGATTCAAAATACTTTTTCCCCATATAAACTCCCTCATTATATCCCAATGATAAGGTAGAAAATATGGGCCATTTCCCATGTGCTCCTGCTGTCGGCACCCCACCCCACTGTCCGCCCATTCCTGCAAAGACTCCTTTGCCCTTACTTGTCCAGTGTTGACGCAGGGAGAGCTGTTGCCCCATATGGGAACACCCACTGTTGACAAAGAGATTACAGATGACATCAGCTTCCTTTACCTGGAACGTGGAGCGGAGTGGTGCGCCTGAGTTACTGCATGTGTGTGTGTTTGAAGGAAAGTGTAGTAAAGGAGCAGAGCATAGTAAACAGCAGGTATCTGAGAGCACTACTGTCTGCAGGAGCTTCTGTAGAGTTTTCTATCATTGATTCACTTTAACAAACTCTGGGATCTATTGGCTTCTTCTCAAGAAAGGTTGGTTCCCGTCATTCATAAAAGGTAACGTGATACTTTTTTCTCAAGAACACTGAAACACTTGCGTTTTTTGTATGTTGCCGATAATTGCTGCACCTTAGGTGAATCTCTTTAGGTGTAGTCAGATTTGAGAAGTTGGGCTTGGTTTCTGAGTTTGGGTCAGGTTTTCACCTGAGGGCTTCAGTGCAGAGTAACACTACACCCCTCACCAAAGAGACTACAAACACAGAGAGAGAAAGCGAGAAAGAAAGGGAAGAATGAGGTTTCAGGTGAGCGGAACTCACTAAACAGTGATTGAGTAGCTTGATTAAAGCAACTTAAATTCCTTATTTCTTTTAAAATTAAAAGCAGTACTATTTCTCATTGAATAAGAGACATAATATTGTAATAAACTGCATTATTGTGTTTCGTTGACCATTTCTACAAAGTTGAATATATTCATTTTAAAATCTGAGAGGAGAGTAGGGAGTTTACTAGCCTTGATAGTTTGGCTACCGCCTACCTGAGCAACCAAAGTGCTGCTAATGATGCTGATACAAGAGCTACTGCGAACATAGAGATATCAGAATGGCAAACTCAGTTTTCCTTTGTTCATTCATGCTTCGTTAAACCACGGATACACAGAAAAAGAGCTTGCCAAAGTAAAAGAGAGCATCTAATTCATCTTGTTTAAAAGGAGAAGGGACGTCATACCACAAAGCATGTTTTAAAAGTACTTTTCTGCGTACTCAGTTTACTGCATTTACTGCATGCATTCAGAGACAGAGACATCTCTAAACACCCAAAACTTACAGACTGACACTTCCCAGATAATCATGTAGTGTGTATACGTCTATAATATGTATATAACCCAGTGGTCTCAAACTCATCTTATCTGGGGGTCGCTGGAGGTAGAGTCAGGGTGAGGCTGGGCCGCATCAGAACAAGGACTCACTGAACATACACTTTTCTTCAACGCATTCTGCCATGTCGGTGTTGTGACGAATTTAGCACCCCAGCCAGGAAAAGCACCGCCTCTCGGACTGTCTTTCTAAGTAAAGTTAAAGCGCCTTTATAAAAAAATTACATTTGTCTTTATGTATGATGTCTCTCACCTTTCCAAAATCAAATGAAAGATTCAAAAAATCCTGTAGTGTGTGTGAGCCAGGCATTATTCTTATCTCTATGCTGTTCAACATGATTGTTCAGCAGGAATCATCAGTCATCTACTGTTGTGTTCTGTTCTGAATAGAAGAGAATCTGGTGAAACTCCTTTAGTGCTTCAGGCTAAACAATGAATCAGTTGCCCATAAATTAGATGCTAACCCATGTACTTAGACAGGAAACACCCCGAAATGCATGTTATTTCCAGCATTTACAGTGTGTGAGTCTTATTCTTCATTCAGAAGTTCTTACTGGTTAATACTGAGTGGGATTTGCTTCTTCTTCTTTTTTTTTTTTTTTTTTTTGCTTTGAAAGTCCAGTTCAGAAACAGTCTAAAGCTGAAAAAGTTTTGTGTTGTAGGCTGTATTGTTATTTGTTATATTGAATATACTAAATGTACTATTAGTAACTAACATTGCTTAAATGTAAGGTTGCAAAAATGTTGCAATATATTTTCACATAAAAGTAGCACATCATTTTTGGTCAATTTTGCAAAAAAATTTAAACTGACGTTTTTTAAAAATAAGGTTGCAAAAATGTTGCACTATATTTTAACATAAAACTAGCACACCATTTTCGTTCATTTTTACTTAAAAAATGAAAGTCTTAATGTGGCGTTACTTAATAATAAGGTTGCAAAAATATTCCACTATTTTTAAGTAACCCACAAAGCTTTTTTGTTTATTTTTACTAAATGTACTAAATTATACAACAGCTAGTTCCGACCTCACAATCTGATTGGTTAAGAAGTGTTCTAGCCATGCCGATATTTTGTGATATAACTCCGCCGATGTGTTGCAGAGTAACGGCATACTATACACACACAGGACAGTTTTGAATCATCACCTACAATAACACCAGCAGCAGCATTAGCTTAGCACAAGCTAGCGCCCAGCCACGGCACGCTCACCCGTGGCACTGCCTTGTCTTTTGTGGAAAAAAGGGAAAGAAAATCACCTCGGCTAATGCCATCTGACAGCCAGAACGGTAGCCAGGCTAGGCTAAGCTAAGCTAATGCTAAGCCAAAGCAAGCTACGCCCACCTAATCACAGTTCAGTCAGCTAGCTAACCAACACCACGTAGCAAACAGGCAGAAATGCTCACAAACCTGCAGCTTTCACCTGAAGACGACTCCTCTGAGCAGGAGAGGAGAGTATTAGCGTTATTTCAAAGTCCAAACATTTACCATCTACACTTGTTCCCAATTTGGATTTCAAGCTAATGTTTGTGGTGTTAGCCTGTATAAACTATACACCGTTTTGTAGTTACAGGTCTGTTACAGTTGTTGTGGAACTACTTTGTGGACAAAGCAAAGGCACAGTTCATATTAAAGCATAATCATTATGAATTTCTTAAGGTTCTTTGATTTACTTTCTTTATTCATTTTGTAAAAATAACTGTTGTATAAAAGCAATAGAACATGAGAGGGAGTGTGTTATCGTGAAAAACATCACGGGTGTGATGATCTACGGCACGAGCCGTAACACACTGTGTTCTATTGCTTAAATAACTAATGTTAGTTAACAATAACAGTTGCAAAAATGTTGCAGTATATTTTACATAAAGCTATCACATCATTTTTGGTCATTTTTACTTAAAATCCTAATCTGACGTTATTAAATAGTAAGGTTACAAAGATGTTGCACTATATATATATATATATATGTATATAGTATAACACACAACATTTTGGTAATTTTTACAAAATAATTTAAATGAACAATACTTAATATTAACAGTAAGGTTGAACTATATTTTTTACAAAAACTAACCCATAAATTCTGGTCATTTTTACTAAAAATCTTAAACTGACATTACTTAAGAATAAGGTTGCATTTATTTTTACATAAAAACTAACCCATTAATTCTGGTAATTTTTGCAAAAAAATCTTAAACTGATATTACTTAATTGTAAGGATGCAAAAATGTTGCACTATATTTTTACATAAAACTAGCACATCATTTTTGGTCATTTTTACTAAAAGTCTTAAACTGAAATTACTTAACAGAAAGACTGCAAAAATGTTGGACTATATTTTTAAATATAACACACAAAACATTTCTAGTCATTTTTACCAAAAAAAAAAAACTGAAGTTTCTTAATAATAAGGTTGCAACAATTTTGCAATATATTGTAAAATTAGCGCATCATTTTTGGTCATTTTTACAAAAAATCCTAAACTGACATTACCGGTACTTAATAATAAGGTTGGAAAAATGTTGCACTATATTTTTATGCAAAGCTATCACATCATTTTTGGTCATTTTTACTTAAAATCTTAAACTGACTTTACTTAATAGTAAGGTTGCACTATATTTTTTACGTAAAACTAACCCATTATTTCTGATCACTTTTACACAAAATCTTAAACTGATGTTACTTAATAATAAGGTTGGAAAAATGTTGCACTATATTTTTACATAAAGCTACCACATATTTTTTGATCATTATTACTAAAAATCCTAAACTGACATTACCTCTAATCAATAATAAGGTATAAGTTAGGTTGCAAAAATATTGCACTAAATTTGTAATCCACAAATCCACAAAGCTTTTTTGGTTGTTTTTACTAAGTACTAAGTAGTAAAGTTGCGCAAATATTGCACTATATTTTTATGTAAAACATAATTTTTTGTCATTTTTATTTAAAATCTTAAATTAAAGTTACGTAACAGATGATGTTGCACTATATTTTTACATAAAACTAGCTCATCATTTTTGGTTATTTTCACAAAAAATCGTAACATTATGTGAGCCTAAGTTTCACTACATGCTTTTACTTAGAAAATGATGTTTCTCCAGTCAGTAAAATGAATCTGTTTTTATTTTGAGATGAATTAGAGTGAGAATATTACATTGTAGTTTAACAATTAGTTTAAGCTTTATTCACAAATTGATGCCTTTCTAAAATAATCGCCTAACTCAAGTTTTTCAGGGAACAGTGTGAAATGCATGTAATGTCCAGTATTTACAGTGAGTGTGTCTCTTTCTTCATTCAGAAGTTTTTAGTGGTATTGAAACTGATACTGAGTTTCCTGAGTTAAAAAAATGTGTCCTGGTTTCTGGAGATCCGTCTTTGAATCCCTCATTGAAAGTCCAGTTCAGAAACAGTCTAAAGCTGAAAAACGTTTTGTGTTGTGAGCTGTATTGTGAGATGCAACACGAACCGGAGGGTTGAAAGGTAATGAAAAGGCCTATTGTGTCAGCAGCTCTGTGTGCCAATGAGCAACTCTGAATTACGGAGAATCGCCAGGTCGCCAGATGGTGATTTACCGGCTTGCCAGCAAACATCTTCTTTCAGGAGTTTTTTCAGCTGGATCTTTCCTAAAACACAGAACGCTGAAAGCAGAATGCTGAGTAAAGTACGGCGCCTGCACCTTTAAACGAGACTTTCTTCACAAGCATTTTAAGTAATCTCTTATTGTGCATTGCCATGTGAATAATCTTGCCAGCGTAGATTTGGCTGAAAGATAATGGCTTCAAATGGTGGATAAGTACTCCGTGCTTCAGCTCTGAGAGCTTTTGGACAACAGCAGCAGTCCAGTACATAAAAAGCAACAGCCATCTAGCTCTCAGCCATCTATATTTCAGAAGAAAATACAAATGCCACACATTAGAAGTGTGAAAATGACTACAGTATGT
Organism: Astyanax mexicanus; assembly: GCF_023375975.1. Taxonomy (NCBI): domain Eukaryota; kingdom Metazoa; phylum Chordata; class Actinopteri; order Characiformes; family Acestrorhamphidae; genus Astyanax; species Astyanax mexicanus. The sequence continues at coordinate 19,016,500 of NC_064419.1, read as the reverse complement.
AGGATGTTCTAACATTGCATCAAAAATGGCATAAAAGCATAAAAAGGACAATAGAAAAGTCTCAAAAGAGAAACAACTTCTGCATATTTCATAAACTGCACATAAACTTGCTCTCACTGCGGGTATTATGAGAAAAACTGACTATTTGTCTTGCTAATGGGAGGAATACAGTACCAGTCAATAGTTTGGATAGACCTTAAATTCAGTGTGTTTTTTTTTCTTTATTTTAAAATGCTCTATATTGTAGATTAATACTAAAGCCATCCAAACTATGCAGAGAAAAAAAACATATGGAATTATTTAGTAAACAAAACGAGTGTTAAACAAACCAGAATATGCTATATATTTTAATTCATCTTGTTTGGCTAGATTTTCTCAGTCAGTTTTATAAGGTAGAGTCACCTGGAATGGCTTGAACTTCATTACTTGTAATGTGTTTGAAAGCATCAGTTTTAAAGGTGTGAAGAGGAAGAGTAGATATACAGTGAATAGCCCTATTTGAATAAAGTTCTAATCCATATTATGATGAGAACTACTTAACTAAGTAAATAAAAAAAAAGACTTTAAGAAATGAAGGTTAATCAGTCTGTTAATCCTCAACAACTTTTAATGTATCCTCAAGCGCAGTCACAAAGGACCAGAGCAAGAGCAAGAGCTTCCTTAGTTGCACAGGATAAGTTTATCATGCTTTACAGAGTATTTTGTTTTGTTCAACGCTTTTAAGTTGCAACATGATTTCTTATGTGTTTCTTCATAGTCAGACAAAATCCGATTACAAATAAAGGTCTGTCCAAACTTTTGGCTGGTACTGAATTTAGAAGATGAATGAATTTATGTTCTCACTAAGCTATTCTACAGATATCAGTGTGGTACTGAATAATAAATCCCTGCCAAAATCTCCAAAAAATGCTGTATGTATGTGTTTAAATGTAAATTTAAATCAGTGTTCTCAAGTCTCACGCACCTCAGCGAGTTCACACGCTCACACGCCACACATGGTATTTCTCACGCTTGCCAATCCATCGGCTGTCTATTATAATGTACTCTCATTGAGCCAATCAGAACATAGATCGCTCTGTTGTTAGGCAGACCTAGTCAAAGAGGGTGGAGTTTCAGCCAGATTGTCATGCGTTAAGAACTGTCCGATTGGAAAGTTCTAAAACACACGTCGGCAGGAGAACGTCGGCAAACCCCCCCACCCCCCAACAACCCCCCACCCCCGTTTGACAACTGAAGAAATGCGTGTACCCACCACATACCTACCCACCCCCCCCCCCCAATCTCACTCCCACCAAACATCAAAACTTGAGAGCCCTGTTTAAATACAATGAAAATATTAGCAAATTTCAGGATATCCACATTTTATTTACAGTACATTGGTATACAAAGCACATATCAGGTGTTCTGGAGGAATCCCTTTGCACAAGTGACAAGCTTGAGGTCAGTAGTCAATACTGGATGCTGGTGATCTTTGGGCTGTCAGGGAGCACTACATTAAAAGCATGATTCTCTACTGGAAATCACTGTATGGACTCAGGAACACTTCCAGAAACCACTGTCTGTAATCCACAAACACAGCAGGTTAAAGTTGTATACCTCAAAGAAGAAGCCATATGTCAACAAACACAGAAAAAGTGCCGTCTTCTCTGGGGTCAAAGCTCATTTAAAATGGACTGAGGCCAAAGAAAACAGTTCTGTAGCCAAATTAATCAAAATGTAAAATTAGCTATATTTTTGGATTTGGTTAGTTATAGTTTTTAAATGATATCTTATTGTGACTCAATTATATTTATTGTAGCAGAAAAATAAAATATACAGAAGAACTCAAGAAATCAAAACTTTATATTATTATATTGCTTATCAAAAATCTCATTTAGAAAAGCGACTACAACTGAAAAATGTGTGTGGGTGTACTCTAATATGCAACGAAGTTTATAACTAAGAAGCTACTCATGAGCTAATGCGCTAGCCTCAAGCTAACCATGAGCATTTTAATTTGCCACAGTTTTTTTATATATGTAAAAAAAGTATTTTTCATATAAGTTATACTAAATTTAGAGCCTTTAAGCAATGTGTATTTGGGCCATGCCACTGAATGGGTGTCATTTTCTTGTTGTAAATTACATCTCTGAAGGATTTTAATAATTATATTTAATGGTAAAGTTTATAATTAGAGAGTGGGAGCAGGTAACAAATGCTATTTTTTCAGTGTTTTAAGTAGTTTTTATTAATTGTTTTTAATTACATATCTTACTTTTTCAGTTAGGTCAATGTACAATACACTATGCTTAATAATAAAAATGTATTGTGCACATTTATATATGTAATTTCCTGGGGTCAGAAATATGCCATATATACTAAATGGACACGCAAAGTATCACATCTTAACCCACAACTGAGTTTAGGCATGGTGTATATTGGTTCATGTTTATCTGATCCAGATAGTCCTTTTCTATTGGCAGTTCTTCCCTACAGAGACAAGACAATCTGTGCATTCACATTTGCACATCTGTCTCAACAATGCATGCAACTTAAAGTAGCTGAATGCATTCATTAGAAGGGCTGTTCACAAACAATGAACATACTCTAATATTTTAAGCAACCATGACATCATTTTATTCATGATAGAAATCAGATTTTCATATATAATTCATGCAAATTCCTCCAGCTACCTCTCTTTACTCTAATACAGGTCTAGTTGTTCTGCGGTGCTTAGCAGTCGCTGCCCAGGGATCAGGAACTTAAAGCTACAATTTGCATGCCTTCTCCTGCATCTGTCAGCAGCTCAGTCAGTTCAGCACACAAAACCATTGTCTCTCATTTAGAGGCAGATTTAGAGCGGAGTCAGGTGGGGTTAAGGGTCAAACAGGGATCTTTGTGTTTCTCTTTACTCACTTATCTTCCCTCAAAAGCGACTGCTCACCTGCTTTTAAAAGCTTGTAGAAGTTTATCTTCCGCTTTTTATTCTTACAGAGAGCAAATTATCTAGCTAAAGCTCTTTCCGTTCTGGTAGGTGGATTTTTCCCGCTCTTCTTTGCAGAAGGTCTTAAATTATTCTGTAAAGCACTTTGAGTTGCCTCTGTGTATGAAAGGTTCTATACAAATAAACCTGCCTTGCCTTGCCTTACACTAAAAAAAACAATGTGCTAGTTTTACTTAAAAATATAGGGCAACAATTTTGTAACCATACTATTTAGTAACATCAGTTTAAGATTTTTAATCAAAATTCTTAAAAAATTTGTGCTAGTTTTACTTAAGCTTGTAGGGCAACATTTTGGCAACCTTATTTTTAAGTATAACTGACAAGTTTTTGGGTTCTTTTTACTTTCTTTTTTTGGGTTTCTTTTTACTACAATTATTAATCTGACATAACTTAATAGTAAAGTTGCAAAAATGTTGCACTATATTTTTATGTAAAACTAGCAAAAAGAAAAAAAAAACGGTTGTTTTTACTCAAATCTTAAACTGATGCTACTTAATAGTAAAGTTGCAAAAATGTTGCACTAAAAGTTTTGGTCATTTTTACTACTACTCATAACTGACATTACGTAATAATCAGGTTGCAAAATGGTTGCCCTAGATTTTTACATAAAACTAGCACACAATTTTTGATCATTTTTACAAAAATCTTAAGGTTGCAAAAATGTTGCACTATATTTTAACGTAAAACTAGCACATCATTTTTATAATTTTGTATAAAAAAATCTTAATCTAACCATTACTTAATAGTGAGGTTGAAAGAATTTAGCACTATATATTTATGGAAAACTACCAAAAAATCTTAAAATGAAATTACTTACTACATAAAACTAGCGAATCATTTTTGGTAATATTTACAAAAAATCTTAAACGGACATTAATTACTAGTAGCGTTGAAAATATATTGCACTATATTTTTACATAAAGTAGCACATAATTTTTGGTCATTTTTTTAAAAATCTTAATCTAAAGTTAAACAGTATGTTTGCAAAAATGTTTTAAAACTATATTTTAAAGTATAACACAAAAAGGTTTGGTCATTTTTACTACAAATCTTAAACTGAGATTAATTAATAATAAGGTAGCAAAAATGTTAAATGGACATTAATTACTATAGCGTTGCAAAAACGTTGCACTATATTTTACATGAAACTAGCACATCATTTTTGGTCATTTTAAGAAAAATACAACTAAGCTGTTTCTATTGTAAGAGGAATAAGAGTACGAATTTTAAATTGTAGTTTGAACATTTGTTTAAGGTTTATTCACAAATGAAACTTTCCTAAAATAATCGCATAGCTACGTTTTTCAGGAAACACACACACACACAAAAAAAACCAAATGATTGTTATAGCTATTTAAAAATTAGCAATGGTTTAAGAAGAACCAACCAAAGGGTGTAGGCAATATTTTACTGCAAGTGGCCTTACAGCACCATGAGGAGAAGATTTAAGCAAAAAAGTAAATTCTGCCAAAAATACAACTATTTCAGGCAGGTGAGGAAATGTAAAAGACATTTTTTTTTGTTAAGGAACAGAGTGTTCTGTTCCAAAAGCTTGTCTCTCTTCAGGGAGGCCATGGATTTAATATTTTTTACTTATTTTTATTTTATTTATTTTTGATTCTGCTGTAGCCGTCTGCTTTCAATATTTGCTGGTATTTTATTGAATCTATTTGCCATTTTTATTATAAAAATATACCATGATATAACATGATACATCCACCCCCATGCTTCACAGTTAGTAAGGTGTTCTATTCATGAAATGAAGGGTTCATTTGCAAAAACAGATAGTTGTATCAAATGAGTTTTGTGATGAAATCACATTTTTTTTCTTAAGACACTTCTATAAAGATTATGATTGTGAAAGCATTGCTGCACAGTGGAACACTGCACCTCCCTTAAGACTAAGCTTAGGTTTATAGTTCTTGGCAGCCATATAGAGATTATGATTTGCCTCAACTCTTCATTCTTAAACCCTATTGAAACAGGATTAGTTTTACATGGGGAGAGTATTTTATACTTCACTACAAGATGTGTGTAATATTTATGACTGATTTGCTATTTGTAAATATTAATCAAACAACTCAAGTGAACACAAAAGGCAGTTTAAAAAAAAAAATGTTTTTATTATTAAGGGACAAAAAAACATCGAAAAAAATAATAATTGTCCCCAAAACCTAATACCTGGTTGTTCCACCCTTAAGTGTTTGCGGTAACTTGCAATCAGAGGTGGAAAAAGTACTGAAAAATTGTAATTAAGTAAAAGTACTTTTACTTTGCTAAAATTCTACTCAAGTAAAAATAAAAGTACCCATCTAAAAATCTACTCAAGTAAAAGTAAATAAAGTACTCAATTTAAAATGTACTTCGAGTAAAAGTTACATAATTACTTTTATTTATTTGATGTAAAAAAGTACAACAAATCATGAATTAAATAATTATTAAATTAAATAATTTGGACCTTTCAGTCAGTATTTGTTCAGACCACTGCATAAAACATTTTCAAGGTCAAGTTTTCTAAGGCATAGGTTTCTATGATCAATTTTTTTCTTTACTGTTAAAAAGATAAAATGTTATGGTCATATATGTAACTATAAACTGTATTTTTATAGTTTTACAGTTCATTATTATTTTTTAACTTGCCATTGCTATGCTTTAACTGCTATTTACATGTTTGTTTAACATCCAAGCAGATGTTCCTAATAAAAAAAGGAATTATTATGAAAAACATGAAAACATACAAAAAAAATGTTGGTCGGTGCATGTGCAGTGCCGTAAAGAAGCACATATTGATGGGAAAACTCTTTTTTTTTTTTTTTTATTCAGATAATTTGTTTTTTTTTTCACCAGCATTTCATTTGTTACTCAGTAACAGGGAGTTTTCCAGTGTAGCGAAGTAAATTACTTCAAAATGTCAAAATGTACTTGAGTAAAAGTAAAATTACCTATTTTAAAAACTACTTTAAAAATGACAAATTACTCATAAAATCTACTCAATTACAGTAACGTGAGTAAATGTAATTAGTTACTTTCCACCTCTGCTTGCAATGAGTCTTTCACAGCACTAAGGATGAATTTCGGTCCACTCATTTTTGCAGAATTGTTGTAATTCAGCCACATTGGAGTGTTTTTGAGCATGAACGGCCTTTTTAAGATCATGCCACAGCATCTCAATCAGATTCAGGTTAAGACTTTGTCTAGGCCACTCCAAAGTCTTTTTTTTTGTTTTTATTCAGCCATTCAGAGGTGAACTTTCTGGTGTGTTTTGGATCATTGTCCTCTCAGTAGAGCAGAAAGTGAGTTTTTTTAGAGCAGCTTGTGCTAACATGTAATATACATCTATAGACCCTGTGTCTAATAAACACCCCCCTCCCTCTTTCATTGCCCCAGGCTTAAATCAGAGCTTTTTTCATGTTGTGCATATATCACTTTTGCTTTTGCTTTATCAGTAGATCAAAGTGTGCTCTTAGAAAAGCATGTGCGCATGTGTGTAGAATATACAGCACCGTTCAAGTTCTTGTGCAGCTGGGAGATTAATAGGTTAAGCTATTTATGTTTTTAAAATGTAACACATTTTGTGTTCTGGATCATTGTCCTGCTGCAGAACCCAAGTTCATTTTAGCCTGAGGTCACAATCAGATGGTCGGACATTCTCCTTCAGGATTTTTTGGTTCCATTTATCACAGCAAGTCTTCCAGGTCCTAAAGCAGCAAAAACTGTCCCAGACCGTCATACTACCACCACCATGTTTTACTGAAATGCGGTGTTACTTTAATGCCAGGTATAACGGGATACACACTTTTCAATAAGTTTAACTTTTGTTTCGTCTGTCCACAGAGTGTTTTCCCAAAAGTCTTGGGGATTAAGATGTATTCAGGCAAAATTAAGGGCGTTTTCACACCGCTGAAAGCACTGTTTGGTCTGGTTAAAACGAACTCCAGTCTGTTTGTAACTTTAGTGCGGTTTGATTGAGCAGGTGTAAAAACAGTAATCACACTCTTGTGCAGATCAAAAGAACCGGACTGAGACCTGCTAGAGGAGGTGGACTCGGTCGGGTCCCAAGCGGACTGTGGTGCGGCTCACTTGTGGTGAGAACGCAATTCGGTCTCGATCCGACCCAGCTATTAAATATAAGCTATTTATTTGAGCTAAACTGCTGATAAGGTGCAGTTTAAACTGATATATTAGCCAGATAACGCTGATTACCACAGATATATATATATATATATAAAGCACATATATATGCGCTGGAACACAGAATCTTCTTGCTATATTTACTTTTTTCGTATGTTTATATTTACTCCCACGCCAGACAGCTCTGACCAATCAAAGGACACAGCCTGCTCACGTGGTTTATCGGTGCGCATTTTGGTGCATTTACATTTATGTCTGTGTGAAACCAAACCAAACAGAGGGGAAAAAAACGCTCCAAGTAAACCAACTCATCAACTGATTCAGACCAGAGAAAGCAACTACAGGTGTGAAACCTCCCTCAGACAAGCCTTAATCTTGAGCCTTTTTTCTCAGCAGTGTTTTTTGTCTTGGCACTCTGCTATGCAGGACATTTTTGCCCAGTATCTTTCTTAGGGTGGAGTCCTGAACGCTGACCTTAACTGAGGCAAGTGAAGTCTGCAGTTCTCTGGATGTTTTTGTTGGGTCTGTTGTGACCTCTTTGATGAGCTGTTGGTTCTCTCTTGGGGTAATTTTGGTCTATCAAAAGTGTTCCACGTTTTCACCATTTGTTCCAAAACTTAGGGGATGGCTTTATTACCCTTTTTATACTGATAGATCTTAATTGCTTTCTTTCTCATTTGTTCCGGAATTTGTTTGTATGTTATCATGATGTCTGGCTTTTGAGTATCTTCTGGTTTACTTATTTAATTTTTTTTATTTTTTTGATTTCTTGATTGAGAACAGATGTGGCCGTATTCAGGCCTGGGTGTGGATAGAGAAACTAATGTTAAATTATGTTTTAACTGGGGGGTCAAACACTTTTTCACACAGGGTCATGTGGGTTTGGACTTTTTTACTCCATTAATAATTAAAATCTTTCAAGTTTTAAATATCTTGTCATGTAATGAAAGACAAAATAACTGTGCTGAAAGTATTGTGCTTTATTATTGCCTACATACAATCACAAAATATGTAATTTGGCCAAAAATGTGTAATATGCCTAAACTTTTGCAGGAGACTGTATTCTTTTTTCATTTAAACCATAAAAAAAAACTTATTTTAACACTAAGCTTTTTGACCTCTGACAGCTCAGTAGACCAGAAAATGTGCTTTTAGAACTTCTTTATAAACATGATCCATCTAAACGCAGTAAACATTCTTATTACAATCAAATTCCTCATTTCTATGCTGTGCAAATACCTTGTGTACTTGAGTTTCTGGCAGCTCAGTAGAGCAGAAAGTGATTTTTTTTTAGAGCAGCTTGTGCTAATATGCAATATATATCTATAGGAACTGTGTGTCTAATAAACATCCCCCTCCCTCTTTCATTGCCCCAGGCTTAAATCAGAGCTTTTTTCATGTTGTGCATATATCACTTTTGCTTTTGCTTTATCAGTAGATCAAAGTGTGCTCTTAGAAAAGCATGTGCGCATGTGTGTAGAATATACAGCACCGTTCAAAGGTCTTGTGCAGCTGGGAGATTGACAGGTTAAGCTATTAATGTTTTTTTTAATGTAGAACATTCTGTAGTGCACAGAAAAGTCAACAAAACAAACCTGTTTTTTGTAAGAGTTGTCTTTAAACCAACATATCAATAACTATACTGAGAAACATCATATTTTGAATACATGTATAGTATATTTATGTTCTGTACAAATACATTCATTCTACATACTATATATATTGGCCCAATCCCATTTCTCTTTTGTAGAGTATTGGGAGAGAATCGGGACAACCCTTCAAGCACCAATACAGTTATATAACTATAGCAGTGGAGTGCTAAAGTTCAGCAACCTAAATGTTGGTTAACTAGTTAACTTTAGTGCCTCGTATGTCTTCAGGAAGTGGGCAGGTGGTACAGCAATGAATTATTTTTGTCGATTCCTAAACTACTCTATGACGGCAAGCTGAAATTAGCTTTTATTAGCTTTTATTTTATTTGTTTTTCTGTTCCACCTTAAATATTGCAGCCTTTCTCCTGTGTTGCACCATTTAAGGTGGAATGGGAGTGTTAGTTAGCTAACTAGCTACTGAGACAAACTGCTAAAGATTTTTTTTTACTTTTTATGAAGAAAATGCCTGTAAAACATTGAAACTACACATTAAACTATGGTTATATAGTGTTTTTTTTTATTTTTAATTTGTGTATTTCTTTGGTCGCTTGTGTCGCCAAATTATCATTGATTCTCAGCCCTCAGTTTTGAGTGTACCTCTTTGTTTGAAGGGTCATGTACCACTAACACTTCCCCTCCCCCTCCAGCCTAACAAGAATCGGGACACCTGATCTTTATGCAGACATCCCAAGTTGCAAAAGTTGATTTCAGGGAGGTTGTAGAATTAATTTTACTTTTTTTTTAATTAAATTTAGAGTATTCAGAGGTGAAAGGAGTTTTATCTTTTTTCTTTTTGGAAGGCCCTGCCTCTGCTTTCCTTCTTTTTTTTTTTTTTTTGGAAAAAAGCCTTTATTTGACAAAAAATGACAGTTACAGTATCACAAAAAATTGCACAACATCAAAAACATTTCATATCATATTACAATAATTAATAATATTGCCTCCGCCATGATCTGCTTTCTCTCACTCACTGAACAAATCCCGTCCAGGAGGGGGGAAAAACACTGCCCGCCCACACTAAAAACTGATTGGCTGTCTCACAGACTCTTTGCAGAGAACAGACCAATCAGAACCCTCTCTGTTTTCTCTCTCTCCTTCCCACACGCGATTAGAGAAAAAAAGTCTGTCTCTCGTTCTGAATTCCGGGAGATTATATGTGACTCGCGGGCATCAGGGAGCCACTACCGAAATGCGGGAGACTCCCGCAGCTTCAGGGAGACTCGGTTTGTCTGTTTATGTGTGCAAAAATCCAAAAGGCTCTACATTGCAGGTCCTGCGAGAAAATTATTGCATTTGTCCACATTGCGGTGATGATGCTTAAGCAATATATTAAGCAGCCCTAAACTAAATGCATTCAAATCCTCACAGTAATGCTCCAAAACCTGGTAGAGACATTTACTCCAACAAACAAAATCAGGATAAACTTTTGTTTAATACCCTTGTTTTTAAAATAAATTATGAATAATGCCGTCATATTTAGTTTCAGGTCCCAACTTGGACCAACTAAGTATACTCCTTTGCATTTTTCTTTTTTTTCAGAACGGCTTTTAATGTTTTGCAAACTTCTCCCCAGCTTCTAACTGCTCAGTAGTCTAAAAAAAAATGATGCACTGGAGAGGCTTGTGCTAATATGGATAATAAATCTCATAGAGATGAGCCTTCCAATTTACTGGTTTGGGCTCACATCACAGTTCAGTTTCTTTCTCTATCTCCTCTTAAGCCTTTGACAGCAAACCAGTGGACCAGCAAATGTGCTGTTCAAACAGTGTGTGCTTGTATGTGGTGAGCATTGTATCTGGTATAATTAATTAGCTCAGGAATGCTCTTAGTCTCAAATGGGATTTTTTTTAAATTGCTGTAGCATTAGCACAGAATTCATATCCTGTTTTTTTCCCAGAGGGGGAATCGGTGGGTTTCACACCAGACAGATCTGTCACACTTCTTTAGCAGAGGCCCCACATTATGTGTGTTGGGGGTTGGGAAGTTTTTTAGGTGGTTTCCCTGCACACTGTCCTGCTACATGTTACCTGTATCCAGGTGTTGTGTTTGCTAACATGTCTAGTCGTGTGGCCCTCAGGCCCGAACTTGTCACAGCTTTAGATAGTCGGCTCTCGAAATAAAAAACACACTGCTATTGTTCAGACACTAGAAGGCAGTTGTTTAAGCCACAACCCGCCTCCCAGCCCCCCCTGGCTAGAAGTCATCATTCAAGGGTTTGTCAGTTTGGAAGTGTTTTTTTTAACCAGCCAGTGTGTGGCTGAAGTAAACAGTGGCTGTGGAACGATTGCTTTTTTCACTTTGCTAATTTCTTCTTTTGCAGATTCTTTCAATATATATATATATATATATATATATATATATATATATATATATATATATATATATATATATATATATATATATTCATTTTATATTCATTTTAGCGTTTAATAGATTATATAAAAAAATATCATATAAACATTTTGGGTATTACTAGAAAAGTAAGAAACACAGAATGATTCCACAGCAACAGTAAAAAGAACAAAGGTTAAAAAAAAAATTACAAATAGATGAGTGCGGGTCTGTATGGCTGTGGATTAGAGTTTAGGGACCTGCTAGGTCTTAGATGGGGCCCAAAAAATCCAGAGCCTGTTCACGTTCTGTCCGAGCCCGCCCCAGCCCACCCCAGCCCACCCCAGCCCACACCAAAAAATCCAGAGCCCGATTAACCTGACATTTTTTTTTGTAAATAGAGCATTAAAATTGAGCTTTTAACCACAATTCTGAGTTGTCTGAATAACCAAAATCTGTTTAGAATGAATAATTAATTAACAGTGCAACTGTAACACGGAGGAGGCAGGATGTAAACGCAAGTCAGGTTTATTTTCCATATTTACAAAATAAACTAACAACAAAACACTAAGGAAGAACTATAAAGAAAAAAGGTTACTGAAACAAACACTAAAAAACAAAGGATAAACTAAAAGACTTAAACAAGCAAAATAAGCAAACAAAGAAACAAACTCAAACCAACCAGAACACTATAGACAAAAAAAACACGGCAGACCCAAACAGAGTAACAAGACGAGTTCAAATAAAAAGCATGACAAACAACAAAGGAGCACATGGGGTATTTATACACAGGCAAACATAAGGGACACCTGTGGGAGCTAACAAGGGGGCGGGGTTACAAATGAGACAAGAGGTTACAACACTAACGGCTAAGGCGGGGCTGGGGCGGAGACAGAAGGATAAACCAAACAAATGCCATGTGCTCAAAAAAGCACATGGCTAGGGACACAAGACAGGAAAACAGAGACAGACACAGGCTAAGGTGTGACAGCAACATGGAAGAAGCATAGCAGTATTATTTAAGAAAACTGTTTATTAGGATCCATCACAATATGATATGTTAATTTGCTATATTGGGATTATCACCCCAAAAATACTTATTTTTATTCCTTCTCTTTCTCTATCCTTTTCCTCTCTTTTCTCTGTATTTCCACGTACAAACCCAAAAAACATTAATTTATCTGTTATTTTTTGTAGCTGTTTTGTTTGTTTTTTTGTTGTTGTTCCTTAATATTTGTCTTTTTTTCTTGCTATTTTTTGTCTGTTAATTTGTTTATATTATTTTATCTGTAAAATAATTCTGTAATAACGCTAAGAAAGATTTAATGTCCTCTGAAGAGGGGTGGTGGTGGCAGGCCCCCAAAAAGAAGACTTTATACTACATCACAAACCATTTTTAGGCTCGGGCAAAAGAAGCACAATTAGTAGTTGTTGGGCAAATGCTAAAAAAAAATGAATGGGAGCAACAAGGGATGAAAACAGTAAGAATAGGGGAATGTAGGTGAAGTATGGATGTGGACTGGATCTCAGTTACAGTACCTGCCCTGAGGGAGTAGATGAAGTCCATCCAAAACCATGTGTTTTGTTAAAGCAGGAGTACAGTAGATCGGCCCATGTGAAAAATGAACAGCATTCTATGGGGAAAAAAATGAATAAAATCGAGTGAAGTCAGTTGTATACATGAAGTATCCAAAAGTTTCATAGAAGCACAGTTACAGTGACAAAGACACATCATACAGACCATCATACAACTGTGTATTGGAAAGAAGTTGGCGATATGACATGTATCACAATATAGGAGTTACGATACAGTATGTCACATCATAAATAAACATACTATTATATTTAAAAAATGTAAGAAGAGGAAAAGTTTGATTGTTATCCACTCAGAGCTGTGGGAACTGAGAACAAGAGTTCAATACTGCCATCTAGTGGGTGGGGTTTAAACCAACACAAAATAAACCACTGTCTACCATTAATCTTTGAATGTAAACTAATAATTACAAATATTTACTGTGTTTCTGAACAGCATTGTAAAACATACAACAAATTATCACGATACTTTGAAATATAAATATTTTCTTACACACCTGACAGATTTAAGTATCTTCAGAACGTTCCTCCATTCTGATACTGCTAAGTGAATGAACTGCCTCTAACATTTGTGTGTACTGCACCTTGCATATGCATTAAATTTGTGATTTCTGAGGGCACAGGACAAGTGAAGCAGACATCGTTTGGATTTATCATCAAGTATAGGCCCTTTCACAAAATGATTTTTTTTTTTTTGCAAAAAACAAATACGATTTTTAACCGAAACCAGTGTGTCTTTTGCTTTTTTGCTCTGTAAACGATGTCGGACGCTCCATAGCTTTCAAAAATATCTTGTTCTGCTTTCCTTAACCCTTGTGTGGTGTTCATGGTTTTGTTACTCGTTTACTTTGTTAAATGTATTTAATTCAGCAAAATTAAGCAATTTTACATTAAAATGCTTTACACATGCTTGCTTCACCTAAATTGCAAGCAATATAAACAGCTTACATGGTTAATATTTGCCCTTTTCCTTTCTTATGTTACATTTCTTTTAAAAAGTGCTACTCTTTTTTTATTAGTTTTTTAATAAAATGTAAAAGAAAATGAGTTTAAACTCAAGATATGAGTAGAAAATTTACAAATGAAGCAATGTTTATTAGCCCTTGGCCAAACATACTGTGTGTAATATAAATGTGTGTGTGTGTGTTTTTCACAAAAAATGAGCCAATGCCAATGAGTTTGAGTTAGAAAAAAATATTTGTTTTGTATCATTTGATGAAAAATGAAAACGGGTCCCACAGACCCGAACACCACACAAGGGTTAACATCATATGCTTCCATGTTCATTATTAATGGAAGCTGTCATTTAGTTCTTTGTGAAAATGAACACACTAGGATGTGCTGAGAAAACATTTAAAAAAACACCTAGATGTAATGTACTTTACGTTATTCCCCAGCTGCTTGGCTCTGCTTTGGAAAATATTTTCTTTATAATTCTTTTAAATAATCATGGTCATTGTGCCCTCGCTGTTGAACAGAGCACTGTTCAATCCATTATCCGGAAATGGAAAGAGTATGGCACAACTGTAAACCCAGCTAAACAAAGCCGTCCACCTAAACCAGGAGTGTCCAAACTACGGCCCGCGGGCCATTTGTGAGGTATTTTAGAAATAGAATGAAAGTTGGTCCCGCTGTTAAGCAGGTTTTTATAATGTGAGATTCAAAGTTTGAACGCTAGGTGTCAGAAACGGGGCAAAGAGTCTAAAAGCGGAGAGAGTGCTCAGTTGTAGCGCAGATAAACCGGCCAAAGAGTCTAAAAGCGGAGAGGGTGCGCAGTTTCAGCACAGAAAAACGGCCAAAGAGTCTTAAAGCGGAGAGAGTGAAGTTTTAGCGCAGAAAAACGGCCAAAGAGTATAAAAGCGGAGAGGGTGCGCATTTCTAGCGCAAAAAAACGGGAAAAAGAGTCTAAAAGCGGAGAGAGTGCACATTTCTAGCGCAAAAAAACAGCCAAAGAGTCTAAAAGCGGAGAGGGTGCGCAGTTTTAGAGCAGAAAAATGGCAAATGAGTCTAAAAGTTGCCGTAATTAAGGAGTTTAATATTAAGAAACATCATGAAATGAAACATCAATTTAAAAAAAATCTTAGTTTACACAACACTGTCAAAGATAAAGATTGTAAGTCAAGTAAAAAGGTGTGTAAATGAAAGTAATCAGGAAAATGTATTATTTAAAGTGGTATATTTCATTATTTGTTTTATTACAGAGTCTGTGGCCCGTGACTTTAAATATATTTCTCCTTCTGGCCCCCAACAAAAAAAGTTTGGACACCCCTGACCTAAACCTATAGGCCGAACAAAGAGAGCACTGATCAGAGATGCAGCCAAGAGGCCCATGGTGACTCTGGACGAAATGCAGAGATCCACAGCTCAGGTCTGTCCTCAGGACAACTATTAGTTTTGAACTGCACAAATGTGGTCTTTATGGAAGAAGAGTGGCAAGAAGAAAGCCATTGTTAAAAGAAAGAAGAAGCCATGTTGGGGACACAGCTCACATGTGGAACAAGGTGCTTTGGTCAGATGAGCCCAAAATTCAACTTTTTAGCCAAAATGCAAAACGCTATGTGTGGCGGAGACTCTGAACACACTCTGAACACACCAGCCCCACTGGCAAACATGGTGGTGGCAGCATCATGCTCTGGGGCAGCTTCTCTTCAGCAAGGAGAGGGAAGTTGGTCACAGTTGATGGGAAGATGGATGGAGCCAAATACAGAGCTAATTACGAGAATTAGTTCATGCCTTTTGCATGTTTTGTGCTGCACAAGGTTTTTTTTTTTTTTTTTTTTTTTGCGCCCTCACGGTACCAAAGACACACAGACACACCCCAAAAATCAAGCTCTGTGATGCACAGTCGACCGGTGCACTATAGATGGCTAAAATCTACAGCACACCCTTGGTGTTATAAGATGGTAGTAGATGTTCTTTCTAAACAGTTTAGGCATTAAGCCTTAAGTTTTTACTTTACAAGAGTCCTTTTTTTGTTTATAGCTTGTGAAATGGTTCAAGTTAAGGTCTGGTAAGGTATAGCACAGCAACATTTAGCCACAGACTTTCAGACGCTAATGAAAACACCTCAGCAAAGACGGGAATACACACTAGGCTGTGTTTGATGGTTGGGTGAGGGAGCTGGAGGAGGGCAGATAGCTGTTTTGGCTTTTTTATTTCTTCCTCTGAAGTCTGAAAACCTCAAATAGAACTCGGTGAGGGGTTTCATTAAATTGTCAAGCACTCACATATCTTTCCTTCTCTCTCATAGCGCTCAGCCCTGCACTCGCTCTCTAATCTTTTATAGGGAACTAATAAGAATCCCCTAAAACACAGAGTGCCAGGTGTTATACACTGTTATACAGTGCATGCCTGTATACTCTTACAGGAGCCAGGAAGCACAATGATTGGTCAGAAACAAAAAAAAAAACACTTTTTGGACGAGACTGAGTGTTATGCTGTGCAAAATAATAATTATTTTCTAAACTGGTGTACATCCTATTGGGAATAAAAAAAAAGAAGAAGTTGGGAAAGTAGGACAGAACACTGCTTGATATCAGGCTATAATAAAATAAAATATATTTTTGACGAGCTACAAAAAGCCCTGTTTACCAAACAAGTCTGTTGTTAGAGCTTCCAGAATGTTGATTTGATGCTTTTAAGTTTAAGCTGGAATTCAGAATGAAAAAAAAAAAAACGCTAAATGAAGCAACAACAGGAAAGCTTTAAAGCCCCCTGCGCTGTTTTAAATGAAAAGTTTAGAGATGCATGCTAATGTTACTGTGAATAAACAAACTTTGAATAAACGAAAGCTGGTTATCTCCAGTTAATCAGTCATCAGTCATGTTTTTTGTCCAATGCTTTATAGTGACTATTCAGTTTCACTATTTTCTATTAGCAACGTTAACATTATTGCCAGAAAACACAATTACAATAATGTTGTCATTTAAATCCCATGGCTCTATTTAACCCTTGTGTGGTGTTCGGGTCTGTGGGACCCGTTTTCATTTTTCATCAAATGATACTAAAAAATATTTTTTCTAACTCAAACTCATTGGCATTGGCTCATTTTTTGTGAAAAACATATATCAAAACACATTTTCGATAAACACACACTGTGCACCCCCCCCCCCCCTACACATTTATATTACATACAGTATGTTTGGTCAAGGGCTAATAAACATTGCTTCATTTGTAAATTTGAAACTAAACAAATGTTCTACTCATATCTTGAGTTTAATTCATTTTCTTTTACATTTTATTAAAAAACTAATAAAAAAAGAGTAGCACTTTTTGAAAGAAATGTAACATAGGAAAGGTAAAGGGCAAATATTAACCATGTAAGCAGTTTATATTGCTTGCAATTTAGGTGAAGCAAGCATGTGCAAAGCATTTTAATGTAAAATTGCTTAATTTTGCTGAATTAAATACAATTAACAAAGTAAACGAGTAAACAAAAATATGAACACCACACAAGGGTTAAACAATAGAACACGAAAGGGAGTGTATATATATACAGTTGTGGTCAAAAGTTTACATACACTTGTAAAAAAACATAATGTTATGGCTGTCTTGAGTTTTCAATAAGTTCTACAACTCTTATTTTTCTGTGATAGAGTGATCGGAACACATACATGTTTGTCACAAAAAACAGTCATAAAATTTGGTTCTTTCATAAATTTATTATGGGTCTGCTGAAAATGTCACCAAATCTGCTGGGTCAAAAATATACATACAGCAACATTAGTATTTGGTTACATGTCCCTTGGCCATTTTCACGGCAACTAGGCGCTTTTGGTAGCCATCCACAAGCTCCTGGCAAGCTTCAGGTCGAATGTTTGACCACTCTTCTTGACAGAATTGGTGCAGTTCAGCTAAATGTGATGGTTTTCTTGCATGAACCCGTTTCTTTAGCACTGTCCACATGTTCTCAATGGGGTTTAAGTCAGGACTTTGGGAAGGCCATTCTAAAACCTTAATTCTAGCCTGGTTTAGCCATTCCTTTACCACTTTTGATGTGTGTTTTGGGTCATTGCCTTGTTGGAACACCCAACTGCGCCCAAGACCCAACCTTCGGGCTGATGGTTTTAAGTTTTCCTGCAGAATTTGGAGGTAATCCTCCTTCTTCATTATCCCATTTACTTTCTGCAAAGAACCAGTTCCACTGGCAGCAAAACATCCCCAGAGCATAATACTACCACCACCATGCTTGACAGTAGGCATGGTGTTCCTGGGATTAAAGGCCTCACCTTTTCTCCTCCAAACATATTGCTGGGTGTTGTGGCCAAACAGCTCAATTTTTGTTTCGTCTGACCAGAGAACTTTCCTCCAGAAGGTTTTATCTTTGTCCATGTGATCAGCAGCAAACTTCAGCCGAGTCTTAAGGTGCCTTTTCTGGAGCAAGGGCTTCTTTCTTGCACGGCAGCCTCTCAGTCCATGGCGATGCATTCAAGCATTCAAAGAGTTTATTGTCATATGTACAGTACAGAAACGGGTTTCAGTGTACAATGAAATTCTTTCTTTGCTCTTCGCCAAGAATGCCAAATAGAAGATAGAAAAAGTGCAAAAAAAAAAAAAAAAAAAAAAAAAAAAATACAATAAGGTTATAAATATTAAACTAATTGTCAAAGACATAAAAAAATAAAAGTTACTTAAGCAAAGAAATGTATAAAAAAAGTGCAAGTGCGAAATAATGCAGTTATGGACATTAACTATATATATTAAAAAAAAGATTAACAGTAAAGTGACGGCTGCAATGTAAACATGTTGAAGTAAAGTGCAGGGTTATTCCTTAGGTGTGTTCAAGAGTCTGATGGCCGTGGGGAAGAAACTGTTCTTTAACCTGGTGGTCTTGCATTTTACACTTCTGTACCTCCGGCCTGAGGGCAGAAGTGTGAACAGTCCATGCTGGGGATGGGTGGAGTCTTTGAGGATGGATGCAGCTCTCCTGTGGACTCTGTGGTGGTAGATGCTCTGCAGGGAGGGCAGTGGAGTCCTGATGATCTTCTCGGCAGTCTTCACCACTCTCTGCAGACGTTTGCGCTCTGCCACAGTCGTGCTGCCGTACCACACGGTGATGCAGCTGGTCAGGAGGCTCTCGATCACACAGCTGTAGAAGTTGTTGAGGATCTTGGGAGACATCCCAAACTTCCTCAGTCTCCTCAGAAAGTACAGCCGCTGTTGAGCCTTTTTGACCAGCTGCGTTGTGTTTATTGTCCATGTGAGGTCCTGACTGATGTGGACGCCCAGGTATTTGAAGCTGCTCACTCTCTCCACTTCAAGTTCCCGGATGAACAGTGGCTGATGAGGTCTCCTCCCCTTTCTCATGTCCACTATCAGCTCCTTTGTCTTGACCGTGTTGAGAGCGAGATTGTTGTCTTCGCACCATAACACCAGCCTGGTCACCTCACTCCTGTAGGCCGCTTCATCTCCGCCAGTGATGCGTCCTATCACCGCGGTATCATCAGCGAACTTCAGGATGATATTGTCCTTGTGTGAGGCGACACAGTCGTGGGTAAACAGTGTGTAAAGGATGGGGCTGAGGACACATCCCTGTGGGGTGCCGGTGTAGGTGGTGATGCTGGCTGAAGTCCTGTTGCCAATCCTTACAGACTGGGGCCTGCCAGTGAGGAAATCCAGGAGCCAGTTGCAGAGGGAGGGGTGCAAGCTGAGTGTGGACAGCTTGTGGGTGAGTTTGTGGGGGATGACCGTGTTGAAGGCAGAGCTGTAGTCCACAAAGAGCATCCTAATGTAGGAGTCTTTGGTTTCCAGGTGTGAGAGGGAGTAGTGGAGGGCAGCAGAGATGGCGTCTGAGGTGGATCTGTTATGACGGTAGGCATACTGCAGTGAGTCCAGGGTGTCCGGTATGCTGTGCTGGATGTGGGCCAGCACCACTCTCTCGAAGCACTTCATAATGATCGGAGTGAGTGCTACTGGCCTGTAGTCATTCAAGCAGGTGGGGGGGCTCTTCTTGGGGAGGGGGACGATGGTTGTGGTCTTGTAGCAGGTGGGAACAATGCTCTGGCTGAGGGAATGATTGAAAATGGAGGCCAGAACACCAGCCAGTTCGTTCGCACATGCTTTGAGGGCCCGCCCAGGAATGTTGTCTGGTCCTGCTGCCTTGCGGGGGTTGATTTTACTCAAAGCTCTGCAAACTTGGCCTGGTGATATTGAGAGTGTGGAGGAGGGGGGTTGGGAGAGCTGGGTGTGTGTACCCCTCTCAGTGTTGTTGCTGGAGGTCTCGAAGCGGGTGTAGAATGTGTTGAGATCATCCGGTAGGCTGTCTGTGGAGCTGATGGTGCTGGTGGTGCTCCTGTAGTCTGTGATGTGCTGCAGGCCTTGCCACATCCTCCTTGAGTCAGCAGTGGAGTAGAAGCCATCCAGTTTCTCCCTGTACTGCCTCTTGGCCACTGTGATGGTCTTCCTCAGTTTGTACTTCGCAGCTTTGTACTCAGTCTCATTGCCTGATCTGAATGCAAGAGAACGAGCACGCAGCATGTGTCGTACCTGGTTGTTGACCCAAGGTTTCTGGTTGGGGAACCTCTTCACCTGTACGGTGGGCACGATGTTGTCCACACACGTGCTGATGTAACCGGACACGTGCTCAGCATACTCCTGTATGTTGTAAAACACGCTTGACTGTGGAGACTGACACCTGTGTTCCATCAGCTTCCAAATCCTTGCAGACCTGCTTCTTGGTGATTCTTGGTTGACTCTTGACCATCCTGACCAATCTCCTCTCGGCAGCATGTGATAGCTTGCGTTTTCTTCCTGATCGTGGCAGTGACACAACTGTTCCATGCACTTTATACTTGCGTATAATTGTCTGCACAGTTGCTCTTGGGACCTGTAGCTGCTTTGAAATGGCTCCAAGTGACTTCCCTGACTTGTTCAAGTCAATAATTCGCTTTTTCAGATCCACACTGAGTTCCTTTGACTTTCCCATTGTAGCTTTTGTAGCTGAGTCTAATCACTGGGTCAAATGAGCCCTATTTAAATGGGCTCATGAGAAGTCAACAGCTGTAGTCAATCAGAATCACTTACAAGAAGTGAAGAGGCCATGACATGAAGCTAATTTGATTGACACAACTCGCTACATCACCAAAATTGACACATTTTGTTGCTGTATGTATATTTTTGACCCAGCAGATTTGGTGACATTTTCAGCAGACCCATAATAAATTTATGAAAGAACCAAATTTTATGACTGTTTTTTGTGACAAACATGTATGTGTTCCGATCACTCTATCACAGAAAAATAAGAGTTGTAGAACTTATTGAAAACTCAAGACAGCCATAACATTATGTTTTTTTACAAGTGTATGTAAACTTTTGACCACAACTGTATGTGTGTTGGAGCTGAAGTGCTTGAACTTTTGCACCAGGAGTGGCACAAAGTTATCCAAAAGCAGTGTGTAAGACTGGTGGAGGAGAACATGCCAAGATGCATGAAAACTGTGATTAAAACAAGGGATATTCCACCAACTATTGATTTCTGAACTCTTAAAATGTTATGAGTATGATTTAGTTTTCTTTGCATTTGAGGTCTGAAAGCTCTGCATCTTTTTTTGTTATTTCAGCCTTTTCTGATTTTCTCAAATAAATGCTCTAAATGACAATATTTTTATTTGGAATTTGGGAGGAATGTTGTCTGTAGTTTATAGAATAAAACAACAATGTTTATTTTACTCAAACATATACCTATAAATAGCAATATCAGAGAAACTGATTCAGAAGTTAAGTGGTCTCTTATTTTTTTTCCACAGCTGTATGATACTTTTAATATCCAATTTTTTAATTAAAGCACTGACACTAACATTAGCATACATTCCCTTAATGATTTGATTATTTATTAAAGTCATTTACAGGGCAAAGTTGTTGCATCTAATGGTCAACAGTTCCTCAAATGGTCCAAATGTTTGGATAACCATTTTGAAGACTTGTGTAAAGCAAGGTATTGTGGGAAATATGTTTTATAGAGTATGTTTTTAATGTTAAAGTTAATGGTCCATACAATAGTGTCTGAATGAATGAATGACTGAATGCATATTTGTGTTGGAAAGCCCACATCTCTCTTTTTTCAGTGCTTTTAAACATCTAACCTTTAACCCTTTGCATTGTTCCTTTAGGGTAGGGTCCTTCTTGCCGCAGCTTGTCCTGGCTTTGACCACCTGCCTGAGGGCCAAACAGCAGAGGAGCCAGCCGTGAAAGCCTTTGAGACGTCCTCAGACTATCACCGTCATCAGTCCAGTCTCCACCCAGACATCCTGCCACCCCCAGACACTTAACCACTGATCACTACACTCCACACTCCCTCACAATGTCTGCTGAACGCCTGTTGAACTTTCGGCTTCATTCAGTCTGAGAGAAACTGGAAAAGTGACAAGAGCTACTGCTCTGGATTCCTTCAGTGAAGGTGTGAAGAAGATCTTTTGTGGAGATAACAAGTTGTAGTGTCTTCTGGCTACAGAGGAGAACCATATCATTTGCTCTCCAAGTTCGTACACCGGGGTAAAGGATAACAGTATGGATACCGTCTCTTTAAACACGTCGCTTCGTTCTGGAGGACACAGTGTGGGCACGGAATCTCCAAGTCTGTCCATGAAGTCCTGGGGCTTCACTAACGATACTGATTCAGTCAGGAGTCGACACTGGAACTTCTTCCTGGCTGCTAACTTCGCTGATGTTGGTAAGTCAACATGGTTGAGATATTAATATCAAAAAGCAAGCGGCTGCTGGGAATTGTATTGCTATGTTGCTTTTGCCTTTTTTGCTTTCATTAATGATCATGTTTATAAGTAAGATGGTTCAAATCTGTATAATACACTACTTGTCCAAAAGTTTGTTGACGTGGTTTGTAGTGATTAAACAGTTCTTGCAGTTTGGTCTATTCAGTTTGTTAAGGAGTCTGACTGCCTGGGGGAAGAAGCTGTTACAGAGTCTGACAGTGATGCTTGATGCTCGGTTGCTCCGATGTCTTCGGCCAGACGGCATCAGTGCGAAAAGACTATGTGAGGCATTTTTGGGGTCATCTACATCTACATCTGATGGTGGTTTTGCGGATGCAGCGTTTTATGTAGATGTCCATGATGGATGAGAGAGAGAGAAAAACAAGCGAGAAAAACTTTAATAATAATGAAAGAATGGTTGTCACTTGGACTTGGATTTGGAACTTAGCTCAGACGTTGTAATTTCTAATACACTACTGGAAATAAAGGTTTATAATTATTTTGTTTTGGACACATAGATCTAGAAATTATATATATTTCTGCTATAGAACCTCTACAGTGGTGTGCAAAAGTTGATGTTTGCCCCTTAATGATTATTTTTATATTATTTTTACCCATGTTTGTCACTTTTAAATGTTTCATATAATCAAACTGATTTAAAAATCAGTCAAAGACAACACAAGTAAAAGCATAATGCAGATTTTAAATGAAGGTTTTTATCAATAAGGGAGAAAAAAATCCAAACCTACTTGGCCCCACATTGGAGGGTTTTTAGGTCTTCACTTGTTTGCTTTTATTTTTCTTCAGGCATTCAGAGGTGGACTTGCTGTTGTGTTTTGGGTCATTGTCCTGCTGCAGAACCCAAGTTGTGTTTCAGCTTGAGGTCACAGACAGGTGGCCAGACATTTTCCTTCAGGATTGTTTGGTAGGCCTGCAGTTCTTTGTATGGTGTTGTGGGATCCTTTGTGACCTCTTGGATGAGTTGTCGCTGCTCTCTTGGGGTAATTTTGGTCAGCTGGCCTTTCCTTGGATAGTTTAACACTGTTTCGCATTTTTTCCATTTGTGTATAATGGTTCTCACTGTGGTTGAAAAAGAGTCCCAAAACTTTAGAAATGTTTTTAGAAACTTTTTCCAAACTGATAGATCTCAATTACTTTATTTTTTTTTGTTCACCTACGTTGTTTTACACCACTGTATATTATGTTGATACCAAAATTTGAAAACAAAAAAACAATTTTTTTTAAGGGTGGCTTTATCCTTTAAGAGTTTATTTGGTGTCAGTTCTGCAGTCCCAGTGGTTACAATACCTGTATAGCTGAAATTGAATACTTTACTACAGTAAAACAATGTTATGCCAGCTCATGAAGTAAGTCATAAAGCACCAACGTGATCCGAAACCACAGAGGACTGCTTTCCTAAAGACACGGATATTGTTTCCAAAACTTTCATTGTTTGTGTCTGAATTCTTTGCATGTTATATAACTGATGGCTTGGAGTAATATGTGTTGTTTTCTTTGATTATATCTATTTTATCTTTGTCTTTATCAGCTTTGTTTGATGGTACACCATCCCTTCTTTCACTTTCATCTTGGAGTTGTTTAGCTCTTTTTTTTTTTTTCAGGGTGTTTTAACAGGATTCACTTTGAGTGTTTGTACTTGTACTTGTGTTTTTTTTTTTTGCATAAAAAGAGGAGAAAGAAGGGTAAAGTGCCAAGTTGGAATTTTGGGGGATTGTGTGTGATTCTGAGGTAAAGGTGTTCTGTGCAGGCCTGTAAATACACCTCACTATTAGTGCACTCCCCTGCATTTGTACTTTAACCCATTCCCCTCCATTTGTTCAGCTCTATATGCTGTTTTGTTCAGTAAAGAAGAATGCAGTATATCTAGAATATTAAAATCATATTACATTACATTTGGCAGACGCTTTTGTCCAAAGCAACTTACAATAGTGAAGTACAAAAGTAATAGGAGTTAAAGGTAAAAAACATCTTTATATAGGGCCTAAAGGAGGTCAAAGGGAAGTAGTGGGATAGAGGAGTGCAGGAGGGGAAGAGGGAAATGGGGTTAGAAGTAGTTAGTTAGGGGTTAGAGGTGTTAGGAGAGTAAGTGCTCTTTGAAGAGCTCTGTCTTCAGGAGTTTCTTAAAGATAGTGAGAGATTCTCCTGATCTGGTAGTAGTAGTTAGTGTGTTAGAGGTGTTAGGAGAGTAAGTGCTCTTTGAAGAGCTATGTCTTCAGGAGTTTATTAAAGATAGTGAGAGATTCTCCTGATCTGGTAGTGGAAGGTAGTTAGTTAGAGGTGTTAGGAGAGTAAATTCTCTTTGAAGAGCTCTGTCTTCAGGAGTTTATTAAAGATAGTGAGAGATTCTCCTGATCTGGTAGTGGAAGGTAGTTAGTTAGAGGTGTTAGGAGAGTAAGTGCTCTTTGAAGAGCTCTGTCTTCAGGAGTTTATTAAAGATAGCGAGAGATTCTCCTGATCTGGTAGTGGAAGGTAGTTAGTTAGAGGTGTTAGGAGAGTAAGTGCTCTTTGAAGAGCTCTGTCTTCTGGAGTTTATTAAAGATAATGAGAGATTCTCCTGATCTGGTAGTGGAAGGTAGTTTGTTCCACCATTGGGAAACTCTGTATGAGAACAGTCTGTATTGCTTTGTGTGATAATAATAGATAATAATACTTTTAACTCAGAAATGTCAGAAGTTTTGTGGAGACTGGGTGACACAACTGTCTAATTGCTCAAAGAGAAACTGTGATGTTGCATCTTCATAGATAAGATAAGACAAGATAGGATGAGATAAGATTTTTAGTTTTATTATACCACTCAGGGAAATTTGAAGACAAAGTGCAAAGACTATAAAAGAGATCCATAGACAGCTCAACAGCTCAAGTTGATACACATTTACACTGAAAAAAGGGAGAGTAAAATTGGCTTAAAAAGTTTTGCAACTTTCTGCATTTGCTTTTTTTAAGTAAATTTAATTTCAGATAAATCTAAGTAGTTTCAACTCGGTCTTAAAGACTCAAATGTTACATAGAGTAAATAAGTGAACTGAACTTCAGTCAATCCTTTCTTGTAGTAAACTTTACTTCATTTATTTTTGCTGGATCAATCCTTTATTTTAGTAAACTTTACTTAATTTCTGCATATTGTAATATTGCCTAATTACAATTACTTAATACATTCTTTTTAGTATACTAATCCATGTGTAATGCAAGTGTAACACGTGTAATATGTGTGTTTTAACTAAAAATATTTAAATTTCATGAACTATAATATATTATTTATCATAAATTATTTGAGTAATATTGTATAAATTAAGTAATTGTAATTAGGTAATATTATATGCAGAAATTAAGTAAAGTTTACTAAAAGAAAGGATTGACTGAAGTTCAGTTCACTTATTTACTCTATGTAACATTTAAGTCTTTAAACGTAGTTGAAGTTACTTAAATTTATCTGAAATTAAATTTACTTAAAAAAAGCAAATGCAGAAAGTTGCGAAACTTTTTTTTTAAGTAAATTTTACTCATTCTTTTTTTCAGTGTATTATCTTAAAAAAAGAAGAATTTACAGGCAATAATTTAAAAATAAAAAAGAAATACTAAAAAAAAGGAAAATGAAAAAACCAACAACAAATCCCTACAATTTACACGTTTGCATTGATGAGTGATTTGAGAAAAACAGATATATAAAACAGCACAGAAACAGAGTCTTGGAAAGACTGAACTTTCTGGCGTTCATTTAGGCTAACACATGATTACAGAGCAGACTGGAGGGCTATTATTGTTAATGAGTTGTTGGTGTTCTTCTGTAAACAGAAGCCAGCTGGACTGATCGTGCTGATTGGTTTTACAAACAGATGCATAATGCAGTAGTATGAGATTTGCTGTCGTGGCCAATCAGACTGTACAGATGCAAACCTGCAAAATTGTCTTCTGTCATCCTGTTTTGTTCGTTATGTAATTTAAAGAAGCCATGGGCTACAGAATCATACAGATACAGATCAAACAGAAGCAAACATACCATCCACTTTGGTAATATATCAGTGCTAGCTTCCTGCTGAGTATAGGATCCTGTGTAAAATTTGGTGCAATGGATATTTTTAGAGTATTAATATTAAAAATAATTTAAAAAATTCTTACGCTTCTTTATAGAGAATTGCATGGTAAAGTTCCAGGTTATGTGGCTGAACTTGTTGAGCGTTCCCACCTAAAGACTCATGAAGATCGAGCCTTTGAGGTTTTACCTCCTGAATTGTGGAAAAAAAATGGGGTAACACTTTACTTGGATGGTCCATTTTATGGCCTTGTTGATGCTCAACTGACATTCAACTAACATTCAAATGAATGTCTATTAAATGCAACTTAACCCTATGTTGAATGTAAATGATTCAAATTAAAATCTAACCCTACACCCAACCCTAATCTTAACCCTAAATCAACCCTAAAATCTAACCCTACACAGTGGTGAGTTGAGGGTTTTAGTGGCAGGATATTCAGATAATATGCTTTTTTCACTCTGCACTGTGAATGTTAACATGTTGTATTCAATAAAACCATGCAAACATATATATTTTTTGTGTTGTATTAGTTTAAGCAGACTGTGTTTGTCTATTGTTGTGACATAGATGAAGATCAGAACACATTTAAGGACCAATTTATGCAAAAAATATTTTTCTTGCAACTGTATTAGCAAGCTCTTGTCGCCATTGCTCAGTTTTTTTTTTTAATAAAATGTCAACAATTGGCCACAGGACAAACCTACAACATCCAAAAAATATACAAATATAATAAATGGAAGCCGCCAAGCACACAAACCAAAGACATGTTTGAGCAAATTCTCGAAATGAACCCTACTGTCAGCTACTGAAACTCCTTAACAGCTCCTGTGATGCTGGTAAAGATGAAACTGAAACTTCTCGTGAAGCTCGGCTGTTTTGCACATGTGTGTCAGTTTAGGAGTGTAAACTGTTCATACAAATGTCAGATAAGGGTCACATTACTCAGATTAAACAAATTTAAGACTTTTACCTGCTGTGTGAACACAGTCTAGGATCCACTGGTTCTGTGGAGTCTTTAAAAAAGCAACTAAATTCTTACTTTTTTAAGGAGATATTTGGATTATGTAACAGACAGCATTGTTTTTGTATTTTGTGTTTGTTCATTTTATTCTGGGTATTGTTTTGTAAAGAACTTTTGAACAACCAATCAACATTTTTAACCTCATAGCTGCTTTCCTAGTTTTGGATTCCAGCACATTTTTGTGGTATTTCAGGCTTTTGTTGTACTCCAGCTAACAGGATACTTCAGTGAGGTATTCTGTAACTTTTGATTGGCTGATAAAGTGTCAGAGAAACTCATAAAATGGGTGTTCTCAAGAGCTGGACTATTTACCTCAGCCTTAGGGCTTATTGTCTAAAGGATCATGCCATTATTACCATCATAGGCTCAATATTTACAGCAGGGTATTAGACCCCAAGGCTAGAATTTAACATGCTATACTCTTTAAACAGAAGATGCTAGAAAGCTCCCAACTGTAATGACTTATCTCAAGTAAGGAGGGGCTTTATAATCAGATGAGTTGTGCAGTGCTTTGGGTCAAGGGTGTTTTTTAGCGTGAAGAAGTGGAAGCAGGAATGCTAAACTTAGGTAAAGAAAGGAAAATATAGGTAAAGAAAAAGAGAACGTGTAAAGAAAGAAAACCTTGGGTAAAGAAATGAAAAAATAGGGAAAGAATGGTAAAACTTTGGTAAAGAATGGAAAACATAGGGAAAGAATGAAACACTTAGGTAGAGACTGGAAGACTTAAATATAGAAAATATTGGTAAAGAAAAAAAACTTGGGTAAAGAAAGGAATACCTTGGTAAAAAATAAAAACCTAGGTAAAGAATGGAAATGTAGGTAAAGAATGGAAATCTTGGTTAAGAATGGAAATGGAGGTAAAGAATGGAAATCTTTGTAAAGAATGGAAAACCTTGGTAAAAAATGTAAAACTTAGGTAAAGAAAGGAAAACCTTGGTAAAAAATTGGAAATGTAGGTAAAAAATGAAAATGTTGGTAAAGAAAGGAAAACCTTGGTAAAGAATAGAAACTTAGGTGAAGAATGAAAACATAGGTAAAGAATGGAAACTTTGAGTACAGAATGGAAAATCTTGATGCATAATGAAAAACTTAGATAAAGAATGGAAACCTTGGTAAAGAAAGGAAAACCTTGGTAAAGAAAGGAAACCTTGGTAAAGAAAGGAAAACCTTGTTAAAGAATGGAAACCTTGGTCAAAAAAGGAAAACCTTGGTGAATAATGGAAATCTTAGTTAAAGAATGGAAACCTTGAGTAAAAAATGGAAAACTTTGGTGAATAATGGAAAACTTAGATAAAGAATGGAAACCTTGGCAAAGAAAGGAAACATTGGTTAGGAAAGGAAAACCTTGGTAAAGAAAGGAAACCTTGGTAAAGAAAGGAAAACTTTGGTGAATAATGGAAAACTTAGATAAAGAATGGAAACCTTGGTAAAGAAAGAAAACATTGGTAAAGAAAGGAAACATTGCTAAAGAAAGGAAACATTGGTAAAGAAAGGAAAACCTTGGTGAATAATGGAAAACTTAGGTAAAGAATGGAAACCTTGATAAAGAAAGGAAAGCCTTGGTAAAGAAAGGAAACCTTGATAAAGAAAGGAAAACCTTGGTAAAGAAAGGAAATCTTGGTAAAGAAAGGAAACCTTGGTAAAGAAAGGAAACCTTGATAAAGAAAGGAAAACCTTGGTAAAGAAAGGAAACCTTGATAAAGAAAGGAAAACCTTGATAAAGAAAGGAAAGCCTTGGTAAAGAAAGGAAACCTTGATAAAGAAAGGAAAACCTTGGTAAAGAAAGGAAACCTTGGTAAAGAAAGGAAAACCTTGGTAAAGAAAGAAAACCTTGGTCAAGAATGGAAAACCTTGGTGAATAATGGAAATCTTAGGTAAAGAATGGAAACTTTGGTAAAGAATGGAAAACCTTGGTAAAGAAAGGAAAACATAGGTTGAAAAATGGAAAACTTAGGTAAAGAAAGTAAACCTTGGGTAAAAATAGAAACCTTGGTAAAGAAAGGAAAACATTGGTAGAAAGAATGGAAAACTTGAACCCCAAGATCTGTAACTCGAACACCTCTGTCACAAATGATGTGTCTTTTCTGGAATTTTCCTTTAGAACTCAGGTATTCAGTCTGTGTTTGTTTTGGAGTGGCTAATGGTGTAGGCTGTGTGTTGCAGTATTATATCACTTTTAGTTATCACACCGTGGAGGACTTCATGTCATCACAGGTCTTGGGCTGTGTTTTGTAAGAAGAGTGGCACCTCCACCACTGGCTTACTGCCACACCTGTTCGCTCTAATGGAGTTTACTGCCACACAACGGCGTCTTGATGCCTCTAATACCCTTCTAATCCTCCATCTCCTGCGCTGGCAAGCTACGGGCTAATTTGTAGGCCGTAATTGAATGACTTCAAACATGCGAGGATCTCATCACCGATTCCATTTGCTCCACCAGCAGGCCCCGACAGGCTGCATTCAAGCCAGAAGTCAAAGCACAGGCCAATTCAGGTACACCTGCTGAACAAGGAATCATCACGCCACATCTGTTCTTCAGGCTGAGCTGTGGGAAGGCTGATCAGTCATTTTGCTGGACTAATGGAAAAACACAGACTGAGTTTTTGTGTATGAAAAAAATGTATGTGAGATAATTGCATGAGTTTGAGGCAAAGAATACACTTTTTTCCCAACTACTCTAGTAGTTTGCTGCACGTTTATCATACTATTAATTATCCTATACCTATTTTCTTGTACACTGTAAACCCATATGTTGTTTGAACTCAAATAAATTAAGTCTGTTTTACATAAAATTGGACATTTCTAAACAATACTCAACTATTTAGAGTTAGTTGAACATTTGTGGGCACATATAAACATTCAAACTGAGATCTTTGAGTTGAACCAACTTATAATAACTGAGTTTAGTCTGTTGCCATTGGCAGCTTCTTTCCTATTGGCTTCTGTCACAATCTATTTGCATACTGGGTGTGTCCAACAGTTTCTGATTAACACTCACCATCAGTGTGTAATGATTCCCCCGGGGCTACCTTAAAAATAATTTAAGTTCTCCTTCAGTTGTAATAACTTGATTTTCTAAGTTATGCTAACTTAAGTTTACATTACCCATTACTTAACTTTTTTAAGGCAACCGGTTTCCTCAATATCTTTTAAAGTAAACTCAACTTATCCAGTCTTATAGTATAACAACAATAAAAAAGCTAAATCAACTTCCCCTTTAGTTGTAATGACTTGATGTTCTACTTTATGCTAACTCAAGTTTTTATAACCCATTACTTAATGCTTCACTAGGTAGGATTGAGATTTTGTGCTCGCGGGCTCCCCCTACAATTGTAGAGTGTAATTAATGTTTCAGGCGGATTAGTTTCTCTTTCTTGTTTTCTGGGTTTCACAGACATATTCCGTCTCTTTCCAGCTTCTGCCAGAGTGGCTGTATGTTAGTTTGTAAAGAATGAACCATTAGTCCTTGTAGAACTGTTAGAACTAAAGGTCGGAAAGCAGGTCGCAGTTCTGGTGAGCATTGGTCCAGGCCGCCTAGGAAAACTTACAGAGTCTGGTTTGAGCTCAGAGGAGCTCTGGCACAGACACGAGAGCACCGCGATTCCTCCTATTACACCTCAATGCAGCGCTGCAGTGAGTTTCAAGCTGTAATTTCACTTCTTTAAAAAGATCAAAAATCAAGAAAATCCAATTTTTTTACCTAATGCTGCTTTAACTTTTTTAAGGCAACCAGTTTCCTCATTTTTTTTAGTAAATTTAAATAATCCAGTGTTGGTAAAAAAGAACTGATAAACAATACAGACTCGAAATGAGAGAGACATGAAGGAATCGCTTATTAAAGCTTATGTTTGAAAGTTTTACAGTGTTTTATCTAATGTTCACACACTAGAACCATACAGTAAAAACGAAAATGCGATTCACCATTGAATTTTGATAAATTGGTTTAATATGAAATGGTAAATTGTAGAGGAACTTCAGATACACCAGCTCAGATTTTACAGTAGTCATGAAAGGAACTATCGGTTCCAATGCCTATGACTCAAACATAATCATTTTAAAATCAGAACTCTGGTGTAAAATTGACTTTTGATGTAGTAAAACAAAAAAAGTTTTAAATGTAAAAATTTAAATGCATCCATAAAATCATTGTTAGTGATAAATTGTGCCACATTGATTTAGTGGGTTTAAAAACAGGCTGATAAATACAGGGGCTGGTACAATGTAACTGAAACACCTGTCATTTTAGTGTGGGAGGTTTCATGGCTAAATTGGAGCAGCCTGGTGGCCAATCTTCATTAATTGCACATTATTGCACCAGTAAGAGCAGAGTGTGACGGTTCAATTAGCAGGGTAAGAGCACAGTTTTGCTCACAATATTGCAATGCAACCAACATTATGGGTGACATACCAGAGTTCAAAAGAGGACAAAGAGACAGCAAGTCTTTGTGATGTATCAAGAGCCGCGGTATCCAGGGTAATGTCAGCATACCACCAAGATGGACCAACCACATCCAACAGGATTAACTGTGGACGCTGTAAGAGGAAGCTGTCTGAAAGGGATGTTCGGGTGCTAACCTGGATTGTATCCAAAAAACATAAAACCACGGCTGCTCAAATCACGGCAGAATTCAATGTGCACCTCAAGTCTCCTGTTTCAACCAGAACTGTCCGTCGGGACAATAAATTATTGTGGTCTAAAACCAGGTGTTTCAGTTTCATTGTCCAACCCCTGTATATATACTTGTACTAAAAATAGGTGTTGAATGATAAAATTATAAAAATAAACCAGA
Organism: Astyanax mexicanus; assembly: GCF_023375975.1. Taxonomy (NCBI): domain Eukaryota; kingdom Metazoa; phylum Chordata; class Actinopteri; order Characiformes; family Acestrorhamphidae; genus Astyanax; species Astyanax mexicanus. Next base: position 18,984,237 of record NC_064419.1, on the reverse strand, counting down.
TTCTGGCATTTAATTTATTTTAAAAAAGTCTCGGGAAGGACATTCAGACCCCCAGCACCACCCCCACCAATGAAGCCACCATAAAATGAATACCACCTCCTTATTTTACTGTCCATTTCTTTGTCATATTGCAGCACTTTGTAGTTCTATAATTAGAGACTGTAGTCCTTTAGTATCTGTTTCTCTGTATACTTTATTACTATTATTATTATTATTATTATTATCCTGCTTTCACTCTGTTCTTTAACAATTAGGTCTCCACATGACCACAGAGCAGATACTATTTGGGTGGTGGAGCATCTTCTTAAAAGTGTCTAATAGAGTGAACAATGAATGGACAGAATGTTTAAAAACTCCAGCAGCACTGCTGTGTCTCAAATATATAAAAATATCTTATTTTCCCTCGGTAACATACAGTATTTTAGTGACTGCAACTCAAATGTCTTTTGCATCAATCAGTGTTTTCTTTCTTTTTAAAATGAAACATTCATTTTACTGTTCCCTGTAAGCAGCTGAAGGTTAAAATGCTTTAGACAGAGATTAGGCTGAAAACTTGTGGAAAGCCCCTTTAATCCAATATAGAGAGACTCCAATCCAGTAGACCTTTTAAGAGATGTCAGCATGGTAAGTCACTTTCAGTGATGACAGGGGGACAGGCGCGAAGTCATTTCACACATTTTATCACAGCTTTTTCCACAAGATCCAATTCCAAAGCAGACACACGTGTGTGTGTATAGATCTACCATTATTGCAAGCTGTACTGACCATTCTATACAGAGTTCCAAGAGAAACTTGGAGAGGTTACTCGGAAAATGTGTACAGGGGTTGGACAATGAAACTGTAACACCTGGTTTTAGACCACAATAATTTATTGTCTCGATGGACAGTTCTGGTGGAAACAGGAGAGTTGAGGTGCACATTGAGTTCTGCCGTGATTTGAGCAGCCGTGGTTTTATGTTTTTTGGATACAATCCGTGTTAGCACCCGAATATCCCTTTCAGACATCTTCCTCTTGAGTCCACAGTTAATCCTGTTGGATGTGGTTGGTCCTTCTTGGTGGTATGCTGACATTACCCTGGATACCGTGGCTCTTGGTACATCACAAAGACTTTCTTGTCTTGGTCACAATTTGTCCTCTTTTAAACTCTGGTATGTCACCCATAATGTTGTGTGCATTGCAATATTTTGTGCAAAACTGTGCTCTTACCCTGCTAATTGAACCTTCACACTCTGAACTGCTTCAATTTCTGCACCAGGAGTGGCATCGGCTTTTAGCTACAGTGCAGCAGCAAGCTGGAATTCACTACAGGAAATTCTAAAACTCAGCTTGCTGGTGTCACTAAATCATTTTAAACTATTAGTCTTTTACCACCTTCAGACAGTCTGTACCTGTTTTAGTTGAGTTTTCTTTTACCCATATATTTGTTTGATTTATTTTGTCCTTTTATTTATCTAATTTTATATTTTACCTTGTAGGCTTTTTTTTTGTTTTATTCATTTCATCTTTTTATTTGTTTTATTACATGTTTTACTTAACTTATTATTGTTGTTATTTATTTATTTTAGCTCCATCAATCCCCTTTTTTAAATAATTTTGCTGTTATTTTAGTCCTCTATTTCTTAATTGTTTATTTTTAATCATTCTAATTATTTATCTCTTTGTTCTTTTTTTTTTGCTTTACATTTTACCCTGTCTATTCTGCATTATTTTATTTCTCCTTAATTAAATCTTATATTGCTTGCTTTTTTTAATATTTAAACTTTTAAACATTTTTTAGTCCTTTTAATTTTGTAAAAGCTTGGCTGCATAAAAAATGAGGGGTACCCTCCATGTATTCCGACTGTAAATAAAGGATGATTGATTGATTGATTGATTAAGTTATCCAAAAGCAGTGTGTAAGACTGGTGGAGGAGAACATGCCAAGACGCATGAAAACTGTGATTAAAAACCAGGGTTATTCCACCAAATATTGATTTCTGAACTCTTAAAACTTTATGAATATGAACTAAAATGTCTGCATATTTTTTTTTGTTATTTCAGCCATTTCTCATTTTCTGCAAATAAATGCTTTAAATTATAATATTTTAGTTTAGATTTTGGGAGAAATGTGGTCCCGTAGTTTATAGAATAAAACAACAATGTTAATTTTACTCAAACATTTACATATAAATAACCAAATCAGAGAAACTGATTCAGAAACTGAAGTGGTCTCTACATTTCTTTCCAGAGCTGTAAATATTTTAATGCTTAATTGTTTGAATGAGTGAATAAATAAAACATACTGTATTAATACATCTAATATAAAACCTCAACCTCACAGCATCCTTATCTTCTTAAGATGATGTTTTTTGATGCTTTTATGTTCAAGTTTCCAGTAGAGGGCAGAGTGAGCTCCCTTTCATGCAGAGTACAAAGAGACTGGAGAGTGAGTTCTCTATCGTAATTACATCAAAGAAGATATAATTACCTAAAGTCATGTTTTATTGCATTATAGAACATGTGTTGGTGTTGGAAATTGAATTGCTTCACGAATAAGTCAAGAGCAGCACATCCTGTCATCACACAAACTCACCACTAATGTGGAAAATGTTGTTTACAGACTCTTTTTAATTTTTTCATGAGCCCCATTCATAATGCATTGTTTGTGTGACCTTGAATATGTATGCCTGTATATGTGTGTGTGTTTGTTTGTTTGTTTGATTGTATGAATAATAAAGTGTATGACCTCTACCTTTCATTCTGCTGTATGATGTGGTTATCAGATAATGTGCATAGAGTGCAATAATCTAGTATAATATTTTATTAATTTTTCAGCTTCTAATATTTATTCTTTAAATTGAAAACAGTTGTATTTCTTTGGGAGTTGGAAGGAAATATAATATTCTAACTTATGGTATCAGTAAATGGTGTGTCTGGTAGGTTTGTTGGTTATAATAACTCTCTACACCTACATAAATTATTAAAATGAAGGAAACAATATGCTAAAAACACGTAATATAATGTAATTTATTTCAAATAACTTAATAGCATTAAAAAGTACTTCCACTTGCTCTGTTTAATTACGTTCTTAATAGAGAGGTTTACAAATCTGCAACACTTATGAAATGTCATTTTAACACACTATTTTATTTCATGTTTATTTGATCAATTTAACAAATACAAAGCAAAAACATACTTTCTCTAAAGAAAATTAATGATATATGCCATTTGGATGACATTATTTTTTTTTTTTTTAAGTTATCAGTTTGTCTAATTTTACTATTTATAGGTATATGTTTGAGTAAAATTAACATGGCTGGAGTTAATAATATTTAGGGCTGGAGTTTATATGTAATAACATATAACATAATGCCCAGATGCATGAAAACTGTGATTAAAAACTAGGGTTATTCCACCAAATATTGATTTCTGAACTTCTGAATATTGAATTCTGTTCGTAGTTTATAGAATAAAACAACGATGTTCATTTTACTCAAACATCTACCTATAAATACCTAAATCAGAGACACTGATTCTTATTGTGATGTCACAATAATGAAAAAACATGCATAGAATTACTTTGGCACCACCCTTAACCTGTCAACCCCCACCACAGTACATCTCAATAAATCAATTAAAGTTTGGCCATTTCGGTCTGTTGGTTTTACGAGAACCGTGCTTCGTCTGAGGGAGGGATCTATACCTACTCTCTGTGGCAAGTAAGCAAATGAAGGAGAAGTAAGTACTTGCAGATAAGTAGATAAGATTTGTGCTTCTATTATGCATTTGAGCTTGGATGTTTTTTTTGCCATTTAGAGGTAAGAGGTAGAATAGGCCCCCTTAAAGAAAGAAAAATGACAATTTACTTTTTTTTTTTTTTTAATAATTTTATTCCATTTTCTCCACAATGTGGTAGGCCAATTACCCAACCCACTCATTAGGACTCCCACTATCACTGGTAATGCCCCCAATTCTAGAAGAGTGAAGACTAGCACATGCGATGTGAGGAGAGAGCACCATCTACCGACCCAGAGAGAGCTTGGCCAGTTGTGCTCTCTCAGACTCTGGCTGCTGATGGCAAACAGCAAGACTCAGGATTTTAACCCTTGTGTGGTGTTCATATTTTTGTTACTCGTTTACTTTGTTACTTGTATTTAATTCAGCAAAATTAAGCAATTCTACATTAAAATGCTTTACACATGCTTGCTTCACTTAAATTGCAAGCAATATAAACAGCTTACATGGTTAATATTTGCCCTTTTCCTTTCTTATGTTACATTTCTTTCAAAAAGTGCTACTCTTTTTTTATTAGTTTTTTAATAAAATGTAAAAGAAAATGAATTAAACTCAAGATATGAGTAGAACATTTGTTTAGTTTCAAATTTACAAATGAAGCAATGTTTATTAGTCCTTGGCCAAACATACTGTATGTAATATAAATGTGTAGTGGGTGGTGTACAGTGTGTGTTTATCAAAAATGTGTTTTGATATATGTTTTTTTTTACAAAAAATGAGCCAATGCCAATGAGTTTGAGTTAGAAAAAATATTATTTTAGTATCATTTGATGAAAAATGAAAACAGGTCCCACAGACCCGAACATCACACAAGGGTTAACTCGGGACTAAAAAAAAAAAAAAATAATAAATTAAAATTCAAATTAAAGGGTACTCGGGTCATAGTGGCAGCACATTAGTCCACTGGACCACTAGAGACACATTGACTTTTTTGACACCTAAAACTTTACATTTTTCCATCTTACAAGATACAAGAATCTTGCATTACAGAGGCAATATGGTATAATATATGTACTGTATATTAGATTGAAAAAATACTGTGCTATTCTGGTAACATGCCCTTAACCCCAACTCCAACCACTTTCTAATGGCGTCCTTTTCCTGACCATTTTTTTTTTTTACCCTTCCTATTTGTTTCCCTGAAAAATAGGGCAGCAATCCTTGTGGGAGGATGCGATGGTATTAATATGCATATTCTGTAAAGCTTTCATTTTGCCTCCTTTCTTCCCCAAGAAAAAGAGCAGTTTCATTGATGTGGAATGATGTGCACGGCTCTTACCGGGGGATTTTCCACGGCATCAGAAAACACCTTGTTGTTGCTCCTCTCCTCCTGTTATCTCCCCGCACATCTGTTTATTTCTACTGAGGAATAGCATCATATTGATTTTGTTGATTACACTGGGATGTGGCGTGATTTGCTTGCTTCCAGAACTGTAATCAGCAACTGTTTAAACACTTACTTGTGCTCGGGGGGATTTTTGAGCAACCTTCTGTCCTAAATTTAGACAGCTAATTTTCTTTTTCACGCAGCCTCGTCTGGCTCTGAGTCTCGGATATTTATTTCAAACAAGGCCCTGCTGTGCAGGACGTGCTCGAGTGACTCTCTGTATAACTAAACAGGGCCGTGACCTCGCCTTCTCTTGTGGAATATCTCTGAAATATGATTGTGTCTTATGCTTGGCTTATACTTCAGGATTTTTTAAATTGTAAATTTGAATTGTTGAAATCATGAGACACCACACACATAAAGGGGCCTATCTTACACCATCGTGATGCACATTGCTATCTTAGACCCCGCCAGCAGTCTATTTGCAAACCTTGGGCATGCATTGTTTAAATAGCGAGAGAGCTATACTGTATCTAAACTGATGGGTGTGGTGGTCTGGAAGTGAGGTCAGGTGTGTTCAGGCAAATTTCTGGCGTATTGCTATCTTGGCAACAGAAAACACAGATCCTATGTAAACCAAGTTACACATAGAGGTGGGTAGTTCAGGTACAGGAAGTAATTTTTTTTGTTTTAAATAGTCTAAACAGAAATGTTCTAAAAAAAAAAAAATACACCTACCTATCTCAATTGTACTTCGCTGGTGGTGTTCCATAGACAAAGTCTAACCATTTGTTCCTTAGCTCTGAATTACCGGGCAAAGCATATAACACTGAAGTGTTATTTGCACAAATAATACAGGAAAAAAACATGCCATGTTGTTCCTAAAGCTTCTGTCTGATGAGACGGCTCTGCCTGTGTTATTTTCAACGTATATTATTTACTCTCTCTCTTTCTCTTTCCTTCTCTCTCTCTCTCACTCTCAAGAGTTGCCAACTTATACTACCAAATTTAATAAATGTTTTAAGTAAGTGAGTTGTGTCAACTTAATCTTAATCTGGGAAGATCATTGTTTACCATTAGCCTTAAATAAAAAAATATAGATTTTTGATTGTTGGGAAAAGTAATCCCTACTCAAAATCGGCCTGATTATTTACATTAACATTTACATTTAAGGTATTTAGCAGACCCCCTTATCCAGAGCGACTTAAAACAATGCTTCGATGTTACTTCAGAATATTCATAGCTACAGTCATATGAAAAAGTTTGGGCACCCCTATTAATCTTAATCATTTTTAGTTCTAAATATTTGGGTGTTTGCAACAGCCATTTCAGTTTGATATATCTAATAACTGATGGACACAGTAATATTTCAGGATTGAAATGAGGTTTATTGTACTAACAGAAAATGTGCAATATGCATTAAACCAAAATTTGACCGGTGCAAAAGTATGGGCACCCTTATCGTTTTTTTTTTTTTTTTTTAATACTCCTAACTACTTTTTACTGACTTACTGAAGCACAAAATTGGTTTGGTAACCTCATTGAGCTTTGAACTTCATAGCCAGGTGTATCCAATCATGAGAAAGGGTATTTAAGGTGGCCAATTGCAAGTTGTTCTCCTATTTGAATCTCCTCTGAAGAGTGGCATCATGGGCTCATCAAAACAACTCTCAAATGATCTAAAAACAAAGATTGTTCAACATAGTTGTTCAGGGGAAGGATACAAAAAGTTGTCTCAGAGATTTAACCTGTCAGTTTCCACTGTGAGGAACATAGTAAGGAAATGGAAGACCACAGGGACAGTTCTTGTTAAGCCCAGAAGTGGCAGGCCAAGAAAAATATCAGAAAGGCAGAGAAGAAGAATGGTGAGAACAGTCAAGGAAAATCCACAGACCACCTCCAAAGAGCTGCAGCATCATCTTGCTGCAGATGGTGTCACTGTGCATCAGTCAACAATACAGTGCACTTTGCACAAGGAGAAGCTGTATGGGAGAGTGATGCGAAAGAAGCCATTTCTGCAAGCTCGCCACAAACAGAGTCGCCTGAGGTGTGCTTTTGCTTTTTTTTTGTTTGTGGCGTGCTTGCTTGAAATGGCTTCTTTCGCATCAAGTCAGTAAAAAGTAGTTAGGAGTATTCAAATCAATAAAATGATAAGGGTGCCCATACTTTTGTCAAATTTTGGTTTAATGCATATTGCACATTTTCTGTTAGTACAATAAACCTCATTTCAATCCTGAAATATTACTGTGTCCGTCAGTTATTAGATATATCAAACTGAAATGGCTGTTGTAAACACCCAAATATTTAGAACTAAAAATGATTAAGATTAATAGGGGTGCCCAAACTTTTTCATATGACTGTAGTTTGTAGACTAGGATCAATAGATTCACAGAGCTTGATCATGTTTAGAACCCTGGGAGTTTTTGTTTGTTTGTTTGTTTAGAAACTCTTTTAAAAAATGTCAAGTCTTCAGTCGAAGTTTGAAGACGGCAAGTGACTCTCAGAGCTGTTCTGACACCCAGTGGAAGTTCATTCCACCACCTTGGTCCTCCAGCACAGAGAAGAGTCGGGATGTCGTTTGTTTTCTGTGGGTCTTGAGGGATGGTGGTTTGAGCCGAGTCGTACTGGAAGCTCTAAGAGCTCTTGGTACAGAGATTGGTACTGGATTTGACCATGATTGCCATCAAGTAGGAAGGAGCTGGTCCATTTTTGGCTTTGTAGGTCAGCGCCAGGGTTTTGAATCGGATGCGGGCGGCAACAGGAAGCCAGTGAAGGGAACGCAGGAAAGGAGTCACATGACAAAACTTCGGATGATTGAAGACGAGTCGTGCTGCCGCGTTCTGAATTAATTTTAGTGGTTTGGTGGCTCGCAGTGGAAGACCAGCCAGTAGAGAGTTGCAGTAGTCAAGTCTTGAGATGACAAGAGAGAGACTGCACAAGCACCTGAGTGGCTTCCTGAGACAGAAACGGTCGAATTCTTCAGATGTTGTACAGGAGAAATCTGCATGACCGAGTCAGATTTGCAATATGACTTGAGAATAATAACTGGTCATCCATTACTTCGCCAAGGCTTCATGCTTCTGCCGATGGAGTGACCAGTGAGTTCTCGAAAAAGAGATGGAAAGATTGTGATGAAGGCTTGTAGTTCCTGGGATAAACAGAGGGTCAGTCCTGCTGGGGTTGAGTTTTAGATGAGAACTCATCCACGACGAGACATTGCTGATTATCCTATAGTGTGGGCCAGGCATTAGCTAGAGCTTCTGAAAAATGCAAGTTTGTTCAAGGATAAATAACATCACAAACTGCTACATTTATCTTTTTTTGTCCATGTAGATAAAATGCTGTTATCCATTTCGGCTTAGGGCTGTAACTACTGTCTGGAAAATTAGGATGCCTTTTAAATATGATGATCACTTATTCACAGGCTATTAGTGGTCACAGATGGCTCTCACTAACGGCTCTGTCTGCTTCAGGCTTATCTATGCTCAACAAGTGTATTTTTTTATAATTATAGGTTATTGTGTTAAATTAGGCTGCAGAGAGTATTGTTCTAAAGTCTTAGACTCTCCAGAAACATATTGTTAAATCTCTTTTCCCTCGGAAAATAAGTGTTTTTTTACAACGTCAGTTCCAAAAAAGTTGGGATGCTGTGGGATACAGTCTCAAAATAAGTCATGCTAACTTATTGATAATCTGGAATCATTAAGATCATTGTTTACCATCAGCTTGAAAAGATAAAATATGTGTGAATAAATTCTGGACTCCTCACATTGGAAGTGATGTATGTGAGAATAGAAAAGAGTACATTGAGATAAGAAAGAAAGAAGCCTCAGCTGTGGATTCTCGCCAGAGCATGAAATATGAAAACGTTATCCTTTAAAAGCAGTTGAGTCCATGATTGTTTAGCCAAATGTGATGAAATGTTCTGAAATGTTCCACACTAATGTTTGTTGTACTGCCTGAAGGCTATGAGAAATGTGTTGTATCTAATCTTAAATATGTTCTGTTACTGTTCATCCAAGCAAAGTATCATTAATGCATTTTGATCATACATTTATACAAACGCAATCTAGGCAAAAGTACTGAGGTAGAAGTTCCTTCACTATTTCTTCTAAAATCATGGTATTAAAAGAGTTTATCCTGCTTCTGTTGGAGGGATTTTCTTTCTACTGTCCAGAGAAGGCTTTAGTTGGAGCAATAATGTGATTATATAATTGAACCAATTCTTGAACCAATTTCGTTCGGGCTTGTAAGTTGTAGTGGTCAACTGTAAGTTGTACTGTCAAAAGGGGTAGTTGCACAATGGCGGTGCTTCTGTACAAACAGAAACGCCCACAGATGTTGACATGGTTTGCACTCAAGAAACTAGTATTTTTCGGTTCCCCCTGCAAACAAACGTTTTTAGGTTCCAGAACCTACTTTTGTTTGTGGAAACGTGGCGAACAGGTTCAAAATTTGGTTCGCAAACCAGAATGGTGGTGGTTCCAAAGCATTATCAGTGAAAATCTTCAGTGACATCGGTAAGTTGGATGATCACCCCACTTCCTTATCACTTTTGCTGATTGGTGGGAAGACATAGTTTTAGAGTCTTCTGGTAGAAGAACTTTTGCTGATTGGTGGGGGGGACGTAGCTTTAGAGTCTCCTGGTAGAACTTTTGCTGATTGGTTGGGAATATATAGTTTTAGAGTCTTCTGGTAGAAGAACTTTTGCTGGTTGGTGGGAAGACATATCTTTAGAGTCTTCTGGTAGAAGAACTTTTGCTGATTGGTGGGGGGACTTAGCTTTAGAGTCTTCTGGTAGAAGAACTTTTGCTGATTGGTGGGGGGACGTAGCTTTAGAGTCTTCTGGTAGCAGAACCTTTGCTGATTGGTTGGGAACATATAGCTTTAGAGTCTCCTGGTAGAAGAACTTTTGCTGATTGGTGGGAAGACATAGTTTTAGAGTCTCCTGGTAGCAGAACCTTTGCTGATTGGTTGGGAACATATAGCTTTAGAGTCTCCTGGTAGAAGAACTTTTGCTGATTGGTTGAGAAGATATAGCTTTAGAGTCTCCTGGTAGAAGAACTTTTGCTGATTGGTTGGGAATATATAGTTTTAGAGTCTTCTGGTAGAAGAACTTTTGCTGGTTGGTGGGAAGACATATCTTTAGAGTCTTCTGGTAGAAGAACTTTTGCTGATTGGTGGGGGGACGTAGCTTTAGAGTCTCCTGGTAGCAGAACCTTTGCTGATTGGTGAAGAGATATAGCTTTAACGTCTCCTGGTAAAACTTTTGCTATAGATTTCATTTCAGTAGATACAGTACAAACCATGCCTACTTCAATTCCTGGTCTAATTTATTACATAATTCTTAGTGTTTAAGGATTCATGAAATCCAGAGGCACTTTTGCTATAGTAGCATTTATAAGTATGAATAAAGAGCAGTAACATGTTAAAGTGTCTGAATGTGAGTAAAGTGTCGGTCTTGTTTTAAATTCACTGCCTGGCCAAAAAAAGGTCACACACTCTAATATTTGGTTGGACCACCTTTAGCTTTGATTGCAGCACACATTCACTGTGGCATTGTTTTAATAAGCTTCTGCAATGTCACAAGATTTATTTCAATCCAGTGTTGCATTAATTTTTCACCAAGATCTTGCAGCAGCATTGATGATGGTAGAGTCTGACCGCTGCACAAAGCTTCTCCAGCACATCCCAAATATTCTCAATGAGGTTAAGGTCTGGACTCTGTGGTGAACAATCCATGTGTGCAAATGATGATCTCATGCTTTCTAAATCACTCTTTCACAATTCCAGCTCCATGAATCCTGACATTGTCATCTTAGAATATGTCCATTGATGGAATAACCTAGTCTATATTCAGTATATTCAGGTAGTCAGCTGACCTCATTCTTTCAGCACATACTGCTGCTGAACCTAAACCTGCAGACCAACTGCAGCATTAACCCCACATCATTTACTTAGTTAAATCCAGGTTGAGACTTTTTTTTTGTTAGCCAGGCAGTGGATGTAATTGTCATTGAGTTCAAAAGTCTTACGGCAGGGGTGTTCAAACTTTTTTTTGTTGGGGGCCAGAAGGAGAAATATATTTGAAGTCACGGGCCACAGACTCTGTAATACAACAAATAATGAAATATACCACTTTAAATAATACATCTTCCTGATTATTTCATTTACACACCATTTTACTTGACTTACTATCTTTATCTTGGACAGTGTTGTGTACCCTCTCCGACTCTTTGGCCCGTTTCTGACACCTAGCGTTCAAACTTTGAATCTCACATTATAAAAACCTGCTTAACAGCGGGCCAGCTTTCATTCTATTTCTAAAATACCTAGTTTGGCCGTAGTTTGGACACCCCTGACTTACAGCTTCCTGTAGTGTACTAGTTATACTTTAGTTCATACATGTTTAACAAACCTAAAATGGTTAGTTGGAGTGATTTTTCAACAGCATTCTTTAAAGAACATTTCAATGGGTGCTTCCTAGAAAAATCAATCTTATACTTGAGATGAAAGAGTGAAGAATCCATTTAAAGCTTAAAGAACCTCTACGCAATGAAAATGTATTCTACGCCATTTACTTGAGGGCCAAGGTCTATTCAGAAACTTTCACTTTCGAGAGTAATGAAAGCTCAAAGAAGAGACGGCAGCCATGAAATGTCAACAGCGGAATTGGAAAGTCTGCACTTCAGGCCATTCTACCCGACAGAGCTGTGTTTTTTTTTCTGGTGCTCCTTCAAAAAAAGGAGGAATGGGGGCTCTGTAGATATCACTGTGGATTGTTTTCTGAAATAAGTCCATTTCATGGTCTGACAGAGGAGTGCACTCCTAGCGCTCGGCACTGGCGTCCACTAGATGCTATCTATCCTGAGCCGGTTACTCTGGTCTGCAAGTTTGTCTTGTAGTCCTTCTCCTAGAGTCTCCTTGACGCAGGACGGGCTGAATGAGAGTGATGTTCTGGCGGTAGCTGATGCTAATTTATTTAAGTGGTGGCATGGCCGAGGACCAACTTCTTGATCTTCAGACGGAATGGTAAACATGCGTGAGTGAGTGCATGCTGCTGGGTTTTAATAAGCATGGCTGTTTTGGTCATTGGTTTAAACGATTGAAGGAACACATTCCCAGACAATTATAATCTAATAATCTAATAAAAAATACCAAAAGTGTTATAAGTAGCTGAATGAAGATTGGTAAAGTGGGACAGTGTCTGTCATATCAGACAAAAAAAAAACAGATAAAATGACAAAATAAAACTTGTATTTTATTAGAGGATTTCCATAAAGTGGGACAATCAAATTTTCTTTAAAGCAAACATAGGAAAGGGCCGATATGATTACTTATAATGTAATATATATATATATATATACATAGTAGTAATACATCTAATTTTCATTGCTTACACACTGAACGCAGTAGGTCCACCACGGTACACTGACCCCCTCTGAATTTTTAATTGTTTCTCCAGTGGTAGAGCGGTTTGCCGCTGCCCCGGAGCAGTGTGGGAAGCAGTGTGTTTCCACACCCATAGCCACACCTCCACCGCGCTAAAGTTTACCGCGGTCAAAGGTCAGCATGGTTCAACTTTGCCCTCGCAGCAAGAGGTACCGCGGCAGAAAACGCATGACGTGAATTATTTAAATTATATTTAAATTTTATCATTAAATTTAAAACTACAATATTACAAAAACGTTAAAATGTCACCTGTCAAAAATGCATTAATGCATGACATATAAACAATGGGACAGTATAGGATGCAACAATTATAGATTTTGAGGGTTTAGTTATAGTACCATTATAGGAAAAAAAAAAAAACTCGGTTTTACAATTATGTGTCATTTTTTCACCAACAATATGGATGCATAAAATCTGTAATCATTTGTAATCCAAGATTTTATGGTATTTTTCCCACAAACTTTTATTGTTGGTGTTTTTTAAATGAACATAACAAATAAAAAATAAGCATTGTATCAATAATTATTGTATCCAAAAAACAACGCAGACAGTCGCAGCTGTGATTGATCTACGGGACCTTGCGTCCCCTCCCACATATTTAATATGTTATTTAAAATGCAGAGAGACGCAGAGAGTTGCTGATATGCGCACGCAGAAGTATAAACATGCTCCATATCGTAGTGCACTCTCACTGAATATGCGAAAGCTACGGCATAGGTTCGACACAGAAGTCTAAATTGGGGACAGTGACGGTGGTGACAGCCAATTACACGTTAGCAAGGGCGCTATTAAGAGAAACAGGGTTTAGCTTGAGCTTCAGCAGGCTTGCTGTTTTCTGCTTGGTCCTAGTGCTTGACTAGTCTCCATTTAATAAAGCTTAACATATTGCTTAAAGATGGTAAAAACTGTACAGGACCAAAAATGCCTTTTGAAAAAGTGCAGGGGACATGTCCCCCCTGTTCCACCAAATTACATCCATGATTCACAACCATTTTTGCACGTGTACTACACAGTATGCTCTACTTTATGCTGGAATGCTTTTTCATGCTATATATAAGCACCAATCTTTCTTCAAGTTGATGTCGATAAAAGAAAACAGCGATACGACTCAAGTAGGTGTAGCAGTGGGCAATTTGACATCACCAGCATGCATGAATCATAACACAGTTTTAGAATATTTATAAGCAACAACGCAATCAGTGCATGATATTAACTGCATGAAGTGCCTAGTGACAAAGATCTGATGTCAGCCTGTGATACCACTGATGTATTTTTAGCAATAACATGCTCAATTATTTACAGCACTGATTTCTTTATTGCTTCTAAACAGCTGCTTGTTTCCTGTACGTTGCTCTGATAGAATCTGATAGCACCAAGTAGTGAATTATATGTGAAAGAGAAATCCGTTTTAAAACATCAGACTTCTGGTGTGGCAGTAAGTGCACTATTTAGGTATAAAATAGTTTTATTACTTATGTATGTAGAGCACTAAAATGTAATTCTCACCTGAGTTTGCACTAAAGGACACACTTTACACATGCATTTTTGGACAAGCTGAGAGATACAGAACCACCACTGTAAAAGTAAAATAATATTATGTTGACTGACATGATAGCGTAATATTACAGCATTTTAGATGGATATGATGCATATCCCGGTTATACAGCTTTATGCACAGTGCCG